>NC_067415.1:29031149-31431149 GCF_009764475.1 Pristis pectinata
TTTTAAATAATTTTTTAAACCCCATAAAGGTAGCACCACATTGAGAAAGTAATAACTTATTTATATACAGTGGCATGCAAAAGTTTGGGCACCCCGGTCAAAATTTCTGTTACTGTGAATAGACAAACGAGTAAAGATGACCTGATTTCCAAAAGGCATAAAGTTAAAGATGACACATTTCTTTACTATTTTAAGCAAGATTACTTTTTTATTTCCATCTTTTACAGTTTCAAAATAACAAAAAAGGCCCGAAGCAAAAGTTTGGGCACCCTGCATGGTCAGTACTTAGTAACACCCCCTTTGGCAAGTATCACGGCTTGTAAATGCTTTCTGTAGCCAGCTAAGAGTCTTTCAATTCTTGTTTGGGGAATTTTCGCTCATTCTTCTTTGCAAAAGGCTTCTAGTTCTGTGAGATTCTTGGGCCTTCTTGCATGCACTGCTCTTTTGAGGTCTATCCACAGATTTCCGATGATTTTTAGGTCGGGGACTGTGAGGGCCATGGCAAAACCTTCAGTTTATGCCTGTTGAGGTAGTCCATTGTGGATTTTGAGGTGTGTTTAGGATAGTTATCCTGTTGTAGAAGCCATCCTCTTTTCATCTTCAGCTTTTTTTTTAACAGACGGTGTGATGTTTGCTTCCAGAATTTGCTGGTATTTAATTGAATTCATTCTTCCCTCTACCAGTGAAATGTTCCCTGTGCCACTGGCTGCAACACAAGCCCAAAGCATGATCAATCCACACCCGTGCTTAACAGTTGGAGAGGTGTTCTTTTCATGAAATTCTGCACCCTTTTTTATCCAAACATACCTTTGCTCATTGAGGCCAAAATGTTCTGTTTTAACTTCATCAGTCCACAGGACTTGTTTCCAAAATGCATCAGGCTTGTTTAGATGTTCCTTTGCAAACTTCTGACCCTGAATTTTGTGGTGAGGATGCAGGAAAGTTTGGAGAAAAAAGGGTGCAGAATTTCATGAAAAGAACACCTCTCCAGCTGTTAATCACGGGGGTGGATCGATCATGCTTTGGGCTTGTGTTGCAGCCAGTGGCACGGGGAACATTTCATTGGTAGAGGGAAGAATGAATTCAATTAAATACCAGCAAATTCTGAAACATCACACCATTTGTTTAAAAAAAAAGAGCTGAAGCTGAAAAGAGGATGGCTTCTACAACAGGATAACTATACTAAACACACCTCAAAATCCACAATGGACTACCTCAAGAGGCATAAGCTGAAGGTTTTGCCATGGCCCTCGCAGTCCCCCGACCTAAACATCATCGGAAATCTGTTGATAGACCTCAGAAGAGCAGTGCATGCAAGACAGCCCAAGAATCTCACAGAACTAGAAGCCTTTTGTGAAAAAGAATGGGTGAAAATCCCCCAAACAAGAATTGAAAGACTCTTAGCTGGCTACAGAAAGCATTTACAAGCCGTGATACTTGCCAAAGGGGGTGTTACTAAGTACTGACCATGCAGGGTGCCCAAGCTTTTGCTTTGGGCCCTTTTCCTTTTTTGTTATTTTGAAACTGTAAAAGATGGAAATAAAAGTAATCTTGCTTAAAATATTAAAGAAATGTGTCATCTTTAACTTTATGCCTTTTGGAAATTAGGTCATCTTTTACTCGCTTAGCTATTCATAGTAACAGAAATTTTGACCAGGGGTGCCCAAACTTTTGCATGCCATTGTATGAACAATTTATGTTGAAAATGCAGTTCCCTACTTAGATCGAAGTGGATGTCTTCCATCAGCCCTGTCATAGAGTACATGCAATGGATTTTTTCTTATAACGTGCATCTTTGTCAATGGGCTGGATCTTATGCTTAAAAGATAGAAGATGTGCTTGGCTTTTACCTGTTTAATGGGTGGCATTTTGGTGTTCCTGAGTGCGGGCAGTAGTTCTGCCTTCTGCTCAGCTGTTTGAGGAGCCTGGGACACCTGTAAAGCATTTTTTTTTCATCTGGGATCCTCTTGTGTGCCAAGTGTGCTGAATTTTGCAGATTTCCCAAAACTTAGACTGGGAAATCTGTCTGCCAAGCCTGGTGGATGTCCAGCAGGCTGATTGATTTCAATGGGAAGAAATAGCTGCCAGCAGAGTAATAATAGAAGATAATTTCACGTAAATTTGATTAAATTGATTTAATTTAAATATATTTAATTTTAATTTATTACATTAATTTTACAATTTTATTAACATATTATCTTTAATAGTATTTTGAGAATTTTGAATGTTTGCGAATGTCTTTGACAGCTTAGCTTGTGGGTGTTTTTGTTTACTGGCTGTCAAAAACATTTTGGGTTGGAAAATATCATTCATGCTTAAAGGGGCCTCACTAACAAGTGGCCTCACTTGGTTAACTAGGGTCTGGTTTCCCAGTGGAAGATTGTGCCTGCAGACCTGGTCCAAGAAAAAGTGGGCTCCAAGGGCAGGTGACTGATGATCTTGGGCAGCTTGCTGATCAGCAGAAAATCCATCTTCGTGTTCCTTATACTAGCTTTGTTTATGGCTGCAGGTTTCAGTATAGTTGAATTTTTGGACGACCTTGTGCATATTGCCCAGTGATAATGGAGGATCAACAATTTGAAACATTAATTCTGTTTTGGTTTTTACAGATGCTGCTTGACCTGCTGAATATTTCCGACATTTCTCTTTTCATTTCATCTAATTAGTTCTTTGGTTTGGTGCTCAAGTCATATTTACTGTGGAGGGTTTTTTTTTCAGGTACAAGATGTCCTACAGATTTTGCAGAAGTACCTTCAATTTTAATGGAATATTTTGCCAGTGACTATCGAGTGGTGAAACAGTTTGCAAGACATTACCAGACAGGAGAGGTACATGAATTGAATAATGTGTAATACAGTATGACAATAAACTCGACTTGGACTTTTGACTTTGATTAAATAATATTCCTTACAAAATAACCAAAACACAGTATTAATACAAATAAGAAATATCATTATCTAAATCAATGATAGAATTGCAACATTGCTGGAATTCATGTGAACAGTTTTCTTGTGAGTATAGGGCAGAATTGTGCTGTACCTGGTTTGGTATGCATGGTCCCTGTCCAACCATGGGTCACATGCAGAAGAACTATTAAGCTTATCCTATACACCTGGAAAGTGGCTGGTGTGGCTGAAAGAAACTTGTATGTTGAATAGACCAGGTGGCGTGCTGCTAATCCAGAATGCCTTAACAGTCTTTCACAGGAGGCAAAGCTGAGGTCGGAACTTCATCTTATGTCAAAACCTGTGAGGTCATTTTTGTTTTAATAAAATAACTAAAACCAAAAACAATTTTACAACATCTCATTACATTAGTAAGAAATAATTAAACTCATTAAAATAAATAAAAGGAAACTTTTTTTTCCTGCTCTTGTTTAGTTTTGTGAAATGACAGGGGTCTCTGATCATACAGCGGATCTGTATAAGTCTGGGACATGCGTAGGAGCAGCTGACTGCAGGGCAACAGAATTGCTGGTCACAGCCAGAGTGATGCAGTGTATAGTTTATCATTCCTCGTATCAGCTAGATGAATCTGTGGCATTCTTTGGTTTGATGTTTCTTGTGCCAGTGCATGCTGAAAACTGCACATTTTTCTGTGATTTAAAACTTTTGTGTTTGTACCCTACTAGCTGCAGGTTCCCCATCATCCTGTCGCATAAGTCGCACATTATCCTGAATTTGAAATACTGTACATCACTGTTCCTTCATCATCATTGTCTCAGTCTTGGAATTCTTTACCCACTGTCAAAATACCTTCACCAAGAAGAACTGCAGTAGTTCAGGAAGATGCTTACTACCCTGTTCTTAAGGGTGCTTAAGGATGGGCAATAAGAAGTGACTTCAAAACCTCCCAAAAATTCTATCCTAAAATCTTCTATTTTGGCTTTATCTATCTGCATGGAATGATATATTATGAATTCTTGGATATGCTTTTTACTATCCTTTTCTGCTCTCTAAAACTTTTATTTGGCAATAAACATTTTGGCACAGACATTGTGGGCCAAAGTGCCTATTCCTGTGCTGTACTATTCTATATACAGTAACTAGCTGCTGTTAGTCTGATCATTCACTACCTATGTTTTTCTGCAATCTTGCATAACCTTGTTCAACTTTGGGGAAACTATCATCATATTTCAATATTGTGCATCTTATATCAAAATCTGAATTAGCAATGTATTTCAACTAGTACCTGAAAATAATACAAGTCTAAGGCTAGGGATGTAATGCTACAAAACTTGAGATAAAGGAACAGCCTATACATTGCCTGTGCTTAAAGAAAATCCTTCTTCATAATGCTTAATTTGAGTGATGTGATTCCCCAAAATGTGCTATAGCTTTCTTAGTGTTTTTCTGTCACTAATTGTCTCCTCGTCCCATTTCAGATGAGAGAAATTAGAATTACAGTTTCATTTGAGCTCTGTTAGTAAACACCATTACCACAAGTGGATGGCTTTGAATTTCCAAGGAGTGCAAGAATATTGATGTAACAGGAAATGAAGAATGGCACATGCACTTTCTTTCTTGAGCTGCCATTTTTAAAAAGTTAAGCATTTGGCAACAACTGTCCAAGACTACTGTCCATTGTTTTGATCATCTCTGTGACTAATTGAGCCAATTTGTTGATTGTAAAAGATAAATAAGGTGTGGGAATGCGGGAAAAAAACATATCAATATCTTAACTTAAATCAACCCCATTAAAACACAATGTTTAGGTTTATGTGAGCTTGCTATATGCAAATTGCTATCAGGTTTCCTATATTACAGCAGTGACTACACTTCAAAACTACTTCATTGGATGTAAAGTACCTCAGGGGAACCTGAAAGGGGTATGAATGGTGCCATAGAATAACTTGTTTTTATTTTGGGAAGAAAGGCTGTGAGAACATAAACATCTTGTAAGTATAAAACAGTAATTCCAGTGCTTTTAGCAGGGGAATGTTACTGCTTAAATTGCCTATTCCTACAGGAATCATCATTTTTGTGAATATTTGCTATATGAATATTTATACTTTTGTGAGTTTTAATTTTTTTTATCTTATGGAAAGCAGATGTCATTGGCAAAGCTTGTTCATCCTTAACTGTCCCTGAATTGAGGAAGCTGTTAAAAGTCAACTATATTGATGGGGTCTGGAGTCACACATAGGCCAGACCATGTAAGGACAGCAAATTTCTTTCCCTGAAAGATAATGGTGTGTTGATTGTTCACACATATGTAATTAGAAGTTAATCAAGAGAAGCTTCAGCTTTGCTCATTACACAACACAATACAATCAAAAGAAATAAAAGCATAAAATATTAATATGGGAGATAGAAACATTTAAACAGAAGTAAAGAGTAAATCTCCCAGAAGGTTGTTGTGAATAACTAATGTGCACTTTTTAAATTCCTTTTCAGCCATTACCTCAGAGTATGGTATCCCGGCTCTGTGACTCTAAGAAGGTTTGTGCTGCTGCAGACCTTCAGCTTCAGGTAGGTAAATATACAGCTATATTATCTAAGATTAAAAGCTTCCAACCTAATCCAGCATGAATTGTGATGATTAAGTGTAACTATTTGACTAAACATATAGAACCAGCACTAATCCCACTTGTAGAAATAAATTTCGTGATTGAGTAAAGACCTCTGTACAGTTGTGAGGCACTCCATTGTTGAGAAATAAAGGCATAGTGAATAAAGACTGCAGAGCTAATGAGTCTTCTGAATGGGTTGTTGTTAGTCCACTGTGACAAATGTATCACAGAATTCTTGTAGCACAGAAAGAGACAATTTGTTCTGTCAAACTGTGCTACCTCTACGTAAGAGCAATACAGCTAGTCGTGCTCCCCTGCTCTCTCCCATTAAACTCTTTCACTTGACATACTTATCCAGCTCCTTTTTGAAGGCCACAATTAAAAATGCTTCTGCCATTACCCTGCCATTGCACCCCAGACCCTAACTATCTGCAGTGTTTTGAAAAAAAATTCCCATGTCACTTTTGCTTGTTTTGCCATGTCATCTACTACTTGATCCCTCGCCAAGGGGAACAGCTTTTTTCTATCTAATGTTGATATCCTTCCTGATTTTATCACATCCACTTGTGACCACCTTTGTTCCTGGGAAAATAACCCTAGCTTTTTCAGTCTAGCCACATAATTAAAGTCTTGCTTCCCTTTTAAAGCTAAGCCCTTAATATTTTCCTTTTCATTATTTAAAACACTGAATTTTCACCTCCTACTTGACTACAATGTGTGCATTTAAAAAAAGAATGCAAAGTATTCACTAAGAACCATAGAACATAGAACATTACAGCACAGTACAGGCCCTTCGGCCCACAATGTAGTGCCAACATTTTATCCTGCTTGAAGATCTATCTAAACCTTCCCTCCCACATAGCCCTCCATTTCTGTGTCTATCTAAGAGTCCCCTAATTTAACTGCCTCCACAACCTCTGCTGGCAGTGCATTCCGTGCACCCACCACTCTGTAAAACAAAAACTTATCCCCTGACATCCCCCTTATATTGTATTTTCCTCCAATCACCTTAAGATTATGCCCCCTCGTGTTAGCCATTGTCGCCCTGGGAAAAAATCTGACTGTCCACTCGATCTACGCCTCTTATCATCTTGTACGCCTCTATCAAGTCACCGCTCATCCTCCTCCTCCTTCAAAGAGAAAAGCCCTAGCTCACTCAACCTATCCTCATAAGTCATGCTCTCCAATCCAGGCACCATCCTGGCAAATCTCTGCTGCACCCTCTCTAAAGCTTCCACATCCTTCCTATAATGAGGCGACCAGAACTGAACACAATACTCCAAGTGTGGTCTGACTAGAGTTCTACAGAGCTGCAAGTACCCCAACTAATGAAGGCCAACACACCATACGCCTTCTTAACAACCCTATCGACCTGCATTGGCAACCTTGAGGGATCTATGGACCTGGACCCTCTGTTCCTCCACACTGCTAAGAGTCCTGCCATTAGCCTTGTATTCTGCCTCCAAATTCAATCTCCCAAAGTGTATCACTTCACATTTATCTGGGTTGAACTCCATCTGCCACTTTTCAGCCCAGCTCTGCATCCTATCAATATCCTGTTGTAATCTACAGCAACCTTCTACACTATCCACAACACCACCAACCTTTGTATCATCAGCAAATTTATTAACACACCCTTCCACATCCTCATCCAACTCATTTATAAAAATCACAAAGAGCAGGGGTCCCACAACAAATCCCTGCAGAACACCACTGACCTCCACGCAGAATATGCTCCATCTACCACCACCCTCTGTCTTCTATGGGTAAGCCAATCCTGAATCCACACAGCCAAGTTTCCCTGGATCTAATGCCTCCTGACTTTGAATGAGCCTTCCATGAGGAACCATATTAAATGCCTTACTAAAATCCATGTACACCACATCCACTGCTCTACCTTCATCAATGTGCTTTGTCACATCCTCAAAGAATTCAGTTAGGCTCGTGAGGCACAACCTGCCCCTCACAAAGCAATGCTGACTGTCCCTAATCAGCCTATGCTTCTCCAAATGCCCATAAATCCTGTCTCTCAGAATCTTTTCCAGTAATTTGCCCACCACTGAAGTAAGACTCACTGGTCTGTAATACCAGGGTTATCCCTACTCCCTTTCTTAAACAAAGGAACATTTGCCACCCTCCAATCATCTGGCACTACTTCTGTGGCCAGTGAGGACACAAAAGTCACTGCCAAAGTCGCAGCAACCTCTTTCCTCACTTCCCATAATAACCTAGGATATATCCCATCCAGCCCCAGTGACTTATATATCCTAATGTTTTTCAAAAGTTCTAGAACATCCTTTTTCTTCACGTAGACATGCTCTAGCATATCAGCCTGTCATATGCCATCCTCACAAATGTCAAGGGGTCTCTTTCTCTCTGGTGAATACTGAAACTACATATTCATTAAGGACCTCCCCTACCTCTTCTGACTCCAGGCACGTTTTCTCTTTAATCCCTGATCGGTCCTACCCTCACTCTAGTCATCCTCCTATTCTTAACATACGTGTAGAATGCATTGGGGTTTTCCTTGATCCTACTCACCAAGGACTTCTCATGCCCCCTTCTAGCTCTCCCTAAGTCCATTCTTAAGCTCCCTCCTGGCTACCTTGTAACTCTCCAGAGCCCTGTCTGATCCATGCTCTCTAAACCTCAGGTAAGCTTCTTTCTTTCTCTTGACAAGATATTCTACATCTCTTGTCAACCACAGTTCCTTCACTCTACCATCCTTACCCTGTCTCAATGGGACAAACCTATCCAGAAGCCCATGCAAGTACTCCCTAAACAACCTCTACATTTCTGCTGTGCACTTGCCCAAGAACATCTGTTCCCAATTTATGCTCCCAAGTTCCTGCCTAATAGCATCATTATTCCTCCTCCCCCAATTAAATACTTTCCCATATCATCTGCTCCTATCCCTCTCCATGGCTTATGGTAAAGGTCAAGGAGTTATGGTCACTATCTCAAAAATACTCTCCCACCAAGAGATCTGAAACCTGATCAGGCTCATTGCCGAGCACCAGGTCCAGTAGGCCTCTCCTCTAATTGGCCTGCCCACATACTGTGTCAGGAATCCTTCCTGGACACATCTAACAAACTCTGCCCCATCTATCCCCTTTACACTAAGGAGGTGCTAATCAATATTAGGGAGGTTGAAATCACCCATGACAACAACCCTGTTATTTTTGCACCTCCAAAATCTGCCTCCCAATCTACTCCTCAGCATCTGCTACTATTGGGGGGTGGGGGGGGGAGAGAGGGGCGGGGGGGTCTGTAGAATACTCCCAATAGAGTGATCGCTCCCTTCCTGTTTCTGACTTCCACCCACACTGACTCAGCAGACAATCCCTCCAGGACATCCTCCCTTTCTACAGCTGTGACACAGTCCCTGATCAGCAAAGCCGCTCCCCCACCTCTTTTTCCCTCCATCCCTGTCACTTTTGAAACATCTAAACCCTGGAATATCCAGCAGCCATTCCTGCCCTTATGACAGCCAAGTCTCTGTAATGGCCACCACGTCATAGTTCCACGTATTTACCCATGCTCTAAGTTCATCACCCTTGTTCCTGCTACTTCTCGTATTAAAGTAAACACACTTCAGCCCACCCTACTGACTGCAATTTTGCCCTTTCAGATGCCTATCCCTCCTCACAGTCTTTCTACACTTTGCATCTACTTGTACACTAAATGCACCAAGCTCTGACCTATCTCACTGGTTCCCATCCCCCTGCCAGTTTAAACCCTCCCCAACAGCTCTAGCAAACCTGCCCACAAGAATATTGGTCCCCCTCCAGTTCAGGTGTAACCTGTCCCTTTTGTACAGGTCGTACCTTCCCCAGAAGAGATCCCAATGATCAACAAATCTGAAACCCTGCCCCCTGCACCAATTCCTTAGCCACGCATTTATCTGTCAAATCATCCTCTTCTTACCTTCACTGGCATGTGGCACAGGCAGCAATCCAGAGATCACTACCCTTGAGGTCCTGCTTTTCAGCTTCCTACCTCACTCCCTATATTCCCTCTTCAGGACCTCATCTCTTTTCCTACCTATATCATTGGTACCAATATGTACCATGACCTGGCTATTCACCTTCCCCCTTCAGAATACTGTGGACCTGATCCGAGACGTCCCTGACCCTGGCACCTGGGAGGCAACATACCATCCAGGAGTCTCTTTCACGTCCACAGAATCTCCTGTCTGCCCCCCTTACTATGGAATCCCCTATCACTACCACCCTCCTCTTCTCCCCCCTTCCCTTCTGCACCACACAACCTGGCTCAGTGCCAGAGACCTGGTCACTGTGGCTTTCCCCTGGTAGGTTGTCCCCACCCCCCCAACAGTATCCAAAGTGGTATACCTGTTATTGAGGGGAACAGCCACAGGGCTACTCTGCACTACCTGCCTATTCTCCTTCCTTCTCCTGACAGTCACCCAGCTACCTGCCTCCTGCAGCTTAGCAGTGACTGCCTCCCTGTACTCCTTGTTATCCAGTAGGAGCCGAAGGTCGTCCAGCTGCAGCTCCAGTTCCCTGACACTGTCTGTAAGGCATGTCTTAGTCCTAAAGAATTTTTGGTCCCTGATAGATCTTTACTTGGGTATTTTCTTGCTCTCTCTTCATTTAAAGCAAAGATGGGTGGAGGGGCAGGTAGTGTTGAGCACGCAGGGTGTCTGCAAAAGGACTTAGGTAGGTTGGGAGAATGGGCAAAGAAGTGACAGATGGAATACAGCGTAAGGAAGTGTATGGACGTGCACTCTGGTAGAAGGAATAAAGGCATCGACTATTTTCTAAATGGGGAGAGAATTCAGAAATCTGAGATGCAAAGGGACTTGAGAGTCCTAGTGCAGGATTCCCTAAAGGTTAACTTGCAGGTTGAGTCGGTAGTTAGGAAGGCAAATGCAATGTTAGCATTCATTTCGAGGGGATTAGAATATAAAAGCAAGGATGTAATGCTGAGGCTTTATAAGGCGTTGGTCAGACCACATTTGGAGTATTGTGAGCAGTTTTTGGCCCCATATCTAACCAAGGATGGGCTGGTGTTGGAGACCGTCCAGAGGAGGTTTACAGAAATGATCCTGAGAATGAAAGGGTTAACGTGTGAGGAGCATTTGATGGCCCTGGGCCTGTACTTGCTGGAGTTTAGAAGGATGAGGGGGATCTCATTGAAACCTACCAAATATTGAAAGGCCTGGATAGAGTGGACATAGGATGTTTCCAGTAATAGAGTCTAGGACCAGAGGGCAGAGATGAGGAGGAATTTTTTTAGCCAAAGGGTGGTGAATCCATGGAATTCATTGCCACAGACGGCTGTGGAGGCCAAATCATTGGGTACATTTAAAGCTGAGGATGATAGATTCTTGATTAGTGAGGGTATCAAAGGTTATGGGGAGAAGGCAGGAGAATGGGGTTGAGAGGGAATAATAAATCCGCCATGATCGAATGGTGGAGTAGACTTGAAGGGCCTAAGGGCCTGATTCTGCTCCTATATCTTATGGAAATCTTCAGGATATTTTTCAATTTTTTTTTCTTGACCCCTCTCTGCTTTCAATTTTACTTTCACTCCTGCATTCTCTATACTTTGTGCTCTCTCCAAGATTGAGCTCTTGATATCTAACATGCTTCCATTTTTTACCATGCTGTCTTGCACTTTCCCTGATATTTTTTGGTATCCTTTCAGAAAGCCATTCTTTTTCTTAATGAGGGGCAGCATGTTGGCACTTACAAAGGCAAGGAGTGGGCCCTTTAGCACTTCAAGCCTGGACTATCGTTAACATATGAACTGAATCCTCAATATTTGCTTCTTGAATGCCTTCCTCTGTATTTGCACTTCAAATTGCTACTTTTTCTAAACTACATCTTTGTTCAGTAAAATTGGCCTTCCTCCAACCGAAAACAACTGTTCCTGTTGTACCTTTGTTCCTTATTATGGTAAAATTGTCTGGTCCATGATCATTACTACTGCTGATATCCCTTTTGTCCAGCTTCATTCTGCAAAATGAAATCCAAAACTACCTGCATCTTGTGAGGTTTACTATTTACTAAAAAAAATTCATCTGAATGTATCTTAAGAACTCTGGACCTTTGATGCATTTTATGCTGAATGTACCCCGGTTGAAGTTTCCTCCTTTGTAAATCCCTAACTGTTTTCGTACAACTTAAAATTTGCCTACGTCTTGGATCTACTGAGTGCCTGTTTTACAATTCCAGTATTGTGATTGCCCCGTTTTGCCTTTCTTTTCAACCTATTTGTCCTTATTTGGCAATCCTTGTTGCATGTCATCCCCCTTCACTTTGCTCCTTTAACTAATATTGTAAACCATTCAGTACTTCCTTGTATTCCCAACCTCCCCTCCCCTCCCCTCCCCACTGTCTCATCTGAAAATTCTCTAACCAGGGTTGAGCTGCCATTCCTTGCAATTATATGTACCCTTTAACCCATCACTAAGCATTTCATAGTGAAGTAATACTATTCTGCACAGCCACACTTCTTTGTTGTACATTTTCTACTTTTTTCCCTCTACTTTACAAACTTGCTGCCTAATTTATTGCTTTGCATTCACATTTACCTGCTTGGAATAAGAATAGCTTATGTTGGGGGCTCAAAGCATCTCAGACTCCAACCATGTGGCCTGAGTTGACAGTGGGACTTCAAGTTACAAAAAGAGGAACCAATAATAGCCCTGAAGTGCTCCTCAAAGCTTTAAAAGCCAGTGGCTCCCAGCTTTGCTTGTTGCATTTGCTGAGGGATCTGTAAAAGCTGAATGTTTCTTGATATGTGATCAAATATGTTTTGAATAAAGTTAGCTTTTTTACAACACTAATAGATTTTCTTTTAAAATAGGTCTTTTATTCAGTCTTGGATCAGATCTACCATGGACAATATCCCCTACCAAAATCAACAACTGAAATATTAAAGGAAACCCAGGAGAAGTTTTATGGACTGCCTTATGTACAAAACACGGTAAAATCTTATAATTATTGAATTATCTGAAATTCAGAACCAATGAACTAAGTTTGAAATGAATATACTATGATTTGTATGGAATGCATTTAAAAGTTAAAGCATGCAGTTTTTTTGTAGATAGATACATCATAACTTTTTCAGAGGGTAAATTTTATTTGTCCTTAAAATAGCAAGGTATTTTGGCAATCTTGGGAGTGCTAATATACAACAGTATGGTCATTGTGGTTGAGTAGAAGGATGGGAAGTAGAAGAGAATTTTTGACTAGATATTTGTTTTACTTTAAACTTAGAGTACAATGTGGAGGGAAAAAAAAAGAGAACAGTAAAAAGCAAAAATACTGCTTTTGAATCGAGCATTTCCCGCCCCATGAAGTAAACTACTTATTTAAACCTGGCAAGGTGATCTTGATTAAACAAGATTGCTCTTTTAAATTATTCTTTTTCTAAATAGTGAGGCATTGTGCTTCAGCTTATTTTCCCTGTTGCAGTTTTAACATGTTTCAGGAAGCCGGTCAGTTTCTCCTTTGCTGCCCAAGCAAACCTGTTAGCCTTCATGGTCATCCCCGATCCTTAGAGATTGTTTTCTCCCCTCCCAATGACTGTAAAGTCTTGTGCAGTAACTGCCACTTACATGATGATCAACACCCACCCCAATCATTAATATTATCTTCAATCAGTGACTTTCCTTTGTCCCAGTCTCCATCCTTGAAAGTGGAATAAATACTGGGAAATGAAAAAAAAATTGCAAAATGGCAGATATCTTGAAATTGAACTTCCTATTATGTTTTAAACTCCCTGAAAGCTGTGCTGGTTCTTATTATTCTGCAATATTTTCAAAGCCTAAGAATTAAATTATTGCTTTTGTAAACATTTTAACATTATTCTCTCATTAGGTTAAGCTTTTCTTGCTTTGCCTATAATTTTACTGCTTGAGGATTAGTTGACATTGCTTCTGGGTGGGATATGTGAAACTTTATTTTTACTAATATTTAATTAGTCTAGTTCCCTTTGTTCAAGGAACTGTCAACTTTGGGATTTTAAGAGAAGTTTCGTGGCTTCCCTTAGCTTCCTTTTGACTGATGTAGCCCACTGCATTACTGTTGAATGTTTTCCCTCTTATACCCGTTTGGGTTCTATTTGCATTTTCAGTGTTTGTGCAAAAGAAATCTTTAGTAAGGTTAACTAATATACTATATGTCTAGCTTTTTCCTTAATACATTATAGCCATAAAAGGGAAAACAAACCATCAGCACTTTTTTTATCAATCCAATTTATTAATTTAATTTCTCTATGTAAATAATTCCATTTCAGATGTATGTTCTGTTCTAGAAATAGCTAGTTTATTTTCCACCATGACAAATTATAAACTCAGTGATAGAATTTTGATGGTCATGGTTTACCTTGCAAAGCAGGGTGACTAAACTCTTGAGTAGATCATATTGATCAGAGGTAGCAGATTTCCTTCCTTGACAGACATTTTGTGAACGTTCAGTATTTTTTTACCAGGTTATTTGATTTTGTACTGATGAGGGATGCCTATGATGATGTTAGGTAGGAAAATCAACCATGATAGGTGAGAGATGATCATTATCATCCTGCTGGTTCCCTGGCATCTTTCAGAGAAGAATATTGACCATCTCACACAAGGTGATCATCTATGTGTGATTTCAGCTGGACACCACACAGTTGCGTCAATGTCTTTGGGGAAATGGGATGGGCAATAAATGCTGCCTTATGACTATCGTTCTCATCTCATAAATATTTAATGGAAGCCTTGACAAGAATAAAAACAAAATAAATTGAATGGTACAGGATGTATCCATTTATATGAATTGGGGTGGGGAGGAGGCAATCCAAATTTAAATTTTCTGAGCAAAGACTGCATGAAACCAAGAGCTTAGTGGAAAGTGCCTTGAGGCAATTGTAGATCTATTCTCAGTAAGAATGATAAAGAAGCTTGAGGACATACCCTATTAAATCTAGGCATTTTATGTAAAGTTAAGATTGCACCCGATGTACCCACATCTTGTTGGCCCCCACCGAAGGCTTTTTCAATTGCTTCTGACTGTCTTTGATAATCAAAGATGTTTAAGAACAGTTGAAATAGATTCAAATAATGAAAAATATTTTAATTTTTTAAACATGAATATATTTATTTCAAAGCACATTTGACTAAAAGCATTGATATCAATTTTAGATCTTAAAAAACACTTATTTCTCTCCCATCAACGTTGATAAATATATTCATGGCTGAGGTAAAGCTGAGAGACCAACTACAATGTGCCCCTAAGTTCTGTGAGTCCATTGACAGCACAGGAATTTAGACATGCTGTCATTTGACTTCCAGCGAATTTGTGAAAATCAGCAACTTGCTGACCACATAATGCTGTCAGCTAGTGGTTCTCCCTGTGCCTCCCTTAAGCCAGTAGTTCCAATCTACATGCTATAGAACTGTGATATATGGGTCTCTCAGAGCTGTTACTCTCTTACACTGACAATAAAACTGTTACGTGATATGTGGCTTTTCTAATAAATGAAGCATGGATTAATTTTCTCTTGCCTATCTTAAGGTTTCTCTGTACTTTATTCATGTAAGGATTTTGATATTTAAGGGGAACTTCAATTGCCTAGTTGTTGCTTACTTTTTGTAATTAGTTTGATGCCGCAGTTAGGATATTGATAGGGCTCATTGTATTATTTTCTCTGGAGCTTCTGGCTGCTGCTTGTTGTCACTAGAAGTGCAATAATTGTTTGAGTGGGTCCTCAAGGGAAGGCTTAATAGAATCATCCACTTAACACCTTGGTCTGAGGACACTTGCAAACATTTTAGCCATATCTTGTACATCCAAGTACTAAATCTGTATTAGTTGTGAGTTAGCCCACTCTGCACCCTAGTTTATTTGTACCAATACAGTGACAACACTGCCACCTATCTGATAAAGAGCAAAATCGTAAGCATACCCAAAATTGAGAATGGAAACACTTCTTACATAATTGTCCAGCAGGTGCTGCTGCTACGACATGTATTGCCAAGGTAAATAGTCTTCATTGCATCTTTCACCATTAGATATATTTTCTGCAGGTTAGTGCAGATTCATATCTCCAGAAATAGATTATAGAACAGTACAGCACAGGAACAAGCACTTCAGCCCACAGTGTCTGTGCTGACCATGATGCCAATTAAAACTAATCCCATCTGCCTGCACATGATCTATATTCCTCCATTCCCTGCCTGTTCATGTGACTGTCTAAATGCCTCTCAAACACTACTATTGTAGAGAGGATATTTCCATTAGTAGGAGAGGCTAGGATCCGAGGGCACAGCCTCAGAATAAAAGGGTGTCCCTTTAAAACTGAGATGAGGAGGAATTTTTTCAGCCAGAGGCTAGCTAATCTGTGAAATTCATTGCCACAGAGGGCTGTGGAGGCCAAGTCATTGGGTGTATTTAAGGCAGAGATTGATAGGTTCTTGGTGGGTAAGTGGGTTAAGGGTTACAGGGAGAAGACAGGACAATGGAGTTGAAAAAATCAGCCATGATTGAATGGCGGAGCAGACCTGATGGGCTGAATGGACTAATTCTGCTCCTATATCTTAGGGTCTTGTGTATATGTTTCCACTACTTCCACAAGCAGCGTGTTCCAGGCAATTACCACTCTGTGTTTAAAAAAAATATGCCTCCTAAATCTCCTTTAAACTTTCCACCCTCTCATCTTTAAGCTATGCCCTCTAGTATTTGACACTGACCATCTACCCTATCTGTACCTCTCATAATTTTATGTACTTCTATCAGGTCGCGCTTCAGCCTCTGACACTCCAGAAAAACAATCCAAGTCTGTCCACTGTCCATCCTCTCCTTATAGCTAATATTCTTGAATCCAGGCAATGTCCTGGTGAACCCCTTCTGGATCCTTTCCAAAGCCTCCACATCCTTCCTTTAAGGCAGCGACCAGAGCTGGACACAATACTCCAACTGAGGCCTAACAAGTTTTATATAGATGCAACGTGACTTCCCAACTTTTAAACTCGGCACCCCATTCAATGAAGGCAAGTATGCCTTCGTTACTACCCTATCTACGTGTTGCCACTTTCAGGGAGCAATGGACTTGCACCCCAAGATTCCTCTGTACTTCACTGCTCCTAAGGATTCTACCATTTATTGTATACTGCCCTCTTATATTTGACCTCCCAAAGTGCAACACTTCATGACTCCTATGTGTCAGATGAGGACCTACTTAATAACAACTGCTCCCAATCTACTCTCCCCAGCTCCTGCCTAATACTGTTGTAATTGGCCTTTCCCCAATTTAGCACTTTGCCCCAAGGTCCAGTCTTATCCTTACCCATACTATCTGAAAAGTTACAGAGCTATGATCACTGTTCCCAAAATGCTCTCCTATTGAAGCTCCAATCACCTGGCCAGGCTCATTTCCCAAAACAAGGTCTAGTATGGCCCCTTCCCTATTCGAATTATCTACATACAGTATCAAGAAACCCTCCTGGACGCATCTAACAAATTCTGCCTTATCTATGCTTCTAGCACTAAGGGAGTACCAGTCAATACTGGAGAAATTAAAGTCACCCACTGTGACTACCCTGTTGCTTTTGTATCTCTCTAATCTGCCTACATATCTATTCCTCTCTCTCCCATTGGCTGTTGGGAGTGCTATAGTATAACCCCATCATAATGATCGTACCTTTCATTTTCCTGAGCTTCACCAATACTGCCTCACTGGATGAGCCCTCCAAGACGTCCTCCCTAAGTGCTGCTGTGACAGTTTTCCTGATCAGTAATGCAACTCTCCCACCTCTTTTACATCCCTCTCTATCGCATCTAAAACATCCAGATTCTGGAACGTTAAGCTGTCAGTCTTGCCTTTCTCTTATCCAAGTCTCTGTAATGGCTACAACATTGTAGTTCCATGTACTTATGCAGGCCTTAAGTTCATCTGCCTTGCGCATAATACTCCTTAACTGTCCTTCCTTCCAGCCTTACTTGACCTAATCTTTACCTTCCTCTTAATCCCTCTGCTTGCTGACCTGCTGCTCTGGTTCCCATCCCTCTGTCATGCTAGTTTAAACACTCCCAAATAGCACAAGCACACCTTTCTGTGAGGGTATTGGGGCCCCTCCAACTTTAGGAGCAACCTGTCCTCCTTTTACAGGTCCCACCTGTCCTGGAAGAGAGCCCCAGTGATCCATGTACCTGAAACCCTCCCTCCTGCACCAGCTTCTTAGCCATGCATTTAACTGTCCTATCTTCCTATTTCTGGCCTCGCTAGCCCATTGCACAGGGAGTAATCCTCACACCTTTGCCTAACTCCTTAAATTCATTTTGCAGGACCACATCTTTAGCTTGTGTGCATACTTTTTTAAAATCCTGTTCTTCAGTGATGAAAAACTTGAATTTCTATATCCATAAATTTTGGCCAGCAGATATTGCCCATCAGAAGACAATAGTAAATACAGTGGAAAATTCAGAGAAAGGTTGACCATTACTTCATGTAGCCTGCCACTTAACTCCACACAATGACAATGAAGTTTGCTTGCTCACCAGAATACGTCTGGTGAATCTTTGAGTTTTAGAAAGAAATTTTATTCCACCATCTCTACTTTTTATCTGTTCATCGATTTTACTGAAAGTTTTCCACAAGTGTGTCTTATTGTTTTATCATCTGATTTTCAGTCATGATTAATAATTTTATATGCTACAGCAAATCTAATCCAGATCTGTCATCAATACTTTATTGTCTTAAATTTTTATATCAAATTGCCATTCAATATTTTTTTAAAATTGAGTCCAAGAATAGCTCTGTGTCTTAAGTTTGGAATCAAATAATCAATTCTCTGTACTCCCTACATTCATTTAATTCTTTGTTTTTACATAGAATAGCAGTGCTCCAGAATGATTAGGCCAAGGTAGAATATACGTTTGGAACTAGATTTGACTTGTACACAAAAAAAAACACCAGCTATAGATTCTGTTTAGTTTCATTGCTGTCTGGGAGCATTGGTTTTAGATTACTTTTCCATTACTTTTTAAATTACTTTTCCTGTTGTGTTCCATAAACATAATTCCACTTAATACATTATCAACAAAATCCTTCCCTCTGGTGGCTCCTCGAGTTTCACTTTTCCACATCTTAAGACCATAAGATAAAGGAGGAGAATGAGGCCATCTTCCCTGCTAGGGTCTGCTTCCAATCAACTGGCCAGCTCCTCCTCATACCTCTGTAGCTAACTTCATTCAACTGTAATACTGTTCTGCTACTCCACCCACAGACTAAGCTTCTGTGTCTATTGCCACAATGCACTTGACATTCATTGTTTGTCATTGCTCTCAATTTATTGTCCTGTGTAGATTTATATATTGAGACTAATATTCGTCCAAAAATGAATTGGAAGATGACTAGCTTCCACTTGGGTATCTTCCAATTCAATGCCATTTATCATTGCTGATCAAAACCCAATGCCTAGCCTTGAGACTAGAGGCTTCAGATTAGACCTAGAACTAGAGGAGTGCAGCTATCTTTTGGGCTTTACAGGGTTGGAGGACCTTGCATATTAAGGAGAAAGGCTAGGGGGTGACAGGAAAGCAGGTCTGCAAATTTTAAAATTGACGGTTGCTTATCCAGGAGACTATGCAGGTCAGAATGCAGGGGGATGATGGGTGAGAGGATAGTGCAAGTTACAGTACAGGCAGCGGAGTTTATGATGCCTACAACAAGGTAAGCAAGTGAAAATTTGTTGGAATAATCACGTCTCGATCTATCGTAAGTGCAGATGTAGGTTTATGTGGCAGGTGAACTAAGGTAGGGATGATATTGAGTGGAAATAGGCATGGAATAACCTTGTTTGTAGAAAACTGTGATTGGAAACTCGTATTGCATTTAATTAGGTACGAAAACAGATTATTTGGTCATTATGTCATTACTGTTTGTGAGACATTTGATTGCAAATTAGCTAACATTTCCCACTTTCCAGCAGTGACTACTCTTTAAAAGTCCAATATTGACTGCAAAATACTTTGGAAAATACTGAGGGTATGAAAGGTCCTATGTAATTCCTTTAATGCATTTTCATTTCTGAGAGTATTAAGCAGAGATCAAGTCGAGTTTATTCTCATATGCACAAGTACAGTGAGGTATAGATATAATCATAAAGCTATATTAAAAAAAAAGCATTTTCATGAGCGTTGCTATGGAAAACTATGGTAGAATTTTATATAAAGATTGAAAATGGTTTGGTTCACTCTGAAACCGTGGTATTAAATCTGAATGAAGCAAATTGCAAAGGCATGAAGCAAGAGTTGGCTGTGGTAGATTGTGAAACTAAATTCAAAGGTATGACAATAAGCTAGCAAAGGCTAATTTTTGAAGTGTTGATGCACAATTTGCAATTAACACGTAGCCCTGTAAGGCAAAAAAAACTAACAGGTAAAGTGATTCAGCCTTTGCTAGCAAAGATGATACTGTGTCAAAGGAAAAGTCTGAGGGATGAGTAAGATTTCACTGATAAGGAAAGGGAAAATAATATATGACAGAAGGCTACCAAGCAATGTAAAAGTACGTTCTAGGAGTTACTGTAGATTTCCAAGAAGGAAAAGATTAGGAAAAGTTAACGTAGGTCCTTTACAGACTGAGGCAGGAGAAATTATATTAGGGAATAAGAAAATGGCTGAGAAATTAAACAAGTATTTCTGTGTAAGTCTTCAAAAAGACACAGAAGACTGTGTGAAATAATGGAGGACTACAGATCCAGCACAAATGAAGACTTCAAAGAAACTTGAATCTGTAAATAAAACTGGTATTGGTGAAATGAATGAATGTAATAAAACTCTAGTGCCTAATGACCTGTATCCTAGAATTGTGAAGGAGGTGGCTATGTAGATAGTGGATGCCCTGGTTGTTGTCTTCCAAGTTTTTAGAATGGTTCCCACAGCTTAGAAAGTAGCAAGTGTAACCGATTTAAGAAAGGAGGGATGTAAAAAAGGGAACCATAGATCAGTTAATCTGACATCAGTACTACAAAAATGCTGGAATCTGTTATTAAGGAAGTGGTTGGATAAAGTTTTCATGGAATTATGAAAGAGAAATCATGGTTGACAGATCTGTTCGAATTTTTTGAGGTTGAGCCATTGATATGTATTTGGTCTTCCAGTAGGCTTTTGAAAAGGTTCAACACTACATTATTAAACAAAATTCGAATACACGGTATTGACAATAATATACTGGTGTCAATTGATAATTGATTAATGGACAGAAAACAGAGGAGGAATAAATGGATCATTTTTGGATTGGGAGACTGTGACCAGAACAGTCTCACAGGGATCAGTGGGTGCCCTTGCAGGTCACAATCTATATCAGTGACTTAGCTGAAGGCAATCAAATGCAATATGGTATAACATGAAGCAAAGCTAGGTGGCAGTGTCAGCTATGAGGGGGATGCAAAGAGGCTTGGACAATTAGACTGCCTAAGTGAATGGGTAGATGGAATACAAATATGAAGTGCCACATTGATTAAAAAAAATAGAAAGAAATACTTTTTAAATGGTGAGCAATAGAAAGATATTGGCATTCAGAGGAACTGGAGTGTCCTTATGTATGATTCACTGAAAGTTAGTATGCAGATTTGGCAGGCAATTTGGAGAGTGAATGGTACATTGGCCTTTATTGTGAGTAGATTTGAGTACAGTAGTCCCGATGGGACTGCAGCTGGAATATTGTGTTCTGCCACCATGCCTAAGGAAGAATATGCTTCCAACAAAGGGAATGCAATGAAGGTTCATCAGGTTGGTTCCTGGGATTGCAGGTGTGTTGTATGAGGAGAAATTAAGCAAACTAAGCCTATACTCCCTTGGGTTTGGAAGACTGAGCGGTGATCTCATTGAAACATGCAAAATTCTTATGGAGCTTTTCAGGGTTGATGCCAGAGTATGCCCTTGTTGGGGTATCTGGAATCAAAGGTCTTATAAATGAGAAGAAGTTTCTTCACTCAGAGTGGTGAGTCTTTGGAGTTCATTATCCAGGATTGTGGAGGCTCAATTGCTGAGTATATTCCAAATAATTTACACTTATTACAAGCCAAGTCTTAAATTGTTCAGATACCGCAGTACACATATGAAATATTCCAGAGTGGAATGTGCTTTTGACAATTTCTGAGTTGAACCAGAAATTACTCCAGAAATCACTTCAGACACTTTCGTTTGTCTGAATCACACTTTGACTGATGACATGTTATCCATGTCAAACATATGGATTGATATAGTTCCCTATGCACTGGGTGTGTTATCGTTGGGTGCTGTCTGCACAACATAATTTAGTAGTACAGCTCCCTGAGCAGATCTCAGCCAAGCTGGGTACCTCACTCAGGAAGGTTCCTTTACTTACCAGTTCTCCCTTGGAACTCCTGTGCCTCCCCACACTGCCAACACTGATAATAAATTTTAACCCCTGACTCTGAGATTGCATCTGAATCCTATCCTGAACCAAGACCCCAACTTGACCCTCAGCCTCTGGCCCCCTCTTTTCCACAGCTTGTTGAACCAGGTCTGCTCTCAGTCTGGCCTGATGCTTTCCTTTAAGCACTCAGCAACGATGCAGTGAGCTATTCTTTAACATCTTGGACATTGCTCAATTCTGAACTAGTGCTTCCAAGAGCAAAACATCTATTGTTGCTTTGCACAAACAATCTTCAGCATGTCTTGCTGTGCATTATTGAATTTCTAGGCTGCTGTATTTTTAAATTGTATTGGTTTAGTATTGTCACTTATGTCGAGGTACAGTGAAAAACTTGTCTTGCGTACCGATCGTACAGGTCAATTTTATTACACAGTGCAGTTACATTGGGTTAATACAGAGTGCATTGATATAGTACAGGTAAAAGCAATAACAGTACAGAGTAAAGTGTCACAGCTACAGAGAAAGTGCAGTGCAATAAGGTGCAAGGTCACAAGGTTGATCGTGAGGTCATAGTCCATCTCATTGTATGAGGGAATTGTTCAATAGTCTTAACACAGTGGGGTAGAAGCTGTCCTTAAGTCTGGTGATACGTGCCGTCAGGTTCCTGTATTTTCTACCTGATGGAAGAGGAGAGAAGAGAGAATGACCCGGGTGGGTGGGGTCTTTGATTATGCTGGCTGCTTCACCAAGACAACGAGAGGTAAAGTCCAAGGAGGGGAGGCTGGTGTCTGTGCTGCGCTGGGCTGTGTCCATAACTCTCTGCAGTTTCTTGCGGTCCTGGGCAGAGCAGTTGCCTTACCAAGCCATGATGCATCCAGATAAGATGCTTTCTATGGTGTTTTTAGTAAATTTTGAGAATTAATCAATTTAAATTATTGACATCATCTCCATAGGAAGCCTACTCCATGGATTATTTCTTGCTCAATTGTTTGCTTTCACAATTCTGCACAGGCTGAAGTAACTTGCCTCTGACTTCAGGGTTTATATTATCTATTCATCATTTAGAATCCTGCAAATAGCAGTCATATTATCTCTCAGCCTTTTTCTTCAGTGAAAACATGCCCAATAGGCAGTGAATTTACATAATCACTCCTCAATTCAATCCCTTTATCTTGTCAAATCATTCTGTTGATTCATTTTTGCATCAGAACATAGTCTGTATTTGCATATTTCATGTTTTTTTCCATTTCTCCTGCACACTAAGAGAAACGTGTAAGTTCAGGTCAGAAATTATTCCACCTTTTCAAATTATGATTGTTTAGATTTGAAGCAAAACATTTAGTCTGAAATATTTTTATTAATTTTCTTCATATGTATATATTGTATATTCATAATTCAGAAGAAGGTTCAAAGACAATTTTGTTTTTTTTTTAGGCATGGCAGTTGCGTTTTAGCCACCTTGTTGGATATGGTGCTAAATATTACTCCTACCTCATGTCAAGAGCCGTAGCCTCTATGGTGTGGAAGCAATGCTTCATGAAAGACCCACTGAACAGGTTAGAAAAGAAAATTGAATTAAAATATGTTGTATTCTTTGTTTGATCAATTGCAAGGAAATGGGAATTACAAGGAAGAATTTGGGAACCAGGTGACAGATTTATGAAGAAAGGTGATATGAAATGCAATAGAGTCATAGTTATACTGTATGGAAACAGGCCTTTGGCCCAACTCATCCAAGCCCACTGTGATACCCATTTACCCACATTTGACTCCTATCCCTCTAAACCTCTCTTATCCATGTACTTATCCAAATGTCTTTTAAAAGTTGTTATTATACCTGTCTCAACTACTTTCTCTGGCACCTCATTCCATATACACATCACCCTCTGCATCTATTACATTTCTGCATCTATTACAGATGCAGTCTGTAAGTGTAATAGATGTCTGTAAGAGGAATAGCATCTTGGACACTAGTATGACCAAATAAATTTAGTATCAGACAGTTCTACTGAACTTAATAGTTATTCTTTCCCTCATTCTGTGGAACCAAACATTCTGAGAGTTCCAATTATCCTTCAAATTCTCCTAACCTATTGGCTAAATGTCTGGTTGTCTTTGATAACCACTATTGCAGACTACTTCAGTTTGGCTGTTCAGTAGAGTGGCTGTTCACAATCCAAGCCCAAGTCATCAATTCAGTGATGTTCATTTATTATTTGTGGCATTATTAATGTAAAAGTAACCATAAAATATTTTGCAGAAGTAGATGCCAAAATGTGGGAGAGAGTAGAAATTCTTTTGCAACATCTACAGGACAAATTCAGATCTTTTCCTTTTTGCTTTACTATTATAAATTAATAATTCCAGTTCTGTAGTTGATTTGGTGAAATTGAGCTGCTGAATTGAAAAAGTCATTTGTCAATTAACTAGGTTTTAGAACTAATGCTGTATAAGCAGCAAATTCATTGAGCAATTTTCCAACCTTGGCTTTGTTTTTCTGATTATAATACTTAGAGTGCACACTTGAAATTGACTAATTGGACATATCTTTCAAACAGTCTGCACAGGTGGATGGCTTCCATTTGGTCTGTTCTGTATAATCCTCTGGGGTAGAAATTTATCCAAGCCTGCTCATCCTAAACATCCATATGTAGTAGTGAGTGCACTTTACATTTGCCTTGAAGTCAATAGAGCCAAATTTTCGAAGAGTACAGAGGCACTAATATATGCAGATTTAATATAAGTGACAATGGATGAATTTTTACACCATGGTGTTATTGGAAAATCTAGGTCATTATGTATAAGTAAGAAAATTTTAAACCAGAAGACTACCAAATTGGGTACCAGTCTCCAGCTGCTTTTACCTCTTGGTGGAAGCCAGAGTGAATATGTTTAGCACAGGATGCATGCACAAGATGGGTTAAGGAAAGGTCTGGTCTGCAAATTAATCATTTGAAAAAACAATGCATAATGTGAGGTTATGGCATGCATGTATTTGGTTTACATACTGTACATCTTGTCCTACACCAAAAGTAGTCAAAATTAACTACCTGTGTACATTCCTATTTAGTACATAGTACATCATGTAAGTGTTGGCTCAGTTGCTAACATTCATCATGGGCCAGAAGGTTATGCTTCACTTGAGACATATGAGCACAAATATTTAGGCTGATACTTAAAATCAAAACCAAAGTGCTCTGCATTGTTGAAGGTTTCTTGTTTCAGATGAAACTTTAAACCAAGGCCCATTGTACTTATTAAGGTAAATGAAAAAGGATCAGGGAGACATTACTAATTCAGCTTGTCATTATCATAATACTGTTTGTCAGAATATGTGTACATATTGATTGCTGCATTTTCTATTTTACAACAGTGACTACACTTCAAATGTATTTTATTTGTTACAAAGCACTTTGGGCTGGTCTGGGACTGTGAAAGGTTCTACTATATAAATTAAACATCTTTCTTAGACTGACTTCAGGTTCACAGGGGGAAAAAATTATATCGGTCTGTTGGGCTTGTATTGTTCTGAATATCCAAATCTAAACTCACTACCTAAGTCAACCACAGACAAAATTCATTGATTAGCTCATTGACTAATTGTCATTATTTCTCAGTGATAGCTATGTTTTTGTTCACTTATTTAAAGAATTTAGTGACTTAATGTCTAAAAATTTTATTGACAGATGTAATGAAATATACTAACATTATAACATCTTTATATAGTTTGGATCCATTACGACGTTCATTGGATTTAAGATTAATTATGAAGCTTACTGTAATGATATGATGGAGAATATGTAGCTGATAATGTGGTGCTAATTCCCAATCTATCTTGAATTGGCTACTGGCTATGTTTTCACCCAAATGAGCTGACCTTGCAGGATGATGTGGTTACCTTATTTAAGTATAGCTTCCAACTTGCAATTGAACACTGTTAGCTTTGCAGAGCTATCAATACCAGAAGCATTTTAATGACTGTATACAGGCTAAAGAGAGGGGTAAGGGGACAACACCTGCAAGCAAATCTGGTCATTTTTGAGGCCCAACAGTCCAACTGCAGGTAAACTGAGCACTCATTGTGGAATTTCACAGATATCTCAAGGAACAAGTTTAAAACGCCATTGTTGCTCCACACTGCAGCAGCTATGTAGTTGTTGCTGAGCATTTTGCATTTTGTGAAAGTGATTCACATTACCAAGGCTACAAATATTAAAAACCATTGTCTTGGAAGTTGATTCCTTTTTACAAGGAAACCAGTAAATATGGTGTTTGACAGTCAAATGAAAACATCTTCTTCACCTAACTGATGTTAGATGAAGAAAATAAGATACAATGGAGAGCATTTTGCATTTTCAGATAAAAAGGAATGTGCTTTTTTTTTTAGCAACTCTCCAGTAATATAAACCTATCACTTTAAACTGGTGCAACATAATCATAATCAGGACCAGCTTCTTCCCCTCTGCCGTCAGATTTCTGAAAGGTCCATGAACCCATGAATCTACCTCATTATTCCTCTTTTGCGCTACTTATTTTTGTAACTTCTAGTGAGTTTTTGTGTCTTTATTTCTTGCACTTGTACTACTGCTGCAAAACAACAAATTTCACGACGTATGTCAGTGATAATAAATATGATTCTGATAAAAATGTTGCTTAATCATTTGTAACCAGATTGAACTCACCTCTGAAAATACTTATCAGGACCTTTGTTGCTGAACAGGCGATGAATGCAGGTGGTGTAATATTATCTTTTGTTCCCTCAGGGCTGTGGGAGAGCGCTACCGCAGAGAGATGTTGGCACATGGTGGTGGAAAAGTACCTATGTTTATGGTGGAAGGTAAAACAAAATCTTGTTTAATTTTGATTCCACTTCAATATGTTGTTTTACAATACAGTATCCAGGCTGTTGGTTTTCAGGAATCTGCCCAGTTTGTACAGAAAGAAGCTGTATGATAAATCGTTGAAAAGACACAATGATAATTTATTAACTGCAGATCTTCCCTGATATCAGAGGAAGGTCTAGATCAGGCAGAATGGCAAAGACGTCTTGGGCATGCTGAGAGCTCTTAGATTTGTCTCTTTGCTGGCAGAGACTCTGGCACTGTCTCAGTTAACTTACTACATCCAGAATGTATAATGATTTCTGTTTTATTATTTATTTTTCAAATTTCTGTGCTGATCAACAGTAGTAACAATTTGCTCATTTATAGCATTAACATTTTGGAATTTCGACCTATTTACTTTATAAATTTCATATTTTGTTACGAATGTAAGGTCAAAGTCAGTTTAAAAAAGGGGCAAATCCAAAACATTAATCTTTTCAAATTTTGGAAGTCAGGCAAAGTACATGAAAGCAGAGCCATCAAATGAGTACTTTTACAAATCAGTTTGCCTCATTTCGTGGAGGTTTGCCTCCTCAATATAAGAATAGTTTTCATTCAATGAAGGGGCACTATAAACAGCACCAGTTGGAAGGGGACAGTAAACTTTGATCAGAGTCTGCTGTCTATTGACAAAACTGAACAAGTGTTGCCTGTCTCTTTAGCTCTTTCTCTCTGACAATGTTAGTATGTTTGTGTCTGTCTCCGTTTCTCTGTGTCTCTCTCCCTCTGGTGAGAATTTCTCCTTCTCTGAAAATGATGCTCAGAAATGTCAGTTCAAAGAGATCCCTGACTTCCAACAGCTATGATGTCATCAGGCTGGCTAAGCAGAGCATCAGATTGTAAAATTCACACAGACTTTATATGAAGATGCAAAAAGCACAAGCTTAATGAGTAAATATTTTGTAGAGTGTTGGATGAAGTTTTGAACATACACGTGATTAAGGAAAAAGCTGAAATATAAATACATTTTTAAAAAGTTAATACCCTGTATTTAAAAATAATAATTTGACAGAAATGCAATAGTTAAAATTAGTTTTTCTTTATTAGTGCCAGGTGGTTTCATTGAGCAATAATAATTGCTTGGTATATCATTATAAACCCGTTTAGAGCTCAACAGCAAATTAAGAGAAGTATATAGTGAAATACACAGGTGGGTATAATAGTCAGCACAAATGTACTGTACTCCAGCTCACTTAAGACTCTGATGTCACTGGATGCAAATAGCTGTGTATCACAAACCCCAATTTGTAACGTGAGCCTTGACATTATTTAATAAGTTAAGTTTGGGTGTTCTAAATAGATAAAATCACTTTTTAATGGCTGATAAATTATTTTTTGCCATTGGTTTGAACTGCATCAATGAGCCTTTTGAATGTATGTATTTTTTGAGAAAAACAGCAGGGGAAATCTCTAATTTCCTGCTGAATGTGAAGTTTCAAATGTTAGATCCCTCCATATCTTCTGAAGGGTCCTGTTCTAGGATGAGACAAGAGCAATGTCCTTGAGATAGGAGCACAAATGGTAAACTTAAGAAAATGGCAAGTAGAAGCAGTGCGGTCATCAGTAACTAAAGCTGGGAATTTGGCTACATAACGGTAATTGCAATTCTATATGTCCATCAGTGGAGAGATGGTTATAATTGGTATTTATTGTTATTACCAGGAAATTTCAGTAAATGGGATTGTAAGATCGACATCTGTTGTAAAATCCCAGAAAATGTTTTTGTTCAAATAAGTCTTTAAAGGGCGGTGTTAAATCACAAAGCAAGTTCAGACTGGAAGAACTTTGAATTGTAATTCAAACATATGATTTGTGCTAATATTTGGAACATTTTTTTCTGCTTTGGCTTTTCTTTCCTCGGTATCAAAGCAGGTTAATGCTTAAAGTCGAACATGTCTGAATTACTCAATTTATTTTGTGTGGCCTTTGTAATGGTGACTGGTGATTGCCATTATTTTAGTAACTTTATGATGGAATGAGATTTTCTCAGTTATGAAGTGTAGTCTACGGACTTGAATTCTTCAAAATTCTGTTATAGGTTTGCATTCAAAATTATAAGAGCTGTAGTTGAACACTTGAAGGCACATAATCGAATACCTTAAAACTAGGCTGACAGAATAGACTACAGTACTAATATAGAGCACTATTGTCAGATGTGCATTCTTCAGAATGAATCTCAAAATGCTGAGGCCCATTTGCCATCTCAGGATGTAGAAGATCTCCATAGCAAGTTCTACAGGAAGAAGAGCTCACTCTGACGGTATAGATTTATAGAGTCAGGCAGTATGGAAACAGGCCTTATGGCCCAGTGCATCCATGCCAATCTGGGCACCCATCCATATTAAATCCCATCATCCAGCATTTGGCCCTAGCCTTCAATGCCTAGGCGATTCAAGGCCTTGACACCTCTTAAATGCTGTTAGCAACTCTGCTTCCACAACTTTCTCTGGCAGTGCATTTCAAGTACTTGCCACTCCCTGATGATAAAGGTTCCCCTTAGATCCCCTCTAAATCTCTTACCCCTTTCCTTAAATCTATGTCCTCTAGTTTTATTTGCCTTCGATAAGGGGAAAAGTCTACCCTATCTATACCCCTCATAATTTTATGTTCCTCAGTCTTGTCCTCTCTTAACCCTCATTTCTCCAAGGAAAACAGATCTAGCCTCACCAGTTTCTACTCATAACTAAAAGGCTTCATCTCAGGCAACATCCTGATGAATCTCCCCTGCACACCCTTCAGTGTTATTACATCTTTCTTATAGAGTGGTGACCAGAACTACACACAGTACTGCAGCTGAGGTCTGACCAATATTTTATAAAATTGAAGCATAACCACCCCCCCACCCCCCCAGCTCTTGTATTCAATACCCCGACTAATGAAGGCCAGCCCTGCCGCTTCAAGGATCTTTGGACTTGCGCACCAAAGTCCCCCTGTTCCTTTACACTTCTTAAGATCTTATAATTCATGATGCATGTCGAGCCCAATTTAGTACTCCCAAAATGCATCACCTCATACTTAGCAGGATTAAATTCCATCTGCCCTTTTTTGGCTTATTTCACTATCAGATTGATGTCACCTATAGCCTAAGATTACCCTCTGTACTGTCAATAACTACCATTCTGCAAACTTACTGATCATGCTACCTACATCCACATTACATCATTCACATATAATACAAACGTCAAGGGTCCCAGCACTGATCCCTCTGAAGCTCAACTAGTCATGGCATCCAATCACAAAAACAACCCTCTACCATCATCCTCTATCTCCTACTGCCAAGCCAATTTTGGATCCAATTTGCCAATGCCCTGAATCCCATGGGCCCTAACCTTTTGAACCATTCTTCCATGTGGTACCTTGTCGAAGGCCTTCCTGAAGTCCACGTAAACCACATTTACTGCACTGCCCTCGTCAATGTACTTTGTTACCCCATCAAAAAATTCAAGCAGATTGGTTAGACGAGATATGCCCTTGATAAAACCATGCTGGCTATCTTTTATTAGTACCTACTTTTCCAAGTAATCGTTAATCCTGTCCCTCAGAATTTTTTCCAATAATGTCCCTACCGCTGTTAGGGTCACAGGTTTAATTGCTGAGCTTTACCCTGCTGCTCTTCTTGAGAAGGGGGAGCACATTTGCTGACCTCCAGTCATGTGGTGCCACGCTTGTACCCAACAAATGTGAAACTCTCAGCCAGATCCCCAGCAATCTCTTCCCTTATCTCCCATAGCAGCCTGGGATTAACGTCATTCAGCCCTGGGGATTTATACACCTTCAAGCCTGCCAAGGCATCAAGTACCTCCTCTATTTATGGAGTCTTGCTCCAGAATTTCACCTACTCCATCGCTGAGTTCTCCAATCATTAGGTTTGTTTCCTTTGTGAATACTGATGAAAAATAATCATTAGTACCTCACCTATTACATTCTGGCTCCACGCACAGATTGTCCCTGTTGTCCCTAGTAGACCCTACTCTTTCCCTGGCATCCAGGGTTCCCTGTTCCTGTTACCCTTGGCTTTCAACCTTACAGGAACATGATGACCCTGAACTCTTGTTATTCCTCCTTTTGAATGCTTCCCACTGTGCAGATGTAGACTTGCCTGCAAGTAGATGCTCCCAGTCTACCTTTGCTAGGTCCTCCTTTATGTTAATGAAGTTGGCCTTCTCCAAAGTTAAGACCTCTATCCCCATTTTTTTTCCCATAGCCCCATACATTTCAAAGTGGTTATGGTCATTATCCACAAAATGCTCCACAGTGACGCTCCATCCACCTGACCAGCAATGTGCCCCAAGGCAAGGTCCAGTAATGCTTCTTCCTTCATTGATCTAATTACATACTGTGTCAAAAAGTTCTCAGCTAGGATGTTGGTCCCGTTCTGATATAGATCTAACCTTTCTCTCTTGTACTGGTCCCACCTTCCTCAGAAACAGTCCCAATAACCTAAAGCCTATCCCCCTGTCCCATCCCTTGAGCCATGTATACATCTGACCTATCCTATTTCTATGTCCAATATTTATTCTTTAAATACTACCACTGAAACAGATTACTGGGTTTGCAATAGATTGCACTGGTATTTGTGGGGTCTTGCTGTGTGCAGGTTCACCGCCACTTTTTCTACTTCGTCAATGATGAATCATTCAGAGGTACTTAATTGGTTGTTAAGTACTTTACAATATTCTAATTTGAGTTAATTTGTTAAATTGATGAAGGTAGAGCTGTGGATGTTGTCTATATGGATTTTAGTAAGATGTTTGACAAGGTCCCTCATGGTAGGCTCATCCAGAAGATTAAGATGCATGGGATCCATGGTGACTTGGCTGTTTTGGATTCAGAATTGGCTTGCCCATAGAAGACGGAGGGTAGTTGTCAATCGGAATTATTCTGGTTGGAGGTCCATGACTAGTGGTGTTCCACAGGGACTCTTACTGGGACCTCTGCTGTTTGGATGTAAACGAGGATTGGTGCAGACGATACAAAGATTGATGGCTTTGTGGATAATGTAGAAGATTGCCAAAGGATACAGCGGGATATAGATCAGTTGCAGATATGGGCAGAGAAATGGCAGGTGTCAGGTGTTGCACTTTAGGAGATCAAATGTAAAGGGATAGTACACAGTTAATAGCAAGACCCTGAACAATGTTTATGTATAGAGGGATCTTGGGGTCCAAGTCCATAGCTCCCTGAAAGTGGTTGTGTAGGTTGATGGGATGGTAAAGAAGGTGTATGGCATGCTTGCCTTTATTAGTCGAGGCATCAAGTCCAGGAGTTGGGAAGTTATGTTGCAGCTTTATAAAGCTCTGGTTAGGGCATATCTGGAGTATTACATTCAGTTCTGGTCGCCCCATGACAGGAAGGATGTGGAGGCTTTGGAGAGAGTGTGGAAGAGGTTTACCAGGACGCTGCCTGGATTAGAGGCCATGTGCTGTAGGGAGAGGTTGGACAAACTTGGTTTGTTTTCAGAGGCTAAGGGGAGATCTGATAGAAGTTTATAAGATTATGGGAGACATAGATAGAGTAGACAGCCAGTATCTTTTTCCCAGGGTCGAAATGTCTAATACTAGAGTGCTTGCATTTAAGGTGAGAGGGGGTAAGTTTAAAGGAGATGTGTGGGGCAGGGGCAGGTTTTTTTTACACAGTGGTGGGTGCCTGGAATGCGTTGCTTGGGGTGGTGGTGGAGGCAAATACTCTAGTGTTTAAGAGACTCTTAAATAAGCACATGAATGTGCAGATAATGGAGGGATATGGACATTGTGTAGGCGGAAGGGATTAGGCATTTAATTACTAGTTTAAGTAGTTCAGCACAATATCGTGGGTCAGGGGCTTGTTCCTGAGCCATACTGTTCTTTGCTCTTTTAGAATATTCTAATGTTGTGAAAGGGATCACATAGTACAGGTTCTTTCTTTTACTTATCTAACATAGCGTTGTTACAGGGACTCAATATTCAAAGCTTCCCCTGATCCTAGCTGTGCAATTGTAGGTAAGATCTGAGTGAACTTTGAGCAAAAAAAAATAACTGCCTCAAGCGGCATTGGTGCACTATCATTTGCCAGTTGCAAAATGGAATTTGTTAATTCCTGCATCCCTTTAGGCTGAGCCATTAAGAAAGGAAAGAGGATAACTTTAGAAGAATAACCAAATTTAAGTGGGAAGCCCTTTTTATGTCTTTTCTAAAATGTAGCCTTTGCTGATATTCTTTTCTTTAAAGAGTTCTTTTCATTTCACTTTATATTAAAAATACAGATGACATGCTTATACATTTTAATTCTCGACCTGTATTTGCCCTGGGAGGAAAGAAGAATCTGAATAAGGAAGAAAACAAGTGCGGTTATAACCACCTGGAAATGCTTTGTACTTCACAAAGTCTTATGAAGTGTAATTGTTTTAGCCAGCAGCAACTTTAATTATGTATTCCAGGTTAATAAGAAATGGTTACCATAGAATTAACAAATAAGTTTTGAGCTTTGTAGTTGTGTTATGTTCTAACTGGATAAGCAGGATGAGAGTTGCCTTTTCCAGATGACTGTCATGGGTCACTGAGTTGGTCCAGTTCCAAACTGCTTAGTTGGTAGAAGTTGGATCTTCTGGTGAAGGGAGAATAATTAGCTGTGCTGTGGCTTTGCTTATATGACTAGAATCCAGTTGTGATGTTTAGAATGGTGTATCTGAGAAATGGAGCATTGTGGAGAGCGAAGCATTGTGCAGAGCAAAAACAAGAGAATGGCAGGGCTAGAGCACAGCAAGTAGGGTTAAGGAACTTCACAGAACTTGTGTTAGTTCACTGAGCGAAATGGCTAGGAATTATAGGATTTTGAAGTTAAGTCAACTGAACCTCAAGTAAGGGTTTAGGATGCATATACAGTGAAGAAATGGCTACTGTTCTGAGATGTTCTTTGCTAATAAAACTGCCAGCAAAGGATGTTATCTGATTTCCAATCAGCATTTGTAATTGAGATAAAAATATCTTGCTTTTCTGGTTAGAGAATTCAGAATTTTCTATAAGGTATCCTAATGATTAAAGTAACCATTGCTATCTGTTTGTAAGGTTATCTCTATCTATGCAGTACTACAATAGACTGAGGAAATATATGCATCTTTGAATATATTCTACAAATTGTGGTCTAGTAGTCAACTAAAGAGAGCTCCATCTTTTAATAATGTGATGCAATTTAATAGATGTATTGTATCTATGTATGTGTTGGATAGCTTTAAGAATCATATGGTTTAGCTCTGGGTGCATTGTTGTACCTAGACATAGCAATTTAGGCAATAAAGGATATTCTGCTCCTTGCTCTACCTCTGTCTATTTGCTAAAGAATCCCATAGATATTGCATAGATGTTTTCCTAATTGATGATTCACTGATGGGTTTTGTATCTCCTCTGTGGTACTTGGAACAACCTAAACAAAGGTAGATGGCTGTGGTTGTTGAAGATCAAGATCAAAATCATTTTTGCAAGATTTTCTCTGAACTTTGTCATAGGCCCAACCATCTTCAACTGCTTCACTTAATTACCTTAATGATAGGTCAGAAATGGGGATAAACTTAGATGATTGCACAATGTTCAATTCATTCGTAACCCGTCAGTTAATGAAGCAGCTTTAGAGCTTGCATGCTGTAAAACCCAGATAACATTTGGGCATAGACTGATAGGTCACACATAACATTTGCACCACACAAGTACCAGTTAGTGACTTATTAACCATCTCTTCATGACAGTTCACAGGATTACCATCACTGAATTCTTTACCAGTCATCTCTTGGACCACCATTGATCAGAAACTTAAGTGGGCCAGCCACACAAGTACCAAATAGTTTCGGGGTATCATGCAGTGAGTTACTTATCCCATAACTCCCCAAAATATTTTCATCATTTACAAGAGCGTTAATGGAATTTTCTCCACTTACCTGGATGAGTGCAATTCCAATAACACTCAGGCAGCTCACCACCAGATAGGCCGTAGCAGACTGCTTGTTTGGCACCTCATCCCCAACATATGTATTTACTTCCTCTGCCAGCAATGCATATAAGCTAAAGTTTGCACCATGCACTGCAGTTATTCACCTCGGCTGCTCCAGCAGCATCTCCCAAATTCAAGATCTTTACAACAAAAAGGGACAAAGACAGGTGTGTGCGTGGGAACACCACCAGCTGCATGTTCCCCTCTGAGTCAAACACTAGTTAGGTTGGGAAACACATCACCATTCCTTTATCCTCCCTAGTTCTAAACCCTGGGGGGGAAAAAACCAGAAAATGTTAGAAATGCTCAGCAGGTGAGACAGCATCTGAAGAAAGTGAAATGTTTCAAGTCAAAGATTCTGTGTCAGAACTAGGAAAAATAGAGAGCTAGTTAGCTAACTTAAAGCTAAGTTACAGGGAGGATAGGAGAGAGATGAATAAGACAAAGGGAATATTTCTGATTGGTTAGGGTCGTCATGGGGAGAAAGCCTAGAACTCCATATCCTACAGCACTGAGAGTACTTTGACCAGAAAGACTAGCTGTTCGGGAGAGGTACTCACCAACACTTTCTCAATGCCGAGAATTGCTGGTCTTTATGTTAAAACCTATAACCCATAAAAAATAAATTTACCAAATAGTTCTCATGGACTTTTTTTTAATGATGGCTGAATTGTCTTGATTTCTCTTTGGAAGCATAATAGCTGCAATCAAACAGTAGATTTGAATATAAATAATTAAAATTAGAAGAAGGTATATGGGGCGCAAATGGAGCAGGGGATTTCATTTTTTTATGCCATAATAAAGAGCTAGCACAGGGTTAAAACTATCTTTTGGCCTATAGGATATCTTATGGTTCTGAGTACTCTGGTGTATGCAGTAAGTAGATTATTAATAATCTTTTGGGTCCATTTAACATTGTCCATTTAACATTCAGTGGTGAAGAAATAGTGCTTGATGTGAGCCTTGAGGAAATCTGCTTACAAGTATTAAGCAGGCTGTAAGGCATGGGTTTCCCATTGAAAAATTCTGTCTGACACCTGTTGAAGATGTGGGGCATCCAGAAGCAAGAATGTTGTTAAATTGGTTGATGGGTACCGTAGATGGAGAAATTCTGATGGGAAATAAAAATATTGATGGGTACCTTGGACTGAGGAATTCTGATGGGAAATAAAAAATCTCTTAATTTTTTTGATGTTTTACAGAGGACAAAGTAAAGGTTGGAATTGCACATGGTAGATGAAATATCAAAAAACTTCAAAACCTTTAAAATCTGTGGAATTTTCAAGTAATTATTTTGAGGGAATTTAATTCCATACAAATAAAAATAAGTTTGCAGAGCCACAAAGGTTGCTTAACTATTGTTATAGTTTAATCTTTCCTTAAAAATTCATTTACACCTCCTCCAATAAGGTGTAATATTTTCAGTATCTTTTACAGCAAAAAAAATACATGTTGGAAGTTCAAATCAAATCACCATTTCTATTTGCATCAACAAAGGCGGCAACTGTGCAGCCTTAAAAAAAAGAGGATATTCCTGGCAGCAACTTATGGATTTCCATTTTTAATTGCACAAATGACAAGAAATGTTGGCTGTTTTGCCATCATTAAATCTATAGTTCCAAGCCATTTAGTATTTAATATATTTCTAAAGTTCTGAAAATTCCCTTTTAAAGGAAATAGTTTATCGAGATGTATCTCACAATTCTTTATAATCAGCTTCATTATTATTTTGTTGTCCCTCTGGGGTCATGCTCATATCTTTAAGTTGCAACGATCATAACTATATGTAATGCTGCAGGTAGCAAGATAGATGTATTGCAGTCTACAGTATAATTGTTATGAATTTGAACTTAGCTTTGGTACAAAATTGACAACGTTGCATTTGCTTATCTATTGCTACATTACAGTTTTTTGGAAATGTTGGTTTAACAAATAAGTTAACATGCTAATGATTCACATTAAAGTATACAGATACCAATGAATTTGTATTGGAGAGCTTGTAGCAAAGCTTTGGGTGTAAATTTAGGGCGTCCCTCCCCTCCCCTGCCCTGTCCTTCCCTCTTCCCCCCCCCTCCCCCCACATCTGCCCAGCAGTCAGTGAATTGGATGGGCTGCACAGATAACTGTCAGTGACGTGCATTATTAGCTTTTTACTATAATTGACCTTATTACTATGGAACATGTGACTTGTGGAATGGGGTATTGAGTTGTCTGATATTAGCTGATTTGTAGACTTTGTGGCCTGTGTAGATATTGACTGGGATTTTGGAATCCTGAGTTTAAAAAAAATGCTGAAACAATTATCTAGGATTAATTGGAAAAATATTTATAATCCTTTGGAGTAAATTTTTATTTTCTATTCCATTACTATAGCTCTAACTAAAATATTGCTGGTCAGGCAAAAATGAGTAAAATCTCAGTGGCTATTGAAAATAAAAGTGTGACCTTATCGGTTACCCAAGGAAATCGACAGTGAAAGTTTCATGTTTAGAGAGGAGTGGGTGGGGGGGGGGGGGGGGGGGGGGGGATAGGGTTGGCCTTTCTCTTGACCCTTGGATCATTTGTCATTATCTGCTTGGATCAGAGATTCTCATTGCTAAGAGCAACAAAGTGGAAAATGGCAGCCTTTGCAATCTGCTGCTATAGCAACAATCTTCCATCTTTAATAACACTGGGCACAACTTCTAACATTTAAAGTTTACAAAATTTTGATAGTGTTTAATCAGCTGAATTATGCTTCTAGAATTTTGTTATAAACTTGTACGTAAATTTTATTTTTGTGGAATATTAGCATACACATTTTCAACTTTGTCATTTATATTAGATTTTAAAGTATTTGCCGTTGTTTAGTTTTTAGAAGCTATGTCTTGCTGTATTCTTATCCAATTTTCTTAACACTGTACAAAACTTATTCATGTTTTCAGATATAAATTGGTAAATAATCTGTTGAATCCATAAATGGAATTTTTTCAGATATAAATTGGTAAATAATCTGTTGAATCCATAAATGGAATTTTTAAAATGATTTAAATAACACTTCTAGTAAATTCTTTTATTTAAGCTCTCGAAGTTAAAGGAATTAATGTAACTATTAGTATTATTAAATCAGTTTGAACTTCAATTTATTTATGTGCTTTGGCAGGACTCAATACTTCACTAGTAGAAAGTTCTTACTTTCAACTTTGAATGGAGCTGTCAGAAATCCAGAAGTCAAAAATGAAAGCAATCAATATCTAGTTCAGCAAAATAACTGAGTCCAGGTTTATCCTTCAGTAATTGCAGCTTAGTTACATGACAGCATCCTGATATTTAAGGATGAACGTTTATCTGCCTTTTACTTTAAACTTTCTCTTTCTCATTAAGTGCACATGCACCCTTTATCTGATCCTGTCTGCTTTAAAATGCATCATTAATATACTAACACCACTTATTCAAATGTGAATTGTTTTGTTTGAAATTTGTTCATATATTACCTTACTCAAACCCTAAACTATCATGACAGAATGGCATCTGTTGTTGAAAGCTAATAGTACCATCTGGAAGATGCAATTAACATTCCAGTGATAGTGTTTCATGCTTCCTTCCTTAATATCTGAACCCACAGTTGGAAAAAATCTGGATTAAGGTAAATTCTTATCTTTAAATTTTCTACCTGAAATAAAATCTGATGTTAAACTTGCTTTATATGATATCCACCAAAAAGTTTACAGTACCACACATTATATTAAAAATATTCCTATAACCTTACATCTAATGGTTTGTGAAAAGTATATACCTGTAAAAGAGTAATGGAAGTTGGAAATAGTTTGTGGCACAAAATAGGTTCAAGATTATTCATTATTTTGGTTGTTTTTGGCTCCTGACATTTGGTTTCATTTACATCAAAATACAATTACTGGTATTGAAAATGTGTTTTGCATTATTTCCAGAATTTCAGAGCCAACACACACACTTACTGTGCATTTTGCAGTCAATCCATTTTATTAAATGTACTTTCCCATGTAAATGGCGAATTGTTGAATTCGCAGCAAGCTTAAATGTAAGTGGCTCGCTACTAGATTATGCTGAGTGCTACACTTCAAAGAGAAGAAAGTTAGCTGCACAGTAGCTCCAGGCAAAGGCGTGTCCCTCCTGCTATGGGAACCTAGGCTCTGATCTAAAGTGCATTACGATGCAATAAAGTGAGCCACATTCATCCCAATTCTTATAATTGTCATGTTGGATCAGTTACTGCAAAAAAAAATTGAAAGATTTCTGAGAATGTTATTTCACATGGTGAAATAACATTCTCAGAAATCTTCACATGGTAAAATAACATACTGAGGAAACTGTTTTATTTGCAGGGTGGTGGAATTGTTACCTAACCCCACAATAATCTGGAAGACTTCCCTGCTCTGTTTCAGATATGCTATTGGTTGTGGTTAGAGAAGAGGAACTCTGTATTCTTGTATTGCAAGTTTATAAATACAAACTGTTCAGTTCAAAAGCAGACCACTGGTAAACTGCATTATTATAAACCTTACTTCTTACGGAATGACACTATTTTCTTTTTCAGCCATGGAGGGTTCTATTTTGATATGTGCAAACTAGAGATTCATTTAACTTTGACCCTAGTTTTGACATTATGGATTAATCTATTCTTCCACTTATAAAATAATTGAACCTCGACAAATTTCATTTGATGTTTGGTGATGTATTTGGTAAACCTGTACAACAACAATTTGTGTTTATTTAGAGCTTTTAGCATTGTAAATGTTACTGTGGTACTTGCATAAGATGTTTTTTGTGGGGAACCTGATCAGGGTTGAAAACATCTGGCACTTAACCATTGATTTCCTAGTCTGATTGCTGGATCCAAAAGTGTAAATCAGAAGACTTGCTTAGATATTAGACAGAGTCTCATGCGAGATGGCTTCTCAATTCATATCATCTGCAATTTGCCATGTCAGGCAAGTATGGTTCTGGAATCAAGCAAGTGGGAATTTAAATCAAATATTCATTTAGGATTTGCATTATTTCTTGATATTTTGATGGAAATGGCATCAATTTCAAACAGCAATGATCTAAAATGGGCTTCAATTTTTGTTAGGGATTCTGCTGTCAATAATATGATTTCAAGTGAAGACTAAATAAACTGATTCTGCAAGTTAATGTCATTTACCTTATGCTTTTTCAACCTTTTTCTGGTTTTTGTGTGAAATTGCATTTTAGTATCCTTCCCCTTACTCTCCTGCATTATTAATTCTCTATCTCAGTGTTTGGAAGAGGTGAACCAATGGATGAAATGCACATATGCTTTGCATCTACAAGACCCCTTTTTGCAAAATGCCAACAGGCTTAATATGCCTTGCAAGTATTATCAAACAAACTACTATAAGATAAGATATCTTTATTAGTCACATGTACATTGAAAATACAGTGAAATGCATCTTTCGCGTAGTGTTTTCTGGGGGCAGCCCGCAAGTGTCGCCATGTTTCTGGCGCCAACATAGTATGCCCACAACTTCCTAACCTGTATGTCTTTGCAATGTGGGAGGAAACCAGAGCACCCAGAGGAAACCCATGCAGACACGGGGAGAATGTACAAACTCCTTACAGACAGTGGCTGGAATTGAACCCAGGTTGCTGGCACTGTAATAGTTATGCTAACTGCTACCTTTCAGGAGATGAAAGAGAATATGGCCAAAAGTTTGGATTTAGAGTGGGCTTAGGAATTTCTTAAAGGTAAAAGTGAAATAAAGAGTCAGAGAATTGGAGAGGGAAATCCAGCACTTAGAGCTATGGCACCTGAAAGCACTGTCACCAATTTAGGGAACTTGAAGAGCCCAGGATTAGAGGAGCACAGTTGCAGGCATGAAGGAGGTTAATGATGCAGGGTGGAAGGCTTTGGAAGAACTTAAGTACAAGAATAAAAATTTGAAAATTTGAGGTAGTGCTTTACCGGGAGTCAATTTAGATCAGGGATGGTGGTGAATGGGTTTGTTTCGATTTAGGACGCACGTAACAGCTTTTTGGATGACTTCAAAGTTACGACAGGTGGAATGAGAGAGACATTGACTTTGGTCTCCCCAATATTTAGATGGAAGAACTTTGTTTTATGAGAGATATGGACTCTGACAATTTAGAGAAAGTGGAAGGGTTCATGTAATAGAGTGGTGCAGTAGAGTAAGCTGTTGTCAGCTTACATGTGGAATTGGTGTTTTCAGATGATGTGGAGTAGTGCAGAAAAGAATCCTCCTTGATTACTGCAAAGCTGCCTCCATTTCAACTATTAAATAATGGGCTGGGGACAGGTTGCAGGTCATTTATCTCCTGAGTCATTCCTGCATTTTCAGTTTCCGTTCTCTTTTTTTGCCTGTCACTTCCAACTCATTTTTAAATTTGTAAGGACTTATGTCACTCAGTTTTGACATGTCTTTAATTTGATGCATTTCTTAAATTTCATAAGATTATATTTCTTACTTCCAGGTGGGCAGGTTTCTTGCCTGGCAAAATATGTATTTTAATTTCCTGACAATTTAAGTAGATAGTTCTTTTTATAACAGTATTAGTCTGCTAAGTGAATGAAATCCAGGTTTTTGACTAGTCCTATTTGACTTAGTTATCTTTTGACTTTAGCTGCTTTCCCACTTTGGTATTTTTTGCTTTCATCTGTTTCAGCTTATTTTTCTTGCCTTCATCTATTACGTTATTTGCACCTTAGTAGGCACTACAGTTTGACAATGTAATTTCATTCATTCTTTCTCCACCGTAATCCCATTGGTGTCCAAGTGAAACATTTTGAGGGTTACTGAAGTGTGTTCTACAATGCTCTTCCCTCTGACATGGGACTCCCTGGTACTGGAGTAACAATATTCAGTCCATTCCATTGCTACTTTGTACAAGTGCTCTTCAAAAATGTCTTGAATAGTCAACATCATCAAAGGGTACATTTGGAGTGAGCAGGCACTTTTGCAGTTCAATCCTAGCACTTTTTTTCCATCATTAAGAGTACCCATCTTCTTTCAATTTCAATATTTAATCAGTCTCTAGTAGTGTGGAAAAAAATAACAATGCAGAAGAAAGCTCACCTGCCCCTGTAACTTCATATTCCATTCATTAAATCAAAAACATCCTCCACATTCTTTTCCTGACTTTTCATCATCTCAAGTCTCCATAATGGACTGGTGTTATGTTTCTTTTCTTAAAGGATTTTAGCTAGCATCATCTGTTATTTGAATGTTTATTGTGTATGGTCACAGGAATGGAGTGCCTTACATCAAAACGTTAAAAAGGAATGCCACATTAGTAAGTGAATGTAAGTGTATTTTATTAAGCAGATGAAGATCACCTTGCAATATATGGTTAGATATTGGGACAACATGATGATTTCATGTTCATCAATGTTAAGTGGTTGGGAAGAATATGACAATGTAATTGATGCTGGAGACTTGAGCTTGGTAGCATACTATTTGTATAAAGCTTTGTTTGTTCCATTGTAACCAAAGGATTTTAGCTTCACGTTATTCAGTTGCTAATTACAAGTCCAATATTTGTGGTTATCAAAAAGATAACAACTCATTATGCAGTCTTCATTTTTCAACCAGTCTGCGTCCTGTTGTATAATAAAACGACAAACTGACATGAAGAGTTTCGTAATGATGTTTAGTTATGGTACAGATCTACTTTGGTTCCAAAGGTCAGTTTTGTTCAGTCATTCTATCCATTTTGGTGTTTAAAAAGAAATACCTCAAATATTATATTTTTAACCATTATTTTGTTAGTCTCAGGACACAAATAACCAATCACTTTAAGAAAGTTACCGAGGAACATATAGGACAACTGAAAATAAATTCAACATGGATACTTGCAACAAGTAGCGTACCATGAATACTTCATAAAGGGAGTACTTAGCCAAATGTGATTTAAGTATCAGATTTGCAGTGATGGTCAATACTATAAGAATATTTCAAACCCACACCCCCCAGTTTTTATATTTATTTAACATGAATTTTCTCTTCAGTTTTCTACTCATTCCATTCCCTTCATTAACTTAAATATTTCTTGCTGTATCTCTGGTGAAAATTTCAACCTTTGTTGCTAATATACTGCTCGATCCATATCTTAAAATGCATCTGTTGAACTCTGTTTGGAAGAATGAATTGATTCCAGTTTAGTGTCTTTGGAAGTCTGTTTGACATTCTGGCATTTTGGTTTTAGGTTTTTTTTCTGATTTTCTAATTTTTACAAATTTATTTATGAACATACGCTTCTGTACATGAGTGCCATCCTTGCTTTTCATAGCTTTTATATTTAGACCTTTTTAATACTTTTCAAGAGAGAAAGTTTTTTTTTTACACATTTTCTTCTTTTCAGACAGTTTTTAATTACTTGTGTGTTTCTAATAACTTAGTCCCAAGGATTAGAATCATTCTGTTCACTCTTGAGTTCAAAACTGCATACCAAACTCATGAATTAGTCTCACCATTGGTCTGCACAATGTCAATGCAGCGTACTTATGATATTGTATTCTAAGTACAGAGGCTTTTTGTGATTGTAAGTGTTTCTTTAAACAAGACCTGGGAATGTTAACTCTGATTGGTAACAAAGGTGCAGGGAAGTTAAAATGGAACAGGTTCTACTTCGTGTTCCAGGCGATCTGTATGGCAGTGGACAAGCTCCTTGTGGTCTGGGGGAGGTGGAATGGCACTGGGGGTAGCCTCATTAGTAAATGTAAATCAGGGTCATGACATTCATGGGATTCCAATGACATTTTAACCTGTTCCTCAGCATGGTACTGCTAAAGCTTTTGAAAACCAGTAAGGCAACTGAAGTTTAAAATAAATTCCTTTGTGGGACCAAGAAGAACAGAAATGCTGCTGCCTCAGATGTTTGTTTTTTTATTTAAAAAATATTACTTTGTTCATAAAATTTGCAAAAATATATTACATTGATATATATTGTCATTCTCAGTGCAAGGCATATCATTCCATTTACATTATGTCAGCATGACATCAGTTTTCCTTTCCATTCCTGAGCAAACAGTCTGAGGTTTTTTTTAAATGAGTTCCAGTCCCTCAATTTCTGAAGCAGGAAGGACTAAAGTCTGGTCTTCTCCATAGTGCTTTTGTACCACTTCTGTCATTGTATAGTACTGGACTAGTCAGCAACATTCATTTGTGGGCAACTACTTGCACTGGAAGACCAGCAAGCTTTGGGGGGACCAGAAGGAGTCTTTTGCTGAGCTTATAACCATCTAGCAGCAGTTACTTGTAGTCTTGGTGTGTGTCACTGGAAATAACCCATGGAGTGGAGTTCTCTGTTATAATAGCAGCTCAGGTTGAACCATGGGAAAGGCCTCTGCCTCTCCAGACTTTGACAAACACACATTCTAGAAGTGGATGGTTGACAGTCTTACCCCCACCGCATCCACCTCGAGGGTAGCATGTAGTGGTGATGAGACTTGGTTGTGCACAAAGGATCGGATAGGGAAGGCACAACCAGGCAAACTCTTGGTGTCTTTTTTATAATTCTGATGCTGTGGCATTTTGTCAAATCAACTTGGACAGTTTGCTTAGGGAATCATCTGCCAGAATCCATTGTCTCATTCTCCCATAGGTCCTTGAGGTCAATTTGTTCAGCCCTCTGGCTGATTGACTATTGGTCAAAGGTTTTTTTTTCCCCACCACCCTCTCTACGAGGGCAGGTGGTATGGCACCATCCAGCTGAAAGGAACATTCCACAGTTAGATGGCAACAAGGGCAAATAGAATCTCAGTATGTAGTGGCACTTGGCATCTGCACACACACACTTGTGCAAAAATGCTGTCTGCTCCATGGGGTTTCTACCAGGATTTAAAACTGCAGTGGATTTTTTCTCTATTTAATATATGCCATCTCAACCAAATTCAGTCATAAAAACACCCTATAATATTAGTGTACTGATTTTGGGCAACTTAGTAAGTTTTTTTACAATCTGTATTTGTTTTTCAATTCTATAATGGATTTTATTATGTATGTGACAATTTCTTCTGGGTTACAGCAGGTTGTTACCGGTATTGTAATTTTTGCTCATCGGCAAGTGAGAGGATACTTTTGGTTTATTGGAGGTGGACAGGGTGGTTAATCCAGGAGCAATATAGTTGAACACTGAAAAATACACCTGCACTTTGAGGAGAATCACAACTCCTCTGCAGAAGTAAATAGACATAATATATTTTTGCAAGAGTCTATGCTACCTTCATAACTTCAGTGCCACATCAGCAAGAAAGACCCTAACTCCTATAAGAGAGCTAATTGCTTTAAATCTAATGTGGTTGCTATGTACAGTGGGAACCGTAAGTATATGTACCAAGCTATCAGAAATAAGATATATGGGACTGTAGGGCAGAACATACCAGTTCACTGTCATTTCACACCTGCAGTAATCTGATCAGTGATCTGAGAATCCAATATGTCAGCTGCCAGGACACTACATGGTTCGCACAATCTCGAGAATTAGAAGGTAGAACCACACAACAAAACTACCTTGATGTTGTTATTAAATTGACCATTTCGTAGGAGTCTGCTGTGAGAACTGACACATTTTTCTATAAATGTCAAGCTAATGAAGAAAAATACTGATTTTTGAGGCAAAGTCATAATTGCACTCTTTGTTGTTACATTTATACTTTCCTTTAATCGTTGCAACAGATGATTTAGTTGAAGCTTTAAAAACATAATATGTTGCATCTTTTTAAAACTGTCATCCATGATTGTTTTGTTCATTGAGGTGTGCAAAATATAATTAATATTTATTCTTTCATGAAAATTGCTGCTGTGTTTATATAATTAGAGCACGTTAACCAGCAGCATTATAAACATTTGAGCAAGTGAAGGTTTCATATCATTAAAGTAAATTCTCTGAAAGCTTTTAGAGTAAGCAATGATAGATTTATCAACTGATAATATGTATTTGACATGCTTTATAATTGCTTGCTATAATGGTTCATATAAAGTGGATATTGAACAGCACAAAATGAAACTGTTTGCTTTACCTTAGTGTGTGATAAATCTACCTTGGATATTTCCTGCTTAATTGCTCATTTACTATAAATTGTATGGAATAAGATAATGGCTATCAGAATGACCGAACCATATTGACCATTCAGTGGTGTGAACAAAATAGATACAAGTTTGGACAGGGTTTATTTACATTTTTTTCCCAACACTTGTGAAAAGGGGTTGCTGAAAGAAAAAATGAGTTGGTGTGCTTTAAGGTAACTGTGAGAAAAATGTTTTTCATTTAAAGTACTCTGCATTTTTTTATTTAAAGTATTTTCCATTTTATAGTGGAAGGATCCAGTATGGGTGTGTAGGTTTTATAGCAGTAACATTTTATCTTCCGGTACCTGAAAATAAGTTCTGTTATTTTCATTTCAGATTTAAAGAAAGTACACTGGTGGTCATTATTTATTCCACTTAATCAGATTCCAATAAAATCAAAAGAACCAAGCAAGCTGTGCCAAAAAGGACAAAAGCTTAATGCAAATAAAAAAAGTGATTAATCGGGGATGAAATTGCACTTGAGAAGTAGAACAGAGTCCAGCTAGAGCTGATCTTCAAAGGAAATGATTTATATTAGAGATTATTTTAATAGGCTTAGTGAACAATACTGGAATAAATTTGTAATTACAATCTTTTATTTGCAGACATGCTTCAGAAGAAACCTTCAATGGATGACTTTGTTGATGCCTTGGTGTCAGACCTGGATTTAAACTTTGAAACATTCTTTTTTGATTCTGAATAATTAAAAAAGATGTCTGCAGGATGTTTGAATTACATTTGTATCCATGGAATAGCTATAGAATTTATACATGCTTATGTGTATATAATGTGATTTATAAAACTAATTTCAATGTCATAAACATATTTTGTATTGATTGGAACCTAATTTAATTTGTTTTCATTAAAATATGTGCTTTTTTTAACACATATTTCGCAAGTTTGTCAAGTGTAAAGGGTTCTGTTTTTAAATAGCTGAATGTAGTTTTTGGAAGCAGGATAAATGTTTTGAACGCAGCTGTGCGTTATTATTCGGGCTATCAATAGCCAATAATATGTGATTAACAAGTTTGTATACTGTTAATCATGCTTGCTAACTGAGAATTATGCACCAGAGTTTTCAGAAAAATAGTGTTTTGCACCACCTAATCGTGGCCACCTGCGGTCCAGTATATATGCTTGCTGTTGAACAGCTTATTGTCAGACACCTTTCTCTCCCATCAGCCCATCCTGATACCCCAACTATCCAACATCCCTACCCTGTTGATATCCAGCAACTATCAGGAAGGGGAATGAAGAGTCAGATAGAGGCCTGGTGAAGATGAGAGTGGAGTGGAAATCGGCAGAACAGACAATTAAATTTTTGAGGTCTGAACAAGTGCCAGAATGAGCACCAATACAGTCATCGAAGTCCAGGAAAAAGGAGCTTGCGTGGGCTGGGGGGCTGAGTAGCACTGAGTGTTCCATATGTTCCACAAAAGGATGCACATACCTTAGGCCCATGCTCATCATTACACCTTTGACTTGAGTGAACTTGAAGGAGTTGTTGTTCAGTGTATGTACGAGTTCAGTCAGCTGAATGAGCATGGTGGTGGGGGGAGAGAGGTTGGGCCATTATACAGTGAGAGAGGGAAGTCTCCAGGTGTGGGATGGAGTGTAGAAGTTTGGATTATCCATGGTGAAGATGAGCTGGTTGGAAACTGTCAAACTAACAGAGGGTATCAGAGGTCCTACGGATTGAAGGAATGGACAAGGGAGGAAGAATAAGTCAAGAGGGGAAGAAATAAGTTTTGTGGGACAAACTATGGGTCTACCAGGACAATTCTGCTTGTGGACCTTAGGTCGAAGCAGGCTATGTACATGGGTGAGAAACTGAGTATGGAGGTTGTGGGGGGAAGCTTTCCAGAGGAGATGAAATCAGTGACTCTTTGGAAGGTTGGCCTGACGTTCAGTGGAGGGGGGGCGGGGGGTGTGGTGGTGTGTGAGGAGATGTTTGAGAGCTGATGATCAGCCTCTGGAGATCAGTTGATCAACAACATCAGCACTGCCCTTGCCAGCTGGTTTGATGACAATGCTGCGGTTGGTTTTAGTGAGTGGATGGCTGCATATTCAGAGTGAGGCAGGTTAGGTTGAGAAAGGGCGGTGGTAAAATTGGGACAGGCAATGCAGCAGTGGCAGTTAGCAGTGAATAGATTCAGAGATTGTAGGAGGCAGAGGGGGGTATCCAGTTAGACTAGGAATTCTGGGGAAGGCACTAAGAATCCACAGTGTGGGTGAAGATATCTGGCCAAAGAAATAGACAGAGGTGCAGGCCCTGGAGGAACTCAACGTAACATCGGGCTAGAAGTTTTGTTAAGATGGGGATGTAGGGAGCTGGAACAGAGGCCTCTCCTGAGGACTAATTTTTTTGGAATCGGAGAGGGTAAGGTGAGAAGGGATAGGGAAAACAGCATGGTGTAGGGCTGGGGTTGTGGGGGGGGGGGAGAGAAAATTGAAAGTGGGGGGGGAATCTGGAGGACTACTTGAATTCAAAAGCTGATGAAGTTTGCATTCTCTGATGCTTGAAAGCAAGGGAAAAAAAGGTCTTTTGTTGAAACACTGAATGTCCTTTATGTATAACACAGAAGGAAACCAGTCAGTTATATGCTGGCTCCCAGGGTGCAATCCCATCTCCCCCATTCACCCCTTTGATAGCTTTTGCTATTATTCTACAGCAAGAGATAACCTACCAGTACTGCTTTGGGATGTGAGAGGAGATGGGAACATCCAGAGGAACCCCATGTGGTCTTAGAGAGAATGGATCTCACAGTGTGATGTGATCAATAATTTGAGAAATGCTGGATAGTTTTTCTAACAGGTGAATCCAAACTGAAGGGTGGGATTTCAGAAGGAAAGGATTGGAGCCAGAGACATCTGCTAAGAAAAGAGGCATGACCGTGGAAGTGAGTTTTGGCCAACACCTTTTCAAAAACAGGGAGAGAAATGGAAATGATTGAGGATGAACAGGGTGAAAGAGACAGGTGGAATTCTCGACAGAGAGAGGAGCAGATCTTTTTTAAGCAAAAACACCTCACGGGTCAGACAGCTTCTATGGAGAGAGAAATAGAACCAATATTTCAGGCCAATGACCTTTCACCAGAACTAGAACAGTGAGAAAACAAATATGTTTTAGAACCTAGCAGTGAGTGTAACCAGGCTATGTGATAAAAAGGCCATTTGGTCATCAATTGTGAGGGAAGGAAATCAAGATTGGGAGGTCAGAATTTGAGGAATGCAAAGATCTGGGTGTTATAGAACTGAATGAAGCAGGTCCGCAACAATTAGTGGTTCTATTGCTGTTTATCTGGGCAATTTAAACTGAAATCAACTACTGATTCATTTTTATAATTGTGCAATTAATTGTGATTAATTTTCTAATCATCAAAAGCCCTTTTCTTTTGATGATTAAGCATAACCTTATTTGCATGTAAAGTGTGGTCAGTTTGTTTCAGTCATGTTCATTGTTTGTAATAATGTTGAACTGGGCATGACTTCCCATATTGCACATATTGTGTGCAGAGTTTTGCCATTTTGGACTACTAAGGTAAATACTTTAAAGTATCAAGGTCATGTCCCGTTATGTTCTTAATGTGTATCAAACTGGCAGGATGGTAGGAAGGATATATGAAACCAGAAAGGGGAGCATGAGACAGACTAATCCAAGGGAGGACATAAATGGCCAGCAGATAATTAGGTTTACAGAAAGTATAAAAGGTTAAAAACCAAGTGAGAGGGTCTGCTGTTTAAAAATGAATTAAACAGTCCATACAGTAATTCACAATGATATTGGACAGCATCAAAGTGATGTTTGACAAAGACCAGGAAAATTATGATTTTCTAAAGAACAAAATAAGCCATGTATAAGTAAATACTTGGGAAACTTTGAAGGAAAGGAATGGGATAAAAATTAAATGTGTGGAGAACATCATGAAGAGACTAGGATAAGTTTGGGGAATGGGAACATGTTATGACAAAGATATTTGATAATACAATTTTTGGTGAGAAAATGAAAAGATTATATAACTAACATGAGGAGGAGGAAATAAATCTGAATTTTCTTTAATCTTTCTGGGAGTCACTGGCAGGATCAGCATTTATTGTCCATCCATCATTGTACTTGTGAGAAGAATCACCACTTTGGACTGCTGCAGCAGATACTCCCACAGTGCTATTGGGCAGTGGGCTCCAGAATTTAGTTCCAGTGCCAATGAAAGAACTAACACATTTCCAAGTTGCATAGTGTGTGACTTGGAAAGGAGCCTTGAGTGGTGGTGTTCCAATGTCCCTGCTGCCTTTGCTTTTTTTTTATTGGAGTGGTCATGTGTTGGTCAGGTGCCATGGGAGTAGTCTGGGTGAAAACAATGGTGTTGGAGGGAATGAATGAACAAGAACACATTAAAAAAAAGGAGCAGGAGTAGGCTACTCAGCCCTCAAGTCTGCCCCTGCCCAGGCATTTGTATTGATCATGGCTGATCTGCTCCAGGCCTCAACTCCTCTTTGTGCCAGTTCCTTGTAGTCCTCAAAACCTAATGAACCTTCTGCAGAATTAGCGAAACAGGTGGAATGTCAGACAAGTGGGCTACTTTATCCTGAATGGTATTAAGAGTTGTGAGTGCCATTGGAACTACATTCATCCAGTAGATGGTGGGAAGGCTTTGCGATGTCAGAAGGTTGAGTCATTTGCTGCAGGATACCCAGAATCTGCCCTGCCCTTGGAACCACTGTATTATATAGTTGGTCCAGCTGAATTCCTGGCCACTGTGACTTCAGACTGTTGATGGTAGAAGACCTGGCAGTGGTAATGTTAATAACTATCTGGAGTAAGCAGTTAGACCCTCTCTTGGAACTGATCATTACCGAATGGCATTTTTGTGTGAGTTACTTGCCACTAGTCAGCCCAAACATAACCATCTTCCTTTACGCCAGGTAACGACCTCCAAACATTTGAGTGTTTTTCCCCTTGAAGTGAAGCAACTTCCATTTGCCCCACCAACAAGTACACATTCTCCTCCACTCTCCTTTCAGCATTTCAGAGGAAATTACTGGTCTCCTCTTCCATCCCCATGCAACAGCAGGAGGTACAATACCTGTCATTTCAAGTCTGCCCTTCCTTCCATCCATGGAGTTAATCAGTCCAACCTGGTGAGGCAATGGTTCACTTGCTCTTCTTCCAATCTAGCGTATTCGGTGTTCACAACGAGGTCTCCTTTACATCAGAGACACCGCACACAATCTGGGTGATCACTTTACGGAACATCTGTGCTCAGTCTGCAGGGGTGACTCTAAGCTTCCGGTTGCCTGCCAATTTAATTCCCCATTCCAATCTAACCTCTGTGTCCATCACCTCCTGCACTGTTACAATGAGGACCAACACAAGCTCAAGAAACAATATTTCATCTTCCATCTAGGCATGTTATAGCCTTGCAGACTCAGTGTCGAATTCCCCAACTTAGGTAATCGGTCTTTCTGTCTGTATTAGAACTGACCATTTCTGCCAGTCATCCATCTTTGGCTGTCAGGCCTGCTGGACATGTCCCTTTAATCTGCTATTAACAATACACAGCACAGATAAAATAGCATAATCTGTTTCCAACTGCCCCATCATCCATTTGATCTCACCCCACAGGAGATTATTCCTTTTTGCTCCACCCATCCCTCCCCACCTTCTCTGCTAATGAAAACTAATTTGTTTACTCTCCCAGTTCTGATGAAGGATGTCAGAAAGAAAATGTTGACTCTGTTTCTCTTTCCATAGATACTACCTGACCTGATGATTGTTTCCAGTTTTTATTTCTGATATCCAACATTTGCAGTCTTTTTTTTAAACCACTATGAACCATTTTGTCAAAACTGTTCAAAGTTTGAATACCCTAATTAGAACTTCTCTGCACCTCCTCTGCTTTAAAATGAACAGCTTAACTTTTCCAGTTACTTTGTATAACTGAAGTCCCTCATTCCTGTTACCATTCTAGTAAACCTTCACTGCATGCACTCCAAGGCCCTGGCAGTGTTCTTAAAGTGTGTTGCCCAGAACTGAACATGCTATTGTGGCTCAGGCCCAATCAATGCTTTGTGAGGTTTTAGCCCAACTTTTTTTACTCTTGGACTAAATTTTCTTTCAGCAAAGGGAGGGATCCCATTTGCTATGACTTCAAACAGGTTTCTCAGTTTTCCTGCAGCCTTCAAAAAGTTGTGCAGGTAAATATACGCACGGACATATTGTACTCTGTCCATTCCACATCTACTGTGATCTTATTGAGCAGGAAAGATATGTGAAGTAATTTGAAACAATTTAATACTGAGTGAGTTGGTCTCAATAGTACGTTTTGGGCTGTGTTTCGTAGACCTAGGTGTTGACTGTATCTGTGGACTGCAGTTGTACTAGTTGCTTATGGTAGATGAAATACTCCAAAGTTCTTAGATGCCGTTTCCAACAGGACAGCATTTTACAAGTTCAGCTTTTGACTGAATTTGTTCAATCATCAGTCAACACACATAAGGCACCAATAAAAGAAAAGACGTGTATTAAATTAAATTTTTTAAATTTTTATAATTTTATTTACAGCGTGGTAACAGGCCCTTCCGGCCCAACGAGTCCGCGCCGCCAATTTTAAACCCAAATTAACCTACCCGTACGTCTTTGCAATGTGGGAGGAAACCGGAGCACCCGGAGGAAACACACACAGACACGGGAGAACGTACAAACTCCTTACAGACAGCGACGGGAATTGAGCCCCGATCACTGGCGCTGTAATAGCTTCACGCTAACCGCTACACTACTGTGCCGCCCTACTAATTGTCTCTTTTCTTGTGTCTCCTTGTCACAAACTTATAGCTAAATGTATCAAAAGAGGTAGATTATTCACCAGGGAGAACCTTCAGTTTCCTGTTACAGAATATGTTAAAATGTCACAAAGCAGGCACATCACATGACCTGCCTTTCAGGCAGAATCACAGTACATCCACATATGAAGATACATGTCCAGGCACATAGCATTCATACCTTTCACAGTTTCTACATTCCTGTCAGAATTGTACTAATTAGCTCATTTTGCTTGTTATTATTCTTCGTATTAAAATCTATCACTTAGTACTTAGTTATTACTTAGTTTGCATTGAAATTCATCTACTATGTATTTATCTGTTTCACTACATGTCCTTCAATGTTGTACTATCCACCTCATTGTTTACTATCTATGAGTTTCTTATCATCGGCAAACATTAAATGGTTCTACCCTCTAGACTACATTGTACTGTACAACTAAGAACAATAAGATAAGATATCTTTATTAGTCACATGTATATCGAAACACACAGTGAAATGCATCTTTTGTGTAGAGTATTCTGGGGGCAGCCGACAAGTGCCGCCACGCTTCTGGTGCCAACATAGCATGCCCACAACTTCCTAACCTGTACGTCTTTGGAATGTGGGAGGAAACCCACGCAGACACGGGGAGAACATACAAACTCCTTACAGACAGCGGCCGGAATTAAACCCAAGTCGCTGGCGCTGTATTAGCATTACACTAACCGCTACACTACCATGCCTGCCCAAATCTTAAACTCTGGGGAACATCATTGTTTATTTCCTTCTGGCCTGATAAACAATTTTACCTCCATCCATTGCTATCTGTCCCTTAGATAATTTTGCAACCATGCTGCTATGGTTTCTTACGTTTCATGGGCTTCAATTTTGTTAACATCTTCACTCTGTGATATTTTGTCAAAGGTTTTTTGAAAGCACATATGAACAACACATTTCCTCCTTCAATTTCTCTGTTATTTTATTGAGGAATTCAATTGTTAATTAAAAACTATTTGCCTTTAATAAATATGAACGGACATTCATTTATTATCCCATACTTATCCAAATGCCAATTAATATATTACCCCAGATGATTATCACTGACATTTCCCATCCATGTTACATTAAATGGCCTTTGGATGCTGAATTTATCACTCCCCTTCCTAAATCCATTTTGGGATTAATTGTACATGGGCAACATTTCTAATGATGGTGGTTAGAATGATCCCTTACCATAAATGCCCAAAGATTTCTCAGTCAAGGGCTTCACTTACATATTTCACATTAAACTTTGCTGCCTTTTCGATCTTTCATGATGCACAAAGGCATAATCCTGCCTAAAATGAATAAAATGTTCAATAGCATTTCTGGTAAAGATGGACAGTAAAGATCTCACTACTATGATTGTATATAATTAATTAATAACTCGTGATAATAATGATTCTGATGTACTTTGTCTCTTAACAGGATGCAGCCCTCAATGTTTTGGTTATTAAATGTACTGTCTGATGTGAAATTCACCCATAACAACTAATGGGGCCCCAAGTTCAAACAACAATCCCTGCTGAATTAGCTGACCTCAACCATGGCAGCAGGAGGACTGGAGATTATTTCCCTTCATTAAGAAAACAAAGATCAGCTGGGAGGATATGAATATGCCTGGAAGAAAATGTTGATTAAAATTAATGTTCTGAAATATTAGCTTTTGGAATCTGGAAGTTGAATAAAAATATCTTTAGACTCCAGTGAATAGAAATGGCTCTTATATTACACAAAGAGTGAATTGATTATGCTAAATTGATATTGAGGTTAATCAGACTGCACCAGGAAGCCTACCATCATAGCGAGTGAGCAAATCCGCGAGGCAGTGAGTGTTCACCTCTCATGGCTGTACGCTCGTGTCAGCTCATATCAATGTTGAAATTGTGCTGGCGTCGACATATTAGTGTTGTGAGAACGCAAAGACTTTGGTTGACAAACAGAGTTAGAGGAGCACAAAGCCATTGTGTTGCTAACCTTACTGTGTGCATGTGAAATCTAAATAGTGTAGAAACTCCATGCCATGAAGGTGAACCACTTACATATGGACTGTCTGTGGAATCTGTTGAGGGTAAGATGCCACATAAGGACTCCAACACTGGGGGTTTCTGCCAATAAGATCCCAGGTCACATCACCGGGATATCAGATGAGCAATTCCCACAAACTGTTCCACGACAGGCTGAGGGAGGGAAGCACTCTCAGGGAAATCTGAAGAAATGCTTCAGGAACTCCCTTAAGTCACCCATGAAGCATTTCTACATTTTCCTGGAGTCTGTGATCATTCTACCTGATGAACCTCCGCCCTTACTGCAACGATGGTTGATCAGCAACATTGAGTTGTTGAAGCACAGCTGAATTGCAGGCAGTGTTAGGCTCACAGGAGCAGCACATCAGCTGTTAATCATGCAACCCAAAGTGGGCATCTCCTACTGCACAAATTGGCCTTGTCAGCCACTTACATGCTCACAGAAACCAAACCAACCAGCCTTGTCATTGTTACCTTTGAGTTTGAAGCACAAACAACATTAAATGAGTTCCACTTTAGTAAGTTACAAACCCTATATTAAGTGCCTTTCTTTCCGCCTCTCACATGTATCAGTGCCACACTTCTATCATGTGTACTTATATTTCATAATGAAAAGAACTGAAAAATGCCGGGTTTTATTCTCCACTATTAAATCTTAAAGAGTGCCAAGGGCTGGAGCTCACATTAAATAGCTCAGGTTTCTTTAAATCATTTGTTATTGCTAATGCAATTTTGCAGGCACTTTAGATAATTATAGGCACAATGTTTATAGAAAACTTTTAATTTAGTAATAGACTACCATTATAATAAAGAGAGTAAAGTATGCATTTATTATTGAAGTGTTCAAATGTAGTAGACATTTTCTTTTTATAGAGCTAGTTACAAAAAGGGATCACAAAGAGTCATTTGGAAGATATATCAAAATTAATACAAATAGTTTTATGAGGTTATGAGGAAAAAGAGCATTGTGAGCTCTTAAAACTGATAATGGTGAAATATTTTATGAAAATAAGCAAATGCCAAAATGGTTTCTGGGTGTCATTATTTAAGGTAGAGAAAGGAGATGCTATGCTCCATGTTCCAGTGAACCACAAGAAATTACAGAGAGTTGTGACCACGGCCCAGTCCATCATGAAAACCAATTTCCCCTTCATTAACCCCTTCTACAGTTCCCGCTGGCTCGGGGAAGAAGCTAAGGTAAATAAGGACCCCTCCCACCCTGGTCATTCTTTCCTTTCCCGTCTCTCATCGGGCAGAAAGTACAAAAGCCTGAGAGCATGAACTGCCAGATGCAAGACAGCTTCTGTGCTACCGTATCAGACTCTTGAATGGACGTCTCATACACTAAAAGGTGAACTCTTGAATTCATGATCTCCTAATCTGCCATGTCGTGGCCCTTGCACTTGATTTGTCTGCCTGCACTGCACTTTCTCTGTAACAGCAACACCATATTCTGGACTTTTTCTTTTTACTACCTCTATGTAATCATGTATGGCGTGATCTATTTGGATGGCATGCAAAACAAAAGCTTTTCACTGTATCTCGGTACATGTGACAATAGTAAACTAATACCAATACCAATCAAAACAGAAACTCTGGTCAGGCAGCATCCATGGAGAGAGAAACAGAGTTAACGTTTCAAGTCAATGACCCTTCAACAAAAAATTCTTCTTCTTACTTTCCAATGAACCTTATGTCTCAGGGACAGGAACTTGCCAAACCTAATGCAAGCAGAGTAGCAGTAATAAAGGAAGTAATGGCCTAAAAATGGCTAAATCACCAGAATACCCAATTGAATATTCAGAAGTGGTGACTATGGTATCATCTATGAATATTATTTATATGAAACCTCAGAAGGCATTTGATAAAATCCTTAATAAGCTTAGACAAGTTGGAACCAGGTTAGGAATTTGGCAGAGGAGTAGGAGATAGAAAATAAGATCAGTGTTGGTATGACAGTTTGTATTTATAAACAGCATATATGATAGGGTTGAACATCACATGACTGGATTTGCCACTGACACAAAAAAAGTAGCATCGTAAGTGGGATAATTGAGGCATAAAATTGCATTGATGTTAATGGGCTAAGTGAATGGGCAAATCTATGGTAAATGGATTTCACCATAGGTAGATATGCAGTCGTCTATGTTAGTCTTAAAAAGGAATAGAACAAAAAATGGGACAAAGGCAGATGCATACATTTAGGATTAGGTCAGCTATGATCTCATTGAATGCTGAGAGGATCAAGGAGTTAAGTGCACTTCCTCTGTCTAAATTTCTAAGGTCCCAACTGAGTTGGTTTTGCTCTGTTTCTATTGCATCCATCGCACCTTGCACATGCAAAACCTCTCCAGCCAATATATTTTTGAGCTGCATGGGTGCAGGAACAAGTCCAAGTATTAAATCATGCCTAACATTTTGTAAAGGCATTATTAAAACTGAATCAAAAATTCAGTAGTCAAATTTTGTTTATACAGGAGTGAATTTTGCTTCTGATCAAGATGAAAGATATCAGTGATGACAGGAGGGAGCATCCTTCCACTGCCAATACCCAAATTTAAGGACTCATGTTCTGATTGATTTTTTAAGACCAATTCAGATGACTACATATATGCCTACTTTGAAATCATCTGTTTGCCACAGTTTTGCCAATGAACTTAATCCGTTAACATTTCTGCAGTTTTCTTTGTCAATTTATACTGCTGACAATACCCCTGATTTTATGACAACGGAAAACTTGAATACGTAGCTCTCTATCCCATCACGTGTGTTGTCTATAAATGCGGGGAAAAGGTGTGAGCTCAATGCAGATCCTATGTAGAGCATGTGCTGGCCACAGTATCGCTCTACCTGAACAGTGACACAAGAGACTGCAGATGCTGCAAACTGGAGCAACAAATAATCTGCTGGAGAAACTCAGAGAGTTGAGCAGCATCTGTGGGGGTGGGGTGAAGGAATTGTTTTGAGTCTTTTTGAGTGTTTGGTGATTTGTTTGGCCACCTCAGAGAGCAGTTACCAGTTGACCATATTGAAGCACATGTAGGCCAGACCAGGTAAGGATGACAGGTTTCCTTATTATGGCACATTTTAAATCAATGGTTCAGATTCACTTTTATCTGTATCCACTTTTACTGTTACTTATTGTCAAAGACTGGTTATCCATTCAGTACTGAAGAATGACTGTTTCGTCTAATGAGAGATGTAGTCCACCTTTTTCTGTTTCAGTATAACTTAGAAGTTCCCCATGTCAAGTTGACACAGATTAAAAGCTGGTACAAAATTGGGAGCAGGGAGCTTGATTGACTTCTATGGCAGGGACCTCAGAGCAGACAAAGATAATGATCAGTTGTTACGTTTTTGAAAACAGATGTGTCCAATCATCTCTGACATATTGGACAACGTCTCATTCAAGGGTAATGCTACAAGCAGGGTTCTTTTGACTTCTACAGGAAGCAGTTGAAGAGCTGGGCCTGTGTTTATTGACTGAGTGGCTCAATCATTTAGAGACAGTGATGAACTTCACAATGTAAAGAGGTAATTTATTATCTAAAGCTTCTGGCTTGAAATCACCTGGTAACTTGAAACTCTCCTGCATTATATTTTTATTAAATAACTGAGTTTATTATTTTAGGTGGCAAGGAGTGTCGTAAAAATGTGATTCACAATCCAGATTCAATCCTGGCCTTCGTTGCCGACCATGTGGAGTTCGTACATTCTCCCTGTGACTGCATGAGTTTCCACTTGTTTCTTCCCACATCCCAGAGCTGTGCTGAATGTTAGGTTAATTGGCCAGTGTAAAATGCCCCTTGTGTAGTTGGATGGCAGGAGAACTGGAGAAAGTTGATGGCATGTGAGAGAAAATAAGTTACAGGGAAACAAGTTGGGGAGAAGGACTGAGGAGAATGCTCTGTGAGCTGGTACAAACTGGATGGGCCAAATAGCCTCCTCCTATGTTGTGAGAAATATAAATCTGTGTTGTGTAAATAAATTACTTTGCTGGTTCAGTGCCTGAATCTCTTTCTGCTATGACTGCAGGCTGGATCTCAGCTGTGCTTCCCTCATGCTAGTAATGCCAAAGGCCTATCCCACAGAGCTGATGTATCCCACAGTCCAGTGGTATGGGTCTAGATGGTGGCAAGCTGTTTGGTTGTGTCATCAGGAGACCTGCTTCCCAAAACTGCCCTGGCAGCAATACCCCATTCTGAGTTTTCCAGATTGTGAAAGCTGTATGATGTTTAATGGTTTATAAATATCTTTGGCATTTAGGTTGTTTAAAAAATATTAACTTTCAAGCAAATGATTAAAAAAGTAAAAATTATTTGAGTTTAAAAAGATAAAGTTTATTCAAATACTTGAAATTGAAAACATTAAACCGAAATGAAGTAAGTTTTGAAAAGTAATCCACAGCCATTTGATCGGCATTGAAATTAGTGGGGTCTTTGATCCTGCAACTTTTTTAATTGGCACAAGATCTGAGAGGTGGTTTGCCTGCATCTGCCAATCCATGCAGAGTGAAAGGCAGATCCCAGAGCTCTTCACGGAGAGTGGATAATGAATTGACAGTGAGTTCGAGAGAAGTTATGAAGAACGAAAGCTCACGAGGAGGGTCTTTTAAAACAAGTGAAAGTGGGAAGGAAGGTGCCAGTGCAGATATGCTGAGTGCTTAAAGGCCGAGGAATATAATTATTGAAGGAATAACTACACTTTGTGGGAGTAGTGAGATAGGAGAAAAAGGTTGTTAAAGGAATCAAATATGCATGCATGTTGATAAGGTCAAAACAGATTGTGCGAGACAGAAAAGGTGAGGCTGGAGGCAAGGCCAGAGAGAGGTCTATTAGCAAGAATGAGTTTCTTGGGGAGTCGAGAGCCTGAGGATTTAGGCTGATGTGGATACGCTTTGTAACCGATTTCAAGCAGGCTAGGGCTTTTATTAACAGCATCAAAGGAAGAGTTAAGGGTGTGGTTATAAAGAGAATTCTTTCACTACATTCAATAACATATATGAAGATGAAGAATAATTGAATTTATATTTCTCCGACGAAATGTAATTACATGGAGTTTATATGCAACCAACTTTATTTATTTCTTGAAATATTGAAAAGAAATAAGGCAACAGAAAGTTAAATAAATAAATGGCTGCAAATAAATAGCTTGAAATGAGTTGAATACATGGACTGTAGATGCCAGAAAGATGCTGCTAATACTCACACACAAACTAATAATGGACCGATTGCATTTCTCTAAAACAAAGAGTGCATTATGGTGTTTTGCCCATGGACTATATGCAATACAGTTCTGATTCTCTTGCCATGAAAAGTCGCATGTACCTAGCCATAAAATATAAAGGCTCTTTGTTTTGTCTCTGACTGAAGTGGCCCATGAAATGGAATGTGCTGCAGGTAGTAATCTACACTTCAGTCATTGTAGTCAAAGTTGAGGATTAATTCACTGGAAGGTTTTGTTTCTTGGAGGCACATCATAGGAATTTGCATCTATACACTCTCAAAGAGCCCACAACAAAGTAACAGTTCTTCATATCACAGACCATGCTAAGAGCACTTTCATCTGCCTGATGTTTGGGGTCAGTCTACTTTTGATAGCTGAGGGCTTATATTTTGTTTTAAAGGTTCTCACTGCTTGAGTGGGTATTGTAATATTACCCAGCTACTGGCAGGATTCCTATTGGGATTCTGAGCATTGGGTGTATGGAATGTATTTTCATTCCTGTTGCTTTTAATTAGGATTAGACATGCAGGCTGAAAAAAAACATCATTACCCACTTGCAATTGGATTTCTGTACACATTTCTTTGTTCTATTTCCTGGTATATGTTAACAAAAATGTCATGACTTTTTTAATGTTTGCATTCTCAGCTAGTTTTCCCATTTTATGTTAAAACAATGTAGAATAATTCAACAATCTGATTTGTTGCAGTTCATTTCTAACTTTTTCAATGGTGATTGAGTAGAGAGAATACCATTCCATCTGATACAGAGCTGTTATGTTATTTACAGCAGACCGATTAAAGCTAGACACAAGGAACTAATTTTTCAAGGAAATTTCAGTTTGATCACTCAACAAGCCAACAAAGTGGTCATGAAATGAGTAGTTTAACAAATATGCTTTTGTTGATTAATCACTATTCAAGAAGTCAACACTAAAGAATAATGGAAATGATACAAAGCCCTGTTGGTAACAGTGTTTACTTGAAATAAATTATTTCATAGTAGAATTACTTTGCTGTCAAGTACAGGAAGAATACTGAAAGAAATGCTCACATTTCTATAGCAATGTTCCTGGCCTTGGGCTGTCTCAATGTACCTTACAACATTGGCAAGTCGTCTGTGTTGTAATATAGCAAACGCAGCTGTCAATTTGGTAAGCTCCAATAAACATCAATATGCTCATTTCTTTTAAGAAATTTTACTGGCGTCATTGTGCTAGTTAAACTGTACTTGAGCAATCATTCTATTTATCATTCTGCTCCAACATTGACCAATTCAAAATCCTGAGGTTAGACTGTTATCAGATTGGGAATAACAGCTCCATCTGTAGTGGGACCTCAAGAGTGCCACATAAAGAAGGAATCCTAACCTCAAAGTAGCACCATGTGGCTCCTTGAAGGAGCACTACAGGCCTCCATGTAGGAGACCCTCTTCTCCATTTCACCCCCTCCACAGTTACTTTTTTTTATTGTGCTGATCTTTTACCAAAACCCTAAGAAGGATAGGGGTTGTTAGGCACAATGTCCTTTACAGTTTGCGATATTATTAAACTTCTGCTTTAATTCTCAGCTTAATGTTTTGAATAATTTTCTTGATTTGGCATTTTTTTGAATGATCAATAAACCAAGGCTCCATTTGCCCTCTGGATGGATGCAAAAGATCCTATGAACAGTTATCCTGCAGACCTGGCTGGCAACCATCCGTTAACTCTGTGTCACTGGTTGGTTAGGGTTGCAATAAGTTGAGTAAACAGCAAACAAGTACAGATGCTGGAAATCTGAAACAAAGTGCTGGAAGTAATGTGTCAGAGGGCATCAGTGGGGAGAATAGAATGGATTGTGTTTTAGGAGTAGACATTTTGTCAAAACTATGATCAAAAGTATAAAGATGGGCAAAAGTAACAGAGCAAAGAGGAGCCAAGAAATGGAAGGCTTGAAATGGAAAATGTGCAATAGTTAGATGACAGATCTGGTATCAGATCTGGGAGAAGCTTAATACTGGACATTGCAGCTTGGCTTTAGTGACTGGATCCTTCAGGTAGCTCCCACTCTCTCTTCAGCAGGTACTGATGGCCATATTGGGTGACATCTCTGGCAACGTAGCACTCAATCAGCACTAACATACCAGCCTGGATCGTCATAGAATGACACAGCAATGAAGGTGGCCTACTGGCTCTTAAAGACCGTGCTGGTTCTCTGAAGGGGGTGATTTTTTTAATTCCAAAATAAACTTTATTCATCATAAAAAAAACAAACTATACACAATAAAAGCAGTGCAGGCCTTTACATTTGTGTACGGATCAATCATTAGTGTTACCTTTTTATATACAAGGGGGGTGATGAATTAGTCTCACAGCCCTGTTCTCCCCATGGTCTTGCATGTTCTATTTGAAATGTTCTTATTGAATCTGTTTCCACCACCTTTCAGGCAGAGTGTTTCAGGTCACAATCATGGTCAGGCCACTTTTTCCTGCCTAGAGCAACATTATTATCAGGTGCCCAAACACTGCAGGCAATGACTCACTGAGCCAGGAATCAGTGGAATTGGGATGGGAACCACAAACTATGTCCCGTGGGAAAAATTCCACAGAGGAAAGCCAACCCTATTTATTCAGCATGTAGTGAGCATAGCCTAGTCCCAGTCTTCCACTTACTGGTTGACTAAATGTGTGCACATTGCAGAATAACTTGTTTTGAAACAATCTTGGTGATAATTTCCCCTCCCTAATGCAGGTCAACAATCTCAGGACAACTGCAAATCAGACTGAGATCTGTTAACTCTGAGCACCAATTCACCTTCCATCTTCCTGAGATTTACATTGGATTGTTTTTGGGAGAGCTTAGCCTCAGTATGTTCAGTTCCAAGAGTTCAACTATATTGTGGTGTTATAACTGAAGAACACTTGTGTTTTACTTTCTCTTATTTTTCCTCCTTTACTGTGGTTTTCATTTCTCCTGCACACAGAATATATATAAATATATAATGTTGTTCCAGATTCCAGCATTGGCAGTCTCTTGTCAATCTATTAATATGTAATCCTCCCTTAAAATAATGCAAGTAACCAATATGATTGCATAGTCCACATAAGCACTTAAACAAAAAGAATTACTACCCTACATTCAGTGAAGATACAGTCAATATAGGGAGAGATTCATTTCCAGAAATTCTCTCAATTTGTGCTGGATTTAAATTAGGAACTGAGAGATGAAAGTGTTCTAACTCACTGTACCACCCTGTCCTTCATTCTTTGTTGTTAAGGAATCTGTAAACTCATGAAAACAGACATTATTCATGAACAACGCTTTGCAGCTGTTAAGAACTTCAAAGAACAAAACGAATAACAGAGGAAGGACATTATTTGAGGTCAACACTTAACTAGCAATTACAGTATACCATTCAGAAGGATAGGTTCAAAGATAATTAGGCTAGAATTATTTATATTTTGTGACTTTTCCCTTCTACCTGGCTTTTATCATTTTCACCTGCTGTCAATTAAGCTTTGAAGAATAATGCCTCAGATAATGCTGTGCTTCAGACTGAGTAAGGAATAATTTGCTGCTCTCTTGGCATCTTCAGCTAAACACAAACAATGTCCTCAATATTAATCTGCAGGCTTCCAAGCTGGGACTGGGGGTGGAACTGTGTAAGCACAATCAGGAAGCCAGCACAGCAGGTAGGCCTCTGCTACAGCAACAGAATTGAAATAATTCATCTTGACTTCTGGGTTTCATATTTCCGAACCTTATTTTTCTCTATTTACAATGCAAATGACAGCACCACAGAATTAAATACTGGCAATCATCTTTTAGACTGCAGCTTTAATGATTTCAGGACAGATTTCAACATGTTACTCTGTGCATTAACAGGGTTACTGGATAGATTACTATGTGAGCAAACAAATTTGCCACATATCATTACATTTCAAAGAAAGTTAAACATCATGTTGAAAACACACGTGTACAATTACACAACGGGTTATATCTAATTATGTGTTATTAATGTAAACCTTTTAAGTTATAATAAAAGGTAAAATCTAAAAATATTCATTAGTTCAATCATAATCCATTATAGCCTTTTAAATATATTACCAAAATAATATTTTAAACATTCTTATAAGTAAACTACTTGCCAACAAAAATCTGTCTGTTGACTGTTTTTCACTCCATGGATGGGAATGTATGGGATCAAGATGTGTTGAACATCACCCTTTCTGGGCTTCATTCAAGACTAGCTCAAAATGGGTTGGCATTAATCATAAACCTTTAAAGATGCTGGATTGAATCTTCTTGGGGTTCATGCCATCCTCAAGCCTTGCACACAGCTGGTGACATATTGGAAACACTGGTGACATTGCCCATAGTTTCCTTCCTAGTAATTTTAATGGTTGAAATGTCACCGACCCATGTTTAACAGCTTTCACTTACTGCAGTGGCTCTGATAGGATAGGGGTGAGGTGGAGGGGAAGTTGTAGGGGAAAGTCCAACCACATGTGGTTCAAGTGGAGGAATGATCACACCACCTTGATCCCACAAGATGATGCTTTATTGGAAAGGGATAATAGTGGCCCTAAAATTAGGGATCACCAAGTGATGTGAGAGAAATGCCAATGAAAGAGATGATCACACATGGATTTTGGATAGGATGGGCTCAATGGGCCGAATAACATAGTTTGGGTTTGAAGCTTGTTGGATAAGATATTTGTATCAAATTCCTCCATCACTATAAAAAAAAAACTTCACTGCTGAATGCCATGAATTCCAATTTTAAAAAATGCACATGCCTAGAAATTAGATTGCATGGAGTAAGGTGGTTTACATGGGCTATGCTTATAAATCTCTAGTTGGCCTCTGTTGGGAGTGTTGTCTCCAATATTTGTGGATGAGAGATTTCAGTTGTGTGGCAAGATTTGAGAATCTGGGTTTCTTCTCTGAAGAGCAGAGAAGATTAAAGAAGGATTTATTGGGAGCGTTCTGAATTTAGAGGTTTGTTAACAGGTAGACACTGTTTCCACGGGCAGAAGCGCCATCATGTAATGCAACCGTGGAAAGAAACAGTGGTTAGATGAGGAGAATATTTATTAGTGACGAGTTCTGATCTGATGTGAGTGGGGGGATGGAGAGAGCAAATTAAATCACAACTTTCAAAAAGAAATTGGATAACGAGTTCAAAAGGAAACGTTTGCAAAGTTACATGGAAAGAATGGATGAGTGGGATCAATTGGATAGTCCAGACATTGAACTAAAAGCCTTGATGGAAGAGGTGGAAAAATGGAGAGATGCCTTGTAACTGCAGAGCTCTAGGAGATACTCCAGAGACATGCAGTGGGAAGAGATTGTGGCAGTGATCAACCCCAGAGTGTTCCTCTAAGAATATGGATGCAGTGCAAGAAGTTTGACAATTTGATACTACAAAGTATTGGTTGGTATTACTTTAAGAATTGCACCATGTGACCAACCACTTTCTGTTGTTGCTGGATTGTTTAATGTAGAACTTGTTGAAAATGTATCTGACTCTGGTGTAAGCACAAATAGAAATGCTATCCTAGCTCTCTGTAAATTGTTGAGTTGATGAAGTACTTTGTTAGTTTAATTCTTGGACAATCCTGCAGTACCTTAAAGGTCAGTAACAACATCTCCTCTTCGCTGATCATCAACACAGGTGCACCTCAAGGCTGTGTGCTTAGCCCCCTGCTCTACTCTCTTTACACCCACGACTATGTGGCTAAGCACAGCTCGAATATAATCTACAAATTCGCCGATGACACCACCGTTGTTGGCTGAATCACGGGTAGTGATAAGTCAGCGTACAGGAATGAGATAGAACATCTGATTGAGTGCTGCCGCAATAACAACCTCACACTCAACATCAACAAAACCAAAGAGCTGCTCGTTGACTTCAGAAAGGGGAAGTTGGGAGACCACGTACCAGTTCTCATTGGATCAGAGGTGGACAGAGTAAGCAGCTTCAAATTCCTGGTGTTAACATTGCAGGTGACCTGTCCTGGGCCCAGCAAATAGATGCAATCATGAAGAAGGCGCACCAATGCCTCTACTTCTTAGAAGCTTAAGGAGATTTGGCATGTCACCAAATATTCCCACAAACTTCTACAGATGAACTGTTAAAAGTATCCTGACTGTTTGCATCATGGCCTGGTTCGGAAATTCCAACACAAGAGGCCACAGAGAGTAGTGGACACAGCCCTTCCCACCATTGACAGCATCTACGGGAGATACTGCCTCAAGACGGCGGCATCTGTCATCAAGGATCCCCATTCTTCTCTCTGCCACCATCAGGCAGGAGGGACGGAAACGTGAAGTCCCACATCACCAGGTTCAGGAACAGCTATTTTCCTACAACCATCAGGTTCTTGAACTGACCTGGACAATCCTAATCCTACTTCAGCAATGGAACACTACAGACCACCTACTCCACTGCCATGGACTTGTCTCTGTGTCTTTTTTTTGCGCTATGTCTTGTTCTGCACTGTCTTTTTTTTCCCCACCTTCACTGTCTTGTATAATTTATATTCTATGTGTTTTCTGAACCCACGTGCCTGAGTTGCTGCTGCAAGCAAGTCTTTTATTGCACCTGTACCTTACTGTACTTGTGTACATGACAATAAACTCGACTTGACTTGAAGGAATGAGGAAGATACAGTGACAGTCTGTGAATGCCACATCCTACCAACTGCACCGTTAGCCTCACCCACTTCTCATTCACTACATCCCATCACCCAACTACCAGTGAGCTCAATAAATTGGTCCTCAAACTTTCAATACAGAGCTTCCTCACACAGCAGCACTTTGTAAAGCCTAGAGACCACACACACACACACACACACACACACACACACACACACACACACACACACACACACACACGAGAGCTCCATCACCCAAACTCATGGAAACACTTCACTCCTTCTTCCCTAGCAAGGTGGTGCATGCAGGAGGCAGCCTGGGAGAGCTGTGAAGAGCCAATATGCCTATATATATATCAACCCCTAAGGACTTGAAAGTGTGCCACTGAGGCATTCACTGTTGATGGAGCTGGAAGCTTCGATGATAATAGTATCTGCATATCAAATCCTCCTCCTTTCACCCACTGCTCCTACATCCAGCAACCTCCTGTCTCACAGGTGCCCTCAGTAGGCTTCCAACTTTCCTCTCTTCTCTTGCCACAACCCAAATCTGTGCATGTATGGCTTCTTCTGTGAGCCTTTCTCCCTCTTCTCCTTCTCCTTCTTGTTTTGTTCTGTGCCCTCTGCTCATTCTCTCTCACTAGTTCACCCTTGAGTATGAACAACTGGTTTCTACTGAAACCCTGAAGTCAGCAAAAAATACTTTAGAATTTACCACACCACTCCCTGTCAACTTTGCAAGTTGAAGCAAGTATAGAATCTCCAAACATTTATAGAATTGTAGCATCAGCCGGAAGAAATCAGCCAGCAACTTAATTATAAATAGTTGATCACCCCTTTGAACAGTGCTGGTTGGGCCTTTGCTGTTGCCAGGACATGTGTCCAGACATGTTTAAGAGAAAGCATTGGTTGAAGTATGGACCACCAAGATGGCAGAGCTGCTGACCAACCACCTTTGCACGTCACAATCTACCTGGTCTGCAAACCTCGGCTGAACAAGACTGTCACTAACATGAGGCTGGCTGTGATTTGCTGGATAGTGTGTGTGCACTCATGCTGCAGGTGCTGTTTTGAAACTCGAAAAGCACTTTTTACATCAAGAGCAGGAATGGAGCCAAATTTATTACCAAAAGTTTAACAGTAGTTTTTGTCAAACTTTGAAGGGTTTTCTGGTGAGGATGTTTATTCTGCATATCATCCAGAATAATTAAATTGAATTCCACAGCCTTGTGAACATTGCTGCCTATCCTCCAATGTTATTACAGACGCTTTAGAACTGCTGGATTATTCTTTCTCCTTCCCACTCCCACACTGCCTCCTTTATACTGCAAACATACGATTCAGATGAGCTGTATATTTGACTGAGGATGACAGTTCCAAGCTGTGGAACCAAACCACTTCACTGATCCCTTGCCAACAACTGTTGAAAGGAAAGTTGCAGTATTTTTAAGAAGCAATATGTACCAAACTTGCTGAGTCACAGGCTGTATTTAGCAGCTGGAAACATTCATCTATCTCATGGACTCCATTCAACGCTTGGGACTCAAAGAAGAAACAGATTTCCTTAACACCCTTTGTGATTTCCGTCATGATAGGACGGTACTCTGGGCACCACAAAACCTCTGGGGCTTCATTTCCACATTTCTAGAGTTGTCTCATTGTCGATAAAAAGTGCTAACATTTTTTTAATGTAATTTAGGATATTGATGTAAATTGGGATATGGTTTCATGTATAGTTCTAAGGGTCTTTGACCCAAAATGTTAACAGTTTCCACAGATGAAGCCTGATCTGTTGAGTTTTTCTGTTTTTATGTCTGGTTTTATGTACATTAGCTGCTGTCTTAACTGATCAGCATTCTTAAACTGAGACAATGAGTGGTGACAGAATTTTAACAGTATGTTATGCGTGATCCTGCCTTCTTTTTATGTTTGGTTACACATTTATGTTTGGGGATCGTAGGAGTGAACATTCAGGCTTATTTTTCAGCCTTGAGAATAGGGGGAAAGCACCACTGAATATGTAGCATAGTCCTAATGTGAAAGGCCAGGAGACGTTGCTGAATATGTTAAGGACACGTTGAGAGAACACTTAGTGAAGCCTATGGCATCCTGGATTTTGAAAATACAGGCATAGCGGGCAGGTTATTTTGAACATATATATAAAATGTTAGTTAGCCACAGCTGGAATATTGCATTTTAGGAAGAAAGTGAAGCTTCTCGAAAGGATGTAAAGTAACTTACTCTGTAGTGCACACGTAGTCTTGCATTGCTGCTTCGTGAGGATGGTGAAGCAGCAATGCTCATTAACTAGGATAATTCCAAGGATGAGGTATTTCAGTCAAATCAAAAGACGAGGTGGCAGCTTTGTGAAACAGCACTGAAAGACTACATGTGCACTGAAGAGGGTCAATAGCATGGAATAGATGGTCTCACAACCAATACGTTAGATTGAGGCTCTAAAGTATGACCATGTCTTTTGTGAATGGCAGTGGACAATTAAACAGCTTATGGGAGGAAGAGACTTCAGGAATATCTCTATCCTCAACTGTGGCAAGATCCAGCACATCATAGATTCATAGAACGCTACAGCACAGAAACAGACCCTTCAGCCCATCAAGTCCATGCCGACCTGATCTTCTGCCTAGCCCCATCTACCTGCACCCAGACCATATCCCTCCAAACCCCTCCCATCCATGTACCTATCCAAACTTCTCTTAAATGTTACAATTGAACCCGCACCTACCACTTCCGCTGGCAACTCGTTCCACAGTCGCACCACCCTCTGAGTGAAGAAGTTGCCCCTCAGATTCCCCTTATATATTTCACCTTTCACCCCAAACTTATGTCCTCTAGTTCTAGTCTCACCCAACCTTAGGGGGAAAAGCCTGTACACATTCTCCCTATCTATACGCCTCATAATTTTGTATACCTCTATAAGATCTCCCCTCATTCTCCTGCGCTCTAGAGAATAAAGTCCTAACCTACTTAACCTTTCCCTATTACTCTGGTATAGGGAAAGTATAGGGGACACTGTGTGTGCTAAAAATATGGCTGAAGCATTTGCAAACATGTTCAGAGGTGAATAGAGAATATGATGAATGTGATGAATAGAGATTCCTCGGGAGCCACTGAGACAATGAGGAACAAATACTGTATGCAGGCAGGTCAGGGAAAGATGTAAAAACAACAGGGTTGTTGTAGTGGTGGCTTCAACTTCCCTAATATAGACTGGGACCTCCTTAGTGCAAGAGATTTAGATGAGGCAGAATTTGTTAGGTGATTCCAGGAAGGTTTCTTAAATCAATATGTAGATAGTCCAACAAGAGGGACTGTACTGGACCTGGTGTTGGGTAATGAGCCTAGACAGGTGACTGACCTTTCAGTGGGAGAACAGTTGGGGAACAATGACTACAACTCCTTAAGTTTTAAGATAGCTATAGATAAGGATAAGTATGGACCTTGTGGGAGAGTTTTAAATTGGAGCAGGGCAAATTACGAGAGTATAAGGCAGGAACTACGGAAAGTTAATTGAGAACAGCTGTTTTTGGGCAAGTCCACATCTGACATGTGGAGGTTGTTTAGAGACCAACTGTACAGAGTACAGGACAGGTATGTTACAGTAAGAAGGAAGGACAAAGATGGCAAGTTGTTCTCCTTGAAGGGAAGAAGGATGATGAGGAAGGTGGTGAATTTAGTCAAGAAGAAAAAGGAAGCGTATCTAATGTTTAGGAAGCTAAAATCAAACAGGACACTTGAGGATTATAAAGAAGCCAGAAAAGAACTCAAGAAGGGAATTAGGAGAGCCAGGAGGGGCCATGAAAAGTCCTTGGCAAGTAGGATTAAAGAGAATCCCAAGGCATTCTATACATGCATTGAGCAAGAGGATAACTAGGGAGAAGGTAGGGCCACTTAAGGATAAAGGAGGGAACATGTGCTTGGAGGAGGAGGGTGTGGGAGAGGTCCTAAATGAATACTTTGCATTAGTATTTACCGTGGAGCAGGACGTAGAGGATGGGGAGATCAGTGTGGAGCATGCTAATATACTAGGGAATTTTGAGATAATGAAGGAGGTAGTGTTGGGTCTCTTAAAGTCTTTCATCTTCTGTCTATCTAAATCCTGGATCACCTTACCCAACAGCACTGTGGGAGCACCTTCACTGGAAGGACAGTAGTTCAAGAAGGCAGCTCACCAGCACTTTCTCAAGGGGAATTAGGGATGGGCAATAAATGCTGGCGTCAAATCTTGGAAGATGAATGAAAAGAGAAAGCTTAAAAGTTAGACTAGAGAAACTGAGTTGTTCTCCTTGAAGGGAAGAAGGATGAAAGGAGATTTGGTGGAGATGTACCCAAGATTGGTTAAGGTGGAGCAAATAGAGGTACTCTTCCCATAAGATAATGGTACAGAAAGCAGGTGGCACAGATTGAATTGAAGGGAAAATGATATAGGTGGGATGTGACAGAAAACTTTTATTATGCAGAGAGTGATAATGATCTGGGTAACTGTGGTTACTGTAAGGTGACATGTGGAGGTTGTTTAGAGACCAACTGTACAGAGTACAGGACAGGTATGTTACAGTAAGAAGGAAGGACAAAGATGGCAAGTTGTTCTCCTTGAAGGGAAGAAGGATGATGAGGAAGGTGGTGAATTTAGTCAAGAAGAAAAAGGAAGCGTATCTAATGTTTAGGAAGCTAAAATCAAAGCTAAAATCAAGTATCTTTTAACTGTTAACTGTAAGGTGGAAACAATGAATCAGAGCTATCAAAGTGAATTTGACAGACACTTCTACAAGAATAATTTGCATGGCTATAGGGAAAGGATGGGGAATAGAACTTGACTGGAGTGCTCTAGAAAGACCTGGCGTGGACTTCATGGCCAAATGACTCCTTCCGTGCTGCAACTATTTTGTGCTTCTATGATCCTTTAGTGCAGGATGCCACTGACTTTGCTTTGTGGATGCAATTATGCTGGATTCATTTCCCTTTGTGTCAGTCTGGTGCATGCCCACCCACAGTGCATTCTTGGCTTCCTGGCACTGGCCATCATGCCTTGTTTGTGTGTCAATCCACTGTGCCAACTCCACTGGCAAGTTCTGCTTGCCCAGAACTTACTGTTTACAGTGTAGCTTTTCATTCTGGAGACACAAGAAAAACTGCAGGTGCTGGAAATCTGGAGCAACACACGAAATCCTGGAGGAGTTCACTGGATCAGGCAGCATCAACGGAGGGAAATGGCCAGCCGATGTTTCGGTTGAGAACATTCATCAGGACTAGAAAGAGGCGAGATGATCAGTATAAAAGGTTTTGGGGGGGGGGGTGAGGGATGGAGCAAGAGCTGGCAGGTGATAGGTGGATCCAGGTTGTGGGGGACAGGGAAGGTAGAATTAGGTAGGTGGGAGAGGGAGAGAGTGGGAATGATGTAAGAAACTGGAAGGTGATAGGTGGAAGTGACAAAGGGCTGAAGGAGATGGAATCTGATAGGAGAGGACAGTGGACCATGGAATAAAGGGAGGGAGGTGAGGAGGGGAACCAGACAGAAGAACGTGTGGGTGATGGGCAGATCAAGAGGGCAGGGGAGGGGACAGAAGGTGTGATGGTGCCAATGGGACAAGGGAAAACAAAGCGGGGGGGGGGGGGAGACAGGGGGGAGTGGTTACTGGAAGTTAGAGAAATCGATGTTCATTCCGTAAGGTTGGAGACTACCAAGGCATAGCTTTTCATTTTGGTGCACAACTAACATGCACTTGTACACAAGCAACATGTATGCAATCAGTGCCATCCTACAGTATGGTAGAGGGCTCAGAGTCCCAGCAGTGGTTCTGCCACCTGGACTTAAGCCATAAACTATATGGAGCACAGCCACAGAGCAGGAGGAAGAGGAGGAGGAGGAGAGGAGCCCCTCTCTGGCTGGGCTGCCTGTGAACAACTAATCTGACTGCCCTACCAATGAACACACTCCCAATTCCTCAGTCACTAGCTCCCCATCTTACCTGCCCTCTATGACTGATCATCACAGCCTGCATTGAGCCACAAACCAGAATACAAGTCATCACAAAATCAATTCGGTGGTAAGGAAAGCGAATGTTATGTTGGCATTCATTTTGAGAGGTATAGTGTATAAAAGTAAGGAAATGTTGATGAGGCTCTACGGGGCACTAGTGAGGTCTCATTTGGAATACCGTGTACAGTTTTGGGCCCCATATCTAAGGAAGGATGTGCTGATGTTGGAGAGCGGTCAGAGATTTACGAGGATGATTCCTGGAATGAAAGGGCTTACCTATGATGAGCGTTTGTCGGCTCTTGGACTGTACTCAGTGGAGTACAGAAGAATGAGAGGGGGCCTCACAGAAACATTTAAAATGTTGAAAGGACTGGACAGAGTGGATGTGGCCAAGCTGTTTCCCTTGGTGGGTGAGTCCAGGACCAGAGGGCACAATCTTAGAATTAGAGGGTACAGGTTTAAAACAGATGAGGAGAAATTTCTTTAGCCAGAGGGTAGTGAATTTATGGAATTCCTTGCCACGTACAGCAGTGGAGGCTAGATCACTGGAGGTGTTTAAGGAGGAGATAGATAAGATATCTAATTAGTCAAGGTATCAAGCGATATGGGGATAAGGCTGGAAATTGGGATTAGAATAGTTTTTTTTCATTGCCCCCCAACCATTGCTCATTCTTTTACTTTTTTTCCCCCCTTTTCTTTGGAGCAGACTCGATAGGCCGAATGGCCTACTTCTACTCCCTTGTCTTGTGATTTTGTGAACACACCAAAATCAATGTATTTATCAAAGCATGGCAATTGCATTCCTGTCCTTGATGTGAGCTCCCTGGACTCCATCCCACAGCAACCTATTCAGGCCAGCCTTGCTGTCACAACTGACCAACAAGGCCATATCCCAACTAAAAAAAATAACAAGGCCTTGGGAGCAGATGGTACCTTTGCTGGAATCCTAAACCTCAGCGGTGAAGAGCTTCAGTCTAGACCCCACAATCCCATTGTGCACATCTGGAAAGAGGATGCACCAGGAGAGCTTGGAGATGCTATCATCAGCAGGGTCAACTGCATCCCCCGAGAAGCAGAAGAGCTTCTCCCCAAATTGCTGTGTGGATTTCATCCATCTTGAGGTAAGTTGATGTTATCTGCACTATGCAACAACTCCAGGAGAAATGTAGGGAACAGCACCTAGGACCCTGACTCCATCAATTTGAAGGACAGTGGAACAGCCTCCTCAAATTCAGCTGCTCATCTTAATGCTTGTTCCAACATTGACATGCAAGTCATGAATCTAATGTTTGGATCTACAACAGAACCATTCTCAGTGGATTAGTATCAAACAAAAGCTGTGTCATTTCTTCAACACTTCTCAGTCTTTCTCACCCCCAACAAGCTTCCCAAGGGACTGGAGTAATCTTCAGAACTTGTGGGAAAGTGTTCAACCTATGGTGAATATATTCAAGAAATAAGGTCACCTGAACCTCAATAGTCTAGCAGCAGGATGCAGATGACACTTAGGTTGTGCACCTCCGGAGGCCAAGCTCCAAGCCATTGTTCACTGAAACAAATGAGAGAATGGGTCTTTCACTCAACGTCCACACGACCAAGGTCTTCTACCACCCTGCCATCCAACAAAAGAGGTTCACAGCAAGACCTTGGAAAACGTGGACCAGTTCCTATACCTTGGGAGCCACCTCTCAGCAAAGGCAGATATCAATGATGAAATTCACCACCATTTTCAATGCACTAGCATAATGATTGGTTAATTGAGGAAAAGGGTATTTGAAGTTCAAGACCTCAGATTTGACACAAAACTCATGATCTAACAGGCAGCAGGACACTGCCCTCTAAATGCCTTTGAGATCTAGACTACCTACAGCAGGCAGCTTACAGTATTGGAAATTTACCATCAATACTGTTCCCATAAAATCTTTCAAATTCACTGGAAGGATCGGCAAACTAACATACTCTCCCAAGTCAACAACCCCAAAACTGAGGCCAGAGTTACACTTGGTTATCTATATTGGATAGGCCACGTTGTTCACATGCCTGACATCAGACTCCCAAAAGAGCTCTGTCAGGGGAAAGTGAACATGAAATGTCAGGGAAAAAGTTCAAGGAAATGCTCAAAGGAGTGTAACATCCCCACTGACTCGGCCTCCTTGAAGAAGTGCATTATCCCCACTGAACATCACTGCTGTAAACAGAGTAGTATTCGCAATACACAATGGCATTCAGAACCTCGAGTCCTTGCCACAGCAGCATACAGACACTCTGTAACTGGCAGAAGTAGCACAGCACCTTGCAAACTAATCACCCACCCACTTTGCCAAGCCCTTCCTGTTCCATTTGTGGACTGTCCTCATTAGCCATCTTAGAACCTATAAAATTAGAAGCAATTGATCCTTGATGTCTAGGAACTGCCAAAGAGGAATGAGGTGTTAATTATTCATAAATTGCCTCACCCCTTACATGATAAGGCAATCAACTACACAGTAACAGCTGTCTAGACATTTAAAGCATTAGATTGTGCAAACTGCAAGAATCTGGTAGAATGCCTTCATCAGGTTGAAGAAGTGTGGATTAATTATAAAATACATCCCCACACCTACTTTCAAGCACTATCTAAATTAGCCCATAAATAGTTAACCTTTATATTAATTGTATGCACATTTAAACCACGTTGTTTTATTTTGAATTTCAGATTATTTCATGATATTCCAATGTTCCCTACACAGTGAGTGGCTTTTGTTTCAACACAAGGCATCAATTATTTATAATTTTGTCCAGAGTTTTAGTCTAAGTGCAAATTACCTCCAACATCATTAGGCATTTTTACGGCTCCTCCATCATGTGCTAAATTTCAATTAAGCAATCTGCATCTCCCTGTTGCCAGTCATTTCAACTCCCCCTCCCACTCCATCACAGGTATGTCAGTCCTCGGCCTCCTCCACTGCCAGAAGAATTCCAAGCGCAAACTGGAAGGACAGCACCTCACTTTCTGTCTTGGAACCTTGCAGCTCAACAGCATGAACATTGTATTCTCCCACTTTGAGTAATCCCCACACCCCTCCCCCCCAACACAATGCCTCTTCTTTTCTTCCCTTTCCTAGCCTCTCTTTTTCCCTACTCCCTTTTTCCCTCCTTACCTTTGACCCATCCCCTGGTGGATCTGTTCTCCCCTCCTCCCCAGCATCTGCCTATCACTATCTCTTACCTACATCTACCTATCACTCCCTTGTGCCCACCCCACCTCCCCTCTTTTGTCCACCTATCACTGCTCTGTTTTTCCCTCCTGTATATTGAGCTTCCCCTTTTCCTACTTTCAGTCCTGAAGAAGGGTTCTGACGTGAAACGTTGACCACCTGCTCTTCTCCACGGATGCTGCCTGGCCTGCTGAGTTCCTCCAGCATCATAGTGTTTTTCATCTGGATTCCAGCATCTGCAGTCCTTTGTTTCTCTCTCTTTAGAATTCAGCTTGGCTTGTTGACTAAGATTTATAGCTGCATCACTAATGAATTGAAGTCATTTTAGTGTAGTCTCTTGCCTCTGATTCAGAAGGTTCATATTCAAACTCCACTCCAGGACTTTCACACAACCTACCAACTGACATCAACCTACTCTGGTTATTTGTGCTTACTTTTCTCATCTTTTGTAATTTGGCAATGGAAGTACTCTTGCTGATAAGATTGTTCCAGCAAACTGGGGCATCAAGACAATGATTGTTTTGATGAGTATCTAAATTGCTTATAGGTGGAATAACACTGCAGTATGAACTCTTCATTCAGGATACATCATTAGCTTAAAGATAGACCAGGAAAACAGGATTGAAATATGTGATTTTATTGAGTTTGTAGTCTTAGCTAAAAAACATATCTTGAAATCTACCCTACACAGAAGCATTTTATTAACTAATATTTTTAACCAATTTTTAACAAACTGTTTATGAATGCCAATGTTCATCTTGCATTTATAAACAAAATTATCATCTCTCATGTAAAATGATTCAACCAAAAGTTATCCAACTCTGAAAAGAAGTGGAACATTGTATGATAAACAAACATATCTTTTGGCCATTCTCAGCGTGCACTAACAAGTAAAAAGTCATTCAGTTCCATCCCCACTATCTTCCAATATTTAGTGCACTATCAGTTAAACCAATCTTGATTCCTTCAGTAAGGAGAAGGATAAACACATCATTCTTATTATCAGTTATTTTGTTGAAATATTTCCTTCAGAACACACTGTAGCAATAAAATGGCAGAGGTGAAAAACAATGCGAATGGCTATCTTCTTCATTTGAAAATATTAATACTTAAGAAAAATTCTGTACATCAATGTACAGTGGCAATTTTCTAAAAAAAACATTAAAGTGTACAACCATATTTTCTAAAACTTTAATAACAAAGATTTATAACTGGATAACTGGATATCTAATAAATCAAAACCGATTTGATGGAATGACACTGTCCATAATCCTCTGCAGGCAGTGTAATTGGCAACAATTGTTAATGCTGCAATTTCATGTGTAAGAACCAATCATGCTGCAATCGTTATTGGTTGCTGTCTGAACCATGGATCACTCATCACTTGTCTTCAGAAACCCTTCAGCAGCCTGAGCACAAAGATGTTTTGACAGTTCTTCATTGTCACCTTTGCAGTCATAAACATTCCTTCCAAGAGCTTTGAACAATGTGCCAAATGTTTCACATAAGAAAAGCAAATAGTAAATCAGAAATGGTAGTATATTGTTGCTTAAAATGAAGCATATATTTAATTGGTTGTGGTTTCTGCTTGTGTTGAAGATGCTGAGGTATTGCACAATTTGCCATTGTTCAGCTGGAAAACTCAATATCCTGAAATTTCGAGCCTCAGTGGGATATTCTTCAGCTTGAGATTCAACAAAGAAGGATGAAAAGTGCAACACTCCTCTGGCACCATCAAGTCATATTCTACACACAGTTCTGAAAATATAAAATCACAGTCACTAGTAACAACAGGTAAATATAGATGAATGCACTATTATCAAGATTGTAAAAAAACCTCACTTATTCAATATCAGTAGTATGCTGAACTGCACACATTGAATTAAAAAAACCCTCCATTTTTATTGCTACCAACAATTAACACGTATACATTTTAAAGGTTCCATAGTATGACTAACAATATAATTAAAGAAAGATATATTTGTATAGTGTCTTTCACATCCTATTCAATATATCCTAATGTTTTTTTTCCAACAATTACATACATTGGAAGTGCAGTCTATACTGCAGGAACAATGATAATCACAAACATCAATATCCCGAGAATCTTTGAATGATCTTTGTTGAGGGATAAATATTGGACAGAACTACGGTGGTAACTTCTCTGCCTTGCTCAAAAGTAGTTTGTGATTTCTAACGTCCATCAAAATGCATCTCTGATAGAGTGTTGCTGTCCCTATACTGCATTGCCAGGTCATCTGATATCTTTGAGATCAAGCCCCTGGATGTGAGAGTGTTAGCAACTGAGCTATGGGTGGCATGGTTTAAAAAAAAGTCATTAATAAATCATGATGATAAAAGACTGACAACTTTCTGGTTAAAGGTGTTAACCTTCCAGTTGGAGTGTGATGTGCTAACACTGTGGAACAATTCAAATCCAAATTTATACACACTTGAAATTGTAACAGACTTGGTGACACACTAAATGGTGTCATTGACAGTGTTATCAAGTGGCACCTACTCACCAATAACCTGTTCACCATTACTCAGTTTAGGTTTATCCAGGCCTACTTTGCTGCAGACCTGATAAAAGCTTTGGTCCAAACATGGACCAATGAGCTGAATTCCAGAGGTGAGGGTGAAGTGATGGCCTGTGACAACAAGGCAGCATTTGATGTGTTTGGCAAAAAGGAGTCTTGGGTCCCCAAGGAAAACAGGTATCCAGGGGAAAATGCTCCAATGATTGGTGTCACACCTTGCACAAAGAAAGATGGTTGTTGTTGTTTGGGGCTTGGAGGTCAAAAATACTAGCTGTTTGGCATTTCTGCAAGAGTTCCTTCATCAGAAGACTGCAGTGGTTCAAGAACATGACTTAACACCACTTTCTCAAGAGCAGTGAGAGATGGGCAATCATTGCTGAGGTTGCCAACAATGCCCATGTCCTGCAAAAACAGATTTTAAAATTGTTCTAATGCTTCAAAGGACCTGAAAATATAGTCACATAATTGAACTATTTCTGACTCAGAATAAAAGATCACAAGACAAGGGAGCAGAAGTAGACCATTCAGCCCATCGAGTCTACTCCAAAGAAAAGAAAAAAAAATGAGGAATAGGGGAATGTCCATGAGAAAAAAAACTATTCCTTTCTAGCCCCAATTTCTGGCCTTATCTCCATATCCCTTGATACCTTGACTAATTAGATAACTACCTATCTCCCCCTTAAGTGCTTCCAATGATCGGGCCTCCACTGCTGTACGTGGCAAAAAATTCCATAAATTCACTACCCTCTGGCTAAAGAAACTTCTCCTCAACCCTGTTTTAAACCTGTACCCTCTAATTCTAAGATTGTGCCCTCTGGTCCTGGACTCACCCACCAAGGGAAACAGCTTGGCCACATCTACTCTGTCCAGTCCTTTCAACATTCTAAATGTTTCTATGAGGTCCCCTCTCATTCTTCTGTACTCCACTGAGTACAGTCCAAGAGCTGACAAATGCTCATCATATGTAAGCCCTTTCATTCTGGGAATCATCTTCGTAAATCTCCTCTGAACCCTCTCCAACATCAGCACATCCTTCCTAAGATATGGGACCCAAAACTGCACACAGTATTCCAAATGAGGCCTCACTAGTGCCCCGTAGAGTCTCATGAACACCTCCCTATTTTTATACACTATACCTCTCAAAATGAATGCCAACATAGCATTCACTTTCCTTACTGCCGATCCGACCTGGTGGTTAACCTTTAGGGTATCCTGCACGAGTACCCCCAAGTCCCTTTGTACTTCTGTACTTTGGAAACAGAAATAAACGGGCAGATTATTATCTAGAAGGGGAGAAAATTCAAAATGTACAACGGCACATTTCTCAACATTGAATCTCGTCTGCTATTTCTTTGCCCATTCTCCTAAACTATCTAGGTTTCTCTGCAACCTACCTGTCTCCTCAATGCTCCCTACTCCTCCACCTATCTTGGTGTCCTCTGCAAACTTAGCCACAAAACCATTTACTCCATCATCCAAATCGTTAATGTACAAAGTAAAAAGAAGCGGCCCCAACACTGACCCTTGCAGGACACCACTAGTAACCGGTAGCCAACTAGAACAGGATCCTTTTATTCCCACCCTTTGCTTTCTGCCAACCAGCCAATGCTCCACCCATTCCAATATCCTACCTGTAATTCCATGACCTCTCATCTTATTAATCAGCCTCTTGTGCGGCACCTTGTCGAAGGCCTTTAGAAAGTCTAAATACACAACATCTACTGCCTCTCCCTTATCCACCCTACCTGAGATTTCTTCAAAAAACTCCAATAGGTTGGTCAGGCAGGATCTTCCCTTCACGAAACCATGCTGGCTTGGACCTATCTTGCCTTGCACCTCTAGGTATTCCATAACCTCATCCTTGAGGATCGATTCTAATAACTTTCCCGCCACCGATGTCAGATTAATAGGTCTGTAATTTCCTTTATGCTGCCTCCCATCTTTCTTATACAGCGGAACTACATTTGTGACCCTCCAGTCCTCCGGAACCATGCTGGAGTCTATCGATTCCTGGAAAATTATCACCAGTGCTTCCGCAATCTCTAAAGCCACCTCCTTCAGAACCCAGGGATGCACCTCATCCAGTCCTGTAGACTTATCTGTTTTTAGTCCATTTAGCTTTCCTAGCACCTTCTCTTTAGTAATCTTAACTGAACTCAGTTCCTTTCCTTGAGACCCCTGACTATCCGGTATATTGCTTATGTCCTCCACAGTGAAGACTGATGCAAAATACTCATTTAGTTCCTCTGCCATCTCTTTATCATCCATTATAATCTCTCCCGCACCATTATCGATTGGTCCTATATCAACCCGTGTCTCTCTTTTACTCTTCATATACTTAAAAAAACTCTTAGTATCCTTTCGAATATTATCTGCCAACTTCCTTTCATAATTCATCTTTTCTTTCTTAATGACCTTCTTAGTTTCTTTCTGCAGGTTTTTAAAAGTTTCCCAGTCTTCTGTTTTCCCACTAATTCTTGCTTCCTTGTATGCCCTCTCTTTTGCTCTTATTTTAGCCTTAACCTCTCTCGTTATCCACATTTGTGCCTTTTTTCCATTCAAAACCTTCGTTTCTCTTGGAATATATCTATCCTGCATTTTCCTTATTTCTTGTAGAAATTCTATCCATTTCTGTTCTGCCGTCCCTCCAGCTAGCTTACTCTTCCAATCAATTTGGGCCAGCTCCTCTCTCATACCACTGTAATTTCCTTTGTTCCACTGAAATATCAATATACCAGTTATCAGCTTCTCCTTCTCAAATTTGAAACTGAACTCAATCATATTGTGATCACTAGTTCCCAATGGTTCCTTTACCTTTAGTTCCCTAATCGCTTCCCGATCGTTACACAGCACCCAATCCAAAACAGCTGATCCCCTGGTGGGCTCATCAACAAGTTGCTGCAAAAAGCCATCCCGTAGACATTCTACAAACTCACTCTCCTGAGATCCACCGCCTTGCTGGGTTTCCCAATCCACCTTCATGTTAAAATCCCCCATAATTATCTTAACATTGTCACTCTGACATGCTTTTTCTATTTCTAACTGCAACTTATAGTCCACAGCCTGACTGCTATTAGGGGGCCTATATATAACTGCTATTATTGTCCTTTTAACCTTGCTATTTCTTAGCTCCACCCATAAGGATTTGCCTAAACATGCAGCCTGCAATAATAATTAAATGACAAGTCTGAGTTTTGGAATAAAATTCATTGCTCATCATTTTATAATAAACAGATCCCAAATTTCACTTTAACAAATCTGATATAGAATTTAGAACTCTCCTAGAATTCCATGAGTTTTAAATCAAGATAATTAGATTTCCTCTAAGTTAGAAACAATATCAAGCTTTAACCTGTCAAATGCCATTAGAAGAATTAATTATATGGTTGGTAACATGATAACCCATACTGGCGTACATAATTCAAATATAAACACAACTCTATATGTTTAAGTAGTTTTTAAATCTGTATCAATCCTACTTATTCTAAGTGTCACTCGTAATAATATTGACAGATCTGCTGGGCTTTTTTATTTTCACAAATTAAATGTATCTTTAAAAAAGGATTCTTCTTCTGTTTGGATTAAACCAATCAGCATAAATTTCTATGCTTTGATTAAACTTCCATCTGACTGTGACTATGTGTGCTTGTAGATATGGAAAAGAGATAAGAAGGGGACAGGCATCTGGATATTTCTAGTGTTTTAATTTGTAGGTTTCCTGTGCTTCAGCTGGGCTAAGTGCAATGTCTGTCAGAAAATTAGGGTCAGTTGGATATTAAATTCAGATTTAAACTGGCAGCTTCCATCTTTACCATTTTCTATCAGCAAGAGACTTCTTAAGCTACTGTTTTACATTGTCAGTATTTATCTGTCAAAGTATATTCACATCAACATTGAAAGAATTCAAAAGCAGAAAAACGTTGCTTGAATGTATGTTTTACATCTGTCAAAAAATCCAAATGGGTCACCTCCATCATTTTGATTGCTGCAATTGGCTTCCATATTGCTGCATATATTTTAATCCCTGAAAAACAATAGGTTAAACTTTTGGAAAATCCAAACTACCTCCTTCTGATCTCATTCCTTTTTCCATTAGTGAAGCACAACAGGCAGAGATCAACTGAAAATCTATTGACGGTAAAAGTAAGCAGCAATACAGGAATAATTGTATTGCGAGACTTACAGGCAAGTGACAATTTGCTCTCAAGCAGTATCCCCCCCAGCAATACTGATTCAACAAATGTTGCTCAATTGTCCATGACTTACTGCATTCAGAGCAAGTCCCCTCATACAAGATCCTATCACTAGTGTAAACATCTTGATATCTTATCCTGCCATGGCCCCTTAGGATTATATATATTTCAATAAGATTACCCTTCGTTCTTCTGAACTACAGACCCAATCTGTTTAGCCTCTCTTGATAGGTTAATGTGTAAGCATAATAAATAACTCTACTTTCAGTGAGTAGTACGAATTCATTGATTTCCAAATTTACTGAGGTTTGGTCCATGTTAGTATTATATAGATGATAAAGATTAAGATTCAAATGAAACATTGGTGGTAATGGAATTGATTATGATGCCTTACCCCATTATCTTCATTTGGAACTTGCTCCACATTGTACTCCATTTGGTTCTGCTCTTGGCCTCCATGGTTTAATGATGGGAGATCTCCGAGGTGTTCTGCACCTTCTTGTTTTTTGCTCTCTATATTAGTTCCATCTGTCTCAACTGAAAAGGATTGCAGACAAAGCGACTCAGGTTGATCCTCGTCTTTTGGGCATGTATCTGAAGGTGGGATTATTGGGGTTTCTATGTTTGGGCTAAAGACAGTAACGTGTTCTGGAGAAGTTTCAATGTCTGATGGGTGGAGAGACTCACAAGAAGAACCCGTGTCACTACAGTTAGAGTCTCGCATTAGAGGCCAAGCTTCCGAGGCATCACTATCAAAGGAGGGTGTAAAGACGTCAAGGAGAGAAGGTAGTATATCTCGACCACAGTCTTTGTTCCTGTGTGAGACAGAAAGCATGTTACAGTTAGCGAGGTGGTTGATAAAGACTAGCTGGCATACCAATCACTCAGCAGTGCCCAGACACCAAATATGATGTGATAAAACATGCAAAGTTTTGTGTATAAAACATATCATGCAACAGTAAATGAAAATTCAAAAGCTGCAGGTGCTGGAAATTGAACATAAAAGCAAAAAATGCTGGAAACACTCAGCAGATTAGGCAGCAGCTGTGGGGAGAGAAACAGAGTTACATCTCAGGTTGAAGACCCTTTGTCAGAATCGGTAAAGAGAAAAAATGTTAGTTTTGAGTTGCAGGGAAAGTGGGGGATAGATAGGGGAAAGGGAATACCCTGATAGGGTGAGGCCAGGTTTGCCATGGGGATGAGTTGTAGAGGCCAACCTGTCAATGAGTTAATGGGGCAGTTAGAGAGAGAAAAATTCTCTTCTTTTTCATTTCCTGTTATAATTTTACTCCTGCAAGTCGAGAAACCTGCTTTGGCATGGTATTATGTGGCAGGAATACAAGCAAAACTGCATGCAGAATAGGGGAAGGTGCAAGTATTCTCTCCGCATGAGGGCAACCAGAGACTGAGAATGAACAGAAAGGAACGTGAAAAGGTGCAAAAAAGGAAAGCAGAAAAAGCAGACAATTATAACACACAGACACATCAGGCAGGAAACAAAGAGACCTTAAGCCATGAACTAATGTTTCAAAACGACATGAGACTAACTGGTTAGCGCTGAAAAAATTGACTGTTAATTGTTGCCTAGGTGAACTGTGTGAGATTGCTGTTGGACGTGAATACTGAGATACTTCCAGCATTTACCTTTTAAGGTGCTCTGATGCAGATGGTGGGTAGGAGCTTTCACTACTGTACTCCAGACTGCAGGTATCATCAAAACAACAAGATGGAACCAAGTGAACAGGACCTAAAAGGAAAAGTGCAATGATTGCAGGGAGGAAATAAACAGAAGAGGGGACGACCACGTCCCTGCTGTCAATTTTGGAGGCTCACAATGTTCCTGTTAACCTTCTTAAGAGAATTCTAAAGCAGGTTGTGCCGATTTTCTTTTCTCCTCATTCCCATTTTTCAGTCCTTACTATTTTGCGACTTCTTGTTCTTTGTATCTTTCCCATAATCTGTGCTAGTTTTTCCATATTGTATACTTTTACTTGTAGTTTTATCTCCTATGTCTTTAGTTAGATGTGGCTGCTTTTTCTGGCACTCAGAGCTTCTGCCTCTCCAGAGTATGAACTGTTTCTGTACCACATTAAATCTTTTATCCTTTAACAGATGTACCTAGGCTGCAATGGCCCTTGGGCTGTCTCTGTCTCATTACATGCAAGTCAGTTGATCTAAATCTAGAAAATGTCGGCAGTGTTTGGTATTTCCCTCTTTCATACACCGCATTGAACACAATCATATAACAATTGCTATTAGATGAGTAACATTTTGCTGCGAACTAAATCTGGCTCATAATTGCTACTATGTCTAATATGGCCTGCCCCAAAGTTGATTCTATGACATACTATTGCAGGGAACTATCCTAAACACTATTCTCAGTATGCTCACAGACTTTATCTTCTGACAATGAGCTAGCTAGTCCGCTCATCCCTATCTATACGAGGGATTAAGTTATGCATTCTGCCATTTCACAGCTACTACCAGGCATGTTTACACAGTACTAACCTCAGTATTAAATCCATTTCTACTTCTTGCTTCTACTTCAGAAGTCTCTGCTTCCTATTTCCCTCTTGTTATATACATATAGCATCATTGAAATTATTTCTTTTTTTAATTTCATCTTTAGATAATTGATCACATACGAAATGATCTTCAAATATTATGTTCCTATCAAGTTTCCCTTTTTTGTTACTTTCTCTGACTTATTTGTCCTTTGATAATATAATTGAAAAGAGGCAGGTGACCTTCTCCCGAGCCTGTGGACAACCTCTTTTATAAATAGTTCCTCAGAACTGTAAGAGTCTGTGTGGATGACTCAGTCCCCATATTTTATACCATCCCTCATAGTCGTTCAAAGATTATGCTCTGTTGAGCAGACTTATTTGACCAGAAATATAAAGCTGCAGATACTGCTGAGAATGCTAATCTGTAAGCAGTTACAACAGGTGGAACTTTAGCTCAACCATTAATTTTAAGATGAAACAAAATGCATTAGAGAAAAGACTACTATCTTAAACATGCACAATTGAGCCAATGGGCTCAAATGATAGAAGGTGTAAATGTTTGATCAAGTTATTACAAAGCAGTATGCATTTAATTTTGGACAAGCAAAATTAGAGACACTACTTAAATTTATTGTTAGGTTTAATAAGTCATCTCCTCCTTGCTGACAATCAACACAGGCACACCTCAAGGATGCATGCTTGGCCCACTGCTCTACTCTCTCTACACTCATGACTGTGTGGCCAAACACAGCTCAAATGCCATCTATAAATTGGCCGATGATACCACTGTTATTGGTAGAACCTCAGATGGCGATGAGGAGGTGTACAGGAGTTAGATAGATCGGCTGGTTTAGTGATGTCACGAAAACAACTTTGCACTCAACGTCAGCAAGACCAAGGAATTGATTGTGGACTTCAGGAAGGGGAAGTTGGGAGAACATTGAAGGGTCAGCAGTGGAAAGGGTGAGCAGCTTCAAGTACCTGGCAGTCAACATCTCGGAGGATCTATCCTAGGCCCAACACATTGATGCAATCACAAAGAAGGCACACCAGCGGCTCTACTTCATTAGGAGTTTGAGGAGATTTGGTATGTGACCAAATACTCTTGCAAATTTCTATAGATGTATGGTGGAGAGCATTCTGACTGGTTGCATCACAGCCTGGTATGAAGGCTCCAATGCACAGGGTTGCAAGAGGCTGCAGAGGGTTGTAGACTCAGCCAGCTCCATCACAGGCACAACCCTCCCCACCACTGAGGACATCTTCAAGAGGTGGTGCCTCAAGAAGGCGGCATCTGTCACTAAGGACCCTCATCATCAGGGACATGCCCTCTTTTCATTACTATCATTGGGGAGGAGGTACTGGAGCCTGAAGACCCACACTCAGTGATTTAGGAACAACTTCCTCCCCTTCCCCATCAGATTTCTGAACGGTCCATGAACCCATGAACACTATCTCATTATTCCTTTTATTTGCAATGTTTATTTATTTTGTAATTTAGGTAATTTTATGCCTTTGCATTGTACTGCTGCCGCAAAACAACAAATTTCACGATATATAATTCAGTGATAATAAACCTGATACTGATTCATGGAGAAATCAATAAAACCCATACTTTTCCCATCAAAATGAAATTAATGGTAACAAAATAGTCAGATGAATGGTGCATGAAAACTAATGTAAACTGTGTTGCTTGCAATCTTACTATCTTTGCATTCAGCTTACATTTCACATGAAGTGTGACCCTCTGCTGTTTTAAACACCAAAGAAGTATAATTAAGGCAAACCACTGCAATGGATGTGTCAGTGTTCCCTGTAATAACACAGCCCTTTGGGCATCCTTTTTCATACTTACCACAAGTCTGTGCTGGACTTTGTTGACAGTATGCACAAGTTCGGTGTGGACTCAGATTAATCCTCTGCCTGTCAAGTGATGACAGTTCTGCTCTATTTAACTGAGCATCCTGCAGTCTCATTGACCCTTGGAAGAAGGGAAGAAATAGCGAAAGTAAAAGAATGGTGTTTTATGCAGATCTCAGTAATTCTCAACACACTGTTTCAGTAGCCCACACCCTCTTTTTGGGGACAAGTATTAGTGACATTGATTTGTTAGCTGCAGCTTTCAATGCTCAGTTTTTCTACTCTCAGACCAACAGAAGAAGTTTCTTGAGAAAAATAGTGACTCAAATTACAAATCTTCTTGCATGACTAGAACAGTTTTAATCTTTCCTTTACAAAACAAAATTAGCATACCAGTGGGTACTAATGTTTTTCCACAAAAGCCAAGAACGGATTTTGTCTTGTTTTTGGTGCACACATTAACATTGCAGAAGAGAGCTGGATCTTTGAGTAAAGGACATAAAAATAATATTGCAGATTGTTGTGTTAATCCATCCCTGAGGTACTCCAAATGAGATCAAAAGCATCATATTTTGCAGCAGTTTACCAATGAATAAAATAAGAACAACCAGCTCCATAACCAGCATTCTCAGAACTTTTAAAAGCTAGTACATTTCAATTATTTGGAAATCAATTCTCATGCTAAATACAAACAGTGTGTTTTTGCAATCCTTTCTGCATATCAATGCCACATGCATCAACCTACTGAACATGGCTGATAATTTGGAATTGGTCACTTCACTGAGATCTTTGTTCAGACATAGAGACAGGCTTAATAGAATATAATTGAAAACATTCCTTCTTCATGACAAACGTGTTTTTTAAGTTTAAGAGTCCTCTCCACCAGGCTTGGACTCAATCACTGTGTTAGACAGGTCATCTGCCTCCCAGATCAATCTTTAAATTTCACAACATATTTTGTATAGGTATAATAAAGCTGCTGTCTATGTGTGGTCTGTATCTTTGTGCTTGAAGTTAGTGGCTGTTTATGGGTAGTTTCAAATCCAATTGCGTATGTTGTCTGTGCAGTGAAAAGAGGTTCTATTTTTCTCCCTACTGGAAAAGGACTGTTAACTGTTTGGCTCAATGAAAGACTGGGAAGTAAAAGATATTTTCCACTTAATCCGTTCACAATGAGATCACTTAACTACACTGATATTTTAAAGTCATAATGACATTACAGAACCCTGAGGACTAGGTGGTTAGGAATGAACTCAGCTGATGTCCAAATTGCTCCCCTTTTTAGGATCTCTTCAGATTTGTCTGTACTGGAAAAATATATTAATAACCCTCTTCACAGCTCTTGTTACAATATTACTTTGCAATGATGATCTTATTGTCTGTGCATATGTACAATAGCAATATTTAAGAGGCATCTAGACATGCACATGAACAGGCAGGGAATGTTGGTATATAGACCATGTGCAGACAGATAGGATTAGTTTAAATTGGGCATAATGGTCAGCACAGACATCATGGGCTGAATGTCCTGTTCCCGTGCTGTACTGTTCTATGTAGCTTTTGCTGTATATATCAAATCCCACACATATTGATTAAAAAGTTGAGGCAATTTGTAAACTAATGAGCAGCTTCCAATGTATCAGCAGCTGCCAACTTTTCCCCTTGCTTTCCTGCAAGTGATGGGTTACTCAGTCACATTGGTGGCAGGAAAGACAAGGTAAAAGGTGTGCAGTCTATTTGACTGTAATGATACATTATTCAGTTCATTTCTTTCAGAATTAGTAGCAGGGTTCGATAAATATCCATAAAAAATGGCTGTACTTGTCCCTGTATTTGACACAAGCATGTTGTTTTATCAACTTTACCCATGATCAGTTGTCCTACCACAGATCAGGAATTAACTCTCGTTATTGATCTGCAGAATACCATTCCCCACCAGGCCATACATTTACACTGAGTGATTTCAGGTCAGAAACTTACAATTGGGATTTTTCTCCATAAATTGTTTCTTGCAATAGATGATGCAGAGGATGAGGAGAGCGAGTAGGACCATAGCCAATGCACTGCAGATAACTGCAGCCAATGCAGTGTCCCGAGGACTGGAGGAAGTCGATGGGATCTTCACGAGGTTCACTCTAGTGCTACCTAAAAACAAGAGTGAGTGGAAATGATTGTCAAGAATGACTACAAGACCTCAAAATCTTGAATCCCATACTTCAGCCAGAAATCACAACCATACTACTTTGTATTCTGAAATATACATAACAAGGCACTTCTACTGTTCAGGGCCAAAAGCATTTAGGTTGGGCAGCACCTGTAGAAAGAGAGATAGAGTAAATGTTTCAAGTCCAAGACCCTTTGTCAGATTTGAAACATAAACTCTCTTTTTCCATCCACAGATGCTGCCTGACCAGCTGAGTGTTTCCAGCATTTTCCACTTTTACTTCAGATTTCTAGCATTCTCTTTTGATTTTCCAAAAACAATAAGGTGTAAGAAACTGCCTAAAAAGGCATGACAAACAGCTGGTGTGCAGTGGGCCAATGAGTGTTTCATTCATGGGTCCATGTCTGTCAAAATCAGTACTGTACTAAATCTAAGAAATTACATGCCAGTGAATAGGCCAGAAGTCCCTTTGCTTCACGTGCTCCAGCAGTCAGGACTGGCCATGGGTGGGGACAAGGTTCAAGAGCAGAGAGTGGTCGGGAATGTCAAAGATTAGGCAAGGATTGGTAGGCAGGATCAGGATGAGGACCACCTGCTATGGAATGGGGAAGGGTGGCATTTATGGGAAAGAGATGTAGGTTGAGATTAGGAAGTGTGTTTGACATGGGTTGGAGGTCAGGTGTTGAAGGCATGTTAGTTTGAGAGGTAGAATGGTGGGTGTGGGGACTGTCGGGCAAGGGTCCTGAGCTTGAGGACAGGTGTGATTGGTAGTCAGGGCTGGGTCGTTGAGTTAGAGGGTCCAATTGTCAGTCAGGGATTGGAAGTCAGGTGATGGGAGATGTTAAGTCAGGTGGCAGATTGGTGGTTGGGTGGGGTCAAGGAAAGGTCATGACCTTGGTGTGGTTGGGGGTCACGTTCAAGGGCAGGGGCATTGGGGGTGGGTGTCTGGGTGGAGAAGAGAATAAATAAACCTGATTCAGGTTCCAACTGCCAGTCTGCAGCAATGTTCACAGACACAGTTTGGAAGTTTGAAGCAACGTAAAAATGTCTCCACCCATTAATTGAATCAGTATTATTAGAATAGTAGTAATTGCTGAAGAATGAAGAATATCAGATGAGAGTTTAGTACAAATAAACACTTGCAAACATACTGCACTTTTCGCATTCCTTTCTAGGACATTCAAAGTGATTTAAGACCAATAAGCTACTTTTGAAGGCTAGTCACTATTAAAATATTGGAAACCCAGCGGCCAACATGCACACAGAATCTCTCACAAACAGAAATATGAAAAGCAAAAGGCTGCAGGTGTTGGAAATCTGAAATAAAACCAAAAATGCTGGATATAACTCTGCAGGTCAAACTGTAATTTGACAAAGACCTGATAGTTTGTTCTTTAAGTGCTGTCGACTGAGGTATACATATTGGCCGAGACACAAAGGATAACTGAAAAGCAAAAAAAACTGCAGATGGAGGGATATGGGCTGAACACAGGAAATTGGGACTAGCTGGGTGGGCACCGTGGTCAGCATGGACTAGATGGGCTGAAGGGCCTGTATCCGTGCTGTATTGCTCTATGAATCTATTCTGGAAATCTGAAAGAAATATGAGCAGGTCAAGACAGTATCTGTGGAGAGAGAGATAGTGCCAGCTGAACCATAGCCAATGGACTGCTTCAGAGAAAGAAGATAAGAAAGATCAAAGGCAATATCTGAAATTATTCACAGTGTTGAGTTCCTGATCCCTATAACATGCCTGATTAGCTCAGATGCTGTATCTCAAGTGTACTTTAATTTTCATATAACCAGCTTTTCCAGTTTGTATCAGATTGCTTGAGTTACTGGGTATTTCCAGAATTCTCTTATTTCAGATTTCCAGCAACTGCTGAGTTCTATATCTCACACTTCCAGCACTGTTTGATTTTTCTTTCTTTCATGGCCTCATTCATCTCTTTCAGATTACATTTCCTCCAGACAGATCATTATAATTACCAGGACTTCAGCCATCAGCACCACCATGTGCATCACAGTCTTGTTTGGTCTCTATCCTATCACAGACAACTCTGTTGTTTACCCATTCTCTTCCCCCCTCCTCTCTACAACTTAAGTAGTTTGATTACTAACTTTTCCTAGCTCTGATGAAAGGCCATCAACGTGAAATAATAACACTGCTTCTCTTATTCAGTATTAATACTTAGTATGTCAATCGACTTACATACTGAGCATTCCCAGCATTTTCTGTTGTTATCAACGGGGATCACTCCTTTGCTCTTATTCAAAATTGTTTCTTGGGATTTATATTATGGTCTCCTGAGAGGGCAGGGTCTTAGTTTTAACTCTGTAAGACGACATTACCGAGAGAGCAGCAGTCCCTTGGTTCTGGACTGCAGAGTCAGCCCAAATACTGTATATGTTCCCAAGTTGATGTGGGACCCGTTAATTGTCTGTTAAAAGCACTGTTAATTTTTTAAATTGTTTCCCTGATAAGTTCAATACTATGTCAATGTCAAGTCACTACTTGTTTTCTCAGCTTCTTAAAATGCCATGAAATAATTTTCATGGAGTGGGAATTACAGTTTCACTAGAAATATTGAACATCAGAAACATTCACAAATACCACAACAGAGAGAAACCTTAACCATTTAGTAAAGACTTGGCATGAAAATTCAGAACTCTGAATGTTCACAGAAGAGATTACACTTCTCATTTTGGTCCTGAGGTAATTCTTTGGTTATATTGTTTCAGAACATCACTGTGTTCAAAGGGGAGAATTACATTGCTGATTTACTGCAGCAGTTCCAGCATTTCTTCCATTCACTCAGAAATAAATTATTCCTTCCATTGCAGGAAGCTGGCTAACAGGAAAACACACTTGGCAAAAAGGTTGAAATGCATTTGTTTTCTTTGTTAAAATAATAACAGTGGAGTTTTGAATTAATGAACATGCTTAATTTTACAGAATACAGAGCAATCTCCACCCTACTTGTTTTCTCTTCTTAAAATGCCATTGTAGCGGTTGCTACCGCGGAATAAAACAAGAGTCTACTCGGAGGATTGCCAAACAGAACTGGTTTATTTTCCCGCCTTGCGGGGGCCCTTTAAGGGAGAAAACTCCCGCCCAAAAAAAAACCGGCAATGACGTAAGTCCTACGTCATCAGGGCTTTCCCGTGCGCAGGTTCTCCCCGTCGCTCGGAAAGATGAGGCCCGCCGCCATCTTGGGCCTCGTCGCTCCGACGCCGCGCGACCCGACTGCCGAGCCGGTTCGCCCGACTAGATGGTGAGTCGCCACACAACCCCCCCCCCAGAACCGGCGAGACAGTCCCCAAGGTCCGTGGGCTGTGCCAGCTGCCGCTTAGGGGGGCGGCCTCTGCGTCGCGGCGTGGCAACCTCGACAGGCTGTTGCAGATCCAAATGGGCCGGTTTGAAGCGGTCTGCCGTGAAAACCTGTTCCCTGCCTCCAATGTCCAAAATAAAAGTGGATCCGTTATTCTGTATGACTCGGAACGGTCCCTCATATGGTCGTTGCAATGGCGCCCGAGGTGTGCCCCTGCGAACGAAAACAAACTTACAGTCCCGTAGTTCCTTGGGCTGGCAGGATGGGGCTTGACCGTGCCATGAGGTGGGAATCGGGGCCAAGGCGCCGAGCTTCTCGCGCAGTCTTTGTAGAACTGCTGGGGGTTGTTCCCCTTGGTCCTGAAGGGCAGGTATGAAATCCCCGGGGACAACTAGTGGCGCCCCGTATACAAGCTCAGCTGACGAAGTGCGGAGGTCGTCTTTGGGGGCAGTGCGTATGCCGAGCAGGACCCAAGGCAGCTCGTCAACCCAGTTAGGACCCTTCAGGCGGGCCATCAAGGCCGATTTTAGATGGCGGTGAAAACGTTCCACCAACCCGTTTGATTGAGGATGGTAGGCCGTGGTGGTGTGCAGCTGCATCCCTAGCAGGTTCGCTAATGCAGCCCAGAGACTGGAAGTGAATTGGGTGCCTCTGTCTGAAGTGATGTGGGCCGGAACGCCAAAACGTGAGACCCAAGTTGTGAGCAGCGCTCGGGCGCAGGAATCAGCTGTGATGTCAGTCAGGGGGGTTGCCTCAGGCCACCTCGTGAACCAGTCCACGATGGTAAGGAGGTACCGGGCTCCTCTTGAAACCGGCAGAGGGCCCACGAGGTCGACGTGTATGTGGTCGAACCTCCTACGGGTAGGCTCGAACTGCTGTGGTGGGACCTTGGTGTATCGCTGGATTTTTGACGTCCGGCAGTGCGGACAAGTCCTGGCCCACTCACTGACCTGTTTGCGCAGGCCATGCCAGACAAACTTGCTGGCGACCAGTCGGACAGTAGATCTGATGGATGGGTGTGCCAACCCATGTACCGAGTCAAAAACGCGTCTCCGCCAGGCTGCAGGGACTATAGGGCGGGGCTGACCAGTCGCAACGTTGCAAAGTAGGGTCCGCTGACCTGGACCAACCAAGAAATCCCGGAGCTGCAGACCCGAGACTGCGGTTCTGTAGCTGGGCAGTTCGTCGTCGGCTTGCTGTGCGTCAGCCAGGGCCGTGTAGTCGACACCCAAGGATAGGTTGTGGATGGTTGGTCTGGAAAGTGCATCAGCAACAACATTATCCTTTCCGGAGACATGTTGGATGTCAGTTGTGAACTCGGAAATGTAGGATAATTGTCTCTGCTGACGAGCTGACCAGGGATCGGAGACTTTGGAGAAGGCAAAGGACAGAGGCTTATGATCGGTGAAAGCGGTGAAAGGCCTGCCTTCTAGAAAGTATCGGAAATGCCGGACCGCCAGATACAGCGCTAGAAGTTCCCGATCAAAAGCGCTGTACTTCAGTTCGGGCGGTCTAAGGTGTTTGCTGAAAAATGCCAAGGGTTGCCAGCGGCCTTCGAGTAGCTGTTCCAGTACCCCACCCACCACGGTGTTGGACGCATCTACCGTGAGGGCAGTCGGGACGTCAGTCCTGGGGTGTATCAGCATCGTGGTGTCTGCCAGGGCGTCTTTGGCCTTAACGAAAGCAGCCGCAGCCTCGTCAGTCCAGGTGATGTCCTTGCCCTTACCAGCCAGCAGCGAGAACAGAGGGCGCATGATATGGGCTGCTGCAGGGATGAAACGATGGTAAAAGTTGACCATCCCAAGGAATTCCTGTAGGCCTTTGACTGTGTCGGGGCAGGCAAAATGGCGGATAGCATCCACCTTGGCGGGTAGGGGTGTTGCCCTGTCGCTGGTGATTTTGTGGCCGAGGAAATCGATAGAGTCAAGTCCAAATTGGCACTTGGACGGGTTGATCGTGAGGCCGAAATCGCGGAGGCGGGAATACAGCTGATGGAGGTGGGAAAGGTGTTCCTGGCGGTTACGGCTGGCGATCAGTATGTCGTCCAAGTAAATGAACACGAAGTCCAGGTCTCGGCCTACCGTGTCCATCAGCCGCTGGAAGGTCTGCGCGGCGTTCTTAAGGCCGAACGGCATCTGAGGGAATTCGAACAGGCCGAATGGGGTGATAATCGCAGTTTTGGGGACGTCATCCGGATGGACCGGGATTTGGTTGTATCCCCTAACAAGGTCCACTTTGGAAAAGATGCGGGCCCCGTGTAAGTTCGCTGCGAAGTCCTGGATGTGAGGGATGGGATAGCGGTCCGGGGTGGTGGCGTCATTCAGCCTGCGGTAGTCGCCGCAGGGCCTCCACCCTCCGGTGGCTTTGGGGACCATGTGCAGGGGGGAGGCCCAGGGGCTGTCTGACCTGCGAACAATCCCCAGCTCCTCCATGTGACGGAACTCTTCCTTTGCCAGGCGGAGCTTGTCTGGAGGTAATCGCCGTGCTCGGGCATGAAGGGGTGGCCCTGTGGTAATGATGTGGTGTCGTACCCCATGTGTGGGCCTAGAACTTGTAAACGAAGGTGCCAAAATCGATGGGAATTCGGCTAGGAGCTTGGCGAAATCGTCGCCAGAAAGGGAAATGAAGTCCAGGTGCAGGGCTGGTGGGCTGATTTCTCCCAGGGGATAGGTCCGGAGAGTGCTAGAGTGAACTAACCGCTTCCTTCGCAGGTCGACTAACAGGTTGTGGGCCCGAAGGAAATCGGCTCCTAGGAGTGGTCGGGCGATGGTGGCAAGGGTAAAGGTCCAGGTAAAATGGCTGCCGCCAAAGTGTAATTGAAGCGTACGGGTGCCGAAAGACCGTATCGTTGTACCGTTGGCGGCATTGAGTAGAGGACCTGGTGGCCTATCACGAGTGTCGCAGCCTGTCGCGGCCATCAGCGGCGGCTGGCCCTGGTGTTTCCCTGAAACTTGCAGGGTGGGCGGCATCGACGGGCCTCCGCACCCCACCTCTGATGGTAGAAGCACAGCTGGTCACCCGTGTCGTCGTCTGCGTTCCTGGGGCGTGGCTGCTCGGTTGCTGGGGCCGGGCGAGGCGGGCGTTGGGCTAGCGGCCTGGTGATTTGACTGACGGACGAACCACTCTTGCGCTTGGCCCTCCACAGGACATCTGCCCGGGCGGCCACCTCACGGGGGTTGCTGAAGTCGGCGTCAGCTAACAACAAGTGGATGTCATCGGGGAGCTGTTCCAAGAAGGCCTGTTCGAACATCAGGCATGGCTTGTGTCCCTCGGCCAATGCCAGCATCTCATTCATTAGGGCGGATGGGGATCTGTCCCCCAGGCCATCCAGATGAAGCAGGCGGGCGGCGCGCTCACGACGGGAGAGGCCGAAGGTCCGGATCAAAAGGTCTTTGAAAGCCGGGTACTTATCTTCCTCCGGAGGCGACTGGATGAAGTCTCCAACCTGGGCGGCTGTCTCCTGGTCCAGAGAGCTAACCACGTGGTAGTACTTCGTGGAGTCGGAGGTGATCTGCCGAAGGTGGAATTGTGCTTCGGCCTGGTCAAACCAGACGCTGGGCCGAAGTGTCCAAAAGGTGGGCAGCTTGAGGGCCACTGCGTTGGCTGCTGCGCTGTCGTCCATTTCGCGGGTCCAAAAGCCGTTTGGACCATCGGGGTCACCAATGTAGCGGTTGCTACCGCGGAATAAAACAAGACTCTACTTGGAGGATTGCCAAACAGAACTGGTTTATTTTCCCGCCTTGCGCGGGCCCTTTAAGGGAGAAAACTCCCGCCCCAAAAAAAAACGGCAATGACGTAAGTCCTACGTCATCAGGACTTTCCCGCGCGCGGGTTCTCCCCGTCGCTCGGAAAGACGAGGCCCGCTGCCATCTTGGGCCTCGTCGCTCCGACGCCGCGCGACCCGACTGCCGAGCCGGTTCGCCCGACTAGACGGTGAGTTGCCACACCATGAAATAATTTTCATGGAGTGGGAATTACAATTTTTAAGTTTTTTATAGTGATTACAGAGCAATTGTAAGGTTGTAATAAACCTTACAAATGCACTCTCACTCCACTTCTTTCAAGGTCAATACAGTAAGGTGTGGTAACCAGAACTGTGCACAGGACTCCAGATGTGGTCTAAACAGGGCTTTGTATAGTGCTGACAAAACTTCCTTTTATGTTCTACTCGTATAATTATAAAGGCTAACATACATTAGCCTTTTTGATTTTTTTATATGCTTATTGGTATTTGAAATCTGAGCTGGAGTCATCACACAACTGTTATAAAATAAACCACTTTAATTCTGGAACTGTGCAAGAAATAAAAAAAAGTTGAAACACTCAGATAGTCAAGTAGCATTTGTGGAAAGAGAAACAGAGTTAACATTTCAGCTCAAAGACCCTTCTTCCACCTGAAATATTAACCGTTCCTCTCTCCTCTGACCTGCTGAGTGTTTCCAGCATTTTCTATTTTCATTTCAGATTTCCAGCATTTGCTGTTTTATTTATTTTCATTTAAGATATAGACTCTTAATTTACTTATTTTTTACATTTATTCCCAACCTAAGCATATAAACGTCATGAAATTTTGATGTAAACATGCATTTCACACATAACCGTTGAAAATCTATAATAGCAACAACATACTTGGGAACATTAAAAAAAATGAAGTTGATTACTATTTGGAAAACAAAGTAGGGTATCAATACCTCCAAAACCCTTTCAATGACAGAGTTAGAGGTAACTCTTGAAGAATGTGTGAATGAAAACTGTTTTCCTATCTAAATATAATGTTATCTTCGTGTTTATATTGTGTGGAATTGTGCAAAATCAAAGTGAATCTTGAATGCATTTGCTGATTGGGAAACAAATCCAAAGGTTTGATGACCAAGTTTTTGAAGTGTGTGTTTTACATGCAATTACACCCAACATAAAGTCTATCTCCATACTTACTGAGTGATGACAGAATCTTGAATTAGGATGGGTAATAACTGAGGAAAGACTTAGTCATATTTTTGCAAGTTCCTTCAAAGTTGTTCAAAACAAAAAATTGAATTGAATAATGAGTGAAATTGTCCTAGTTTATTTCTACTGGACTTAGTGTGCTCTGATCTATTTAGTGGGAATATATGCTGCAGTATATTCATCTAAAATGCTCACTTCAGTGATCTAAGATAATTCGTATGCCTCTATAACTTAAATCAGTTAGCTTGATATAGACCAAGAGGCAGAGTTGCCTAGACTTTATGGTTCAGTACTAAAAATGCTTTACGGACTGCGTAACTGGACAACATTCAAATGGGCAAATTTACTAAAATATTATGATAAATTCTGGTACTCTTAATCTTGTTGATCCTTCAGGAGGTGCATGGGAGAGTTCAATGAATGTTATTTCAGCCTTCAAAGCTTTACATAATTGAGTGACTGCAAGGCAAAAAAAATTACTGTTATTAGACACACAACAGTTTAAGAAAAGTAAATCCTACATGAAAATAATCCCAGCATTATGAGGTCTGGCTGCATACCACCGTGACAAGGTGGTTGGCCTTAACTTGCAGATGAAAGCCCTGGGGACTGGAACAAAGAAGTCTGCTTAAACAAAGAATAGGAGGAAAGTTTTTTTTATTGGTGAAACAATTCAATAGAAATCTAAAATCTCGACTGGTTTCCCTTTGTAGTAGCATTTCTATGCTGTATTATGCTTTCTGTCTGACTTTACCTGAGTGAACCTATTCTGGTGTTCTAGGCAAAGCCAGGGTGAATCATCGACCTACATGGCAAGTATGAACTTACCTTTTACAGATCTGTCAATGTCAACTTACTGACTAAAGCAGTTTCTGACCTCAAGGGCAAGGCTCTGGGTGGTGGGAGAGTCATTTGGGCATATATGCCTTCATGTTGTATTTGGGGTGAAAATGGGAGGGGTGTGGTGCCGAGGGACATTGTGCAGGACAAAGTATGGTGAACAGAACAATTAAGAGAAACTTTTGATGGCCAGCTACCAGGCTCCCTTCTGGCCTTGCCACCTGTCAAACATGCCTACACCATGGAATATCCCTGCATGACACTATATTAAAAAAAATACAAAAACTATGAAAATTCAATCAAAAAATTAAAAATTATTAATTTTAAAAGCCCCGAAATCTAAAATACTTAAGAACATTCTGTACGCAGACAATTAAAAACACATACCTAGAATTGTATACAAATATTTGTATTATTGGCTAAAGCTTTAATTCCAGTTGTAAGTCACATTGATGAGGAAACAATGTGCAATAGATAGATATTAGAGTCGCTGGCTTAGACTCCCACAGTCTGAATTTAAAAAATTGTCAGCTTTTCACAGCCTTGGGACATCCCAAAGAGCTTTTCAGTCAAGGAAACTCTTTTAATTTGTCTCATTGCTGTAGGAAACAAGGCAGCCAGCTTGCACTCAGCTAATATCTAGGTTGATATTCTACTGATGGAGTGCTGCGCAGCTGGAAGTACTGAGGTATTAAACTGAGGTCCTATCTGCTTCTTCAGGTGAATGTTAAAAAACTCCATAGCAATATTCTGAAGTAGCAGAGGAATCCATGATTTCCTGGCTATATTTAACCACAAATGACATTACTGAAACATTTTATCACATTACTGTTTCGGGGACCTTGCTGTGCCATTAACTGACTGTCCAATTCCCAACGTTACAAAAGTGGTAACATTACATTGCGTGAATAGCACTCTGTGGTGTACCAAGACAGTCCAGGCCCCTGAGATGAGCAAGGTTTCTTTCTTTTTTTTTTGAATAAAATGACTTTATAATCAGTTGCAGTAAATGTTTGATGCTGCAATCTGCCAGTGTAGGGTAGGCGTTGTTTTGCCTGCCTTCTCTCTGGTTACATCTGCGATCCAGAATTACCTTCCGGGACCTTCCCGCATTGTACACTCAATGATTCTGAGATTTATTCACGTGCTTATAAATATTTAATTATTAATAATTACAGCTGCCAACACAAAATCTGGCCCTGAAGGTGGCATTGGATCTTCCTAGCTGCTGCTCTTTTGTATTCCCACAATTTTGTTAGTTCAGTATTTCAGCATTTTGATTCAATTACAATGGACAAAATGTGGTACATATCCATGAAGGTGTATGACTTGGAGGGGAAAATGAATATGGATGGTGCTTCCCTTTCCCCACAGACTCCCAGCTATCTTGACCATACTTCCTCCCATGGTGCCTCCTCTAAGGATTCCATTTCATTCTCTTTGTTCCTCTGTTTCTCCCATATCTGCTCCAATGATGAGACTTTCCGCTGAGATGTCATACCTCTAAGATGTCTTCCATAACTTCTGTAACCGTGGCTTCCCCTCTACTGTAGTTGAGAGAATCCTTGAACACATCACATCTATTTCCTGCACTTCTGCTCTGATACAGAAAAAGGAGAGAATTCCCCTCTTCCTCATTTTCCACCCTACTAGCCTCCACATTCAATGGATCATCCTTCACAATTTTTGCCACTTCAACAAGATTCCACCAACAATATATCTTTCCCTTCCTTCCCCTTTCAACATCCTGAAGGAACTTTGCAATTCCCTGGTCTGCTCAACCACCTCCATCAACTGCTCCCCTTCTCGTGGTACTTTCCCATGCAACTGCAGGAGATGCAACACCTGTCCTTATACCTCTTCCTTCCTGACTATCTAGGGACCTAAACAGTCCTTTCAGGTGAAGTAGTGACTCATTTGTATGCTTTTCACTGGAGAAATCAAATACAGATTGGTGACAGTTTTGTGGAGTACGTGCATTCAGTCCACAGGGATAATGCTGAGCTTCCAGTTCCTGTCATTCCCATTCTGACATGTCATTGGTGTCCTGCATTGTCCTAATTAGGCCCAATGTAAACTTGAGGAACAGAACCTCATCTTCCATCTGGGCATATTGCAGCCCTTGGGACTTACCACTGAATTCAACAATTTCAGGTAACTCGCTTTCCCTTTTAGTATCAGAAATGAGTAATTCTACTGTGGATTATGCATCTGTATTTCCTGATCTGCTGGGCATTTCTTACAGCTCTGACTGCATTTCACACCTTTCACACGTCCTTTTACTTGTGTTCTCTCTCTTTAACTGACCTCATTAGTCTATCTTCCAGATAGCTTCATTAAGTCTCATCCTATCAGACATAATCCTTTTATGATAATCCTTTTATCCCATCCATCACTCCCTCACCCTCTAAGCAACTTAATACAACTTTTCTCTTTTTCCAGTTCTGACAAAGGATGTTAGTTCAGTTTCTCGATCCACGGTTGCTGCTTGATCTGCTGGGTGTTTCTAGCATTTCCCATTTTTATTTCAGATACTTTTCTGAGGTTTAATTCCACAGATACCCAGTCTTTCTCTCTATTTTGTGGTCTTCCCTGCCCTGCTCTTTTCTTTGGGTGTTTTTGCCAAGTTCTGCATTTGAAGACATGAAGACAATACCTCAGAACAACAGCAAGAATGCATTAAAAGCAATCAATTCCTATTATTTGTCATTCACTATGTTCATAATTTTGCGCCTGCCAGTGGAAAGCCTGTGACCCTGGTGGATGGAGACGATTGGTATACAACTTACTGGCTATTTCTGTCTTCAGTTTTAAGATTCACTCCTAATTTTTGAGACCCAGTGTTACATGGGATTTGGATGGTGTTGTGAGAAAAGGTTCCTTGAGGTCTCAAAGGCCAAAGACTCTGGGCATAGTCTTTGGAGTTTTAAAAATGATTTATTCACAAAGACAAACGCGGGAACAGAATGAATGGGAACAGATGCACACTCGCGCGCACACACACACACACACACACAGCTGATCACGAACATGGGGGAAATTGCAACAGGGGTGAGGTGCGTGCGCGCGCACACACACACACACACACACACACACACACACACAAAACAAACTGGTTACAAATGATCAGGGAAAAAACAATATGATGCCTGAAACCCCTGACTCTGTGCAAGCATCAGCTCTACGCTACCGGGAATCTACTCAGGATGCCCCTAACCCCTATGGAAGTGCACACTCTTACCAAATGTCCCTTTGGCATGGTTTCGATTCCTGCAGCAATCAAAAAGAGAGAGAACCACGCACATGTGGCATTCTTTATAGTGCTGGAGAGCTGGGTGGAGCCAGCCCCGGTGATTAAAAAGGTCCAATAGGTCATGGCCAGGTACAAAGGTGTGTACAGAAGCCAATGGTCAAGAGTGTGCACTAAAGGGTGGGTGGAGCCAGACCTTGATTGACAGTGGTGTCGCTTTCGACCGGTGCTCAATGGTGTCACGTGACAGCCATGACCTTTCACACTACAGATGGAAATTTCAACAGGAATACTAACAAGCCTTTCTCACATTTTTGATTGTGGTCAGTGGTGGGTAGCATTGGAGGGTGGAATTTTGATGCCAATATTCCATTTAAGATTGTACTGTAAATGTTCACAACCTGACTTCAGTGATGAGCATTTCACAATAAATTATCTGCAACCCAGTTGGAGGTGACAGAGAGAAAGAGGGGCACAATGATGACCAAAAAAGAATAAAGGTAATTATCAAAAGAGCTAATTGTTTTCACCTGAGACATTATTTTCAAACATATCCATTTATGTCTTTTATTCCTTTCAAACACACTTTCATTGGTACTTTTTCCTGATATTATTGTTATAGAGGAAATTAATTTGTTCCAATCTCTCAATATGGTTGGACTATCTCCAACCTATGCTTGTTCTCACATAGAAAGGATCAGGCTGAGAGCCTGGCAGATAGGAGATGTGGATGAAGCTCATAGAACCAGATGTTGGGAGGCCATTGCAATGAGTGGTAGAAATCTTAGCATTCATTTGGTCCTGATAAATAAAGAAAAATCTAAACAAAACTGGTTTCAGGATGATCAAGTCTAAACTCCTATTTTAAAGTGAGTTTCACATATTTTTAAAAAATAAATGTAACATTTAATGAAGAAATACTAGAAAGAAATGTTACTTAAGTTATTATAAAACATGGCTTTCCTGCTGACAGTTTTGATATTACTTTCTCCCTTATCTAATAAAACAAATAATATTTTTGGCTAAGATTCAGCATAGTTTTGATTTGCTCTTTCAAGGGGTTCAGGAACCACCTTCACTCACCGAAATCGTGTTACAACTAAACTTGATATAAAATGATGGATTTTATTAACTTCCTGGCACATATTAGTTAACTCAAGCCATTCAACTCAATACAAGAATCTTATAAGATTTGTTAGATTTATGTTTAATAGTTATTTACATTCCATTTGTTCTTGGTTACTTTTTGAGGTTGTGTTTCAATCAGAGAAATCCCTTTGCAAAATATAAAGGTGACAATGCCAGTACTCAATATTACTCAAATCAACGGTTTGCTTTGGAGCAGCAATATCAGTTTCTACTGACTGAGGTGGCTAGGCTTAGAAACTTTTTTACAAGTTAGGGCAGCGTAGTGGAGTAACTAGAAGAGCTGCTGCCTCACAGCTCCAGTGGTTCAGGACAATCTTGTCCTCCAGTGCTGTCTGTGTGGAACGTACACGTTGTCCCTGTGATCACTTGGTGCTCCCAGGTGGGAAGTTGGAGAGAAGGTGTGGAGAGTACGTGTTAGTGTAGGATTAGTGTAAAATGGGTGCTTGATGGTTGTTTGTGGCCTGTTTTCATGCTGTACCCCTCTATGACTATAAGGGCAGATCTTCCGCTACTCTTGAGTTCACTGGTTGTCTGAGCACTGGATAATGCTGTTTTGCCCAGTGTTTTGGTCCATGGTATAGTTGACATCCTGGCTCCCAGCACCTTGGTGACTGACGCATGGTCGAGACAGTGACAACAACGGTGTTGAAATTGGTGAGGTCCCTCTCCCCCTCCCACTGCCCCCTTAAACATGCTGCTTAAATAGAATATTTGTGAATATCAGAAATATTCACAATAACTCAGGACATGCCAAACATTAAAGATTATGTTCATTAATGTCCTGTGGCCAGAGCTCTGCTTAGCAGAAGGCTGCAGTACAACCTCCGCTCCTGAAGTGCCCAGTTTTAGGCAGAGGCACCAGCAGATCTGTTGTGATCTTGGACAACTTGTTCTTTTACTTTTTTGTTTGGGCAGCTGAAGACCATAGTCAAAGATTAATCTGATGTTATTCTGCTGCCTTCCAAACACAAGGAAAATCGGGTAAGACTATGTGATAAAAGCAGCAGCTGAAATAAATTGAATGGATTGGTGGGTGAGGGCTCGGGTTGGTCTCTGTTTGGTCCCTGAGCACTCTATAAATTTACTTAGTTATCAAGATATGTGCAAACACAGTTTGGGACATTGCTCACTTGGGGGTATTACCCGCAAAGGAAGCAAAACGTATAGAATAATTAAGCCCAATAACATTAACTCCATGTATCAGTAAATGAAAGCTAAATTTATACATAACTGCAAAGGAATCCATAGTGAGATATTTTACTTGGGTGGGATCATCAATACCAGAAAACATAAAAATTTTAGGAGATGAATGTTAGCAGAGGATTAGTGAGTTGCCTTTGTCATTTGGGTTAAAGCACAGTTGAATCTGTCAAGATTAAAGTTTCCTTTCTTGCTCTTCCAAATGTTGACTAACCTGCTGAACAATATCAGCATTTCCTTCAGATGTCAACTATTCATGTTCTCTTAGCTTCAGTGACTGACATTCACCTGCAGAGCATTGGTGGGGCCTTGCGCATTTTCAGAACCAAACAGTCTGCTTTTCTGCATCCAAAAGTATGGCATTAAATGTAATACATAAGTGATACATACTTGTTATGTAATTAAAGGAAAAAATTGCAAGTATATACACGCTGATTACTGTGACTGGCCGGATGAACCATTTGTTGGTTGGCAGTTTCTTCCCTACCATGTAAACATACATTACTTTTGTGTTTCTTACAGATAGGAATAGTCCTTGTTAAATGTTGTCAAGTTAGAAATGTTAAAACTTGTTTTTGTGGCTACTTAAGTTGTCATGAATTGCAATTTGGGTGGGTAATATCACAATAACATTTCTAGTCAGTAACAGTACATTTTTTAACCAAAACGTGGATTGTAAGCAGAGGCTGCATTTACAACTAAAACCCCGAAGTCTTATCCCTGCAAACAAGTAGATGGAACAATTACTCATCATTTCCATTTGATACACCCAACTTGTGAAAATTATTCATAATTTTGCAAATATAAAATATAAGTAAGAAAGTGGCATGCAGCAATATAATGGTGTACCCCACCTCTCCCCACAAATACAAGTTAAATTTTAAATAAACAGTCCTTTCAGAGGAAAAGCAATGATAATGTTAATGAGAAGTCAAAGTGAATGATCAAACCCTATTATGCAATCACTAGTAGAGCTGAAACAGAAAGTTTGAAGGAAATAGAATAAGAGACTGGGTGAAACCAAGTTTACATTTTAAAAGCTATATAATGATAGAAGACAAAAAGGTCAATTAGTGATATGGACAGAATTTTGAGGACTGGAAAAAGGAATGCTAAATTATTTTATCAGGTTTTATGGGTAAGATTCCCATTCAGAGCTTAATTATAACTCACAGCTTAATTATAGTCTGAAGTCATGCTTTAGCCTGAACATCTTCCTCTCATAGATTTACAGAAAGCATGGAAATCATTCACCCTGAATATGTGCTGTCCAGATGCATAAACAATCCAATTAGTCCCACCTGTTTCTTCTCCCTGGTACCTCACTGTTGTGGATGCTTCTGAGACTCCAGCAGCATCATCCTCCCTAGTAATGAACAATGTAAAGTTCTCATTATCTTCCTCCATCATGTCCTCTGCCTCCATGTGCCTTTTAATTTCTTATGGAGTCTCTCAGGATTGAGGATGATTTGGTTCCACTCTAAATTTGAGGGTTCTGAAGTGACTAAAGTGGCCAAAATGGGAACACTGGATTTTTCTACAGATGGAGCAGAAGGTGGTCGACGGGATAGGCACCTAAGTAGTGTGTGAGGTGGTGCACTCCTTCCATTGCCTACACAGGGCTTCAGTGTGCTCCCAATACCATCCCAAATACTTCTTCTCCATTTTTATTAGTCAGGCACCAGAAGTCCCCAGGTGTCAGAGGGGATGTTGCAATTCTTCAAGCAAGCATTGAGCATCTCCTTGAATCTTTTTCTCTATTCAACTGGTAATCATCTCCCATGAAAACCTCAGAACAGAATGCAGGTTTCAGGAGTCTGATATTAGGTATGCAAACAATGCAATCTGCCCAGTGTGGCCAACAGAGATTTACTAGAGCCTCAGTGTTGGGGATGCTGGCCTGGGAGAGGACACTGATACCAATTCACTTATCCTTCCAATGAAGTTAGAGGATTTGGTGGACACAGTGTTGGCAATATTTCTCCCGGTATAGATAGTCCAGAAGCCTAAAGAAGGGCAGGGATCACTGCTGCCATGAGTTTTGTACCACATCTGAGATCTTGGTCTTTAATTATGCTTTTACTCAATTGATCAACGGCCGTGCTGCCACATTGAGGGTGTTGGTGAATTTCATTATTGCTGCTTGTCTTTTCTGAGAGTTGGCTCCTGAGATATGGGAAGTGGTTTACGTTTTCCAGGTTTTCACCAGGAACCTGTATTGTCAGGGGGAAAATGGTGTTGCTGGGGCAAGTTCAGAGACCCTCTATCTTGCAGGTGTTGAGTGTAAGGCCTATTCTCTTGCATGTTTCAGTGAATAAGTTAGCAATGTTTTAGAGGTTGGCCTCCAAGTGCTCACAAATGCAGGCGTCATCTGCTCAACTACTGTGGTTCGACCTTCGGAGCATCTTGATTCTGGAGTGTAGGTTGAACAGTTTCCTATTAATTCTGAAGATTAACTTCACTCCTACAGAAAGCTTGTTGCAGGTGAAGTGAAACATTGTGGTGAGAATGATTAAGAGGAGTGTTGGGGCAATGACAAGGCCTTGTTTGTCAGCATTCTTCTCTGAGACTGGTTCTGTGCAGACCCACCGGTTAGTTTCATGGCTTGCATTGAGCAAACGTAAGATGGCAAAGAAGCTTGTACCCACATGCGTTTCTACTTGCACACTTTGCATTGCCTAATGCCCTCACAGTTACTGGGCTCTCGTCCTCACACCTGCCATTTCTTTTTTGCACTGTACCATAAGCAGCTTCATATTCCTTCAACAGGCCACACACAAACAAACTCCTCTCTTCACCCAGGACAAGCTTCACACCACAGAAAGTTCTATGGACCAGACAGAGACTCACAGTATACTTAGCAATTCATGCCAATAGAAGTGGTGGCAATCTGTGCCTTGGCAATGGGAAAGGTCTAGGTTGGCAAACTTCAAGGTTGGAGACCCAGCAGGGTACTTGACCATTTCACCATCCCTTTTTCAAGAATGGAATCATGTACTGAATGACCTAGGGTACAGCCACGAAACAGCAGCAGAAAAGGTGACAGCAGGTTCCTTTATATATACACACACACACACACACACACACACACTTCTGGTATAAAATGATACACTTTAGGAGACAGGATAACTTATTGTGCACAGCTGAGTAGGAATGAGAACAATGGAGGTGGATGACTTAGAAACTAGCTCCTAGGGTAACCTAACTCCACTACTGAGGATGCAGACGAGCATTTCCAAGCACCAAGCTAAACTATTATTGGTGCGCATCAATAATAGTTTGCTGTGCTGTGCCCTCTGCCAAGGAGCAGTCCAAATCGACAACATGAAACAAAGAACTTGGCTCTACTGCCCTCATATGTTGTTAACCTTGGAAGACTGAATGCAGAGTCTGCACTTTACAAAACTGATTGAAAACACTCAAAAATCCCAGTATCGTCTCCATTGTATTCATAAAGGAGGCTTAATTTGGCCTTATTTATGCCAAATTACATATTTACGAATAAAGTGCAACCTTTGAGGTTGTGTGCAGAATAATGATTAGGTTGTTTGCAGCAACTAAAGGAAAATGGGATTTTGGTGCAGGACTCCCAAACAACAGGTTCCATGAATGATGTATATCAACAAAATGAAATGGGCTGGCTGCTCTACTGAGCATAGCCTTTGATATTAAGGTGTACAGTTTCACTGCAAGTTAGTTCAAGATATTGTGTATACCTCCCAAACAGGAACCCATCATCCTCCATATATAGGAATACACTGTACTGAAATGATCTTGCATCTCATCCTGCTCAATGCAATACTTTCCAGGAACACATCCCTCTCATAAATGAAGGAATGTCTTCTCGGAATGTAATTACATAAATTAAAAGTTGCACCACAACATTCTGATCCCATTTAAAAGTAAAGACAACTTGGAAGAACATATACCAATTACTTTGTTATTTGTGTTGCTTTTAGAAAAAAAAATCTCAGATGAGTAGGGCAGAGAGAAACACTCTTGAGTATTTCCTACCCTGTGCCTTTGCCAGCTGAATGACAGTGGGGTCCTCCAGCTGCTGCAGCATTTTCCTTTCATGGCATGAATAAAAAGAGTAACTGAGGTAATAAGAAATCATTTCTAGATCTTTGTGTGAAGAAGTATAGTATACTAATGGTGGGTCCTTGGGCAAAGCAAGCAGGATGGCATTGCCCTCAATAGATTATATCTAAAATCATAAATATGAAATGTCAATGTAGGAATATGGGAATGATATGAGCAAGAGGAGATAAATTGAGAAAATATTGTTGGGGAAAAGTGAAAAAACATTCAACTAAGTGCACATGTTGACATCAATAAGGAGGAACAACAATATCTTAGCAGGTTGGATAAAAAGGTTGGACTGCAAAATCAAACAAGTCCCTTGTTATTTTTGATTTCTGAATAGTTGTAATATAGCAATTGTTAGGTATTATAAAAAGTTGACTATGAAGGTTAGGGGCTAAAAATATTACGTAACTAATATGCAAACTACATGCCATTTTTTCTGCTTACTGCGAAAAGAATCTTTGGTTTTGTAATTACCTGAAGAAATGCTATAGAACAGAGACAATGTTCATTAAAGCATTAAAAATACAAAATGCTGGAAAAACTCAGCAGGTAAGGCAGCATCTGAGGAAAGACAAAGAGTCAACATTTTGGGTTTGAAATGCTGCCTGACCTGTTCACCACAGATGCTGCCTGACATGCTGAGGTTTTACAGCATTCTGTATTTTTTTTTACAGATTTATAGCATCTGCAGATATCTTAAATTTTCATTCTTCATTAAAGTGACCCTTTTTATGTAGTTCCTGTTCATGCAATCTGTTGCCTCTTTGTTATTTATAAAGATTGCAAACTAAAACAAGCCAGACCAAAACTGAATAGTCCTTAAATTGGTGGAGACAAGAGGAAATCAGTAATTGTTCAAAAGATTGGAGGTCTGTAGGAATATTGGGGTGGGAATGATGTATGAATGCATGTTGCAGTGGAGATGCAGAAACAACTTAACAGACTAGAGATTAAACAGCAAAGTAATTGTGACTTGAAATGCCAATTTCAATAAAGACTGTAGACTGGTAATCAAGGGTGATGTAAACCAAATGGAATTGGGAAATCTTCAGAGACATCTGAGAAGTCAAGACTATGGTCAAGAATCTCAGAGGAGTTCAGGAGCACAGATACTGGGTGAAAAGTTTTACTGATAATTTGGTGTCAGTTAAGCATTTTTCTTGTATATGTTACAACAATTTAATAAACCTCAGCTCAGTGTAAAACTTAAGTCCCTACATATAAGGTCTAAGTCAACAAGGACCCACAAGCTTACTGTTTTTTGTATTGTGGATATAAAATGAGTGGAAAAGGAAACCTAAATTTAGGTCAAGATCTCTAATCATTGGCAAAGGGAGAGTAATGACCTCAAGAAATGTTCTTCTTAAAGCTCTAACCATCTCTGTGTCAACGATAAAGATTGGAACATGCATGTATGATTAAAGTAGAAGCACAAAATCATAACATAAAATAAAAATTAACAAAGTTACTTTAAAATCTCTGATACTGCAACATAGTCATGCAAGGAAATTACAATGCACATATATAAAACTAGGTTTATAGAACCAGATGATTTGCTAAGCAATTATGGTTTGGTACATCTCATTCATTTAGACTTCATATAACTAAATGTAATATTTTCAGAACTTGGTAAATAACCAAAAAAATTAATTCAAGTAATTTCATTGTCATTGTGGTGAAGAATTTTTAAGTTGGAAGGCTGGGACTAGTGGACTGCCACAGGATTCTGGGCTATAGCTGTTCACAATATAAATCAATGATTTGGATAAGAGGACCAAGTGTGATATAACCAAGTTGCCTGATATTATAAAGCTGTGTGGGTTGTGAGGAGGATGGAGAGAAGCTTCAAAGATATACGAGCAGGCTAAGTTAAATGGATGAAGACGTGGTTAATAAAACAGAATGTGGAAAAAGGTGACGTCATATGCTTTGATAGAAAAAATAGGGAAAGGGAGATTTTGAAATAGCAAGCGATTGAAAGGCATGAGTGTTCAGAAGGACCTGGGTGTTCTTGTACATGGATTGTTGAAAGTTAATGTGTAGTTACAGCAAGCAATTAGGAAGACAATTGGCATGCTGGGGTTTATTGCAAATGGATTTGAGTATAAGGGTAAAGAAGCTGTTACTATGATACATAAGGCTTTGATGGGTTGTACCTGGAATATTGTGTACAGGTTTGGTCTCTCTACTCTGATATACTCTGACAGAGATAGTGCAACAAAAGGTTCACCAGAATGATTCCTGGTAAGGGGGAAATATCTTATGAGGAGAGGTTAAGCAGGCTGGGCCTAGGCTCTTTCGAGCATTAAAGAATGAAATATACAAAATTCTTTGAAGGAGGGAAATTCATATACTTTTGTACACTAGAGTAAACAAGGGATAAGGATTTCTGAGGTAGTAAATCAGCCATGATCTATTCGAATGGTACAACAGGCATGATAGGGTGAATGGGCTACACTGCTTCTTTTCCTTATGTTCTCTTGAGCAAGCTAAACCTTGTTGATGGTAACGTATGGATTTCTGCATTTGCCCATGCATGCACAAAAATCCTTAAGTTGCCACTAGTTTCATATACTTTGATGGCAATTGCTGGTAACTTCGCCGTCTTTATTACCACAGAATCCATATTTATCTCTTTTTTCAATGGAATGAGAATTCAAAGTCAGAATTCAGTTGAGGTTCTTGCATCAAATATTTTGCTAAGCATTAATCAAGCTGCAAAGTAAAAAACTTGTACTGAAGTACCTCATTGTGATATTGTCAGCAGATGGAATCATCCATCAGCCCACTTCTATTTGTTTTTACACCTGAATGTGTGCTTGTTCAGTCTGGAGCACACAGGCCTGACCACAAGCAAACAGTAATCTTCTGAAGAATGCCATACTGGGCTAAGGATATATTAACATTCAATGGGAATTCCCCACCTCACCCCCACAACTTCCTTTCTTACTGTAGCCCATATATTCTCACAGAACAAAACTGATAGGTCTGTTGTCAGTTGAACAAATCGATCAGCAAACAATTCAAATAAGTTTTTTCTCAAGAAACAAATTTACAACTCTGCAGATCAGTACTACACTTTGTTTAATTATTCAGATGCAGAACCTTTTAAAGCCATTTACGGGTTGCGTAAAAAAAAGCCAAGAGCCTGACAAAAGGGCTTTAATGTTGATAGGGTCCACCACTTAAGATCTGAGAGGAAGAACTTCAGTGATGAGCAATGATGGAAAACAGTGAAGGAATGCCACTGGACAATTTGTTATCCAAACATAAAACTGTCACCATAATGGACGAAGGCCCTTGACTCCACTTTGCTGTCCTTTTGGTCTGGACCTTCTCCAATCAACCCACACATATTTAGACTGCTGCACACTCAAGGGAGCTTTGTCTCCCAGGTTTTTGGCTAATGTATATGCATGAAAGTAGTCCTCAATGCAGTGTCATTTATCAGTCCTGATACCAAGTTGTCATCCTTTGCTTTAAAAGACACCACAGGAGACAATGATGTGAAGTCCCCAGTGACATTATTCCTTTACAGCTCAAGAAACAGTAAAACAGCAAATCCACTACTGGCTGTCATTCCTGCAAGTTTTTTAATGCAGAAAAGGTACTTGAGCTACAAAAGCTGATGATTAATTTGAAGGCAAAAACACTATAGCTTGTGGTCATATTCATTTATCACTGTCTGCTTCTCCCACATCTTAAAAGGGTTTGTGTTACATGAGCATGCTTGACTTGGCCACCTGTTCCAGTATAACCTCTGAGTGAGCACTGACTTTCTGCTTGCCCTTCCACACTGAGCTGCTTTCAGGAAATCACACTCAAACAAGAATCGAATGATTTTACCATATACTGGTTATCTCAGACCTGATAAATACCACATGCATATCCAACTCTTCACCATATAAAATAAAGCCAAGGTATCCTTTTTTTTGCAGTATAATCTGTTGGGCTGGGTTCTACTGAACTTGGAGCTTGCCCAGGATCCCTGACTTATTCACTCTTACCAAGGAGGGATGAGGAGAGCAGTTCTCATTGACTCTATGCACCTGGGAATCAGGCAACAAAGATTGTAGAAGGACCCAAGTGACTATTAGGTCTCAGATGGCATTGTGCAGAGGCCCCCTTCCTAGACACCCTGACAACCCTTGACAGGAGGTAAAGCTAGGGATGGAGCTTTGTCTCCTGTGAAAACTAGGGAGGGCTTTTACAGTATTTAAAAGTTTCTGAAATTCAGATGCACTGTCAGATTATTAAAAGTCATTGATGTAACTAGTCAATTGATATAACTATAAAAAATCAATAAAAGTTAATTAAAACCACATTAACACAGTTAAAAGTAAAGAAAAATTAGAATGAAGTAAATAATTAAGAGCACTTAGCTTCCCCATTCCCCAAACAAAAAATTATGGAAATAAATGGGGCCTGACTGGCATAGGATTGAAGAGGCAACTTCCCCAGTATAATAAAAATGTAAAATGCTGGAGATACCTGGAACACCACAGTTGTTGCCTGTCCTGCTGAGTATCTCCAGCATTTTCTGTTTTTCTTTTAAATTTCAGACATCTGCAGTTTTTTACTTTTGAATTCCCCAGTGTAATGTTGGGCAATTCAGCAAGACAGGGCTCAGCTGTTGGACTCCACACAGAGTCCTGTGACAGTAGAAGACAGGGCTCTGCTGTTGGACTCCACACAGAGTCCTGTGACAGTAGAAGACAGGGCTCTGCTGTTGGACTCCACACAGAGTCAAGCAACAGTGGGGCAACAGATACAATGACATATGTCATTCGGTATGTCTGAGTCCATGTAAATCTGGGATTTAACTATGTGAGAAAGGCCAAACACCAGAGATGCCAGCCATAACCTGCACCATTTGGCCCATTAAAATTGTCTCCATTTTCTCTGCTTTTCCACATGGAATCCTGCAAAAGATTACTAAAATATCGCAACATCTCCCCGCTCACGTTTTTGATAATGGTCACAGCATTGCAGTTTATCTATAGCATTGAGACAACATTTAGATTAATTCCAAATGATTTGATTTTCAAATAATGAGCATTTCAGGGGAAAACAAAATCAAGTACAACTACCTTAAACAAATGCTGGGGTTGATTATAAACCTACAAATTCATATTTGCAAATCTTATTCAAGCTTCTAGATGAACAATCAAGCTGCTTCCTTTAAATATGATGATCAGTGCCCTGTAGTATAGTTTTGCCCCAGCTAAGTATTTTAATTTAGGCCTAAATGATAAAACCACTTGGATTTCCCATCAGATCAAAGAGTATTAAAATATGCCAGGAGGATGAAGAGGCACCAATATTTTCCCTTTATTTCGATCAAATGGAGCAGAAGTGTGAGTCTGTACCTCCACAGCGAAGGTTGTGGCCTTCACTACTCCTGTATCCCTTGATGCCTGTAAGAACCTCCCTGAAATTATTCCTCATGCCTTCTAAACAGTGGGAGGTGAAAATGGCTGTTTATTACTAGGTTAACAAACAAATGAAACAAGCTCGTATACTCACAGTGAGGCTCATAAGGAGGAGGAGGTTCCCCACATGGAATGCACTCCATTTCTTGAAAACCACCCAATTTAGTCTTTCTATAAAATCTGGAATGAGAGAGGAGTGAAGGTCATCAGTTTTACGCAATATACATTTTGGGAACGTAGCAACACACTCAGTATTTGTCTTTGTGAGATTTTGGGACAAAGAATCAGAACTCACATGAACCACTGTAGTCTAAGAGTCTGAGAAAATCCATTTTCTCACCTCATACCCATATCAGCGATAAAGAACTGAAGGCCTTCCAAAAGGAAAACCAACTCACTAGAAGGAGATGGAAGTATGAATGTGAATTGCTTCTACCTTAGAAATAGTTATATTTTCAAAATAATATCTATGGTAAAGAAGGAGAAATATTATACTCTTACACAGTGTATTGAATTGACTACCAATACATGTCATTAGCCTCGAAGATGAATAGTAAGACAAGAGAAAAGCAATCTTACCCAGGTTAGGGGGTTATTGCCTTCAGAAAGGATGGAAATAAGATACTCATCATCAGTCCCTGTGCACAGGAATAATGACGTAAACCAAGGCACTGCCACAAAGTCAGTCTCCCAAACCAACATAGGGAACGAGATTTAACTGTACATCCCTACAAAATAAACTCTTATTTAACAAAACACGACTTTGTGGGGAAGAAAAAGAACTTCTAAATCAGTTAACGTTTTATGTTCCGTAGAAGCTTAATACGACAAAATAACTATGTATTTTGAAAAGGACTGTATCTCAAGAGCATCATCCAATCCATTCTACAAATATAGGAGTTATTTTGGTTACAATTCCAAGTTGACATGAACCTATATCATAAGTTGCCTCTAATACAACTCTATTTATTTGTCATTCCCATTGATTCTTCGGCAGCGAGGTACCTTTCTCATGTTGAAGCTTAGACCTATATCTGGATTTGAGAGAGCTTTCTCTAGGACCTAACCAAGATACTTGAACAGGAATGCTAATGCTGAAACAGAGTGGATTTAATGTGAAAAAAGCACAATCTCTTAAGAAAGATAATAAAAACAGATCGAAAAAATTCCTTCATAACTTCTGGCCTAACCTTCCTAACACTCTTCTGAACTTTCCCCGTAAGGTTCAAATGAACTACTTGCTTTCCCATTTCTTTTCTTCCCTGTAACTGACTGTAGAGAAATTAGCATGTCTTCCAGCATCCTAGAATCATTGAATTGTTATAACACAAGAGGCCATCGGGCTCTCTCTAGGTCAATCTTGTAAATCCTATTTCTCCATCTCCCTGCCTATTCATTTCCCTCAAGTGCCTGTCCAAATCCCTTTCCATGGCCCTGATTAACTCCATTTCCACCAGCTTTGCAAGCAGTGGGTTCCAAGCAATCATCACTCCCGCATTGAAAGATTTTCTTCAAACAGGCCTGTATCTTTTGCCTGTCACGTAAAATCTCTGTCACCATATCTACTAACAGGAACAGCTATTTGCTCTTGCCCTGTCTAAACCAGTTGTGATCCTGTACAGTTCTATCAAATCTCCTCTCAATGCCCAGTTTGTACTCATTTTTCCCCAAACACCTCCAAATGCTAGAACTCTTTACTCTCAATTTTCCTGACCTCTTACAATCCTCAAGGGTTTTATTAAACAAGGTCTTATCTAGTCATTGTGTCTTTTCCAACTTGGTGACACTTTGTACAGTGAGCAATGGTCCTTCAACATAGCCTCATTTAAAAAATGAGTTTTCCAATAATTATTGAAAAGTTCTGATTTTAATAGGTGAAGAAGTCAGATCAGCTGGAATAAAATGCTAACTGTGAAACCAACCACATAATTTTCAAAAATAGTTTCAGTTTTTGGTAATAGATTGATTGTTACTTGAATACTTCATAGTAACAGGAAGATTTTTACACATATTTAGATTGATCATTAATTCTACAAGTTGGAAATATCATAAGGAGAGCTTTAGACTGAGTGATATGTGCTTGTCTGAAGTATGTTTAGACTGAGAGTTTGCCTTTGATGTGAACATCCATGACACCATCACACACCTCACAATCTGTCACAACCTAGGCACTAACCCACCCCAGCAAGAGACTGAAAAGATCATTGACAGCTGTAAATAATACCTCTGAAGGAAAGACTCTACTGAAGTACTTAAACATGGTGATGAAGAGGAAAGCATGCAACGATATCTCAAGACCCTGTAATTACCACCTTCAAGATTGGAAAAATCTGATTGCAGTAATTACAGAGAGGTCTCGCTGATGTTTACCACAGATAACAAGGATCCTCTTCAATCACCTCCTCCCAGTTACTGAAGAGTTCCACCCTGATTCACATTTATCCAACAAGAGGTACAATGGGCATGATCTTCACTGTGTGATAAGTCCAAGGAAAATATAGAGAGCAGCATCAACCACCGTACATGGCTTTTAATGAGTTCATAAAAATCTTCAACTCTGTTAACTGGGAGTGATCATGGAGAATCCTTCTCAAATATGGCAGTTCCTAGAAATTTGATACAATCCTATGCATGTTACATAATGTCATGCAAATTGAAATCCTAACCAGATGGTCCACCACAGATCCAATACTAGCAAAGGCTGAGGTTAAGCGAGGCTTTGTCATTGCATCAATCCTCTTCTCAATTTTCCTTGTTGCAATTTTTCACCTCTTCTTCATCAAGCCCTCCCAGGGTGGAGTAAATTTACAGGACTAATGGAAAACCAAGAATACCCGAATTGCAGCCATATTCCAGGAATATGTAGACATTCCAATTGTGTGTGTTTGGAGGTCAAGCTCCATGTTATCCCTGACATCTTATTGAAAGGGTCTTACACTAAATATCTGTCAGATAATGTCCTCTACCTAACTGTCCAACACACACCATTCTCTGGCCATCAAGATCCAGGATGAAACCTTGAAAAACTTATCTCAGGATTATGTTTCAGTGAAAGCTGACAAATGACAAAATTCAACACCACCTCCAATGCGCTAGTGTAGCTTTCAGCCAATTGAAGAAGAATATTTTGAAGATCAAGATCTCAAAACTGGCCAAATGCCCACGGTCTACCAGGCAGCCATGATCCCACTCATCCTGTATGGTTTAGAGACATGGATAGCCTACAGCAGGCACCTTTGAGGAACTAGAAAAGCAAACCCTGCTAGCCTATTGGCAGGATAGGTGAACCAATGTTAACGTCCTCTCCCTGTCTAAGGTTGTCTACCATGAATTCCTGATCACACTCAACCATCTCCAATGGGGGAACCATAATGTGCACGTGACTGACACCAGACTCAAACACTCCCAAGCTCTGTAACAGCAAAAGATTGTGAGGAGGATTGGGTATAAATGTCCTCTCTGAATCATTGAAGTCCCTGGCCCAGGACCTCTCAAAATGGAGAAGGGGCTGCCAGGAGACCACCAAGTACCTTAGATCTCGACAAGGCCAAACGCCAATTGCTAAAGAAGTGTACGGCATCCCAAATAACCCACCCATCTGCCCTATCAAGCACATCTTCCCCATCCGTGCCGGTGTCTGCAGATCTCACATAGGACCTTTCAGCCACCTCAGAATCCACAGAATGGAATGGAAGCAAATCAGTCCTGACCTGAGAGAGGGCTGGACAGGACCTTTAAGTGACCAGATTCCACAAACCACTTCTGCACACTCTTCCTTGAATACAATTTCAAAATTAAACATCTTCCCTCCCCTCATCTGTCAACTCCTCTTGTAATTGACAGGCTTTTAAGCCCAAACTCAAACACCTTACTATTACTTACTTGTTGTAGCTCGCTCTTTATAACATTCTTTATGTGATCCCTGGCACTTCACCTAGGATTCTAGTTATAAACACTGAAACCTTTTCTCTCTAGAAGTGTTTCTACTAGAGTGAGATAGTTTACTTTTTTTTGCTGCACTCAGCTACAATTCCAAAAAATAAATCCTACACATAAAAATGACTATCTGAACAAGTGTGGAATATTTTTTTACTGTCCACCTTTGTTTGCAGTTCTCATTTCCTAGGTTAATTCCTCACCAAAGTAAATTGACAGGGTATTAAATTCAAGAATAGAAATAAAATGGTGGACATTCCATTTTACAAACTGACCTTCCGTAACAACCTTTAAAAGCATTATTTAGTGAACCAAGGAATGGGAAAAACCAGCAACAAAAAACATCAGGCTATCCAACTCAAGAGTGAGTAATAAACATAATGGCAGGCAATAAAACAGGAAAACATGCTAATGGCTTGTAAAAGTCAACTCTAAAAGTCAGAGTTGTCAGTGTTTGCAAAATGGTCAAGAAGTCACATACAAAAACAAATAAAAAGCAGGAATCGCAATTTTGACATGCCTTTGAACAGACTGATGTTCAAATTTAGCAACAATGTATTTAAGCCAGTACTTCTTAAAAACAATGCCATACTGTAACATAAAAAGTTGAGGGTGGTGGGCTAAATCATGGTAAACATTAATGGACTATGGGTAACACTAATCCAGGAGACATCAATGAATTAGTGGTAACAGAGATTTTAGGGATATTAATCAACTGGGGCAGTGCATATTGTGGGAGAATTGCATCTGACCACTGGCCCTACTTTGACCCCACTCCCCACACATCTTCATGTCTTCCCTAGTTCTTTGTTATCTTGTCCTATTGGTTGAACTCTTGACAACATAATAAAGCAAAGATGCCTGACATAGGCATGAATGGTGGGGGGGGGGGGGGGGGGGGGGGAATGAATGGAAGGTATGCACTTGCACTCTGTCCGCAATGGCCACCAGTTGCATGCCATTTCAATTCCCCTTCTCATTTCCACACCGACCTTTCCATTCTCGGCATTCTCTATCGCCAGGGTGAGGCCCAACACAAGCTAGAGGAACAAAGCCTCATATTCCACCTGAGTAGTCCACAACCCAATGGTATGAACATTGAATTTTCCAGTTCCAGGCAACCATTCCCTCCTTTGTCCACCCACCCCACCCCACTTCCAATACACCTATGGTCCTCCTATTTTTGTCCCCTCTCCCATACCCCCCTCCCCCAGATCCCCATCCATTTTTGACCCCCGTCCCCTTCCCTCTCCTGGTTCGATCCACTTACTACCCACACATTTTGCCCACTGGATTCACCCCCTGCCCCACATCTGGTTGCATCTGCCTACCTCTCCCCTCATTGCTCCGATTATCACCTTTCTTACTTATCAGATGACATCATTGGTAGCCTTTGTGTTCCCAGTTATCACTCTCCAGCATCTGTCACCACCTCACCCTCCCCTCCACCCACCTTCCATGGCTCCACCTGCCTTATTTTGCCTGTCTCCATCTATCATCCACCTGACTCTTTCCCAACTCCACCCCTCCCTTTCCCCTAGCTGGCTCCATCTATCCATTATCTTTTAGCCATCTTTGGTCGACCAATCATCTACTGGCCCCTGTCTCACCATTCCCATCTCCTCTTTATACTGGCTATCCTCCCACTCCACACTCAGCCCTGATGCAGGGGTTGAACCCGAAACGCCGAAAATTCCTTTCCCTCCACAGATGCTGCTTGACCCGCTGAGTTCCTCCATCAGTTTGTTATTCCAGATTCCAGCATCTGCAGTTTCTTGTGTCTCCATGCAAATGGAAACATGGGGAGTAATTACACTAAGGCTGGAGAGCTGATGGCACTGGAAGTGGTGGGAAAGGGGAGAAGGAGGATTTCAGGAGGCATGAATGTTAACATGAGTTGTGGGAGTGTTTTTGGGAGAGAGGAATGGGAATAGAAAAGGTAAAGGGACAGAAGGTTTGAAATAGGATGTGGGATCATCACCAATGTTTTCTTCTACACATTTCCTGTATCTGTCCATATTATGTGAACTTTCTGGTTTTACTGAATTGTTGCCTAGTGCTGTGCTAAATGATAAAGAGTTACCATCCCTAACAGAACAGTCCACTGGCAGGGTAATGTTTATGATGATCACCCTAGGTGAAAGGCCAACTCCTAATCACCCTTCTTTTCACAGGAAGTTTGAGTCCTGGCATATTTAGATTAATGCAAGGCACAAATAGCATTGGAATGGAATTATTGAAGTACAGATAAGTGCCACTAAAGAGGAAAGGACTGTGGACCCAGCTGAAAAAATACGAAGAGTACAGTATAGAAAGGAAAGTGAAATGGTCACCCAAACAAGGTTATAGTGGATTCCATATGCAGTCTCATTAAATTTCCCAGATCAGTTTCTATGGTACACTGTTCCTTTAACATTTTCCATCAACAAAAATAGCTATTAAAACAGAAAGTGAGATGTCTCCTGAATTAAGATGAATAGGGCAGATTATGAAAGATTCCGGTCATTTATTTTCCAAAATCACAAAGATACTGAGCACACTTTGTTTGTAGCCAAGCATCCTGTGGGAACTGATGTGGGATTTTTCCAGCACTTTATGACTTCAAAGAGATAAAACTAAGTCATCCCAGATACTTAAAAGGTATACAGATCACATCTGATGCTCCTTGAACCTACCCTGTCAAGCAGTCTCCACATACTGCGTTACTGGTGGCTGTGCAGTTGGCCTTCTGGATGCGATTTACGAGAGCACAGTCCAAGCATGGCTTACACTTCTGAAATCCCCAGTCTTCCTTGAACCTGCTTGGCCTGCAGGTCACGCACTGTCCATCATCCCCATATCCAAACCCACATTCCTGTAAGGATTAATAAGAAAAACCCAGTGTTAGAGATAAGAGAAAAGGAGTGAGAATAAGGGGAAATTACTTGCATAAAAACAAGAGGCATGTGTAATGAACACTGCAGACAGGCCTCAGTTGTGAGACAATGGCAACCTTTCAGCGGATTCAAATGCCCCTTTCACTGTTAATAATCTCGCTTACTGCTTTAATCAACACTTAATCATTCAGTTATTTCACAACGCACAGATAATTTGAATGACAATAAGGCTTGAGGTCCCCAACAGCTACATTATTAATGGCTATGGTGGAGTTATTTTTTTTAATTAACTTAGTCACGTGGAATGGAGTAAATGACATGTTTCTGCATTCATTCATTGTGTTATTCTAAAATCTGAATAGTGTAGAGAGGTTAATTTGCTTCCAAAGAAACGATTATATTTGTCCCTTTTAAGGACTCCATTTGAGGCTAAAATTCTACTTGTAAATTACGAAACTTGTGTTATTTTGCAACACTCTTTCCCCTGTGTTTGCAAATTAAATCAATGAATTAAACGTGAACCTTACTGATGCTCTGCCTAGAACCCTCAGTATAACATAAAAATTCCCTTCCCTTACTCAATTTACAAGTATTATTAATTATTTGGGCCTTTTTGCCAGTCAGTTAATGATCCCAAAACTTTATGTCTAAGCCCCAGATTGCAATTGGTAGTTGAATTCAGGATCCCAGCTGTCAGAGAAGTAATTGAAGTAAAAAAAAATAGAAATGTTGGAAGCACCCTCAGCAGGTCAGGCAGCAACTGTGGACAGAGGAACACGGTTAATATTTCAGGTCAAAGAACCCTTGTCAGAAATGGGAAAGAGAGAAAACAAGTTAGTTTTAAGTTGCAGTGAGGGGAGAGCAGGTAACTTCTCTTTTCCCGGTTCTGCTAAAGGGTCTTCAAGCCGAAACATTAACTCTGTTTTTCTTTCCAGGGATGCTGCTTCATCTGCTGAGTGTTTTCAGCATTTACCGACTTCCAGCACCTTTAATTTTTCACCAGTCAATTAATTTAGCATGAATTAAGCCTAAATGAACACCCAATAGCATTGACTCATAATCTATTTCATACAGATGATTCTAGGTCAATTCTCTGTGTTGTTCCCTTTCCAGTCTTGCCCCTTTTATCAATATTTCTCACACTTCCAATCTCATTTTGGGAAGTCAAACCCGGGCAGGACATACAGTGAATGGCAGGGCCCTGGAGAATGTGTAGATAAGATATCTTTATTAGTCACATGTACATCGAAACACACATTGAAATGCATCTTTGCATAGTGTGTTCTGGGGGCAGCCCACAAGTGTCGCCACACTTCTGGCGCCAACATAGCATGCCCACAACTTCCTAACTCATATGTCTTTGGAATGTGGGAGGAAACCAGAGCACCCGGAGTAAACCCACGCAGACATGGGGAGAACGTACAAATTCCTTACAGACAGTGGCCAAAGTTGAACCCGGGTCACTGGCACTGTAATAGCGTTACACTAACCGCTACGCTACCGTAGAATGGAAGGACCTCGGGATACAAATACATAGTTGAACAGGGTGTTGAAGAAGGCGTATGGCATGCTTGCATTCATTTCTGCGCACACATACACTCATATTCCTCTGCTCCTGCATGTTTGGAATTGTGCTCTTTAGTCTACTCTGTCTCTTCAAAATTCTTTCTGGTAAACTATAGCACTTCACATTTCCCTCTATTAAATTTCATTTTCCACTTGTTTGCTCATTTTGCTAGCCTATCTACGGCTTATTGATCACTGTTTACTACACTTCTGAGCTTTGTACATCTCACAAATTTGAAAAATTTATCCTGCACATCCCTGACTACGCTATTGATATAACAAAAAGTTACAGTGGTTCCACCATTGACCCTGGGAATCACTGCTGTCTGCCTTGCTCCAATCTGAAAAGCAATAATTTACCATGACACTCTGCTTTTTACCTTTAAGTGTTTTTTCCTAAACATGTGGCTGGTAACCTTTTTAATTCCAGTGCCTCAATGTTGCTGTGCAGCATTTTATGCCGGACTTTATCAGCTGCCTTCTGAAAGTTCATGTCCGTGACACTCCTCTGCACTCCCTCATCAACCTTCTTCATAACCTCATTAAAAAATCTGGTTAGTCAAGCATGATTTGTCTTTAATAAATTTGTATTGGCTCCTCTTTTTCAACTCAATTTAGAGAAGTCGATTAATATTATTGTTTCTAAAAGCTTCCCTACAACTAAGATTAAGATGATTGGTCGGCTATTTCTTGGCATGTCCTTATAGCCCATGTTGAGCAAGGGAATGAAGCTGCTATTTTCCAGTTCTCCTGCACCTCTCTTGATTCTGGCAAGCTCCACCCCCATCTCCATCAGCAACCTTGGATCTATCCCATCTGGACCTTGTTCATATGTAGCATATCCACCCTGTTTAGTAACTCCTTCTCAATTTTCACTCCACTCATTAACATTGCTACCTCTCTCTGCTGAGATTTTGGCAGCATCCTCTAGATTGGTAAGGGTTGAAGCAAAGTATTGGCTCAGTGTTCCAGTTATTTCTTCCACCTGCATTCACAGATCATCTTCTTTATCCTGAATTGCATGATCTTTCCTCTTATTGCCCAGTTTAGTATCTACGTACCTGCAGGAAACTTTAGATTCCCTTTTATGTTAATAGCCACTTTCTTTCTTGTACTGTCTTTGGTAATTTTCTTTTCCTTCTTACTTACCCGCCCAGATTCCTATATTCAGCCTGTTTCTCCCTGGACTTATTCATCTGACACACGTCATACTCCCTACGTTTTCCCTTTCATCTTCACTACCTCCTTTGCCATCCAGGGAGCTCTGGCTTAGTTCCCTTATTTCCTCCTTGTGGGAATGCACTGAGCCTGTAACTGAAACATCTGCTTTTTAAGTGCTACCCATCATTCCACTGCAGTTAACCTTCTGCTATCTCCACTTTTCCTCAGGAGCATTCTTCCTCATGTTATTGAAATTAGCCTTCCTCCAATTTAGTTCTACTTTGGATTTCTCTTTGGGCCTCCCCATTATTAATCTCAACCTTATGGTCCAACAATCACTGCCTTCCAAGTGTTCTCTTACCGTCACATTATCTACTTGGCCTACCTCACCCCCACCCCCACCCCAAAATTAAATATGAACATAAGCAGGAATGGGCCACTTTGGTTCCTCTTCACTTTCCTGTACTTTCCTTATATCCTTTGATTCCAACGTTCTCTGTTTTTGTCCCAGTAACAATGCCTCCTTCCTTGCTGGGTTGGCCAGCATGGATTGTGGATTGGTCAATGGACACAAATAGAGTGTAAAAATAAAACAAATTACTTTCAGGTTAGGGTGCCACGGTAACTGGTGTTGGGATCAAGAAAGTTCTCTTTAAGAATGCCCTTTCCTTCTTTACCCTTCACTCTAATGTAGTGGCAATTGAAAGCACCCAAAATCAATATTCTACAGTTCTTGCACATTTCCTTGCAAACTTGTTGTCTTCTGTCTATTTCCCACACGCTATTTGGTGGCTAAAGAATACTCCCTGTAGTGTGAATAGTGAAAAAAATGCATTTTCCAGTTCTTTCTAGTTCTCTTGGTTGGCGTACAGGCAGCAGTGGTCTGAAGATGCCATAATGTCAGTTTATGATGGTGAAACAAGACAAATACCATAAAGTTCAGCTGATGCTCAAAGTGAGCCTGTCAGAGGTAATCTACTGTGCAATAAATCTAAGTGTAGGCTTAAGTGATTGAAATAATTTTCCCTGTGGTGAAATAATAAAATTATTTATTGGAAATTTTAGCTTCTAGCTAATCCTAGTTAATTTTGACAATTAATGGATAATTAATACTTGAAATCTTCATAGATACCTACGTAGGTTGACTTATTTTCACTCTTGTTCTTTGGTTTTGAGGGGGCTAACGATCCAGACACTCTTGTCATACATGGGGCTGGAGGTAGTTGATGGGGCAGTTGTGTGCAGTCCTTTCCATCAGTTTTGCTGTCCTCTGTGTGCTCCTGAGTAGTGGCTCAAGATTAGTGCCATCCTGCATATTCCTTGTCCATTTTCAGTAGTCATGTCCTGGTGGTTCCCATGAATCAGTGAGGATATTACATTTTATATTGAGGGTTTTGAGAACACCCTTGAAGCTTCTGTCTTCTTGGAAATCTCTTAATGTGGGTCTTGGAATGAATTCCTGAATTTTGCAGAGAACATATTGCTGGTACCTCTCCAGTGCTTTGAGGTACCTGCTTTTTTTAATGTTCATTTTCATGTCTGGGCATCACCAGCAAGGCCATCATCTATTGCTTACCTCTAGTTGCCCTTGAGAAGGTGGTGTGAGCCACCTTCTTGACTGGCTGCAGTCCTTCTGGTGAAGATGATCTCACAATTCTGTTGAGCAGGAAGTTCCAGGATTTAGACCTAAAGACCAATAATGTATTTCCAAGTTGGGATTGTGTGACATGGAATGGTATCCACGTCTCAGGAAGGCACAGCATTGCTGCCTAGTAGGCTATGAACTTTGTGCTGAGTTTGAGGTCTAGATCTTCATACGCTTTTTGTCGCAGATAGCTGAAGGCAGTGCTGATGTACTGGAGGCATGGTGAAAGTCACCATTGATGTTCTCCTTTGCAGAGAGATAGATCTCAAAAAATGAGAAGTGGTGTTCATTTCAGTTATAAGAACTGGGGTCTACTGAAGGTTCTTCGACTAGAAATATTAACTCTTGTTTTTTGTTCCACAGATGCTGACTGACCCGCTGAACATTTCCAGCAATTTCTGTTTTTATTTAAAGCTCAATCATTGTTGAGTTAATAAAAGCGATTGATCCTTCAGCGTATTTTCTTACAGCCATATACAAAGGAACTTAGATAAAGCAATTTTTGTACTGATATTATCAGTTCCCCATCTTGCACCCACTCAGATCATGGGGCTGAACATGCAGTAAAGACATATTGAGACATCTACATATGCACTTGACATAATACTAAGACTAGAACAATTCTTGGACAAGACAAAATGAACAGCAATATTGTTCATGCAAAGTACTGAGTTTATTAGGTAACACTAGTTGACAGACAGCTGGCAGCATTTGGTCTCTAGTGCTCCATGAATACGGATGATGTTGTCTTCAGTCTGTTCTTCTTATGAGGTCCTCAAGCCTGTGTGAATCTTTCTTCCACGTGTTTATTTTTATCCCTCATTCTTCAGATAATTGCCACTAACTAATCTCAATAAATCATCTTTAACAAAAGTTAGTTGATTTAATTGGCTCTTGTGGTCAAAAATGTCACAGCCACTCTAGATTCAGGTGACTTTTTACCTTCACCCAGGTCCATACTTAATGATAGGTTGGCCACTGTTTACCATTCTCTCCTTCACACAAGTCATTGACACACATTCCTCTTGACCTTGTCAACATAATAACAATACAGGCTTGGTTTGATTTGCCTTTGCATACAATTTTTCTAAATAACAAACGGACAAGTGATTGCACCAATGGTCACTGCACAGAAAGGCCACTTCAACAAAGAAACATTTACATCTCATATCAGTTCTGCAGCATCACCAAGTCTAAAGACCATTATCAGGATCAAACCAACCAATGTATGATTTACATATTAGCTACACTGTTCTTTAATCCTTAACCTACCCAGGCAAGCTTCCCATCATTCCTTACAATTACAAGTTTAAGAGTATTCACAAGTAAAAGATCAAGAGGGATTCGTTCAATACGACAATTCAAATGGTCGGATGGAATAAAACACACCTTTCACATAAAAACTCAGATTCTAACTGCTTTCACTGAAAATCAATGTCAATCTCACCTTTGGTGAAGGTCAAAGTTTGAAGACTTCACTACCAATTGAGAACTACTTTCATATAGGGCTATGTGGGAGGAAAAGGCTAGATAAATCTTCGAGCGGGATAAAATGTCGGCACAACATTGTGGGCTGAAGGGCCTGTACTGTGCTGTAATGTTCTATGTTCTATAACAGAGTAGAACAGTTCCTTCAATAGTTGGTGAGTAAGTAACTGTCAATCATCATACAGATCAGAAGCATAGAACATTACAGCACAGTACAGGCCCTTTGGCCCACGATGTTGTGCCGAACTTTAACCTACTCCAAGATCACCCTAACCATTCCCTCCCACATACCCCTCCATTTTTCTTTCAGAAGTGTGTAGGATCAGAACCCAGTCTGAACTGAGTACATTGATAAAAGCTAGGGCAACATTTGGGGTTCCTAAATTACTTTCAGTGCCTGTGGAAAAGGATGGGCAAATCGTTCTTCATTCTGATCTCTATCTGATAAAGTGTTGTGAGGAAATGTGTTTATGTACATACGCCACAATTCATTGTCAAGGCTCACAAATGAAGCCACGGGCAGATGCCATAATAGAACTAAACCCCAGCCACAGTTCATAGCTATTAGAGAGGAAGGAGCAAATTGGAATCAGAAAACAATTAGAATATATGGGAACAACTTTTAAAATAAATCTACATGGACTATATTTATTTTGAATCCTAACCTTCTGTTCTGAGCAGTTTTTCAGTCATTAGCTGCGTTTAATAATGTTGATAATTTGGAAAGTTCCTAGCTCATTGAAGTAATTTGCTTTGGAATCTCCCACTAGGTCAGCAGCAGATCCAGTCCTAAGGAGTTCAAATTTGCTCTCTCTTGTTAAGTCATACCATCTGTCTTGTGTGTTATCAACAACTGGGATCAGTACAGAATTTTCTGTCCTATCTTCATAGGAGATAACAGTGGAGATTTCAGCAAGGCCACCAGCTACAAATGATGCAAAATTTAGTTTTAGATTTTCAGTGTAATTTTCAAGATAATTAATTGGTGATGTGATTATGTCACTGATCATAACAATGAACTCTTTGTTTAGTACCTGGCAAACAGCCTTTAAAAACCACGATTCAAATGGACAAAAACTCAGACACTGAAGAGGGGCTCATATTAAATGGCTGTTAATCAAATGCTATTTGAAGAAGTAAGATTGTTCCTTCATTAACTTGATAGATATGGACAAGAATGATGTTTTCAATTTAGATCAATTCTGGCAGGTCAAGTGGGGTATGCTACAGATTCATGAGCCTGCCCTATTTGACCTGCCATTAACTTATTTGAATAAACACAGACTATAAGGGTTCTTTGGTCTATTCAGAGAGAAAAAAAATCTTTTTTGTTATCTTCTTATCTAGTGGCACATATTCCCATAGATGCATTTTTACAAAGGAAAGAAAGAGTTTCCCAAGTTCATTATCATAGTCATAGAGTCATACAGCATGGAAATAGGCCCTTCAGCCCAATTGGTCCATTCCAACCAAGATGCCCCATCCAGGCTAGTCCCATTTGCCAGTGTTTGGCCCATAACCTTCTAAACCTTTCCAATCCATGTACCTGTCCAATTGTCTTTTAGAAGTTGTTATTGTACCTGCCTCAGCCACTTCCTCTGGCAGCTCATTCCACATGGATACCACCCTTTGTGTGCGGCATGGTAGTGTAGCGGTTGGCGTAATGCTATTATAGCGCCAGCAACCCAGGTTCAATTCCCGCCGGTGTTTGTAAGGAGTTTGTACATTCTCCTGCGTGCCTGTGTGGGTTTCCCCCAGGTGCTCTGGTCTCCTCCCACATTCTAAAGACATACAGGTTAGGAGCTGTGGGCATGCTATGTTGGTGCCGGAAGAGTGGCGACACTTGCGGGCTGCCCCCAGCACATTCTCAGTAATGCAAAACGATGCATTTCACTGTGTGTTTCGATGTACATGTGACTAGCAAATAAATATATTAAGTACCTATCTCAAACGTTGCCCCTCATGTTCCTCTTAAATCTTTCCCCTCTCACCTTAAACCTATGCCCTCTACTTCTTGATAGCTCAACTCTGGGAAAAAGACTGAGTGCATTCACCCTATCTATGCCCCTCATGATTTTACACATGTCTATAAGATCACCTGTCAGTCTCCTATGCTCTAAGGAATAAAGTCCTAGCCTGTTCAAACTCTCCCTAGAACTCAGTCAAGTGACTGGAGATTGTAGTGGCCCAGCATTGGATACAGGGACAGAGTGGTGCATCCAGGCAGTCAAGAGGTGGACTGTGTGACTCCTGTTGGCATATGTTCCTCTGGCAGCACTCTGATACTTCACCTTAGCCGTCATCTTTCATCTGCAAGATTAAATAGTGATGACAGACTTTTTTTGTCATTGGGGCATTCCAGGTATGATCGAACCTGTCCTTATCCAATGATAACATTTCTTTTCCATCAGGAGTGACTGCATGACAATGAAAATTCAGACTGACCTCTGTTCTGAATCTTGGATAGATATTACAATGAAGTGCCTCCATTATCAAAAGGAGATCATCTGACTGTGCACAGACCATCAGAATCTATTTTCTGCCTTTATAGCTTGTTTTCTCAGTTTGAAGTACATTCATCATTTTTAAATTAATTCTGTCTTATTCTTTCTTTGACAAAAGGAATGTGACCAGTATTAGCTCCTGCAGTATATTTTCTTGTTGATTTAGGCTTGCTTCAAAAACTATCTCCTCCAAGTAAAGGGGCCAGAATCAAAATGAACTTTAATTAGAATTTCCTCTGCCAAAAAATAAAGGGCCTACAAATGAGATCAGTGTATTTCAGACTGCATTGGCAGAACCAAGTTCTTTATACATAAACGCTGCAATATTAACAAGTTCTAAAGACTTTGAAGTGTGTGTCAAGAATGAATTATAAAAAATGGCTAATGAAAAGCCTACTTCCTGACTTTGTTTAAAAGAATGTATGGTAACATTTAGATAAGATGTGGGTTGGGTAGGAGTCATGCAATTCTTCAAAGAAGGATCCACAGATCCCAAACTGGATGTAGACATGGTTCAATCCACTACATAAAGGAACAGTTTTAAATAACCAGCAATTCACTTTTCCATCCATGTCTACACTTGTCACATTGTTTGCTGAGCACCAGTAAATGAAACTTTGTAGTGCAGATTACAGATTCATTTAGGCTTGTCATAGAAATAGCATATTTTGCATCATATCTCTTTTTGCCTGCAATGTATAGAATCTTCTGTTTTCTGTCATAAGAGTGGTAAAACTAGTGCAGAATTTATTTAATAAAGTTAATTGTTTGGTGCCTAAAGGGTAGCAGAAATAAACAATGCAATATATTTTAAATTTTTTGTTACTTTGAATGAATCAGCATAAAGAAACAATGATCAATGTATAACGGTGACAGTTGCTAGTATCTTCAAGAGAAACACCTCACTGAAATTTGTTTAGGTATATCGCAGTCTATCCATAATGTCGTAACATAAAAACAAAGAGCTTGTATTTAAAAAGCACCTTTCCTGTTCTCAGAACTTCACAGTTAGTGAAGTACATTTCTGAAATATTGTCACTGTTGTAGCATAGAAAACATGATGCTGATGTTGATTGAAAGAGTAAGTATTGATCAGGATATCAGGGGCAGCATCACTACTCTCCTTTGAACAGCAGCATGCAATCTTTTATTTTCACTAGTGTGGGCAGAAGAAGCCATGGTTTATTATCTCATCTAAAAGGCAGTGAATGCAAAAGTGCATAGGAATGTTAAGTTTAGATTTTGTGCTCATATTGCTGGAATGGGACTTGAACATGACTCAGAAGGAAGAGCACTACCTTCTGAGCCAAGACTTGTAGCTGGAAATGGCTCCCTCCAGCTATGGATCAATTGGAGATTCCTATCCCAACACCAGCCCATGACCTCCCTCTGTTTCTGAAATTGCTGCTGATTTAGTCACAGACTTGAAACAAAAAGGCTGGTTTTCTCTCTCCACATATGCTGCTTAACTTACTGAATGTTTCTAGCACTTTCCATTTTTATTTCAGATTTCCAACACCTACAAAATTTAGCTTTATTTTCTATAATGAATACAGTAGTCTTGAGATTTACAGTAACATTTCAAATGAATAAGCATTACTAATCAACTAAAAGATCAACTGAGATTATAAAATTATTTTACTTTTATTAGGCTTTACAACATTTTGTAAGTCAGGTTCTTCGTAACGCATTCTTTTGACTTGAGGTTATGCTGAATGGCGGCAGTTTTTATTATTTTCTTAGTTACCATAGTGATAAACCAACATAAATTCACAAGTTGGCCAAGACATCAAAGATGTAGCCAACTATAACCAATTTTTGAATGAACATTTCATTTAAACAATTTCATAAGTTTATTTTCTTTTGTACTTAAGAGTTGTAAAAGAGAATACATCTGACAATACTAACTATGCTTCACTTGAATCAATTCCAATGTAATGACGTTTGTTCCTTTTTACAGTTCTTTTCAGTCCTTTCATAAGATATATGTTAAAACAATTCAATAGATTGCATGTCTCAACTTAGCACATTTTCAATTATCAAATTTTCCTCTGTCTTAGAACTGCCAAGAGAATCCTGAGTTGCTTGAGTTCCACTTTTTTATTTTTAATTCTTTAATTATAGCCTTTAAAATGTTTCAAAATGTTCTCTGTGCTAAAATAAGAAAAACTAAACCTGCATAGTCTGTGTGAAGTGAGTCAGTGTATCGGAGATCACTCTTCCTTCCAACCATTCGCGTCACCAAATTTAAAGGCATTAGATCCAAAGATACATTGTTCTTTGGTGACAATGATAAATGAAAGTTGTTTTGCTGGCTCCTCATAGCCAGAGGTCAGGCAAAGGTAAAATGCCAGATTTTGTGAGATTAGTGTTGAGAAACACTTATTTTCCTGCCTTCCTCCAAGTGGCTGCTCATAGTTTGCAATAAACTAATGCTAATAAACATGCCGCATCTATATGTCTCGTATTGTGCTACATGCACTTCCCTTATGGTGCTAATTTAGATAAACATGATTTAAATATAAATATAGAAAAATTATAATGTGTTATGAAACACAGTGGAAAGATCTGTTTAACCAGTCAAATACCACACCACCACTGCAATAATTTCACGCATCTAGGTCACACTGACCACATCAAATTCTGCTGTGAAAGTTTTACAACTATTTCATCACATATATTGAAATATTATCACATAATTAATGAATTATATAGCTAATGAATTTAGTAGCCCACAAGCCTGCTCATAAATGTACCTAATCCACCTTCTGATTTTTTAATACCTCCTGCCATCATACAAAATGAATCCGGCATCCAGCCTCTCTCACTCACAAACATTAACACACCTGGATTTTGTGCTGAAAAGCTCATGAGGTTATCAACCACAACAAAGACTCTTATTTTACCAATGATTCTGCCACACCCTATGCTCTGTGGTGCCTGCAGCACATGCTGCCTGCTCTCCTGTGTTTACTCTGCCTGGCACACTGTGGTTCGTTTCCAGGAAGATTAACAAAACAAGGAAAACAGGAAGAGAGAGCAAGTAACAGAAACACATAGTGTAGAAAGAAACATGGAAAGAAATAGAGTGAAAAAGTGGGTGATGTTTACCCCTAAACTTCTCTCCACATCCCAGGAAAGCAGGTATACCAGATTAGAAAAATGAAGGCAAACTTTCAAATGAGCACTTATCCTAGCAGAGTTAGTTGCCCCTTAAAGAATCCATTTGATTTTCATCCATTAAATCCATTGGAATGAAAATTGATTGTGTTCTCTAAAGGGCGACCAATCTGATTTTAAAGATTATTACTTACATAGTGGAAATGAAAGACCAAGTCACCTGCTGTCAAGACATTCCCACAACATATAAATATTCACAATCCAAAATACACAAGAAGGACCACACAAACAATTATGACTGGAACCAGCCAATCTGACCTTTCCTCATTGTCACATGGCACTGACAAACAAACAAAGCCCTCAAATATAAGATAAGATCTCTTTATTAGTCACATGTACATTGAAACACACAGTGAAATACACCTTTTGCGTAGTGATTTGGGGGGCAGCCTGCAAGTGTCGCCACGCTTCCGGCATCAACATAGTATGCCCATAACTTCCTAACTTGTACGTCTTTGGAACGTGGGAGGAAACCAGAGCACCCAGAGGAAACCCACGCAGACATGGGGAGAACATACAAACTCCTTACAGACAGCGGCCGGATTTGAACCCGGGTCGCTGGCGCTGTAAAGCATTATGCTAACCACTATGCTACCGTGCCTGACCTGATACATTTTTTGCGTAGTGATTTTGGGGGGCAGCCCACAAGTGTTGCCACACTTTCAGCACCAACATAGCATGCCCACAACTTCCTAACCTGTACGTCTTTGGAATGTGGGAGGAAACCAGAGCACCCGGAGGAAACCCACACAGACACGGAGAGAACGTACAGACTCCTTACAGACAGTGGCCGGATTTGAACCCAGGTCTCTGACGCTGTAAAGCATTATGCTAACCACTATGCTACCATGCCTGTGTAAGACCATGAAAAAAAATGTTGACAGTTCTGCTTTTCGGGTTATAGCAATACATTACATTGAAACTGAACACAAAATCAGAGCCACAGAATATGTGCACAAGTAGCAGACACGGGAATATTATTCAAGTGATTTATCCAGACTGCATTAAATAATGCATATAAAATATTAAAGAAGGAAACAAATTATACTGGAGTAGCATAGTGTAGTGATAAATAGGTTTTAAGAAGCAATCTGGAATAGAAGAAAGAGCTTTGAATCAAAGTTCCAAAGTACTCAATTAGAACTACACCTAGTAAATTGAAAAATGGTAAAATGATTCATTCAGTAGGCTGTGTTTTGAGAATATCTCTGTTAAGTATGCACTTAAAAAAAAAATCTTTTGTACAAAAATGCAATGTATTATATAGGCCAACAAGCCCTCAAACCTGTATTGTTTTAGGATATGTTAATAGTGCTCCATCTTTTGATCTCAGCCAGGTTAAGTATTGCCCTCATTTTTTTGAGCCAACTCGCTGTTAAAATTTGCACAAATTAATCCCCGTCTAATTTCTCCATATATACATGAATTGGTGGGTTGTACAATGCACTCAATGTTCAAAGCACTTTGCAGGTAAATGGACAGAGCAACTTGCCTTGGTATCTGGAACATGTCCAGATTGTGTAACTTGTGATTCAATGTCTATAGAGCCTCTATCACTACAACATATGCAAAAGCAGGAATGGACCGATGAAACAGCAGAAGAGATCAGTAGAAGTTTTGTATTATATATGTGCTGGAGTAGATAAACCAGTATTTTCTCCATTTTTGGGTGTTATTACATCTAATTATTGCACATTCCACAGAGTGTAAACCAAATTTCACCCTTTAAATGGCTAGCAACACTAAAAAAAACACGAAGCAGTAACATTACAGATATATTATCATTGTTTGATTTTCTGTCATTGCTTCTAATGAAATCCCCATAGAGAACCAGGCTTAGCTGGAATTTTGATTGGCAGTCATTCAATTCTACAAAAAAAACATATTAAACTTGTTATAGATATAAACCCTTATGGTTGCTTGGCTCCTGCGATAAGCGATCAAGTGTACGTGTATTCACTAAAAATTTGAGGATAGGAATTTCCAATGTTGTTCACTACAAGTGCTCAATATTCCCATATTGCATACATTCTACATGTTTTACCTTTAAAATAAAGATCAGGGAACGTGCAAAAACAGCACACACAAAGGAATGTTACTCAAGGACGTTAAAGCTTTTAGATATGAATATTAGTGATTGGAAGTTCTATTCTTTGAAGACAAAACAATTAAGATGAAAATTAATGAACTGCTTCAAAAGAAAGCTGAGAAAAGGCATCTAACACAGAAAGTATTTCAAAGCAGCCAAGAGCAAGCTGGGTATTTACTCAGCCCTTTTAAGGCCAAAATCAGTATTTGTTTTTGATTGGAGAAAATATAAACATTGATAAGAGAAAATATTATTATTGATGGGTAATAAGTGGGCAATTATGCAAATAAAAATAAAGAACCTACATTTGTATAGTATCATATCATAGTTAATTAATTACTTTTTAAACGTAGTCATTACTGTTATTGGACAAACATGGCTGGCAGTTTGCACAATCCACAAACAAAAGACAGGTTAACATCTGAAGAAATTATTTTTAGTGAGATTAAGGATAGTCAACTCTCTGCCATTCTTCAAATCTTTTACATCCACCTAAGCAGGCAAATTAGAGTTTATTTTAACATCTCACTTATCATTGCATAATAAGTGAGTTTAACCCATATTATAAGGCTTTATACCACATACTTCTGAGCCAGATTATAGAATTCTCCAAATGGTCCAGAAAGTTGCAGAAGACTTCTGAATCAGACTTGTTTTCACTTGACATACACATGCATTTTCCAGCAGGAATAACCTTAATAGTGATCAGGAATTGCAAATGTGGCTGATATTTCCACTCCCTAGCTTGGGGCACTCAGCCCAGTTGTAGGACTCCTGCTGCTTCCCTAGCTGAGATTAGCAACTCACCACATAATGCCGTAAGGTCTAACATAAACGTTCTTTCCAAAATAAAGGGTTATAAAATGAAGGCAAGGAAGGCAGTTGTGCTGGCAGTGCAGGACTACCAGAGGAAGACAACAAAATCATAAACAGAAATTATTAATTTTATTACCCATGCTTAAACATGTGTGTAATTTTTCTCCTCATTTCCCAGGCCAATGATCAAAATTCGTAATGGTCCATGAACAACAAAGACTTTGTTGAACACAAAGGCACAATGTGCATTAGAACAAGCACTTGAATTTCAATGGGTGACATGGCATTCTCACTAACAAAAAGTCACCATTGTCCCTGACTTTTTAGCATGACCATGTAAAGCAGTTCTAATGTGGCTAGGAACAAGATGACAGAACTAAGGATAACTTGAAGCCAAAATAGTCATCAATGTCTAACAAAGTAAACAACAACTTAATCTAGTTCCCAACAAAAGGACTTCTAAATCACTTCTCTCTTCACACCCCACCAACAATTCTACTTTCATGCTAATCATTAATCAATTTTAACCAGGTTGCATTTTAAATCAGGATTTTAGCTGTTGCAAGTCATTTTGATTATTTGATGCCACATTTATTAACTATTTGAGAATTACTGGAAATTTTTGGACCTGCTTTAAAAAGTACATTTTTGGTCTGAGAAGCGATAAATCGATTAATCGCAGTATGTTGTCACTACATTCTGTTCACTTTACTTTCAAACACAAAATTCCATTGTCTCACATCACACTTGCTCCAGAATCCACACTGAATCACAAAGTGTAGACAGCATAAGAACTCTTTACTGCACCCCTGCCTTAACCATAACTCCCTTGGACCTTTCTCTGTTCAGAGAGCCAGAAATGACAATCAAACCAGGCAGTTGGGGGGGGGGGGGGGGGGGAAAGATATGAAGTAATCAGTGATGATGAAGACATAGAGCCACTCAATTTCACACCCATAGCCAATAATTAAAGATACTGAAATGTCATGCAACTTGGAGGACAGCATAGAGGTGGAATCTGTACATAGTGGGATATTGGGAATTAGCCTTAAACCAGCCAGAAGGATGGACAGTTGCCAGCTCAGCAATGAATGAAGTTACACACAGATGTAACTGGAGAGGATCAGATGAAGATTTTGAAGAAGATGGGTATGCGCAACAAAATACATTGAGAAGGCTACCAGAAACGTGGAAGAACATGAAACGTATCTGCAATAACGTGGCACGTGGGTTTGCATAGAACCTGGAGACCATCCTTTCTGGCATGGAAGTGATGGCCAACTTTATGTGCACACTTGCCAGTCTGCTAGCCAGTGTCACAACTTCCATTACAGAGCAATCTCTGAGCACTGCAGTAGAAGGTCAGGCTGCTGCAATGTCAATTTACAGCCCTGCAAGTTCATATTGCTCTCATGTCTGTGGTATAAAATGTTCAAAGGGGCCTGCAGGGGGCACCTTCAATATACCAAAAAAGGAAGCTCATGTCTTTCGAACAATGCAAGTTCAGGTTAAAAGAAGGCATTACCTAGAGTGTAGCATGGTATCGTATTAGCACTGCATGCTGTGGTGATCTCTGTTCTGTATAATTCCAGTGGATAAATAATGTGTGTACAATAATGCCTTCGCCCAAGTAAACCAGTGAAAATGGTACCAGCATTGTGAATGCTGCCATGGATGTAATTTTGGTCACCAGTGAAGAGTAGGGAGCCTTATTGTTGCAGTCACAGCATTTAGAATGAATATTTCTTTTCAGGTAACTTTGAGAATTTAACAGTTTCTGACCATAAGAAGTTAACAAATCCAATGATCTATCTTTATAAAGAACTGGGTATGTTTTTAATATCCTTTTTCAAGAAAAGCCTCCTTTTAATCATTTCTGGTCTTCAGCTTCATTTCCACAGGGAAACTGGAGTCAATTCTGTTAAATACTGCTTTGAACTTCCATCTGGAATTGGCAGAGCCCCCAGAAGATCTAAATCAGGCTAACCCTCAAATTCCAGCACTGGGATGCCAGATCTATAGCTTCAGTTATGCATTATCATCAACAAGACTTCTGCTGCACACATTTTGAAATCACTGCTGACCACCATTTTATCAAATTGCTTGACAGGTCAGAAGGCACCATAAAACTAAAGGCAAACTGAATTTTTTTTAATCAATGGTTATAAATTTATTCTAAAGTGACCTCTAACCATTTTTACAACACGGCATACTTCAGTACAAATGTGAGTTTATTCTGTCTGAGTGTGTGCCCTCAGTGTAAAAAAGCCTTTAGAACAATCACATTGACTCAAACCCTCTAGTATGTGATTTCATTTTGCATGCACAAGAAGACAATAGTGAGCACAGCAGGGGTCAGGCCTGATCTTTTTGTATTTCCTTGTGATCTCTGAACCAGTGCCCCTTTGTATACTGGGACCCATAAACAAATCCAAATGACTTGAATTCACTCATTTTTCAAGTCTAAGGCACTGACTAAGATGAGTTATTTCAAATGTACCCAAGGCAAGAAGCATTAACACACTATAGTTGTGGCTCTTTGCATTTTCTTTTTGTATTTTGCCAGTACTAGTTTGACCTTCCATTCACTGAAAACTTTTGCTGGAAAGTGTACGCAGTGCAGATTCAAATTACATAATGAACTTAATCTGATCAGAATGAATCTGATACATTGATGTATTCTAAAACTATGGGCAGAAGAGAATGAAAGTGGAGAAATAATTTCTTCAGCTCTTTGTACCTTTGAGAGTTCTTGCCCTGGACCACACTGTTTGCAGGCCGCACAGTTCCCAGCCTCGTCCCTGTACTCCTGCTCCTGGCAGTCTCCTGTTTCACCTGCAGCTCCCAGTGCCTAATGAAAACAGTTAAGATTTACTGAACAAGCCCAATTCAAGGAGTTTTTAATCTTTCACTTAAGTTGCAAGAACAAAATGCTGGTGAGGAGTAAGTAGATAATTGAATTTTTTGGTGTATTTGTGTCTCAGTAGAGCAATATCCAAAAGTAAGATGTCGATAAATCCAATACATCATTACTCTAAACCAAATTGACACATGGGGAATCAAAAACAGATAAAGCCCTGAGGAAGGTCTGTTAAACTTAAAACAGCAACCAACTGACATCTGCTGTTCCACACATGCTGTCTGACTGAGTAGTTTCAACATCTTGGTTTTCAAATTTTCAGCATCCACGTATTCCAATTTGGGTGCTGGTGGAAAACTGACGTGGCATTAATTCCAGTGCAAGTTTCCTTGTTGTTCAAGCTCCACATTGGCAATCCCATTGCAGACAAAGCTTCCGGCAAATCAATAAGAGTCCATTTTTGATCTGTGCCTTCAGGACATTGCAAGGCTGGCAGCAATTTTCCATGTTTTGTTATCTGATCTATCCACTTGCATAGATTGATATCATGGACTAAGGCTTGTCTTGGTGTAATGCTGAAGACACCAAACATTGCAGCAGGACACAGAATGAACCATACCTGCAAGACTTTGTGGGGGAGATAACACTATATAAACAGTGTGATCTCTGACATCAAAGTCCTCTCTGACAAAAGTCATTTTACTTTTGGAACTTCTGGCATTTGTGAAATGTAATGGCCTCAGCATATCAACTTAAGTCCGGAATTTATTATTAGACACTAACTATTAGACATAGTTATTCATATTATATGTCTATAATATTATAGTTATTCATATTGTATGTATCATATAATATATGATATAATATCATATATCATAGTTATTCATATTATATGTTATTCATAGTTATGCATATTATTCTGGTACTCTGGTAATTGGTGGTTGTCTCTGGTTTTATTTAATTCAAATATCTTAAAACAGCTGTGGGAATATTTGGCTCGAGAAAGACAGCAGTGTAAACATTAATATAAAACTGCCCTCCTAAAATTTGGATAGAGATAAAAAGAGTGAAGGAATGGCAACTATGAGAAGGTCCTTAAAATTAATTCAAGGAGACAAAATAAACAAAGGCTTATTCATTTGGATTCAAGGAAACAAACATTTGTGAATTGAAGTGTATTGCCATTATTCATGGCAATATATGAAGGGACATTAGACTGGCACTACAAGCACTCTACTTCATCTTCCTGAGAGTCCATTTTTTAGCAGTTCCCTCTCTATTTTGCATAATTAAAGGTCACTTATTTATCAGAGTTACAACTGGACTGGTCAAGAACACAACAGCACAAACTGCCATGCATTAAAAATGACATGATGGACATATCTTCAGAATGGTAGGTCACTGATGAAGGAAAGCTAATAGTAACAAGAAGAGAAAGGAGAGAATGATGTTAATACAGACAGTCCCCAGGTTACGTAACGGTTCCTTTTCTGATAATTGATTGTAAGCCAATTTCTCCGTAATTCAGAAACATCCATTTTCTTTAGCTACCTATATCATATTTTTCTAACTACACTTGTTACAATTCTTTCATTTCACTGAATAATCACCCTAACACTATCTATAGTTAAACTAATGGAATGTATATTGCATCCAGTCATTAATGAATACCATGAAACATTTTATTATTATTATTATCATCATTATTATTATTACTAGCTTGTAAAATGCTTTAAAAATGTATGGGAGAATTTGCCCAAAGTCGGATTTTTGTAAGTCAGGTCATTCGGAAACCGGAGAACCCCTGTACAAAGTAAGGTAAGAGGCAAAGTAAGGTAGGAAGAGACTGATGTGGTGCATAGGGCTCTTGATTTAACCACACTGTTTCTCTGTAATTCCATGTAATCAGCTAGGTTAAAGTATGAATTAAGTCTAATTTGAGAAATAACATAGACTAAAAATTTTATTAACTTTTGAGTCAGACTGCCACCTAGTGCAGTTAATTACAACACAACTAATGAAATCAAAAAAGAATTGGAGAGATTTCTGATTCAGTGAGGAGTAGAGTGATATAAAGATGGGAATAATTCAGGAGGAATCCTGACAGACGTCATGTACACCAGATTCTCATGGAGATTTTATGAGGAAGTAAAAAGGAAATCTACTTTCTGAAAGTTTCTATGTTACACAGACTTTCCATATTTTGTTTGATTTCTTTCAGTATTTTGAGAATAAAACAGGGCCTAAAATGTTTCACTGATATTTGTGTATTTGTTTGGTGATTTAAAACAAAGGCAGCCACTATTCAGGGGAACCATAATTACAAACAGTTCAGGTCAGCCACCAAAAAGGCCAAGCCACCAAAATCTAACTCTCTGATAAACAGATAAGATTATCAAACGTCTGTAATTACAAAATCTGCTATATTCGTTTTTTGCACAATCTATATTAGGTAACCTTTACCTTGACCTTCCTGAATACACAAGAATTCCAGAAAATGTGTGAAGTAAATTATCAATTTAAAGGGTTAACTGTAATTTATCACTTTGTAAATAGTATTTTGGACTAATTATTTAGAAAGAATATTTTGGAAAATAGTGGTACATGGCAAAAAGAAATGCAACATACCTTACAGACAGACTGCAGTCCCAATCCTTTGAAAATTACTATTACATGAAACCTTCACATATTGTACTATGAGACTTAGAGAGCAATTTGCATTACTTTTCAAATCTCTTTGTCATCTGCATAAAACTCAATTGTGCTTCTTTTGTGGAAGTATTTGAACACAAAATGCAACCCTACCGCACTGCACACCGACACAAAACAACAATCATAATTTGGGAGTCTTATGATATTTGCATTAGTTCCTGCAATGACGCAGCGTAGTTTGCTGCAAAGACTTTCTCAAGGACTAGTACAAAGAGAAGCTCCTTACCAGACAAAACAGAGTGATCAGCAGGTGCAGCAAAATGCCTCTTTGTTTGTTGTTCATCCCTACTCTTTTTCGTGCTGCACCAAGTATCTGGACTGAGGTCAGCCCCGGCTCTCCCATCAACAAGTAGGTCTGGAAAATAAAAGTAAATCTCAAGTAGACAAGCCATCAATCCGACCACCGGCATATCAAACTACTTAGCTGGAGTGATAAATAAAAATCCCTCGCTGGATATAACTGATACTGTTCCACACAGATGAATGCATTGCTGCAAGTTGTGGTTCAAACCTGGTAAATTCTTCAATATCAGAATAGTTCACGAGCAACCACCCCGTACTCCTTCTTAACATTAAACAAACAAAAAAGTATTTTTGCGGACATAAATAAATCCCCTGTCGAAGATGAGCGTCTCCTTTCTCAGCAGAAGCTGTTGTGAATTCCCAACATATTCTGGCCTTGGGTCCAGATTCCCCGCTTTTCTTTGCGCGCTAAGGTGTACTTTTAACTACAAGTTTGTGAGGCGAGTCGAGTGACCGGATTTTGCACCGTTGTGTATAAAACGGCACCCTTACAGCCGGAGCCCCGGCGCTGGGTGAAGGAATACAGCAGCGTCCCCCCCCCCCCCCGCGGGCAGCTCGGTTTGCGGCTCACGGGTGCGGAGAGGGGGGCGTTTCGGGGTCACCCGGCTCCCGAATCGCCAGCGGGTGGCCGGGGAGCAGGAGCGGGACAGCTGCCGACTGCAACCCGCTTTATCTGAAGCCCATCTTCAGGGCAAAGCGCGTTTTCTGGTGGTGACAGGGTGAGTTAGTTTTTTAAATAGATGTTAGTGATGCGGTTGATGATTCCCCCCCCCGGAGCAGTTCCCGGGTTCTAACAGCGTGGAGTGAGAATTCCGCAGTCTCTTAGTCCTCGACCGCAGAGAAACGGGCGGCATTTATGTCGCCACCAAGTATTTAGTTTCCCCAGGGGAACCAATGTTTAATCGAAGCGCGCAGTCGGGGGGGGGGGGGGGGCATCGATGACAAAGGGTGGCCGTGTAGTGAGGCGAATGGCGAAGTGTGGAGCGGCTGAGGGGAACCGGCCAGTTCCCTGCGCGGGGTGACTACCCTCGCCCAAGTACCGGGCATTGCCCCTGCGTGTGCACGAACCGGTCCCCGCGCACGCCTCTCTGTGTGCTTTAGTTTGTTTCTTTTAAACCGGTTTTGTGGTCGCCAAAGTTCAGTCGACCATTGGAGGAGGAAGGGGGAACACAGACTGCCCTCGCTTTGTGGACAATTAAACTCGGCGCTCGTTTCCTTCCACCGTTTTACCTGCGCCCGACTCGCCCCCGACTTCATTTTTTTCTTTGCTTTCGCTGCTTTGCGATCTAAAGATTCCCGCCTCCGCCCCCCCGCAAACTTGCCGAGCTCGGAGCCGCAAAGCCCTTGCCCGTCGGATCGCTCACTCGATGCAAGAGCAGTCACTTCAAAGGAGCAGCCCGGGCCATCAGGCGCTCGTAATCTGATCGGAGATCAGTGTCCGATCAAAGGCTGCCGTGAACCCGGAGCATTTAAACAGGTTCAGCACCGACCGCACACCCTCTTTAATGTGGTGTCTACCTCGAAAACCTTGACTTCTTTTTCCAGATCCGATCGCTTTTCTTGTATCCAGCAGTCCAAAACAAAAAGCTGGCGAGCTCTGCCAGACTTCCTGCGCTGTGTGATGTTTTATCTGGGTCTGATCGCTTGGCTCTGGAGTGTTTGTGAGTTTCAGACTGTGTGAAGTACTTCTCAGCGCCAGGGGTTACAGTCTATCCCTTTCATCTCGGTCTTCAAATCCCATGACATCATCTAAACTTCAGACTGCAAAGCGGATTGGTTGGGAATGAGGCATCCTGGGGAAAGTTGGTAATAGTATAGAACAAAACTTTAATCCTTCTTCAGACTGGTTTTAAACACATGCCTGCTTAAATTAAGAACGTAATCCTGACAAAGATACGTGCAACCACAGCTAGAGGCCATTTCTCGTATACTGTCAATACATGCGTCTTTGAAAATCATGTTGATTCAATAAAGTTCTGCATTCGCAGTTACAATTATAATAAACGACTGGCAAAACTATTTTGCTAAAACGAATTTTCATGGGATATTATTCTTTGTAATGATTCGAAATAGATACAAACGAATGCAAAAATCGACCTGTATGTTGTGGTTTGCAAAATGGGCAGAATTGTGATGGTGACAATTATCATGCATCTTGACATTGGGAGGAATTGTTATTCCTCACTCTGCTTTTTTCCCTCCTGCTGGTCGATAAATGTCGACTTCAGCTGAAGGGTGGGTTGCCCTCCAGTACCTTACCCAAGCGATTATCACTGGCGGTGCAAGCCTGGACGGTGAGGGCCAGCAGCCTACTTGGCTGCAAGCAGCACCTGAACTGAACTTTAACTCATTCAGCCTCAAAACATTCACACTTCTTGTAGAGCTCATTAAATGGCAAAAAGAAATTGAAATCCTGGTGATATTCCTCTCCTTATTACAGGGATACAGTGCTCTTGAGGTCACTCTGACTCATTTAACTCAGTGCAGACTGGGAATGTACCTGGAATCTTCCTGTTCATTGAAGTTTGATTATTCATTAAACTGTTACAGCTGATAACTCTGTAACAATTCTGACTGAAGTTTGGAATCATGAATACAAAAATATTTTACTATATTCTAGCTTAGAGATCAACATGTTGCAAGACTAGTCAACATCAGGCATTTTGTAGAAATTAGATGTTTTAGGTCAAACCAATCAAATGAAGAAATTCACCAAGAATACTGGTTAAACCAAAATTGCATTGTAATTCATGAAGAGGTGACTATGAATTCACCTGAGTATAACTGACAAATACAAGATACACAAAAGGAAAAACAGGATTAAAGGCAGAAAATACTGGAAGTACTCAAGAAGTCAGCAGCATTGACGGAGTAAGATAAGCAGTAACTTTGCTTTTCTCTCTACAGATGCAGCCTGGCTTGCAGAAATGTCAGACTTATTATAGAATGATGCAGCACAGATAGTTATTAAATACATTGTGCTTATGTCCGTTCCAAAAGAGCTATCGCATAGCCTGGAAATTACTTTTAAGTTTATATAAAAATGTTTGCAGTTAGATAATGCCTGCACAATTTACCCTTGGTTTAACACAATATGTGGAAAGTTATGTTAAAACAGTCTTTTCAAAAATTAATTGTAACATATTACGAGGTTTAACATATTATGAGCTTTACAAAATGATGAGGGGCATAGACAGAGTTAATGCAAGTAGGCTCTTTCCACCTAGATTAGGAGAGATAAGTACGAGAGGACATGGCTTTAGGGTGAAAGGGGAAAGGTTTAGGGGGAACATTAGAGGGAACTTCTTCACTCAAAGAGTGGTGGGAGTGTGGAATGAGCTGCCATCTGATGTGGTAAATGCGGGCTCACTCCTAACTTTTAAGAGTAAATTGGATAGATACATGGACGAGAGAGGTCTGGAGGGGTATGGGCTGGGGGCAGGTAAATAGGACTAGCAGAATAATGTTTTGGCGCAGACTAGAAGGGCCGAATGGCCTGTTTTCTGTGCTTTAGTTTTTTATGGTTCTATGGTTCTATTAAGATCTAAAAATGATCTTTTCTGGATTCTGGACCAATAGCTGTTCTGCTCCCATTCAAGGACAGAATAAACTAACTATATTGTTTTACAAATGTATACATCAAGAAAACAATAAAAGTATCCAATTTGTAGCCTGTCATCTTCTAAGGCATTTGTCAGTTGCTAAGAGTGAATTGCAAAAGCCTGTTTAACTGTTTGAGTTGGCATTTCTCTAATACAAGTACTTACAATACCTGTGTCTCAGCTCAAAACGTTGACTGTTTGTTTCCCTCCATTGATGCTGCCTGACCTGCTGAGTTCCTCCAGCACTTTTTGTGTATTGCTCCATCTGCAGAATTTCTTGTGTCTACATGAGAGACATGGTTAGTTGACCCTCTTAGTTTATGTTTCAGACTGCTTTCTGTTCAGATAACAAAGGTGTGGAAAAATGTAGTTCTCAATGTCTTTATGTTCCTGTTGCATTTATGCTTTGGTCACATGGATCACCATACTTAGCTGAGAGGACAGAGAGGTAACAGGTTCCCAGATCTGTGCTACAGATAGTTCTTTGAGTGTCACCCAAAGTCACTAATGTCTCAAGAATACTGAAGTTTTTGCATCAGGACAGAAAGGTTGTGTGAATTTCTTTTTTATCCAAAACACCAAAACTACTACTACATTTTAAACTTTTGAGGAATGGGTTTAGCTGATCTGCCTACGCAATCTTAATGGGCTGGGCAGAGTTTCCATAATCTGATTACCCAAACCCACAATGTTTTTTTTCCATAGGAATGTCACTCTCCTGCTGGCATTTTGGGAACTTCCTGCTTTTATGCCATCTTTATGCAATAATGTCTGCTACCATCATCTACAGATAAAACAAGTCCTTTAAGGGCCTCCTGAAGGATGAGTTTAAAGAATATGATTATCCAAGGTTGCTATTGCAAACTTCTGTGCCTTTCTTTGCAAGGAATTTTAGATCATTTCAAGGTGTAGATTCTACCAGGGTAGCTCTTTGGCTGGTAATAAGGAAATTCAGAGCTGCAAGGTCAACAACTTCTGCATCTTACGGAGAGAGCTGCAGGGTGCTATTGCATTGAGAGGGTTGTCCTATCACCAGTGGCTAAAGAAGTAGATCTATATTCTTTGGCACTACGGAGAATATGGCTGAGTTTTTTAAAAACAAATATAAGATCCCAAGGGGGTTGAAATATTTCCATGAGTGGGAAAACCTTAAAAGAGGGGACATGGGCAGGGGCATGGTCATTTAAAACTGAGGTGCATAGGGTGATGAATCTCTGACAAAGAAGAGGAGGTGAAGGTCGGAGAAGATCAACTACAATTATATTGAATGGTGGGGGAAGCTTGAGGGGCCGAGTGGCCTACTCCTGCTACCATTTTCTTACGTTCTTTGCCAGGACTCAGTCTTCTGATGTTGCCATGTGTGCACAACTGGTCTATGGATGCTCATGGTCCTGGTAACAGGAACTTCAGCTGAACATGGGAGATGACCAGAACTGATGAAATGTGATTGAGTTGGCAAAAGCATAGCTGCAGCCTCCCTTCTTGTCTCCAGTGCACTAATGAGGATGTTAGAATGAAATTTCTGAACCTTGGGTTGCTCATTTTGTTTTTAGAATACACTTGTCCAGAATGTGCATCATATGCTAATAGTCACAAATAATAACATTGAAGAAACCATTGGCTTGAGTGCTTCTCCAGTGCAACAACATTGCTGTATAATCATAAAATAAAATATACACACTGAAGTTGCTGATCTGATGACCTTTGTTCTGAAAATCATTATAGGGTTGATAAATCAGATGGCTTTTCATCAACATCGAAAATGGAACCAACATTCTGAAATTGGCTTGTGAGTTGTGCAGGAGATCTGAAAGTATGTTGGTGTGGAATTGCAGTTTCTTCCAATTCTGACAACTTCCAGCACACTAGCTAAATTCTGGTCATAAGAGCAGCATGTACAGTAGATAAAGGCAACTTCTATCAGATGCTTTTGTTCCTCCTGCAAGGTAACAACACACTGTTCAATGAAAGCAGTCCCACTTTCACATCAAAGGCAACATCCATTGTGTTGTATGGCACTACCGCTGTGGTGTATGCAGTCGATTTAGACCAGATTTAGCTGCTCAAAATTGGGTACCCCTGAGATGCCATTGGCATTTAGCTTAAGGGAATTTTATGCCACGATTAATATCATCAAGGGATCAACCCAGATTCATTGAAGAATGTAGAAGCTAAGAGCAGAACCTAGCATAATTAAAAATGAGGCACCAACTTGATGACCATGGAATGATAAATGATGAAAGCAACCTTCAATGGACACAGACAAGCAATCCCACAGATCAGATCAAACTCTGTAGTCTTATTGCAGCTGGTTGTGAGTGGCTAACCAGGGAATAAATTCTGAACCATTCCCATCCTCATTAATAGTGGAATCCAGGGTGTCACCACCAATGACAGTGCTGAAGTTTGGGAAACCACTGTCAGTCAGAAGTTCTGAGTGGATGACCCAAGCCAGCCTTTTGCTGAGCTCACCATCGTTACAGAAATCTTCAGCTAACTCAATTCACACTACATGATATCAAGAAATAGCTAAAAGGACTTGAAGCAGTGAACATTATAGGACCTCCCAATATCTCAGCTGTATTGCTGAAGATGTGCTCCAGGACTCCCAGCAGACAGTTCGGGTAGCAGCTGGGCTAATTGGGCTAGTTACTTCCCAATCAGTCTCCTCTTGAAGTAATAGAAAATGTTGCTGGCATTTACTCATCAATACTCATCAAGGCTCAATTAGGATTTTGCCAGAGTATTCAGCTCCATAACTTCAAGAGATGAAGTGAGAATGACTGCCCTTGACACCAATCATGACAGCACTTGTCCAAGTGTGCCATCAGGGATTCATGATAAAACAGAAGTCAATGGGCATCAAGAGAAAAACATTTCAACAGCTTCAGTCATTCCTTGCACAAAGGAAGATACTGTGATTGTTGGAAGATAGTTATCCCAGTCCCAGAACATTACTGCAGGAGACACAAGAGACTGCAGATGCTGGAATCTGGAGCAACACGCAAGATACTGGAAAAAATCAGCCAGTCAGGGAGCATCTATGGAGGGAAATGGACAGTCAACATTTCGGGTTGAGACCCTTCATCTGACCCCAGAACTGTATTCTAAGCTCAAATGTATTCAGCTGCTTCACCATTGACCTTTCTTGCATCATAAGACCAGAAGTGGGGATTTTCACTAATATGCACAAATGCACAATTTGCACGCACTTATTTTTTAATTCCAGCGTGATCCCTGTATTGAATATTTTATAATTCTCTTAAAAATGCAAAGCATTTAAATAATACTGACAAAAGCAGCACAGTGTATCTCAAACATTTTAATTCTTAGATTTCCTTACAACATTGAAAGAGGCCATTCAGCCTATCTGGAAGAACTCAGTGGGTCAAGCAGCATCTGGGGAGGCGAAAGGTGTTTCGGGTCGAGACCCTGCATCAGGACTGAGAGGAACAGGAAAGATTGCCAGTACATAGCAGTATGTAGGGACAGAGAGTGGGATAGAGGCTGGTAGATGAGAATGGAACCAGATGGGGAGGGGATGATGAGCAGATGTTACCAGATGGGGAGGGAAATGGGAGGGTTGAATAAAAGGATTAGAAAACTAGGTGGACAGGTAAATGTGTGTGGGAGGTGTGTGTGGGAGGAGAGCACCAGAGGTGTGGGTTACCTGAAACTGGAAAATTCAGTATTCATACCATTGGGTTGTAAGCTACCCAAACAGAATATGAGATGTTGTTCTTCCAATTTATGTGTGGCCTCACTGTAGCAATGGAGAAGGCTGAGGACAGGAAGATCAGTGTGAGAGTGGGAAGGAGATTTAAAATGACATGCAACTGGAAGCTCAAGATGGCCTTTGCAAACAGAGAGCAGGTGCTCTGCAAAATGCTTACTTAATCCAGGCTTGGTTTCACCATTTAGAGGAGGCCACGTCGTGAGCACCAAATGGAGTGGACCAGGTTGGAAGAAGTGCAGATGAACCACTGCCACACCTTGAATGGCTGTTTAGGTCCCTGGGATAACTTAGAGTAGCCAATTAACCTAGTAATCTGGACATCTTTGGGATATGGGAGAAAAAGGTAGCTCCCTGGGAAAACACTAAGGGAGAAGGTTCAAACTCCACGCAGTGACACTAGGTAGAGATTACTGGGATAATGAGTAATGTGTTCTAAATGTTGATGGTGTGTTGGTTGAAGAGGAATTTGGAGTTGTTAGTAATCCCATGAGTTGATGCAAAAAAATGACTGAAGTGATCAAGGATTCACACTTGGAGGTTACTGTTGAAGGAAGCTTAGTGACTACCTTGCAATTAGAGTGCCCTGGAAGTTCAGGAGTGGGGTACTGATCAAGCATACAGTTTTATCTTTGATGGTATCGAGAGTTTTGTAGATGCATCAACTTGGATGAGTTGTGAGTATTCCATCAGATGATTTATCGTCTTGTGGAAGGGTTTTAAGTAGTCGGTCATATCAGAACATCCAGCTCCTATTCTGCTCTTACACACATATTGCTGATATGGCCAGCGAAGTTAAGCTTCTAATTAAGTGTGCCCCAGGATATTAATGATATAACTATAGTGCTACCACTGAATGCTGTGTAAAATGTTTGGACCTACTTTGTGGAATGTAGTTATGCACTGGTAATTACATGATGTAATCTTACATGTTGCTTGTTGCAAATCTGGGCTCTCTTATTGGGCTGCCTAATTACCAAAGGAGCTGTGAATGGAGTGGAATATTGAAAACCTATCAGCTCCCCTTTCCACTCTCTACCTTATGACAGAGAGAAGACCATTGCTGAATCTGAAGCTGACTGGAGAAAGGATATTGTCCAGAGAAAATCCAGCATCAATGTCTTGGGGCTGCAGTGACTGACTACTGATACAGATAACCATTATCCTATATATTTAGTATCACTTTGCCCACTGCAGGGATTCCCCATCAATCTTCCTTTAGCAAGAGCTTGTTAACACCATACTCCGTTGTGTGCAGCCTTGACACTTAATGCAGCTGCTCTCATCTCTCCTTTGGTATTTTTTTCCATGTTTGGATTAAGACTGTGATAAGGTCTAGGGCAAAGTGGTCCTGGAAAAACTCAAACTGAACTGTGACAAGCAGATTAATGCTGAGTTGAGTTTGTTTAATGCACAGATGATGACTGCTTCAGCCACTTTATTGATGATTTTCTGAAAAATGTTGGTTGATAACTGACCAAATCAGATGTATTATGATTTTTGTGGATAGGATGCATTAAGCAATTTTATGCATTGCCATTTTCATAATTGCACCGGAATATTTTGTTTAAAGAACTATAGAATCATATAGAAATAAGGGACAGCTAGTTCTTGTGCACAAGCCTTTAGCATTACAACTCAAAAGGTCTTGAAGCCTTTGGTATGTGCAAGGATTCAACCATTTCCTAATGGATTGTTCAGCCTTATGTTTTGTTTTCACATGATGAGGAGGATACTTATTGGTTTCCTCTCATTAGTTGCCTGACAAGATGTTATCACATCTTGGCAAAATGTGTCCAACTTCAAATGTAAGATGACAGGTGGCAAATAACATTCACCCATAGGTGCCAGACAATAACTGTTCTCAACAAGAGGGAGTTTAACCGCTTTCCTTTGACATGCAGAGGTATTGCTATTGCCAAATCCTTCACTATCACTGCACTGGAATATTTTGTTTAAAGAACTATAGAATCATATAGAAATAAGGGACAGCTAGTTCTTGTGCACAAGCCTTTAGCAACACAAAAGGTCTTGAAGCCTTTGGTATGTGCAAGGATTCAACCATTTCCTAATGGATTGTTCAGCCTTATGTGGCTGGAAATGGCTGCTGTTTGTACCAAGCACAAAATACATGGCTGCAATATTTTAAGGCTTCTTCAACAGCATCTCCCAAACACAGAACTTCTATGCCCAAAAAAAAACGAGCCCAGCAGTTGCACGGCAACAACACCACAACCACCACCACCAAGTGAGCCTCCAAGTACACCATCCTAATGTAGAAAGACAAATGCTCTTTTTCACTGTTGCTGAGGCAAGATCCCCTTAATTAACAATGCTGTAGTGGGGTGCTTTCATCACAATATCGCAGTGGTCATAGAAAGCAGATCCTCATCACCTTTTCCAAAATAGTTGGGTTGATTATTAAATGCTGAACTGCCTTTGATGCCCACATCTCTCTGAGTGAATAAAAATAAATAAATTAAATTCTCATTCCAACAGAATTTCCATCTTTCCTTTGTTGCTGATTATCTCAGCTTCTGGGTGAACACAGCTGGTAAATATAAATCAAATTCAACTGTTCATAAATCTCCATGTCATCTTACCTATTTCTTTAATCTCCTTCTATTCCACAACCCTATGAGATCTCTACACTTTCTGGATCCAGCCTTTTGCTTTGCATTGATTTCACTGACAGTCATGATTTTACCTTGGAACCTAACTTGTGGTATTTCCTCTGTAAGTCTCTCCACATCCTCCTTCAAGAAATGCTGTGCTGTGTTAGTAGTCCTGCAGAGGTCATTGAAGTTCTTGCACAGCTATCCTGCCATCAAGAGGCTGAAGAATTTGGCACTCATGTTGGTAGCATCTCCCTCCAGTCAACGAGAATACATTCACACCACAGAATCTGTGATCTGCCATTAATCTCCTTAAGTAGGCTTGGGAGTACGTATCAGTAAAGTTCTCTGTTTTGTGGTCTTTGTCTTGTTACCTCTTGGTACAGATGGTGTTGCCCTAGTATAAACAAAATCTTAGAAAAAGAAAGAAATAATTTGATAGAGAGCAAAAGAGTGAAACACTGTACTTGTTTGAAATCTTGTTCCATAAATTACGCTGGACAATGCAGAGAAATGGCACTTTGATAAGTCTACATAGAAAATTCTCATTCAGACTTCTATACCCATTTTAATAGAATTACTCCTGCACCGATGAGCATGCAGAGGAGCATGCATAGGAAGTTTGCCCATTAGTCTTTATGAAGTCCCTTGACAAAAATAATGGGCACTATAAATCGGGATATGGGAATTTTAGGCCACAATGTTGAAGCTGCTAAAATGTTTCTTCAGTAAGAATGCTTTCCCCTAGATGCCTTAGAATGTTTTTTTAAAAAATTATGTATGATTTTTTTGTTTTTCTCCTAGCCCACTCCAGTAGCTTTGATGCTAGATTGGTGGACATTCAATTATGCTTTGAAACTGTAAACAATGATTTTCCATCAAGATTACTCTAGTCAATCACAAGAGCCTCCAGGAAAATTCCTGCATGAGATAATCACAGATCTCATGTAGCTCCCCCTGGTTATTATAAAATCTTACTAATTGTACATTTGAGTTTGAAAGGAATTGATTTAAATTTTCACTTATACTTCTTAATTAAAATTACTTCTGTATGTACATCTAGATCATAGAATTGCATATATATAAAGTAAATCATTGAGAGTGGTTTATAAATCTTATTATGCAAAATGAGATGATTGGTATTCAGATCTACATTATGTGTTATGAGCATGAATTCTTAATAAGTCTTACACAGGTAAAAAAGTGAAAAGTGTGCTTTGTGCTTTGGCTCTTTTGCCATGGTGAGGCAGTAATTATAAAGGAATCCCATTGTATATAACAGTGACTGACAGATGAGTTATGGACAGATTTTCATAAACAAGTCTAATGAAGGAACAGTGCAAGGAGCAACATTGAATTCTGGTAATAATTTGCGCACACTAGGATGGTGCCAGAAATTGTGTTTATTAAGATTGTTTTTATCTTGATTTGGCTCCATGTTTGTTGTTTATTAAACCGTCTGAGTTTGATTTGAATTCTAGGATGTTTTTCCCTTCCAGCAACTAGACTGAAGTTATCACTGTGCTCCCAAATTTTATGTTGAATTTATATTGCTACTTCATTAATTTTGTTATGAATTTGGTTCTGGGAACTTAGTCGAGTAAAACAGAATGTTGTATTTTACTTTAATTGATATAAGTGAATGTATCAAGTTGTTTGTAATTATGGATGTACTTTGTTGCCATCAGTGAAAGGTGTTCAGTATGCTCATTGGACCAGGATACATATGCAACTTGAAAACTTACCACCAATTTTCTCTACCCCATGGAGCACTAATGGACAGGCATGAACATGCCATATACATTTTCTATAGTACTTGTATCACTGCAACTTATGTGCCAGACATAAATTGTCTGGCACATAAGTCTTACTGATACAAGTACTGCAGAAAATCAGTGCATCCAACATGCAGCCCTACTAACCTGGCTGCACACACCTAATATCATCTGATATAATAGAAGTATGCTAGTCTCCACTTGTACTGGTAATTACACTTTGGGTGGTTTCACCATATATCATTGAATCTTTATAAAGGAGCTACTGTATACTGGGAGGTACCAGAAAATTGGGAATAGAAAGGGAATCAAATAGACACAGATCATCATGGATTTATTAGACTAGTTCTTATTTAAAGTAGAATAATTAAACCAATTATCAGGAATACATCTGAGGTTCAGTGGTGCAGCTAGTAGAACCGCTACCTCACAGCTCCAGAGACCAGACCTTTGGTGCTGTCTGTGTCGAGTTTGCATGTTCTCTTTGTGACTGTATGTTTCCTCCAGCTGTTCCAGTTTCCCAAAAGTGGACTGGTAGGTTATTTGGCCACTGTAAATTTCCCCTAATGTGTTAGCAAGTGGTAGAATCTGATGGGGGGGTGGCATTGATAGGAATGTGGGGAGAATTAATATATTAGTGTGGATGAGTACTTGATGGTTGGCACATACTCGGAGCATTCTAAGGGATCTAAGGGCAGGTTTCCAATATTAAAACTTGAAGTTTCAGGAAAGCCCAATGATAGCTGCTTCTGGGAGATGATGGACTACTTTCTGTGAGAAATGATCCAGGGAATGATGTCTTTGGATATGTATCCAGGCTGAAAGTTGTGTTAAATCCACAAGGACGTTATGCATTAGAAGCAGCTCAGACAAAGTTTGCTGGATTAACACCTGGGACGGACAGGTTGTCTTATGAGGAAAATTTGGAAAAGCTAGACTTATATCCACTTGTCCTGATGGATGGATGTAGGGAGATGTTTCCTCTTGTGGGAGAATCTAGAACGAGGTGTCCTTGTTTAAAAATAAGAGATCATCCATTCAAGGCAGAGATGAGGTGATTTTTTTCCTCTCAGAGGTTTGTGAGTCTTTATATCTCTCTTCCTAAAGAATGAACAGAATTCTTGAATATTTTTAAGGCAGTGGTAGATAGATAATTGATAAACAAGGGGGTGGGGGGGGTGAAAGATTATTGTGGGTGGACAGGATTATGGAGTTAAAATCACATCATCACATCAGCCATGATCTTATTGAAAGGCAGAGCAAGCTCTAGGTTGGGGGGCGTGGCCCATTCCTGTTTGAATGTTTGTAAGTGTGACTTACACTGGGAATTGCCAGGTTGAATTTCTGCTGCAACATGAAGTGGCCTGGAAATGACCATTACCGCATTTCATTCTGGTTAAAGTCTTTTCTCAGTCATCTGCAGATGAAATAAACAGCACTGCGTGATTGAATTTGTCAGCGTTGAATCTTACATCAACTCACTGATGGAACATTGATTACTTTAGTGAAGACTGTAATGGCCCATGCTATGGAGGAGCAGGGAATCACTGACAACAACCTATGGATTTCTCCATTGAACTGACCATGTTTGCTCCAAATTTTGCTGTCATGTTTCATCCATTAAAGTGGAAACCTGAGCATAAATTAATTACAAGTGCAATTCATTTACATTTAAAATTCCTTTATTGTTTGCACTATCTGATTTGGTTCTGTCTAGATTAAGCTACATCTGGGCAGAAGTCATGGGGAGACTCCAGGCCACTGAGCTCTTTTTTTTCTGATAATCCTGCCCGAAATTGGGAAATGAACGGCAAGAAAAATGAGGCAAAATCCAATGTTGAGGGCTGGTTTCCCTCCTTGCTCATTGTGGTAATGTGAGTGCCTGCAGAAGACTCCTGGTATTAGTCTCTGGACTAGTGGTGGTAAAGCAAGTAGAGAGACGACCATTTTTTGCCTCATTTGAGCAAGCGTAAAAATAAATTATGGTTGCCATGCTCTTTATTGTTTTTCCACCTCCTTTAAATTGATGGGCCCTCTTTCGGTGGTACAGCTTCAACCCGTAGTTACATCACCAGAATTTTGAGGCCTCACTGCAGCATCTTATCGAAAAGATACCACACTTCAGTATTTGCTGGAATAGTACACTAAAATATCATGCTGGATTACACACTTATGTAGGGAGTGAAACCAAAATTTCTGCTGAAGAGACAAAGGGCTTACTGGTGATCCAATGCTAATAACCAACAGACATAAAAATTGCTAACATCATTAGAGGGCTTCAATTTGAATTTACACCATCGTTCAAATTGAGAAATTTGTAGAAGTTGCAATTTTCCATTAAATATTGAAGTAAATGGAACACAATACTGGTGCCTGGAAACTGGATTGTACCCATTTTGGTCTACTAAATACAAGCTAAGGACAGTGCTAATGCCAAAATGAAAGTCGTCCAAAAACCCCCATCAAGTTGGACATTCTTGCTTTAAAAAAGTGTTGGTGTGATGTGTGCTCTTAAAAAATGTGAAAACCTGACCAATGCTTTCTACCCGCGCTGTGGCTCACAAACCAGGTTATAGCAACTCTGTTCACCTACTGACTCATAGAAAATGGGTCAGTACTATTGAAGTGATCTTTCCAGAGAGATTCCCCACCCTGGAGTAGGCTGATTGCCCCCAGATCACAGGTGGTCCAGAGCCCTGGGAGCCAGCAGCACCATCAGGTTCCTGATAGAAGGATCTGTGAACAGTAATTATCAGTTCACAAATCTCCACTCTGTGCCAATGTCTGCAGGCAATGGAGTTTCATAGGTAAAAAAGTACTAGGGATACTTTTCATTGTGTAAAATATTCCACTGCAATAGTTTAACTTGTGCAGGTTTCACTACTTTCAGCATGACATACAGGCAGTTCTGCTATAATGCACGTTTCCAAAACACAAATTCGTTATAATGTAAATGATGGATTAGGGAACATTATTTGCATTACACCGGCTGCATTGGTTACAGTGCAATCATGATTAGGATAACCTGTTAAAATCTGTGCTTTGAAGCCTGTACTGTTATAATGCAAATTTCTATAACGCAAGGTTCCTTAGGAACACAACTATCACATTATAGCAAAACTAATTGTAATTGCACAGATCCTAAATCGTGGCTTTTTGTTCCAGTTTTGATCATCAAATAAGTAATACATGGTTTTCACTTTGATGAGGTCATTATGGTGTGTGAAATATGACAGGGAAATAACATTGCCATTAGTGTGGATTATGCCATGAAGTGCCTGGTCCAGTTTCACAATGATGAGACTTGATGAGGCACAAACACTGCAAAACATGCACAAGTTTGCGTGTTATGTATTGTTAACACATTAAGAATGCGTGCAAGTCGATTTAGTCTAATATAGTTTCTGGACTTGACTGTTGAAAACAATGGGGTTTGCAATCAGCTTTTATCATTGGCTTGTAAAGAGTATGTAGTCTGCCTTTTGCCACTGATTTAAATTTTCTAAATATCTTGGCAATTTTGCCTTGGAGAGTGAGAGGAAGACTTTGAACCCTCAAAGTGAGACTCTTACTTGGAATGCATCAACAAAGTTCTTCCACTCCAAACAGCTGGACGTCAGAGTGCTCTATTGGCAATATATCTGAGATGGATGTCAACTTTCAGCAGCTGCCTCCATCAGTTCTGGCACAGCTCTTGCAGCTGCTGGGCCATTGCCTTTCAATTCTATCCTGTGCAGTTCATTCTAAAGATCATTTCTGACCATTCACATTCTATCACTTTACATCAAAATTCTCTCTCTCTCTATTACTTTGTGTTTGTTGTCTAACAAAATATCATGCTCCAATTACATTGTATAGACAAGAATAGGAGATCAATTTAGATAAATTGTCACCCATTTCTATTACTTGTCACTTCCTTGATGCCCACAATGATGAGACAGCAAAATCCAATTTGTCAGCAAGTCTGTTATCCACTATTAAATATGTTACCATGTAACTAGATAGTAATTCCTAAACTTCAAAATAGGTCTTTCAGGATATCATCTGATATTTTGAATGCTACCTACAGAGTGCCATTATCATAAGGGTCTGCAACAGTATGATGACATAAGGTTATCCTGTTGGTTTTCCAATGTGCATTTCAATCCTGTATATTAGAAGAAGGATTGTTATTATCAAAATAATCATCAATTTCCCATGCTTTAGCTATTATTACATTTCTGTTTAAAGCTTAGATATCTTTGGTGTAAAATGCATGTAGAAAAGGGAAGGGATATAACCCTCCAAAACCTTTGTGGAATCTTTTAAAGTATTGTTTATAATAGAAACAGAAAGTGCTGAAGAAACTCAGCAGGTCATGGAGCATCTATAGAAAGAGAAACAGTGAATGCCTCATCAGAGTAGAGCAGAACATCTTCAAGGTTGGCTAGAAGAACATTTTTGACCTCTGCCTGCTTCAGTCTGAGTTTCCCACCTGCTTTAAGAAGACCACTATCATCCTGGTACCTAAGAAAAACAAGATAACGTGCCTTAATGACTACACACATTAACTCTAGCCTCCCAGAAAACCTTGACCCACTATAATTCACCTACCACCGAAACAAGCCTAGGGCAGATGCCATCTCCCTGGCCCTACACTCATCTCTGGAGCATCTGGACAGTAAAGACACCTACGTTAGACTATTGTTTATAAACTACAGCTCTGCCTTCAATACTATAATTCCAAGCAAACTCACCACTAAACTCTGAGACCTGGGATTCAACACCTTCCTTTGCAACTGTATCCTTGACTTCCTGACCAACAAACTGTGATCAGTAAGGATAGGCAGCAACACCTCTGGCATGATTATTGTCAACACTGGTGCCCCATAAGGCTGCACCCCCAGCGCCCTACTTTACTCCCTGTACACTCATGACTGTGTGGCCAGATTCTTCTCTAACTCCATCCACAAGTTTGCAGATGATACCACTATAGTGGACCGTATCTCAAATAACGATGAGTTGGAGTACAGGAAGGAGATAGAGAACTTAGAGACATGGTGTCTTTACAACAACCTTTCCCTCGATGTCATCAATCCAAAAGAGTTGGTCATTGACTACAGGAAAGGGGGTTATACACATGCTTCTGTCTACATCAACGGTGCTGAGGTCGAGCAGGTTGGGAGCTTCAAGTTCCTAGGAATGAACATCACCAATAACCTCTCCTGGTCCAATCATGTAGACGCCACGGCCAAGAAAATTCACCAGCACCTCTACTTCCTCAGGAGGCTAAAGAAATTTGGCATGTTCCCTTTGACACTGAACAATTTTTATCAATGCACCACAGAAAGCATCCTATCTGAATGCATCACAGCTTGGTATGGCAACTGCTCTGCCTGGGACCACAAGAAACTGCAGAGAGTTGTGGACACAGCTCAGCACATCACAGAAAGCAGCCTCCCAACCATGACTCTGTCTATACTTCCCGTGGCCTCAGTAAAGCAGCCAGCATATTCAAAGACCCCACCCACCCCCAACATTCTCTCCCCTCTCCCATTGGGCAGAAGATACAAAAGCCTGAAAGCACGCACCACCAGGCTCAAGGACTGCTTCTATCCCACTGTTATAAGTATTGAATGGTTCCCTAGTACGATAAGATGTACTCTTGACCTCACAATCTACCTTGCTATGACCTTGCACCTTATTGTCTACCTGCACTGCACTTTCTCCTTAGCTGTGACACTTTACTCTGCATTCTGTGTTGTTTTACTTTGTACTACCTCAATGCACTGTATAATGAATTGTTCTGTATCAACGGTATGCAAAACAAGTTTTTCATTGGACCTCAGTACAAATGACAATAACAAACCAATTCCAATTCCAAGAATTGTATTGTATAGTCTGTGCAATTTCAGCAACACTCTTATTCTTACCACTTACTTTACCTCATGGCTTTCCAATATTTTGATTAAATTTGGTTTGTCTTTCTCACCATTTTACCAACAAATGCACAGAAAGTTTTAGGTATAAATGCATGCACTGCATGAACTTAAAACAATGATTTACCCTTTGAATTTGTGAACCAAAAATGTAGCTATTAATCACGTCTTTGATGTTAAATACTGCACTATAGTGTCCTTGACTGACATTTATCCAGTTTATTGAATTCAGTTTTCCAATATCACATTGAGATTTGATACCTTCTGGTTTATTGGTCCAGCACCACAGTATTAACTTCAGACAAAAATGTATCTTCTCCTCCTGCTTTTTTCCCCATTCTATAATCGTATTTGTTTCCTCTCTGTCCTTTCCTTCCTTTTACCTCCTGCTTCATCTATCTTTCGTTTTATATACTGGAATTGTCACAGAGAGTGCAATACCAGAAGAGACATTGAGCACAAGCAAAATAGCCTGGATGTATGAAGGCTCAAAAAAAGGTAGTGGAGGCCTTTCAGAACACAAGTCTTCAGGAACAGATGGCTTGAATATGACAGAAGATGAATGTGTTGGGAGGCAGCAATTCATCAAGCAAGCAGTTATTGACCTATATCACATGTAGTAGCAAGAACTGGAGTCAAACTCCTGGGCACACACAGATTTTCCAGTGGCTGTGAAGGTAATAGTGGCCATTAACTGCTATGCCACATGTTCTCCAGTCAGAAAAAAAACTTAGCATCAGCAATATGTAAGGTTGGTGTCAGTAGCCATTAGGGAGATGACAACTGGCTTCATTGCAATCAGACAGATAAATCATCTTTTCCACTGAGTTGAAAGTGATGGTGTTCTGACTCCATTGCTTGATGAACCAAAGAGCAGTGCATAATTAACTCTGCTCATGATCCCTTGTATTCTCTTATAAATCTTGCAAAGGAAATACATATTTTATATCACTCCCAGAATATATAACTGGTGTGTGATAGTATGCCCAGTTTCCTGGCTGTAACCAATCACTTGTTCATTCTGAACCAGTCTTCTATCCTTCCCTTTAGGATGGCTGCTGCACTGACTATCACACATTTTGGTCATAAGCTGGAGTTCTTGGGCCAGTTATTCAATAAGTCTTTTCTCTGAAAGCCATTAGCGTACAATCTATTGTACCATTCTGCATTTAAAAAATATGTTGGTATCTAATTGGGAAATAAGGTTAAGATTCCTTAAAGTTTTACTGCACATGAGGCCAGTCAGCCCTTTCTACCTGTGCTGGATCTTTGAAAGAGCTCTCCAATTATTATTAATCTTCCATTCTTTCCACATGGCACTGCGTAATTTTTCTTTACAGATTCAGATCTAATTCCCCTTTGGATATTGCTGCTAAATTTCCTTCCAGAACACAATAACTGGCATCTCTGTTAACTTTTGCTTAACATTCACATTCAAAAGAGAAAAATCTCAGTTTCTTTGGTCTTTCTACATTACTGAAATCAGATTTGTACTTTCTTCCATTTGTTAATCTTAGTGAAAAATTAAATCTGACTGTAAAATTGGGCATACTGCCAGAAATAGTGAATAAATGAAAATGTACAACACAGAAACAGGCTCTTCAGCCAACAAGCACCAAATTAACTAATCATGTTTTATTGCCTCCACATTCCCATCAGCTCCCCGAGATTCTACCACTCCCCTGCATACTAGAGTGGCCAGTTTACAGTGGCCAATTAACCTACTGACCTGCATGTCTTTGGGATGTGGGAGGAAACTGGAACACCCAGTGGAAACCCATGCAGTTTCAGGGAGAACGTGCAAACTCCGCACAGACAGCATCAGACCAAGATTGAGTCTGGGTCACTGGAATTGTGAGGCAGCAGCTCTACTCACTGCACCAAGGTACAGTACATGACTTGGAGGTGTGGTAGTGCTTATGACTCACAGATAGCTGTCTATTATATGTCTAAAGTCAATATGCTCAGAAAACAGAGGAAACAGGACTTATAGCAACTTCCAATAAAAGCAGGGTAATTTCTCCAGAACAAAGGCAGTGAGTGGCAGAGAGTTTTATATATAAATTATGTGTATCGTTTCAGTTATTTACAACAATGTGGTCACAAAGCTTGATTGACATATCCACTCTGGCTGCCGTTTGCATTGTGATTATGTGCAGCTTTTTTATTATGTCTCTGTAAAGCAGTGGGACATTTTGCTGCATTAAAGGTAACATTTAACTGTAAGTTGTTGTTGTAATACACGTGTTCCTTTTTAAGTAATCTATCAAACACAGGATCCACAGTGTTGGTACACTCTTAAACCTTGAAATTAAGATCCAGGATAATATGATTACATTTATCCAAGACTACTTTGCCTGTCATTACAACCAAATTATTACTTCCCTTTTTGTCGTTTATCTTTTGGGATGTAGAGGTTGCTGGTAAGACCAGCATTTATTGCCACCTCCAATGGTCCTTGAGAAGGTTATGATGAACCACCTTCTTGAACCACAACAGTCCTTCTGCTAGAACTACTCCTGCAATGTTATCGGAAGGGAGTGCTAGGATTTAAAGTCAGCAGCAATGAAGGAATAGCGATATATTCCCCAGTCAATATGGTGCATGACTCGAGGGGAACCTATAGGCAGTCGTGTTCTCATGCACCAACTGCTCTTGTTCTTGGTGGTGGAGGACAGTGGTTTGGGAGGTAATTTTGGAACCCTTGACATGTAACTGAAGTGTGTTTTATAGATGACACATACTGCAGCCATTTTGCTCTGGTGGTGAAGGGAATATTTTAGAGTGGTGGATGGGGTGCTAATCAAATGGGCAATTTTGTTTAATGCTGATCCTGCCAAACACTGTGGCCATTTTATTTGTTGCTATATGCAATTTGTGTTCATCTACTAACAAAGTTACTGGTAACTTCTAGGCTAATATTACTGAATACAAATATTCATTCTAGATTTTCATATGATCAATATATGTGTAAGGGGCACAAGTTGTATTCAGTTCTAATCTGAAGAAGCTTTCTATTTTTGCTGTTCCCTTTTTCTCGTTCTTGGCTTTAATGGGTTTCTTTCACACACCAATGTGACAGAGGAACATGACAGGATACTTCTGAGGAGATTCTGGAATCATAACCCAATTTTGCTTTTAGCAATGAAGGAAAGGCATTCACTATTTACCTCGCTGAGAATTGCTCGAAGAGTTTTTGTGAGCTTGTAATGTCCCCAAATATGACATCTGTTTCAGTTTGGTGCCCTCTACAGGATATTGTATTTTTTGTGCAAGCAGGAAAGTAAAAGTGAAGCTCTTCAACTGTTTAGATTTAAGAAACCCTGCTGGACAGGTAGGGAGATAGTTAATTCTTGATCAGGTGAGTTGTAAGAGAGGGTGGTGGGGCAGGGAGTTGTGGGTTTTAATTGAACCAACAGTCACGGAGTATCAAAAATCTGATACCAACTTGTCCACCTCCATCGTTATCTAAATGGAGCAAGTTCCATGTGGGAACACTCCTCAGGACAGTTGGGTTGGAAGTTGACTGAATATGGAGTTAAATTAGTAAACTATACAGTTTAGTTTCCAAACTTTGGGGGAGATAACTTTGGGGGAGATGACTTTGCAGTTCCCAATGGCCACCTTCACCTTTGATGTAGCTTGTGCCCCAAGGAGAACCAATAGCAAGAGCCCTAGGATCAGCAGCAGGTTCTTCCTGATATATACCTCCTTATGCATAGGAGAGCAGGAATTAGTAAAGTGGTGCAGTGTTCAGAAGGCCATTCGGGGAGTTGACAAAAGCTGCAATGGCATATCTGAGATGGCTTAGGGCATCACAGTGGGTGGTCATAGATACTGGAAACAGACCCACAGGTTACTTTGAGAGATGATTATGATGTTACATTTCTGTTGACTATCAGTGGTGGTGGGACAGATTGGGGTATGAGGTTGACAGAGAAGGATAAGTGGATGTGCTTTGCATGTGTTCCATGCATCTGTTCATTTCTGTCACTGACAGGTATCTCTCACCATTCAGGAGAAGAGACAGAAAGGGAGAGAAATACATGTAACACTTCCAATTGTTGAGGATCCAGCACTGCAGGTAACCAGGCTGGAAGATTGTATGGCGATCATAACCAGGAAGCTGGGGCCTGACAGGCACCTGCTGGTAGGATTCTGTCTCTTCCAGGTTCACCATGGGTATCATCAGCCACCTTTCTCTTCAAGCAGCCAACCAAGTCTGCTTGAAGGTGTGACCATTGAGGGAACACTGCTAAAGATGAAAGCCATAATGGTAAAAATGCAGATTGAAATTGGGTGGTGAGGTAGGTGCAGGACAGAAGTGAATTGGAGCAATGCACCCATATAGTGTAGATGAATATACCACTCCCAATCTTCCCTGATTTAATAAGGTTATTGAGTTGTCTGTGGCACTGAATCCAGGATTGAAAGACCTCATTCCTGCTACTCACTTCTGGGTCAAACTGCAGCTATGCCTTATTAATGCTATCTCCAGGCTGATTTCTCCCAATCAACCAGGAATATAATGATCCTGCAGACCTCACAATGACTGCTATGACATTCGTTGAGAAGCCACTGGAGCATTGGGCAGCCTTTGCACGTCTGCAGTCCATCTCTTGCTTCTTTTGTGCAGTTAACTCCAGAATACATCAAAATTTGTGTTTATAGATTAACTTTAAACAATGGAGTTGAAATTGCGCTATGAATGACATCATCATTCCTCTCAAACTAATTCTTTGGGGAGTATCAGAAATAATATGTTAACTTGACAATTAGATGAAACAGCTCTGACAAACATGCAGCAGAAAATGTTACAGCTCCATTTCTTACCAGCCAGCCTCTTGCACAGATGATGCCAATGTAGGACACATGGACTCTGAGAAAGGTGAGACAGGAGGTGCTTGACTGGATGAGAATGTGGGGAGTTTGGGAGGGTGTTGCACTTCTTCCACCATTTACGCTGGATTTTTGTGTGCCAGTGATGAATGGACTTAAGGTTCTCAATAGTGTCCTAAAACTTCTTTCTCCATTTTGAGCAGTCATGGGCCATGGATTCAGACGATCAGGTGGTGATGTTATATTTAATCAACAAGACTTTGAAAACATGCTTGAAATATTTCCTCTCTGCACCTGTAAATCTTTTGTAGTGACGGAGCCTAGAATGCAGAATGTGTTTCAGTTGTCTGGTATCAGTTATGTGGATAACTTACCCTGTCCATTGGAGCCAATTGAGTTTACTTAGGGCCTCAATGTTGATCTGGGAGAGCAAGCTGATGTTGGTTCACTTACCCTGCCAGGGGATTTTGGAGAATTTTTTAGAGGCAGCATTGGTGTTATCTCTCCAGTGCTGTGAGGTTTTTGCGGTAGGTAGCCCATGACTCAGGGATGTTCAGGAGTGCAGGATTACAGCTGTCAGGTAGACCATGAGCTTTGTGCCAGGTTTGAGGTACTTATCTCCACATAATCTTTTCCTCACATGGCCAAAGAATGTGCAGAATTTTATCATCAATTACTTCCTTTATTTCATTGAGAGCTTGCTCCCAAGATAAGGAAAGAACGTTTCCCAGAGTATCTTTGAAGACTTGTATTGAGTGGTTTGTTCAGTAGGGACACATTGTTAGAGAACCTTTGTTTTGTGAATGTTTAATGTAAGGCCCATCATTTCATATGTTTCAGAGTCGATGGTGACGTGGAGCTTGATCTTTGAACATGTATATAAGCAAATATTGTCTGCATTTGCAGTTTGGCTTCACAGATTGAGTGGTTTCCTATTTGTCCTATAGGTTAGCTCCATTCCAGTGGGAAGCTGGTGGAAGGGGAGGAGCTGCATTGCGGCAAGAAAGATTGATGTAAGTGTCGGGGAGATGATGCAGTCTTGGTTGACACCTGCCGGGCTCTGTTGTGGTCCTGTCGGTTAGGATCACTGCTTGTATGCCATCATGTAGCAGATGTAGGATGGAGACAAGTTTCCAAGGGAAGCCAGATTTGAAAAGGATGGTCTACAGTCCCACTTGATTGATGGAGTCAAAGGTTTTTGTGGTCAAAACCTTAAAGTAGCAATTGTTTCATGCCTGGGCAGCATCTTTAAAATTTTGTTAGATTGCTTTCAGTATCCCCACTATGAAAAGAGTTCCAGTAATCCTGCAAAAAATTGGAGTTGTCTCAAAAAACAAGTTTTGGCTACACTTCCATTAACCAAATTCTTCCACTCTGTTCACTTATTTTTCCACAAGATGCAAAAAATTCTTAAATCAAACAATTTTTATGGTATTGACCCAATCTGTTAGTTTGTCTGCTACAATATATAATATTCTTATTTTAATAATGTAACACATTGTGAAGTTTTGTTTCTGACAACAAATTGCTCGTGGTAAAATGAAGTAGTTTGTATTCACTAATGAGAGTCACAGCTAATAATATGGACCATAACACTATCATTGCCTCTTCTTTAATTGAAAACAACAACCTGTAGGTTTGGTGTAAATAAAACAATATTTTCAATGCATGCATATTGTATCCCTAGCCCCTGCACCCTTGAATTCTTGCCAGCAGAAAATAAACAGTAAACTCAGTAGCACCAGGAGGACCCCCTTTTTAGGATCACCCATCACAGTCTACAGTCTATTGTGAACTTAAAACTGCCAGTGAAATGGCTTTATGGGAATTGAGTTTAGTGATGTTGGATTTGACTATTTTAATTAGTTTTTTTTAACATGTATAGTGTTTAATACACCTCAGGTGGCTGCACAAGGAATGGCCGCTTACTAACATTGGTTCATCCATCAGGTGAATATGTGGTTTTTTCATTGGTTGGTTTGGCCACAAGTATCTAATAGGTTTCCTGATTGGACTATTGTTAGCTAAAGAGCAGCTCTTATCTCAGATATAAGAGGTGTCACTTTTTGTTAATTTCTCTCTTGCTCTTCCTCCCCCTGGCCTGAGCTTTCTTTTGTTCCTTTGTCTCGGCTCATCAAAGCTAGTGCCATGTGCTCTGTGACTGTTAAGTTGTTTCAACTCATTTCTGGACTCTTGAAAGAACCTGTGGATTTGAAAATAACCGGATCTGACGATTTTGGTGTAGTCGGCAAAGGATAGTTATGAAAAACAGTTTGAAAATTCCTCAGACAGAAGGTAAAAGCATCTTCCATTTCTGAATTGTGGGGGAAATCATTGGATTCTGCTTTAGTACACCATCTGAAGGAAGTTTAAGAGTGAGAAGAAAACTCTTATTTTACCTTGCTATTTGAAATATTTCAGGTTGAAACTCTATTGATAACTGTGATTAACACCTAAGTGAAGAGTATTCATCTGAGATTGAACTGAAACAATGGCTGGCATTAAGAAACAAACCACAGCATCTCCAACTGAGAGAGACCTGATAGCTGGGGGTTTAAGTGCTTACTTGGATAAAGTATCACAATTTGATGTGACTAACAAAACAATCTGGAAGAAATGTGCTATTGATCCTGACTCTAGTGAAAATTGGCTTATGAGTGATGTTGGAAAGATATGGAATAAGATTCAGAAAATGTGGTCAGGAAAGGCAAACTGGCTGGACTATTGCAGTATTAACAGAGCTAAGAAAGCGTGAGCGTGCAGTTGAAAAGCCAAATCACTGAATCTGAGTGAGTGTGCCAAGTTAAAAAGCCAAATCACTGAATCTGAGAGTGAGCGTGCTGAGCTAAAAAGCCAAATAAAGTGAATTAACCGAACAATTGGGGAAGAAGGAAGAAATGTGTAACATGCTGAAGGAACAGTATGATAGAGACAGTAAAAAGTCCAAAGAATAACTTTATGCATTAATTGAATGAGTGAGAAAACAAAGCAATAAATGTAACCAACTTAATGCAAAATGTGGGGAACTCCAGAGCAGACTGAATCAGCTGCAATAGTCAGGATTTTCAGTGGCGGTCCTTCCAGGGGCACAGCATTGAGCAGACCCCAGGAACAGCTCCACCTTTGGAACTCTACGGTACTGTGGGATGGATGTAACACTGACTCAACAGAAACCTCGGGTGACTCAAGTGATGACAGCGATGAAAGAATTGGTCTGGCAGCCATGTCACAACTTGCCCCAATAAAAATGAAGGCAATCAAAGCACGCAAGAATGAGAATGGAGATTATGAAAGGAGGCGAGAGGTTTACCATCAACTACTGGATCCAGAAAAGATTGATAAATGGTCCAAAGAAATTCCACATCCTAAAAAAGGAAACTTAAGGACTTGCACTGACCTTCAATGAGTCAAGAACATATACCAACTGCATCCATATGATGGCCTCCAAATTTTGGCCACTGTTGTCTTCTCAGCAAACCAGGCAGTTGAGTGAGAGAATTGATGACTGCAATGGGAGATGACAGACAGGACCTAAGAGGTGGTTGGAATGCAATTAAGGGATGGCTGAAAGAACAGGCCCCAACGCAGATTGATTGGAGGAAAGTGATCATTGCAAACAAAAGGCTTCAGAGGATGTTTCTGAATACGAAGACCAGTATAAGACAGTTTGGATCAATTATTCAGGAGTTCAAGGAATAACTGAAGATAATATAGAAGAATCCAAATATGGCCCCCTGAAGTCAGCATTCATGGATGGCTTGAAAGCAGATGTTGCCAAAATGGTGAGGCTAACAAAAGCAAATTGGAGTGAAGCTGCCGTTTCCTACAGTGATCTGGTGCAAACTGCCAAACAAGTGGAGAAAGATATCGAAGTCCAAATAAGATCGGTGCAGACGAACCAACTGTCCACACCTGCTAACCAACAGGACAAGTGGGACTGCAATGCACAGCGATATCGGTCTGGGCCATGTCCACAAGGTAATAAAATAAGATGTCAGCTCTGTGGTAAGAAGGGACATAGTGCAAAAAAGTGTTGGCATAAACAGCCTCAGCAACAACAATTCCAACCACAGCCTCAGCTGCAAGTTCAATTCCCTACCTCACACAGAATAGGGCACTTTGATGAGATGGAGCAGGTTCAAAGTACAACTTCGGATGCAGTGGACATGTGGCACACATTGTATGATAGTTTGGTCGATTACTGTCGGAACTTAACCCAAGTTGTTTAGTCTGCTTCCCAACGGGTTTCTGGTGCTTGAGCAGTCCATCAGAAGGAGAACACACCCTGATTCCTGGCAAATGGGTCCTGGTCAAGAAACCACACAAGGAACCACTGGGAGCTCAATGGGAAGGCCCTTACCAAGTATAGCTGATCACCAACTTGGCAGTCAAGGTAGAAGGTAAAAGCAAGTAGATCCATGCCAGCCACTGCACGTGGACTAAAGTGGTGCCAGATGAAGGCAACAAGTGCTGTGGTTAATGTGCTAGTAACCTCCTGGTCACAGTATTTACGCTGCTGGGCTACAGTGAGCAAATCACTAACCAGCCAGAAGACTTCAAGCAAGTTGACAACTACTGGACATCACGAAGTCTATTCTAATATTAGTTGTTGTTGTAGTTTTAATCACAATCTACATCCTTATTACTTGTTTAAAGGCAATCTTTAGTAGAATTATTCAAACTCGTGCAAGTGCATCCACTGATCTGCCTAACCATGACACAAGGCTACGAATGTTTTGAAGGACATGGGTATATCCTTGTACATATTTTTAAGTCTCTTCTGCAACTGAATTTTCAGATATAATAATTCTAAATGGGTGATTTAGAATCAAAGGGGGGATTGTTGGATTCGACTGTTTTAATTGGTTTTTTAACATGTATAGTGTTTAATACACCTCAAGTGGCTGCACAAGGAATGGCCGCTTACTAGTTTATTGGTTCATCCATCAGGTGAATGTGGTTTTTTTCATTGGTTGGTTTGGCCACAAGTATCTAATAGGATTCCTGATTGGACTATTGTTAGCTAAAGAGCATCTCTTATCTCAGGTATAAAAGGTGTCACTTTTTTGTTAATATCCCTCTTGCTCTTCCTCCACCTTGGCCTGAGCTTTCTTTTGTCCCTTTGTCTCAGCTCATCAAAGCTAGTGCCATGTGCTCTGTGACTGTTTCTTTGTTTTAAACTTTTCCAATAAAACTTTGAAGCACCAAGTTGTTTTCAACTCATTCCTGGACTCCTGAAAGAACCTGTGGATTTGAAAATAACCAGATCCGACAGTGATTATCATTTCAAGTTTTCCTAGTCTGGCATCCATCACATTACTGGAATGGAAATGAGGAAAGGCTTTTCATCAAGACAACTTCACCTCGAGTCTCCAACCTTTTTCCATTATCACTAAGGACCTACCTAAATTGAAACATTGTGCAAATTGCAGATTCTGTGATCAGGTAATGTTTTAGTACGGGCCATTGATGTTGAGTCAACCCTGCGTATTCCTTCATTCACTGAATCTCTGTTCTGAAAGCCCATTCTGGATAGGAGTGAGATGGTGTAGTGATAGTGGTGGTGGCACAGATGGGAGAGAATGGCACAGTTGACACCCCCTGGATCAAGTCAGCACCTGGCAGGAAGTGGGGAAAATTCCTGGTCTGCCTGCAGAGGTTTCAGGGTGTCCTCCATTGTGCTAGTGAGGGGCAGTGGTAGAACCTGCTCTCTGGATTGGAGTAAGCCAAATGTTGGGCTGCACCTCCCGCAGCTGTTGTGAAAGGGATTGAAGCAGTCCTCTGCCCTGGGTTACTTGTGCCATCCCACTCACTCCCTTGTCCTGGAAGAATGATGGTTGGTAAAATAAGATATCTTTATTAGTCACATGTACATCACAACACACAGTGAAATACATCTTTTGCGTAGTGTTCTGGGGGGCAGCTGCAAGTGTCACCATGCTTCCAGCACCAACATAGCACGCCCACAACTTCCTAACCCATGCGTCTTTGGAATGTGGGAGGAAACCAGAGCACCCGGAGGAAACCCACGCAGACATGGGGAGAACGTACAAACTTAGACAGTGGCGGGAATTGAATCCCGATCACTGGCACTGTAAAGAGTTATGCCAACCACTACACTACCGTACCTGCCCATGATAGCTCAGAAGGTAGCAGCTGGTTCCTGACAGGAGCCACAAGACAAAAAATTATCAGGTACATAATGCTCTTTAAAAGTGTAAACCAGTGTATATGTAACTTAAGACGTTTTCTGACTAGAAACAAACGTGGCTACTGATTTATGCAAATTATTGCTAATAATAAAAAGTCAAATGAAAATCTTGCAGATCCTGGAAATCTGAAATGAAAACAAAATATTAGAAGCACTCAACAGGTCATGCAGCATAAAAATTCAATATTATTTTTCAACAAGTTCTGTCTAACTTATCTGCAGCTCAGTTTTTGATCTACCCTGCAGTTTAGATAAGGCTTGTCATCAGTGTAGGTGCCACCTAGTGGCTGGATACAAAATTGTATTTACTATCATTACATGGAAATAACAATAGGAGTAAAGGCCCTAGATGTTCATTAGCTCCTTAATGGAAGTGTTAAAATATGGTTGCAAAATTCACCTATGCTGATTCATGCCATGATATTAGGATCACAGCATTTAATCACAATCCCTGAGTAACAACACAATGCTTCCTAAAAAAGAAAGTGGCACTTGTGATCATTGTTAACAATTCAGTTGCTGGGACTGAACTGTAGCCAAAATGGAGGTTTCTAGTCCTACATTGGAAAGTTGTCATAAAGTCACACCCACCTTCCACAGTGGTTAAGGTTTGGAAGAGAGGTGAGGTTAGGTCCATAGATTCAGAGATCCTTGATGATGAATTTCACTCCCATTGTTGAATGATTTTTGTGCCAGATAGTGTGAGACCTGAAAGGGTACATTTAAAGCTAGTAGAGGTGCTAGCCAGGTACACAGTAACTCAAAGCATGGACCATTGCTGTTGAAAGTACTGTGACCTCAAAATATGTCAATGTGAGAACTCCAGTATTTCACCGGTTCTACAATTGTCCAGGTATCTACTGACTTATTCAGACCCTCTATCCTAGATCCCCTCTTGCACACACGCGCACACACACACATGCACATTGACACACACAATTCTTAACAGCCAGTCACACACACACAGAAAACTCAAGTGATTATCAGTTTTAGTATAAGAGTTTCTGTGTCTTTCAGGAAAATCTTGCCCTTGATTTCTGTCTGTCAAGAAGATGGGATTGAGGGAGGACAGTGGGGCATTTCTCTTGTGCTCAGAGCCTGACCTGGCTGAAAGGAAGGGTACTCCTCCTGATGGACTCTGGGCAGGCAAGTAACCAAGCTGATTACCAAAGAAGGTATGTACTCTGATATGCAATTATCTTGTGCTCTCATCACTCCCCTCTCCCTTATTGAAATTATAATTTTGTCTAAAAGAATTTGCCTGTGTGATGGCCATTCTCTGCCAAAGGGCAATGCTAATAGGGCCATTCTATTGCATGTGTTTATCATGGCAGGCTCTCCAGACAAATACAGAGTTCTGCTCTGTATATACATATTCCCCAGGAAAAAGAAAGACCAAAGACTGTAACTGCAGAGGCAGGAATAGTGTATTATGAAGACTCCAGATAATGCATCTCCTGTAACCTTGAGGCATTGGGTAGGTAGGAGAAGATGTTGACAACCAAATTTAATTTCTCCTGAGCAATGTATGAGAGAGCTCTGTAGATATCGAGTACCCTGCTTCTCAGGAGTTTAGGGTTCCTAGCAAATTCATCTCGGGTATGTAGTGATCTCAGCAGCTCTGTTAAATCTGTTCTGCATAATTGAGATCAATTGTTTGAATATTAATAATGGCTCACTGATCATGGCAAAAACATATAAAGCAGCAGCTGAGGACCACAGTTCAGAAGGAAAGTGTACATCCCTTAGCCTAATAATCACTCAGCCTTAAAAATGTCGCTGTTATTTTATGTTTTACTCTCCTTGTTTGAATGCTGGGATAATTCAGAGCTAAATGCCAAATAGCTTTCACTGATATTTAAATCTTGATGATAAATGTTGTCTATTTAACAAAAAGGCTATTCAAACACAAGGACAAGACACCCCCAACCCTGTGGAAATATGTACTTCCAGCAGAAATCAATGAAACACAATCAGAAATAATGATTTTGAACCAGAACACTGTACAGATTTTTTCACATTCAATCTTTGGTATTGAGACACACTGAAACATCCCTACCACTGTCCTGGCTGAGATCAGTTATATCACGAGAGGCAAGAAACAAATTTAGGAATTCCCTAATCTGTATGATGGAGGTATTCACTTAATAAACTTCTTTAACTACCAGGAATCAATTTGGATTCTTAGTAGTAATGTGCAACTTACTCATGATTACTATTGGTCCTTGTGCTTCAGATGGAATGCCACACTTTTGATTCAAAAAGCAAGTAGCAAACAACAAGGTCTTCACTTATTGCTCACTTTTCATAGAATTTTGTTCCATTGTTAAAGAAGTATGATGGTAACTGGGGGTGAAAACCTATCGCTGGGCATTGATTTATTAATTCATTGATTAGAGAAAGGAAATGTACTTAAATATGTTTGTTGTTTCTGCTATAGGAAGTGAGAACAGAATGAAACTTGGTTGGAGGGTAAGTACAAGGCTCATTAAGCTGCTAACATTCTTAATTTTAAAGGAAACCCCTAACCAAAACCTCCAACCATAGTGTGACTGGAGTGTTTCAGTTGTTCCTGTTAATAAGCAATGTCGCACTTTTAAAAGCCATCTTGGTGCCTCTTCCAGTCTTTATCCTATCTTTCAGTATGAGAGTGGTGGCATTCCTCCTCAATATTAGTATATCAGATCTGGCTGCCAGCAGGTCTTCATTGACTGCTGATCTCTGATCCCTGTAGCTTGGCGGTCATGTCTTATCATGCCAAGTTCCCCAGAGCAAAAAGAAATATAGCAAGTAAGTTGGGTTTGTTGGAATAATGTGCACTGGTATCACTGAGAGCTGTGTTATCAGTACGGGTGTATTACTTTCAAGACAATACAAAAACACTTCAAAATAAAAACTTTTGGAATACATTTGCCTGGTGCTAAAAACTGATTCCTCAGTTGCCCCCACTCTTTCCCAAAGTAGTCATCCAACTCTACCTGAAGAGAGACTGGACTTTTTCCTAATCAGAGCTTCAATGGCACACGGTCTGATCAGAAGAGACCACAACCTATTGGCAGTGGGCCCATTTTTTGCCTCAGAGGTATATCATTTACCCAGCAGTAAATTACTTTTTAACTCTGCTGTGACTACAGCAACATTCCCTGTTTCCAGGGTGCCAGAGCCCCACACAAGTCAGTTATAATGTGCAAAATTCTGCCCATTATTGAGTGGTTGTGTGGGAGTGAGTATGTATGTGAGGGAGCCGACATGTGAGCTGACCCATTTTTGTGGGTTTGAGGATATCTAACACCCGTACACCCCAACCTATTGATTGACATCCATCTGAAACCTTCCTTCCTCTGGCAGCACCTCCTGTAACAATGGGTAACAATTGGCAGGCAGAACCAATGAACTCCATTTCAGGCTGCGGCCAGCCAGCACAATACAAGTGAAGCTCACTTCTGATAGTTAATCCAGCTTCCTGCCAGGTATGACCAGATGGCTAGCCAGCACCTTTTACCAGCCAGCTAAACAGATAATGCTCAGGACGAAAAAGAAAGGAAAGAGAGAGAGAGTCACCCAAAAGTATTTAGTCATCTGAAAAGACTGAGAAGTCTGGAAATCTTTACACAGGACTCATTATCCACTCTCCACTGCATTAAAAGCAGTGCCTCACATTTTACTGTTGTGTGAATGTAAGTGCTGATTATTAACTCAGATAGGGGAGAGGGAGAGAAAGAAGCTGCATTGAGGTGAGGACACCTGGAAGAAGGGTCTTGCCCAATTTAATGCCTGGATGTGGTCACTCTCTTGGTTTGTTTGATGGCTGCAGCTCGCTGGGATTGACAGGGTGGCTGACTATTGTATGGGTAAGCTTTGGGTACCAAGCTGCAGTTGTTGAGTAGGGTGGAGGGAAAGAGTAATCAGAGGCCATGATGAGAAAATAAAAGGGTCAGATGGAGAGATTGCAAGTCTTGGAAGAGATCAGAAATTGGTTTGGGGGAATTTTGGTGGATTTCAATGCCTAATTAACATGTACCTTGAGTGGAATGCACTTATGTTATCCTCATTCTGCTCAGTCATTCCCAGTGACAACAGCATCCTTCCAGAGATAACCACACTGTCGATTGGTTGTGTGTCTACCACAGAAGCCAAAATAGGGGCATTATCTGTATCTGAGACACGGCCACAATAATGTCCTGCCAATTGTTAGCATCTTGCCATTGGGAAGTGGCTGTGTTTCCACGGACCAGAAACATATTGTTCATGCTCAGGATGACAGAATTTGTCCTCTCCAAGGCTGCCACTCAGTGTTCTTGCTGTTTCCTGTTGACCAACCCAGAATGCTGCCACTCTGACCAAGATGCCATGTTCATAACTGGGGCCAGTGTGCCTCAGGGCATTGTAATCCTTCTGATGCACTTATAGTCTCCTCTCACAACCAGGCATCTCTCCATCTGCCATGCTACAGCCACTATGGTAGCATTGTGAAGAAGTAATAGGAAGCAAAGCCACTTAGATGGTAAGCACAAAGCGAATGCACAGAGGTACTTGATTGATAATTGTGTGGCATATGATCATAAATTTAGTTTTTTTTTATTTTTCAGGAGCTTGTATTTTTGCATTTGACCAAGCAGATACAGTGATGTAGAGTTCACCTCAGGTAACACATTAATCCAAACCCCACGGCCACTGACCACAGCTAATCCAAACCCCAGCCAAGCTGGAGTACTTAGCATTTGTTCGAGACCTGACATAACCAAACCTAGAGGCATTTGCCGAAAAGTAGAAAATAGACACTGTCCTCCACATATGTTGCTTTGATCAAAAACAGAGGAGACATGTGGCATCTAGAACCAGGGCTCACTGTCTCAAAATAAGTATTGGATAGTGAATCTCTGGAATTCTACCCAAGAGGGTTGTGGGGGCTCAGTCACTGAAATTGATGGATTCTTATATATTAAGGGAATCAAGGGATATGGGGTAAGTGCAGGAAACTGTTGTTGAGCTAACTGATCAGCTGTGATCTTATTGAATGAAAGTAGGCATGAGGAAGTGAATGATCTGTGTCTAATTCTATTTTTTTTATTCTTAGGTTCTGTGGCAGAGGAGTTATAAGTGAGGGAGGTGGGCACAAGTCAGAAAGTTAGTTTGCAATCAGGAGAGCAGATGCTTGAAGCATAGCAATGATGAAGCAAAATGTAGGGTAAGAAAGCCCTCTTTTTGCAACTAATTAATTATAAGTCCATGAAATACTAGTTTTAACAAATGGATGCCTCCTATGAATCTCATACAATTTATCAAAACAAAAGGAAAGTTGAGCTTACATGAGCCAGGTGCAAACGCTGCCCAAATTCTCAGTCCAATACATACCATTGAAAGTTTCCATATTTAAATATGTTAGTCAATGAACAAATGCAATAATAATTAGAATTAATGCTAATAGGTGTGGACTGATCAGTTAAATTGCAACTGTCTGTCGTGGGTCATCTTGTAAGAACTTCGTTACAGAGTTAGAAAGTTGTGGATTTAAGTTCATCACTCCAGAAATTTGGGTGCAAACATCTAGGTTGTCACCTCAGTGCAGTACAATCGAGACTACTTCACTGTCGGGGGTGCTGTCCTTCAGATGATACTAGCTACTGAAGATACTGCCCACGGCACCAACCTGAAGAAGAGCAAGGGAGTTATTCAAGGTGTCCTTGCCAATCTTTATCTCCCAGTCAACACCAAGTCATTTTTACACTGCTCTTGGTGAAGGAGGATGCAAATTGCCTGCTGTGCTTTGAACACTGATCCGGAGCCTACAGTCGAAAGCGCGATGGGACAGTGTGAAGCAGTGAAAGGTGCCGCACAGGTGGAAACTTTACAGGTAAGAAATATCTCGCTCTCCAGATTTCACCAGTGATGTGATAGACTTAAAGGGTCCGAGAATTTCTATGTAAAAAAAAAAGTTGCTTTCAAATTAACGGACACAACTATTTTCATTCGCCAGCGATTTCTGTCGATGTTCAGGAGAGTGTTGACTCTGTCATGAAGGTCGGTGACCCTTTAAATGAGCCAAACGCGTGCGCAGTGCGGTACGTTGGTGGTGGTGAGCGGCGGGCCAGTGTTACTGCAGTGGACGTGTGGAATGTGTGTGGAGCCTCGGCTGCGGCATGAGCAGGGCTTCCACCGACTGATTTCACAGAGACATGATTGCATGCCGTCGAGGGCTGCCACAGCACCGTTACCTTAGTCCTCCCGCTGTACAGATCTGAATTGTATCATCACTTCATTATTTGAGATTAAAGGAAGAGGCAGTTACAGATACCACAGAGGACAAAGACTTTGGAGCTAATAGTGTAAGTATTTAAACATCGCCCGCTGAATGAATGGGCAGCACTAGGAAAGGGAGATTTGTGTTTTAAACAATAATTGTATCCATCGGGACAATCTGTAAAATGAGGTAGCAATGGATCTGATAATCTCCCCGCAGTGCCAGCCGGTGCACGGAGGCAGCAGAGAGGCAGTTTCATTGTCTCCTCGTCGTGGGCTCCAACCTCTGCGGCTTCACCAGCATGGCCTGAAACTGGATTCTTGCTTGGGCTTCTCCAGATGGTTCCCCCAGCTGTGGGTGTGGGTGTGGCGGTGGGGGTGGGTCACACAGCTTCCCATAACAGCTGTAATGCGCAGCAGTAAACTGCAGGCAACCCCGATGAAAAGGTCTGACATCGAGGTGGTGCAGTGTACTTGAGGCATGGGTGTAAATGTTAGCTGATAGATGGTGTTCTATTGAGAAGCGCTGCCTGTAACGAATCGCAAATTATAGATTTTCTTCCTATTTTAATAATAAATAACTTTGGCTTTATTGAAAGTAGAGGGTCCTGATTTGTTTCTATCAGGTTGTAAGCAAATCAATGAAACCGACCTTGACCAAGTGCAAGTATTTTATTTAATAATTTGAATGGGACAAAATCATGGTTTCCTTTTGAATAATCTGAAAATAGCAATATATACCATTAAATGGAACTAAGAAATTACAGTTGAAAAACTACCTCTGATTTTGCTAATTACTCTATTTTAGCAAATTGTAGCAGCAAAAGTCTCCGTAGTGATGTCTGCACAAAGAACATAATGTTCCGTAAATAACAAAATCTTGTTATCTATCGCTGTATTGGTTCACTTTAAAACCCCTTCATGCACTAATTTGCTGCTTTGCAGTGCCTGTTGTTGGTTCAAAAGCTAATGGAATTGGAGGTCGCTTGAAAAACTGGAGCTCAGAACTTAGTGGGAGTAAACTCAGGAAACCCACTGTGCCCTCATGGGATAGAGGAAAATGAGATTTATAAACATTTGCTAACTAACTTTAAAAAAGCCACAACTGAAATGAACAGTTGTTTCCCCTTCACACTTGGATTAAATGGTTTAATTTTGAGTGGTTTAATGGCTAAAACACTTTGCAATAATAATTGTATGAGATGTGGTCCACATTTTGCTTTGTTTGCTGCCCATGTCTGAAAAGAACTAAAATGCCTATTGCTCAGATGTAAATCAAAATGTCTCAATTTAAAAGAAATGAAGAGAAACTGGAGCAATGGCAGAGATTCTTACTGGTATATTTTTCTCTCTGATGTTAATTCTCTGAAAAGTGAACACATGGTCAAACACTAGCAAGAAACATCAGCAAGCTGAAATCCTTTAGTTGTTGCCAAAGGTTTGGAGAATGCAGCAGTTCATTTGGGAGCTCTGACACAAGTGCATCAGGTTTGTAATTATATGTCTACTTCATGTGCAGAACTGCACTTTTATGCCAGTTATCCATGCACAGTTGAACAAGTGAAGAGAATCTCTGCACTCATTGCAGCTTTAGTTTGGATAGTTGTGCAATACTCCAGTTAAGTATGTACACATTGTTTACAGCATTCCTGAAAAACAAAGCTCTTACCTCATCAAAACTATTGTCAAATGGAAAGAGAAATCAGCTGTAACCATACCTTGGAGCCCTTTTCTATGCTATGTGACCCTGACTCTATACCAGCAATTACTGCTGGCTAATGCCAATTCACGTAGCTAGCTATGTGATGGGCAAAGCCTTGCATCATGAGTGGAAGTTTTACATTATCCTTGGTCATTACAACAAACCCTCTTTCCTGGCTGTTGACTCAATCCCACTGACCAGGAATTGTCTGGTTGAATCAGAATGATTGCATCCTTAGTTTTGTATGTACACTTGAGATAAGCTTCTGAGAACCAATCCATGCCATTGCTGAGATCATCTTTTCCATCTCCTTAATATTTGCTTGACTGTGCTTTTGTGAAATCTAGACTTGATTATTTAAATCCACTTCTGGCTGGCTTCCCACTTTCCATCCTCTAAACTTGAGTTCATCCAAAACTCTGCTACCCATGTACACTTTGCACCAAGTCTTTGTCCTGTACCCCAATGCTTGTTGACCTACATTGGTGCACAGCAGGACAATTAATTTTAAACTTCTTATCCTTGTTTACAAAATTCTCCATCGCTTTAATCTCCCTGTCTGTAAAGTCACACAGCTCCATAAGCCTTAAAGACATGTGCACTTGTGCAATTCTGCTGCCTTCCATTTACCTCATTCAGCTGAAAGGACCCAACCTCTCCATCTCTCTACCACTTTCCTCTTTTGGGATGCTCCTTAAAACCTTCTCGTTGATAAAGTTCTGATTATCTGTCATAATATCTCCTTATGATGCTTTGTGTAAAATTGTGTTTGAATGAGCATAAACCCTGACCTGATATTAACTCCCAGATTTTTGCCTGCATAGGTTAGTCAGATGGCTGTGTACAGTGGGCAGGAAGTAATAGTTGGCCAGTGGGCAGTAGTGGATGTTTAAGTGACTGGTTGCTGGCTGGGACCAACAAAAAAGCTCGTGATCGAATAGGTAGTTTTCCAGGAGGGGCTCTGAGAAGATCTTATTACACTGCAGTTAGGGAGTCAAGGCAGGAAAACTTGGACTCAACTTGCAGGTTATGGAGAAACACCTGTCCTTGGTACCAGACAGCTTATTCAGATTCTTTGGGACATTGTCCTCTTTCCATATAACCTCCCTGGCCAGAGGGGTACAGAAGCTTCCTAGCTCAGGCCTCAAATACCTTATTGGACTTTGATCTAAAAGTATCCCACTAGTTTCTGCTGAAAGGTGCCTTTGTTGTCTGATTAGGAAGCCAGGTTGAGATTTAAGTTGGCAGGTAAATTACACAGTCAATTTTATTTCTTCACCCATTGACTTCTGCTGGGTCTGTTTAAATATTTATCCTGAAATGCATTGACATACATGACTTAACTCTAAGTGAATAGAGAAGGTATTTTTCCTTGCACATTAATGTATTTTTGGAAAACATTTAAATGTATCTCCATTCTTGTTGCTAATCTTCACTTCTGCCTACTATGCATTTGTACATATGATCTTCATATTGTCATTCTTATAACCTAATTCATTTATTCCAAAAGGTAACTGCAAATGAAAAACGACCATTTAATTTCAGCCTTTCACAACACACATCCAGGTGTTCCATAAATTGATCCAGCTTGGATTGGACCACCTTTCCTATCATCCTCTACCCATCATTACAGCATACTTTGTGCAAAGATCAACATCCGTGTACCTCACTTAACCTTTTATTTGTTAAGCACCTGGCATAATTTTTGTATCAACCCATACAGTCCAGGAGCAGTACATGTGTGGAGGTGACCATTTCCAGCAATAGTGTACATAATCCCAAGTTGCTATAGAGAAAAGTTGAAAGCTGCTGTGGCACACATTTTTTTTTTTACAACAATAGCCTTTGTGTCTTGAGCATTAAAATCCTTTTTAGTACAGATGCTGCAAAATTTTCAGTCATTGGAAACCTACAATTCATTCTGATATTTTGCTACATCCCTTTAAGTTACTGCTGGAGGTCAACCAAGAACATAGGAAATAGGTGCAGGATATAGTAGGCTATAAGGCCTCTCAAACTTGGTCCATCATTCAGTATGGTCATGACTTATTTGATCTTAGCATCATCTGTTTTCATGCATGGTGCCTAAATGTTGCCTAAAAAGGTCTCACCTTTGAAATAATTCAGTGATGGTCTCCACATCTTTCTGGAGGAGAGAATTCCAGAGATTCACAGCCTTATGAGATGAAATTCCTCCTCATCCATCTAAAATGGAAAGCACTTTATTCTGAAACCATCCCCCCAATTCTAAATTCCCCTATAAGAGAAAGTATTATCTCTATATCTGCACTCTCACGTCCCCTCATGTATGTTTCAATAGGATCCCTCACTCAATGAGTACAGGCTCAACCCTTTCTCAAAGGACAACACCATTCAGTCCAAGAATCAACTTAGTGAACCTTCTCTGAACTGTCTGCAATGTAAGTATATTTCTTAAATAAGGAGAACAAAACTATAAGCAGTACTTCAACTGGGGTCTCACCAATGCCATATACACTTGTGCCAAGAGTTCTCTACTTTTATAGTCCATTGCCCTAACAATAAAGGGCAACAATATATTTACCTTCCTAATTACTTGCTGTACCAGCATACCAACTTGTGTTTCACATATAAGATACTTGGATCCCACTGTACCCAGGATGCTTTAATCTTTTTCCATTGAAACAAAGAACAGCTGCTCTCTTGGCTACTCCACCATCTAGTTGGCATACAGTTGGAGCACAGATAGTGCTGGCAACTTGTACTGATGATTTGGCTGATGACTTTCTACTTTACAGCAGTTTAAAAATACATCAATGGCTATAAAGTGCTTTGGGAAATCCTGAAAGGCATCCATCATTAAGTACCCTCACCATCTGGGACGTGCCCTCTTCTCGTTACTACCATTGGGGAGGAGGTACAGGAGCCTGAAGACCCAACTCAACGATTCAGAAACAGCTTTTTCCCCTCTACTATCAGATTTCTGAACACTCCATGAACCCATGAATACTACCTTGTTATTCCCTTTTGTTTCGCATTATTTATTTATTTTGGTAATTTATAGATTTTTATGTCTTTGCACCATACTGCTGCGGCAAAACAACAAATTTCACGTCATGTGCCTGTGATGGTAAATCTGATTCTGAAAGGAATGTGAAATGGGTCTCGCACTTAAAAATTACCCCTACTTGAGTGTGCTTGAAAACATTTATTTGGCTTTGCACCTTTATATGGCTAGAGGGAAACTTGGTATGAACATGAAATACAATCCTTTTATGACAGCCAATATTTTGCTCACTCCTTGTGGTTTCCTCTAAAATTTTTAACCTTTAATATTACTGAAGGACATCCATTTGATTTACATTGGTGCTATTGTCCTATACTTTGATTTTTTTTAAATTGGTTCCTACGTAAGTGGTTTGGTAATCCAACAGAAATGGCATATATTCTCACTGTTTCTAGATTTGTTTTTCTCTCTCTCTCTTTCTGATGTAGCATTTGGTGTTCACTACGTCTGCCTACACACAGATGTATAAATTCTAATGATGTGCAAACACATCCTATAGTGTATATTCTGTCACTTTAATCATGACGTATAGTGGGGAGGGGGGAAAGAGCAAAATTTAAATGTTGGCATAGATTAGCAGGGCTTGCGCTTGTCCAGAAGTTAATCAAGGAACTGATTCATTTTGATAAAAGTTGATCATGCATCAAGGTATCTGAACTCTCATGTAAATAGACATGAATGTTATAGCTGATGAGATTTTGGAAATATTTGTTTATGTTCCAGATGGTTTTGCAATTCTGGTAGCATTGCCAAGTAAACAGCTTTGATCTGTATGACACCAAGATGATGAGGTTTAAAAGTGCATATGCTTTTAAATCCAAGAGGCATGTTAGAAGCAGTTCACTGATGCAGATGGAAACATAGTGGAATTTGTTCAAGTTGACATATTAAGTGGTTGGGTTAGTTGGACATAAACAACAAGAAAGGCAGATATAGTCACCACACTGGACATCATCTGGACAGGTAGTGTTAGCTTTTCTGTCAGTGAAGCTTGACCAACTACAGCTCATTTGAGTAATTCTATGAATACTGTTGGGAAAAAGCAAGTCATATGACATGAAATTGCAGCATAGAGAAGCACTGAAACAGTCTCCATATAGGAGATCTGCCCCAGTTTCTTAAAGCACTGTAGGGGAAGGAGTTTCTTGCATGATGACATGAGAAAGTAAGTGACATAAATCCTGGGCCTTCAGAACATTCATACACAGAACTGCATGTAATATTGGGAGACGCCATACAAGAAGCAGCATAAATGTATGGCATGCAGTTGGATGCTGTCATGGGAGCTTTTAAGCCTGTGGTTCACAATGGAAACAGTTGTCACAATTAATGGGCTGAATTGGAGAATCTATCACTGAGTTGCAGGGTGGACCTGAGTAATAGGTACTCTACTTCTTCAATGCATGATGTGACATAACATCAGCAGAGGTTGGTGTTCTGGTAAATGGTCAAATGGTCAGGCCTCACTCCATGCACTGTGGTGGTTACTTAACATGCCATTAAGTAAAGTTTAAGCTGGCGTTCATCCTTCTGTTTTCTTGGTCAAGACCAATGCTATTTCTTCATCATGAATCCCACTTCTATGGTGCAAGAGATGCACAGTGGTGACATCAGTTGAAATAAATGCACATCTAACAACTCCATGGATGGACACATCATGTGCATGGAAGCCAGTTTCATATGCATGAATGCATGTGGTGATTGTATTTAGCATTTGATTTTACACTTCATGCACACAGTACAAAATGAACCAGAATTTGAAGGTTATGCGGCTTTACATGGATGAGGTCTTCTTTGTTTGTCAATTTTGTAAACATGCATGATAAAATCTTAATTTTACAGCAAAGGATGAATGTGTATGCGATGAGCTCCCTGAGAATAAAAGTATTAACCAAGAGTAAAATTAGTCATACAATTCTGCTATCTCCCTCACAGCACAAGTAAGTCACTGTCCTCCTTTAGCCAGACAAGTCAGTGTGGTTTGCTTATGAGATAAATACTCGAGTCTGAAATGCCAGCAACTCCATGTCGTATGATGCAAGCGAACACAAAGCAAATATGCAAGAGATGTTAAATCTTGGAATATTATGGCCATGTCAGAGCCTAGAGCAGCAACTGACAGTGTTAGTTTCTTTGTACCACAGGATTTTGCTTAGATTCTGAAAAACAATGACAGAAGGAAGCCTTTGAATCCCTCAATATTTTTTGCGATTTAATGAGATCATGGGCACATCTGTGAGCTTGACTCAGATTCTTCCCCATTTCCCTTTGTATCTTTGATCAATATTTAAAATTAACACCATTCTATCAATTGCCATTTCAGAAGGAATTTCTAGGAAAATGCATGTGGTGGCACATGAGTGTGCAGACTGTTGCAATACTGTGATCCTGAGGAGGACCACCATGTTCAAACAAAGACCTCTGTCTACAGTGGCAGACTGCTCCTTATGTAACTACAGCTTCCAGGTGGTTGCATCAGGAAGCACAGGCCTAGATCAAGCTTCCTTGATATGTCAGATTACAGGTCACAGAGTACGAGTATCACGTTAGTGTTGGCAGATATCAGCAGCGTTTTGGAATAAGACCTGCCTGTTTGACATGGCAGTCATAATTTGCCATTGGTTTTGAAAGTATCTACTGCCCTCAATTACATTGCAACGTCCTGCATGAGGCCAGGGATGATCCTACAGCAGTTGGCTGAATACAAAGGCGAGAGGAAAATGATACCATCTTTTCCAGTTTAGCTAATTATAGGAGTGTTTTCACCAGTGAGACCCATCAGAATGAGTGAACACTCAGGTTTGTGGCTTTAATTGGTTTCTCATGGTGTGTCTCTTCTCAACTGGAGAGAAACTTTGGCCATCAATGTACAGCTGGCCTGTTACCACAAGAAGACTTACATGCAGGATTCCTGGGCCAATTCTATCTTGCATTCATTCTTGTGCATTAATAAGGTTTGAAGTCTAATGCAGAATTAGACCTGGCTATCCAGATACAAGATGGGTCAGGGAGGGAAACAACTGGTGAGAAATGGAATGAATGTTCTTTGATCTGGGTCCCTTTTTTCTTTTCTTTGTCTCTTCCTAGAAATGAACCACTTGTTCTTTTTGCTGCAGATGCCTGGAGTGCACAACAGTCAAGGCTGGGGTACCATGAAAGTGGCATCATGGTCTCAAATGCCTGAGTTTGATGATCTATGCATTTGGCCAATTATTCTATGGATGAACACATTAAATGCTTGTGACTTCATACCACTTATGCTCCAGGGCCATTTCAATCTCGTTCTATGAAAGAACAGTGCAGATGGATACCTGTCAGTTTATCCACCAATGTTTGGTCTGTTCTAGAAGTATCCTGTTTGTTGGCTGTTGAAGTCCAGTTTCTCTCTCCAGCTGACAGGTTGGACAATTAAGTGGAAAATGGCTCAGACTCTGTGTTCAAGTTGACACATTTTAGCAATAACATTTTTTGTGCACTTGCTACTGAATAGATTAAACTGGCATAGAGTTATACAGCACAGAAACAGACCCTTTGGTCTAACTGGTCCATGCCGACCATTTTGCCCCATCTAAGCTAGTCCCATTTGCCAGCATTTGGCCCTTTTAAATCTTTCCCCTCTCACCGTAAGTCAATGCCCTCTAGTCTTGATTCCCCTACTCCAGGAAAAAGACTGAGTGCAATTACCCTATCTATGCCCCTCATGATTTTATGCACTTTTATAAGATCACACCTCAGTCTCCTATGCTCTTAGGAATAAAGTTGTAGGCTGTTCAACTTCTCCCTATAATTCAGACCCTCAAGTCCTGGCAGCATGCTTGTAAGTCTTTTCTGCACTCTTTCCAGTTTAATAACATCTTTCCTACAACAGGGAGACCAAAACTGAAACAGTACTCCAAGTGCAGCCTCACCAGCGTCCTGTACAACTGCACCATGATCTCCCAACTTTTATACTCAATACCCTGACTTATGAAGGCCAGCATGCCAAAACTCTTCTTCACCACCCTGTCTACCTGTGACTCCACTTTCAGTGAACCATGTACTTGTACTCCAAGGTCCCTCTGTTCTACAACACTCCCCAGGGCCCTGCCGTTCATGTGAAAGTCCTATCTGGATTTGACTTTCTAAAATGCAACACCACACACTTATCCGAATTAAACTCCATTTGCCATTCCTCAGCCCACTTACTCAGCTGATCAAGATCCCCCTGTAATTTTTGATGACCTTCTTCATTGTCCACTATACCACCTATTTTAGTGTCATCTGGAAATGTACTAACCATGCCTTGTACATTCTCATCCAAATCATTGATATAGATGACAAACAACAATGGGTCCAGCACCGACCCTTGAGGCACACCGCTAGTCATGGGCCTCCAGTCCAAGAAACAACCTTCCACCATCACCCTCTGCTTTCTACCATCAAGCCAATTGTGTATCCAATTAGCCAGAACCTTTGGCTTACTGAAGTCCATATTAACCACATCTGCCACCCTGCCCTCATCAACTTTCTTGGTCACCTCATCAAAAAGCTCAATCAAGTTTGTAAGACATGATCTCCCATGCACAAATCCATCCCCATCTTTCTAGATGTTTGTATATCTTATCCCTCAGATCCTCCCCAGTAACCTACCTACCATAGATGTTTGACTTACTGGCCTACAGTTCCCAAGTTTTTCTTTGGGAATTCTGCACTATCTGTAGTGTATATGTACTATATATAGGGCAGGCGCGGTAGTGTAGCAGTTAGCATAATGCTGTTACAGCGCCAGCAACCCAGGTTCAATTCCTGACGCTGTCTGTAAGGAGTTTGTACATTCTCCCCATGGCCGTGTGGGTTTCCTCCCACATTCCAAAGATGTACAGGTTAGGAAGTTGTGGGTATGCTACGTTGGCACCGGAAGCATGGTGACACTTGCGGGCTGCCCCCAGAACACTGTATGCAAAAAGATGCATTCCACCATGTGTTTCGGTGTACATGTGACCAATAAAGATATCTTACTATCTGCCTACTCCATTTTCCTTCTTGGTGGTCATCCAATTACATTCTGCCTGTAACTTGGGTGTGACCACCTCACTAAAACCCATATCTATGATTCAGCACCTGTGGGAAGTGTGTCCAACTGCAGCTTCTTCACACGCAGTCAGCCAGGACCTGCAGCTGGACACACTTCCCACAGGTGAAGTCATCAGGGACACTGGAAGTCTCCCTGAGCTCCCACATCCTGCAGGAGGAGCATACCACTGCCGTCTGAATGCTCTAAGACGAAAAAGGAAAATGAAGGAACTTTACCTGCATCTCTGCTCACCAAAGACTCTTTACTTACCACTCAAACACTGGCCCAGTCTCACTATGGCCACTCTGCAAGAGCCTGCGTTCCTTTTACTGGCTGATGTGTCTCACAATTAGCCAATAAGAAATGCTTTCCCAAAGAGCTCTATTAGCTAATCAGAAAGGCTCCTCTTTAAGCTTCCTGCTGCCGCTCTGCCTCCTGCCTTTCATGACCTTCTTTTGCCTCTTAACCCGGCTTTTAACTCATGTGATTACTGTAGGAAAATGTGGCAGCCAATTTTCACACTGCAAGGTCAAGCAATGGAAACAAGATAAATGCTGAAATAATCTTTTGGCGATTTTAGCTAAGAGGTAGATGTTTGTCCATACATTATGCAACTTGTCTGCTCTTTGAATAGTGCCGTGGGTTATGTGTAAGACTGCAGGTACCAATATGCACATTTGAATAAAGATAGTGGATGAATTTACCCAAAGTGAGCCTGAGCTGCATTGTTGAAGTGTCCGAATTATGGTTCTTTTAATATCAGCAAATATGGGTATAGAAGCAATTTAAGTATGTCCATACCCAATAATCTCAGTGTTTTGAGTTTACTTGATACAAGATGCATATTTTACAGACAGAATTTTGATATTAAATTCAGTATTCAAAGTAATGATGTTTGGTTGAAGATTACAAACAATGTGCATGTACGTGTAAGTGGTTTGTATTTAACTATGAGTCTATTCATATATTTTACTTTACCACAGTTTCTTGCCCATCTTGAATACTGTTGCTAACAAAATTAAGCAAAAGAGAATGTTTAAAATATTTCATTTGTCTGGTGGACAAAATGTAGCCAATATACTTGAGTCGTACTTTGAGTAGAATGTATATAGCTTATAGTTGTGCTTTGAGTATAATGTATTATAAACTCCAGATAAAATGAACTTGACACTTTTAAAGCCCAGTGCACGTAATTATACATTCAACAAAAAAAAGTCATCATCACCAGCACCACCAGCAAAACATCACCAGCATGTCTTTTATGCTGGAGGAATTCAATTTCTATGGTGTGAATATGTTTTTAAAAATAGGGAATTATATTTTGTGTGCTGGTTTTAAATAGAGAAAGTGAAGTGTAGTTTCGTTCCCAGATCAAGTTTATATATATGTATGGTGGCACAATGGTTCACACTGCTGCATCATAACATCAGAGACCTGGTTTGATCTTGACCATGGGTGCTGTTTGTGTGGGATTTTCAGGTTTCCCCTAGGTGCCAAAGATGTGCTAGTTGGTAGGTTAATTGGCTACTGTACATTGGCTGTGTGGGGGAGGGGGGTGGTAGCAAGAGAATTTGGGGTGGGCAGAGTTATGAGGAAGCAAGAGGAAATATGTGATTAGTGTAGGTTGGCACTTGATAGTCAGCACACATATGGTGGCCAAAGTACCATTTTCTGTACCATATTCACCTATGACTCTATACATTTTGTGCATGGCTGAGGTAGACCATGTGACAAGATTGACTGTGGAGTGTTTTCCTTAAGTCTTGCGAAAAATAATGGGAACATTTAAAGAAAAAAATACACCTTTTTTAAGTCTTGAGAAATGGTTACACTGATTTTTTTCCAAATATAAAATTACTAAAACACAAACCATTTTTTGTTAAGCTTGCTTATTTTTATTATTTCTTTTCTTCAGAATCACTTTGACTAACGTGGCAAGTAGCTAGCTAACACCATTCTTGATTTGGTTGTTAGGAATGCACAACTATTAGAATGCAGGTTGCATTTCTGCCAATTATTTTACCCCTCATTCCCATTTCTCCCACTAGAAATTTAATTAAGTTTTATTCCACTAATGGTGCAGTGGAGATTAGACACACAGTACATATATATCATGGGAAGTTCTCAATAGTGTTGAGTCCCAGCTCACAGTAGAATTTTAGTGCCCAATTTCAGGATGGTGTCCTGCAACAATGAATCAAGGATCTATAGCAATTGCATTGGAGCCACTCTTTGAAAATGATCAGGGTCAAATTCTTATTTTTGACAGAGATAATCCATAATTAATGTTTATCAGTGGAAAACAAAATACAGCATTCAAGTTACTAACCTTTTAGATGTATCCCAACAGATTTGATTATCTATCAATGTTAAATTACAGATTTGTGTGCAGATTTAATATACTGATTGCCGAGTTAACTTTTCAAATATAATTTGTAATGTTTGCACATTGTTTAGATCATGAGATTTGATTCAGCATTAAATAGTCATTTGTTGGTCAGGCAGATACATTTGCATATTTTATTTTAAAATCACCATAATATTAAAGCATATTGGAGTGCCAAAAAATTGAAGCAGCTAAGTTGTTTACTGTCTTGTGATTTTATTGTAGGTTTTCTCAGTGCTTGAATGCAAATTTCTTCTTTCCCCAGCTCCCCACCCCCTGTATGTTTACTCTAACAATAGCTGGTAGTAACATGTAGCATATGGATTTCTTTGTTACATTTTTTTACTTGTGGAACACCAGAGGCAAGGTCAGTGTTTTCCCCATTGTGTGTCATTGAATACAAGTTATATACAGTGATTTAAAAATTTTATTAGGTATTGTTCTCAGCATAAATATCTTCTTTTCTTTTACAATATTTTTATTAAATCCATGAAAAAAATACAGAATATATGCATCAAAAAAGAGAGTAAAAATACTACTGAATACGTTGTGTTAATTCATACTTAAGATCACAATACTCCCAATTACTAATCACGTATGATAGTTAATAAAGGAGAAAAAAATTGAAATATTTTATTATAAAAGAAATCTACTTCCACTACCAAAAACTGAAGCTGTTTGATGGAAAAAACAAGGAAAAACCCTTAAAAACATAACAGTGGCAGCCAATATCTGCGTTTTAGACACCAAATCAGAGATTTTGAAAATAATGAAAGCATAAATATCTTCAAAAGTGATTTGATTTTTAGTCTGGGTGGGGGGTGGTAATTCAGTTTGCGGATAAACCTCATGGACATACAGTAATATTGCATCAGGTCACCAGAATTGTTTGTTTTCCAGGGTTTCTCTGGTACTTTCAGGAATTACAGATCTAGCTTGAAAACACTGCTGCCAGGACCTCAGAGGGAAAAACTATGGGGCCAATTCAAATAAAAAGGATTTTTTAAAATGCCTTTGTTTGCCAATTATAACTACTGACAGTAGTGGAGTATTCACTTGGGTAAAGAGAAGTATTTTTACTATCTAATTGGTGTGCAAGATACCAGTACAGTACACAAAATGGCATGTTGTGGCATTCGTGTGTGTTTTGGGCAGTTGGAGGCAGAAAGTCATGAAATGAAATTTCTCAGTTCTAGTGTTTTAAAGTCTGATCTTAAAATCATTCCCTTTGTTTAAAAAAAATTTAGTCAGTACTCCAAAGTTCATTTTTTTCAGTAAAGTTTAGTAAAACTGCAAAACAACACTGGAAGCCTCTAATTTTGAGCTATCATGATTTAAAGGATATGGGGAACTGTCAGTCTAAACTGGTGGTAGGTGGAACATTGGGCCCACGGAACGTGACGTTGCAATGGTTTCGGATGGGCATCAGGAGACTACAACTACCAGCATGCAAAGTGCAAGCGCTGAGTAATACGTTCCTCAGCGGAGTCGAATCCAAGCAATTTATAATTGGTAACACATTCAGATCTGCTGTATCCATAACTGTAGCAGGAAGTGACTGACCCTTGACTTCTAATGATTTCCTTTTTATTCTCTTACAGGGGAGATGGATCAGTGCGGGGCACGAGTGGTCGAAACAAGAGCCCAAATATAAGTTTCATTTAAAACAAATAAGAAGCGGGAAAGCAGACCCGAAAGTTCTTGTGATTGGGGGAGAAAAAACTTCCTGGGGAAGAAGAAGTACAACAAATTGTAATCGAAAAGGCGAATGGTTTACACGAGCAGAGTTTTTCTTGGACTTTGAGAGGACAGCAGGATCAGCGAAAGGTTCGGGACATAACGGTACTTCTGAATGGCTGAGACTGCCGGCTTTGTACGGGTGGCGTTGCAGCGAATCGGATCCATGAGTTGTCCAGGCTGCTGGCGGCAAAGCTAGAGGGAAGCAATGGAAAACCGGCTGGGGGCCAGGTATTGACAGTACACCCTTCACACTTCTCCATTAATTTCATTATGAAACCCGGACTAAACACTGGTCGGTTTCATTCACATTAATGAAACTGACTAGCCTTTTCCATGAATGGTGGCGGGAAGTGTGTATGTTTGACGGGGGTGGAGGTGGGGAATGGAAGTTTTGCTTGCGGATACGATTCAAACTCTGCTTTGTGGTTAGTATTAAAGTTCAGAATTTTAGGGAATGCCCACCGGGTCAGACAGGATGTGTGGAGAAGGGAAGAATGTCACAGAGACGTGCAGCGCAGAAACAGGCCCCTTAGGAAACAGTTAATATTTCTGATCAATGACCGTTGGAAAAGCTAAGATTCTGAGGAAAAAGTGGGTGTGGAGTGAAGGTCAAAAGGGAAGGGCTGCCAACTGGAGTGGTGTTGAGTGGGTAGGCTGTACTGATAAGAGGCTGTCTCTTAAGCTTGTGTTGACCTTCAATGAAAAGGTGCCGGAGACTGAATATAGGGAAGTCAGATTAAAAGTGAGAAGGAGAATTAAAGTAACAAGCGACCAGAAGCTTGGCCTTGCTAGTGTTTGGTCGCCCCCTTATAAAGGATGCCTCATCCAGAGCAGCAAATAATGTGCACTGAACTGAAAGAAATCCAAGTAAAACGTTTCATCAGAATAAAGCGGTGATGGATCTGAGATGTATAAGGTCAAGTTTCGTGTTTCATATGATGCAAGGAGAAAACGCCACAGCAACTGGAGGGCTGACAGTGCTGATTAAGGACTAAACCAAGGTATCTTGGGAGAGAAGATGTTTTTATAGTCATAGAATCGTACAGTATGGAAACAGGCCATTCGGCCCAACTCGCCCTCTGCTCAAGCCTCGGTGATTCAGGTGCTCATCTAGACACTTCTCAAATGCTTTCAGTGACCCAGCTTCACCACTTCTCTCAGGCAGTGTATTCCAGGTACTTACCATCCGGTGGGTAAAGAAGGACCCCTCATATCCCCTCTAAATCTCTTCCCCCTACTCTAAATCTGTGTTCTCTAGTTTTATCTGCTTATAATATGGTGAAATTTTCCTGCAGTCTACCCTATCTATCCCCCTCATAATTGTATACATCTCAATCATGTCCCGTTGTAGCCTCTTCTGCCCCAGGGAGAACAAACCTGGCTTCTCCAGTCGCTCCTCATCCCAGGCAACATCCTGGTGAATCTTCTTTGCACTCTTTCCAGCGGTATCCCATCCTTCTTATAGCATGGTGACCAGTATTTCAGATGAGGTCTGACCAAGGCTTTATAAAGTTGGAGCACAACTTCCCACTTCTGTATTCAATGCCCTGACTAATGAAGGCCAGTATCCCATGTGCCTTCCTAACCATGTTATCTATCTGTTTTGCCACCTGCAAGGATCTGTGGACTTGTACTCCAAGGTCTCTCTGTTCCTCAGTGCTCTCTATGACCCTACCATTCATGGTGTATATCCTAGTCTCATTAACGCAAAAAGATGCATTTCACTGTGTGTTTCGATGTACATGTGACTAGTAAATAAATATCTTATAAAATGCATCACCGCACATTTGTCTGGATTAAGCTCCATCTGCCATTTTTCACCGAGACATCAATAACACTCTGTAGCCCAAGATTACTTTCCACACTATCAACAACTCCACTAATCTTTGTGCAATCCATGAACTTGCTGATCTTGCCACCCACATCCACATCAAAGTCATTTACATAAATTACAAACAGCAAGGGTCCCAGCACTGATCTTTGTGGAAAACCACTAGTCACAGGCATCCAATCCACAAACAACGCTCTACCATTACTCTCTGGTTCCTATTGCAAAGCCAATTTTGGATCCAGTTTGCCAATTTGCCCTGGATCCCATGGGCCCTAACCTTTTGAACCAGTCTCCCATGTGGGACCTTGTCAAAGGCTCTACTGAAGTCCACATAAATCACATCTACTCCCCTGGCCTCATTGATACACTTTGTTACCTCTTCAAAGAATACAACCAAATGGGTCAGACAGGATCTTTCCTTGACAATGTCATGTTTGCTGTCTCTGATTTAGTCCCTGTCTTTCCAAGTCTTCTCCCTCAGAATTTTTCCAGTATCTTCCTTACCACTCATTTATACTCATTGGTTGATAGTTACCAGGCTTTTCCCTGCTGCCTTTTTTGAAAAGCAGGGTCACATTTGCTGTCCTGAGTTATCTTGTATCTCACTTGTGTCCTCCAAAGATTTAAAAATCTCAGCCATAGCAGCCTGGGATGAATTTCATCCAGTTGTGGGGATTTATCCATCTTTAAGCCCGCTAAGGCATTGAGTACCTTCTCTTTATTTATGGCAACCTGCACTAGACTTTTATCTACCCCTTCACTGAATTCTCCAATGACAAAGTCTGTTTCTTTTGTGGATACCAATGAAAAGTATTCATTTTAGGACCTCACCTAGACCTCCTGGCTCCACACACAGATTGCCCATGTTGTCCCTAAAGGGCCATACTTTTTTCCTGGTTTTTCTTTTGCCCTTAATATACTTATAGAATGCCTTCAGATTTGCCTTATCTGCCAGTGATTTCTCGTGATCTTTCTTAGCCTTCCTTATTTCCTTTTTAAGCATCTTCCTATGCTTTTTATACTCTCGATGGGCCTCTTCCACCATTAATTCCCTATACTTATAATATGCTTCCTTTATCCAACACTCAATATTTCCTCAACATCTAGGGTTCTCTGTCCTTGTTTACCCTGGTTTTTACCCTTACTGGAACATGTTGGCCTTGCACTTTTGCTGTTTCTCCTTTGAATGCTTGCCACTGTACGGATGTAGACTCAGCTGTAAGTAGATGCTCCCAGTCTACCCTTGCTATGTCTTCCCTTACGTTAATGAAATCGGCCCCCCCCCTTTATTATTGGTCCACTCCTATCCTTTTTGCATAACCACTTTTCAATATACAGAGTCCACCTACAAAATGAGGTATTTTGCTTCCACTGCCTCCACTTAACTAGCTACATTCCCCAAGACAAGGTCCATTAGTGATCCTTCCCTTGTTGGTCTATCTACATTCTGCATCAAAAAACCCTTCTGGACACATCTCAAAATTTCTCCCCTCTTTGAGTCTTTAATGCTAAGGCAATCCCAGTTAATATTTGGGAAATTGAAATCCCTCTGTACAGTAACCCTATTTGTATTGCATCTCTCTGATGACTGCCGATATATCAGCTTCTCTATTTCCTGTTGACTATTGGGAGGTATGTAATACAGTTTTGTTTCGAATCTCTACCCCTAATGCCTTGTTTGAGGAGCCTTCTAGGATGTCCTGCTCAATACTGAAGTAATGCAATCTTTGACCAACAGTGCAATGTCCCCTCCCTTTTTACTCCCCCTCAGTCTTGCCTAAAAATTCTATACCCTGGCATACTGAGTAGCCAGTGCTGTTCATCCTTCAACCATGTCCCAGTGATGGCAACGATACCATAGACCCATAAGTTAAATAAAGCTTTGATTAATCTACTTTACTAGTGATTCCCATGAAGTGCACCTAGTCACTCGTTTTGCCTACTGGACTTAATATTTCCCCTCTAATTGATTGTACCTCTCCACCTGAACAACTACTCCAAGCCCTCTTCCCTTACCATCTCAGTTTAAACCTTCCTCATTTATCATATATTACATATACATGTATATATGCATAGATATATGTGTATTCCCCATATGTTTTTGCACTGTAGGTTCCAAGAATAGTAGAAGATGAATTGATGTAGACAGCCTTTTCTGGTAACTTTCATGTAGCCATTGCCAGCAAAGCTAGCATTTATTACCTGTCCCTAATTGCTTGGTAAGTAGTGGTGAGCTCCATTCCATTGGTAGTTTGGTTAGATGGGCACTTCCAGCATTTTGACACAGTGATAAGGAATGGTGCTAAATTTCCAACTTTGCTGCTTTCAGGACACAGCAGCCCAGTTGGTTTGCATCTTATTTGTTAGCCTATAAAAACACATACTTGCAATCATCATCATAGTGGTTAAAGTGTCTTCTTTTTACAGAAGGTTAAATGAAATGTATTTGCAGCACCAAAGTTGTGACTTCTACCACCTAAAGGGACAAGAACGTGGGAATCACGCCAAATATACCTGCAAGCCATATTCCATTCTTTTATTGTCACTTAATCAAAATCTTGCAATCCCTTCCTCGTATCCATGAAGTAACCATCATTGCACAAGTTGCAGCAAATCAAAGTTCAAGCCCTTTGCCACCTTTCTGTAGTTGCCCAGACTGCATGTAAATCAGTTGCCAGTTGAGGTCTTTTGAGGTGTAATTCTCCAAGTCTTCTTACGTAAGTGGAATGTGCAGATGTGACTTTGAACGTCACTTAATGCCTTCTCATTGAGCAATTGAACTATTTAAAGATGCTTGTTCAAACAGCTGACTGAACTAGATTTTTCAAATCCCTGAATGAATGCACCCATTGTAGAATATTATTGCTGCATATTGATTTACAAACAAGGTTCAGATATCACTGCATATGCTTTTTATGACTGGTTTCAGGAAAATTTCAAAGGAAATATTTGACATGGTCAGAATTTAATAAGATGCAGATATGGGCACCAATTTGAGTAGCTTTACAAAGGACAACCAGACAAGAGAAAAATGCTGAGCTAATGGCTTAGCTTGAAACAAAACTATGAGAGTAGCTGTTACTGATGTAATGAGGGAAATGGGGAAGCAGAGAGAACTGGATCAAAAGCAGGAAAATAAAACCTGAAAAGATGAGAAACTGGAAGAAGGAGACTTCCATGTCTGTTTTATTACTTTGAAAAAGACTTGTGCTGTTTGGAGGATTGTGTTATTTACTCAGTTGTAGAAGAGAATTGCTTTGATTGATTTTATGCATTCTTGGACCTCTCACCTGAAGTCCCTTCCTGCTCGAGCTATGAGCTAGTGTATGATGGTAACACTGTGGTTAAGTTACTGCACAAGGTGTGATCTAAATCCAGAGACCTGAGTTCATGACTGCCATGGGAGCAATGGAATTTAAATTCACCTAAAAATCTGGAAATTGAAAAAACGGCAGCGAGTCATTAGTAACAGTGACTACAAAAACTATTGTTTTGTTGTTTTAAAAACCCATCTGATTTACTCATTTACTTTGGGGAAGGGAATTGGAATAGGTTTATTACTGTCGCTTGTACGAAGGTACAGTGAAAAACTTGTCTTGCATACGGATCAATTCATTACACAGTGCATTGAAATAAAACAATAACAGAATGCAGAGTAAAGTGTCAGAGAAAGTGCAGTGCAGGTAGACAATAAGGTGCAAGGCCATAACGAGGTAGATTGTGAGGTCAAGAGTCCATTTTATCATACTAGGGAACCGTTCAATAGTCTTATAACAGTGGGTAGAAGCTGTCCTTGAGCCTGGTGGTACTTGCTTTCTGCCATCCTTATCTATACTTGCCTATATGTGACTTCAGACTCACTCCATATGGTTGACACTTAAATGCCCCCTGAAGTGGCCCGACAAGCCAGTAATTTGCTTCATTACTGCTACACTCCAAAGTGATAGAATAAAGCCCGGTGGCTCTCCAATACCTTTTTGTCAGCAGTGCCTGGATTCTGAAAAATGAATTAAGAAAAAACATGGAGGGTGGCTCTCATCTGGACCCTGGGATTGGGCAGCAGGGTGTCAGTGGCAACTTGGCTGTGGGTAGTACAGTGCTGAAACTGTGCCTACACAACTCTTTGACAGAGGTGAATTTAACAATTTTTAAATGTCTTTGAAATTCAGAAATTAATAAACTATTAACATTGATGTAAATAATTTTAAAACATTTTTTAAATGAATGAAAACTTCAAAGCTTAAGTTTGGGTGGGCTGGCGGCGCAGCAGGTAGTGCTGCTGATTCACCACCAGTGAGCCGGTTTTGATCCTGCTGAGTTTGCACTTTCTCCGTGTGACAGTGTGAGTTTCTGCTGGGTACTTCAGCTTTCTCCCACGTCCCAAGGTTGTGCTGGTCAGCTACTGTAAGTTACCCCTTTGTATCTGCTCGGCAGAAAAATCAAATGGGAGTTGATGGGCATGTGATAGAGATTAAATTACAGGGGTACATAAATAAGGAGAGGGGGAAATGGGGCTGATGGGATTGCATAGACTGAACTGTCTTCTCTGTGCTATAATAAGTAAAAACACATGTAAAGTTACAAATCCAATTAACTAAAGTAAAATAATTACATACCTTCTGGATAAAAATATCCATCCAAATGAATAGGGTGTCTGATCCTTCATGAGGTCCACCTGGAGAGAGGATAACAGAGATGATTTTCCCTTGTGTAAAGCTGGGAATCCCATTAAGACCAGGCTTGTCCACTGGATTCTATATGGAGAATATTGATGAAATGTAGTGATAAATGTAATGGAGTTTATCACTCACAAGGAACAAAAGAAATAGAAGTAGGAGTAGGCCATTTGGATCTGCATTCAGTAAAATTACTGCTGATCTTTTACCTCATCACCACTTTCCTGCAGTTATGCCATATCACTTAACATTCAAAAATCTATTGGTATCTGCCTTGAATATACTTAGTGCTAAAACCAGTTGTACCAGGGCCCTACATAATTTTAGTAAGGCATCTTTATTCTTGTACTCAAATTTTTTTTAAACAATAAGGCCAACACACTGTTTGCCTTTCTGATTGCTTTCTGTACCTGTACATTAACTTTCATTGATTTGTGTACAAGGACCCTCAGGCCCCTTTCAACACCAAGACTTTTCAGTCTTGCCCTTTAAAATGTACTCTACTTTTTTCTACCTTTTCTACTAAAGGGGATGTGTTTGCATTTCTCTATTATATTTCAGCTGCCATGTCCTCACCCATTCACTTAGCCTGTCTATATCCCCTCGATCCCTATCGGCACTTTCTTCACAACTCACTGCCACCCAGCTTTGTATCATTTAAATACCATAATTTATTACACTTGGTTCTCTCAATCAAATCATTCAGATAGATTGTGAAAAGGTGGGGCTGCAGAGCCAATCTTTGCTGCACTCCATTATAGTTACAACCCCCTCAACCCAAAAAAGATCAGTTTATTCCAACTGTCTGTTTTCATTGAGTTTCAGATTTGCAGTGGACCTGCATAGGGCTGCGAGTTACTTCTGCGGGAATGGCTCTATTCAGAAAGAATCATTCCAGTCTTTGCACGTCCATAATTATAATGTCTGCAATTAGGTTTGAAAAGCCAGTTGCAGCAGCAGCAGCTCCCCTTCCCCCACCACCCCCACTTTGTTGTTGCCAATGCAAAAAAAACAATGCTTTATTTTCAAAGGTTGCCAAGTGTAACAGTTCTACATGAATACATTGGGAGCAGAGTGTATAAGGTTGCATCGTCTGCATCTGTTCAAGACATCAAGGAGTTAATATTTGTGGAAACGGATTTCCCCGCTTCTGAACAGCGGTTGCTGCACAATGGGAAAGAGGTAATCTTGGCTTTGAACTGTGTGTGGTAATGGTGCAGTAATGTGACTAATTTTATTCAGTTATCTATGAAACCTTAAAACAAAAAGCTTTTTTGGTATAAATTGGAAAAAATATGACCGCGCATGGGTAAAAATTTCCACAGAACCTTTCCTTTTAAGGTTAGGACTGATAGTAAAAGGTTTCCAGTCCTTTGTAGAATCAGAGGCTGTCTGACATCATGATTTTGAGTTCACTGGTTGCTCTGCTCTCCCGGCTTGTGTATTATGCATTAAAAACAATCTTTTTGTTTCTGTCTTATCTTTTCCTGGTTCATCTCTGTGCACGTCCTTTGATGGGTTCCATTCCTACCTGTCCCAATATATTCTGCATATTCATTCCAATATCTTCTGCTCCTGGCCCCCTGTGACCACCTTGGGTGCTGCTAGAAGTTTAATCTTTGTAAAACTGCTAATCCTGGGCTATGTGCTGCCTCTGGCTGCCATCATCTACAGGTATAGAGTCCATTTTCATCTCTAACTGACACCCAACCCCACCCCACTACCCTGCTTCAACTTTCTCCAGGTCTGCACTGCCCCATTATTAAACAATAATGTGGTTGGGTGAGCTGGGGTGGAACTTGTAGGATGCATTGTGACAGGAGGGTGGTGGAGGAGGCTGCATGCATTATGATTGGGCCAGCCATGCCACGTCAGGGAAGGGGGGGGGGGATTGGGGTGGCTGGTGGGAGAGGAAATGGGAGTTCAGCTGCCCTGGTAAGTGGCTGAAGTAGAGGTGAGGGGAGAGTGGGGTGGTCAGAAGTGGTATAATGGAGGGTGGAGGAGAAAAGAAATGCAGGGGAGCCACAATTCAAGATACAGGCAGGATATCAACGGTATTAGAGTGGCTGCATTCAATGCTCTGTGGTTCCGGGAGCACCCTGGAAAACTTGCTGAAACACACAGGCTGGCAGATATTGGTAGAAAATCATCTTTGAATTACTCAGAATATCAGGACTGTCCACTGTCAGGTACAAACTGAGTGAGTAGGTGGAGAAGGGAACAGAGTCTACATCGAGTACAGTACTTGTAACAGCATCTGAAATGGACGGCGAGATAGGACACCCGATTGAACGGTGCCGCAACAACAACCTCTCGTTCAACGTTGACTTCAGGAAGGGGAAGGAGGGTGAACGTGTGCCTGTCTACACTAGTGGATCAGTGGTGGAGAGGGTCAGCAGCTTTAAATTCCCGGGTGTTAACATATTGGATGACCTGTCCTGGGCCCAGGACAGAAATGCAATTACAAGGAAGGTATGCCAGCGTCTTTACTTTCTCAGGAGGTTAAGGAGGTTCAGCTTCTTTCTGAACACTCTAACGAAGTTCTACAGATGTACTGTTGAAAGTATCCTGACTGGTTGCATCATGGTCTGGTACCGCAGTTCAAATGAGCAGGAATGTAAGAAGCTGCAGAGAGTATTGGACTCGGCCTAATAATCATGGGCACATTCCTTCCCACCATCGGTAGTATCTACATGAGGCACTGTCTCAAGAAGGCAGCACTTAGCATCTCAAAGGTCCCCATCATCCAGGCTATGCCATCTTCTTGCAGCTATCAGCAGGCAGGAGGTACAGAAGCCTGAAGTCTCACACTACCAGGTTCAAGAACAGCTACTTCCCTTCAACTATTTGGTTCTTGAACCAACCTGTGCAATCCTAATAACTACCTCAGTAGAGCAACACTATGACCACTTTGCACTACAATGGACTTTGATTTTTGTTCTAATTATATTCTTTCTTGTGTATTATTTATGTTTAATTTATATTTTTCTTGTGAATATTGTGTAACTGATGCTATGTGCTGGTGACGCTGCTGCAAGCAAGTTTTTTTCATTGCACCTGTGCATACATGTACTTGTGCATATGACAATAAACTCGACTTTGGCTTGGATTGGCAGTGCTAACTTTGTCTACCTCTCTTACCTCATCTTTCCACCTCTTACTGCAACAACCACAGCCCTGATTTTATCTGTGGCCAACTTCCCTTGGGACAAAAGTACCGGGCAGCATATTTTTGTTCACAGAAGGGTGCGATGCCTGGTAACAAGTGACTTTTGTGCGCTGGAACAGCAACCAAAATGGTTGTTGTTGCAATGCATTAATATTGTTTCAGTGCAATATCCAGGCATGAAATAATGAACATTGCCAAGGCATAATATTCATCTTTTATTATGGCAATATCTACTGGTGAATTATGTTCATAGATTGACTTCCCACAGTCTGTGCAATGTAGGAGAATGAAATTTTTCTTTTTTTGTATCACCTACTTAACTCTTTATTACCCAGTGTCAATATTAGCACTCCAAAATGAACTATTGCATTACCCCATTCAAAGCAAATATCCCTCAACTTTGCTCCCAGTGCTATCCCTTAATCTTCATCTCAAAATAGTATAAAACTGCATTGCAATAACCAGAGACATGAGATTCTGCAGATGCTGGAATGTAGAGCGATGCACACAAAATGCTGGAGGAACTCAGCAGGTCAGGCAGCATCTATGGAGGGAAATAAACAGTCAACATTTTGAGTTGAGATCCTTCATCAGGACTGGAAAGGAAGAGGGCAGAAGCCAGAATAAGAAGGTCGGGGGAGGGGGAGGAGCACAGGCTGGCAGGTGATAGATGAGCCCAGGTGAGAGAGGGAAGGTAGGTGGGTGGGTGAGGGATGGAGATGAAAAAGAGAAACCCTTCCCTCTTTCCTGTGGTCCCCTTCACCCATTCTCTTTACCCTCCCCCGCCCTCATGACCTGCCCATCTATTCCCCGCCTCCTTCCCTTTATTCCATGGTCCACTGCCCTCTCATACCGGATTCCTCCTCCTTCAGCCCTTTGCCTTTTCTATCTATCACCTCTCAGCCTCTTGCATCTCCCCTCTCCCCCACTCACCTACCGTCCCCCTCTCACCTGCCAGCCTGTGCTCCTCCCCCTCCCCCAACCTTCCGGCTTCTGCCCTCTTCCTTTTCAGTCCTGATGAGGGGACTTGATCTGGAACATCGACTGTTTATTTTCCTCCATAGATGCTGCCTGACCCGCTGAGTTCCTCCAGCATTTTGTGTGTGTTGTGCGCAATAACCATTCTTCTACTTCACCTTTCTGGTTCCCAGCAGAAAAAACCACCCCCATACCAATTTGTATGGAAGCATTTATGAGCATTTCTGGTTATTAATCAAATGTATTTCAGCTAGGGAACAAACTGTGATTATAACCTCCATGTAATTAAAAAACACTGAGATAATGTTGACATTTTCTCAAACCCTGACCACCCCTCCATTTGGTTTATACTAAATTTATTATCCGATTCATCATTTTCTTGTCTCCATGCCTTTATCCGTTGTTGGTGTGCTGCTAACTTTGGTGCCTCTCCACTTCAGTTTAATAAATTATCCTCAGCATAAGTGTTGAGAATTTTCCTACTTTTCCTCCTTTTCATGTCTTCAGACATTTGAAATGGAGAACCATCTCAGTACTTTATAATCTAACCAAGTAGTTGGCTAATATTTGTAGTTTATTTTGTTCCAAAGCTGGACAGCACCTATCTGCTGCTGCTTAATTTCCTTTGCCTGGTATACTGCTTGCTGGTGTCTCCCAACTAATAACTTCGGGGAATGTATTTGGTTTTCTAATTTTCTTCAAAATTTATCCTGTTGTTATTTCTTATAGTGTGTATAATATTGTCCACTTTTAACTAAGGCCCACTCTGTGAAAAATCTGTTGCATTCTTGCACAAACCAAATTGCCACTCTTGGGATTAGTTCAATTCAGTGCTGTGACGGAGTAAGTACTGATCCTGAATATCATTTCATTGCCAACTTCTGTCTCTTTTCCTCTCCCCGTCAAGCCTTATTTCCCTCTAAACGTTATTGTTTGAGGTCCAGTCCACTGGAAATTTGATTGAGTTATTCATTATGCAGGGAAATTGATTCACTTTCAAATACTGCAAAGTAGTTGTTATTTTAGGTGAAATCATGAAATTAAGTAAGTTACATTAATTCTGCAATTTTGGGGAAATCTAGACTGCAGTATGTACTGTATCTATCCTAATATAATGGCCTCTGTTTTAGTTTGAATAGATGTAATTATAATATTACATAAGGACATTAATTCTGTTTTTATCTGTTTATCAGAGTTTGCAGAAAGAGATAATTTGCCTGTACTGTTGATTTGTTTTTAATATATTGATTCAAACATTAGATTGCAGAAATTTTATCTTGTTCTCTCCTCTAGTTGGAAGACTCGACACAGATTGGGAGTTTGTTACAATCTGGGACCCATGAGATTAATTTGACTTTGCAAGGAAGAGGGCTAAAAGGAGGAGGTAATTGATGTGGAGTATGTAATTTTCAGTGTGAATAAGGTTGACTTGGTATCCTCATTTTAATGCCAATAAATCTGTTCTGTAATGGAATAACTGACAAATTTAGATTGAAGATCTATGATAATGTAGAACTGATCTTGGGTGCAGTGGGAGGATCACAGTGCAGAGGCATTATATTATTACATCCTCTTGGTAATGCCCTGAAGTGACTGGGTGGCTTTAATAATACCTTTTATATCAGTTTTTTGGTTTTGATTCTTTTGGAAATGGGCCATTTTTAACTTTATTTTTGCCCCTCTTGCCACTGTATATCTAGCCAGAAGATTGTAGTAGTAAATTTTCATTCACGGTAAATCAGTACTCTTGAAAACTGCATGGGTCTAGGTCTAACAAAATATGGTTATGTTATTTATATGATGAATACTGCTCGTTGTTTTTATTTAACAGGCAGGTTTGGTCAAACAACACCACCACTTGTAGATTTCCTTAAGGATATTTTGAGAAGGTATCCTGAGGGAGGGCAGATTCTTAAGGTGAGAGTTTTTCTGTTTTGTTATATCCAATAATATGCATATCCCTTTTTCCTAGTTCAGATTGGTCACACAGAGTGATGTGTCATACACAGACCGCCAAAGTTGAGAATGAGAGTGGGCATTCAATACAGGGGTGATCAAGCTGCTCATTTCTGACTCCAGGAATTGCAGTGGTTTGCATAGGTTTGAGATACTAAGTGTTTTGATGTTTAGTGCCTTAGTGTACTCAAACAAAAAAACTTACAAAAATGTATAATGTACATATACCAAGATATAGCAGTCAGAAAACAAAACTTGTTCTGTTATATGTTGGAGTTTATAGATAGCAAGACTGTTCCATGTGAGTGGATCTGTAATGGAAGGCTGTCTAATCACTATGGCTCAGAGTCATTGTGCAGGTTTATAACTTGAATTCTCCCCCACACAAAAAGAAGAAGTATCTGAACACTTTGGCCCAGATTTCATCACACCTTGCAGAGAGAGACAGGATTAATTTGGGGTTGGTGTGGCTGATAGTATATAGCGTAAGAGAAACAAAAGTGAAATAGACAAGTGATTCTTTGCGACCTAATCCTTGGCGAAATCCAATATAATGGTTATAGGAAAGATGGGGTAAATGGCATTGAGTTTTTAAAAAAAAAACTCAATCTCTTTGCTTTTAGGAACTGATACAAAATGCTGAAGATGCTGGAGCTACTGAGGTGAAGTTCTTATACGATGAGACTGAATATGGAACAAACTCGCTCTGGTCAGATCTGCTAAAGGAATATCAAGGTAAGAGAGCTCCACATCAATAATCATTGCTTCACGTCAGAATTAAGGCTTCTTGCGGCATCCTACTTGTGATGATAATGGGAGAATAGTGGCCTTTATAAATGGTGGGTAATTGCTTTGATGAAGGGTGGGGGGTGGAAGGTGCTTGAAATCAATGTTATTCCTGTTAGAAAGTCTGTTTTCAGCAGAGTTTTAGTCCTAATCATCAGTCATTGCAGTAGGAACTTGGCTGGAGATGAGAAGACAGGCATGGTGGACAGAGGCTGGAGCTGGATAAACTAGTACACTGGCCATCGCGTTTTAGGAAGGATGTAAGAGAAAGGGTACAGAGGAGGTACAGGAGCATTTTGCATAGAGAAGTTTAGTTGTGGGGATAGTTCGGTTAGGTTGGGATTATTTTCTTTGGAGAGGGGAAATTTAATTGTGATGTATAAAGATTGAGAGGCCTAGGCAAGGTGAATAGAAAGGACCTATTGGGCAGAGAGACCATTAAGGAATAGGCATGGAGTTTAAGGTAACTAGATTGGACGCACATTGGAGAATTTTTTTTTTACTGTGTGGTTAAGGTCTAAGGCTCACAAACTGAAATGGGTCTGCAGGCAGAAACTCTCATGAAATTTTAAAAAGTATCTGGCTGAGCACTTGATATGCCATTGTGTAATAAGACGAGAAACTGAGAATTGGGAATTGAGCTTAATCTCCATAACTCTGTCTAGATTCCTGCATCCCTGCTCCATAATTCTGTGAATAAGCCGATTCTCCGAATAATCTGCCTCTTGTGATTTAGCTTTTGGTTACTCCTCCGACTGTATCCTCCTTTGGTGTGGCACCCGCTCTTTCATTCTGAAACATTTTTGAACTAGGTGTGAGCTGTTGTGAAGTATGTATATAATGTGGATTCCAGGTCACCAGGAATAACTGAGGATCAAGTAAAACCTATTTTTGTGCTGGTTTTTGCTTCATAAACCTTCCTAGCTTTTTAAACCTTTTTCTCCTTGGCCGAGTTTGTGGAGCATTTATGCTGACTGCCAGTGTTTTGGGAGCTCAGCCCACATGCTGACCTCTGTTGATGGACCACAGTCAGTTCAGGAACTCTGTGAGAAGACGAATGCCAACCCACTGTACACAGAGACCTCAGTTCCTCCCATTTGAACTGGGAGTTGCATTAGCAGCTGATTGTGGGCAGAAGCAGAATTGAGTAGAGTGTATATCATGATGGGCATGATTAGGGAAATGCTTAGCAATGGTTGACAATAAAATATGAGAAATAGAAATCAATGAAAAGTAAAATAGCCAGTAATTGGAAGAAGAAAGGTAAAAATAATTGTTTGGAAGGACAGTTTTCTCTCCTTGTACCGAGGATGAGTAGTTTTCCCTCAACATAGTGTTTTTTTTACAAATAGTTGGATAGACATTTTTTCACATAGATATTTCCTGAGGTTTTAAGGTTGGTGCAAAGCTTAATACCAAGACTGACTTTTCCTCTTGTAATGAAAGCAGTAAATCTCTTGAGAAATTTGTATTCCAAAGACATTTCTTTTAAGATGATTTAGTTGGTATTATGTAAATGCTAGTACCATTCCCTTGGATGTGCGTCCATGATCATAAGACCAAAGAGATTTGAACCTGGACAGGTGATTGTGTGGTGCAGAGTGACAGCAGTATACAGTACCTTTCCAGCTATGCTAAAATCAGTAGGAGTAGGCATTAACATTCCTTTTTGCTATAAGTTTCATACAGAGCATGCATAGCTTTTCTCTTCAAAGACAACAATATCTAGGTGAATTTCAGTAAAATAAAACATCTATTGCTTCTTCAGGTTCGGCACTGTACTCGTACAATAATGCAGTGTTTACCCCTGAGGATTGGCACGGAATTCAGGAAATAGCAAGAAGCAGGAAAAGAGATGATCCCTTGAAAGTTGGTCGCTTTGGAATTGGTTTCAATTCTGTCTATCATGTAACAGGTAAGTGAATGGCTCATCTTGCCACCGCTAAAGTTAACTTAGTTTCTGGATTCTTGGTGTAAAGTTAATAAATAGGATTTCTGTAGGGATTTTCCTTTTGAATTATTTTTACAAGCAACCTGGATGTCTAGCTTGCCTTGTCACACTTCAGTATCTAAGTATGAAAGGAAAGCAGCTATTTAATGCTGGCTCCTTCAAGCCTGGTGCTAGAAATTTAGACCTAACAATCAATCTATTAATAGTCTTCACCAATAACAAAATAAGTTCTTGAAGGCCTGGGAGCAGCCTACTTACAACTAAAGTTCATGGCCTTAAACGAGTTTTAAAAACCTGTGGAGCCGGAACAGAGTATGTAATATGGCTGCTGTAATGAAATAACCAAGAGCAACTACTGAAAGTAGTACACTTTTTATTTGAATCATAAACATATTCATTTATTAAGCTGTCCATTAAGGAATCTTTCTATTATTGTCTGTCTGCGGCTTGGTAGCCAATTCATGTCCTGTGTGACTGAAATTGATTCTAAGCTTGAGTAAAATTTTAGGTCATTAGGGACTACATTTTTATTGAAATTCAACTTAGAATGAATGTTAAATCTTTGTAAAGTTAATTAGTGGGATAATTTTCAGATTTTTCAATCTGCTTTTGGATTTCCATAATTGGCTTTAAAACCTAAGTCAATTTAGACATGCTTGTTTTGTTTTATTTCTTCACACAAATTAACATGCTTTTTGTATAAATTAATTGAAGGTCAGCTGAGGTATGTCTCTGTGCCATACCCCAGCCTTAATCCCTCCTACCCACATAGTTATTTCTCAAATAGGAAAGTAGGATCAGAAGAGTAGGTTGTTTATCTCTTCTAACATATTGCAACCATTCTGGTGTACCATGGCAGATCTGTACCACTGCTTCACTTACTTGCCTCCTCTGCAAAAGCCTTGGTAGCCTCACCTACCAATAATTATCGCATCTCAGTCTTGTAAGTTTTAATTGCCATCCATGGTCTACTGGGGACAAATTTACTGCATAGTATGTCATTCTATCTGTTTGCATAATGGGCACAAAGATTCATTTTAACCAGCTGTAGCATTGACCTACTTTTTGCTGACAGTTCCAATCTGTCCATAGCCTCTTGCTTCACATGACCATGATTTAGACCCGACAGCCATCCTTTGAGCTCTGCACTTTCATATTGTGCTTGCCTCATTCAGGCTGCTCAATGATTAACATTAAACTTGTTAAGTTAATGCCTTCCTCCTTCAATCTACATTCTTTTTGTCTTGTTCTTACATCATGCTGAGAGTATTTTGACCTACTTTTGCTATTGCCTTAAAATGTCTATGCCTGCTGTAAGTCTTTATTTTTTTTAACCAAATTATTTTTTATTTGTAAATTTGTTCAAGAGGACGTCTGCAATGTTGGCAGAGCCTGTCCTTGGTAGTCGACAGATAGCAGATGATATTAATTGTCTAACCTAATTTCTATCACTGAATCAGCCCAAGGAGCTCTCAATCTTTTTCCCAGTTTTCAAAATAAATCTAAAATTCAAGACTGAGTTCAAATAAATTGAATGTGATCTGAGCTTTATTTTGCGCCCAGTAATGGTGCTAAAGCTTGTGTGATCTGAAATGAGGTCCCTGTTTCTGCAGTTACTATCAGAGTCCAGCCTTAAGCTTAGTAACCTGTTAACGGAATGCCCAGAGGTAGGATCTGGTATCTCAGGCATTTCCTGCAGAAAGGTAGCGCACAATGGATCCAGTCAAGACTTTGTTGCCACGAGACCAAAGCCAGCTCAGTTCCAAGAGACTCTTGTTTCTATTAAGCTGCTAATTGCATCTCATGACACTGGCCCTCAGGGGATGTCCAGATACAGCATCAGATAGGGACAGAAAAGCAAGTTAAAGCCACTGTGGGCTTTAAGAAGTAGCCAGTTACAGTTAAAGGAAAGCTATTTCCTCCTGGAGCAACATATAAAATGCTGGAGGAACTCAGCAGGTCAGGCAGCATCTATGGAGGGAAATGGACAGCCGATGATCATTCCTAAAGATCCTAAGGGTTGCTGCAGATTGCTACTGCAATAAATTCTGAACAACAATGTGACGTGTGACCTGCCATGTAAACATAGTGGCAGAAGTTCCTCCAGCATTTTGTGTGTTGCTCCAGATTTCCAGCATCTACAGACTTTCTTGTGTCTCCAAATTTCTTCCTCCACTTTATTTGACTACAAGTCCATGTTTATGAGCTCTCAGAAAGTTTGGTAGGATAAAGTGTTAGATGTCAAACATATAATGGAGCAACACACACAAGATGCTGAAGGAACTCAGCAGGTCAGGCAGCATCTTTGGAGGGAAATAAATAGTTGACGTTTCAGGCTGGGACCCCTCATCCGGACTGGAAAGGAAGAGGGCAGAAGCCGGAATAAGAAGGTCGGGGGAGGGGGAGGAGCACAGGCTGGCAGGTGATAGGTAAGTCCAAGTGAGAAGGGGAAGGTAGCCTAACACAGCCTACCACCTGACACAGATTGGGTGATCTCTTCGTTGAGCACCTTTGCTATGTCTGCCTCAAAAACAAGGATCTCCTCATGGCCAGCTACTTCAATTCCACATCCCACTCCCATACTGACGTGTCTATCCATGGCCGCCTCTACTGCCATGTTGAGGCCAGACACAGGTTGGAGGAGCAACACCTCATATTCCGCCTTGGGAGTCTCCAACCTGATGGCCTCAACATCGATTTCTCTAACTTCCGGTAATCCCTCCTCTTTCTTCCCCCCACCTTTTTTTTTCCCTTCCTTTCGTTTTCCCTCATTCCTGTGGCCCCCTCACCCCTTCTTTTCCCCTCATCCACCCTCATGACCTGCCCGTCTATTTCCCACCTTCTTCCCTTTATTCCATGGCCTACTGCCCTCTCCTACTGGACTCCTCCTTCAGCCCTTTTTGCCTCTTTTTCTCTCAGCTTCTTACATCTCCCCCTCCCCCACCCACCTACCCTGTTCATTTCCCTCCATAGATGCTGCCTGACCTGCTGAGTTCCTCCAGCATTTTGTGTGTATTGCTCCAGATTCTAACATATGTAGAATCCCTTGTGTCAAACATATAATGGAGTTGCTGGAATGTGTCAGGAGATGCTTTGATGAAATGCTGTGCAGCATGACGTTTTAAATCCAAGAAGAAAAGTCTTGCTTTTAATTGGCAGAAACCAGAGTGAGGAGGGAGACACTTAAAAATGGAGAGGGAGAACTTAATTACTTTTATCCCACTGTGTTAGATTCAAACCAACAAGGACGTCAGCTCTGACTTCTTTCACATCATCAGGGCTGATCAGGAGACTGTTGATGATTTTTCGGGCTGGTAGATAGATGAGTCCCAGAAGTGTGACTCCTTCATTCCAGTAGCAATAGGGGAATCCTCTGCTACTCTGTAATATCACTTGTTATGGACGATTGCTGGTGACGAGAGTAATAGTAGTATTAAAAAAAGTTGAGATTTACTGCAAACTAAAATATTTTTCCTCGCAGATGCACCATGCATATTTAGTGGGACTCAGATTGGAATGTTGGATCCCCATCAGTCACTCTTTGGATCACATGAATCAGGTCAAAGTTGGAATCTAACAAGCGACCGGGAAGAAATTAATGAGCACCCAGACCAATTTGCACCATTCATTGGAATCTTTGACAGCACCAAAGAGACTTTTAAAGATGGTTTCTTTCCTGGCACCATTTTCAGGTTCCCTCTCCGTAAGAAGCCATCCTATGTGAGCAGTAATGTTTACAATAAAGAGAAAGTTCTTGAATTGTTTGAATCATTCAAAGCAGATGCAAGCTACCTTTTGCTTTTCCTTAAAAATGTGCAAAGTGTAACGTTGTATAGCAGGGAATCCAATGGGACAGAGAGAATGCTTTTCAGGGTGATTGCCTCCGAGGGCAAGGAGTTGAAGCATGAGCGGCCAAACTCCTTAAAGATCCTAAGGACTGCTGCAGATCGTTACTGCAATAATATTCCAAACAACAATGTGACATGTGTGACTTACCATGTAAACATAGTGACAGAAGATGTGACCCTAAAAGAAATAAATGAAATGTCTTGGCTTGTTTGCAGCAGTGTCGGCGGCAGAGGAATGTGCAATGAATTAGACTGTTTGGCTGAAGACTTGAAGTACATTCCCAATATCGGCATTGCCATGCCTCTCCTTGGTAGAGAGGAACCGAAAGGGGCTGCAGCTGAGTTCATAGGGCGAGTATTCTGCTTTCTTCCTTTACCTCCGGGTGAAGAAAGTAAGACTGGTTTACCAGTGCACATCAGTGGTTTCTTTGGATTAACAGATAACAGAAGGAGTATTAAGTGGAGAGAAGTGGATCAGTGGAGAGACCCTGCTGCTCTGTGGAATGAGCTCCTTGTTAGTAATGTAGTTCCCAAAACATATGCCACCCTTATACTAGAAGCTATAAAACGAATGCAGGCTGGAAAAGATCAAGATTCTCCATTAACTCCTGAGGCAATTCACAAAGTATGGCCTGATGTTAACAAAATTCGTGTACACTGGAAACCAATTTTAGAGCCTCTCTTTAAGGAGCTGATTCAGCATCCTGTTATCTATTCAATGAGTAACCGTTGGGTGAAAGTTGACTTGGTTTATTTCTGTGAAATGGACAATAGCAGTGAATGCACAGAGACTGTGCTCAACTTCCTCAATAAGGTAGGAGTGCAGATAGCGCAAGTACCTGCAAATGTCTCTAATGCCGTGCAGGCTTACAGTTATGATGCAAGGAATCTAAAGAAAGTCAGTCCTACGCTGGTGCGGCAGATGATTAGGAAATTTCGACATCGAGGCAGCGCTGAGGAGAAACTTCAACTTTTGGAGTATGTACTGAGTGACTGTAACTTTGGAGAATTGATTGGATTGGAACTACTTCCGCTACAGAATGGAAGCTTCAAATCTTTTGACTCTTCTGCAACAGACAAAGATGCTATTTATATCATCACTGATGATCATCCCCGGTAAGATTTCACCTTGTAATGATAACGTAAAATGGGTCTGTGTTTGGGGGTGTTGGGGAATGGAGAGATTGGAGGTATGGAATTACTCTTCACCAGCATCATTGGGGTCTGAGCTGGGAGTGATAGAGAGCTGATGGTCAGGGGAATAAACAACTGGATGGCTAGAATGGAAGAGATCTGTGCTGAAGAATTTGCTGACACAGTGCTTTCTTTTCAGTACTGCATAATCCACAATCGAATCTTGTGTGGAGTAAATTGCATTAACAATCATTTCTGAGTGAAAACAAGCCAATCATGAAATTAGATTAGACATTAGTGCACCTGACATTTTCTCAGCATGAGCTATGCACTGAATGACATTGGTTACTGTGCAATGAAAGTTTCAGGCAATACTGACGTAAACTGGTGCTCAAAGATCCATACAATGGAACCGTCTAAAGAGAAGTAGGAGCACGAGGTATTGTGTTCTTGCTTTATTTGCAGTTTAGAAGTATGCCTTGTTGACATGGGGAGATTTGACTGGGCAACTTCAGAATTGACTGAATGTTCAAACACTTCCCAAAATACAGAGAATACCAAAACTAACAGGAAACGCTCAATGCAGCTTTTAGCTACCGAGCTCCGTGTTCCTTAAGTGCCTGTTCAGGATGGGTATGGCAGGCCACACATGGAGAGTTAGAGAGCTCTGAGCAGGAGGCATGAACATGTCTGTTTGTGAGGACCCTATTTCCAGGGAGTCTCCAGAGATAAAACATCATATCTGAATCTGTCTGGTGAACAGTTTATTTGCAGACTCAGATTTTCAAAGTCCAACCACAGAGATGTGTGAAGCTCTGCAGGATGAGCTGTGGCCATGGTCTCGTGCCTGAGCTGCTATCAAGATAGATAGATATCTTTATTAGTCACATGTACATTGAAACACACAGTGAAATGCATCTTTTGCGTAGAGTGTTCTGGGGGCAGCCCGCAAGTGTCGCCATGCTTCTGGCGCCAACATAGCACGCCCACAACTTCCTAACCTGTACGTCTTTGGAATGTGGGAAGAAACCGGAGCACCTGGAGGAAACCTGTGCAGACACGGGGAGAACGTACAAACTCCTCACAGACAGTGGCTGGAATTGAACACAGGTCGCTGGCGCTGTAAACGTTACGCTAACCGCTATACTACTGTGCCTGCCCTCTCACCATAACTGACTCTCAGCTTCATGGCTGGGTCATTCCAGGCAGCTGCAGCAGAGCTATGCCACATTTGCTACTCACTGCAATATTGTGCAGATCATCAGAGCTTTTTACTCATGAAGGAATTGTTTTATCTTTAGTGATGTTGGTGAGGTGAAAGTGAGATCTCAGTCACAGAGATTTGTCATCTGGCTTCACGTGAGAGCAAGCAGCCATTCCCTGCACTTGTGTGACCATAAGGGGTCTGATTATCAATTTGGTTTTGGTTTTGTGATCAGAACAGGTTTCCACACTCTAAATTGTCTGAGGTGAAAACATTTTATTGATGATGTGTGTCATGCAGCCCCCATGACTCCCTTTATTGTGAGGCACTTTGCACTGTTGGACATTTTCAGTTGCCCAACAGGTCCTGTAGGTGAAGCGCTGCTCTGTGCTGTCACTTCTCACACCAGTGTGTTCGCTAATTGCACCAGTGGAATCGAGGTACAATAACAAGTCGTATGATATTAGTGGAGAGCGCCATTTGTCTCAAAAGAGATTCCATTGCCTTCATTAAACTGGGGGCACCCTGCAGCATGCACCCTGCAGCTGTGGTGACCTCATCGTAACGTGCTGCACAGCTTGGCAAACAGTAGACAATGGTCAGGGGCAGGAGCAGAAAGGCCAGGAGATCTTGAGCCTCCGGGTAAGGAAGCAGAGTCCAAAGACTGGCAGGAACAAGAGGATGATGAAGACGACAGGGGGATATTGCTGCCTGACAGTAGCAGCTTCAACTTCCAACTGAGTAACTTACTCACTTGGGTAATGAGGGACTCCCTTTATACAGAAATACTTTTCCTAAACAGCCTGGAAAGTTAACATTCCCAATGGAAGCTAACAAAGAGTAAAGAGGTCTCTTACTGCTACCATAGAATGCCAAGAAGTGAGTGAAGAGAGTGATCTACTAGTGCATGCACCTCTGCTCCTGCAGGAAAGCAGTCAGCTGGTGCAGTTCCCCTCTGTCCATGGAGAATGGCCAGCTGCTGACACGCAGCATCCCTTTGCCACAAAGGCGTTAGCTGCTCCTGGGTTCCTTCCCTATGTGCACTGGGGACTGTAATCTGCCTAAATGTGGTATCTCCATCCTCAGGGAATACATCACCCTGTTCCCCAGTGATGTTATCTCTGTTCCTGAGAAGGTTCACGCTGCTCCTGTGCAGCAGAGCTGGACCAGGCTGAAACTGCTTAGAAGCAAAAAAAACTTTGTGGCCATTGTCTGTGCCTCCATACCAGTTGTCACATGGACCAGTAGGCACTAATAGGAGATTGCCAACAAGCCGTTGAAGATAAGTGTGAAGCCCTTGCTCTCCTGGCTCAGCAAAGGCCACATGTTGACCAAATCCTGGGTGTTGCTAATGTTTTGTTCTGTACTTGATGTTGGAGGAACTCACAATGGAAAATGGAGTAGTTCCAGCCTTCCTGGCTTTATTTCCTATGATTGACTCAGGGTCAAGTCTGCTCAGGGTGCAATACATCATTCAACTGTTTTTGAAGCAAGGAGTTGATTTTGGAAATCAATCACCAGAAGAATCTGCAAGATAACTTGCTCAAATGTAGAGGTGACCTTCAATATTCTTTTTCCCTTCCTCCTCAATAGATCACTTTTTCCTGGACTGGAAGGAAGATTTCTAGCTGAAAATTTGAAGCCATCTATCCTGTCTGCCCTGAGGGAAGCTGCTGAAAGCCGAGGTAAGGCACATGCAATACATTGGCATTAACTATTGAAATGAATGTTACTGCACACCTTTATTTCACTCTGTTTCCCTGCAGCAGCTGGGGCTAGATTTCATACTGTTGGTCTGCACGTCCTCAGGGAAAGGCACTAATATGACAATTTAAGACCCACTACATGTGTGGTTTTGTTAAATGGGACTTCCTCCTTTCTGGGGAGAATCTTGTAGGCTGAACAGTTCACAAACTCTATCTCTAAAAGCAAAGGAAGGTCAAACCCCTTGAGCATGTCCAGCATACTCTCACTACAACTTTGGCAGATGTAGCCTGGAAAGAATGAATCCAGGTAAGAACTGAATTACTATTCAGAGATATAAAACCCACCTGCAGTACTGATGGGGTCTTCCTATACTGGGATTTCCCAGATGTCAGTCTACAGGTACCAAAATCACCTTTTTCCTCCCATTGCCAACTTTGGCTGTAGTAACATCAGAGGCCCTGAGTGTTGAATCTTGACACTTGCTCCTCTTCTACACATTGGCCCAAATACAATAGCTAACAAGGACTTTGTTTTAAACTCAACTTGTATGTATTTTTCCACAAGATATTTTCAGTGTTTAACCCAGCTTTTAGGAATATCTAATATTCTAACATGAGTAATCGGTTTAAATGGATACACTTTTTTTTGTTCTGTAAGCTTTGTCACAACCTGTTTTTCCAGGTACAGCTCTTTAGATGTGTAAGATGCAGGGCATTTGCAGCAAACAAGTCTCTTTCGACACCATTGATCTGTTTGGGAGACGGGACAGGAGAGACCCAAGGACCTGAGTTGCTGATGTACATGGGTTTCCTAGAGCTGGAAGAGCTAGGACATCCAGCCATGGTCCAATCATATCCCAGAACCCAGAGTGGGAGTAATTAGTGCGGAGTGTTTGGTGCATCTGCTGTTTCTGGAATTTCTGGGTCATCTGCCACAGTAGGGTGCCAGAAATTTCAATGTGGCTTGTGGCTAATATATTGTGGTGCCAGTATATTCCTTGCAAACAGATCTGAGAATGTTTTCAAAAAAAAAAGTCAGATGTTTGTATGTTGTACAGTCTGCATCTAGAAGATGGGCTTGATGTGCATCTGCCTTCATCACTGAGCTACACTTTGGCCTTGACTGCTCTAGAAGTTTTATAGAGGTTATCATGTTAATTTTGCAGCTCTGGTAATATCCAGACTAGGAGTGAGGAGGCGGTGGGTGGGGCAGTGACTTGTACCTGTGGGGAGATTGTTGGAAGTGGAGACTGAATTTGGAGGCGTGAAGGAGGAGCATAGAACCTTGTGCTGTCACAACACTCCCTTCCCCAGCCTAGAAATTTCAGGCCCAAAAGTAGGGCCAGAGTGGAGAATTTGGGAGTGACCATACGGTGTTTGTTATTGTATAGGCATGGAGTGTAATACTTGAGCTACTGGATCTTTACAGCAGTGTCTTGGAACACAAACCTGCCCAAGAGATTTAGCTGGCATTTGGCAGTACTCTTGGAAAAAATATTGATCTTGGTGCTAATGCACTGAAAATGACCACAGGGAACCTATGTAACTACTTAAAGATTTAACTGCCTTTGTTTTATGTGAATAACACAAAGCAATGTTCAAACAAAATCTCATTTTCACTGATACTAAACAGACACTGCTTCTGGATCCATTGGGTATTCATTTTGCTATTGTCTCGTTCTGGAGTTGTATACATTTAAAAGGTCCATTTAGCCATAAGGATTAAATTACAAAATCCATTCACTTGACAGAACAGTCTCTTTCAGCCCAATTAGTGTGAAAGCATATCCTAATCATTTAGCTTTAATTGCATCTTTATTGTTTCTCTGTATTGACATTTTGAGCAGGCAAGATCTTCCTTTTGAATACTTGAACTATGTTCTTATAGTTGTTACTGACTCCTGTGTGATGAGTTGGAAAGCAGTCTTCAGTGGAAAAATGCAGACGAGGTTATTTTATTGAGAGTATAATGGTGGATTGCTTGTGGTTTCACCAAGTGGGAAAGGCACCCTTTCTGGTTTAGTTCATTTAAACAGTAATTAGCAAGCAAGTAATTAGTGACTGAGGACTGAAGCCCAATAGATATCCTGTATAGTATTAAAATGTGCACGCTTGGAAGTTCTTCCCCAGCAGGTAGTGTAGTCAGTGCATTGTACCCTACCTTTGAAATTAAAGCCAATCAAATGAATTTCACTCCACTGAGTGAGGATGAATATTTTGACACTAATGTTTTATTGTCCAATAGTTTGGAGTCTTGTAGATGGAAGACACTTTTAAGAATAACAGCACAATTATTTTTAAAGGGCCATACTCAACAATTACCACAAGCTGCCTGAACTGCTGAGCACTTACATCACTCTCAGCTTTTATTTCTAATTACTGAATTGATTAGATGCTCATAAACTAAATATCAGCCCCCATTAATGCAGTATTTTTTAAACAATTAGGATAAAAAGAAAATGAGGATGGTGAATCCAGAGGAGGAAGGCGGGGTATGGAAGTCAAATAATAAAAGTGAAAAGAGACAGAAGTAAGCAGGCAAGAAGTGTGCACAGTAGAAGAAATGGGAATGGAAGTTGTTGTGAAACAAGGTCGAGGTCTCAAAGGACAAGGACTCTGAACACAGCCTTAGAGTTAAATGACTTATTTACAAAGGCAAACATGGGGAAAAAGTAACGGGCGACACACACACACACACACACACACACACACACACACACACGTGATAGCGAGCGTGGGAAAATTGCAACAAGGGTAAAATACACACGCACACACAACAAACTGGGTACAAACAATCAAAGAAAAGCAATGTGCTACCCGCCACCCCTTGACTTAGTGCAGGCACAGCTCCATGGCACCGGGAATGCTAACTTAAGACGTTTCTAACCCTGTCGTTTCGTGATTCCTCTGGGCAAACAAAGAGACTGGACCCAGCACATGTGACACACTTCATAGTGCTGGAGGGCTGGGGGGGTCCAGCCCAGGTAGTTCAAAAGGGCCAGTGGCCCGGTGGCAGCAAAGACTAATTGATCACCGGAGGCCAATGGCCCGAGGCCAGGTACAAAGGTGCTTAAAGGGTCCAATGGTCAGGTGTGCACTGATGGGTGGGGTGGAGCCAGGCCTTGATTGACAGTGGTGTGTCTTTCAGCCAGGTACTGGGCAGTGCTGTCACGTGACAACCCCGGCCCTCCACAATACAGAAGCCGGAACCACATGTGCAGGCCAGCACGTCTGAGGCACTGTGTAGTAAATAATGTGATGTCCAGTAAAGTGGCAAAAACAAGGAGGCATGGGGTCCAGGTGGAGAAGCTGGAACATTATAGGAAATGGTAATAAACAAAAACTTTTAATGACCAATACTGTTGAGTAAAGTGGTGGTGGGAGTTGTGGTGATGACCAAGGGCAAATGGGATTAAGGGTTAATGGTCAATAGGAGTATAAGGAACAAGAATAATGCAGAAAAAGTGGAAAAGCATAATCAAATGGGGCTGGAAGTCAGGTGTGATATGTGACTGACATCTATGGATGTGAAGTAAATTATTTTACTTTTGATATTTTAAAGCATAAGGTAAAGCTCTGGCAGTAAACTCCAGATGAACCTTTCTACAGCAGTGATTGTGGTGCGGAGAACCAAGTATGACCTAGAAATAGTGTACATTAGGAATGAGAGCCAGAGCATGACTTGGTGCTCAGTCCGTACCTTCCACAGAAGAGCACCTATAAAGAGTTACAGTTTGGAGCTCGGTGTTCCTGCACAATTGCTCATTCTTTAAAAGTAATGAATGGGAAATGATGCAGCACACCATGACCACTGCGTCCAACTATCTAATCTATGCCCTATTGAGATAAGGTTTTGTAACAGGAGTGTTAGTTTGTAAATTTGGGAGCACAGTTTGAGTGAAACGTGCCAGACTTTCCTACCCATCTGATATTTGAAAAACATGGTAATCAATGGTGAAAAACACTGTGATGCTGGAGGAACTCAGCAGGCCAGGCAGCATCCGTGGAGAAAAGCAGGCAGTCAATGTTTTGGGTCAGGGCCCTTCTTCAGGACTGAAGATAGGAAAAGGGGAAGCCCAGTATATAGGAGGGAAAAGCAGAGCAGTGATGGGTGGACAAAAGTGGGGAGGCAGGGTGGACACAAGGTGGTGGTAGGTAGATGCAAGTAAGAGATAGTGATAGGCAGGTACGGGGGAGAAGAGGAGAGCAGATCCACTGGGGATGCGTCAAAGGTAAAGAGAGAGAGAGAGAGAGAAAAAAAACGGAGGTAGAAAAAAAAGAGAGAGGCTAGGAAAGGGGAAAAAAAAGAAGCATGGTGGGGGGGGGGGTGGAAATGTAGAGATTAGTTAAAGTGGGAGAATTCAATATTCATGCCATTAGGCTGCAAGGTTCTAGATGGAAAGTGAGGTGCTGTTCCTCCAGTTTGCACTTGAAATCCTCCTGGCAGTGGAGGAGGCCAAGGACTGACATGTCTGTGATAGTGTGGGAGGGGGAGTTGAAGTGACTGGCAATGGGGAGATGCGGATTGCGGTAATGGATGGAGTGCAGGTGTTCTGCAAAACAGTCACCTCATCTGTGTTTGGTCTCGCCAATGTAGAGGAGGCTACACTTAGAAAACCGAATGCAGAAGATGATATTAAGGGAGGTGCAAGTGAATCTCTGTCTCACCTGAAAGGACTGTTTTGGTCCCTGGATGGAGGTGCTGTAAGGGCAGTGGAAAGTTCCCAGGGTGGGAGTGGGGTGTCTGTGTGTGTGTGTGGGGGGGGGGGTGGTGGTGGGGAAGCAAGAGGAGTGAACTACGGAGCAGCAGAGAGCGCGATCCCTGCAAAAACAAGGACCCATCCCCCAGTGGATCTGCTCGCCTCCTCCTTGCCCTACACCTGCCTATCACTATCTCTTAACTGCACATACATATCACCACCTTGTGCCCACCCGCCTTCCCTCTTTTGTCCACCTATCACTGCTCTGCTTTTCCCTCCAATATATTGGGCTTCCGCTTTTCCTATCTTCAGTCCTGAAGAAGGGTCCTGACCCGAAACGTGGACCGCCTGCTTTTCTCCATGGATGCTGCCTGGCCTGCTGAGTTCCTCCAGCATCATAGTGTTTTTCATGTAGATTCCATCATCTGCAGTCCTGTGTTTCTATGGTATTTTCTCCTAAATTGTATTGGATGAAATTTATATTATAACTTCTAACTCTACTCTCATACAAAAACTTGAGAAGATGTGCTTAACAATACTTATGTTTACAGGGCTGTGAATAAGATAACATTCAGAAAGATATAGTTGACTAATCATGGGCTCTTTTCATTATTTTTCTCTTCATATCTGTGGAGTTATTCTTGGTTAGACATACTGCATAACAATGGAAGGATTCAATAAGTAGTCTATGGTTGAAATGATTTTTGAGAACAATACTTCTATGATTTCCTTTCTCTCTTTCTCTCAAGAAACAAAAATAATAATGATTTACTAACTCAAACAATGTGTTATCTGTTTATTTTCCAAAATGTAAGCTGCTGATGCTTTATTCTTCTAAGATGTGGACATGCATTCCTTGAGCGGTAATATTGGCATTGAGAGTTAATTGCCACATTGATTGGAGATTTGACCTTTGCCATAACTTCCATGGGTGCAGTGTTCGTAGACTGCTCTTGCACTTCCTACACTTGACATTTAAGCATTTTAGCAATGGAAATATGCTTAAACTATAATCTCTAACAACAGTAAACCTTTTTATTTGATTATCACTCATGACTGAACTATTTTCAATTTAATAAGAAAATGTCAGATTTGCAGAATTGTGGATACCTCACATGATAAATCAAATTCTCGCCAAAAGCTGAATTGACTGTTTCTTCAGGAGGATTGTTTATGGATGGCACAGTGGTGCAGCTGGGGGATCTGTTGCTTCACACCTCTTGTTCAACTCTGGGTTCAATTCTGGCCTCCAGTTCTGTTTCTTGTAGAGTTTGAGAGATTCCCCCCCCCCCCCCCCCCCCACCCCGACTGGGTTTCTTCTGGGTGCTCCGGTTTCCACCCACATTCAAAAAGATGGATGGGTTGATAGGCTAATTAGCTACAGTAAATTTCCCTAGTGTGTAGGTGAATGGTAGAATCTGGGGGAAGTTGATGGGAATATTGGGAGAATAAAATGGGTTAGGGTAGGATTACTGTAAATGGATGCTTGATGGTAAATGCAGACTCAGTGGGTTGACAGGCCTGTTTCAATGCTGATTCTATGACTTATAACCAATTTGATGACTGTCAATGAGTTAATGGAACTTTTAAGGTGTTTCTGCCTCTGACAAAAGATTGGGTATTAAATACTGAGTTCAGAAACCTTCCCTGTCTCGCATCTTCTGAATAATTTTATAAGATTATGCTAATGAACTGGGCATTTGCCATTTCAATAGCCTTCAAACCTCAAGCTTTCAAATAAGCTGGTCTACTACTTTGTAGCTAACAATATAATAGCTTATTTTGGTAATGGTTTTAAAAGTGAAATTTCTTTTTTATTTATTTTGACACAACTGTCTGTTCCTGTAATAGTCAGTTCTTTAGTTGTGTCTTATTTTCTTCAATGAAGCAAGTGAAAACAAAACAAAAATGAAATAATGTGGTATGTTTGTTATTTTGAAAAATGTCCTTGAATGCCTAAAAGTTTTAAAGAATGTTGAGGAATTGCATTACAAAGCAGAAAGAATTTGAAACTTGATTGTAAACTCGATGTCCAAAAGTTATTCCTTGCTAGAAAGGTTAGTTGAACTGGCAGTGTGCATGGCACCTATGCATGTTTTGTACAATATTCTTTTGTTCATGGAGTCCTATCTCTGCAGCTCAGTTAGGTTGTGGGAGGTGTGAGGGCAAAGTGGAGAGGGACTTGAGGGGTGTGCAGTGAAGTTGATTTAGGATTATGAAGGGGATTGTGGATTGGGACTATGAGAATCAAGTTGGGGCGTTGGTAGGAGCTGCTAGTTTGGTGGGGAAGCAGGGAGAAGGGGAGATCACCTTCACCTCTGGGTGTAGAGGTAGAGGGCGCAATAGACTGGGGAGCATATTCAGAGGGGTACTGGGGAGGGCACCTGCAGGCTCTGTATAATCCCATCAAATTGTGGTTTTTGTATATGAGTGGTAGCGAGCTGTTACATTTCTGCTCACGGAGACTCAGCAGAGTTGTACAGTGCACAATAGAATTTTGAAATTGTTTTTACAGTGCACTCTATCTCTGATCTGATAATCTTTGAAATCTGTCTGGTTTTAAATTTTTGTGAATGATGAAGTCAGCTCAAATACTGATGATTGCATAGGACTAAACCAATTTTTGCATGACAAGTGTTAGATAAAAAATCTGCCTAGATAATACATAGAATGAATGATGATCAATTAATTTAATTTGGGTTGCTCCTGGTTGCCTCCAGTTGCCCTGTTATATTTGCTATTATCTGTGACATTTGCAGTATTCAGTATAGGAATTGTTGGATGGAAATACCCAAATCTTTAATTGCAACGGCTATCCAATAGTGAGTGACCTCCTAATGAGATTTTCTCTAATTGTGGCTACTTGTGTTCTTTTTGAGGAGATCCAAAAATTACTTGAATTTAGATTCTGAGATGATTGTGATTCCATGAAATCTAACTGATTCTGCAGGAGTGAGGGAGCTTATTTGAGAGTTACACATTGTATCTGGATGATGCTTGAATTCTTAGAAGTATACAGAACCTGTGGCAGTGAGGCTTCCAGCAAAGGCAATTATGTTGGGTAAACTAGGCCTGTGGATTTTAAGCACATCCCGATTGATTGGTTTAGGTAGAGATTGGGGTTTTAGTGCATTGAGGAGCATCTGTGGTTCTTGGTATACTTAGTGGCTTGTGGCAATTGAAGTCTCATTCATTGATCTTGTCTACTCCAGTGACTAATCATTGAACTGTAGTAAATCCAGGTGCTTGGGGCTTGACTGTTGGCATTAACCTCCACAGCAATGCTCCCACTTCCCTCAGAGTTTGTCTGAAGGGGCTCCAAACCCCATGCAGAATCTGTGATTCTCCTAGCCAGTTCTTCCACAGAGATCTTGAGGGCACAATGAAGAGCCTTGTTGCCCATCTACTTTCTCATCCCTCAAAGAATCACGGTGCAGTTTGTGTTTTGAAGAAGGTTTATCTGGTGCTTGCACCAGTTTTCAGAGGTGCAGACAGAATTTAAACTTTGCAAGCCTCTTGTTATATTGATCCACTGCTGGGGAGTGGAGCCAATAAACAGCGCAATCGTAGCTGGCACATAGCAACGGTGCAGATGAACGGGCAAAATAAAATTGCTGAGTGACCTGTATTAGGATCGATGGCTACGGGTTAATCATGCATCACAATCCCTGTCCCTGCTTTGCTTTTAGGGTGACAAATTTTGCCCCAAACCACATATATTAAGCCACTATAAGAGAATAATATGTTCATACATTGTTTAGCTTCTTCTTTTCTCCATTTAATCTAATATCAAGACAAATGTGAAGTAATTAAATAATAGCCATTACTTTCTGTCTGAAGCCAAATACTTAATTAATGCACATTAATTGATCAATATTTGGTTATTCTTCATTTCATGTGAAAATATTTGAAAGCACTCTTTCTTATTATTTGTTATCATTCTTAGTAGTTTAATGTTTCTTACTACTTCACTTAGATTTCCTTGTGCTTATAATTTATCCATTCCTCCAGCTTTGTCTGAATTCTTAAATTTGAGAAACTCAGTTTGTTTCCATGACAAACCATTACTTTTAATGCAGTCAGATTTGTCACATTGGAAGCTAGGTTTGTTTCATAACAACTGTGACCAACTTCAAAGGTAACTCTGGCTTTAAAACACTTTGGGACATTCTGAGGTCATGAATGTCGCTGTATAAGTGCAAGTCTTTCTTTCCTGAATCCGTTTCGATTAGGTTGTAATGAATTCTAGTTTTAGTCTTTTAAAAATATTTTTAAGCATTTACTAGCGAAAATCTCTCCTTTTGTTGCTAAGTGAATTGGACACAAAAATGCAAGAGAACAATAGTACAATAGAAGTGTTAACCAAAGGCAACTAACTACTGCCAACATTGTGTTCTGCTAAATGTATCGGGATGCTGTGTCTGTGTAAATGTGTATTTCATTTATTTCTTCCTATTTAGTTTTTCTTTTATTGTTTTCCAACCAACATTTCATTAACACTCCCAGTCTGTATTTTCCAGCCAAGAGGCCTACACCAACAGCTGATTGACCTTGTCAGACCATCCAATTCAAATCGTGTAGGTTCAATGCCAGAGATAAATACTTCTATTAACTATCACTAGAAAGTATGACTGTATAGATAGATACATTTTGTATACTTTTGCATACTTTCAATACAGTATTGTATCGAAAGCTAACCAGTCGTGTAATTTCTTGTAAAGTTCCATTATCTACAGAGTGGTTCAGGATCATTTACTAAATGTAATAATTCTGTTTGATTTTAAATTGCAGTTCAGCAACATCTTTTGGGATGTCCAGGTACGAAAGATTGAAGTGTGTTGGGGCCTGAGTTCTATGCATGTTCCACTTGGAGAGTGCACTAAAATGAAATGCATGCTTCCTTGTGTGTGTGTTTCCTCCTGTGATTGTGCTCCACAAATATTAAAGAGACTATTTAAGAAACTCTAATTATATTGGAAAAATTTACTGGTGTTTTGGCAAGAGTATGTGTAGGTTGGAAAGATGAGGAATGTGCTCGAAGGCCTTTTAAGGTCAGCAACAAAAGTTTCAAGATTAATCCAGCTGCTATTTATATGATGCAAGTTAGGAAATTATTCTTAAGAGATGGCATGCTTTGTTGAAGCCGTGCCCAACTTTTGACTGAAATAGTGTGTAAGGGCAGAATCACTAGAATCTCAAAGTGATGAATCAGTGTTGGGATATATCTGGTATAAAATAGATTGCTAAAGTTGCCTGCTTTTATCTATTTGTAAATGCTTCATGTTAATATGATAATTTAGATAGCTCTTGAAGCACTGCAGGCTGTGCAAAGTAGAACCCTGTCCAGAATGAGACAATATGCCCTTTATTTACTTGGTGACTAAAAGTAAATGGATATTTTCTTTAAATGATCTACCCCAAATATGTTGTTAGTCATTATGTAATTCAGTTGCTTAAAAATGGAGGTCTTTTGTAAATTGTTGCAAAGTGTCATATTGGCTTTTCTTAATTGCGTACACCTTAATGATGGCAGAAGTTGCATATTCTTGCAAGTTTGTATAATACTTGCAGAAATTTGGAGGGGTACCATAACTAAATCAAGCAAAAAGCATATTTGAAATGTTGTACAGGATTGGTGTCCTCTGAGTAGGCCTCAGCTGGAAGTCTGGGCTAACCAAGGCTGTGAACCTTAAATAGTAAAGTTTATGTATGATTGGCATAAGCAACCTATCAGATTAGTCAATCATGTTAGATGTAATAATGTATGCCTCTCTGTCTGTCTCAAATTTGATTGCTGTTTTATCATGCAGTAGGACTGAGATACATGATCAATTAAAGATGTGAACTGGGGGTGAAACTGAGGATTGATTAGAATACAGAAGGATTGCCTCCTGAAATTATTTGTTCATCCATCTTTGCAAATGCTATGAATAAACAATGATTTCCCTAAAACTTGCAAATTGTAGACTAGCTGACTGGCTCAAACCTAATAAATTTGCAGAGGTAGATGCTGTATGCTTGAGATTATTAATTAAGACTAACCAAATCCAGAGTACCATAGAACCATAGAACCATACAGCACAAAACAGGCCCTTTGGCCCACCATGTTGTGCCGTCCATCAGACCATCCTCACACTACCTAACCCCTTCCTCCTGCATATCCCTCTATCTCACATTCCTCCATATGCCTATCCAACAAGATCTTGAACCTGTTCAATGTATCTGCCTCCACCACCACCCCAGGCAGTGCATTCCATGCACCAACCACTCTCTGGGTGAAAAACCTCCCTCTGACATCTCCCCTGAATCTCCCACCCATAACCTTAAAGCCATGACCTCTCGTCTTCAGCATTGGTGCCCTGGGAAGGAGGCGCTGACTGTCTACTCTATCTATTCCTCTCAATATTTTATATACCTCTATCATGTCTCCTCTCATCCTCCTCCTTTCCAGTGAATAAAGCCCTAGCACCTTAAGCCTCTCCTCATATTCAATACTCTCCAATCCAGGCAGCATCCTGGTAAATCTCCTCTGCACCCTCTCCAATGCCTCCACATCCTTCCTATAATGAGGCGACCAGAACTGAACACAGTACTCTAAGTGTGGCCTAACTAGAGTTTTGTAAAGCTGCATCATCACCTCGCGGCTCTTAAACTCAATCCCACGATTTATGAAAGCCGACATCCCATTGGCCTTCTTAACTGCTCTTTCCACCAGTGAGGCAACTTTCAATGAACTGTGAATATGAACCCCCAGATCCCTCTGCTCCTCCACACTGCCAAGTACCTTGCCATTCACCCAGTACTCTGCCCTGGAGTTTGTCCTTCCAAAGTGTACCACCTCACACTTCTCCGGATTGAACATCTGCCACTTGTCAGCCCAGCTCTGCATCCTATCAATATCCCTCTGTAAGCTCTGACAGCCCTCCACACTATCCACAACACCGCCTATCTTAGTGTTGTCTGCAAACTTACTAACCCAGCCCTCCACCCCCTCATCTAAGTCATCTATAAATATCACAAAGTAGAGGTCCCAGAACCGATCCCTGCGGGACACCACTAGTCACTGCCTTCCAATCCGAGGGTACTCCTTCCACCACAACCCTCTGCTTTCTACATGCAAGCCAATTCCTAATCCACACAGCCAAGCTTCCTTGGATCCCTTAGCCTCTGACCTTCGATCCCTTGGCCTCTGACCTGGTACTGGTAGTTATCTTGAGGGAATAAATGAAATAAGTGAGAGCTCTTTCGGAAAGGAATTAAAAAAATAGAATTTGGATAACTGTTCATCTGTATCCTGCATTTGTATTTGATAAAGTTACACAATTGAACCATTAAAGGAATATGCTCTAGCAAGCATCCTTGTCAATGATATTGTGACTAGTTTTTCAGCTGCCTCGCTTCCTCTTGCCTAACAAGGAAACCTACCCTTCCTCAAGTCTCTTCCCTTCATTAGCCTTGATCCCATCTACTTCATGAGCTGATCTTTTTCACTGGACTCTCCTTTCATACCTAAAGGGACCCATTCAAGTAAACTATATACCACCCATTGCTCCTTCATGGCCCATGAGTATACTGATATTGTTAACGATTCTATTAAATTCGACCCATGCAGAACTCCTTTGTGTGCACCCTGTTTCACAGCAGGTACTCTCCTTTCATACCTAAATGGGTGTTGTACAGTTGCTCTTAGCTTTACATTAGTGGTGTTGAAACATTATCATCCTTGCATTCCAGTGTTCCCTTCTTTACCTCAGAAATGCATAGTGCAGTACTCCTGAACTTTGATTCCCTTTTGTCTGTTTCTTCCACTTTTCATGTCACTGATGACTTTACACTTGACCATCTCTGCCTCATGGTCTGGAGCTTTATTCCATCCCACCACATCCCCTCCTTAAAACTGACCTTAAGGACAAAAGCTGCTGGTTGCTCCTATTATCTCCTCCTTTATCTGGTCATCCATTTTATTTGATTACGCCACCGCAAAGAGTCTTGGGGTATTTTTCTTGACGGTTGGTGCAGACACAGTTTTTCTTCCCATATGACTCTATAACTCAAGAAGTGAACGTAGGGTCTTCCAGCAGAAGGATTGGAAGTGACTGGGGTAAAAAAAAACTATTTGCTAGTTGGACAGATATCAAGATGGTGATTAGCTTCAGGATTTTTTAAGAAGAGCAGTTTTTTTGTGTTTTTTTTTTGATTGGACAACCAATCTGACTTGTGTTCTCTGCTGCATCAGCTCTCGTGCTCATGTACAAAAATGGGAAAAATAATTATCTTAATTAATCAATAATCCTTTAAGTTTGCTGCTCAGCTATTAAAGGTAAGTTGCACAAATAATTTTTTCTCCCCGCAGCAACCAGATGGGTAACAAAGCTTTACCCAGGTGATGTGTAGATTCTTTATATCGTTTTTACATGGACTTACAAAAGCATTATAAAGTGTATTCCTGAGGACAAAGTGAAGTCGATGGAACTGAATGTGTGCAGTTGAATACAGCTGGGAAGTTGCTGCTCAGGCACGTGTTTACTGCTAGCGATCAAAGGGAAATTTTTTCCCACAAATGCCTGTCACTGCATGCTATCAATTTGTTTAGACCATCATAATTCTTAAAAATTTGATGTCCTCAGTTGCAAACACTGCTGAACTTGCATTAATGTTGTGCAAAATCATTGTTTAAAAAGGAAACTCCAGCAAGCCTGAGGGCAGTGACTAAGTGAACCAGGAAACAGATTGTTGCAGAATGGATTTGATTCTGACTCTGATTTTGGTGAGGACTATGTCACTTTAGCAAATCCATGTTTTGTTCTTGCGGATGTTGTATTTTGTATCCAGTGTTTTTGGAAGTCTTGTCATATGCTTGTGGATCATTTTAGTCGACAATCAGCTTATACAAATTTCTGGCAAATTTTTAAAAGTTAAGGAACACTTGTCCTTGTACCTTAACAGAAAATACTTCCACAACAGCTTGTTCAGTGAAATGAGATGGTTGTCAAGATGATGGAGAACACATTTGCTAACCTACTGTAACCAAGAACCTAATGTGACTGAGAGGCACACAGGCTAAAGAGGTGGAGAAAGATCCATATCATGCAGCTGAATATCGTTTCCCGTGTTGAGTTAGTTTTCTGGGACAAAGCCGGAAATAGGCTCATCCCAGTAAGATTGTAGAGTTGATATTTTTAATTTCCTCATGGGATAAAGGTCATACCTACTTGCTGGGCTGCTTTCTTGAGTTGCCGTAGTCCTCGTGTTGAATATATTTCCACTGTGCTATTGGGTAAGCAGCTCCAGGATATTGTCCTAACAATGACGAAGCAAACAGAAGATGCTTTTAAGTCACGATAGGTTGTAACTCGGTGGGAAACATACAGGTTGTGACATTACTTTGAACTTTATGCTTTTGTAGTTCCGAGAGTTAGAGAGCCCAGTGGCAACAGCAATTGAGACCTCAATGGAATTGTTTGAAGGCCATTACAAGCAGATCGTTGGTGTGTTTTTAGTTAAAACTAAAAGTAATCTTAACAAAACAATACTACCTTGTCGCTTAAAACTCTGTAATTTGGATGCAAGCAACACCTAAAGCCGTAGGAGTTCATTCTTTTAAAAGATCTGGACTGGTTTGTGCCTGCTGTAAATGAATGAGGTGCATCCTGAGAACAGAAGTATACAAGACCAGAACACACAAACTGGGACTTACATTAAGTCAACAAAATATTTCATACTAGTTACTACCATGGCCACATGTTTAGGACCAAAATCAACTGAGGGAAAATTGGCAAGTCAGTTTTGGCGATCCAATCTGTTGCCAGTTGGGGCTATTTGGAGTAATGGTCATTGAAACACTTACGATGTAATTTATGTGTACAAGCCGTCATTTTGACTACATTTTTGTTTACAGATAAAGTACAACAGCTAACAAGAATGTAGCTAGTTTGTTCTTTTACAGATAGTCCTTTTGAAAGATTGTTATAGTTAGATGCACCATCAATTCTGCAGAGCTTTTAAGTTTTATTTTGGATTGTTAGAAATTTTCAGGCGTATTCGTAAGGTTTTTCTATATTGTTGTGTAGTTACAGAAATAGTATCCTGTCTGATGCAGAGGTATTTTTAAGGTTTGTATTTAGCTGGCTCATTGCTTTTTTTCCCATCTCCACAACCAAACTGGACAAGCCACAGAAATGCCTTGATTACTTGAGCAGGCCAGAGTATTCCCAGCTTACATTCTGACTCCTGAAAACCTTTTGTCACTTTCAAGGCACACATGTAGGGAATACTCTTCACTTGCCTGGGTGAGTGCAGCTGCAACACTGCTTGAAACTTGGCTCCATTCAGGTTAAAGTAGTGCTCTTAATAGGCAATTGTCCTCCATCCACTTCCTTGGACTTCAAGGCTGTCCTTGACTTATAGGAAGTATAGTTAACAATACTGCAATAATTTGCGAAAGCTTCTTTATTTAAACTGTTACCAGAGTCACAGTTATTTTCCATTCCTTATTGAATCAAGAAAATTATGGGGACTATTTTTGTATTTTTGTAAACTGCAGAAGTGCTTCTAGCAATGCTTTTGGTGGGGAATTGCAGGCTATTGATCCAGTGATATGTTTCACATAGGTCTCAGTTGTAAATGACAAAACATTAAGGAAAGAACATAGCACCAAAATGAGACACAAGTGCTCAATACAACTTCTATTCCAAAGTTCTAAAAGGTTGGAACACTGAGAGTTTAAAAAAAAGATTTAATTTATTACAAAATAAAAAAAGAGTGAACATAACTTTAATCTTGAAGATTGCAGATGCTGTAAACTGGAGCAAACACTGCTGGAGGAACTCGGTGGGTCCAGCAGCATTTGTGGAGGCAAAAGGATAGTTGATGTTTCAGATCGAGACCTTGCATAAATCCTGACCTAGTGTCTTGATCCGAAACATCGACTATCCATGAATTTAATCTTGCATTGGAATGGATTTAGGTACTGTTTCTTAAAAAAAAATTGTATGTGCTGTTGGCCCTCTATTATTTCACCCATGTGTTTTTATTTTAACTTTTGGCTAATTTTGACTGCATGTGCAATGAAAACAGCATCATCTGCAAAAGCTGTCAAAATACTCTACTTGTATTTTCTGGCTATGGGCAGTTGGTGCTGAGGTCTTTAAGGTATTGAAATTAGTTTATTATTGTCATTTGTACTGAGGCACAGTGGAAAAACTTCTCTTGCATACCGTTCATACAGATCAATTCATTACACAGTGCATTGAGGTAGTACAGGGTAAAACAATAACAGAATGCAGAGTAAAGTGTCACAGCTAAAGAGGAAGTGCAGTGCAGGTATACAATAAAGAGCAAGGTCATAACAAGGTAGATTGTGAGGTCAAGAGTCCATCTCATTGTATAAGGGAGCCATTCAATAGTCTTATCACAGTGGGATAGAAGCTGTCCTTGAGCCTGGTGGTATGTGCCCTCAGGCTCCTGTATCTTCTGCCTGATGGGAGAGGGGAGAAGAGAGAATGACCCAGGTGGGTGGGGTCTTTGATTGTGCTGGCTGCTTCACCAAGGCAGCAAGAGATGTAGACAGAGTCCACGGAGGGGAGGCTGGTTTCCATGATGTGTTAGACTGTGTCCACAACTTTGCAGTTTCTTGCGGTCCTGGGCAGAGCAGTTGCCATACCAAGCTGTGATGCATCCAGATAGAATGCTTTCTATGGTGCATTGATAAAAGTTGGTGAGTGTAAAAGGGGACATGCCAAATTTCTTTAGCCTTCTGAGGAAGTAAAGGCACTGGTGAGCTTTCTTGGCCATGGTGTCCATGTGGTTGGACCAGGACAGGCTATTGGTGATGTTCACTCCTAGGTACTTGAAGATCTCAACCCCCTTGACCTCAGCACCTTTGGTGTATGTGCACCGCCCCCCTTCCTGAAGTCAATGACCAGCTCTTTTGTTTTGCAGACATCAAGGGAGAGGTTGTTGTCATGACACCATGTCACCAAGCTCTCTATCTCCTTCCTGTACTCCGGCTCATCGTTTATGATCTTGTTGAAGGATTAACCAGTAAATCTGTGAGGTTTGCGGTATTTATAATTCCAGTGGGATTACAATCGTGACACTACAAGTCAAAGCTCATTTAGAACAATTGATCATTAAATTATTTTTTATAGTAATTTCGCCTTGTCTGATCAACCCAAAGAAATGGCATCAGAATAATTTTTGGCCAACATTCATTCCCTTTGAGATACTGTCACTACCTTGATGGGTTCAGGTGTGTGAATGTCAGGTGCTCTTGAGTTCCTCGCTATTCTTTGTGAATGAATGCTGCTGTTGATCACTGGCAGGCTATTTAATAGTGGAAGACATCAGTGCCAAGCCTGATAATGTTGTCAATGGATCCACACTACATTTCTTCTATGACATAGTTTCATGCCATCAATGCTTTATGTTCTATTGCTGACTTCAAGCTACAACAATTATTGGTATTTGCCAAAATATAACATTGATTAAAATGATAACATTGAGTTAGCAACCAGCTGAGAACTACACTTGCTCATCAGGTTGCTAACTCAGTGTTAACTTTGCTGGCTGGCGGTAGGAATGAGAAGCCATGCTTTGCTTTTATTTCCCCCAAATATACTAATGAGATTAATTATTCAACCCCGGGCCTAGCTGAGAGATATTAACTATTGAAATAGTTGGTTGAAGGGGCACTTCACTTACTCAGGCCAGTGGTTACCAATTTAGCAAACCAATTAGGAATGTGCTTTCTGAGGATGAAGTGCACAAGAGACTTTGTTTTGTCCCCTGAGTGATGAGCTATTTTCTATTTATAATCTTGCACCTGCATTGCAATGTGAACATTGCATTACCCGGCTTTCAGAGATAGCTAATTACGTTTGAAGGCCAGCCTGCACAGTAGTAGGCATCCTGCCAGAACTTGCCCAAGAGGCAGGTTTTATGTATTGCACTGTGCATTTCATCCAAACAGTCAACTGAGGATGTTTTTCTTTCTGAAGTGCCTTTTGAAGTGTCATCTAATTCAAGAGCAAATGAATTTGTTGAAAGCTGAATCTTGTCACTGTCCACGTGGTATTCAAGTCTACTTAGATTCATTACCCACTATATAGTTACTGAACTTGTTTTCTTTAAAGGGGAATTGTTACTTTATTCTGACCCCACAAACTCTTATCAATTACTGTGCTATAATGGTGGCTATAACTTTGCATTGTGACTCTGTCCAAAGTACGCCATGGAACTGCAAGCTTTAAATTCAGTGAAAGCTGATTGTTGCTCAGTGAAATCCTGGTCCTTTTTTTGTTAGTCCAGGGAGGTCACAGCAGAGGTTAGATGCATTCCCACTGCTGTGGAGACAAGGTACTACAGAACTTCTTTACGTTGTCTTGAAGATTGTTTTGTAATTTTTGCATCTGAATAATCTCTCATTCAGAGATGCAGGAGATTCTGCAGATGCTGGAACCTAGGGCAACAGACACTAAATGGTGGAGGAACTCAGCAGGTCAGGCAGCATTTATAGAGGGAAATAAACTGTCAAAGTTTTGGGTTGAGACCCTTCATCAGGACTGGAAAGGAAGAGGGCAGAAGCCAGAATTAAAAAAGGTGAGGGAGAAGCACAAGCTGGCAGGTGATAGGCGAGTCCAGGTGAGGGGGGGGAGGGGGGATGAAAGCGAATGATGCAAGAAGCTGGGAGGTGATAGGTGGAAGAGGCAAAGGGCTGAAGAAGAAGGAATCCAGTAGGAGTGGACAGTAGACCATGGAATAAAGGGAAGGAGGTGGGGAATAGGAGGGAAGTGGTGGGCAGGTCATGAGGGAGGAGAAAGAGAAGAGGTGAGGGGGGGTCACAGGAATGAGGGAAAACAAAGGTGGGGAAGAAAAGACGTGTCTATCCATGGCTGCCTCTAGTGCCACATTGAGGCCAGACGTAGGTTGGAGGAGCAACACTTCCTATTCAGCCTTGGTAGTCTCCAACCCGACGACATCAACATCAATTTCTCTAACATCCAGTAACCTCTCCCCTCTTTTCCCCCCTTTCTCCCCTCTTTTCCCCCCTTTGTTTTCCCTCATTCCTGTAGCCCTCTCGCCCCTTCTCTTTCCCATCCCCAACCCTCATGACCTGCCCACTACCTCCCTCCTATTTCCTTTTATTCCATGGTCTGCTGTCCACGCCTACCAGATTCCTCCTCCTTCAGCCCTTTGCCTCTTCCACCTATCACCTCTTAGCTTCTTGCATCACTCCCTTTCATCCACCCTCCCCATCTACCTACCTTCTCCCCTCACCTGGACTCACCGATCACCTGCCAGCCTGTGCTCCTCCCCCTCCCCTGACCTTCTTGTTCTGGCTTCTGCCCTCTTCCTTTCCAGTCTCGATGAAGGGTCTTGACCGGAAACGTCAACGGTTTATTTCCCTCCATAGATGCTGAGTTCCTCCAGCATGTTGTGTGTGAATCTCTCATCCACAATTGAATTACTGTGCTTCCAAACTAGATTTTGGAGGTCATAATTTACAATTATACTTGTGTTTGTTTAAAGCTAAAGGTTAAATGGGGTCCTTGCATCCAAATATTGCTTAGAATATTTTTAACGGTAAGGAGCAGAATCATATTACAGGACCCCACCGGTGTTGAAGAGTGAGAAGGAGGTCAGGGCAAGTTGTATGCAGCTTGATGTCAAACATGGGGTTTAACAAACTTAAAACTTGTAATAAGAAGGGAAGGCTGATGAAGTCAAGCAGTGTTGCAGTTTGACAATGGAAGGATTTTAATATTTTCCTTGTATGTTCAGTGGTTTGTTGCATTTCCTGCTGAATCAAACCACAGTCACTCACTTTAGGAAGAATGAGAGAGAAAACTTCAAAGGAGCATTAATGCCAGTGGCATTAATGAAACGGGCAAGATTTTGTGTGTGTGTGTGTGTGTGTGTATATATTTAACTTTTTACAAAGCTGAATGCCAAAAAATCACATCCAAAGATGTGCGCTGGATTAAGTTATAAATTTAGTTTGGTCTGAATTGGACTGTGTACATCATAATGAACAACTGTGGCTCTGGAGTTTTAACTAGGAATAAAAAAAATCCTGGCAATGCTACAGAATAATTAACAGAAGGGAATTATGATTACATGTTTGAACTGAGAGCTAGTTTAATTACTTAAACATGTTTTCTTAACAGGGAGAGGGGTTGCTATTCAGTCTTCATGGACAATCTAGCTTAAGTGCAGTTACTCAGCTGTCAAAACAAACTGGTTGAGAGAGTAGGAAATCTAATGGAGGAATGGCACCTCTTTAAAACAATGGATATTGGAAAGTGATTCTCTGGATCCAAGGGCAGCATTGCTTTAGGCAGGGCCTCTGGATTCTCTGAAACAGAGAAAGTGCTCATAAATACCATGGTATGTGGGACACAAGATTCTGCAGATGCTAGAATCTGGAGCAATGCAGACACAGCATGTGGGAGTCCATTACCAAATGTATTGGTACAGGAACATTCACAAACTGCAGTCATCCATGGAACATGTGGTTTCCTTGGTGAACATTGCAAATGGGTCTTCTAGCACCTCTTAGGGCATTTGTGCTGGGGCCATGCACTTTCTGAGGTGGTGAAGATAACCAGACTCAGCGCACTTGGCCTCTGCATAAGAGCTCAGAGTTCTAGAAAATCAAAAATAACTGCAGGTATTGTAGCTACAGAAGCAAGTATTTGTAGGTTTATTACAGGTTACATGAATATGCAGATTCTGGTTCTGTAGGCTTTTAGCTTTTATCTTAGAGCTTGGAGCAGGATGGGAAGCCAACCAGGTAAGGCATTCAATTGGATGATGAATCTCTGAGAGGCCCTCTCTAGTAAATCAGTTGTTGTGGTGCCACACATGTTTTAAGCCTCCCTTTCGTTAATGTCACTGGTATAAGGTGGTGATATAATGTCTCTGTGGTAGAGCTGTGTTTTGCAGCTTACAGTAAATGGTTGTCCTTTCTGGAGTGTCCTATTGTAAGAGATCATGCCAAACAACACAATTGTGTAGAGTTCAGTGGTTTGTGCAAAGAGGGGCTATACTTTTGCTATCGATTTGATTATAGTGAAGTTCACCTATTGAGTTTGGGTTCTGAGAGGAGTCTGTGGTGAATTATACAGGGGATTTACTCTTCTCCCCTATTAGCCAGCTTCTCACTGCCTGTATGAAAAGTGGGAGCCTGTGGACTGTCACATTATAAAATGAGTTGGTGAGAAAGTGGACACAAACCTACTGGTGATCTTTCATTAGTTATTGCACAATTATGGAGTGATTGACGAAGGCAGTGAAGTTGTATGAAAGAAATGACAGGGCTGTGAAGATGCAGGTGACCCCTTGGACTTAAAGGAATCCTACAACTGGGCCCTTTATTGGTGAGCATGGGGAATGTAATAATGTCGTAATAATTGGCAGCTGTGATTGATGCAGGCATAAGTCATGGACTGTGCAATGTTTACTGAAATACCTTGTGGCAACCTAGTTGGTTGCAGATATTGCAGCTCTGATGTCTCCAGCAAAATGAGGCTTCCTTATTCATTTCTTCTCCAAGAACGGCAGGAATGTTGTTCCATGCCCAAGCAGACTGCTGAGGGTAGAGATGCCTGTCAGCAATCTCCCTTCTGTTTTCTCTTCTGCTCTTGCCAGAGTGGTACTTCCAGAAGAAACCTGCAAGAGGAATTAGGTGCTTGACCAAGAAGCCTAACAAGAACTTTGATTATTCTACAAATACTACAAGCACTTTTAAATAGTCGAAGTAGCCTTATGGGTAGTTTAATGTAAGCATTATCCCTCTCAAAATATTCCAGTGCTTTAACTTGAGTGCAACCTGGGATCCTTTGGAATTTGACTGGTAATGATTACCTCTAACTTCCACTGCCCATTATTCTGAATTGGGATTGGGAAATAGCAATAAAAAATGGGAAGTGATAAGAATGAAATTGTAGCCTCAATAACACAGTTTATCTCTGATTTTCTCGCATAGTCTGGCTTCCTAAATCAAGGTCTGCACAAAAATTTGGCAAGAAAAAGTCTGTTCTTCTTTGCCCACAATTTGTAGGGTTTGTTTCTTTTGTTTTGAGTACAAAAAGATTAAGAAGTCAAGCAAGGCACTGAAATTATTTTCTAAATTTAATTACTTTGAGGGTGGCACAATGGTGCAGCTAGTAGAGTCTCCTCACAGCACCAGGTACAAGTCTGACCTTGGGTGCTGTCTGCGTTGAGTTTGCACTTTTCTCCTTGTGACCACATGGGTTTAATCCAGGTGCCTTGGTTTCCTCCCACATGCCAAAGAGGTGCTGGTTGGTAGGTTAATTGGCAATTAAATTGTCCCTATTGGAGGGAAGTTGATGAGAATGTTGGAAGAATAAAAGTTAGAATTAATGTAGAGAAACAAAGGAGTGCAGATGCTGGAATCTAGATGAAAAACACTTTGATGCCGGAGGACCTCAGCAGGCCAGGCAGCCTCCGTGGAGAAAAGTAGGTGGTTAATGTTTCTGGTCAGGACCCTTCTTCAGGACTGAAGATAGGAAAAGCGGATGCCCAATATATAGGAGGGAAAAGCGGATGCCCAATATATAGGAGGGAAAAGCAGAGCAGTGATAGGTGGACAAAAGAGGGGAGGCTGGGTGGGCACAAGGTGGTGATAGGTAGATGCAGGTAAGAGATAGTGATAGGCAGGTGTGGGGAAGGTGGGGAGAGCAGACCCACTGGGGAATGGGTCAAAGGTAAGGAGAGAAGGGAAAAAAAGGTTGGGGAAAAGAGGCTAGGAAAGGGAAGAAGAGAAGAAACTATCATGAATTTTGCCACTAATTCACTGACACCCATCTCTGACACCCCTCCTCTCGCTCCTTCCTCGATCATTCCATCTCCATCTCAGGCGATTCCTTATCCATTGACATCTACAAACCCACTGACGCCCACAGCTACCTCGATTACAGCTCCTCCCACCCTGTCTCTTGCAAGGACGCTATCCCTTTTTCTCAAATTCTCCATCTCCGCCGCATCTATTCCCATGATGAGGCTTTCCACTCCAGGACATCTGAGATAGAAACATAGAAAATCTACAGCACAATTCAGGCCCTTCGGCCCACAGAGCTGTGCCGAACATGTCCCTACCCTAGAATTTACTAGGCTTACCCATAGCCCTCTATTTTTCTCAGCTCCATGTACCTATCCAACAGTCTCTTAAAAGACCCTATTGTATCCGCCTCCACCACTGTTGCCGGCAGCCCATTCCACGCACTCACCACTCTCTGAGTAAGAAAAACTTACCTCCGACATCTCCTCTAAACCTACTCCCCAGCACCTTAAACCTATGTCCTCTTGTGGCCACCATTTCAGCCCTGGGGAAAAGCCTCTGACTATCTACCTGATCAATACCTCTCATCATCTTATACACCTCTATCAGGTCCCCCCTCATCCTCCGTCGCTCCAAGGAGAAAAGGCTTATTCTGTTCACTGTCTTGTATGATCTATGTATAATTTATGTTCTGTGTGTTGTCTGTACCTACGTGCCTATGATGCTGCTGCAAGTTTTTCACTGTACCTGTACCTGGCGCTGTAATTGCATTACGCTAACTGCTACACCACTGTCCCTGCTAGGCTGGGACTGTTTTCTCTGGAGTGAAGGAGGCTGAGGGAGTGACATAATTGAGGAGTCTAAAACTAGGTACAGATTCAAGGTGAGAGGGGAAAGACCCAAAGGGGACCCGAGGGGCAAGCACCTCCACACAGAGGGTGGCGGGTGCATGGAACGAGCTGCCAGAGGAAGTGGCAGAGGCAAGAACAACCACAACATTCAAAGGACACTTGGACAGGCACATGGACAGGAAGGGTCCAGAGGGACACGGGCCAAACGCAGGCAAATGGGACTAGCCCAGGTAGATAACCAGGTCGGCATGGACAAGTTGGGCGGAAGGGCCTGTTTTGTGCGGCATGATTCCATGACTGATGGGAATGGTTTCAATCCAAGAGCTTGCCTTGGCTGTTCACAATCATTCTCCTTACCAATCACAGTGGGCTCCAGGTCAATGAACACGGCTCGTGGAACATGTTTGCCCGCCCCCGTCTCGTTGAAGAAGGTGTCCAACTTCTTTTCTAACTGGGGCTTCCCCCCCGACTGTGGTCGGAGAGCTCGTGCCCATATCTCTGCCATTTCCTGCACTTCCGCTCTCACTCCCACACCTCCCAGACCCAACAGTGATAGGGTCCCCCTTGTCCTCACATTTCACCCTACTAGCCTTCGTATCCAAGACATCATTCTCCTCCACTTCCGTCATCTCCAACGGGACCCCACCACCAAGCACATCTTCCCCTCCCCATCCCTTTCTGTCTTTCGCAGGGACCACTCTCTCCACAACTTCCTAGTTCACTCCACCCACCCTGGGAATTTTCCACTGCCCCTGCCATAGGTGCAACACCTGCCCCTACACCACCTCCATTAGCTCCATCCAGGGACCCAAACAGTCCTTTCAGGTGAGACAGAGATTCACCTGCACCTTCCTTAATATCATTTACTGCATTCAGTGCTCCAGGTGTGGCCTCCTCCACAGTGGTGAGACCAAACGCAGACTAGGTGACCGTTTTGCAGAACACCTGCGCTCTGTCTGTAACCGTGACCTGCATCTCCCCATTGCCAGTCACTTCAACTCTCCCATCCCACACTATCATTGATATGTCAGTCCTCAGCCTCCTCCACTGTCAGGAGAATTCAGAATTCCAAGTGCTCCTCATTTTCTATCTTGGAACCTTGGAACCTTGCAGCCTAACAGCATGAACACTGAATTCTCCTACTTTAGGTAATCCCCACCCCCCTTCCCCACAAACCCCCCCCCCCCCCACCATGCATCTTCTCTTCTTCCCTTTCCTACTGTATCTCTCTTTTTTTCAACATTTCTTATCCCTCTCTCTCCATACTTTTTGTCCCATCCCCTGATGGATCTGCTCTCCCGCACCTGCCTATCACTATCTCTTACCTGCATCTACCTATCACCACCTTGTGCCTCCCCTCTTTTGTCCACCTATCACTGCTCTGCTTTTCCCTCCTATATAGTGGGCTTCACCTTTTCCCCTTTTCCTACCTTCAACCCTGAAGAAAGGTCCTGACTTGAAACGTTGACCACCTGCTTTTCTCCACAGATGCTGCCTGGCCTGCTGAGTTCCTCCAGCATCATGTTTTTCAGTAGGACTAATGTAAATAGGTGAATGGTCTGCTCTCTCTCTCTCGCGCTCTCTCTCTCTCTCTCTCTCTCTCGCGCTCTCTCTCTCTCTCGCGCTCTCTCTCTCTCTCGCGCTCTCTCTCTCTCTCTCGCGCTCTCTCTCTCTCTCGCGCTCTCTCTCTCTCGCTCACTCAGACTTGAGAATCAGTGCAATAGTTTGTGCCTGAAAAGGAGTAGTAATTTTTCAGGCAAAAGCAAAAAAAAATGCAGATATTGTAAATCTGAAATAAAACCAGAAAATGCTGGAAATATTCAGCAAGTTCAGCAGCATTTGTAGAAAGAGACGAACAGAGTTCACGAATCAGGTTGATGACTTTTCATTAGAATTGGGGGAAAATTAGAAATGAAACAAGTGTTAAGTTATGAGAGAATAGAAGAGAGGGGTGGAGAGAACAAAAGAGAAGTTCTGTTAGTGGTGGAGACTAGAAAAGAAGGAATGATGGACATAGTGATGGTGCTGAGTGAGAGAGGGTGGTAAAGGTTAGTGAATAACAAAATGTGTCTAATGTCCACACATCCCTGCAAATCTCTTGCATGGTCAACTTTTGAAATGTGTCCTTTAGTTATTAAAAATCAAAAAAACTCCTTGCCATTTGCCAATCCTTGCTTGCATATACTTTCTACAGTAAAACACCTAGTGGTGGTTAGTGTAACACTATTACAGCACTAGCGACCCGCATTCAATTCTGGCCGCTGTCTGTAAGGAGTTTGTATGTTCTCCCCGTGACTGCATGGGTTTCCTCCTGGTGCTCCGGTTTCCTCCCACGTTCCAAAGACATATGGGTTAGGAGTTGTAGACATGCTATGTTGGCGCCAGAAGCATGGCGACACTTGCGGGCTGCCCCCAGAACATTTTACGGAAAGGTGCATTTCACTGTATATTTTGATGTACATGTGAATAGTAAAGGAATATTATCCACGTTCCTGTTGTTCAGAAGTCCAATGGTTCCTGATGTTTTATATCATCAGTAAACTGGGAAATGATATTTGTTCCTACAGCCAAATCATTGATGTAGACGGTGAATAGTTGGGGCACAACCAGTGATCCCTGTGGTACCCTCACCAGTCACATTCTTCCATCCTGAGAAAAATCTGTACTTGTTTTCTGTCCAGTAACTAATTCTCAATCCGTGCCAGCAGATTGACTTTGTTGACCAACTTCCTTATCAAAAACCTGCAAATCCAGATACATCACATCTACTGGTTCCAATTTATTATTCTATTGGTCACATCCTCAAAGAATTCCAGTAGATTAATCAAGCAAGGTTTTCTTTTATAACTGGAGGTGTTCTGTTATTACATCCTTATTATAGATTCCAGCATTTTCCTATCACTGATGTTGGGCAACAGGTCTGTAATTCTGGTTTTCTATCTCCCCTCCCCTTTCTCTTAAAAAAGTGTGCTCTCATTTGCTGCCTTCCAATCTCCAGAATATAAAGATAACCAGGTGTTCGCTATCTCTGTAGACACCTCTCCACCGATGCAATAAAATCTCTATTTTGATAAAGGATCCATTTAATTTCTGAGTTAGTTGTAGGTTATTCACAAGCCTAGGTGGCTGTCTATCCCTCATTTAAAATTAATAACTTGCATTTGTGTTGAAGAATAGCAAGAGGTGAGTTGAGCCCATTGGAATTTACAGAATATTTGGATGTATTTATGGGAGAATCTCAAATGGCCATTGCAGAGCTATTTCTTCAGGACAACACAGCTTGTGACTAACATGAGTACTGAAGTTACTCGTTGAGTAAGTGTTTTGCTGGATTTCAGACCACTGAATTCAATGTTTGAGGATAGCTACAGGTGACAGCCAGCCTCCTACAATTCACAGCCGTTCACTAAGGTGATGTTTCCTGGAGAAAATTTAGGAATAGTAATTAAATAATTTAATGTTTTAGAGTGTCTCACTATATGTTTGTTCTATAGCAAGTCTAGAGATATGAAGCTACTGTTGCATTGTACTGTTGCCGCAAAGCAACAAATTTCATGACATACAAGTCAGTGATAATAAACCTGATTCTGAAGCCTTCGAAAGAATGAAACCTTGAAAAAGAAAGAAAAGAATGTGAAACATCTATGAATACACCAATGGTTATAATAGAGCCTCCACTTCTGGGCATAACCTTGTTCATGTTTAATATTAGTTTACATGTACAAACACTCCATAATTTTAAAGGTAATGATAGCTATTCACTTCTTATTGTATTTCAGATACGTTTTATACCTTATTTTGTGCTGTAAAAGTAGACTCTGCTAGAATAGGTTTCTCAGTTGTAAAGTCAGCATTAATTACTCAACTGGATCATGTCTTTTTAATTTTTCTCTATTTACTGCTGTTAATATTCAGGTCGACTCTGTACACAACTGCAGTTGATGACTCCTGAACGTTCTGCACGTCTTATTAAAGAAATGGTGAATGCCTGCTGGCCTGGTAGAGAGATGATGGTGCACTGGTCACCAGGAAATCCAGAGAGGAAGCACCCACCTTTGTCTTGGCTGACAACTGTATGGAGATATCTATATCACAACTTCCCTGAAGACCTGACTCTGTTTGAGGAATTGCCGCTGATCCCTAAAATGCCTTTAGACGAATCCGCAACAACAGTCAAGCTTTTACGTCTCCGATCTCCATCTCCCATAATCATGGAATCTGAAAATGAAACGCAGCTCCCTGAGTTTCTTGCAGATATCATTGAGAAACTTGGTGGAGTTGTCATTAAAGACCTCGATCCATGTTTGCAGCACCCCCTTATGAAAAAATACATCCATTCTCCTCTACCTAGCACCTTGTTGCAGATCCTGGATAAGGCAATACCGCAAAAGATTTCCAGTCAGGTCATGTTACTGCCCCCAACACACAAAATTGCACTTAGGTGTTTCTTAGCTAGTTTGCCAGAGGTTAATGATCGAGACAAGAAAATTCTTCAGGAACTAATTATCTTTAACAAAATTGAACCATCCTCTGAGAAAAGTAGCCAAAGTTTTATTGCATTAAGAGGAAGTAAAGTCTTGCATCACACTGCAAAACTTCCACCAAACATACGGATCTCCATTCCTGTCATACATTGCACTGATGAAGCTTCTATTCGGCTGGTTACGTTGCTGAAAGTTGAACAATTAAAAAGTACGGACTGCCTAAAGATTATACTGCAGGACATTGAAAAAGGCTTTTATTCTAATAAGGATGTAACAGATATTGTAATTTGGATTCTCATTAACTTAGCTTTTCTCAAAGATGAAAATGCTTTGTTTATAGAATGGCTGAAATCCTTGAAATTTATTTCTACTTCTCAGGGAAGACTACTGTCAGCTAATGAATTGTTTGATCCTGAAATAGAAACATTACAGAATTTGTTTTATGCTGATGAAAAGACATTGTTTCCACCAGAGAGCTATACCTCCACTCCAGATCTCTTGCATGCTCTGAGACAAATAGGTTTAAAGAATGAAGATCAGTTAACTGAAAAAGAAGTCATTCAAGTGGCCAAAAGAATTGAAGTTCTACAGAGCAGTAGCAAAGTCGAGCAGGATCTGGTTATCAGAAAAGCCAAGGTGTTACTAACGATTCTTCACAGACAGAAGACTTTATTGCTTTCACCTGAAGCAAAGGCAACCATGCAAAAAATAAAGTGGGTTCCAGTTTGTAAGAAACGTCCTCTGAATTACCCACAATCCCTTGCTTGGAAAGGGGATGTGTTAACTTTCCACAAGGCTTGTGAAATGAGGGATATATCTGATGCGGTATTAGTTGGCTCTGCTGTACCTCTTGTGGAGAACATCTCTCCTGAAGTTGGAAAATTGCTAGGTTTTTCCACAGAACCCAGCTTGAATAGGGTTTTAGGGCACTTGAAGAATGTTGTGGATTGGCACAACTCCAAGGATTTCAATAACGATGAATGGTACCAGTTTCAGCATTTCTTGCTTGATATTTATGACTTCATGCGAGGGCACCTGGAGAAAGATAAAGAAGGGTTCAGTCCATTGACCTTTCCCTGGGTGTGGACAGGGAAGGTCTTTACTGTACCTGAGCATGTAGCTATAACACCAATACAAGATCTTGATCTGGAGCCTTACCTATATATCCTACCAAAAACCATGGCAAAGTATCACAAGCTTTTTACGTTCTTTGGAGCACTGGAAGAAATAACAACTGAACACATCTTCACTATTGTTAAGATTATCAAACAAAAAAGTGATGGTGAAATCACAGAGCAGGAAAGTAAACAAAACTTACTTCTGGTACTAAACATCTTAAGGTGGCTATACATCAATCAAATTGCAGTTAATGTTGATACTCCAATACCTATTCATTACAGTAAAGATCCCAGCAAATTGATAATGTTGCCCATTGAGAACTGTAGCTACTGCGACATCAAAGTAGATGATCTCAGTGACTTGCTTGATGATTCATTAGAACCCATTAATTTGGTGCATGAGGACATTCCTATGAAAATGGCTCAGGCATTGCAAGTGCCGTGCCTTAGTACCAGGCTCATTAACCCAGAGAACTTGGGCTTTGAGCAGTCTGGGCAAAGAGAGCCACTCACAGTGCGAATCAGAAACATTCTAGAAGAATACCCATCAGTTGCAGATATCTTCAAGGAACTCCTACAAAATGCTGATGATGCTGAGGGAACTGAATGTAGCTTCCTGATTGACATGCGAAGAAACTCAGATATCCGGGAAAACCTTCTAGATCCAGGTATGGCACTGTGCCATGGGCCTGCTCTCTGGTCCTTCAACAACTCTGACTTCAGTGATGCTGACTTTGTAAATATAACCAGATTAGGTGGATCCCTGAAGAGGAGTGAGGTTGACAAAGTTGGCAAGTTTGGACTTGGCTTTAACTCTGTTTACCACATCACGGATATCCCTATAATTCTGAGCCGAGAGTTTATGATAATGTTTGATCCAAATATTAATCATTTGGGAAAGCATATTCGTGACAAAACACATCCTGGGATAAAGATCAATTGGAACAAACATCAGAAGAGGTTAAGAAAGTTCCCCAATCAGTTCAGGCCATTTGTCAATGTCTTTGGTTGTAACTTGCCACTGGACCGTGAAAAACCCTTTTGCTATGCGGGAACTCTTTTCAGACTTCCCTTCAGAGTGGAGGAGGAGGCATCAGTCAGTGAAATTAGCAGTGTTTCCTACAGCACTGCCGATATCTATTCTCTTGTGGATGAGTTCAGTCTGTGTGGCCATAGGCTGATTCTCTTCTCTCAGAATGTGAACACCATGTTCTTAAAATACTTAAAATCGGAAGAATCTGATCCTGGCTTAGCACAAACACTCATTGCAATCAAGAAAATCCTATGTTCATCAAAAGCTGTGACCACACCTATGAATATTTTAAAGGAGGCTGCAAAGTTGATGAAAACACTTGCTAGTACAAGACAGCTTCCTTCTGAAGCACCTCGGTGTGCCTGCATAGTGCAAATAATGGTGGATGAATTTCTTCAGGTATTCAGAAGGATAGTTGATCTTCAGTCACCTCTATTCAGAGCTCCAGAAGATGGAGCTGTGCCTTTCTTGGATGTTTCAGCAAAGATAGTACCCAGCAGGAAGGGAAGTGAAGAGGTACCCACAGAAAAAGTGACTGAATCCACGACTTGGCTTATATGTTCATGCATGGATACTGGGGAAGCACTGATGTTTTCACTGCAAGAAAGTGGGCGAAGGTTGGGACTTGTCCCTTGTGGTGCTGTTAGTGTTCTGTTGTCTGAAACAGAAGACAAAAAATGGAGCATCAAGACAAATGGTAGTGCTTATGGGGAAGTGTTCTGTTATTTGCCTTTGAGAATTAAAACAGGATTACCAGTGCATATCAATGGCTGCTTTGCAGTTTCCTCCAATCGAAAAGAAATCTGGAAAACAGATACAAAAGGCAGGTGGAACACCATTTTCATGAGGCACGTGATAGTTCAGGCATATTTGGAAGCACTTGCTGTGTTACGAGACATGGCTGTTAACGCAGAGCTTGTTGATTACAACTATTACACTCTATGGCCTGATATCACCTTGGTTCACGATGATTTTGCTGTGGTGTGGCAAGGTCTTTATGAGGACATAGCCAAAGGACGAGGAAACAAGCTGACCGAGGTCTTCTCGGATGGAACTTCCTGGGTTTCCATCAAAAGCATAAGGTTCTTGGATGATACTTTACTTCGTAGACCAGTCGTTGGGTCTTTGGCTTTCAAGATTCTCTTGCAGTTCCTAAAGAAGGCTGAGCCGCAGCCATTGTGTGCTGTGGACCTTCCACCTTGGGTTAGAGCTGGTTTTGAAGAAGCAGGCTGCAAGAATATATTACTGGAAAATACATATTCTGAGAAGCAGTTTTTTACAGAGGCATTTTTCCCATACATTGAAGAGATTGAGGCAGAACTTCGTGATCCGTTGATGCTTTATGTTCTCGATGAAAAGGTGCTGGAGCTTTCTGGGCTCCTGCGTACAACCTGTTGTATACCATCATCAGGAGAACACCAACTGCTATCTGTTCCTTCAAGACTCATCCATCCCGAAGGTCGAGTTGCTAAGCTGTATGACGTTAGTGATGGGAGGTTCCCTTATGGAACTACACAAGACTACCTGAACCCAGTCCGTTTAGTAAAGCTTGTACAACTTGGCATGATGAAGGACGATATTTCCTGGGAAGATTTACTGGAGCGTGCAGTGTCCGTGGCGGCGCTAAACGCAAATGATCATGCAGCAGCTTGCCTCCGGAGTAGCATCATACTCAGTTTAATCGATGAGAAACTCAGGTTTCGGGACCACAGAGCTAAAGACTTTGCTGTGAAATTTCAGTCTGTGCCTTTCCTTCCTTTCCTCAAGAAGCCTCCTGGTTTCTCATTACATTGGAAAGGAAATGATTTTCAACCTGAAACTCTTTTTTCAGCTAAGGAGGTTTATACACTTGAGTACCAGGATGTAGTTTGTCTTCTGCACCCGATTCTAAATGAAAATCCTCCCAGTAAAGGATGTGGCACCTTGTCATCAAATGTTAAAGATTTCTTGGGGTTGTTAAAGAAGCCACCTATTCTTGTAGTGTTAGATCAGCTGAAGAAAGTAGCTACTGGCTTTGATGGCATTACTCTATGCCAAGAGAACATTACAAATGCTTGTTACAAATATCTTCATGAAGCCATGATGAAGAATGAAACTGCAAAGGTGCAGATCAATGGGGAACTTCAAAATTTTGCATTTGTTCTGGTTGAAAACACCTATGTTGAGTCAGCAAAGGTTGCGTTCCACTTGAATTTTGATGCAACTCCCTACCTTTACCAGCTTCCAAACAAGTACAGAAACAACTTCCGTGAATTCTTTGAAAAGCTGGGAGTTCAATCCTCATTCACAGTTGAAGACTTTGCATCAGTCCTTCAGGTTTTAAAAACTGAATGTGACCGTGAATCACTGAATGAGAATAATTTTCAGCTTTGCCGAAGAATCATTAGTGAAGGTGTCTGGGGTCTCATTAGGGAGAAGAATCGAGACTATTGCAAGAGAAAATATGGAACCCTTTTGTTACCAGATAGTGAGGGATTTCTTGTTCCAGCTAAATCTCTGTGTTACAATGATTGTCCCTGGATTAGAGTAAGTGATAAGAGTGTGAAATATTGCCATCCTGATATACCAAGAGAGGTGGCTGTTAAGCTTGGGGCATTACCAAAGCGTCACAAAGCTCTAGAGCGCTATGCTTCCAATATTTGTTTCAGTACCCTTGGTAGTGAATTTGGACAGAAAGAGAAACTGACCAGTAGGATTAAGAGCATTCTCAATGCATATCCTTCTGAGAAAGAAATGCTAAAGGAGCTGCTTCAAAACGCTGATGATGCAAAAGCCACAGAAATCTATTTTATTTTTGACCCTAGAGAGCATCCAGGAGATCGAATCTTTGATGAAAAGTGGGCACCCCTACAAGGTCCTGCAGTTTGTGTGTATAACAACCAGCCCTTCACAGAAGATGACATTAGAGGGATCCAGAATCTTGGAAGAGGGACAAAGGAAGGGAATCCTGGCAAGACTGGACAATATGGAATTGGATTCAATTCAGTGTATCACATAACAGACTGCCCAGCATTTATTTCTGACAATGACGTACTCTGTATTTTTGATCCTCATGCCAGGTATGCTCCGGGGTCTACCAACGTTAGCCCTGGAAGGATGTTTAGAGATTTGGATTCAGACTTCAGAACCCAGTTTCATGATGTATTGAGTCCATTTTTAGGTAACCTCTTCAAACTGGAAAATGCTACAATGTTTAGGTTTCCAATAAGAAATGCAGAGATGTCCAAAATATCTGAAATCTGTCAAGTCCCTGTGTCAGATCAGATGGTTCAGAATCTTTTGGACAAATTGCGCAGTGATGGAGCTGAACTCCTAATGTTTTTAAATCACATGGAGAAGATTTCCATTTGTGATATTGAAAAGACAACTGGAGAATTGAATGTTCTGTACTCGGTGAAAGCCAAAATTACGGATGCTGACAGGCTGAAACGGAAGCAGTTCCACGTGTCTGTGCTCGATAGTGTAAATAAAAGAAAACAGCTCAGCCAGATACCGGTTCAACAGATTACTTATGCTATGGACATCGAAGATTCTGAAGGCAACCTAACATCCTGGTTGGTCTGTAACAGATCAGGCTTCTCAAACATGGAGAAAGTTTCAAAGTCTGTTATATCAGCTCATAAAAATGAAGACATTACGCTTTTCCCTCGAGGAGGTGTTGCTGCCTGCATTAGTCATAATTACAAAAAGCCTTGCAGAGCTTTCTGTTTTCTGCCATTGTCTTTGGAAACAGGATTACCTGTCCATGTAAATGGACACTTTGCTTTGGATTCGGCGAGGAGGAATTTATGGCGGGATGACAATGGTGTTGGGGTGCGCAGTGATTGGAACAATAACCTCATGACTACCTTAATCGCTCCTGCCTACGTGGAACTGTTGGTACAGATACGGAAGCGCTACTTTCTCGGTTCTGACCCGACAATAACAGTCTTGCAAAATACACCTAGTCATGTTATGAAGGATTCATTAAAAAAATTTCTGACATTCTTTGCTGCCAACAAGCAGGACATACAGCCAGATTGGCACTGCCTTGTGAGATCTGTATATCGTTGTCTTCATGATGATCTCAAGCGTCTTCTCCCAGTGGTCAGGATACCAAATGCAGACAGTGGAGAATTGCATCCTACAATTTTTATTAGCTGGGTGAATACATCCACAGCCAACAGAAACAGGTCGTTCTTTGATAATTTGCTCCAGGATGAGCTGCAACATATGAAAAGTACGGAATACAATATTGCAGTACGGAAGACTATTGCTGAAAATGTTTACAGGCTCAGAAATTTATTACTTGACATAGGATTCAACTTGGTTTACAGCTCCGATGAAACTTCCAACATCTACCTCTGTTTTCAGGAAGCAGGAATTCCGGTCCATTATGTAACACCTGCTGATGTCCGAGAGTTCTTGCATACATTTACATCTCCGGATTCGAGCTGCCATCTTGGAAAGTTGCCCTCTCGATTACATCAGACAGCATTAAAACTTTTTCATAATTTAAAACTTCTGGTTGACTACTGCTTCAAAGATTCAGAAGAGAATGAGATTAGAGTGGAAGGCCTTCCTCTTCTCATTACCCTTGACAATGTTATGCAGGCTTTTGATGCTAAGCGCCCAAAGTTTCTGACAACCTATCATGAGTTGATCCCATCCCGTAAAGAGCTATTCATGAACACACTTTATATGAAGTACAATAATATTTTGCTGAACTGTGGTGTTGCAAAAGCTTTTGATATAAGCAGTTTTGCTGAGCTGCTGTCATTTGTGCTCCCAAGAGATTACAGAACGAGATTTGTTGTGAAATGGAAAGACAGTTTTATAAGTGAATCATGGTTGAAAAGCTGCTGGCATTTCATCAGTGATGCAATTTCTGTGAAGGAAGGTGAAGCAGAGATTGGACCAACTTTTGAAACTATTGTTGAGATATTGAAAGACTGGGCTTTGTTGCCTGGTACAAAATTTACTATTTCCAGTAACAGAATGCTAGTACCAGAATGTGATGTTCTGGTACCACTCAGTTTAATGAATGTTTCCATCTTCCCAACTGGCCAAAATGAGAAGGTTTTCAGTACACTGATGAAAGCAGGCTGTATTCAACTCGCATTGAATAAAACTTGCTCTAAAGAGAACATTTTAGTCTCGCAGTTGGCTTTACACTTGGCAAATGTTGAGAATCCTGGGAGCATTCTGAAGGCTCTTGATTATATGAACCGATCATCAAATCTAAGGACAAATCATCTGAATGACAACGACTTTGACGTGCTTCTGATGTATTTCAATTCCAACTTGAATCAACTGACAGCCCAAGATGACAGTAAGATTCTGAAGTCTCTGCCTTGTTATAAGGCCATAAATGGCACCTATATCAGTATTTTGAAGTACGGGTCTTGCTTTGTTCTGACAAAAACCATTCCTCTAGCTGAAGTAGAAAGATGGACACTGTCCACTAACTTTGCATTTCTTGCAGACAATCCCCAGTTGAAGGATTTGTATAGTTTCCTCAACTGTGTTCCTGTGGATGATCTTGAGGTGTATTTGAAGCACTTACTACCAAAGTTTGATAATTTGACCACTGTGGCTAAGATTGAACACCTGGTGCATCTGAAGAAGAAACTTTCCAACCTGGACGAAGGTATGCAGATCAGACAGCAACTGTTCGAAAAGCTTGAAGGCCTTGCAATTATTCCAGATTCATTCAACCGCCTAAAGCCTACAAAGAGTTTCTATGACAGGACAGAAAATGTTTTTAAAGTAATGTTGCCAGAGAATGCTTTTATTTCTCAAGACTTTTTTCGACGACTGGAACAGGTTGAAAAACCCAAGAACCGTGCTGCATTCCTTACGTCGTGGATAACATTCTTTCGAAACATTGGACTGAAGTACACAGTCTCCCAGCAACAACTGCTGCAGTTTGCTAAGGATATTGGAGTTCGAGCTCAAGCGGAGAATTGGTCCAGAGAAACAATACAGAACAAAGTTGACGTTCTATTAAATCATATATTTCAAGAGAGGACTGATCTGTTTACTGGAACCTTTCTTAAGGACCTTTCATTGATTCCATTCATCTACCCAGAGCGCGCTGCAGCAGAGCTCTTGAAACTTCATCCTCAGTATCAGGAACTAAATGGGACTCTCTCTTTAATATGCTTCAGTGGGGCTCAGGTCAATCCCAAATTCAAGCAGGCTGATGTAATGCAATTATTGTGGACATCGTGCCCAATTCTCCCAGAGAAGGCAACACCTTTGAGTATTAAGGAGCAAAAAGATAGCAAACTTGATAAGCAGCAACAAATAGAGGAAGTTCTAGCCATGTTAAATGTCAGTCTAGATCCCCCACCAGACAAGGTCATTAGTAACTGCAAAAACATCTGCAACATTGCATCTCCAGAAGATGATATGATTAAAACAAGAGTCAAAGTGTTGCAGAGTACTTACGAATTTCTGAATGCAGAAAGGAAAGATTTCAGTTTCCATCTTCGAGGTGTTGCATTTGTTATGGTTGAAGATGGCTGGAAACTACTTAAACCTGAAGAGGTTGTCATAAATCTTGAAAACGAGTCTGATTTTAAACCTTACCTGTATAAATTGCCTTTGGAACTTGGCAGCTTCCACCAGTTGTTTAAACTTTTGGGCACAGAAGATACCATTTCAACAAAGCAGTATGTAGAGGTCCTAGGGCGTATATTTAAAATATCTGAAGGGAAACACCTGGAACCAAATGAAATGCGAACTGTGAAAAGGGCTGTGTCTGGACTTTTTAAGAGCCTTCAAAATGAACCAGTAAAGGTTAGAATTGACCTTGAAAACCTTCGTGAGTTAGGCCTTTATCTCCCAAGCCATGACGGGAGATTAACAAAGTCAAATACGCTGGTTTTTGATGATGCACCGCATTATAAAAGCCGAATGCAAGGGAATGTGGGGATGCTAATGCTGGTGGATCTGAGCCAGTGTTACTTGGGAAAAGACCATGCATTTCATACAAAGCTGATCATGCTACTCCCTTCAAAACTGAGGCCAAGGTTACTCAGCGGAATCTTGGAAGAGATCCTTGATGAAGAAACACCAAAAATATGTCAATTTGGGGCACTTTGCTCACTACAGGGTCGTCTTCAGTTGCTGCTTTCCTCGGAACAGTTCATCACAGGCCTTATCCGGATTATGAAGCATGAAAATGATAACGCCTATTTGGCAAACGAAGAAAAAGCCAGTCGACTTTGCAAGGCCTTGCGTGAAGGTTTAAAAGTTTCCTGCTTTGAGAAACTGCAAACAAGCCTTCGAATAAAAGGGTGTAGTACTATCCCTCGTAGTAAAAGTGAAACGTTGGCATTCTTGAAGAGATATGGAAATGCAGTGATACACCTGTATATCCAGCATGCAGAGGGCAAAGATATTAATTTTCTATTGGCCCTGGCAATGACCCTTAAAACTGCCACTGACAACTTGATTTTAGATACATCCTACCTAATAGCCATGCTTGGCTGCAATGATATCTACAGGATCAATGAAAAACTGGACAATTTAGGCGTTAAGTATGATTCTTCCAGTGAACCTTCAAAACTTGAACTGCCTTTGCCAGGGACACCTATACCAGCCGAAATCCATTACTTACTCCTCATGGATCCCTTGAATGTATTCTACCCAGGCGAATATGTTGGATATCTTGTCGACGCTGAAGGTGGTGATATATATGGATCATACCAGCCAACTTACACCTACGCCATCATTGTGCAAGAAGTAGAGCGGGAAGGAGCTGAGAATTCTAGCTTTCTGGGAAAGTATTTCCAGATTGATATTGGCTACAGTGAGTATAAAATTGTAAGTTCTCTTGATCTGTACAAATTTTCAAGACCTGATGAAAGTTCCCAAGGAAGAGATAGTACACCCACCACTCCTACAAGTCCCACTGAATGCCTTTCTCCAGGCCTCAGGATGATTCCTCCCCATTTTCCTGGAAGGGAAAGCCACAGAGCACCAACTTCAAAGCACCAGTCTCCAAAGAAGATTAAGCTGCATGCCTTGCCTGAAATCCTTCGAGAGGTCACCACAGTGCTGGAGCAGGCTTGGAGGCTTCCTGAGCCAGAAAGGAAAAAGATTATACGGCGGTTATACCTCAAGTGGCATCCTGATAAAAATGCAGAGAATCTGGAGATAGCAACTGAGGTCTTCAAGCATCTACAGAATGAAATCAATAGGCTAGAAAAACAAGGGTTGGGAGGTTCTGAGTTCAGTACCGACAGAGCTTCGAGAAGAACCTACTCCTCTTCATCTGCTCGCTTCCAATCAGAAAAGTTTTCATTTCAGAGATTTTATACATCCTGGAATCAGGAAGCAACCAGCCATAAATCTGACAGGCAGCATTTTAAAGCCAGATTTGCTTCAGCTTCAGCTTCATCACATTCTTCACGGTTTTTTGTGCCTCCAACCTTCAAAACTGTGGGCAACCCTATTGAGGCACGAAGGTGGCTCAGGCAAGCACGGGCAAACTTCTCTGCAGCTAGAAACGACCTGCATAAAAATGCCAATGAGTGGGTGTGTTTCAAGTGCTACTTGGCAGCAAAGCTTGCTTTGATATCAGCTGAATACGCAGTTAAAGGAAAGTCTGACAAAGACGTCAAACCAACTGCACTTGCACAGAAAGTGGAGGAATACAGCCAAAGTCTGGCAGGACTTGCGACTGATGTAAATACTCTTGAAGCATATGGTGTGGATGGATTGAGAACCCGGTATCCAGATCTCCTCCCCTTTCCTCTAATTCCAAATGATAAATTCACTACGGACGTTGCAATGAGAGTGATGGAATGCACTGCACGGATCATCATAAAACTTGAAAACTTCATTCAACAAAAACTGTAAGATTACCCTTGGTAAGGTTAGCAAACACATAGGCACTAATCTGGATAACAGTTCAAATCACGTTTCTATCAACTCCCTGCAATTAACACAAACAGAGGCATTTTGTTATCTGGGATAAATCAAGAACATCTATTCCTTCTCTAAACTTAGCACTCATGAAGTGTTCATGTAGTCTTGTTAAATTAACTTTGTTTCATGAATTAAAACTGATAACATAGCACAGTACTTGTTGCAATGTTTCTGAGCCTATTGTCCTTTCTAAATGGCAAAAACCCTTTTCCTTTCATTTATGCACCAGATCGTAACTAGTTTGCTGTCTGCAGGCTCTACATATGAAATGCTTCAAAAAAAAATGCAAAGGATTGTTTTTATAGTGCAAAGTATCTTTATAAAGAATTAAAATTAATTAGTCGGCCAGACAGAGAGCTATCCTCCAAGTGAGGTTCATGATTAGTTCAATGCCCCACATAAGATATAAGCATTTCATTAAGACCACAATGTTCAGCTATAAGCCATACGTATGATGCTGAATAAATTTAGTAAGATTCTATGAAAGAAAATAGATTTTTGGTATAGAGTTATTTCATATTCAGTCCATTTATCAATCTGATCATTATCCTACCATTGGCAACTGCTCACACTTGTATAAAAAAAATTTCAATGACTTAAGCCCCCTCAAAAAGTTTCCTTTGCATTTTTTGGACACTATGGAAACCCACATATACACACCAAATATGATTTGAAGACATTCCTTTCAAGTAACTGTGTTTTGCTTTGAGAGAGAGGTTTTTCATAGAAGGTGATAGTCCCACTTTAACTCTAGATTTAACATTAAATACATGTCCCAATGCAATTGGCTAAGCATGATCAAAGCAAGCCTTTTCCTGTATCAGTGGTGAAACCCTGTGATCTTTTCATGCACCTTCATCAGCTGGAGCACTGCGGTCCAGGGTAAAGCTGAACCATGTATAGCTGCTGGAATTGAGCTGCTGTTCCTGATTATAAATACGGGCAAGCTTACTTTCCGTAATTCTAATGCCTTAACTACATGCAACAGATTATAGTAACTTGCACTAGATTAATCCAAGAGGTTGCTTAACCAAACTCCTCCTGTGGGGAAAGGAGAGGGTTCGGATTTAATTTTTTTTGTCAATGCTTGCAATTGAAGTACCAATGGCTGTTATTAAGTAAATAATTTTTTTGCCAAGTATATATACAATAGAAATCTTGAAACAGACATTCTACACAGTTGAAATCTTGACACAATTCTATGAGCATTCACAAACGCAGACTGGGTCCAAACATTGGACTACAATTATATGTTTCACACCATAGTTTTACAGAATTAATGAAATGTTTGCAAACTATCACAGGTTTGAAACCTGAAGGTTCTATTTAATTGTATAATGAAAACAAAAATTCATTTTATATATGCATTATTGTGCAATATTTTTGTTCAAGATATTTGAGTACTTCCTGACAATAATCAAAAAAAAAAGTTCACAATCAACAATGAGGTGTAATGGACTGATGTATTTTTGACTACTTTGCATGACATTTTCATAGTCAGTTTGTGCCATTCATTATGCAGATAATGTGTGTTTTAATGTATTTTCAGTTTTGATTTTATATTATTGTATTTTAGTGAACAAATGGCAGAGGTGCTGATCTGCAGAACACTTTTATATTTTTAATGCATTTTGTGTATTTTGTTTAATATTTCTCATTTTTGTAGGATTTATCGAAGAGATGGGATAACTTGGTTTTCATCAATGTGTTCATACTGAATGTGATAACAGGATCAGCTTTTTATTTTGGTTTTGTATACAAATCAGCAATTAGCAACTTTATTTGGCACCCTAGTTCATTGATTTAAATATATTTCAGTGGTGGAGAAGTTTAAAACTGTAATTGGAGTTTCTTTTCACTAATTTTGAGTACTGTTCCAGCATTTCTGCAGAAAGATCGCTTGTAATTTTTTTCTGTTGAAAGAGGTAGCTTCTTCTCTACAAGATACTTTATTTCCACTACGAGTGTAGGGAAAAAGAGCAGACATATACCATTCACTTAATTGTCATTCACTGCTTTTTTGGAGTCCTATGCATGTTGTTTCATGAAGACATGTCATGCTTTACTGATCTAATCCTATTGTTACATTCCCTCTGAGGAAATATCTCTGTTTCTACAAACTTATTTTTTGTTAAACAAGAAAAACTGAGGCACATTTGGAGACTATCTCTGACCAAGCACAATGTTCCATAATAGTAACAATTCACTGGTTTCTAAGAACACTTGTAATACCTGTGCAATTTTTCTACACTGTTTGAAAATCAAAGGCTTTTGGCATTATAATTACTTTCTCGTACTTAATTTTATGCTCTTGAGTTTGTTTTAGAATATTGCTATCTCAGCTGTATTAATGCACGACTTTAAGCAGAAATATGTTCAGTACTCAGGATATTGAAACAGACAGGACTGTGTAGGAAGTTAACCGTCACATTTTCTTTGATATTCATCAGCAACTTTAGTGCCATTTAGGAACATGATCACATGCTGTACATACTGTCTTAATTGATTTTGCTGTTGTGTATATTTGACAGAACTCTTACTGCAAGACTATGGTGTGACATTTACTAGCAGCAGGTAATTTGGGCATAGGCTGCTGTGATAAATGTATTTTTGAAGACTGATTACAGTACTGCTTCTGAATTTGGAGCAGTTTAGCTCTGTCAGCTGATGTACCAAGTACCACAACTACAATAAAGCAAATTCAGTACACATGTGTCTTTATTATTGTAATTGTTACAATAGCTGCAGTAAGCATGTTACTTGGATATTTACGCTTTAAATCCACTTCTCCCATGTACTCTGTGATGGACTGGATTTACAGAGAGCCCTGTTATGCTTTGTGGTAAATGGTGATAAGTGTCCATCTTACACTCACTCTTTACACAGTTCATTCATAAAACGGTGCCTGGCCATCTATGCCTGAATGTTGTTTGTATTGGAAATCCTTTATACTAGCATAAGGGTGAAGGAATGCCCTCCTATAAAAAGTGGAAGATTCCTTAACCATGTCAGGAAGGGAAAACACTGGTGGTGTAGTTAGACTTTGGCTCTTTCTGTTGCACAAAACTAATTTTGCATTGATCCTTTTACTCCATCTTTTGCTGTATTTTTTGATGTAAATCCAATTGGCCTCTTGCGAATATCCAGGGATCTTGACTGGCAAATCAAAGGGCCTGTTCCTTGAAACATGTTGGTGCTTTGGTCGCTCAGTGTTGAACCTGGTTTGGGGATAGTAACCACTACACTACACGGTAGTGTGCTTAGCATAATGCTATTACAGCGCCAGCGACCCGGGTTCAATTCCCACTGCTGTCTGTAAGGAGCTTGTACGTTCTCCCCGTTTCTGCGTGGGTTTCCTCCGGGTGCTCCAGTTTCCTCCCACATTCCAAAGACGTACAGGCTAGGAGCTGTGGGCATGCTATGTTTGTGCCAGAAGAGTGGCGATACTTGCTGGCTGCCCCCAGCACATTCTCAGTAATGCAAAAAGATGCATTTCACTGTGTGTTTCGATGTACATGTGACTAATAAATATCTAAATATATCTAGAGTGTTGGCATAGTGGGGCCAGGGCCTAATGGTGAAGATGTGGCATAAGTGTGCAGCAAGCCACTTCTGGGTCCCAGTGGTTTCCACCAAGCAGCCATGATGTACATCTGCTCAGTATAGTTTTATTGCAAGTGGAGCTGCAGCAAATTATACATTGCATGTATGTTCTACGGGATGGTGTGTAGGGAGAGTCTGCAGCCATCCATTTTTCACCTGCAGTTGTTTTGAGCATTATTCCAATAAAGTTCTAACTTCCTGCATTAAGATTGTTGGTGATAGAATTCAATATTAATGATCGTAGCAAAAAAATGGAGAAGAAAACCACCTTGGAGCTGATTCTATTCCCTCATCCCGTATGAAGCTGCTAGCTGTTCTGACAGTTCAATGCCCGTGGGCTCCAACATCAATGACTAAGAAGAGGAACAGACCATTAAGCTCCTTGTGTCTGTTCAATCAGTTAATTAAATCCTGGGTAACCCATGTCTAAACTCCATTTATGTGCCTTTTGGCAAACAAATCCATTGGTCTCAGTTTTGAAGGTTCCGATCAACTTAGTCTTAGCGAGAGAATTTTAAGTTCTTTCTACTTTTTTGTTTCCTGAATGACTTAGATCTAATTTTAAGACTATGGCCTGTCCAGGACTCTTCCACTAGAAGAATTATTTTCTACTTGCCCATATCAGATGCTTATATTATTTAAAACATATTGGTCTGGATTTTGCTGGCATTTCTCAGTGAAATGATGATACTCCCCACAGTCCAGTGGTGATGCAGAACCTCAATGGGATTCCTCAGCATTCATGCTGGAGACTTGCTCTCAAATCTTGTGCCAGGTTAGATTTGTTGCAGGTCCATGTGCCAAATTATTCAAATAGGGATTGTACAGCTGTGTAGAAGAAAAGGGAAAATAATGTAAGATAATATTTTTACTGTCTTTGTTAATTAAATTTTAAATAAGTTTTGTATGTTTCTAATTAGCAGAGGCCTAAAGAAACCTTGTTAGCCAAATAGGGGACTGAGATTTGCCTGCTATCAAAGAGTTTCACTGGAATTTCGTGGGCATGGGTTGCCCTGGCCTCCACACTTCATTCCATTGCATTTCTCAGTTCTGAGAGCATCTGGTCAAGCAAGTTCAGCTTTCTGAATTCAGCTGAGGTAAGTCTAGAGGAGTACGACAGTGGATCACCTTGGCCTGTGGGATTATAGACCAAGACTGTGAAACCTGTTCTCACCTTAATCTTGGTATTATTCTGGCGAATCTCCAGTACAATTCCATCTCCTCCAGTACCAGCAGCATTTAAAGGGATCATCCACCAACAATAGGTTAGTTGCTGATTGATTTCTTTAGTAGTACTGGTGGAGCGCTGTCCAAGGTGCCTTCTTTCAGATGAGTTAAAGAGTGAGTCTGCCTGATGAGATATACATGAGAGACCCCAATAGTACATCAAAGAAGGGCAGGAAGCTCTCCCTGGTGTCTTGACCAATATTTCTCAATATTAAACATCATTGGACCCTTTTATTTGGCTATTATCACATAGCTGTGAAATCTTGTGAATTGCAAATTGACTGCTTTTTCTCCCATAGCACAACACTGACTGTACTCCAGAAGTACCTTATTGGTTTTAAAATGCTTTGGGACATCCTGAAATTGTGAATGACACCACAGAAACACTATCTTGTTTTTTTGACTGTTATTACAATTCTAAATGCTTTGTGTTCACTATTGTAGTTTAATATTGTGAGGATGGGGCAGATGAAGAGAAATTTTTTAATGGGGCTTCTGCAGAAACCAATTGTTCCCAGATAAGTGGGCATTCCCCGTGGAATAAAGCTTGAATAAGGTGGAAGAGCAGAGGGCACAAAGAGTGTCATAAGCTGCTGGAGGAGAAAGGCAGGAAGAGGGGATCTTGGCAGAAGTCCACATTTGCCCAGAGTATTTGGGGAACAGGTCTCTATTCTGAAATGCTGCGATAAAACTGTGCACAATGCCTGCAGTTGAGGACAGCTTCACTATGGTCTGTCCTGTTGTGGCTTCAACTCCAACCATTCAACAGGGCAATGACTTACCTTGAACTTTAAGGTATCTGAAAGCAAAATACTGCATTCACCGAAAATCAGAAATATGTGTTTTTTTTAGTCTGGTTCTTTCAGCCTAGGTTTGGTAATATTTTCAACATCTGATGGTGTGCCAACTACTGTTGTGTAAAGATCACAGAGGGTCTTTATTGAAAGAGCAAAATGCATTTCATTCTGTTGCTGGAGGCCTTCAGGGGAGAGAACAGGCAGGTTTTCTGGGTCTTTAGACATCTCTGTGATACATATTGCCTTGCTGACCCTGCATAATGAAACATGAGATAGTACTTGATACCCTGGCAACAGTCTGGGGTGCCAACTGCTTGAGCTGTGCAATATCAATGGGTGGCTATTGGGTGACAGGGCATCAACTGACATTGTTGGAAGGTTGATGAACAGTGGTGATAACTGTTGCACATTGTTTTCCATAGCTAGGATCACAAATAAAATTGTAGATGCTGGAATCAGAAACAAAAGCAGAAAGTGCTGGACGAACTCAGTCAGTCACACAGCGTCTGTAGAAAGAGAAACCAGTTAACATTTCAGCTTCGGGACCCTTCCTCTTCTGTTCTGAGGAAGGGTCCTTGACCTGAAACTTCAGTTGTTTTCTCCTTCCACAGATGCGGCTTGAGTTCTTCCAGCATTTTCTGTTTTGTTTGTCATCCCAGCTATGATGACAACAGCCTGAGCTTCCACTTCAAGGGAAGCTCCAACCCAAGTCATCAGACACTACATCATGGCTGAACCCACAAGCTTGTGACTGGGTTGCCTACCACTTCCATGTTAGAAAGAGTGGGGCTCAGATTCTGTCCAAGGCACTGAGTCAGGTTGTTTTCCCCTAACATTGAAGTCAATCTTTCTCATGGGCTTTCCAATGTACCAAGGATTTCCACTTCCTTCTCTATACTGCCCCGTCAAAGTCCTCTGCAGCAGAATTTGTGTATGATCATGATCTTTGGTGAGCTGGTATCCATGTCTCCATCCTCTGTGGGGCAGTGGTGCCTCAAACTTCACCCTGTGAGTTGCCCTCCTGTATGATATCTTCTGAGGGATGGATGGTGTCAGTACCTCAGCTGATGGCTGGGAGTGTAAAATCCAGGGTTTCTTCATCAGCGCCATCTACTCATTCTTTGTACACTGCCTGGCAAGTTTGTACTTATTAAGTACCTACACAGAGAAAGTCACAAGCATAAGGTTATAGTGAGGGGAATGGAGCAAAGTGATTCATGTTTATGCCACCTGCACCTTGTAAGCCAAATGAAATAGTGGGCTAAGGAGAAAAATGTGGCAAGGAGGGTGAGGACTGAGAGTTTCATCCTTTATTGATTCAGCCATGGGCTCAGCAAGGACTGTTCCATTAATGCCAGCACGGTCTCTTCTCTGGGGGTAAAGACAAGCAGGTAACAGAATTATACAGCACGGAAACAGGCCCCTCAGCCCAACTGGTCCATACCGACCAAGATGCCCCATCCAAACTAGTCCCATTTGCCAGCATTTGGCCCATAACCTTGTTAACCTTTCCTATCCATGTACCTGTACAACTGTCTTTTAAAAGTTGTTATTGTACCTGCCTCAACCACTTCCTCTGGCTGCTCACTCCACATAGATACCACCCTTGGTGTGTGTTTTTAAAAAAAAGTTGCCCCTCAAGTTCCTATTAAGTCTTTCCCCTCTCAGTTTAAACCTTGATTCCCTGACCCTGGGAAAAAGACTGTGTGCGCATTCACCGTATCTATGCCCCTCATGATTTTATGCATGAGGGGATGTCCTCCTCAGAGCTTTCTTTCTACCTTTGGTTGTGGGGAACTGTGTCCTACGAGGACGGCAGCGGGACTGTGAGAATGTGTAACGTGGGTGATGGGACTGTCATGATTCAATAGCTGGCAGAGTATGTACCAGTGAGGTGTGAGTGTAAGGCTAACTGCAGTGGTTAAGTGAGTACATGGATGTTCATTGTGAGCCCTGACTGATGAAATAGCTGAATGGTGGGAGTTAGTGGTTTTGTTGGCAGGATGTGCCATTGGAAGATGTATCCACCGGCCTTGAATATTTACGTCAGGTCACTTCTAGAGCACTGCATCCATAAACCTGCAGCTTGAATCCTGCTATTGATTTTCAGTTCTGTCTGCTTCCACTGCTGCCTGAACTTAAACCTGAGAGTGCCCTACCTGCTCCATGCCCATGCAAGACATCTTGTCTACCAAAGTCTCCAGTGTAGTGTCTGTAAAGTCTGGGCTCGCTCTTTTCCCCACTGCATCATCCTTCACTCTTTCTCAGGCCAGGGTTCATTCTCTGCCTGACTGCCAGCAGTGGCTGCAGCAGCAGCAGTGCATCGCGATGTGATGCAGGCTGGTGCTAGGGAATACAGCCTTGTTTTAACTGGTGTTGGCTAACATTTGGCCTATGTTACTTAAATCAATGAACTGCGTAGTTAGGAAGAAAGTTAAAACAGATGTACCTTCTCTTTAAAATAAAATAAACAGAACAGTTCATTGTATCCTTAATGGTGCTTCTGCTCAATATGCAGGTAGATGTGTACCTTTGCTCTCAGTTGTTTGATGCCCTCCAGTGGTTGTTGGTTTATTGATGCACATGCCAGAAAAGTGACACATACTGGGCATGAACCAGCATTTACGGGGCATGCTGTACATTGCTAACCATTCATTTTGAGTGGAAACATGTATTGTTTAAAACAAGTCCTATTTAAAATATTTGAATTTGCGAATTTGCAAATTTGTCACAGGCAAGCTTTAGGTAGTGCAGACTAACTTTAACCAGTGCAAGTCAGTCTTGACTATATTGATGTGTCCAGCCAACAGCAGGTTGGTACCGGCTCAGGGAAGAAGTCATCAAAGTAAACAGGCAGGATGAAGTTGGCTCTGCACAAGAAACTATTAATAAAACTGGGAACATTTTGTTGAGACTGAGTGAGTAGAAAAAGGTGCCTTCTGAATGAAAACTCTGATGTGAATTCCTATTGGGTGTCAATCTAAAAAGGTCCTTTTAGATGAAAAAAAGTTTAATTTCTGAAAAGGCTATATTTGCCCTTTTGGGTTTAAAAATAACTAAAACCGCAATTTGTATTTTTATTAAAGACGCACTGAAAAAAACATTAAAAAGTTTTGCACTAGCTGTCATACACTGAACCATCTAAAGGTGGCATCAGTGCAACATCTAATGAGTCATGCAGCAAGTTAACTGATAAGTGTGAGGGTTGGAAAGGAAAATCTGCTTAGGTGCGTGTCTGTTTCATGATTGTAAATGACCCTATTATAACAGCAAAATATTTATATTGTGAGTTTTTATTTTGCTCATCAAAATCAGATGAAACTTTCTTTTGTGCAAATGGTTTAGAATTGCTCAATATTTTTTTCTCGCTGAGAAAATTAGATTGCACATTTCAAAGAACAATTTTGCAATCCCAGTCCTGACAAAGAAGTATTCCACGTGCCACAGTTATGTGTGTACACTCTGGTCATTTTCCATTATTTGGAAAATAATACAATTATTTCTTTTATTTTAGATAATTTGAAACAAGAGCAACTGAACTTTTGAAGCCGAGGAAAATACTTGCAGAGATGGCCAGTCACCTGATAGAATGCTGGTCTTCAAGTTAGAATAGAAGAAAGTAAGATGTGTTGGGACAACTTGGAAAAGAATGGTGTGAGCAAGGAGAAGGCCACCTAGCTCCTGTAGCCTGTGTTCATGTTAGAATTGACCGTAAATAAATTTCATTTATTTTGTGCAACAAACAACTCAGTGGGTCGACCAGTATCTCTGGGAGGAAAGGAATTCTCAAGGTTTCGGATCAAGACCCTGCATCAGGATTCAGGGTTTCAACCCAAAACATGGACAATTCCTTTCCTCCCACAGATGCTGCTTGACCCGTTGAGTTCTTCCAGCAGATTGTTTGCAGTTTCTTTTGTCTTTGCTTGTTTTTGTGGTCAATTATTAAATGGGTGATTAAGAAGCAAGATATTGATCAGGAATGAGTACTGAAGGAATTGTCATTTACTTTTCTTTTAAATTTTAGTAAATTTGTTTTGAACATAGGAAAAGAAATTCATGTGCAGACTTACAGAACTAACCAATGTTGCATATGATATGCTGGTGCTCCGGATACTACATTGGACTCTGCAGTCTTGAATCTTCATGAAATTCTCCTGATTGCTGATAATCCTTGGAAAAACTGGGGTAAATAGCATCTTTATCCGTTCCCAGCATTTGTTTGAGGAGTCTGCTAGTCTTCCACCAAAGCACCAACAATAATTTGGGAAAACCAATTGGAATTTCTATGAGAATCACGGCTAATGCAGCAAATTCAGCACATGAGGAAAGTGGTCCACTCTGGTCCACTCCCTGGAGATGGTAAGATTCAGTTCTGAACCCAAAGTAAGTTGAGTATTTTAGGCAGATATGATTTTAGTCATAGGATTGTTCGATATTTTCGTTACATCTTGTATATAAAGTAGACATTCGATACATTAATAGAATCCCAACTGACGTGATTAAAATCTAGTGGAGCAATTTTTCAATAAACCCCAGAACGTGTTGTTTACACAGCTCTTTATATTGTTTCATTGACATTGGTGTATCACCACTTGAACAACTGCAGCCATCCATCTGCCAACGTGCATAGCATTAGGTGACATTTAATGTGCCTCAGTGCTCAATGACAACATTGTGTCACTTATTATGGAGGAAGTTGATAGTTGGCACAGGCTTTAAAGCAGGAATTACAGTTTTAAATAATTTAAAGCTATCTAATTAGTGATATTGGTGAACAAGAGAGAAGCATCAACATGAGTTTGGGGAGAAATTGATTTTTGTTCTATTCCAAAATAAAACTAGCACATTTGGCACTGACTATATAAATCCTAATTAATGTTGGGTTTGCATGTAAATTTTCACAATCTGAGTGCAATTTTAATAGCTGGGTTCAGGAAATGAGCTGCTGCTCCCATGACCTGCAAAGAAACCCGGCCTTCAGTGTTGCGACAGTTGGTTATCCAACACAGGAGATCTTATGGTTTAAATTCTTGGTTGTTTTTTGCTTTGCTAATGAAGAACTGACTTGGGCTATTACAAGTGTTATTTATAATTGTAGTAAATATATAACCTTATTTAAGCAGAACATGGAAGCATCCAGTGTAGAAGGAGACCACTGAGTTTGAATGGGGTCTTTGGAAGAGCGAGTAATCCCACTCCCCTTGCTCTTTCATCATAACCCAGAAAACTGTTCCCTTTCAATGTTTTTTTTTGTTACAAGATTAGAAACTGGTCATTTAAAACTGAGGTATTACTTCTCGCAGAGGGTGGTGGATCTCTGGAATTTTCCAGAGATTCATTGTGGAGGATAGATCATTGGAGGTACTTCGAGAGGAAAGATTTTTTTTTGCAAAATTAGAGAATTGAGGGCAATGGGGAACTGGCACAGATAGGGAGATGATGCTTGGGTTGATCACCCATGATGATATTGAATGGTGGGGCAGGCTTGAGGGTCCAGATGGCCAACTCCTGCTCCTATTTTCTTATGGTCTAATGATATAAACAATAACTTGTTAGAAATGATTGGTTTTGCTTTCATTACCCTCTGGAGCAGTGAATTCCAGATCATGACATCTTCTTGTCACCCCTCCGATTCTGCCTCCAGTCATCTTAAGCATGCTTAATGACCCTCTAGATAGATGGTACATAAACATAAGCACACAAATGCAGATAGGGTTGGTGTAATTTTATTTTTATACATTTCAACATAGCTTTATAAAAAGACTAAGAAAGGGTACTGCAGCGTTAATACTGTGGTTCACATACAGATGGTAAAACTTTGGATACTTTTTTTTCCACATTGTAGTTTTGTACAAAAAGCACAGCTCTTGTGGTTCAAGTGTTATTGCAGAAAAAAGGAAAAAGAGTTATTGCATAGAGATCTAGCAGACACAGGTCAAAATCAACCAAGTCCCTGCTGTTAAGTGTATCAAAATTTAATTACATACAACGTACTTTTATCATTAAAAAAATGAATCTCACGGATCGGCATAAGTAGGAGTTGGAAGATGTAGACGTCAGACTGATGTACTGATAGAAAATATTGATCTGTAATTCAGAGACCATAATTCTTTCCTATAAAAATGTTTCGATATAGGAGCTGAGCAACTGTTGGTAGTAAATTTCATTTCAATCCATTATATGGGGCTGTTAACAAAGTTGTCTGTGCAGCAATGGTAATTGAGCCCAAGTCACTCTTTGCTGCCACTATTTTGAAATGAAAGTTCTGAATTGTGCTCTTTTTGTCCATTTGTAAATAGATTTTTTTCTATATTTCTAGGGTAATCAGGGGTTCAGTGTAATATCTCAGATCGTGAGACATGTTCATGGAAGGAACTCTTACCACTTTTTTTGTGATGCTATGGCACTGAAACTTGCAACTGCATTGATTGAGAAAATATTCAAATGTTTTCAAAAGCTCTGGGTGATGCGTCAAGATCTTGGGAGAGTTGAGAAGAAACCAAGGTGCTCACTGGCAGACCCGACTGTAATCCTGGCAGGTGGATCCGATTCCTGCGACAGACAGGTAGAGCTTTCCATCTGGACAGACACAGACCTCGTATAGTCCCTGAGAGCTCCCCGATCCACCCTGTGACCCATGAGGCAACTTGGGTAGTTTCACTGTCTCGGCATCTAGCACCAACTGTTAACGGATGGAAGACAAGATTGTTTAATTATTTTTAATGCATTATCTATTATAACACTTTATACAAATAATACAAATCCTAAAATTGAAATTCCTTCATTTGTTCTCATTTGGTGTAGTTTTCTTTGATTTGCTACAATACCTGAAAATCCTGAATGATGATATCATATAATTTGACATCTTTCCTCTTCTTCATATCAGGGTATGGACAACGAAGTTTTGATTTATCCCCATGTTCTATATAAATTGTGTGGCTGGGGATCCAGTGGGTGTGTGGATCCAGTTGCTATAGGATCCAGTATAACAGATCTCAACCCACTTTAATGTTACACAATTTTCTGCCAGATGAAGAAAATTTGGGTGAGTCCACGGAACTGCAGGCACATCCTATATCCCACTATTACTGCCTCATTTACCCTGGGGCCCAATTATACCAATACAGATCACAACAGGGTTATGAGGCACTTCCTTGAAGGTGGAGGTAAGTTTAGTGGGATCAGATTATTCACCTGCTGTTACAAAGCGTGGATTGTGAATTTTTGGTGTGTAGCCACGTGCCATTACCATTGTCCATTGAGTGGGGCTCACCTCTTCTCACACAGATGGATTTGCTTTTGGGGATGATCTTTGGACAGAGGGGACAGGGTGGCCACCTGATGAGATGCATCAAAGGTAAGGGAGACTCAGCTGTTGATGTTAGAAGTTATGGGCTAAGGAACTCTGGGCAGCATTAGATTGAGAATAAATGGTTACAAATTTACTGACCTAATCGCTGACACCTCTGTCAACATGTGGTCCAGCAGCCCATCTCCAGCACACACCAGCAGTGTGAATTTTCCACCACCTCTAACTTTCATGCTATGGTGTTGTTCTGGGCTGTTGCTGGGGATCACAACTGAACACCTCTGTGCTGACACATCCCGCAAATTACAACTAAATTGTTTTTGCGTCAGTGATTTTATCAGATTCCCATAGCCAGGTGACAGACTGCTGATATTTTACAACATGACAGAATTCCCAAATACCCAATAATCTAATGTGCCTCCAACGACCATGTACTTCCCTCATCAATGTGCTTACTTGTACGTCAGAGGGAGAGGCTGTCACTCTTTTGCTGCATCACCTACTTGGGACCAGAAGCACATTGTACAATGGGTTGGACTGGGCCTGACACAACCCATTGGTCCTCCCCAGCAGCTACACTAACCTTCTGCCTTTGCTCAGCTCCTGATGACTGTATAGCTGTCCTGCAAGGGGGGTGGTCTGTATAGGTGCCCAGAACTCTAGACTGTGCACCCGGAACACCCACCCCAGCACCCTCTGACTGCTTCGAAAGGGGAATTGATTTAAGTAATTAAATTTTTAAAATGTTTTAACAAATATATAAACATACAGTGGAGTAAAGATACTCAGTTAAATTTACTTTTTAATGAAGATCAGCAGCCCCATTCAAATGAGTGGAGTTGTGTTGGGGTAAAGCTCATGGAGTGAATCTGGACCCGCAGTTCAGTAAGTTCTGGATTCACCATCGAATCCAGGAGTGAAACTACAGGTGCCTGCATCTGACTTCCAGCATGGGCTGTAATTCTGTACTACAGTGCAGAAGCACCAGTCTGGACTGTGCTGATGTGTCAGGTGGTTCTCTGTGTGATCCCACTTGACATCTTTATGTTGAGCAAGTTCTCAGTCCCAACAGTCTTTAACAGAAAAGGAGAATGCTGCAGCAATACGATCCCCCGCTGCAGCAATACGATCCCCCTCTGCACCCCTGGAGAGGAGTAAAGAGGCCTAAATGCAATCATATAGGACTATGCCCAGAATGGTAAATACAATTCTAGCCTCCTTAGTTGTGAGTTGTGAGCAGCAACTATGCACTAAACTGGTTCCAGGGCTGGTGGATTTGCCTTATGAGGAAAGAATGAGTAGACCACTCCTGATTTCTCTCGTTTGAAGAATGATCTCATTGAAACTTACAAAATTCTTACCGGACTTGGCAGGCGGGATGGTGGGGGGATGTTTCCCCCATCAGGGGAGTCTGGAACCAGAGGGGACAGTCTCAGAATAAGGGGGTAGGCCATCTGGGACTGAGATGAGGAGAAACTTCTTCACTCAGAGGGTGGTGAATCTTTAGAATTCTCTACCCTGGAGGGCTGTGGAGGCTCAGTTGTGTTCATTCAAAACAGAGATTAAGATTTCTGGATATGAAAGGAATAAAGGAATATGGGAATATTGTTGGATAATGGTGCTGAGATTGATCAGCCATGACCTCGATGAAATAGTGGAGCAACTCAAAGGGCCAGATAGCCCAATCCTACTTCTAATTCTTATGTTCCCAGGATCAGCTTGGTATGGCAATTGTTCTGCCCGTGACCACAAGAAACTGCAGAGAGCTGTGGACACAGCTCAGCACATTACTGAAACCAGTCCCATCTTCACGGACTCTATCTACACTTCTCGCTGCCTCGATAAAGCAACCAACATAATCAAAGACCCCACCCACCCTCCTGCCCCCTCCCATCAGGCAGAAGATATAAAAGCCTGAAAGCACATACCACCAGGCTTGAGGACAGATTCTATCCCCCTGTAATAAGTCTATTGAACTTCCCTCGTACAATAAGATGGACTCTTGACCTCACAATCTACCTTGTCATGGTCTTGCACCTTATTGTCCACCTGCACTGCACTTCCTTCTGCATTCTGGATATGAAAGGAATATGGGAATATTGCTGCATTCTGTTATTGTTTTACCTTATACTACTTCAATGTACTGTGTAATGAATTGATCTGTATGAACAGTATGCAAAACAAGTTTTTCACTGTACCTTGATACACGTGACAATAATGAACCAATTTACCAATTTACCCGAGTAACCCTGGAAGAAACATTTGTCCAGTGGCATCATTACTGAACAAAATATTTGAGGAGAAAACCCTCTGCGATCTGGCTTCAGCTTGGGTATCCATGGAGGAAGCAAAGGCTGTGTTTGAGGCCTTTCCTGCAGGTGTCTGTAGTTGTTACTGATCGCTGTGAAAAGGTCCTTCCAATGTGCTGTTGCAGCACTCCTCTAGCCAGGCAGCTATCTGTAGTTCACTGTCAGAAATGGTCCCTAATGGCAGGTACTCTACGAGCAAGCTTATTCTGGTTACATTGCCCAGGAACTTCTGATGCCTAAGAGAGCCTAGTAGAAAATTCAGCTGAATTTTCAGACTGCTCTCTATCTTACCATTTTGGGCTTCAGTCTTGGCTGAGGAGATGATTATCTTAGAAGATGTGGACTGGCAGTTTACCAGGAATGTACCTTAGAGTGAGGCAGCTGAAGCGAAAAGAAAACATCTCTGAATATCCTGGGGCCTTTAGCAGCAAGAATCTCAATCGAGGAGGCAATGTGAGCTGATTGTCTCCTGCTCTTTTTTTGTTGTTGCTTTCTATGTGTTATTCATTATTTATTACCCTTGCAATATCAAAGGAGTCATGTGGAAGTTAAATTTGACAGAGGTCTATAGAGCTCATTGAAGTCAATTCATGGGATCAGATCTCCGCAGAGGACTGGACACAATCCACTGCTGTCCACCGTAACAATATTCAAGAGAGATTCAACATAATACAGAGTTCCTTAGCAAGTGGCAGTACCACAAATATCTTCCCTGATAGAGGTCAAGTAGGCAATAGAGGATTGTTTAGTACAGATTGATATTTCAATTAGGGGTAATACAATATCGGACAGTCAGTTGTGCAGAATTAAACACAATTTTTAAAAAATAAAAAAAAGTTTTATCCTCATATTAAAAATCCATGCAACTGAATTGGTTCTTAATCTGGATTTACAAAAGAATGCTGGAACCATTTTAAAGTTAATTCTTTTGTAGGGACAGGTGTAGATTTCAGCTGTACTCACCACTCCTTCACTAGTATGAAAAACAATGTCCCTCTGAGAAGAGGCTTCAATGTTTCCAGCTCTTGCTTTGATCTGAACACCTTTTGGTGCATCCATGCTCAAACAACGAGTTGGAGATTCCAGTCTGAGGGCAAGAAAGGTCATGCTTAGAGAACTGAAAGTGGCACAGACCTCGTTCCAATCTATAAACAATATCCTTTATTAAACCCAATCTTTGTATTTTGCCACAACTTGCATTTATATTGCACAATTATTGCAGGGAAAACAACCCAAAGGGTTATTAAGCACAAATTGACATTAAGGCATATTTAAGGGTAATTTGCACATTGTGTAGAGAATATCTAACAGTAAAGGTAACTTTTCAATGATTTTGATGCATGTATAAAGAGTTAATTATTCATTGCTGTCATGGGTCCCGAGTTGTTAAGAGCTTTCATTCAAATGATTTAAAACAAAACCTTTTCTCTGGGCATACAATGGTGAGCAAGATTTTCTGTTGACAATAATGTGGAGTAAATAATCTTATGATGAACTTTAGTGGAATCTTCTATTCTGTCAGAATATCTGAAGAAGGATCCCTGACCTGACATCTTAACTCAGTTCCTCTTTCCACAGATGCTGCCTGGCCTCCTGACTTTTTCGAGCATTTTCTGGTTTTATAACTCCATTTCAGACTTCCTGATCACCCTCTCTGCCTCTTTTTAAGAAGCATCTTAGAGAAAGGTAGAGAGAGAAAGAGAGGTTAATTCCGGAACCTAGGGCTTTGGTAGCTGAAGGCATGGCTGCCAATGGTATGATTGTAGTAGGGGGTGATCAGGAAGTCTGAATTGGAACAAGACAAGTATCCAGGGGAGTTAGAAAAGCAGAAAATACTGGAAACACTCAGCAAGCCAGGCAGCATCTGCAGAGAGAGAAACAGAGTTAAGGTCAGAGACCCTTCATCAGATGTTCTGACAGAACATAAAATACAACTAAAATACATCATAACATTATTTACTCCACATATTTTCAACAGAAATCTTACCCACAATTGCATCCCCAGGGAAAAGGTTTTTTTTTCAATTGAATGAAAGCTCTTAATAACTAGGGTCCCATGTCAGTAATGAATAATGAACTCTTTATACATGGATCAAAATCTTTTGAAAGGTTACCTTTACTGTTAGATATTTTCTACACAATGTGCAAATTACATTTGCTATGTTTTTTTTCAGATTCTGCTGATAAAAAAAGCTTTGTGAAGGATACCTGTGACCTATCAATTTTTAAAGGCAGGAGTGCAGATAAAAAAGGCCATAAAAACATATTGTGTTTATTTATAAGGCACTGGATTTATAAGCATGGAAATGATGTTGAGCTGGGCAAAGATATCAGGTGTGCAAAAGTTCTATACATCTCATGGCAAGTTTTCTTTATCAGGTCGGCAGTAATGCAGAGCAAATCACCCACTCACTTCACAACAGGCTCAAACAGGCCAAGGATGGTTCAGTTCACAATGGCGTGCATCTCAGTATTATGCCATGATAAGGAGCGGCATATCTCCAAGCACTATGTGCTCACACTGCAAGGTAGTAATTACCATTGCTGTACCCTCAGAACTATCTATCACAAGAGCCAAAGTGTCAATTATGGCTCATTTGGTGCACTTTTGCCTCTGTGTTGAAAGGCTCTGAGTTTAGTCCCACTGCAGAGGACTGAACACAAAAATCTAGACCAACTCTTCTGTGTAGTCCTGCACTTTGGATTTGTCATTACATCAGGCTCTTGAATTGCCTACTCAGGTGGACATAAAAGATCCCATTACCCTACTTAGTGGAAGAGCAAGGGGGCCATCCCTGGTGTCGTGACTAATGACCTTCAATCATCATCACTAAAACACGTTGCTGGTCATTCTTACATCTTTGTTTTGAAGGAGTTTTCTGTGTGTAATTTAGCTGGATGATCAAACTTTAAAGCACCTTGGGACATTGTGAAATGGATTACAAAGTCATGAAAGTACAAGGCCCTTGTTATTAGCAATTATATATGTATTTAAAAAATATGAAAGATAAAAATAAAACAGCAGATTAATAGGATTACAGAAAGAAAAACAAACGGAATTGTAATATATATTTTGTATCCTTTAAGATCTCCTCAAATGCTTCACATTAATTGAATAATAAGCTTCAAAACAAGAGCCAACACTGGTGCAAGCACAACCACCAGAATGGGCTCCTTTCCTGCTGTGGCTTCTTTAAATTTATGATGGGTTCAGACCATTATTATTTATGAAGCATTTATGGCTTTGGATTTTCAGATGCATTTATTAATGACTTGAGAATCTCACCATCTTCAAGCAGACTTGGATTTAGAAGTATAAAAACAATGTTCAGCTGAACAATCCAATTTTAGAACCAATTTTAATTTGGTACTACCTATATGGATAGGGGGTATAATCCTTATTAAATATTTAAAAGATAAAAAAGTGAGTCTTATTTATATAAACTCCAGCCATGCATGGTTCCAGATTAGATCAATTCCCAGATAAAAAGTTATGAAAAACATTTTTGACTTTATAGTATAGAACTGAAGCTAAAAAAATGGGAAGACTAGCTCCTGGGAAAACAACTCACCATATATGCTATGACAGTTGCTCAGCTTCCCAAGCCAATTGGTTTGATCAAATCAAGTAATATATGTAAGTTTGTGTTTTATATCTGGAAGTAATTCTGGACAGAATCACAGCAAATGTTATTTATCAATAACAAAATTTCAATGTTAGGTTCAATATAAGGGCTACTGAAGGACCCACGTCAGGATTGAGTTTTGGTCCCTCAGCAGCCGTCATATTGAACATATCATTGCGGGTTTTTGGTATTGGTTTATTATTGTCAGTTGTACTGAGGTACAGTGAAAAGCTTGTCTTACAAACCGATCGTACAGGTCAATTCATTACACGGTGCAGTTACATTGAGTTAGTACAGAGTGCATTGATGTAGTACAGGTAAAAAACAGTAACAGTACAGAGTAAAGTGTCACAGCTACAAAGAAAGTGTGGTGCAGTAAGGTGCAAGGTCACAACAAGATAGATTGTGAGGTCATAGTCCATCTCATTGTATAAGGGAGCTGTTCAATAGTCTTATCACAGTAGGGTAGAAACTGTCCTTAAGCAACTTACAAGGCACTGAACACAGAATCAATGATAATCATTCAGATAACATTGAAGGGAACTTGTGTAAAGTTTTACCTGTTAAGAGATCAATGGGTTTCACTGCTGTGTAAACTACAAAATTGCAGACCATGGGAAACATTGGTGTGGGAAAGGGCAGGGTTAATGGGACTAAAGCAATACTGGAGGATGTCACACTTAAAAGGTGTAAACAGCTACTTGAACTGACCATCACCACACTAAACCTTTGTAACCAATGCTTCTGGTAGTGATGGATGCCCACTGCCATTATGCAGCTGTCTGAGTCAGCAGTGGCAGCAGAACTTGGTGGGGACTGTGTCCAAGTTCACACACAACAAAGACCCAGACCTTTGCTTAAATTCAAAGAGAAATGTAGAGCAATATGTTACTGATTATCACACTCAATGTGTTTCAGGTCTGAGTCTTCTTGATGCCACATGCCAAAAGTTAATAGCAATCTGCATGCATCTGATCACATGTCCTGATATTGTGCTGTTTTAATTCAAGGTATTTTAATTACGTCGGAATTGAGGAGAATTTGGAAAAGCTTGTCAAGAGTTGTGGGTTAGTGGTAAAATTTGAACATATGAAACAAGTAGACTGGGTAATGAAGCAGCAGATTTCAATAATTGGGCAGCCAACACTCCCCTCACCCACTCCAACCTCACATCGCCCAAGGGTGCAGCACTTCAATCACTCCTCACCAATCCCAACCTAGTCATCAAACTCCTCATACCTACCCCTGGACCATGACCCCTCTAACAATAGGCCACTGTCACAGACATCATCGCTTCAGGATGATCTCTCCTCCATAGCCTCCAATCTGATAGTGCTCCAAGCCCACACTTCCCACTTCTATCTCTTACATAATATCCACAGACAGGACTGTCCTGGTAGGCCCATTGTTTCTGCCAGCTCCTGCCCCACCAAACTTATCTTCTCATACCTTGACTCTACCCTGTTTCCCCTTGTCCAGTCTCTTCCCGCCTATATCTGAGACACCTCACATGCCCTCCACCATTTTGACAACTTCTGATTCCCTGGCCCCCCACCACCTCATCTTCACTGTGGATGTCCAGTCACGATGCACCTCCATCCCCCATCAGAAAGATCTTAAAGTCCTCTGTTTCTTTCTGCAACAAAGATTCAACCAGTTCCCCTCCACCAACACTCTCATCTGCCTGGCTGAACTTGTTCTTAACCTTAACAACTTTTCTTTTGATTCACTTCACTTCCTACAAATCAAAGGTGTAGCCATGGCCACTCACATGGGCCCCAGCTATGCCTGGCTACGTGGAACAGTCCTTGTTCCAAACCTTCTCCATACCACTCCCCCACTCTTGTTACATCAACAACTGGATTGGTGCTGTTTCCTGCACCCATGCAGAACTCATCAATTTTATCACCTCCCCACTCCTTTCCACCTTCCCCAGGGACCACTCCCTCCGTGACTCCTTGGTCCATGGATCTGTCCCCACCCACCCCTCCCTGACTCCCGGCACTTTCCCCCGCAACAGCAGCAGGTACAATACTTGTTTTAACATCTCCTCCGTCACCACCATCCAGGGGCTGAAATAGTCCTTCTAGGTGAGGCAAAGATTCACATACACCTCTTCCAACCTCATCTACCACATTCAGAGCTCCAAATATGGCTTCCTCTACATCGGTGACCAAGCAGAGACCAGGCGATTGATTTGTGGAGCACCAATGCTCTGTTTGCAATGGCTACCCTGAGCTCCCAGTTGCATGCCACATCAACTCCCCTTCCCATTCCCACACCGACCTGTCTGTCCTCGGCTTTGTCCACTGCCAGGGTGAGGCCCGACACAAACTAGAGGAACAAAACCTCATATTCCCAATTTCAGGAAATCCTTACCTCCTGTGTGCCCCCCCTCCTCACTCGCTCTATCCTTCCTCCCCCTCTGGCACCCCCATCACCCATTTTTGTTCCCCTTCTCCTCCTGGTTCAATCTCCCCACTAGCCACACATTTAACCCATGATTCCACCTATAATCCACCGGCCTCTGGTTCCCAACTTCACCCCCCTCCTCCCCCACCTGGCTACATCTGCCCATCATCCCTCACCCCTCCTCAGTCCACCATTTACCTACTGGCCTCTCTTACCCTTCCCCCTCTCTTTTCCTCTTTATACTATGACCTTCCTTCTCCACTCTCAGTCCTGAGACAGGGTCTCAACTCAAAACGTGGACAATTCACACCCCCCCCCCCCCACCTTCCCCACAGATACTGCTTGATCCACTGACCCCTCCAGAAGATTGCTTGTTGCTCCAGATTCCAGCATCTGCCACCTCTTGTGCTTCCAGCCAACAGGTAGAATTTGCTTGTTGGCTCTTGGTTGCTGCTAGTGGAAGGTCAGAGCTAACTTGGGGATCAAGCCTCCTAATGAAATATCTGGAGGACCACAGGAAGGTCTTGGACAGGAAACAAACGCTTCAAAAATACCCACCTGCTTGGGTGGGATTGGCTGATCCAGAGGGAAAAAGTTCAAGGAAGGGGCAAGGGAGGGTGTGGGAGGAGGAATGTGGTGATGCAGCAGTTCAGATTGTCTTTAACTTTTCCCAAACCCACAAAAAATTTATTCTCTTTAGCTTTAATAGCCTGCATCTTGTACAATGACATGGAGTCCATTCTTGCTGAGATTCCCTGGTATTACATTGGAAATTGTGCCTTGGATCCTGCACCGGGTTAGGGCTGATTTCCATGGGGATTAGAGGGAACAGGATTAGGAGACAACTGGAAATCTAAGTAACATTTTTAATTATTTCATTTTGCTTTAATATTTTTAATCATTTATGGATGATTAGAATTTTTAGTTAGCTTCATATTTTATTTTTCACTTCAACGTAGGGCTCATCTTGCTTTCAAGGTCTGTGGGGGGCACATGAGGAGCAGAACCTTCTCATTGCAAAGGGGGCCTTGCTGAAGCTCAGACCAAATGGTGTGATTGGTCCTTTGCATCCGGATCAGGCAAGTGAGGACGTAGAGGGGCTGAAGTGGCAATTCCTAGCAGGAGAGGGGGGATGCTGGGCCTACAGATTAATGTTAGTAAAGACATGATAGCACAATTATTTGCTAACATGAAAATCTATTTGTTATTGATTTATAACTTATAAGCACTCTCAATTTTTTAAATAGCAAGTTGAATACAATAGAGTACAAATTACTGGCAGCTGATATGACTTGGACTAGAAAGATCCTTTTTTACACTAGTCAATTTAAAGCTTAGTGATACAATGCATTTAGCTCATAAATAGAAAAAAATCCAGTTTAAAAGTATCAAACTTGGGAGTAATCAGATTATTCCAATGCTCATGTAAGTCACCCATTGGCCCCAAACATCATTCCAAGTTGTGACTGTTGTATCTTCCCATAGATTCATAGAGCCATACAGCACAGATACAGGCCCTTTGGCCCAATGAGTCCATGCCGACCACAGTGCCTGCCCAGCTAGTCCCAATTTCCTGCGTTCAGCCCATATCCCTTTAAACCCCATCCCTCCATGTACCTATCCAAGTGATCCTTAAATGACACTATTGTACCTGCCTCAACCACTTCCTCTGGCAGCTCATTCCATACACCAACCACCCTCTGTGTGAAAAAGTTGCCCCTCAGGTTCCTTTTAAATCTTTCCCCTCTCACCCTAAACCTATATGCCCCTTAGTTTTGGACTCCCCTACCCTGGGGAACAATCTGTTACCATCCACTGTATCTATGCCTCTCATAATTTTAAACATTTCTCTAAGGTCACCCCTCATTCTCCTACATTCCAAGGAATAAAGACTTGCCTGGCCAACCTCTCCTTGTAACTCAGGCCCTCTAGTCCTGGCAACATCCTCGTAAATCTTGTCTACACTCTTTCCAGTTTAACCATGTCTTTCCTATAACAGGGTAATCAAAACTGTACATAGTACTCCAAGTGTGGCCTCATCAACATCTTATAGAACTGCAGCATCATGTCCCAACTCCTGTACTCAGTGCCCTGACTGATGAAGGCCAGCATGCTAAGTGCCTATTTCACCACTCTGTCTAACTGTGATGTCACTTTCAATGAACTATGCACTTGTACTCCTAGGTCTCTCTGTTCCTTACACTCCCTAGTGCCCTACTGTTCATAGTATAAGTCCTACTCTAGTTTGACTTTCCAAAATACATCACCTCACACTTATCTGTATTGAAATCCATTTGCTACTCCTCAGCCCACTTCCCTAAATGATCAAGATCCCCCCGTAAACTACGATAACCTTCTTCACTATCAACAACACCTCCTAATTTTTGGTCATCCGCAAACTTACTGATCAAGCCTTGTGCACTCACATCCAAATAATTTATAGAAGTAACGAATAACAAGGGTCCCAACACCGACCCCTGCGGCACGCCACTAGTCACCGACCTCCATTCCGAGAAACAACACACAGCCACCACTCTCTATATTTCAGTTGATCACATTGATTGGCTGCAATATGTTCCAGCCCAATTTGAGATTGGACATTTTTCACTTGCTTTGCGATACAGGACTTGTGTCTCAAAATTAGTCTCTTTTGTGCCTTTACAATGCAACATGGACCAATTTCTACCTAGAACTCTATTAAACTACCATACAAAGGCAGTTTAGGAGGATGCAGCCCAGGACTTTACCCATGATGGAAAGGAGGGAAGTCCTCCTGTCATTCTCACATTGGATTTGACCCCCTTCTTGAGACCACCGGGAATGTCCTCTGTTTGCCAGACCACAAGTGGGCACATTTGACTAAGAAAAGGGTGCCATTGCCATTCAGTCCATTCCAGATTTTGTGGTCTTGACCAACCTGGGTATTGAAGTTGCCCTGCAGAGTGACCTTGTCATCTCTGGGGATGGACGAAAGAATGTTGTCAGGATCTGAGTAGAACTTTTCTCTCATATTACTGGAATTCAGACTTGGGCGTGTGCATTAATGACGGTGGTAATTGGGTTCCAGCTAAGGTGTGGGTAGGAAGTGTTCAGATCCTCCATTGACCCATTGACAGCGAAGCCGACTCAATGCTCCTGCTTTGAGTCAATGCTCAATTGTATTGAGTCAAGCTGACTCAATGCTCTTGCTCCTGGTTTGGTCAGATTTCCCTTTCAGAAGAATGTTGATCTTTTGCTGACCTCCCTATGCTGTCTGTCCCTGGGGGAGGAGGGGGGAGTTCTCACTGAGGGCAGTGATGCCAATGTGTACCTAAACAGCTCCTGGGCCAAGATGGCAGTTCACTTTACTGCGTGATTACTCTTTGGGTTGTTAATGACATTCTCAGGCTCCAAGTGCCACAGTTTAGGTCTTTCATGTTTTGGCTTCAGTAATGGTGATCTCACTGAGTGTTGTTTCCTATCCAGGAAAGATGGGACAGCCTGTGTTTGAGGTACCTTTTGGAGGCCCCTCCCTGAATGAGGTGAACAGGGGGTTTTGTGAAGAGGGCTGCAGAGACGGAAGGGTACCCCTGGCCAGCACACATCTGCTGCCTGTGTGCAGAATTTTGTATAGAGCCCTCTGTGTATCACAGACCTGTCCCCATCACAAGCCTTCCATTGTCACAGGCCTTTGGGAGCCAACAGAAGCCTGCACATGTCGTGATTAGTGTGGGGACTCCGGTGCGTATCTGGGTCCACTTCATCTTGGCAGTCGGTGGGTGGGTTCAATAGTCCTGGCAGACCAGGACAACTGCGGCCACTTCCCCGGTGCTGCCTTCTTTTGCCTTTGCAGCAATTGGGGTCACAGCCTTTCTCCGCCTGCTCTGCCACTGAGGATTTGTTGGATCATTTCTCACCTGGAACCTCCCTCCTTGACCTTACTGCCGTGGGTGGCCCTGCTGGGATTGCAAGCTCCAGGCACTATCCATCTTGGGGGTCATTAGAACACACACACCTCCCCCCACAGCAAGACAACAAAGTAATGGAGGTCTCATTGCTGCACAATTGTTGGTTGTATTTTACTTTGTATAACCTTTGGTAATTTCATACAACAGCAATTAGCATACCATCTGTAGTGTTTGTATTTATTATGTGTGGTGTTCACTCAGTTTTAATGAACATTTTGAAAGAATCCTGGATTGTGCTGCACTGTGTGAGCCTTGAATAGTTTTATCCACCTGGGCAGGGTCAGGCTGACCCCAGGAGTTAGAAATAGCCACATCCAGATAGCAAGGAGCCTTAGTAAAATTAAAGCCAATGGGAATCCGGGGATGGGACGGTGGAGGGGAGAGGTGATTCTGCCCTGGTTGGAGGATTACCTCACGTGAAGTCAAAGTCAAGGTCAAAGTCGAGTTTATTGTCATATGCACAAGTACATGTATGCACAGGTGCAATGAAAAATTCCAGCAGCATCACAGGGACAAAGCATCATATAGAAAGATGGTTGCAGTTTTGAAGAACAATTATCTCTGTTCATTAGTGCTGAGTTCCTCAGGGTAGTGCTATAGGCCCAACCATCTTCACCTGCTTCACTGATGTGTTTCCTTCCATCATTATTTTAGAAACAGTGATAGTCATTGAAGATTAGTCACCCTACCTTAGGAAAGATACACTTGCAACTGAGGAAGTGCAAGCAGATTGACTCCAGGCCTAGATGGGCAGAAGGGCATTCCCATATGAGGACAGATTAAGCAGACTGGGCCTGTAGCCTGTTGTATTGAGAAGAAGGAGAAGTACATGTCATTCTTACAGGGTAGATGAAGGAATGATGTTTCCCTGGTTGTGGGTATCTGGAATCAGGCGTCACATGCTCAAAATAAGGGGTCAGCCATTCGATACTGAGATGAGAGGAAAATTCTTCCCTTCTATTCCTAGGGAATAGTGTGCATTCTGTGCAATGAGAGGAGCATCACCCCATTAACCACTTAGATTCCTTCCTACATTTCTTTTTAGTCATAGTGGTGTTGGTTAGAGGTCAAAGAGAGCAGATATTTTTCCAGTGCCCAAGTGACTTCACACCTTGGAACAGACATAGTACTGCTTGAGGTTCCAATCAAATATTTGCTCTCTGAATAGTTGATAAATCAGAGCTGAAAATACCATCTCACCAGCTTAGTATTCAGTACGAGCTGAAATTGCCCTCCTTCAATTTTAAGGGCCGTGGCCAAGGAATCCCTGAGCTGGATGGGGAGAAACGTGGCTTATTGACACTGGCTGCTTGGTTAACCAGAAAGCTAATCTGCACAGCCACTTTAATACAGCCAATGTCCAGGTGTACACCAACCACTCGTAAAGTGTTACTTGCTTTGGTAAAGTCAGACTGGATGTCAGATTATCCTCATGTGAGTACAGTAAACTCTTAACGTTCACACATTTAACTTCTGCAGTTAAAACCAATCACTGCAGGATTCCTGGTGAGGCTGCTGCATGGTCACAGCATGACATCAGAACTAGTGTGAGCAGCAGCCAGCATCACTCTGTCTTCCATGTCCTGTAGCTTTTTATAGCAACTAATATGGCTTGACAAGACTTAAACTATCAGTTGCAACACACACAAAATGCTGGAGGAATTCAGCAGGTCAGGAGCATCTATGGAGGATGATAGATGCTGCCTGACCCACTGAGTTCCTCCAGCATTTTGTGTGTGCTGCTCCAGATTCCAGCATCTGCAGAATCTCTTGTGTCTCTGTTAAACTATCGGTTCTTCTGCTAATGCGAAAATCATTCAACACGACAAATTTGACCTCTAGACCAGTGGTTTTCAACCTTTTTCATGCTGCAGCCCCCCAGAACATGTCCTTGTTAGATGGCGGACCTCCAAAGCCCACAAAATCAAACAATCGATAATTCATGCATACAACACTTAAATTACTGAACATAGGCCCTATTGAAATAGTGACTATTTCAATCACCGATAATTACCAGCGGTGTCTTTCAGTGTTCAGTTCAATATGAAGGTTGTGCCTGTTTGCACTGCAGAGTTTGTCCAAATGTGGTGGTATGTGCAGCAAACATACACCTATGTCATCCTCAATATTCAGTCTTGATCTGTATTTGGTTTTCATGGCAGTGACTGCAGAAAATGCTATTTCGCACAAGTACATGGTTGCAAATGGTAACAGAACATTGACGGCTTTGCCGGACAGCAGTGGATACTCCTGGGAACATGCTATCCAGAACGACAACAGTGACATTCGGTTGAACTGCAAGCGCAAAGTCCTGTCAGAGGACAGTTCAGCCAATTCTTCTTGTTCACATCCCGTTAAATCAGTAAGCATGCATTCAAACGGATTTCAAATCCAATCAAACATGCTCATGTCATTGTTGCTGAAATACTCATGGAAATAATGTGACAGCTGTTGAATATGGTTCAAAACGATGCTCGCAATGGCCTCTGTCTTAGTCTCGTTCACTGTCAGAAAGTCAGCCAGCAACAGAAACATATCATAGACGCCTTGCTCGCATCTTCCCTTCCAGATACGGAGCTTTTTCTGGAAGGCATTGATTTTGTCATGCGTTTTCAGAACATTTGAGCCAGGTCCTTGCAATGATAGATTTAAGATGTTCAAAATGTTGAAAATATCTGCAAGACAAGCTAATCTGGCAACCCATGTCTCATCTGTCAAGAACTGTGCCAATGATCCGTTATGCTCATTTAGAAAAATGAGCAGTTCATCTCGCAATTCATATACACACTGCACAATGCGACTTCGTGACACCATCTGACTTCTGTACGTAGCAACAAATGTTTATGCTTGGCTTCCATTTTACGGCATATGTTTTCAAACAAATGATGATTGAGCAGCCTGGCTTTGATAAAGTTAATGATTTTAATGCACGTGGAAAACACATCTGCAAGATTTTCATCCATATCCTTTGCAGCCAAAGCCTCACGGTGAATCATGCAGTGGGTTGCTGCTACATGTGGAGCTACTTCTTTCACTCGTGCGACTAGACTCGACTTCCGTCCCGTCATTGCGGCGGCACCATCTGTGCATACTCCAATACACTATGTCCACACCAATGCCGATTGTACAAAAAAAAGTATCAAGCACATAGAAAAGTTCTTCACCGGTTGTACGCCTTGGGAGCACCTTGCAAAACAAAAAGTCTTCCAAAGCCTCTCCTTCCCATCAATATCGAACATAAACCAACAACTGCGCAGCACTGGCAACATCAGTACTTTCATCAAGCTGAATCGCAAATCTGACTTGCTGAAGACGTGCTATCAGCTGGCTCTGTATCTCTTCCGCCATATTGCCAATTCTTCTGCTTACTGTGTTATCAGACAGTGGAATGGCTTTCAGTTTTTGACTGGATTCTTTTCCCAGTACAACTTTGCACATATCTACTGCTGCAGGCAGTATAAGCTCTTCTCCAATTGTGTGAGGCTTTCTGGAACGTGCTATTTGTAATGCTACCAAATATGATGCGCGAAGAGCCTTCTCATTTACAGTGGCGCAGGCTGTCATTTTGCCTTTCTGCTTGAGGTACAGCTCCTTTTGCTGCTCAAAACATTCCTTCGGCTTACTGGCAGTATCTGGATGCACTGTTGTTAAATGGCGCTTCAATTTTGCTGGTTTCATTGCATCGTTAGACAGTGTTTGCAAACACACAACACAGAGATGTTGGTCTGCATTTGTCCCCACTGCGATGAAGCCATATGAAATGTATTCTGGATCATACTTGCGTTGTTTTCTCTTTCGGTCACCCTTATCCCCTTCATCATCAGAATCTTCCAGTTTCTGGTCAGCTTTTTTCTTTGGAAATTTCTCCATACTCAGCAATACACGCTGGACAGTTTAATTACTATTACTGATAAACAAAATTATCAAAACTAATCTAAAATTTACACGCTTGCGCACTTTTTGTTTAACAGTGACGTCACTGTGGCGTAAATGCACGGCAAGTAAGCAATATTATTAAGGCACACCAACAACGTCACTCAGTCTCGCTAACACTACAGTGCACGACAGAATAGTAGTGAGTAGTGAATGCTACTGACTACACAAATCGAATATTAAGCGGCAGCTTACCAGAAGGGAACACTGTCTAAGTCTCTAAGATTGTCACCTATAACAGATAGAATAGATATGGCCGATTTTCTGAATAGTGGAAAACTGGAGCAAGCAAGTAAGCTACGTCTTTGTAACAGGACACTTTTCCATTTTTTTCTTGGCTTGCTTGCGGACCCCCCGGCAACCCACTGCTGACCCCCAGGGGTCCGTGGACCACAGGTTGAAAACCTCTGCTCTCGGCTACCCCTGAGGAAGTTTCTTCATTATTTTCAAAAAAGTGTGAAATTTTTGAATGAGAGGGCAAAAAGCCCAGCCCCTCTCCACCCACAAGCAGTGAAGTATTAAACGTCCCATTGACAACAAATAAAAATAAAAAAAACTGCAGATGCTGGAAATCTGAAACAAAACCAGAAAATGCTGGAAACACTCAGAAGACCCTTTTTTGATCTGAAAGGTTAATTCAGTTTTTCTTTCCACAGATGCTGTCTGACCTGCAGAACGTTTCCAGCATTTTCTGCTTTGTCTCACTAACAGGTCAGAGTTGGTGCCTCTACTTGTGTCCACGTGACCTTGAGGGAATTCAGGGCAATTTCCCAACAAATAAGAGTCTCATTCAGCTCAGAAAACCCTGTCTGCAAAGTGATCCCCCGGAGTCAGTAGGAAATCAATGGTATTTGTAATTTTCAAGATTCATAGCTGTTGCTGGAATGCATCCCCTGCAAGGTTTGTATGCATATATAACTGTTTCGTTATCATTGTTCAAAGATCGAAACTACAACAATAGTATCCATGTACATTGTCACTGCAATGCTTTTATTTCAATCACTGCTGCAGCCAATGAATCAATCAAGATCACTGTGGTGGCCTTGGGGTTTAGAAACTCCTTTGTACAATTAAATAAAAACAGTGCCATACAGATGAAAAATGAGCTTAGCCCAGAGTTGAGTAATACTGTCTACATTCTACGGTGTCGTATTACCACATAGAAACTTTGATTCCTGACTTGCCTCCAGGATTTTCGTTTGCTCTAGCATCTTTATTCTGGCATAAAACTCCCCAAAATTACATCAACAATAGTGCAACGACCGAAATTTGTCTCAAGCACTTTGTCAACCTCACTGATGTGAAGAACGACAGTTCTTATTTACTGACAGGGTCACTAACTTTTACCTATTTCCCCAAAAACTGTGCTATTTAAAGAACCAACACTCAAACTACCCTCTTAGTTTCGACTGAGAACAGTGACCTCCTGCGACCTCATTTACACCCTCACAACTTTTCCAACAGAGCTCAAGGTCACAGTCAATCTCAGCTTCCTGACCTCTTGGTTATTCCAGGCTGCTGATCTCTGGCATTTCTAACAGTTTGCTGCTTTACAGAAGTCACCCAAATTCCATTGTCAAGGAGACAAAACATCATCGACTTTTCCTCACCTCATATGAGCAGAGGAGAAGGCAAAAATTTTTCTGCATTGCTCTCCTTCCCAGAATGTAGACTGCACACATGTCGTTACTGAGAACTCTCTGGGAATTTCCTGCCAGGATCCCAGGTTGGAGCTCTGGAGTGTCTCCCTGCTCCTTTGTGTGAAGGAGATATCTTCTGCAGGTACCATTTTTTCACAAGTGTCTTTAAATCCCTCTGATTGCCTGGAATCACTCTTCTATCTTTGTAGCATCTACTCATTAAGCAGCAATGTATCAAGAAGTGGGAAGAATGGTGTTTGCATTACAGTTTGTCACGTTGAAACCTGGCTCCTGAAGTTGCCTCTGCTAGGATAAGTGCCTGTAGCTGAGAGATACAGGGTGTGCTGAAACTGACATGGAAACCTGACAATGTTGTTCTGGGAACCTTGCTACAAAGATCACATTGATTATGGGATTGTTAAAACCAGTGCTAGGATCACACTCAATGCTGTTTTAAGGCCATTAAAATTTAATTTCACAGATGTCTAAGGGAGATTATGGAAATCTTCTCAGATGGATCACCCCAATACATAACAGCTTGGACAACATAAATTCAGTTCAGCAAACTGGCAAAGCATGTTGGCTCACTGGTCATCCTGCTGACTAAACTCACATTCTTCATTTACTAAGGGACATGGCAAGCCAGGCTGCATAGTCGTTGCCAGATGGTGCAGCTGTACAGATTGTTTCACAACTCTGAGATGCTCCTATTTAGCTTCCTAACTCTGGCTCCTTCATTTGTTTTTAAATGGTATGAACAAGCAACAGATTGAATCTGCGGAGGAAGACAAGGCAAGAACAACAAAGCATTCAAGTGATACATTGAAAGAATTGATCTGTTCTTATTCTGCCCAAAATACCAGCCCTTTTGTAACTCTGTTTTACATTTTTCTGTCTAACAGATGAAGAAATAATATTTCTTTAAATAATAATTATTATCTCATTCCTGATAGGCATCAAGGTCATGAGGTGCTTTATAGTATACAGCCATTTTATTTTAATTTTGGGGCTTCATAAATGTGAGTTATGTGGGTATCTTAGACAGAGAACTATATTATTTTTACCATTTGCAGGTAGAGTTAGTGAACTGGACAGTAAGTAAACAACATCCAATATCTCAGGAAGAGATAAACAGCTAAGTGGTTAATGTTTACGTAACCTGTATTTCAATTATTAATGATTGAGATGTTGTTTCAGTTTGCGGATCATTACGTGATTCATTCAGTGCTTGCCTGCTGAGCTAACAGTGCTTTACAATGTCTTTCAGTGAAGGGCAGTCACACCCTAGAAGCTTTGTAAACTGATGCTAATTCTCTTCCTAGTTTTTCCATCATAATTACTATTGTCATCATAGATATCACTGCCACAGTCTTCACTTACTTGCTGGTGCGCAGCTCCTGCTGCCTGGATGCTATAAAAGGAATTTGCTTCTGTGAAGACAATAGGGAGGCAAATTGCCTTCAGTCCCTTGCAATGAGCTACAGTGCAGTGTGCAAAACCAGCTCCTGGAGACTTAACCCTGATATTCTGCCTGGATTTTAACATGGAGGCAAGATCCATGGGGGATGGACATCAAAAGTGTTGCATGGTTGGGAAACAAGTTCTTCCAGTCAGAAATTAACTGGGTAAATGGGGTTTCTCTCCACATGCAGTGTGATTGACGGACTTGACACTTTACAAGCTAGAATACTACATCAGAAAAAAAAGACTTGAACTTGTTATGTGTCTTTAAATAAGTCGAGGACATTCCCAAGGAATTTCATAGCTCAGTAAGTACTTCTTAAGGTATAATAAATGCTGATTTGCATGTAGCAAATTTCTAGAAAGAGCTATGTGATAAAGATCAGGTGATATGTTCTTTTAATAATATCAGTTGAGGGATAAGTATCTGCCAGGACATCAGGGAGAAATCACCTGTCTTCAAAATAATACAATGGAATCCTTTCAAACCACCTCAAAGAGCAGAAGGGGCATTGGTTTAAAGTCTAATCTGAAAACCTGTACTGCTGGCCATCCAGCTCTCGCCTGGGACTGCACTGCAAAGGACTGTCAGCCTAGATATTTCTGCTTAAGTGCTGGGAGTGGGCATTGATCTAAAACTGTCAATCCCAGAGGCAAGATACCATTTGAGCCACAGTACTTAGACTGAAGTCTATGAGAGCATATTGGAAAGTAGGACCATAGGACCAACGGACCAAAATATTCACCTATTTCGAGGCAGGTTCAAGGTGGATCTGAGAAATTAATGTCCGCTTACTCCTGACTTCCAGCAATGTCTTTGGACTGATCTGCTAAATGTGATGGTGAATATTAAGTGAACCAGTTAACAGTTCATACCTTGTTATTGGGAGCAAGGAATGAATAGCTACAGAATAGTTTCAACTTTTGTTCAGTTGACATGATTTTTTCATTGAACTTTTAGGGTGGACAACCCAGTGTAGCAGTGTTTTTTGCCCTGGAAGCCCTTTCCTTGTTGTTCAGTGGTTGCATGCAGTGGAAGATTCCTGAACACACTCATTGGGCTGCATTGGCAATTGCCTTCTCAAGTGCTGAAGAGGTAGCTGCGATTTTAACATCCTGGCTTCACTAAAATTTAGCAGTTAAATCATGGGTCACCAAACACTGCTACTCTCCAGGACTCCCAGAAGTACTTTGAGGCCTTTGGTTCCATCATAAATGCAGACTCTGACCAATTCCGACATAAAATGGTGTAATTGCCAAACTATTTATATAAATGGATCCAAACAGGGAACTGAAACAGGATCCCCAAAGCACCCGGAGATAGGCTTCTTGCAACATGGACCAAGCAATTTGAATTGAATTGCCCACCAAACACTTGGCCACTTAAGTGTGCCATGGAAATACTTTTTTAAATTAGGCTTTTGTAAGCTTATAGATTTATTTTCTTATGTTCGGAAACTCTTTATTTATCTGTAGCCTATCTGTCTAGAGTTGCCGGAAGTTCAGGAACCTGTCTAGGATCAAAAGATTCTTCGTGTTTGATGATTAAATGGCAAATCGCGACATAATTGTTTTCATGTTTTGGCATTTTATTTAATCTTATCGAGTGACAGTTTATAGAATTTCTTTAGTCTTCCCAATAATTGTAAAAGACACACAGAATGCACAAGATCGGAGCTAAAATTAAAATGTAATGAACACACAACTCAGATTGAGTTGTAAGTAATGCACGTGCCTTCTACTGAATCAAAAATAAGTTGGATAGTAGACAAATGAAACCACTCTTGTAGCAGACTCTTATTCTACAAGGTGACACTTTTAAGATAGATCCAAATTTCTTTTTAGAATATCCCCCAGCTATGCTCAATCAACAGTCAAGAGCACCTTGGCACCAATCAGCTTCATTATTCAAATGAGGTTTGATTGATAAGTAATTCAAAAGTGTTATCACCCACAGAGAACACTTACAATTCTGGCAGCTCTATCCCAGTAAGATTTTCATTTGAATAAAATAAAAGCTGAAAACGAAATTAATGAATACTCTCCGGAATATCTTTAGCTCCAAGACATTAGGAGGTAATTGTGCAACAAGGTCTCACTATCAGCATAATTATATTTACATTTGAAAATGTTGCAATATATTTTGAAAATTGCATTTTCAATCTGATTTTGCCACTGTTACAAACCAGAACATTATTTTTCATACCAAACATATGCAGTGTCACAAAATTAAACATTTGATAGTCCAAAGTAAGTTTATCAATTTAAATTTTCTGTTTTAAAATATGCAGCTAATATCTTTTTAAAAAAGGCTTCCTCTAAAAGAATCTCAGATATAAATCCAAATGTAGGATTCCAGTTCAGCCAACATGCATAAATCTACTACAGCATAATGCCCTAGTCAAATTTATAGATTTTAGTGTCTTATCAAGGCCCTTCCCTTGGGCAATTCTGAGGTTTTCTCTTACAGCAATGACTCTCTCTAGAATTCTCTGTTATGACTGGCACTGACTCATTATATTCATGAAAATCCATGGAGTTACAACATGTAAACAGGCCAGTCTGCCTCAACATTTACTCTTGATGTGAGAAAACTGTCCTCATCACTTTCATCCCTGCTGTCACATCCCTCATGGCCTTTGCCATGTACACACCTGAATCTAAAATACTGACAATCTCTAATTCAACCATTAGCCCTGGAGATAAATTCCTTAGTCTAGTAATTCTGTGTATAAAGAGGACTCTCCTTCCCTCTATATGAACGTCATACTCAGGCTGTATACATTGCTCCTTATTCTTGGCCCATCAGCTAGTAGAAAGTGTCTGATTTGATACCCCCCATCCTATTCTTCCATAATTACAAAGACACCGGGTTCAGATGGGTGAGAAGGGAGTCGATGGCAACACAAGGCTGCCAATGGGCATGGTGTTGCCAGGGTCAGTAGCAGGTAGGGCAAAGCTTGAGCTCGGCACATGATTGGCCTGCACGTGCCGGTTCCTGGGGTGATGGCCTTTGTTATTGTGGAAGTGATGGCTTTTCAATGGGAGGGCTGTCATGGCTTGAAGCAAGCAGAAGGAAAGTAGAGAACATAACACCAGGACAAAGGAAAAGGCTTGGCAGCTTGGAAATTTGAAATGCACCAAGAGAAAAGGGAGAACTTTATTCCAGGGAGATAGGCTGTTGTCAAATGGAGTTTATCATTGAGGTGGAAACTCAAGGGACTCTCATCATTATCATGCTGGGTGGTCACTGTCATCGACACTGCCATATTAGAGCTTTCTCACAAATAATTAGATGATTTAAGGCAGTTCTTTACTCAAATCATCCAAGTATGGCGATTATCCGTGCGCTCCATAGTCCGTCATCCCCATGGTTAACATGAGGGATCTTTTGCTTGATGCTGAGTCGCTCTTCATCTGTAACCTTGCTATTCTAAGTTGAGGGGTTAAGCTTGATTTAATTCTTCTCTGGTGCCAATCATCACTTTCTTTCATTATTCTGATCATGTAACTACTTCACTATAGACACTCCTGGTCCATCATTCAAACTGGCCTTTTCGTAATTAATCAGTTCTGGTTGATTTGATTTAATAACCGTGTTTGTAAAATTTTAAACAATATTCACTTTCTGTCTTCCATTTGCTGAGTTAACAGCCACAGCATGAGCAATTCTACTATATTCTATTGCATCATTATAATGGTGGGAGTTACTCATTTCTGTACTAATAGAATTTCAAACACTCTATTTTACATCAGCTCAGATACTTCACTTAGCATTAAAGACTATCAGTAAAGCTTCATGGTAGAATGGGCCAGTTAAAGTACTAATAAATGGGTAGAACAGTGTGAAAAAACAGGTTTACAGTTTTTCAGAGATATAATTTTATTTCCCATTGTTCTTCTCCATTCTCCAGATGGTGCTGCCTTTTGTTGGACAGAGTTTTACGGATCTCACTGCCCATTAAGCTCCTGGCTCGGATGTCCATTCTTCGCACAGGAACTTAGGCAGTCAGTATATGTGATTGTGGAAGGCCTCTCAATTAACCACTATTATGTTCTCATTTGTCACCCAGACATATGTTTTCAGTACATATCATTGCATAACAAATGGCACTCACATATTCTGCCAGTTTCTTCCTCTCATTGACCCAGGAGTGTTGAAACGAGTTAAAATATAGATCATTTCATCACATCAGTACATTGAGGTAGTACAAGGGAAAACAATAACAGAACGCAGAATAAAGTGTTACAGTTACAGAGAAAGTGCAGTGCAGGCAGACAATAAGGTGCAAGACCATGATGAGATAGATTGAGAGGTCAAGAGTCCATCCTATTGTACAAGGGAACCGTCCAACAGTATTATGACAGTGGGATAGAAGCTGTCCTTGAGCCTGGTGGCTTTCAGGCTTTTGTATCTTCTGCTTGATGGGAAGGGGGAGAAGAGAAAATGTCTGGGGTGCGTGGGGTCCTTGACTATGTTGGCTGCTTTTCTGAGGCAGCAAGAAGTACAGTCAGTTCATGGAGGGGACGCTAGTTTTCGTGATATGCTGGGCTGTGACCACAATTCGCTGCAGTTTCTTGTGGTCTCGGACAGCAGTTGCCATACCAAGCCATGATGCATCCGGATAGCATGTTTTCTATGGTGCACCTATAAAAATAAGTGAGGGTCAACGGGGACATGCCAAATTTTTTTAGCCTCCTGAGAAAGTAGAGGTGCTGGTGAGCTTTCTTGGCCATGGCGTCCACATGGTTGGACCAGGACAGGCTTTTGATGATGTCCACTCCTAGGAACTTGAAGCTCTCAACCCTCTTGACTCAGCACCATTGATGTAGACAGATGCATGTGCACCGCCCCCTTTCCTGAAGTCAATGACCAGCTCTTTTGCTTTGCTGACATTGAGGGAAAGGTTGTTGTCGTGATACCATGTCACTAAGCTCTCTAACTCCTTCTTGTAATCCGAATCATCATTATTTGAAATTTGGCCCACTACAGTGGTATCATCTGCAAATTTATAGATGGAGTTAGAGCAGAATCTGGACACGCAGTCGGGAGTGTACATGGAGTAGAGTAGGGGGCTGAGGACGCAGCCTCATGGGGCACCAGTGTTGAGGATAATAGTGGTGGCGGTGTTGCTGCCTATTCTCACTGATTGAGGTCTGTTGGTCAGGAAGTCAAGGATACAGTTGAAAAAGGAGGTTTTAAGTCCCAGGTGTCAGAGTTTGGAGATGAGTTCGCTTGGAATTATGTATTGAAGGCAGAGCTATAATCAATAAATAGTGGTCTGACATAGGTCCAGATGCTCCAGAGATGAGTGTAGGGCCAGGGAGATGGCATCTGCTGTGGACCTGTTTCGGCTTTAGGCAAATTGTTGTGGGTTGAGGTTGTCTGGAGTTGATGTGTGTCATAACCAGCCTCTCGAAGCACTTCATGATGGTGGAAGCACTTCATGATGGTGGAAGCACTTCATGATGGTGGATGTCAGAGCCACGGAGTAGTCTTCTTAAAGTCGTGGAGAACCTCAGATTGAAGTAGGGAGAGGTTAAAAATGTTTGTAAATATTCTCGCCAGCTGATCTGCACAGGATCTGAGGGCACAGCCGGGGACTCCATCCGGTCCAGATGCTTTCTGCGGGTTCATTCTCCAAAAGACTGATCTGACATTTGCAACAGTGTCTGTGCGTTCAGGTCCAATGGAGCCTGTTGGGGTGGGGTGGAGTGGGGGGTGTGACATTTCATTCCTCTTCTGTTCAAAACATGCATGGAATTGTTTAAGCTCATCGGGAAGGGACGTGCTGTTGTCAGTGATGCTGCCTGACTTTGGTTTGTATTATAGAAGACAAAGTAACCAAGCTGACACATTAAATTAGTACAAACTGCAGCTGCCTAGAAATGCGATTGATGTTTTTTAAACAATTCAAGTTAAATTGTGGTGTAAAGCAATACATGTTTGATGTAGTTGCTATTATATAAATGATGGACTTTCATCAGATTTTATGTGTGTTTGGATTTTTGTTTAACAGGAAGTGAGAACCCTGCTAATGCTATTTTCCATTACATTCTGCTCGATTTTTGTTTGGAGCCTGTTAGAGTCGATATCAATGCAAATGGTTGAGTTGTGAAGATGAAGCAGATTATTGTTAATTATTAGCATGAAACTGTTTACATTTTTGTGGTGCTGGTCATTCTGATCTTCTTGTTGGATGTCCAGCCTTGCCACCACAATGTCAAAGACATCAAAGGACAATTTGGATGTGCACTCAAGCTTCCTGAGTGAATCCACAATCTCCTAATTTAGAGGTAAGTACTACTAATTGGAACATTGTTGGCACTACTCAGTTAAAAACTAACTCATTACAGACTACAGGTCAAATGTGGTGCTTAACTTTATAGTACCAAACCATAATCTTGCATGTCCCCACTGAGTATTGCAATTTTTGGTAATAAATTTTTCTAAAATTATGCACTCAGTTTTAAGTAAGTCTGAATTTAGATTTATTATATGATCAAGGAATGGAATATATGCAGTGGAGGAAAGAATTAAGACAGCAGATAGATATCAAGACATTAGACATGGTTAAGTATGCTACGTAGGATGCAATGTAAGGTCATGTACATGTAATGTTAATTCAGTTTTTCCTCTCTTTACAGATGCAGTATGATCTGCCAAGTACTTCCAACATCCCCTTTTATTTCAGATTTTCAGTAACTGCTGTGTTTTGTACCTCACCGTTCTAGTAATATTGCTGTTTATTATTGATCTCTTTCATCTTCCTCTACCTATTCTCCTCCAGACAGATCCCTCTCTTAGGTGGCATTGAAAGCAAATGTGTTACCAGAACAACCTTGGCCTTCAGCCTATCACAGACATTCCCTTTCTTCTCTCTATACCCACCCACTCTCTGAAATCTAAAATATGCTTGTTTTTCCACTTTTCCCGATTCTGATGAAAGGATGTTGACCTGAAATGTTAAATCTTTTTCTCTCTCCATAGATGCTGCTTGACCTGCTGAGTATCCTCTGCATTTTCTGTTTTTTTTTGTTTAAAATGATCTATGGGGATTTATTAAAGTTTTACGCCCCATAAACTCTCAGCTTGGTGTGGTTCTATAATGGATGCTTTTATTTTAGATTTGCTGCAACACTGTCTTCAGATGTAATGAAACAGTTTAAGAGCCACTAGACAGTTATAAATGTTTACTCCCAGCAGTTACCCTGCAGTGCTCAATTCCAAAGTGCAAGTCCAAAGATATGACATTTGCCTCTGTGAATTCCGAGGTGACTGAAACCAGTTCCAAGTCTGACCCAGAAAAATTGCTAAAAAGCCATAAATAAAAGACACTAAAATGATTTTTTTATTTAAATAGTGGCATAACATTGTCCTGATAATTACACAAGTAGAAGTATTTAACTCTCATGATCAAACTTTAGGATGCTTTCACGGTATAAAATTAACCAAAACTAAAAATATATCACCAATGCTACATTCCTCCTCCTCCTCCCCACCCCCCCCCCCCCCAATCCCAACACAGTCCTATGAAAATATCTCCCCTGTACAATACCGTTTTGAAGTTGGCAATACAGCAATGCTAAGCTGCCTTCAGCGGTTCAGGTTTAAAATGATCAAAAGGAGTATGCAAACTGCTTGCAGTTAATTACTCAGAAGACTTTGTGCTGGTGGTAATATATACACCTCAAAAATACACCTTGCTTTTGATGAATGATGCCTAGATCTTTTAACAGTTTTGATAGAGAAATTTGGCACGTACAGATGAACAATCAATTCCTCCATTTGACCATTGTTATCTGAGTGGACCAGTAATATTGCTCAAATAATGGAAGATTTAGTCAATCACTTAGTCAGTATTATATTTAACAACATTTAATAATAATATTGAGTGAGATCCAAAAATATGTTATTTGTTTAAGAGTTGGACTCAGTTCAAAAAGTTCACATATTCATGTTATTATACACATGTAACATAAATTTGCATTTTAATTAGTGCATGTGACCTTTAAGTAACAAATTATTTTCAATTTAATTAGCATTTTTCAATTTGCCTGATTACACTAAAAGTTTAATAGAAATCACTTCTGTTCACAATCCTTGAATCTATTTGTCCATTTTAATTAGGTCCAGCATCAATACACCATGAAAATTGAGAACCCTGAAACTATGTCATGTAAATACCACTGATTATTTTCATAAAAGCAGTCAGTTTAGGCAAAAGTGTTTAATTGTAGAGTATTGTAGTGCATTATTGCCTTTGGCTCTTGTCCTTTGTGCCTAGGGTAAAGAAAAATAACAGTAAAAGGAATGTCCAAATGTGCAGAGGTGTTATAAGTATATGATGTCCTTGTGGTTCATACTTTTAACTGAACACCAAGCAACTCCTTATGGGACTAAGCATATTGGCAGGCACGAAACGTTTAACTGTTAGTTGAGGTCAAATACAGTCTACACATGTCATTAATATTCCAGATCAGACAATGTTTGCAATTATCACATCCACACATGCACAGTGCTAAAAGGCACTCTTGGTGATGATGCCCTTTTATAACCCTCATCAATTACCTTAGCATCAAGACAAAGGTAATTGTATAAACTTGCCATGTTTGCCCATTCACCCTGCACTAAAAGCAGCAATATAATTTGGGTGGGTGCATTCAAAAGTAATTTCAGTTTTAATAATGTGATAAGTAATAACTATTGTTGAACCACCTCTATAGCCATAAAATATTTAATAGATGTGGAGTTCCATTCCCCAAGAAAATTATTAATGGAAATATTGAAAAAAAAATTTAAATATGTTCATTTACCACCTGTCTCTCTTATCTCTCTCCCTTAAACCCATCTGAATTTTCCATTCCTGCATATCAATTGTAATTAAATTTACATTTCCAGTTTTTACTTCCTGGTTTATAATTTGCAAGAACTGAATTCAACAGCCCCATACACAGCCTCAGGAATTGTGGTGCGCCACCAACCCTACTTTGTTCAGTGCAATCTAAACACCACAGCAACTTCCCTTTGCCTACTAATCATAATGATTGCAGGGTCCAGCCAGTGCTCACTTGCTGTGCATTGGCTAGATACTGCTGAACGCCACTGTTACTTCCCACACAATGACCTTCTATTTCCTGCAATAACCTTTGAACTGGTAGCTAATCAAGTACAGCCCATCCACTGGTTGCCCTTTACCTCACAGCACATGTTACTTCTTCAAAGAATGCCAATGACTTGGTCAAACATGATTTCCCTTTCACAAAACCATGTTGAATTTCCTTTATTGCCTTGATTCTTTCTGAGTGTCCTGCCATTAGATCTTTAATAATAGCTTCTAAGGTTTTCCCAATGCTTTAGGTATCTGGCCTGCAGTTTTCTGCTTCGTCTCTTTCCAAGAAGACCAATGACTTCACATTAATGGCCAAAATCAGTAAGTATATCTTCAAGTGCTGCATCCTACCAATTGTATCACTGGCCTAAGACACTACTATCATCACAGTCCTAACATTGACCTACTACCAGTTTCCATCAGACAAAAGTCATTCTTAATATCCAAGTGCTTCACCACTCCTGGAAAGAATCAGCACTGCCACATCTCACAACTGCAGATACTGCCAGATGATTCACCACCCTAACCAAGCATATTGGATTACACTCAATAACCCACTTCCCTCTCTCTTGCAATGACTAAAGGATGCCAGGGCTGTTGCTGAGGTTGTGGCCAACAGTGAACCAGAAAACTTTAAAGACAACAGCATCTTCACAGCTAATTCTCCTTCATGTTCCACATCCTCTTCAATTGCATTTGCTTTTGAATTAACAGCTGCAGCTGATACGAGTATGGACCTTTTACTTAATCACTGCCCTTCACAGTATGCTCACTCTTGTCCCATTTTATTTTGGAGACTTAAGAGCTTTAATCTAGTTGCCAGTGCCACAAGACGAAGGCAGCATTGGTGATATAGGCACACCATAACCCAATTTCATGCACAAATACCAACTAAGATGTGGACATCATACGAATTTTATAAGCTAGTGTAAAGGTGAATTTGTATGTGGTGAGACACTGTAGTGCATCCTGACTTCAAATCAGTACAGCATGTTAATTAATATCATGACTTACCTACTCTGCAAACTTCTGGTAAGTATATGGTGTGCACACTTCCTCATCATTATGCAGCTGGTATGTCTCATGTCACACCTTTGACATCATTTTGGCACCAAAATAGTATGTGCAGCAGCAAACAAAAAGTGCCACTGTTCAGTATTTCTTGCTGGATAATTCCATCCAAAAGCTTGTGACAATTCTGTGGACAGCCATCAACAAATACCATGCCTTTGCTGCCGACTGCAAATCCAGCCTATATCTTAATGGATAAGTATGCTGCACACTTCAGACTTGATATGTAAAGTCGTTACTGTGCAAGCAGATGCCACAATTATTCCTGTGATTGATCCATCAAAAATGAACTTTGCTTTTCACAGTGTGTCACTGACAGATGTAGCATCTCCTGGTTAAAGCAATCACTTTCATCAGTGTCTGTGATAGAATCAATGCCTTCAATCAATTTACTACATCTTCCTTACATGCTTCACTGGTTCTTTAGGTCAGAGGCAACATTAAAGTAGTGTTTGTTGGTAGAAGCACCATTTTAATATTCTGACCAGCAAAGCTGTACATAAGAAATCAATCACTCTCTACAGGCTACCTGGGTTTGTATTCTAATTTCATAGGCACTATGAAAATTGCAAGTTAGTAAAGTGTTTGTAACCCACCATTGGAATGCACAAATATTACAAAAAAAATCAAAACAGCACAATTTTGCAAATTTGGTTCTCATGGCCTACAATACTAATTGATCCCAGAAGTGTTTGCAACAGTTCTGCAATGTGACTCTGCCATTATCATTCCTTGGCAATAGTAATATCTTTTAATGTTTGTTTACTATTTTCAGTAGCTCAGCATAAGATTCCAGTTTCACTGCTATTATATATTCTCTTCTTTGTGGATTTGGGTAAGAGGACAGTTTAGACCTTCTGTAATCCAAACACTGCCTCAGCTTATACTGCAACAGGTCACCACTTCTGCTGAATGCAATATTATTTGGCATGTGTTACATCTGCTGATGTAGAAGCTAGGTTTCCCATTACTTTTATGAGGGTCTTTGTTTTTGTTACTTAGGAAGTGACTAGAAAGAGCATCATGTGTTAGCAAATGAAGCTTGCAATGCAGCAAAGTGCTCTCAACATCTTGATCTTTGCCAGCATGCCTTTGCTTACGACAGGAATTATTCGCTGTTTGTTTAGCTGAGACCACAGTCAGTCCATTTATTTTCATGGTTATCTGGAAGGTAGATGGGGAAAGTTCCCTATCCTGATGATAGGCCTACCTCAGTGTGTGGATCTACTGATAAACAATTGCAAACTAGAGTATTGGGGTAGTAACACCAATGTCTATTTACCATTCTAATAAATATCAAAATGTAGAATTTGCTTCTGGATGCTGTATTGTTGTATGATAGCTTTTCTTTTTACACACTGCAAAGATTTTGTATAGTTATGAGAATATGCAGGAAGTCAGGTGTGGCAAGAAAGAAAGCAGTCTTTGTTTTCATATCTTGCTCAGCAGCAAGTCTGTGCAATTAATCAGAGCTCCAAAGGATATGCTTACTCTTATAACGAAGACAGGATGAAGGACCTAGGGATGCAATTATTGCTAGTTTGAAGATTTTGTGTGTGAGCACCACCCAGCATGAACCATGGTCAGTTGACTCAGGGGGATTTCTTACGGCTGAGTCTGTGAGTTAGCTGCCACTTAATCCTGCAGTTTCTGAAGAGACAATCATTTCTTACACTTAATCCAATTAATCTGAATCTGTACGCCAACCAAAGTCAAGAACATACATTTAAATAAACGGTAACACCATCCCATCAATCCCATTCCCCTATATATTTATTCTCTCTCACATGCCCATCAACTCTCCCTGACTCTCCTACCACCCACTACACCAGGAGTCATTTACAGTGGTCAGTTAACCTTCCAGAATGTCTCTGGTACGTGGGAGGAAAACAGGGTGGGAGGGGGAAAGGGGATGGTAACCCATGGAGAGAAAGTTCATACTTCCCACAGACAGCACCAGAGATCAGAATTGAACCCAGATCACTGGAACTGTGAGGAATCAGCAGTCCTTGCTGAGTCACTGTGACACCTTTCGAAGCAGGAGCAGGATAATAGGCACTGGTGCTTCCGCTATCATTCAATAAGATACTTTTACCTCAGCACCACTTCTTGCACTAACTACATATTGCTTGATTCCTTTAAAATCGAAATCAGTTCAATCTCAGTCTTCACAAGTCTGAGGGGTCAATCACAGAATTTGAATTCACAGACAATAAGAAAAAGTGTACTCCTGTTGCACTGTGATAAGAATATGTTATTTATGAAACATTGTTACCTACAACTAAAGGCTACAGACAAATAAAAACTTACACTGATGATATATTTTGTCCTATAGAAGAACGTAGTATGTGAGGCAATTATATTTAGTCACAATACAAGAAGCGAAGAAAAAATTGGTCAATACTGCATGCATGTGAAACAACTTGCTATGGTGTCAGCAGAATATCCTGCCAAAGGAAACCAGTGTAATCTGTGTGGGAAAACTCAATCATGTCACATAAGATATTCAACAAACCCGATGCATCAGAACTCAGAGCGTGTAGCAAGTATTGAAGCCAATGCAGAGGTCAAGAACAATATTGCTGATGCTGAGTAAGTATGTGTTATCCGCCACACTCAGAGGACTTAGGCTTCAACAGATGAACATTTGCAACTCGCAAATCAATGTAAATTTGAATGAAGTACATCTATCAATGTGGTGAGTGAAGAAACCTTTAACTATTTTCACTGTTGTCCTACTCCAACTCAGTAAGGAAATGCCAGGATATTTTCAAAAATATTACATCTGAGACAGTGCTGGGAACATTTTCATTGCCAAATGACTTTCAAATCCAAGTGCATTAACAAGGCAGTCTATGTAGTTTCAGGTGACTGATACTCTTCTCAGTTTCCACACAGTGTGAGCTCTTCACATTGTAAAGAGCATACAATGCCAATTGATTGCTAGTTGCAAAGACAAGGTCATGGACATCATGTCAGTTACGTGAGCATGAACACGGTGCTCAAAAAGGTGGCACTGAATGAAATCAAAGGTGCAACAAAGTAAGAAACTGCTCTTTCATTGAACATGACAGCAATTCCATCACAGAAATGGGAATAAATTCTGGAAACTGTACTCATAATATTGTACATGCACTATGAGATTTGCACAAAGTGCACAAGGAAGTCACAGTTACACCTACAACAGATTGTGCTTGGTAATCTCAAAGAGGGTCATACTATTGGATCAATGGAACCGTGAATGTGGGGTTAGTACACGAAAGTGACTCTGAGTTAAAACCCATGATCTTACTAAACAGCAAAGTAAGTGCAAGGAGCCAAATGGCCTTCTGTTGCTTCCATTTGTTATGCCCTATGAAGTAATTGCATTGTCACTCTGCAGTCATTAATACAATGCTTCATAGACATTGCTCATGAAGGCCATCAACAAATTGTTAAAGGAAAAGGTGTGGTACTCAGTAACAGATTGCTTGGCTGAATACAAAATCAACAGACATCTAGAACGTCAATCAACTATGACATGGAAACTGCAGTTACAGATACAACTGTCGGTGTTGTCAACATCTACTCCAGATTCCCTTTTGAAGAAATTGTCAGTTCTGCATCTGTGAATGCTACCCATCTAAAGCTTGATCAGATTCTTGTATTTTGACTAACAGCGAGGTTGGATAAAAGAACATTGTTCCAACAGTGAGGATTTCAGGAAGTTTGCAACTAACTTGGGAAAAATCACTGCTCTCTGGCCCCATGCTAATTGTGAAGTAGAGAGATTTATGTGACTGTTTAAGAAAGTCATCTATATTGCTTGTACTGAAGAAAATTCATGGAAGCCAAAACTATATCATTTTTTACATAACTGCAGAGCAACATCACATTCAATGACAAGAATATCATCAACTACACTCATTTGATCAAATATGTCTAAACTTCTTCCAGAGATACTCAGAGAGATAAAAGATCATCATCTGTGTGTGTTACAATGTCAAAAGGAAAAGCAAATCAAAAGAAACACATGAAATGCAGTTTGATGCCATTGAAGCCCAGAGACTTGATAAACAGGAAAAGCACATGAGTGAGCAAGCAAGCAATTTCACATGGAATGCAGCCATTTGAAATGATTTCTGCAGAATGATCCATGATTACAGCATTGCATGGTTTAAAGCACTCGAAGTACCATCCACTACTGGTGATTCCAAAATGGATAACTCAACGCTGCAGAAGGAACTGAACAATCATTCAGTTGATGCAACAGCCACTGTTCTTGCATCTGGAAATCACTGTGTAATATATTCATCTGGATATCACATATAATATACTCATATCTGAAAGACTTTGCAACAAAGTGATATAAAAGCTGAAAATATCAGAATGTTTCCTTTAATTAAATCTGTGTGGAGAGAGACGTAATGTTATATTATGTTATGCTATGATAGAAAATTCCTTTTTAAGAATACTTCTTAAAGACTTGTCCTGAGCGTACCCGAGTATGGCCATTGCTTTTACATCATGCTTAGCAGTGGATCTGTATAATTAATCACAGACACAAGGCCTAACAGTTGCTGTCTACTGACACTACTTTATCAAAAAATAAAAAAAACTTTGAAACACTCATCAAATCCACTATGGCAGCTGCACAAAAAAAGTAATAACTTCACATTTCAGTTGTTGTCCTTTACAGCTCTGGGTTGTGAATTACTTGTTATTACTACTTCCATTAAATCATGGATTTCCTATCTTTTATTATACTCTGTCCCAGTTGTAAACAATATTCGAAATCACAAACAAAACTGACAAAAAAGCACAATTTTAATCTGATTGAAAAGCTTCTGTTGATCCCACAGAAAGGGAAGGAAAAGCTATGGATTTGATTTCACTTACAGAGATGCACAAAGGAACAGAAGGTTCATAACATTTGCAGAAGAACATTTTCACTGTCACATTTGATACTTACATGAGTTTATGATCAACTTTCACTCCTACAGAACGGGATACAATTTTGAAATGCACATGATGGTTAAAGGAGCAGATTTTGGAAAGTTATTCAGCAGATCATTTTTTGCACTGAAAGATGAGACCACTCTCACCAGAATTATATCAGGTACACCTGACTAACAATGCATTTTGATAAGGTTTTTGTTATTTTCCTTTGTACCTGAAATCCAAGTATTTTATAATAGAAACTTCTTAAATTTGACGATCAGGTGTTCATTGTAATTGTGAATGAAACTGTAAGACTGAGAGCAGTTGTTTGAATAAATCTTAGTTCAAAAATAGTGCACTGAAAAATTTATCTCCTCTCAAATTCAGTTGATCTGTTCAGCTTTAACATTTGAAAGGTGTTGCTGTGGTAACTGAATTTACAATCTGCAGCACAGATCTGCTAAACCCACTTTTATGCTGTTATTGTACATCTGTTGCAACCTTACACAGAGCTTTGACTAAGTTAATATTTAGATCCTTGGGCAAAATAAGTTTGTCATTGTTATTTTGTGTTTATTTCCTACCTAAGCTGCTTGAAAGGTTCAGCCCTGACCACTGGCGTCTCCACAGAGTGTTCAAAGAGAGCACCTTCCGGCCCTGAAAAAGAAGGAAAGATTAAAATAAAAGCTGTTCAGTCAACTAACACAACAGAAACTCAGGTTTAAATAAACAGGGGCCATTTTCACCCTATGTATTCAGGCTGCAGGAAGAATTGGCTTCACCAAAGTTCAATATACTGCCATTGTGGGACCAAAGACCTATTTTAACTCAAGAAAGAAATGCAACATGTTTAACTATAATGCCAGCAGCCTCTTTAATAAAAACATCATTAGTTATTCTAAGACTGTAATAAATGCCTTAGCTTCTTGAACTCCTTATTTAAGATAACATGATTACAATATATTTACTTGTGAGGAACTCCACACTGGTCATTTAATTTCACCCATCCTGCACAACACTGCACTTATCGCATTTAATTGCTTCAAAATGATTTTGCTTCCACAACCCTACCCAGAAACACTTGAAAATGAGTGGCCACCTGCTGAGTGAAGAAGAATAGCAGTTCTAGAGTGATTTTTATTAGTTTGAAATTACATCCTGTCCTTAAAGTAGTTTTCCAGATTAAATTGCTGCAAACAATTTCCTACTCTTCAGTGTGTAAATGATATGGAAATGTTTAATCTGGAATACCTCTTTAGACTAATCTGCAGAAATAGAGAATGTTATCTTAGGTACCTGCTTTACATGCTAAAATACTTATGCCTCTCTCATGCTTCCTCGTGTGTTACTGGGGCTCAGCTTTGCGATTCTTTGCCAGTTAAACTAGTTGAACCTCTCTTTGGTTTCTCATCAACTACTGCTGTACACAGTGCTCAGGATATGGCACATCTGTTTGATTATAACTTTCTCTGACCTGCGTTCTGCTGCTTTGATTGTGTAATTCAGCATGTTTTTGTTATTTTTCATTGCTGCATTGAATGGACATTCCGAATGATGAGTTTACTAAAACTCTTTGATCTCTTTTAATTTCATTCTCAGCTATTCCGATTGATTCATGGAGTGTGTATCTCGCTTATTTTTCCTTCCTCTGTGCAATACTGTACATTTGTCACATTAAAGTTTGTCCATCATAATACAGCCAACTCGTATTTTATTCAGCTGTAGTTTCTGGACTGTCTTCCTGGATTCTATTGACAGTCCTAATGTGATACCATCTGCACCAACTAATTTGGATTGAACTGGGAATCCAAGCCATTGAAATAAATTAGAAAGAGTAATGACTGCAGCACTGAGTGGTGAGAGATCCCATTCAGTGTATTGTACTGCTCTGACAATGGACCAATTAAACTGGCTATGGTTGGCAGTTCTGAAGGAAACTACTGACATTCAGACACTCCTAGTTAGGTAGGTCCTGGGCTTTCGCAAACATAGTATAAAGCTGAGATGAACTGACCAAGGATGTCAGCGCACCCATCACCATTTTAGTGGCAGACTTCATGTGGGGTCCAAACATTCTGGGATTCCTTAGCGTTACACAGGTGGACCTGCCTCTGTTATCCTAAACCAGATATAATCTGATATGGAATTAGAATCACTACAGAAGGCAGGGCTCTGCCCTGCAGTCCTGCCTCCCATCATAGGTTGTCAGGGCTGTCCTGAACCCTAATTACTGCCGAGGCCTTGCTGCTCAACTCCCAGAATTTGATAATCAGCTCATTTTGCCTTCAGCCTCTGTAAATGTGGGTGAGAGGGACATTCCTCAGTCTGTCACCATGTAAGAAATGTGTTTTTCTGTTCTGTGCACCGAAGTGGATAACTTCACTTTTTTCCCCACATTATATTGCATCTGCAATGTTCATGCCCACACATTCAGCTTGTCTACATCCCCTTGGAGCCTCATTACATCCTCCTCTCTGTTCGCAATCCCACCTGTTTTTGTATAAATCAGCAAACTTGGAAATATGACATTTGTGCCCTTCAACCAGATTGTTGGGATTAATGTAGGATTAGTGTAAATGGGTGGTTGATGGTTGCTGCAGACTCGATGGGCTGAAGGGCCTGTTTCCATGATGTTAGACCAGAGCAGTTAGAGGAAACCCATGTGATCACAGGGAGAATATGTAAACTTCACTCAGACGACGATCGAGGTCAGGATTAAACCTGGATCATTGGAGCTAGGAGGCATCCGCTCTGCTAGCTGCGCCACTGTACCACCCACAAACAACAACTGCATGGATTGATGGCTCAGAGAGTAACAATACTGCCAAATATATGACTTTGATGAGTATGTACGATTGGAACTTTTTTTAGATGCTTAACATTAAATAAAATTCCAGAGCTGCAGCACATTTTTTTTTATTGTGGATTAGGTTCAAAGTCTTAGATAATGGATAATATAAGAGTTAACAAAGCACATATTTATAAGGTACTGACGTATGGCCTTAAAAGGTTGTAGTTTGAAACACATTGCCATTCCTGGGAAAGGATGAACTGGAGCAAATGTCCAAGAAGTGGTGCACTGGTGGTGAGAAGTAACAAGCTGGCATAAGAAAGGGTTTGTTTGGAGGCACATAACTGGAAACTACACAGTCAAGCTGGAAGAAAACTGGAAAGGACAAGTCACAGAATGAATGAGAGATAACTTTGGCCAAGAAACAGAAGCAGCAGCTGCTGTGGGCTCAAGTATTTTAATATGTGGCAAAGAAATGCAAATCCTGATTTTCTTGTTGAGAGTTGTCTCTTCATTACAGTTGCCAATATTAAATGGCCACTGAGGCAACACTACTTTGATTTGATGGTATGTGTTTAAAGTGCTACCGTCTGTTTGGTTCTGAACAAAAATGAAAATGGACTTTAGGTTGAGAGTTTGAGGTTTCAGCAATTTTGTTCAATTTTAGCATTTTGTTTTTTGGTGGCAACTTTTTGTTGTTACTATTAAAAATATGGACACAGACATCAAAGCCCATCAGAACCTTCATCCATCTGAAATATTAACTTTGCTTCTCTCTCCATAGATAATGCCTGACCCATTGAGTGTTTCTGCCATTTTCATATTTCCAACATCTGTGGTCTTTTTAACTCCCAGCTCATTACCACAGTTGGCAGGTGGGTTAATAGCCCCTCCCTGTATTTGTGATCTCCTTCAACCAATAGCAGTTGGAAAACTCTGGCTTCACATGAATCCCCAGTTACCTCTTCCTTATTATTGTCAGCTGCACTCTCCTTTAGGCATCAGAATTTATTTGATAAATCTCCCAGGTGTCTCTCTCCTTCCTTAAAGCCTTTATCTAAGCTGTCAGACACTTGTTTGAATAGTACTTGAAGTAACTTAGTATCAAACTTGGTCTGTTAATGTTCCAATGAAGGGACTTTTGAATGTTTTCCAACGTAATATGCTGCAGGTGTTCCCCAGGCCATTATCACAAGACCATAAGACACAGGAGCAGAATTAGGCCATTTGGCCCATTGAGTCTGTTCTGCCATTCAATCATGGCTGATTTTTTTTTCAACCACCTTTTCCCCTGCAACCCTTAATCAATCAAGAACCTATCGAACTCTCCCTCAAAAACACCCAATGACTTGGCCTGCACAGCCCTCTGTGGCAACAAATTCCACAGATTCACCACTATCTGGCTGAAGAAATTCCTCCTCATCTCAGTTTTAAAAAGGAATGTCTCTTTATTCTCAGGTTGTATCCTCAGATTCCAGACTCTCCTATTAATGAAAACATCCTCTCCACGTCCACTCTATCCAGTCCTTACAGTATCTGGTAGGTTTCAATGAGATCCCCCCTCGTCCTTCTGAACTTCATTGAGTATAGGCCCAGAGCCATCAAACACTTCTTATATGTTAACCCTTTAGTTCTTGCAAACATTCTCTGGACCCTCTCCAGGGCCAGCACATCTTTTGTCAGATACAGGGCCTAAAATTACTCATAATATTCCAAATGTGGTCTGACCAATGCCTTGTAAAGCCTCAGCAGTACATCCTTGCCTTTATGTTCTCGTCCTCTTGAAATGAAAGCTAAGATTGCATTTGCCTTCTTTACTACCAACTCAACCTGCAAGTTAACCTTAAGGGAATCCTGAACTAGGACTCCAAGTCCCTTTGTACCTCTGGTATCCTACACCTAGCCATTTTCAGCTGCTTTGTTCATAACCTTCTTGCCTCCTTAAGATCAGAAGTGGGTTAATAATGAAACTGTCTATGTCTATGGAATAATACCAAGATAACACAGAGGCAAGTAATATTCATGCCATACATGTAACAGGCAATGGCCATCGACAACAGGAAAGAATCCAATCAACACTACTTCGTATTTATTAACATCACTAAAGCCTTGTGGCACCCTGGAGGGTCAACACAAGAGACTGCAGATGTTGCAATCTGGAGTGAAAAACAAACTGTTGGAGGAACTTAACGGATCAGGCAGCATCTGTGGAGGCAAAGGGATGGTTGACATTTTGGGTCAACACTGAAAAATTTGGAACCCCTTTAAGATTGGTATTGGTGTTGGTTTTGGTTTATTATTGTCACCCGTACCAAGGTACAGTGAAAAACTTGTCTTGCATACCATTCGTACGGATCGATTCATTACACAGTGTATTGAGGTAGTACAGGGTAAAACAATAACAAACATATTTTGCCATTATATAGTAAAGAGGAGAAACTTTTGTCCATGTAACTTTATTGATAAGTTCAGAGATTCCTTTGTGTTCAGTAAAGAAACTAAAAGAGAATATAACAAATCAGACTTTTACTATTTGAATAGGAAGCATTGGAAATATATTTACAATGCTGAGTTTATTTAATAAGAGAATAAAGTGACTCATGGCTTCATAATTCAGGTACTGTTCATGAAAGAAGATGGGGAATGAGATTAATTGGATAGTACTTTCAAAGAGATGGGACTGGCAGAATCCACTGATTTGTCTTCTGTTTCATTTAACTCTATGAGAATACAAGCTGTTATTATTGCTAATTCTTCATCCTTGTTTCAATACATCATTTGAAAACAGCAGCTTTAAATCCCAAAAAGTCATTTAGACTTTGTACAAAATTAATACATATGAATATAACCACAAACAATACATCATGGTGCTTACATAAAGCTTCAGTGAAGTAAATTCACAAACAATGACATCTGTAAGTACATCTCAAAAAGATTTTCAAAGACATCACTGAATGGACTATCTTGCTCCAGTCATTGGTGCTGCCCTCTCCTTCCCCTTTCTAATAGCTGATATCTGCAATAGTACACATGCATTTCTCTGGGATTACTGCTGCTGATTTCAAATATTTAATGGGCAATGAAACCAACAGTAGATCAAGCCTAAAGAATCACAGACAATACTTGAGCATTTACATTTGCCTCTGATTACTACATTCTCTATTGTGCATTCCCTATTTCTTGCGCATCTTTGCTTAATTCCACATTTCATTCTTCATCAGTCACTGTGGACTTTGTTTCACAAGTGAGAAGAGCAATCCATCACCCAATAAAACTTTTGGCATGCTCATGATTTTAATTTCCTTTGAGCATGGAGCATCTTCATAAAAAGCATGTTGCAAGATCTGAGAAAGGATGTACTATATTTTCAGATATTTTGTTGCAAACGGGATACAATAGGGGATTTCCCAAATATTACTGGTAACCTAACTTAAACTACTAACCTGTTAGCTGGGATTTTTGCAATGATACATCACTTGCTACTGAAATTATCTGGCTCTACTCATGACATTCCGTAGCTCCAGTCACAAGCCACAAATCTCACTCTGACTTTAACTCGTATTTGATTTCCAAATCACAACAAAATAATGTAAAGGCCTGGACAGCAACTACATGGCTCTGTAAATGGCTTGACAGAACCGTGTCAATATTCCCTCTGATTATGCAAGTGGCAATTAGAAATACAAGAGCTGTATTCTTTTCCAACAAGCATGGGAAACCTAATAGGGAAGGAACCTCAACGTTTTCTGGGTGTTATGAATCCAGTATGCTCACACATGCACATGTGTATATTCGTTGTGCAAGATGCATCAACCACATATTGGGAAAGGCATTAGTTTGTGCGAGGCTATTGCTAAGTCCCATCAGAATTATGTAGATTAAAAGTACACCTGTCAGCATGCAATACAAATTGGATGCCTGTGCTGCCAAATTGTAATGCAGTGCTTCAGTTTATGCCACGTGTTAACCTCATTCAACTTAACTTGTTCTGGAGCAAGAAGAACCCCACCCCTACCACCCCATCTATCTCCTACTAGCATTATTTAAAGGGTTCATCATTGCTAGATGACTGCATTGAAAACTGTTGCTTTGAATTAAATAATATTTAGTGTTTTTAGACTATAAGAGTTCAGACTATAAAAGTTCATAAAATGTGAAGAGAATGGCACATGAGGAGCTAAAGGAATATGGGTGCCGGAGAGACCAATCATCTTGACATTCATCATGATGGAGGTAATGAACAGAGGTCATGCAAAGCCATGCAGCAGCTAAGTGTGTGAGAAGCTCACTCAGTAGAATGCATATCCACCCAAGGTGTTCAGGAAGCAATTCTCCTGCCTAAATTACGCCTAGTGTAGTTGGGAGGGGGTTGAGATAGGAGATTCAGAGGGCAGTTAATGAGCATCAGGGGGGGAATATGTTACAGAGTATCACGTGAAGGTATGAGTGTGTTCAGAGTCGGCATAGATTTAATGGCCAAATAGTCTTCTTTTATGTCGCAAGGAAATATGGAACCCTAGTGAGGGTAATTTTATAAATCACCTGTGAAGAAACGTCTGCAAAATTTAAGAGTTTTCCATGCACTGTTGCAGAATGGATACTCTCTTCCAAGAAACTAAACATATTTCCTTCTAGTCTGCTAGGTAGTGGCAGTTGGAGAGGCTGTATGGTTTTATTAGGAATACAACCTTCCCCACCATACAGAGTGACACTGACAACACTCACTTCCAATCCTTCATTCCCTTCCTCCCCACTCTGGGATAAAGTGCACTAAGTAGAGATTATTGGATAAAGGATTAAAGATATGATTGAGAGCCACTAGAAAGCAGCTAAAGTTACAGCAAGAGCCCAGGAGAACTTCTCTGCAATTTCAGAGCTTCTGAATCTGGAAGAGTTTATCATCAAATGGCATTCAAGTGCTCACTCTACCACTTCCAATTTTATTGTTGCTATTTTTACATTGACCTTTGCAGATAGATGATTAAATAATCAAGAGAAAATATCTTGGATAAAAAAAACTGAATTCAAATCATGTATTAATCTCATTTTGTGCAATACTGAAAGTGAATGCATGCAAATATTTGTGAAGCTTCATAGTTATGTAGTTATATTATTGAATGTAACAACCAATTATTTTTTCCATACAGCAGGCAGAGTGATTGGGTACAAGCTTATTTATACATTCATTTCCAATGTAAATCAGTTCGACTTTACACTGTGATACCTGACTTGGGTGTTGAAAACTAAAAAAAAACTGCAGATGCTGGAAATCTGAAACATTTCCTGTTGAATGGGAATTGGTTGAGCTCCTTACCAGTAGAAACTTATAGGAAGGTTTAAGGGCACATTTTATATTAATTCATTGCAAAAATTAGATTGACTAAATGCAAAATCTGCAATGTTACATCCAGTACTCAATGATAAAATGTGAAGCTACTTGGAGCAGCTAAACGCACACCACTTTTCATTGGTATCAGCTAAACTGTCACTGCACAGGTTATAAGGGAACTGTGTAAATTTCTTAAGCAATGCAGTAAACTTCCTGGAATAATTAAAACATTTGACTCTTAGTAATCCTGACAGCTGTTCACTGACCAGAGAATGATGTTCTTCCTCTAGTCAATACCGCTCATAAACAGGTGTGAAACCTGTACCTGCAGGAAGCATCCAGTATTTGTCAGGATGTTAAGCATTTCTTATTTATTCAAGTTTGAAGTAGTATTTCCAAGTTTCAATACCTGCTCCAAAATATTAAGATAACATGAATGCCAGGCAATGAGATATTTCCAGAAGTATTCTGGATCAATACTTCAGTGACTACCTTTCAATGAGGATCATGACATTTTTTTTTTAAAGAAAAAAAAATTTCTCTAATACTATGGAGCACTGGAAATTAAATAGATTAAATCAAAGATTTTAATCAACAATATATGTAAATCAATATTGAGTTCAGTTCTTAAGACTGATGGAAATACCAAGAAACCTGTGATAAATCTTTTGGAAAAAACATGGCACTTGGACCATATTGACTGGTAATAAAAACAACAGAACACCTCCTTTTATTAGATTGTAGTTGCCAAATATTAATTATTTTAAAAAGCATTATGAATCATGCAACCATGTAATTATGCTATAGTTGACTTAGCCGCACATACGGCAGAACACACATATTAACAGCTTGAATGAGAAAAGTCATCCAGACGTGCAAACATTCAGCAAAATAATTTGTTAACTAATTTCCACTTCACAGTGAAGATTCTTATCAATTTGAAAGGGGTTTTTGATAAAGAGCAAAACCTACACTGTAAAAAGTAGGATTTTCTCTAGATACTATGTAGACATATTACAAAGGCATTAACTGAAAGTTACTTACTCTTAGGATTTGCACTTCCTGACAGACTTTTCTGTGTATCCTTATCTCTGTTTGTCCTACTGGTGAACAGGTAGGTCTGAGTATTGATTGGAGAATGTTTAAGAATGTACCCACACCTTTCATCCCAAAGGCTCCAAATTCAACAGCCCATACCCCATCATCTTTGACACACTATCCCCACCAAGCTTTTCCCCTTTTCTTCCTTTCCACTATTTTGAAGGGAACATTCCCTGCATGGTACTCTGCACACCTTTTAACCCTCCCCTTCCCATGGCAATTACCATGCAGGGGATTCCAGAGGGAGGGCAGTACACAATGTTGGAAGAATACATATCCTGATTCTGAACAGTAAATAAAGTATTAATATTTCAGACACTCTCAGGTCTGGAGGATTTAGCAATTGCAGTTCATAAGTAATAAAATGAATAGGTTGTGATAATACCTGTAAGCAACACTTGTGGTAATTTGAAAGTTTGGAACATTCCCTAAGTGACCAATTAGGTAAAGGTAATGAGGAAAAGCTGAATTAATTTGTTAAGTGCAATTAACTTTAACCCCTATTTTACTAAGCCTTAAAGAGAAAGCATAGTTAGAAATATTTCAACCCATAATAGATGGCGTACTTCGCCAAGTATTAAAGACCTGTGGGGACCAACTGGCTGGAGTATTGCAGAATTGGAATCAGAATCAGGTTTATTATCACTGACAAATGTCGTGAAATGTGTTGTTTTGTGGCAGCAGTACAATGCAAGACATAAAAATTACTGTAAGTTACAAAAATAAATAAATAGTGCAAATGAGGAATAATGAAGTAGTGTTCATGGGTTCATGGACCGTTGAGAAATCTGATGGTGGAGGGAAAGAAACTGTTCCTGAAACATTGAGTGTGGGTCTTCAGGCTCCTGTACCTCCTCCCTGATGGTAGTAACATGAAGAGGGCATGTCCTGGATGGTGAGGATCCTTGGTGATGGATGCCGTCTTCTTGAGGCACCACCTCTTGAAGATGAGCTCCATGGTGGGGAGGGTTGTGCCCATGATGGAGCTGGCTGAGTCTACAACCCTCTGCAGCCTCTTCTGATCCTGCACATTGGAGCCTCCATACCAGGCGCTGATGCAACCAGTCAGAATACTCTCCATCTGTACAAGTTTGCAAGAATCTTTGGTGACATACCAAATCTCTTCAAACACCTAATGAAGTAGAGCCGCTGGCTCTTCGTAATTCTTTGTAATTGCATCAAGGTGTTGGGCCCACAATAGATCCTCTGAGATATTGACACCCAGGAACTTGAAGCTGCTCACCCTTTCCACCGACGACCTCTCAATGAAGACTGGTGTGTGTTCTCCCGACTTCCCCTTCCTGAAGTCCTATTGTGTGAAATGGTTCTTTTCGGCCTTAAGGATGAAGGACTCTGGACATGAGCTTTGGATTTCAAAACTAGTTTAATCACAAAGGCAAACACGGGGACAGAATGGATGGGAACAGATACACACACACACACACACGAGACACTGATACACACAAGCACACAATAACAATGTACAGCTTCAGGACATAATACTTCAATGCTTGACCCACACTAGCATTGGCCCTTAATGCTCCCTGAGTCTGAGTGAAACGCTCCCAAAGCACATGGTGATGCACTCTTACCAGTGATCTCTGCAGCATTGTCTCACTACTCCTGAGGTCATCAAAGAGGAAGGACTAGGGGATTGCAACCCTTTTATGGTGCTAGGAGGCTGGGTGGAGCCTCACTGAATGATTTAAATGGGCCAATGGTTTGGGGGTCAAGGAGAAAGGTGCCTGCCACAGCCAATGGTCAAGCAAGTTCAGAGACAAAAGGTGCTCTCACACCTGAGGGATGGGTGGAGCCGCACCTTGATTGACAGTGGTATAACTTCCGATCCGAGGAGCACTGCTGTCCTCCGGTCAGCGGGGGTCAGTGTCATTACTGTCACATGACAGCCATGTGTTTTCTCACTACAAGTGCACAATCAATTCCTTGCTCTTGCTGACATTGTGTGAGGTTGTTGTTGCAACACCACTCAACCAGACAATCTATCCCACTCACGTATGCCTCCTTGTCGCCATCTGTGATTTTACCTACAACACTGTTGTCATCGGCGAAGTTACGGACATATTCAACCTCACACTTCTGTGGTCTGAGGTTCCCACCTGTTTCAAAACGGCATTTATTGTACTGGTGCCCAAGTAGATCGTGGTTACCTGCCTCAATGACTACCATCCGTTAGCGCTTACGTCAACAGTAATGAAGTGCTTCGGGAGGTTGGTTATGGCACGAATCAACTCTTGCCTCAGAGATGACCTGGATCCGCTCCAATTTGACTACCGCCACAACAGGTACAATTTCTCTGGCTCTTAACTCTGCTCTGGAGCATGTGGACTACAAGAACTCATACGTCGGGCTGCTGTTCATCAACTACAGGTTGGTCTTCAACACAATCATCCCATCCAAACTCATCATCAAGCTTCAAGACCTGGGCCTCTGTACCTCTCTCTGCAACTAGGTATTCGACTTCCTCATTGGCAGACCTCAATCAGTGAGGACTGGTAATAACATCTCCTCTTCGCTGATCGTTAGCACAGATGCACCTGAAAGCTGCATGCTTAGCCCCCTGCTCTACTCTCTATACACACATAACTGTGTGGCTAAGCACAGCTCTAATGCCATCTTCAAATTCACCGACGACACCACTGTTGACGGACGCATCACAGGTGGTGATGAGTCAGCGTACTGGACACCTGGTTGAGTGGTGCCCCAACAACATTCCCTCACTCAATGTCAGCAAAACCAAAGAGCTGATTGTTGACTTCAGGAAGGGGAAGGAGGGCAAACATGTGCCAGTCTACATTGGGGGATCAGTGGTGGAGAGAGTCAGCAGCTTTAAATTCCTGGGCATTAGCATATCGGATGACCTGTCCTGGGCCCAGCACATAGATGCAATCATAAGGAAAGCATGTCAGCGTCTTTACTTTCTTAGGAGGCGAAGGAGGTTCGGCTTGTCACTGGACACTCTAACAAACTTCTACAGATGTACTGTTTAAAGTATCCTGACTGGTTGCATCATAGTCTGGTACAGCAATTCAAATGCGCAGGAATGTAAGAAACTGCAGACAGTAGTGGACTCAGCCCAATATGTCACGGGCACATCCCTCCCCACCATCGGTAGTATCTACAGGAGGTGTTGCCTTAAGAAAACAACATCCATCATCAAAGATCCCCACCATCTGGGCCATGCCATCTTTTCACAGCTACCATTAGGCAGGAGATACGGAAGCCCCACACCACCAGGTGCAAGAACAGCTACTTCCCTTCAACCATTCGGTTCTTGAACTAACCGGCAAGGCCCTAATCACCACACTGCAGTTTAACATTATGACCACACTGATCACTTTGCACTAAAATGGACTTTATTTTTTCTAATTGTGTTTCTTTTCTTGTAACAATTGTGTATAATTTATGTTTAATTTATGTTTTTCTTGTGAATGCTGCTTATGTGATGCTATGTGCCTGTGATGCTGCTGCAAGTAAGTTTTTTACTGCATCTGAGCATACATGTACTTGTGCATGTGACAATAAACTCGACTTTGACTTCAACTTTAAATACACAGAATGCTTTTACAGGGAATGTGGGAATGTTACAATTTTATATACATCATCTGTGTTAAAGATGCTGTGCCTGAACTTTCATGGGATTTCTATCATCTCTCATTGTAACTTAGACAAGAGACTGTCGGAGCTTCCAGGCAAACAATTAAATGTTCATTACTTCTTTAACCTTTGAGGTTCGTCTAGTATCATGTTGAGAGCTGCTTTCATAAACCAGTTATTGCAAGCTACATCAGAATAATTCCAGCAAACATGATAACATATAATTTTTACCAAAAATCTCAGATGATCAAAGGCACTCCCAAAGGAATCATATACATTCACATATATCCATGAAGGCATGTAATTACAGCTCCTTAAATTTTTCTTGGAAATGCCTAAATTCTTCTTTGGTAAAACCAACTCAGAACTCCAAGTCCAGCATTTCTCACAATTGGTTTTAACTGGGCATTCATACTTATTTTCTTCGGCTGTTATGATTAACAATTGCAACAAGGTTGACCACAAGGAAAGTAAAGGACAAAAATATTTATTGCTTTCTATTGCTTTTGCAAAAGAAATGTAGTTAACTTCACCCTTCGACCAGCCACCCTAGACCACGTTATCTGCATCCCATCCTATCCCATTAACCACAACACCCCTAATCTCCACCCTGTTCCTGATCCCCTGATCTGCCCTCCACCCAAACCCAAGACCCTCTTGGTTACTGCCAGCTATGATACGCAACCACAGATTCCCGGAAATCAATGCTTCCTACTCACTAACAGTCTGATTGTCTCCACCCTGCTCCCAAACAGATGGTCTGTCTTCTCTATCCCCCCAACAATCTGCTGCTCCTCCAACTGCTAGCCTGAACAATCAGACTGTCCTCCATCCTCACTCAACAGGTGGTCAATCTTACTCGCTCACCAACAGCCTCTTGTTCCTCCGACAGTCACCTGGTCCTCCCCCTCCCTCAACAGTCAGACGGTCCTCCATCCACACTGGTGTGCCAGTCCTTCACTGTCTTCTCCCAAAGACTGTCTATCCTGTCCTCTCAAAAGCCCAGCGGTCTTTCTCCTTTAGCCAGTAGTCAGCCATCCTCTTCATTCTCTCCTAACCATTTGCAGGTATCTTCTTCTACCCTGACAGTCCACTGCAACTCCCCACTCCCCCAATATTTTGTCAAAGGTCTGCAAATCATCAACCCTCCCACAATAGTCTTCCCACACTACCCTCTCTTCTAATAGTCTGTCATTCTTCTGCAGCATTTTTTATCAATTTTTAAAATCAAAATATTATGGATTGAATGATGGTTCTAAAGTAAAGATGATCCCAGAATGCAAGAATGAGTGGGCAGGTTTTCAGTTCACCTCCAGTACTTCTAACATATTGTTTTTCTTTTGACAGAAACATTGAACTTCAGTCAATCACACAGGATATGCTGACTCTAAATTCCACACAGAGACAGCAGACAGGTTCCTTATTCATATTATAGAATCAAAAGGAATTAAGGCTTTGAAGGAGAGCAGTTGGCCAGTGAAGAGGCTGTAGGTATCTTCCCTAATTCTTGTGCCCTGTTCTTGTTTCCCTATATACTCTGAAATGCAAATGTATGAATAATGCTGGAAATACACAGAATGTCAGTTAGTATCTGGATGAAAAATTAGTCTATTATTTTGGAGATTTTTCTTTCTCACCATAGATACCCAGATATGGGGGAAATGTTTCTTATCGTCCATTCTTTCTATGCCCCTCATAATTTTGTGTACCACAATAAGGTCTCCTTTTAGCCTGCGCTGTGCTTCTTATTCTCAAGCCAATTTTGCATCCAATTTTCCAACTTGCCCTGGATCTCATGGCAAAGTTTTCTAACCATCTGGACCAGTCTCCCATTTAGGATCTTGTCAAAAACCTTGCTAAGTCCATCTTGATAACATCATCTGCACTGTCATTATCAATGCACTTTGACTGAATTTTTCAAAGAGGTAACAAAATGATTAGCCAGTATCTCTCCCTAAGAAAACAAAGTGATAGAAGCAGGTACGACTATAACGTTTAAAAGACATTTGGAAAGATACATGGATAGGAAAGATTTAGAGGAATGAGGGCCAAATGTAGGCAAATGGGACTAGCTCACCTAGGCACCTTGGTCAGCATGGATGAGTTGGGCTGAAGGGCCTGTTTCTATGCTCTATGATTCTATAACTGTATTGTTCCAAACATTTTCTAGTTTACTCCATTTACATTTCATTCTAATTTGCACTTTTATATTACATTTTTGACCATATATCTATTTTTCTTATGTCAGTGTTAGTCAAAAGATTCATCTTTGCTGCAAGTCTTTCAACATGTAGCTCCATTTACACCAAGAAGATGATAGCCCTTACAACATTTTCAGGGTAATAGTAGAAGAAATGCTTATAAACAAAACAACTCTTATTTATACTCCTATATCATACATAAAACTTATAATAATGTGAACATTCATTTAAATTGCCCATTAATAAAATAATTAAGCTGTGTGCAAACCCCGGTGGTGAATATTCCATATTTGCTCAGGCTATTTTTACATTAGTAATGAACTACAGTTACAGTTCTGTAAAGATCCTGCTGGAAACATAAGTAGCTCAATTAAGGCAATACTTAGCCTGTAGATGGTGCTGTAAAACAGGCACTGTTTATGCAAGCCTCGTGAAGCTATTTGGCTAGTTCTAGTGAAAGGTATGAACTTGTCTTTGGTGAAAGGTAAAGTACACAAATCAACTGGGCTAATAACATGTTCGCCAACACACCACAATCTTGCTCTTCGTCAATATGAAGTTGCTTCTTATTGTTCATTTAGGAGAAATACTGCAACAGGAAAGGATGCTGAAATATTTAGTTAGGACAGAAGACCATTATTTGGAATAACTTTGCTGTTTACATATGTTGGATGTTTCACCTGTTCTAAATTAGCTTCCCCAGAATTTGTTCAGCTTCACTAGTTGGACGTCACATTATGTTGAAAGGACCGAAGCCTTTTTTAAAATCTTCAATTGCCTGTTCTTTAACCTACTGGTAGTGTCCAGCCAGAATTAACTGAATCTGATTAGTGGATAAGCAACGGGAACCAATTTTGGGAGTGGCTAGTACCAGTTCTTAATTGTAGCCTGCAACTACAAAATGGGAAATATATTTTGACTTTGGCAAATGCGTGATAACTTTGAGTGATTCCTGCACAAGCACACCCAGGTCTCTCTGAACACCAACACAGTTCAATCATTTAAACATTTTCTGCCCTTCATTTTTTCTACCAAAATTGGAAACCACATATCTTTCTGCATCATATTCCATCTGCCGTGTCCTTGGTCACTCTGTCCATATGCCCCTGAGGCCTCGCTGCCTCCTTCTGAGAGCCCACTCTGTCTCCTGGCTTATTTTTTTTGATTTTTTTTGATCTTTTATTTACAGCGTGGTAACAGGCCCTTCTGGCCCAACGAGACCATGCCGCCCATTTTTTTTTGGCTTTGTATAATCGGCAAAGTAAATATGCATATGAATATAAAGAGACTTCCTGACTTGCTTTCATGTGCTCACTCTTCAGCCAACTTAGAGTTTAGGTTAAAGGTGGAGTGAGCATGTGGTGAGCCAATGGACACAAGAACCCTGCAAGTAGCACAGGAAGAAAGGGTAGCACAGCTATCAGCACCTTGGGAGTCGGGATAGAGATGCACATCAGTTCTGCTACAGAGGACCCAGATGAAGGCTTCAGTGGAGATGCCAGTAGATAGTTGCTGGTGGCTGCACACAATGAAATACTGGGTGCCGTGATAGGGCTGCTGGAAAACCTGTGTGCAGAGCCAAGAATCCTGAAAGAAACCATTGCCCATCATGCACTGGGGTTTCTGTGGAGCCAGTAGACCATCCGTTCCAGCACTGTGAGTGAAGTAAATGGTGGGAGACTCCATTAGAACACTTGAGAAGACAACCATACTGCACCATCTGATGGCCGATGTTTCCACTCCATTGCAGCATAAGTAGAATGCTGTCAAGGGTTGTGTGCAGCAGTGGAAGCTCAATCTGCTGCCATTATGGCTCCAGATACCCCTGCTACGAATGGCTTGCCCAGCAATCTATCCTTTAACACAAATTGCTAAAACCTTCCAGGGCATGGCAGTTGATCTGAGTGGCATAAATCCCCTCTTTCTCTGAATAACAACGTTCATATACATCACCACCATAGCACTAATTGTTAGTCTTTACTGCTTGTTAGCTCAATAATCCAGAATGCTGCAGTTTACGCTGTATTGTTTCAGCCCTCTGTATGTCCCTGCAGACAGAGTTCAAGGAATGTATACACAGGCAGGATATGCATCGAGTGTACCAAATTCCTTTGCACATTCAGAGTTCTTTGTTGTATACCCAGTCAATGCTCTGAGTATCTATGCTCCGACAGAGCCTTGTATGTCTATATTCAGATGTACTGCGTACTTTTATGCAGTATGTATCCTCAGGTGGAGCCCTATACAGGTCCTCTACGGGTTACAGCAGGGTTCCGTTCCTGTGAACTGTTTGTAACATAAACTGGAAATGTGGTCATGAGTCATATTCCCACATGACAGAAGTTGTCTGCAGCCCTGCAGCAGCCAGCAAATCCATACCGCTGGTCTCCCCAGGGCTTGTTTGTACATATGAGTTGTATGTAAGTCGGGCATTCATAAGCGGGGGGAGGGGGGCGGGGGACCTGTATTCAGAAAACATATGTATATTCAGAGTACAGATACATAAAGGGAGCTCTTTGTATGTATACCTAGTTAATTTCTGCACAATAGAAAAAGAAAATGCTGGAAATGCTCAGTGAGTCAGGCAGAATCTGTAGAGACAAACAGTGTTAATGTTTCAGGTCACACCTCTGTAAATGTATATTCAGACAGATCTCTGTTTATGCATACTCAGATCTGAGTTATATATATTGAGATGGACCACTGGCAAAGCTATTTGCATGTATACGTATATAGGAGAGCTCTGGGTATACATACTCAGACAGCATTGTGTGTGTGTGTGTGTGTGTGTGTGGTGTGTGTGTGTGTGCGTGCGCGCGCGCGTGTGGCGTTATCAGGACAACAACAGGAGATAACGACGTGTTGATGTTTTGTTTCAGTCAGAAGGAGAGAGAGGAGAAAGAGAGACACTGCCTGCTGGTCTCTGTATTGATGGACGAAAAACAATAACTGTGTCTGTCACTACAATCCACGTATGGATTTTTGGAATAATCCAGTGGAGTCCACTTTGTCGTTAACCTGTAGTGGGAAACAGGTATTTGTGTGGACGGCCACGTCTCGAATGCCTTTTGGGGTGGCAGATACTTTGGAACAAAGCAATGGAGATCATCAGTGACAGAGGTGTCGTATGGGTTCCATCGTGGAATATTTGGATTTCATAATTACTCTTTATTCTCTCTCTACATTTTCTCTTCAGTCAATGATGGTTTTGCAAAAGCCTTTGCTCACGTTTCACCTTATGGCTTGCTGAACTGAACTTTGAGAACTATGCCTGAACTTGGAGTTTGGGAATTTGCCAGACACACACTTTGGGTTTAGTTTTTGGGGCATTTAATATCTAACATTTTTACTTCTAACATTCTAACATTTTTACTTTTATTTTTTTTATTATTATCATAAGTAGTTATTAATAAAATAGTTTCTAACACTTATACATGACTCGGTGTGTTTCTTTTGTTGCTGGTACATAACAAAATATATATATAACTTGATAGAACTGTATATTTAAACCCAGTAAATTTGCTCAGATGGAGCCGTGTGTTCGTATATCCAATTAGAGCTCTCTGTGTCAGAGCATGGGGTGGATGAGAGACTGGCAGGGAAGGAGAATAGGAGAGTGGTAATAAATTGGGGGTTTGAGGAGAGTGGAACTGCAGATTACTGTGCGTGGGGGCTAAGGGTGGATACAGTGAGGGTTTGCGTAAGCCTAATGATGGCAGTAGGTAATTCAGTTATTTTGCAGGCCTCCCAGCTCAGTTCCCCAGCACGTCCCAGGGGGTCCCAAAGATGAGGAAAAATTGGGAGATGCATTTGAGTTTCCACGCGACAATCCCTGCAGAATCAGAGTAGTGCCCAATGGGCCACACATTAAAGGAAGAGTCTTTGGAACAAATTACATTAATGTAGCAGACATTACTGGCTGCAAAAAATGCATTCTGCAGGTGGTGTAATGCACCAATCCCTGCAGCAAACATGTTGCTGAAATATGAATACTGTTCAAGATGAGAAATATACAGGCCCTGCCTGCAGCAGTGGAAGAATTAGACAATCTGACATACTTTCTTGAAAACCTATTCTATCCAGACGAATATATTTGTAACAGCAAAGGAAAAATGTCAGAACCTATATTTTCAACAGAGCATTTTTAAAAAATCTATACATAATCTTATATAATGAAGTGGTACTTGCAAGTTTAATCTGAATTCATTTGGGGTGTATAGAATCAGGAGTCACAGTTTTAAAATAATATATCAAACAATCAAACCTGAGATAAGAAGAAATGTTATTACCCAGAGAGCTATGAATCTATGGAATTCTCTACCTCAGAGCGCTTAGTCGCTGGGTATTTTCAAGACAGAGATCAGTGGATTTTTGGCTATTAGGGGAATTAGGGTACAGGCTGGCACAGGAAAGTGGTGCTGATGTAAAAGATGATCTTATTTAATGGAGGAGCAGGAATGAGGTTCTGTATGACCTACTCCTGCTTCTATTGTTTCTCACGTTGAAACACATGCATTGGAATTAACTTATAATTTGAACTCTCTTCAATTTTCTAGATATCTTCTCCATGTACACATCATGCTTTTATTTGACATTTCCACTAATTTGGATCCAGCCCAAATTAACAGCTGCTGCAAAAATATTTGCACAACCTTGCAAACCTTTCGAGATTTATTCGTCACTTGAAAATACCTCTGATGTATGCAGCAAAAAGCATTAGTCTAACAAATAGATCAGTCCCTGTGGTTCTCTTCATTCTTTAATTCAATTGATGACTCACACTACCATAGAGTACTTAAATGCTTCTTGGATAAAATTCAGCATTTGCAGTTAAGTGAATGCAAGTTACTTTGTTCACCATCCAGCAAACTTGATCTTTATGGAAATTAAGGCCGAATTAAAACAGGTATTTATTATTAATCCATTACTTTGACAACTAACTCGCTTGATTACATTGAAGATATTAGCCTATAATCAAACGGATTAGAGTAATATACTGCAAATCTGTCCATCTTCAAACCAGCATTGGTGTGTTGAAAACTGTATGATTAAGAGTAACAGTGATATTTCTGAGGCATAAAACAGATAAGACAGATTTTAATTTATTTTTTGTTAGAGAGAAATCTGTCTCTTGACTGAAATTATATTAAGTTCAGCGTCAGACGAAACCTTCTATACCTGGAATAGGAGAAAGTGCTTCCACTTCTGACACAGTCAAATTTATAATATCATTCACTAGTAACAGTTGTTCTGTACACAGATATTTTTATCCCAATTAAAGACCATGTACAGAATTTCTCTCACAAAAAACCCATGCACTAAACACATGCATTATTTGTTACACATACAACTAACTTCAGTAAATCTCTTTGGCACTTGCAATTGCTAATTATATGCAAGAATTGATAGATTGGCAACTGGTCAAGGAATTCAGCTTTGGTGAGTGAGCAGGCAAAGAAATTGAAACAAGGAGATTTGATACAGGAACCATTTTTTCCCTATTTTCTATTGCCCCCTTGGTCATGAATTATAAACTGAGCAGACTTCTCTGAAGAAAGGGAAGAAATATGTAAAGGCAACTTCAAAATCTGCTCAGGGCATGTTGATGATGGCATAAAATTTTCCATCATGGTCGATGATTACAATGTATGATTTGTCAACGAATACTGACTTTTAGATCTGAAATTAGTGTATTTCTCACAAACATGACATTTGTAAAGTTAACCCTAGGACTGATTGGTCCTTAATTTCCTCTGGAATTAATTTTTGTCCAGCTAATTATGTCTTGCATCAAGCTTTATTGTGTCACTGCAAATCAATTTCTGCCATCTTTGCTGGTCACAAACACTGAGAATGACCATAGTTACACTCCAGAGAAGGTCACTTGCTTTGTCAACATTGAGCTGTCTTCAGTTCATTATTATCACCATGTGGATACAGTCCTTGACCAGGTCAAGGTTGAAGAGGAACAAGGCACAGGGCATTGATAAGACATATTCTATCGACATTGTTGCAGCCTGGTTAATTGTCCTTTCTATTACTCAAGGTGTCTGATTATCATCAATCCAACTGAGAGAATGAGCCAGCAAGCTTGTTCCAACCTTCCCAAATGTATGGAATATCGTTGGTTGGAAGCAATGAGCATCCCCTAAGAAGTCTTGGATTCTGTTAGTGGAGGTTAGCTTCACCTGGTGCAAGTGACTTCTGAAACTGCACCCTGAGTATGCTACGCTCACAATAATGAGGTGGAAGCCTGAGTATGATCTGTGATCTATACTGGGTTAAGCAAGATGGCTTACTTGTACAGTATGGTTCTGATGCATGTTTTCTATTGTGACCTAACTACACCCCCAATCACTTTATGAGCAATTTCACTTTTCCACTGAACTATATGTATTTCCTTTGATTGTTAGTGAATTATTGACATAAATGGAAAACTGAAAACCAATAATTTAGCATGAGCATTCTCCTGTACCTATCTCTTTGGATGTATTATGTTATATGTTATAACTGTACTTTTATTAAGATTGCCATTAATTACATTGACTTACCAAAAACTCTTGTTCAACTCTGGCATGCAGCTTTACTGTGGGTGGTGTTCTGTTACATTTAAAAACTTAAAAAACCTCAAACTATTATGGAATTGACTGTGTAGGCTTGGAATATTATTCAGATATAGCTTTTACAAGGCCAATGCTGAGAAAGTGGATTTAAATCTTAGATTAAACCTTTAAAATATTCAGGATTAGGTAAATATCATTCAAACTAGTAAGACCTTCCTTTATTGATTAATCTGGGTCTGCCTTCTCAGCATAAGGCACAGTCCCATCAGTAATGCTTCTAAAGATTGATTCAACATTCCAGGAAGAAGCAGCATGCTTGGCGAGTGCATCTGCAGGCATCCCATCTATTAACTTTAACGGATAAAGTATGGATTTCAAGCCTCTGATTTTCTTGAGATCCACTCCTTTTGAGTGCTGTGCAATATTATTGGCAGTAAATCACTTTTGTCATGAAGTACAGGCTCTTGCTGAAGCAGCAATGTATGCTGCCAACAGAAGCCCGCCTACAATCATCCATTTAGTTGTACTGTTGCTATATAGGGAGGACTAGGGGTTGGATCATGTTCCTGAGTCTGTCTTGTTCAGAGAAATTGTGGGAGATTACGTCTGTTGCCAGACGTGGTAGAGTAGTGGTTAGCGTAAAGCTATTACAGCACCAGCGACCCGAGTTCAATTCTGGCTGCTGTCTGCAAGGAGTTTGTACGTTCTCCCCGTGACTGCGTGGGTTTTCTCCAGGTGCTCTGGTTTCCTCCTACATTCTAAAGACATACAGGTTAGGAAGTTGGAGCCAGAAGTGTGGTGACACTTGTGGGCTGCCCCTAGAACATTCTGTGCAAAGATGCATTTCACTGTGTGTTTCGATGTACATGTGACTAATACAGATATCTTATCTTGAAGGGAGACTTAGCTTCAAATGACAGGAATAGAACAGGCAAATAAACTGCAGAGGAATCTTGAATAAAACAGTAATGCATAAGATCTTAATTCATGCTTCTACAGATAGGAAACCCTCATAAATACACAATTTAAATTCAATTAAACAAATTCCAAGGAAATAAATCAATCTAAAATTATGGACATGAAGAGATTTCAGCTAATGGCCTGCTGCTTTGTTTTAATGCCATGCCTGATAGAAAATTATTAGATTAACTGATATATTTTTAAAGATAATTGACTTTAATTGCTAGGAAAATGATTCAAATCAAGTTTCATTGTTCCACTTGGACAAATTTCTAACACTCTATATGTCAATTACATTACCTAGCCCTGGGAATCTGTATCCATTCTAGTTCACTCCCAGAATAGCCTTGGGGTGATACCTTCAGTGATAAGACCATCAGTGAGGCCTGGCGAATACCTGGTACAAGTCCTCCCCAGGTTACGAATGCCCAACTTATGGACAGCCTATATAAATGAACAAGCATTTGGGAGACTGGCAGGATGAATTTGCTGGCTGCTGTGGGGCTGCAGGCGTCTTCTGCTGCGTGAGAATTTGGTTCGTGACAATACCATTGAATATTGCAGAGAAATCCGAATGGTTGAGTTAAACACCCTGGTTTAACTACACATTGCCCTTGGTTGGCCAATGTCTTCACTTAAATATATTGCTGGGCAGCTGCATTTCCGACTTGCCAACTGTTCTCATGAATGGAACCCTGTTATTACTTAGAGAGGACCTGTCGAGGTCAACTTAGATATACCATCCAATACAGAGATCTTGAAGAGAGCCAATCACAGTGAAACTCTGATAATCCGTCACGCTCAGGACTTTGCTGGCACCAGACTGGCAGATTTTCTGGACTACTAGATCTATTAACATCTCAACACACTTTTAAATCACTTATTAAAATGTTACACAGCATTATAATGAATTTTCCTGTGAACCTGTTAAGTTGAAAGGGAGCACAGCAACCGAAGTCCTGGTGAGTTTCAAAGGAGTGTGGTAAACATCACCTGGTAAGCCAGATACCAAACCACTGGGTTTCCGTATCACTGGATGGAAGATTATTGGAGTTTTACTGCATTTTCTGTCAGGTGAAGATTACATAAAATTCCTTTGCAAAAGTTTAGGCAGCAGCTGGATCTCCATTCCAGGAGGGCTCCAAGCCACCACACCCCAGCCAACCTGCCTACACCAAGACTTGCTAATATTTCAAAGAATGAGTTTGATGTGGTTGTCCAAGAAAGTCAGAAAAATGAAATTTTGACTGGCTAAGAAGGATGTATCTCGGTACTTTTGTCAAGATGTGACGCCCCATCCTGCCACTCCAATGAATTATGAGGGCCATTATTTGGTGTATGGCAGTTTCAGTTTTGCAGTGATAATATTGTATAGAGTACCTCCGTACCAATACTGTCAGACTGAATTTATGAAGTCATACAACAGGATGTCATAGACATAAGTTCTCAATGTTTGGGTGCAAATCTATTGCCTCGGTGATTATTCACAGGCCCTTAATTAATTTGTATGTTTGGAAGGTGGTGAGTGTTCTTCCCACTCAGTAGACATCGGTTTCAAACCAAATGTATAATGGTATTCTCATAAGCAATATCACACATACTTGATACTGAGAAGAGGTTAAAGCATAAACTTTTAATTGGCTATCATTCTCTGAGTTCCCACTCTCTGAACTGATATCTTCAGTACTTGATGGACAGTCTCAGTAATTTGAAGACTTCCCTGAGTGACTGGTCATTTACAGAACCATCTCAGAGGTAGTGATGTGAAATTAGGATTTATTAACACTGACAGTAACTCAGCTGTTAAAATTCTTCTACATAAGTTTCCACATCAAAAAAGAAAGCTTGAAAAGCAGAGTTCTGAGAAGCTGTCAATAAAATCCGTTTTACACTTCCAACTTGACTCTATTGAACTGTCTCAAACTCCAGCATGAGCTCTTAGACATTGAAGAAAGAAAAACTTAAAAACTGCAAAATACCTGAGCATTATATGCAATAACATAAAACCAAACAGCAATAATTCGCTTGACTGAAGGACTAGGCCACCAATCTCATACGGGAATTAAACTGCCTGTCTTCAATTACAGTCTAATCTAATCTTGAACATCATTATTGTCTGAGCAAAGCACATCACATTCTTGTAATATTTATCATCATACAAAAGTTGTGCTTTGAATATTTAAAGTTCAAAATCAGATAGTGGAATCACATTCTATTTTTTCTCATAAGGACACCATTGTTGCAATGTCATTTCAGGTGTATGTCAATGCAAATACAACTTAAAAAAACACTGATTATTCTGCTTTTGCAAACCACTACCCCATTTCTAAACTCCCTTTCCTTTCCATGCTGTTATTGTTAAAAGTTCCATAACACATGTGTCACATATAATATTGGTTCACACTCAGTAACTGTTCCTTTAAGGCTGTCACTCCTTAAGTTGTGACATGACTAACTGCAGGCTGGTATTGCTAAGGTGTTTGGGGGTTAGAGGGCTCCAGAAGGGTGGTCATTGGAAACAAAGTAATTGTAGGCATGGTGAATATCCTGTAAGCCATTTATGAATGAAGTATCTTTGTTGGTAGTTTAAATTAACAACTGTTTCCAGTATCCTGGAGAGCGAATAAGATAGGTACTGGGACATGGCGTCAGAAATGCCATTGTATGAAATAATGAAATTTAGATGCAGTGCTTGAATCAGAATAATGAACGCCTGGTGTGGTCCCTCCCAATTTACAACAACAGAAAGAGCGGTGCCAAGAGACAGCTGGCCGTCTGATTCAATCGAGAGAGGACACAATGGAAGAAATAAAGCCGCTGAGCTGCTGCAGTTCCAGGCATGTAAGCTACCCTAAAAATTAAGACGGAGGATGCAATACTTGCTCCAAGTGTTGCATCATATCATCTTGTCTAAAGCGGAGTGTGTTCATAATCATACTAACATATGAGAAATGAACTAAACATTCAAGGTGACCTGATCATCAGTGATGAATGGGTAATTGTTCCTAATCTATGAAGGGAAGACATGATAAAATGTATTCTCATGTATGGTAGTGAATAGTTGCCTCCACAGAGGAAGTATCCACCAGCTGGGGTTACATGGAGAGATTGGGGACCATGTATAAAAATGAGAGACTTGTAGAACTCTAGAGAAAAATTTTCATTCTCCTCAAATCCCAGACAGATACTATCCAAATACATTATCTTTAGGAGTCACATGTACATCGAAACACACAGTGAAATACACCTTTTGCGTAGAGTGTTCTGGGGGCAGCCCGCAAGTGTCACCATGCTTCCACTGCCAAATAGCATGCCCATAACTTCCTAACCCGTACGTCTTTGGAATGTGGGAGGAAACCGGAGCACCCAGAGGAAACCCATGCAGACACGAGGAGAACGTACAAACTCCTTACAGACAGTGGCCAGAATTGAATCCAGGTCGCTGGCGCTGTAACAGCGTTATGCTAACCGCTACACTACCGTGCTGAGTCAGATCCATTTTTCTTAGATGGGAAAATCTATCCGGTGACAGTCAATTACTTTTCAAAATTTTGGGAAGTAGACTTCTTGAATAATACCTACTTACATGCAATTTAAAGACTTACATGCAATTTAAAGGACAATTTACCAGATATAGCATTCCTAAGGGGTTGATGACAGATAATGGGCCCCAATTCACCATAGACAACTCTGTGAGGTTCTCAAATTCTGAACAGTTTGATGACTGGACATCATCTGACTTTCCACGCAGTAACTGAAGGCAGAGAATGCTGTGGATATAGCCAAGGAACTGTGAAGAATGCTAAACCATCACAGTCAGATCCACAGTTGAGAATCCTGTTCTTCCACAAAACTGCAACCCAAGGACTGATGAGTGGTCTTGTGCGAAGTAGATGTACTTTAAAACTTTCTCCCAACAACAGAAGGATTGCTACAACCAGAAGTGCAAAAAGTGGAGGAAGACATCTGAAGGTGGCCATAAAAGATAGGCACACTACTGCAACAGAGGTCCTAACATGAAGAATTTGAGACATAGTGAGAATGTTGTCCACATCAGACTGACACCAGACATGCTGAAAGGCTCAATACACAACACAGCCCAGATCATGCAAGGTCATGACAGAGCAGACCGACAGCAGAGGGGCAAGCACCATCTCAAGAAGAACACCAATGAGACTTGCTTGATGGAAGCAAATAGGAGATGGTGGTTGACGCTGCCCCAATCCTGCAGTGCGAGTAAATCACAGCTTGACAAAGGACCCTGAGGAATTACAATCATCTTGGATCAAATTGGGAAGGACAGTCTGTTGACCCAAGTGTCTTGAGAACTTTATGCCAAAATAATGCACATGGAGACTAGATAGTTAATTGGATGTTTCCTTTTCCTTTTGTTTTGCATAATTAAAGGAGGGATGTAACATGCATGTAGTGTGTAATGTTGGACAATTAGTCTTCCTTTAAGGGTGTCAACCCTTTAAGGAGTGTATCAGTGTCTGGGGACAGGATTCCAGTAGGGTGGCTGGTTCTGTATATGGTTTGACATATAATGTATCCTATGTTGATAGTTTAAATTTCTGACCAGTTCCAATAGCTTAGAAAGTGAATAAGGGAGACACTGAGGCAAATTCTAACACCTAAAGTATTGCACCCCTCAATCAAGTCAGGTGCCTCACTCCTAGCAACCCCCTTGCCCACCCCCACCCCCCGCAGCAAACAAACAGTTCTTGATCCTCCAGCCTTGTAGACAGCATGCAAAGAGAACTTGTTGTCTGCACCCCTTTGTTCAGGAACTGCTCCAACAGTCTACAAAAACAACTCTTATCAAAGTAACAAGAGATATCTAATGTGACCAGGATAAAAGAAGTCTATCCCTCCTCATCCACTTAATGATCTACATCTTTTGAGCATCCTTCTTCAAACTCTCTAGCTAGGTGGGACCATACTTGCCAAACCAGTTTTAGAAAAAGAATCACCTGCCATGATATCTCTTCCTGCACACACACCACTATTTCTGGTGTCACACGAGGATCTATCTTTGGTTCTATCCTACACCATTCCTCTGAGCATTATCGTCAAAAATACAGCAGCAGCTTCTGTATGGACGTTAGCAACACCCAGCTTTACCTCACTCGTCTTAAACCTTCCATTGCCTCTGAATTTTCATAAGTATGCCTTGTATTGGGAAAACTGAATGCACTGAACACCTACACTGCAATTGCAGTTAGTGATGACCCTGCACCCATTTGAAATCCTTCAATTCACATATGAAACTTCTGCTTCTTCCGGATAATGCTTGCCAGCATTGTTTAAAATGACAATAGCATCTCTTTAGGGAGATGAGCTCATTGCCTGCAACTAGTGGTCCATACAGATGAGAAACTTGCTAGAAACTAGAAGCTGGAAGCCATTGCAAAGGAGAAAGAGAGGATTCCTATATTGCAGGGATACAGGAATCCTTCTAGATCTCCAGTCTTGCAGTAGGATGGGAACACACTTGAGGCAAATGTCAGGAATGAAGCAATAAGGGCATTGGATGCATGCAGTTTAACGATGGTCCACATGAACAAGATTGGTGAACATGTTATAGGACCCCATCTCCCAGTTACAGTACCACTAACCTCACACGCTGCACCATGTTACAATCCCCCATCACTTACCTAAGAAGATCTGCAGCAGTGACTCCTGCCTTAAAGCTGTATGTTCCATTGCACTCTCAAACACTTACCATCGCGTCTCACACCAATAAAAGTGGAATCAAAGCAGATGAGGTAAGCACAAGAGTGCCACTGAGGAGAAAAGATCGGCCATGACCTTACTGAATGGTAGAGCAGGGAAAAAGGGCTGAATGGTCTACTCCTGATTCTATTTCTTAACTTGTACCATCCATTATTTAACCAAAATAGGCAAAACAGCCAGCCCTCACTAACATACATCTCTCTCTTGCAAGAGAAGGTGGCTCATTACCATTGCTAGCAGTAGTAGTAAAGCAGTGGGGGATAAACCCATTTCCATCAGCTCAGTGGCCTATGTGTAAGACCGGCTAATTATTAGACCAGCCACTACTGACTGTGCAGCCAGCAGTGCTACAGAACTGATTGAAGATGACAGTGTACTTCTACTTAATCCTCCTTTTCAGATCACACATCCATCTTGTATTATATTCAATTACAGATGAGGTGAGCATGTGCCCCTTGCTGTCTATCCTCACCATAATCCGCCGGCGTGAATTTTGTTACTTATTTGGTCACAGAATCCCATGTGGCCAGGTTTTGACAGTTGAACAAAAGGACAGAGAAGAAGGTGGTGACACTTGTCTGATCCAAAATTAGTTCAATGTTGCCACATTTCAGAGGATAGTTTGGATGTGGGTTTTTGCAGGGGATGAGTCAGCAGGTGGTTAACTTGCAGCCAGGGAAGGGTAAGAGTACCAGGAAACTGGGCCCAGGTACCAAGTTCCCTGTTTAACAGAACTTATAGTGTGATTTAATTGGCAAGACAAAGTGGTCCATGAGTTGAACATTAACGCCGACTGACTCAGTCTAAAGGCAACACATGGAGTGGAAAGAAAGCAACCAGTTAGTTTGCTGGAAGGCAGCTCAAGCCTTTTCCCATACAATCTGATTATTACAAATAAAGATGTCAAAGAGGCAAAACCATCTTCAATTTTCAGCTTGGCAATGAAAAGTTCAGTTGTTCACAGCAGCTGTAGGATGGTGGAAATTTCAACTGTTATTTTAAGTAAGAATGATTTTGAACCATTTTGCAATGTCAAGCTACAGAGAATCACATACGAGCTTTCTTGCTCCAAGGCTAACTTAAAATTACAACCTGATTTTATATTGCAACAGAAAACAAGACTTTTTCCTGGTGTCAATGCTGAAATCTGGAGCAAAAAGCAAACTGCTGGAGGACTCAGTGGGTCAGGCAGAGGGATAGTCAACGTTTTGGGTCAAGGCACTGCATCAGGACATTCTTTTTCATCCAGTTTTGTTTGAATATTTGAAGTGTTTTTGAAGATTTACTGAAACTGACACAGCAATTTCAGTTTCTTTCAGTTCATTTTTAAAGCAAGTCTAAGTCACATTAAAACTTGATAAGAATTTCAATTGCAGGATTTGAACATGTGTACCTAACACACTTGAATGGTGGCTGAATGCCTTAAAGCTTTAATTTTAAAATTTCAAGCAAAGAACTAGATGGTGATACCATAAACAATCTCCTGGAGGATTACAGTGGGTTGAGTAGCATCTGTGGAGGGAAAGAATTGTCAACAGTTCTGATGCAGGGTTTCAACATAAAACATCAACAATTTATTCCCGCGCCCCCCCTCCCCCCCCAACAAATGCTGCTTGACACACTGAGTTCCTCTAGCAGATTGTTTGTTGCTCCAGATTCCAGCATCGGCAGTCCCTTGTGTCTTCAGTTGCTTGGTTCCTATTTTTTTCACAAGTCTTCTTCATACTTGGGCTTGTTTTAATTAGATTCTCTTCTTCTTTTGCAACAAATAGAATGGTCTAACTTTGGGTTCTGGGTTGCATCCATACAAAATACGTTAGGCTTGTGTTAATTTAAGACTGTGCAATGAACTGACTGAGATTGACTGAAGCCTCTTTTTAACATTCAGTACAGGTATTTATGTTTTTCGTAATTAACACTGTTCACATTTAGTGAAACATCCCTTTGTAAAATAGACTCCAGTTGGGAATATTTTAATTAATGAAAAACATTTAATCATGATGAAGAGAGAAAACTGATTAACTCTCCTGAGAAGAGTAGCTTATGAGGAGGATAATGCTTTAAAAAAGCAGATTCTTTTTACTGTTTGAGACTGTAAGGCAAAGTTGGCAAACAATGAAGTTCTAACCCTTGGAACATTTTTACATTTTTTTAAATTTTGTTTTCACATGATTGGAAATTAAAAATGAGATATAACGTAATTCTAGCCAGGAATAACTCACTCCCAGCAGCACACCCATGGGCTGTGTCTCCATTAATTGTTAGTTCGAAACTTCATTATCAGCTATGCTCATTTGGTAGAATTCTTGCCTCAAGTCAGAAATTGTGGGCATAAGTTCCACTCCAGATACTTGAGTACAAAAACCTAGGCTGACATTTCATTAAATCCTGAGCGAGTACACCGCTAAGTAAGGTAGCTTCTTATGTATGCAATATTAAACTGAGGTCTCTATCTGTCTTTTTAGGTGACTGTGAAATACCTCAAGGCAATAATATAAGAGAGATCCCCAGCATCCTAGCCAATATTTATTCCTCAATATCACAGAAACAGATTATCTGGTTATTTCATTGCTGTTTGCAGGAGCTTCCTGTGCAACAATTGGCTATGCCAGTGAATACCTTTCAGAGGTACATCACTGGCTTTACTGTGCTTTTGAATGACCTGAGGCTGTGAACAAAGCTATATAAGTATGAATCTTTCTTGCAGTAAGCCTATTAACTCTAAGCAGATCCTCCTAGTAAAAACATCAGCATTGTCTCATTCATTATTTTAATATAGAAGTTGACAGCAGAATACAAAGAATCTCCATTAAAGTTAACAGCATTTTAACTGCCTTATTTACAGAAGTACAAATTGTGACATGTTAACACCTCGCACGATAAAGCTGTAGGATGAAACAATTACCAAAATGTAGAAGGTATGAATTATATGATTAATAAAATTTGATTACAACTGACCCTTGCTGCAGCAAATCCTTAATAAAAATTAATAATAAATGGAATCCATTACAGATGTTCTAGACTTCATTCTGAAGCTTTCTATAGTGAGCTGGAGCCCAATGACCCTGAAAGTACAGCAGTTATTCACTTAAAGAGAAACTGTTCCCTGATCAGCAGCAAATTATCTGCCAGCATAGTTCTTATTAGACTTCACTGCCACATCCTCACAATAAAAAGCCCTAAGAGAATTCTTGATATGCCAGATCCAGTCTAAAACTTATTTCATTCTATCATTTCTTGCCCCCTTTGTTCTTCATCCTTCTTCTAGTTCTCCATGTAACTTCTGCTTGGCCTTTTCTGTATGCAGGGATTGTTTATCTCTCCCTACTTTCTCTCTGCTCTCACAACTGTGGAATATAGGTTTCTCTAAGGAGACCAACATAAATAGCTCCACTTTCTTTTTTACTTCCCAAACAAACCTCATTTTACTGTTTTCTTTTGCCCTTTCACATGCTTCTTTAAGTAATTATCATGTACTTTTTAAAATAATGATTTATTTAGCATTAATGATCACTTATGGCAAAACATCCACATTTTTATTAATACCACCCTCTTATGTTTCTAATTCTTGTATTGATTTACCCAACCACTAAAATAACCAAAGCTTATAGAGTAATAAAAAATGGAAACAGGCCCTAAGGCCCAACTTCTCCATGCCAACCATGGTGCCCATCAAGCTAGTCCCATTTGCCCATGTTTGGCCCATATCCCTCCAAACTCCTGTTACCCGTGTACTCCTCCAAATGGCTTTTAAGTGTTGTTATTGTACCTGCCTCAACTACTTTCTCTGGCAGCTCATTCTATATACGCACCACCTTCTGCGTGAAGAAGTTACCCCTCAGGTCTCTTTTAAATCTTTCACCTCTCACCTTAAACCTATGCCCTCTAGTTTTTAGTTCCCCTTCCCTAGGAAAAAGACTGTGTGCATTCTGTACTTCCTTACAATTTTATATACCTTTGCTAGAAATCTTCCTTAATATGTGTATGTATGTATATATGGTGCTGAGGTGGTGATGGTTGAGATCTTCAAGTTTCTAGGTGTAATCATCACCAATAGCTTGTCCTGGTCCAACCATGTAGATGCTATAACCAAGAAAGCTCACCAGCACCTCTACTTTCTCAGAAGGCTAAGGAAATTCAGCATGTCCTTGTTAATCCTCACCAATTTTTATGGATGCACCATAAAAAAACATCCTATCTGGATGCATCGCAGCTTGATATGGTAACTGCTCTGCCCAAGACTGCAAGAAATTGCAGAGAATTGTGGATCCGTCCATCATGAAAAACAGCATCGACTTTGCCTACACTTCTCGCTGTCTCGGGAAAGCAGTTAACATAATCAAAGACCCCCCCACCCCAGTCATTCTTTCTCTTCCTCCCTTCCATCGGGCAGAAGATACAAATGTTTGAAAACACATGCCACCAGGCTCAAGGATAGCTTCTATCCCGCTGTTATAAGACTCTTGAACGGTCCTCTTGTACAATAAATCCTCAATCTACCATGTTGTGGCCCTTACACCTTATTTGTCTACCTGCACTGCACTTTCTCTGTAATATTAACTGTAACAGTATATTTTGCATTCTGTGATTGCTTTTCCCTTGGTACTACCTCGATGTACTTAAGTTTTGGAATAATCTGCATGGATGGCATGCAAAACAAAGTTTTCACTGTATCTCGGTACATGTGACAATAATGAACCAATTACCAATTAAACTTTGGAGCTCAAGAAAATGTGATAGTTTATCAAAATTAAATGGACCTCAACTGGTTTCTATAATAGAAGGTTGATCGACATCAACAGTTTTATGTCTGGGCAGTAAGTTGAAAATTTACCTCAATATGCTTCTGAAGGTGGTATCTAGAATATGGGATTTGGGCCCGCTTCCGAACTAGTCACCTGAGGTTCCCACCTGTCCACCCATAGTTACCTGGGCCAGGTACAGAAGGCCAAATGAACTAATCTCCTGCACCCAGGAGACATCCAGAGAGAGATGGCAGGACCACAGCAGCTGTGGCCCTGTATCCAGAAATTTTAGGAGCTATTAAAATTGCTATGAATAATCAAACTCATATATATCAGAAGTTAAAAAATAATTAACTGTGGTGTCATTAGACTCTTTTGTGTTGCTGTTCATTGAGGCAAATAGCAATGACAAGAGTTACCAACAAAACATTCTTTACTGAAGCAAGAAACAATCTGCTGGAGGAACTCAGTGGTCGATGTTTCGTATCAAAACCCTGCATTGGGCCTTGATGCATTGTTTTGACCTGAAACATTGACAGTTCCTTTCCCCCCACAGATGCTGCTTGACCTACTGAGTTCCTCCAGCAGATTGTTTGCTGCTCCAGATTCCAGCATCTGCAGTCTCGTGTCTCCATTTTTTATTGAAGGTAGTCAACACCCAACTGACAGTAGAACAGCGATGTATGAAAAGTCACTCCACATGGTACACCAACCATAAAAATGAGGAATACAACCATGCAACGCAGTAAGTGTCTTCATGCTTTTAATTATACCTGCAAGTTAAATATTTACAAGGATGAAATTAATTATTTATTATTAATTTTATATTTAATTATTTATTTACCAAAATGTATTCAAAAGTTCAGCAGGTCACATGGTATATTGAGTCTGGATGCAATGATGGCTGAATTGTGACATTGGAAACAATCTTGAGAGGGAACATCAGGGGTGATAACTTTAGAACTTCAACTGGAATAGCAGGAAAGTGGAAAGGTTCAGTGTGCATGCGCCATCAAGATGCAAAACAGAATGAGAGCAGAGGCATGAAGGTGAGGAGCCTTAAGAAGAAATCAAAATGGTAATTGTGATGGTTGGATTTCTGCTGCTTAGTATAATACTAAAAACAATATATATTTGTAAGCATTGTAGTGCTAATAAATGTTATCAACCTGTGTTTATGTTAGTGTTAAACTATATTTAAAAGGTGTATTATGCAACGTATTTATGGTTTGAATGGTTAAGGTAACAGTAACATTTCAGGAAGTGACATTAGGAATGTGAGAAGCTAATTAGGTGAAGTGATCAATGTGAATTATCAGCTCTTGAAATGGATGATGATAGAAAGGTTGAGTTTAGCTTGGAGTTTTTGGGTGAGAGGACTTAAGAAAAGAGTAAATTTATAATTTAGCCAAATATTTTCAGCCGCTCTAGGCATCCTTTGGCTACACTGCACTGAGCTGACATCATTGCATCCAGACTTGGTGTTACAACACTTGTGTGGCCTGTGGAATTTTTAAATTGTTTCAGCATCACAGTTTGTTCTCCCCTCCGGGCACTCAGCTCAATCTCAGTTTGATTCAGCCCATTCAGTAACTCCATAAATGACATTAACCCTATAGGCATCAAACTCTTTACCAAGCTCACGTAGTCTCACCCATTGCCATAGTATCTTCTGGCTTGAAATGATCTCTCCATGACACCAAAGGTTCACCTTCCGTCTTATCTGTGGATCGATGCTATGACATCTTGATGAACAGGTTGTCTGGTATGACCATATTAAACAGATTACAGACTATTGCTTTGATCTGCGCATTCTCGCGGATTACAAATATTCCCACTACTATCAAAATGTTAAATCACTGTCCAAATGATACTGCAATTGGGATGATTCACTACATTCAAGATGAAGAAATTTCTTTTCATCCCTTCCTTGAATAGCTGACTCCTAATGATGAGACTGTGAAACCTGATTGAAGGTACCATGGTCAGGAAATGCATGATCCCTGCATCAATTCCATTAAGCCCAAAGAATGTTGCATATTTCAATGAAATCAATCTGCTAAACTCTAGACAGAATACTCCCAGTCTGTGCATCCTCATTGTCCTCACAGGACAATCCCAACCATCCAGTAATCAATGGTGTTACTTTATTTCACTTGCTCTATATTAGGCATTTCTTTCTTTTGGTAGGGAGGCCAGACCTGTACACAATCTTTCAGGTTTAGTCTCATCGGATCCCTATTGAAATACAGTAAGGTATCGTTCCTCTTGTACTCAAATCATCTTGAAATAAAGATTAACATATGCCTTTGTAATTGCCTGCTATACCTGCATATCCTAGACAATGTTGTACAAAATGTTGGTGAGATCACACTTGGAGAATTGTATGTAGTTCTGGTTGCCATACTAGAGGAAGGATGTGATTAAGCTAGAGAGGGTACAGAAAAGATTCACAAGGATGTTGCCTGGACTGGAGGGCTTGATCTATAAGGAGAGATTGGATAGGATAGGGACTGTTTCTCCTTGAGCAAAAGAGGCTTAGGGGCGACCTTATGGAGGTTTATAAAATTATGAGGGGTATATATAAGGTAGATAGTCAAGTCTTTTTACTGGAGCAGGGGAGTCTAAAAGTAGAAGGCATAGGTTTAAGGTGAAAGGGGAAAGATTTAAAGGGTATCTGAGGGGCAAGTTTTTCACAAAGAGGGTGATTGGTATATGGAATGAACTGCCAGAGAAGGTGGTAGACCTGGGTACAATTACAATATTTAAAAGACACTTGGACAGGTACATGGATCGGAAAGGTTTAGAGGGATATATGCCAAATGCAGGCAGTAGGGACCAGCTTAGATAGGTATCTTGGTTAGCATGGACAAGTTGGGCCGAAGGACTTGTTTCTGCACTGTAAAACTCTATGACTCTATGACACGTGAAGGTCCGGCAACTCTGGGGCTTACTCACTTGGGATTGGTTGAACATCAGTGGTTCCACCAAAGCCAGATTGAGTCAGTCCATCATCTGCCTTTTCTCTTTGCTCATTGCAGTCAGATAATGTGGCAACAATGCTCTTGTTTCCTCCCACATCCCAGAGACATGTAGATTGGTGGATAAGTTGGCCACTGTAAATTACCCCAGGTGTATAGTTAAGTGGTAGAAACTGGGGGGAGTTGATGGGAATGTGGGAAAATAAATAGGATTAAAGTAAGATTGGTGTCATCTAGGTTTTCATCTAGATTCCAGCATCTGCAGTCCTTTGTTTCTCTAGTATTACTGCTCCCAGCGAAGTCTCTTCAAGGATGCCCGCTTTGAAGAAGTTTTCTTCCTCTCTTAGATGGGAGCTTCGTGAGTCCCTCTCTCACTGCTCCACCTCCTTTCATCTAAGATTAGTGCAAATGGGTCAAAGGGCCCATTTTTGTGCTGGATGACTCTGACTCAGTGGTGCAGCTAGTAGACCTGCTACCACACAGCTCCAGCGACACAGGTTTGATTCTGACCTCCACTGGACTTTACATGTTCTCCTATGATCGCGTGGGTTTCCTCTAGATGTTTCAGTTTCCTCACACATCCTTAAGACATGCTTGTTGGTAGGTTAATTGGCTAGTGTACGTTGCTCCTAAAGTGTAGATATATGGTAGAATCTGGAGGGAGTTGATGGGAATGTGGGAAGAATAAAATAACACAAATGTCGGATTGCTGTAAATGGATTCTTAATGGCACAGACTTGGTGGGCTGAAGGGTCTGTTTCTGTGCTGATTGACGCTGTGAATCTCTGTGACTCTTAAATAGCTCACACTGCACTGAATGTTCTCTTCCAAAATTATACCTGTATTTTCCTTTATCTTTGGTCCACTTGTTTTCTCCCCTGTTCTCTGGAAGGTTTTGTTGAATGGTTGGAAGATAGCTTCATAAGCACCAGGCATCTCTTATAGCCCACTCAAATGCCCCTTGTTCAAGTGTGCATCATGACAAAGTGTACCAGTAAGCTGTTTATCACAATCAAGCTATCCTTGTTTACAAATATTCATGTACATGCTTTACTGTAGAAATCATTAAGGTAGTTATCAAAATAGAAAATCAGGGGAATTTTTCTTTTCTCTAACCCATGAGTGCTGAGGAAAAGTGCAGTCCTCCTACAGCTGCTCCAGATGATTTCCGGTAGTGCAGCAAAGATAAGATATCTTTATTAGTCACATGTACATTGAAACACACTGTGAAATGCATCTTTTTGCATTGAGTGTTCTGGGCACAGCCCACAAGTGTCACCACGCTTCCTACGCCAATATAGTATGCCCACAACTTCCTAACCTGTATGTCTTTGGAATGTGGGAAGAAACTGGAGCACCTGGAGGAAACCCATGCAGTCACAGGGGGGAAGTACAAACTCCTTACAGACAGTGGCTGGAATTGAACCCGGGTCGCTGGCGCTGTAATAGCATTATGCTAACCACTACACTTTCTTTCTGAATCACTTAGAATGTCCCTTCCTATTCCCAAAAAGAAACACTGGCAATATTAGATACTATACTTTGTTTTCCTCTTGGATATAGCTATTCAGAAAAGTTCTAGGTTTTTCACAAGGGACATGAGAATTGTATAGCAAGCACAGAAGAGAAAATAAATTTATTTTTTTATACCCAGATCATGAAAATTATTGGAGAGGCTTCAGGATTTACCTTTATTGTTCAGTAATTCACAATGACAACCGTACAAGCACTGGTAGAGACGATGAGTGGAAAGAATACTTACCTTTCAGGACTCTGAAGGTTTTACAATTTTCTTTCTTAAGGAACCTTGAATGGGTGTATGAATATATGCCAAAATCCATATGGTCTGGATTTTGCAGTCACTGCAGACTTTCTATCAGTTTTTGCACAGCAATTCATGGTAATTAGAAATCCAAGTGAGTGTATTGCCATCTAAAGATATCGGGGGCATGTCAGAACAGAGGAAACCAATCAGGTCGAAGTATTTTATTGAGATACCTGGAGTCCAAACCAGGAGACCAGAATGTTTTCAATGTAAAGTCATTTACAGAACTAAAACAGAAAGAGGGAACAAAATTTTGGATGATGAGAGAGGGAACAAGTAGACCATCTTAAAATATCTCCAGTAACAATGAAAATATGAAAGAATGAGACTATAGAATGTGATTTAGATGTTACCTTTCAATGCCAGTGAGACTACTTGATAATAATTATTTCTTCATTTCACTTAGAGTGGAACATACAAGCTATAAAGTATTCTGGTGACCTCAGTAGGTGTCTATCACCTGAATATGAAAATATCATGCTGTTGCATGTAATAATGGTAAGGAAAATGCTAGCAGAGTACAGCTATTGGAAGAGCAGGCGACCTGGACAGTATTGCACAATTTTTGTGTTTAACTGTGCATACATGATCATTGAAAATTGCTTTTTCATTTATCCTTTAACTATAATGTGCACTATTTGCCACATTTATTTCTGCCACAAAATAGAGACCATGATTTCTTTACAGTTCTTGCAAATGAAGACAAAAAGAAAGAAATATTCCAGAAGATGATGAATTCTTACTGCTGAGAGTGTCCTTCCTTAGGTTCACAGTCTCATAGGAGAGATAACAGACTGCTGTCTATTGGTATTGTCTATCATAATATTCTATCAAAGAGAGTCCAGGCAAGGGCCACTGCTTATACAGTTAGCTGTCAAAGTATTTAAATGGATCAAAAAAATGATGTCTATACATGTAAAGTCTTTCCTTCAACTGCAAGAAATCACATTACTGTCAAATATTTGACAGTTTTATGAGCTTCTTGTGTATCCATTGCATGGGGTTAGTGAAACTGCACTGACTGAAGAAAAGAATGAGTGAGAATGAGATATTGAAGAAGCCACTGATTTCTATGCTAAGAACACATACGTTTTATGATAATCTCAATCTGAAAACCATTTTAAATAGAAATATTTCAAAGTTCCTTAAAGAACCTTAGTGACTTCAAGTACAATTTAGATTTACTTTGCATCTAGAAATCAAGGAATACACTAGTTTGTTTCAAAGTAACATTTTAAATGAAATTGAAGTACATAATTTTTGCACAGTAAACACATAATAGGAGCATAATGAAATTATTAATTTTAATGCAGTGCCTATAAGTTCATTGCCCCTAGCTGGAGTTTAATGGTACTCATGAGATGCTGCCAGGTGACCTTATCCTATGCTCATTTGTCAAACTGAACCTACATAAAAACCATGGTGTTTGAGGTCAGTGTCAATTGCATGCAGCTATAGTGATAAAGCCATATACATACTGGCTGAATAGTGCAACCCTTTAATCGCAACATTTACAGGGCAATAAAACATTGCTACATATCACGATGGCAGCAGTGGTGAGATTGAGAGCAAGTTGCTGATAATGGAATGAAACTGAGAAAGCAGGAAGGTTGAGATGAGGATTTTTTAACCACATCTTTTCTACTTCAAATCCATTATGAACAAAGTTTCTGTTTCAAATCGATTATGAACAACGTTTTAACTTCAACTAGAATCTAGAGACTTCACAACAGGAGTAAGTTACTTCGTCCTTCTAGAGTCTTCTGTCATTCAACTACATCACTGCTGACCTGTATCTTAACTCCAACAACCTGACTTGGCTCTGTGTCCTTGCACCTTGGTTTATAGTTTACAAACATATTCTCTTTGGCCTGTGTGATACCTGATTTCAGAGGGCCTAAAGAATTTACACTGATAATCCTCACACTGCCATTGCATAATTATATGCTTGATAATGAGAAAGATATTGCAGAGTAAGATGACAGGGTTTGTGACACCATACAGTTATAAATACAGCTGACTTGAAAGAGGGCACAGAAAAATTTCAAATCTTTTGCTGACGGTATAGATCAACGCTTACAGAAAGCACAGGTTACAGTTAGGACTACTACACTGTAGCCCTGATTCTCTTATCAAGCTTAGATTTAAAATTATGAATTCAGCTGGACTGCTGCTTATTTTGTAAGTGAGTGTTCCACACCTTTACCACCCATACAGGAAGACTGTCTCCTCATATCTTTCCCGAATGGTTTGGCTCTGATGTTAAAGTTAAGTTCCCTTACATTAAATTAGTTGGTTACATTTGGAATTTTCACAGTGAAAAAGGTATTCCTGAATTGGGAAGCCTTTGGAACATTATGGTTCAAACATATATGATTTTCCTCCTTATTTTTGTTTTTGAAACCCATGTGTAGTAAACATCAACTTCTGGTGATTTGTTAATTGTTGGTGAATTCAGAGAGCTCTAATCTTGATTTACTATTCATGTCTTTGTAATGTATTGTATATTATTCCCTTCATTTTCTGTAGAGGTGAAGTAATTAATCAAAATATCTGACGTTTCTTTACCACCCCTATCTGCTTTCAAATGGCTCCTGTAAACCTTGGCCTACCTCCTTCTTAGAATTGCATTTGTTCTCTGTGGTATCCCTCACAGAGATAGCTTTTGATTTTTCATTTTGTTGTATTTTTTTCAGTTTATTTTTGTCTTCTTTTGCTGTTATTCTTTGAATTATTTTGTACTCTTTTCTTTAATTTTGTTCATTCTTACAGCATTTACCAGTCATGGCTGTTTTATTTGACCGTAGTTCTTATCCTTTAAGGGCATATAAATATTCCTGATTTATGCTTTATCTTAAATAAATAATTTTAATCAAATGACTTATCTAGAGAGCATCTGCTAACTGTAACAATTGAATCATTCTAAATGTTAAAGATGGAAATCCAGAGAATTTACTGACAAATTAAAATCACCAATTTACTTCATTTGTATTGTTTATAATTTACAAAATTCAGGTTGCTTATGGCATGCTATATTTAATTTCAGAGCACCAGAAGAATTTATACTGATATTCCTCACCCTCCCTTGCATAATTGGATTGTTTGATAATGAGAAAGATATTGCAAGGTAAGATATTAGGGTTTGTGATATATACAAGATATTCAATTATAAATGCAGATGACATGAAAGAAGATAGGGTAATTCTGAAATCCTATTCCTCCAATGTAGATATACATAGCTTAGAGTTAGGACAACACAGTAACGCTGTTCCCCCACAGATGCTCCTCGACCCCACGATTTCCTCCAGCAGATTGTTTGTTGCTCCAGATTCTGGCATCTGCAGTCTCTTGTGTCTCCAGAGTAACCTGTTTCTCAAATCTGCATTCTTGCTGGCAATCACAGAATTACAGATACATTTCTGCCATATTTCAAAATGTTTAATACGTTTCAGCTCAGCAGGGTAGCCAGGTATAAGGTGTTTTGGACCTCAACAAATCTGCACCTAGTATGTAATATCTAGCTCATATCTTCAGTTCCCTAGTACATTGATTAATGGAAAATACATAAAGCTGATGCTGAAAATCTCTTCTGATTAAACAAACATTGAAGAAATACATATTCCGTTTGTTCAGAAATTATGTGTATCTTCTTATCTCTTGACACCTTATACCCCGACGCTTTACTGTATAATATCAACCAAATGTCAGGGTACTGTAACATAGTCTTTATGTTACTACCAGAGACCTGGATAAATGATCCTGAGAACATGAGTCCAAATCTCATCTAGCAGCTGTGGAATTAAAGTTCAGTTAATCAATAATGACTCTGGAAGAAAAGGTATAGCACCTTTAATTACACACATGGAAGTATTGGATTGTCTGGAAATCCACTGTTCTGACTCAGTGTGGCCTTTTAGGCTCCAGTCCCATATTAATGTGACTGAGTTTTAAACATCCTCTGAAATAGTTTAAGAAGACTTTCTTGTCAAGGATGATTAAAGATAGGCAATGTATACTGGTCTTCCCAGTGATGCTCACAAAGAATAAAATAAAATGTTACAAGGTTTACCTCTGAGAATAAGCTGCACAAGACAGCAGAATAAATTATAAAGAGATGATCTAAAATTATTGCAAAAGTTATCTAAAAAAATTAAGGAGATTGAGATACAGCAGACAATAAAGGAAGTATTTCAGTTCAGGCCAAATACCCTTCTGCTGTGTATTGAGAATGTTGGCTTGAAACTTCCTTCAAGAAGCACTGCATCTGTCAGAGGATGGGCGGTGAAGACTTTGTGACTGGCACACACCTGGAACAGGCCCATGCTGAGGAGCATTCCTGTGAATGAAAATCGGCAATGAAACCATGGGTTAGCTGCAAGTCCTGAGATAATTGTGTTCCTGGCTCGTAGGGTTCAGAGGTCACACAGCAGCTGCTAAAAGCCATGGCACCTGGAAGTCATCCTACAGGAGGGCAGTGAGGTTCAAAAGAGTGTTGCAGCCAACTAGGCTGTTTGAACCTTGGCCTGCACTCAACGTCTTACTGTTGGCACATATCAGCTTTCTTTATATATTTAATTTCCTAAAAGTTGAAAATTTGTTTGGTGTTGAATCTTAGGAAGTAGATTGGAACCAGCACTTCCCACTACAGCATTATAATGTGGGTGATGGGTCTGGGACAGTGTCAGCTTTTACTGAGGGAAATGTTTTATTTACAGGGAGGGTAATTGATACCTGGAACTCGCTTCCAGAGGAGGTGGTGGAGTCAGATACAATCATTATGTTTAAGAAACATTTAAAAAGGCACGTGAAAAGGCAAAGCATAGAGTGATACAGACCTAATGTGGGCAAACGGGATCAGTGTAGGTGGGCTAAACGATCAGCATGGATGTGGTGGGCTATGTTGTACAGTTCTATGACTCTATAACTACAAAACCTAGAAATTAATTTTACAGCTCTGCAGCTCCCTAAAGAAACATCCTGTCCTTTAACCCAAATCTCTTCATTTAATCTTGTATATATACCTAATGCTTATGACCTCAACACTTAGAACATCTGGTTTCCAGCTCCCGAATTTCCAATATCATTTACACAACCTCATAAAGCCAATATCGTTTCACTGTATTTTGATTTTCCGGTACCAGGCAGCATCCTATTAAATCTGCAAAGAAAAGCCTCTCTTAATACATAGTGAGATTGATACTGAACAGGATAATATAAATGATGTTTTTTGAGGATTAATATAAATCCATGTAACATTTCAGTGTTTATATTCTACACAAGATAAAACCTTGGATTCTGAGAGTTTATTTCATGGTCTTATAGCTTCATGAAGTCAACCCTTTGGTGCTCTGAATTCCTCCGGCCCTCCACAGCACTGACTCTAATTCCAATTGCAGCTGTTTCTTTTAATCAAAATACATCATGTTATATTTCCATGCTTTTTAGCCAATTCCCCATCTCATCTGCACTTCTGCAGTCTTTAGAGAATTAGCCATATCATTTATTTTAATATCAGCCAATCTATTCATATATCTAAAGCATTGGTATGTGCAATGGATATCACTCATCTTGTTCTCGATCACTTCAAAATTCACTTGCCATATTTTCTCTCCTAACAACATTATGATTTCTAAGGTGCTTCCTGAAGTCAAGACCATTAAAAATGGAACTATCCTTCCCCACCCTTTGCCTCCTTCTTGCTTTTAACAATATTCCTTCTGCTGAAATGCTTGTGAAATATTTCACTGTTTGTTTTAATTTTTCAATATACTTCTTCCTCATGCTATGTTAACATTAATGTTAACGTTATTATTGTTCTTATTTTTCCAGTTTTCAAAGGCTGTCTTCTTCAGTCTTAATTGCTCTCTGAATGTTTTTTTGTAGCTTTACCTTAACATGTAAATAGTTCCTTTACTGTTTAATGAAAAATACTATGGGAGATACTTTGTGGAACACAAGAGGAAATGCCATTTACTTTGTTAGAGCAAACTTCCAACCTATTATACAGGAGCAGGGCCTCAGTTTGCCTCTGTATGTTGATAAAGCCCAGCCCCAACCCTCTTGCATTATGTTTGGCTATAAGGCTGGTGCTAAGCTATCAGGTTAGCTTTCAGACTTCTGCACATGGATGAGCCAGCATATTTGAACATTGGGAAGGCTCCAGCTGATTCTGTTGATTCCCATAAAAATAATTCTGAGTTGACTGATAAAAAGCAAGATGTCACAGGTACAATGAATTTCCAGCTGCACACCATTGCCTTCTTCAAACCAAAAATATGCTCACCATGGTGAAGCCCTTAAATACATCTTCAGAAATGAAAGCAGAAAATGCCAAGAAAGAATTAGCAGATTAGAAATGAAAGTAGAAAGTGCTGGAAATACTCAACAGGCAGGTGGCATACGTGGACAAAGAAACCAAGTTAATATTATAGGTTGATGAAATTTCTCCAGAACTGTTCTGATTCCTTGCATCTGTAGGATTTCCCTTTTGTATTGGGCAGATCAGGCAGCAGTCCAGAGAGTCCAAGGAACATTAACTCTGTTTCTCTCTCCACAGTAGCAGGCGAACCTGTTTTATGTTTTTCAGCACTTGTTATTTTAATTTCATATTTCTGGAGTTTCGCTTCTGTTGTCTCCAGATTGGACATATCTAATCTTAGCTCTGGTGTTTTCCCAAGCTCCATTTTGCATAAAGCCCTTCTCCCCCCCCCCCCCCCCATAACTAAAGTTCCATATTTTACCTCTTACTAAGCCTTGGTTACCCTCTAAGTTCCACAGATAATTTCAGGATTCCTCTCCAAAATGCTACAAGGATCAGGACTACCTTTGTGCCAAGTCCTCCTTCCTCTGACTTTGGGCTCCTGTGCACTTTTCTCTCCTTCTGCTTCATCCTCGGTGGCAAAGGCTTTAGATATTTTGAACCAGATTCTCTGCAATTCCCCCTGCTCCCTCCTCGTTAGCCACTCTTTCAGTCATTTCTCCTAACTCTTCCAGTGTCACTTGAAGTCACACTGAGACATTTACTGCATTATAATATTGAACGTTATGTTGTTATTTCACATCATATGACCCTAAAGATGCAGCAGGTAAGTAGACTTCTAAATGGGAGCATACTGTGTTGGAGAGCCTGAATTGGCTCACACAGCTGCTGAGGGTATTAAACCTTACACAGCAATAGTTTGAGATTTTCTTCGATCAATAAATATTTTATGCACACTGCTTGTTAACCAATAGCACTAACATTGTTTCTCTCCCCACAGGTGCTACCTGACCTGCTGAGTATTTCTAGCCTGTTTTGCTTTTATTCAAGATTGAAGTACAGTGCTGTTCTGTAGTTTGAGATCCTTAGCCCAGCCAAATTAGACAATGAAGTGTTGATAAGTGGTAAAGCAAGCTAATCAAACTAATAAAACACACTTCCTTTCATTCTATTTCTGTCGAGTGAATCTGTGTCATTATGCATATTTAAATTCCAGAAAAGTAGTTGATTTGATTCAGCTCTTTACAGTTCATGTTCCACAAAATAAACCTTATTCTTCATAGATATAATCAGTTATGCAGCAAAAATGTGGCCACCTTCACAAGTTCAGCTTGATCCTTGCAAAAACACTGCTTTTATTGGAAGGTCAGGCCTACATTCAGCATACTTAATCTCACTGAGCTTCTGAATTTTAAATAGATTTGTTGTCACATCAGGACATATTGTTACTTCTAAGCTGATTTGGTTCTCTTTTATTCAGATATTTATCACAGCTTGGATGGCATCCAATGATCTTGAGCCCATGAGCTCCCTTCTGTCATGATGTGCCAGGTCTCTCTCTGTGATAGGTTCTCCTTCAGGAATGTCAAATTCTTTGATGATAAATTCTAGATTTATTTGTTATTTCTTCAGGCAACCTTATGTGGATCTGAGAGCAGCATGATGCATTGCTACCCAGAATATATTAGTCATAGTACAATGTGAAAATTTGGCTTCCTAACCAGATGTAGTAAAGAACAGAACACGGACCATAAAATAAAAAACTGTGCCTAGGAATTAGTCAGCACCTCCAGAGATCCTTGAGACAGTTTGGCATCAGGTCAATCAATGTTGTGCTCATGAACCTGCCGCTGGGACTCTCATGACAATAGTTTGGGATGTTCTTTGATGTGCACACTGAAAGGAGGGGGAAGTCAAGATCTGGGTCTAGGGCCAGGGCAGGTTTGGGGTCGGGGGTGAGGTAGGATATGTGGTGCTGGGAGCTCAAAGGGAAGCAGGGTAAGTACACATCTTAAAAGGGACTTATATGAGTGGGACTCCGTGCAGCTCCAGGTGCTGGCCATGAACCTAGTCTGGCAGGCTACCTTTATATCACACAGAAGCTGTGAAAAGTACAGGTCATATATGCCAGGCTGAACCTTACAGGAGCCTTGTCTAGATACATGATGGACATCACTGCACATCACTGTACATCCCGGGGACGCTGTGCATTAGGGCTTCAGATATACAGAGAACCCAAAATGAAAAAATGTAGACAATGCAATTTACATGAAGTCCCTGACTTTCAATTACAGGTGACACCCATGTTAGGGGGGTAGGGGAGGGGTGTGTGTGCAGGGATTTGCATTCCTAGTTAACAGGGGCTATCACAATTTTCTGTAATGCATAGCATCAAGAAATGTGAGCCAAAAAAATTATTGTGTTGATTTATTTACTTTTTTTCCCCACATAAGATCCGTGAGAGTGAATTTTATTTTGCATGTTTGGGTAGTGATTCTGTTAAGGCAGATTCCTGTAACCCAAACAGCCATGATGCAGGAGCTGCCTGTACCATTTATTTTTCATTGAAATTGTACTAAATTCAACATTATGCAATCTAATTTCTTTGTGAGCAGCCACTTAGCTTTGAATTTCCATTGGCAATTTTGGTTTACAGAATCAGCTCCCATGGCTTCAAGGATTCCACCCTTTTGAGTTTAAGTATCCTTGTCCAGATCGAATTGTGAATTCCCTTCTTTCTATAGCTTCTGTATAATGCCCTTATCTAATAGTGAGCATCTTCATATCCAGATTACATAAAGTATAGGTATGCTCAAAAGAGCTACTGGCATACATTTCTGTTAGGTTCAAAAGTTCAACCAAGGACATTTGATGAGAACAATAAGTATTTCGTCTGCTACTAGGAATGTACCTAATGTTTTCTTTTACCTGCATCAAATCAAATGCAAAGGCTGAGTGATGTCTATTTGCTGTAATCTACCCAGTTAAACCTCGAGAAAAGGCCAATTTGGCAACAGGTTTTAGGTTTGATTTATTTTCCCTATGGGTAGCTTTTAACAAACATGAGAAGTGCCATTGCAGACTCCTCATGGAGATGGTTCCTGGACAGGGCAATATCTGATTTTAAAATATGCAAATATCCACTGAGTAGAATGTTCTTCCATGCTTAAACTGGTCCTTCATTCTTTGGAAGATTAATTGAATTTAACAGAGTGAGGAAACTGAGCTCAATTAACATTGGTAGATTTACAGTCGTTAGGTTGGGAAGCTTCAGCAATTTTGTCATTGTGTACATTAATTCAGCTCCATCATAATGTCAGATTCAGTGACTCAAACTTCCAGCCTCAATGCTATTATAAGCATTTAAAGCTTAAACAATAATATTTATTGAAATGGAAAAAAAATTAGCATTCGTGCTCATCCTTTATAGTGGGTTGTTCTAAATAGAGTTGAGCATGGATTTAATTTGAAGATTTTATTCTCATTTTCTTTTTTTTTAAAGACAGAAATTGTTATAATTGAAGCAATTAATGGGAATTTGTAATAATCATGAAAACACAAATGAAATCCTTGAAATTGTAAGCAAGATAGGGGAAAGAGGACAAGGAATGCAAACATTTTCAATTTGATACTTGAAATATCCCTGGTTTCTGTCTTCTTGAAAATTTTTTTATGTTACTTAAGTTTTCACATATAAAGGAAAGAAAATTAGGCTGAGCAGTGCTAGTTTGTTGGCCAATTTAGGGTTCTAGAATGGCATTGTTCATATTTGACCCAAAGGGCAGCAGATGACATTTTGGTTTAGGGGTTAGTGCACTTGGCCTTAATGTCCGCTGGAAGTATGTGGAGCTGGCAAACCAATTAGCATGCAATTCTGATTTTATGGCAGCTGCCAGTTTAGAACTATATTCTCTGCCATTGTCCTCTCTTAACCTCACATGTATAAACTCAATAGTATAAAGGACCCTTCAAGAGCACTATTTAATGTCACTTAGCCACTTGTTGGTTCGTGGTGGTTTAGTTTCCTGGCTGTTGCTAGCTTCTATAATTATTAGTTTCTCTTTGAGTTGATTAAATCGCTACACTGGGAGATAACCAGTGGCAGTTTAAGTAGTTAGTTTGTAGCCCCAAAGACTAGTGCACAGACTGTTTGCTCCTTGATAATAATGGATTGGTGGATTTTCTTCCTTCCAATGATCATTACTGGGAGAACAGAGGCCAGAGCAGGATAAGAAGAGGGAGGAAGAGGAATAGATGGGGAAGTAGTTGGAGAAGAGGCCCCACCAGGCAGCAATATCTGAAGAGGACAGACATTATTATTCAGTTCACAGATGTGATGCAGGAGACAGTCATGTCAACAAAAGTGGATTTCAAGCTTTGTACCAAGTCCTTTGCCAAATTGCCACTGGAATTCACCATGCTAGAATGCTGCAATGAATTGGAAGCTCAGATTCTGAGTCATAGCAGCAAAAGTACAGACTTCTATAGACCATAAGACCATAAGATATAGAAGCAGAATTAGGCCAGTTGGCCTATTGAATCTGCTCCGCCATTCCCATTCTCCCACCTTCTCCCCATAACCCTTAACCCCTTATAGCAGAAATTTGAGATTTCTTGACACTACTCTGAGGTTCCGGTGGAACACCCATTCTTCCAATGCACTGCAATAAAAACTGAGGCATTCTCCCCAGGCTCTGCGGTATTATTCAATCCACAGGTGTGATGCAGGAGTCAGTCATGTCAAAAAAAAAGGGTTCCGAGCTTTGTACCATGTCCTATGCCAAACTGCTATTGGAATTATCCATGCTCTTCCATTTTGAAAGCAAGTATTTTTGCATGGTTCCATTCCATCCATTTGTCCTTCTTTGTAATCTGGCCCATTGTACAGCCTTGCATTGCAGTGACCAGCCAGCTGCACCTTTCTTTGCCCTGTGCCCAGTGACTCACTGCTTGCAGATTCCTTCTCCACTCAATATTTTATAAGGTGTTGTCACCCTCACTGAGAGAGGGAAGTGTGAGAGTGTGAGTTAACAGTGCTAAATGCGTGAGAGTGAGGCACTATCAATGTTAAGAACAAGGGCAGATTGATATAGATTATTGAAAAGATGAGTGAAGACTGCTGTATTAAGCAGTGGTTGTGGCCAATAATAAAGAGGGTAAGATTATGCCATTCATTGACCTTGACCATTTGTCAAAGATCATTAACCTTCCTCCTGCCCTACTTCATGCTGTTGGAGCTAAACTGGCAGCGATCTCATCCATCACTTTAGCACATCCGTGTGACCTCTATCTGCCTTAAGTGTCCAGAATGTCTCTCCTCTGTCTAACTCTTCAACCAAGACCTCCACTGCAGCACCTATAAACCTTGGTGCGCTCTATCTCCCATGGCAACCCATCATCCACAGCAAAATCAACAATAAACACAAATATATTTACACAAGTATATTTAATGTAGAAGAATGTTCTGAGGTGCTTGACAGAGATTTTGACAAATGGGGTTTGATACCGAGCCAGGTCTCTCTTAACTAAGCATATGATCAAAGAGGTAGATTTTAATAAGCACCTTAAGAGAGGAAACAAAGAAAGAGAGAAGGAAAGGTTTAGGAAAAGAACTGTGGAGGTTAGGGCTTTTGCAGTCGAAGCTACACGAAAGGGATTAATGTTAAAGCTGCTTGAGATCTCATCACCTCCTGCAGCTGCAGTGCACCTCCTTGTTAAAAGGTGCACACTAACCTTAAATAATCCTATTGAGACTCTTGCTGAAGATGGAACTAGTGAACAACACAGTTAGCACTGGCTGCAAGCAGAAATATTTATAGTATTTGGGCAGCATGTAGTTGACATGCTGACTGCACTATATTGACTATGCACAGGTGAATTGTAATTCCCATGCTTATATTCAGCTCCAAATAGTAAAAGATAGTGCACACAGGTGATAGACATTGCCAGGCTTGATGTATTATAAATATTCCTTTTCCCAGGGATTGTAACCCACCATTCATGACTTATTCAGTCAGTACCACTTGAGAAATGTATCATACACCCAGCTGGCCAGGGTCATATCATAGGTAATGTTTATGAGCAGGGATACTTGTTTTGATTTATTTTATTCTTAGGTCCTGCAGTGCATGTTCCATCGAAAACAGAACATTTAAAACATATCATACTTTTTACAACCCAGAAATATTAGGTGAAACTAAAGTGTGATGGTTTTATTGAGAAGCTTGGTGAAGACATAGGGCTAGTAATGAAGGCACAATTGACTAAAAAGAGAAGTGATCAATCAAGAGCTGATGACTGGATGATAACATGTCTGAATTTTAGAAGTATGTAGATCAATTTTAATTGCAGTGTCAAGTCAAAGGATATATAATTTTCTGCATGATAGCTCTGTTCAAAATTTAAATTTAAGGATAATTTAAAATAAAACATCTTTTAGGTTATTTGTTGATTTTTTACAAAAACAATTTATTCGGTATTTTGTTAACATTTGTAATCTGAGGCTGAGAAAGTGGACCCACCATCAATTTTTAGGATGTTTTTGCACCTTTATAGTATATTGTATGATGAGTTATAGTCTTCAAATTGCAAATGAAGTTAGTTCTCTGTATCTTATTTAATCAAGCCACCTTACTTTCGGTAAAATAGAAAATAATAATTTATTTAACCTTGAAAACACATTTGTTTTTGTTGCAATGTTATCAGGCAGAAATGATATTCTGATAACATGGTGCAATTGTTATATGTCTCCAGACTTATGAAAACTGGAGACCAGTCTGATTTGTAGTCAGTTTGAATTGTCCATTAGGTAAAATGAAGCTGCACTGACAAAGACAGGACTAATTTCCATGGGATAATTATTCAAATAAGATCCACACTGATTCTCAATATTTGTCTGCCCTTTGACCTCTATATTTACCCAGATAATAGTTGCTTGACTGATTTACAGGCTTCACCTGTTTCTTCAAGGTAAACTGAACTTGGAAGTTACTCCTTTCATTCAGTGCAGCATTTGTGTGCTGGCACATCTGCGCATTCGGTATTTGTGCCATCTGCAAAAAAACTTTTAGCTTCCAACTCAGATTTTTCAGCAGTTTTTAAAAATTTCTGCTTCTCCATAACTTGCTTCTTCCAATGTGTTGTGAACATAAATCATTTATGTGCCTTTCATCAGTGCTGCCTGAGTTATTTGGAGGATAGTTTCCTGAATGCCATCTCATGTAACAGCAAAAACAACTCAGTGCAAAGAGAAGGAGCTAAAATAACTCACAATTCAGAGCAGTTTACACTCCTCATTCCCATCCACCTCACATGTACAAGATTAGGTCTGCAATCAAATATTCTTAAGATCATCAATCATAGATTATCGCCAAGGATAAAATGGATAAACATATGAAGCAGAAGATGCACGGCATAATAGGAGAGCAGCCACAAGGGCAGCATACATAATGAATTCCTCCATTCACAGGCCTTCTGTTCCACTGACACAAATCAGTAAAAATCAATAACAGTTGATTCCTCCCCTTATACCATTGTGTTCCTTCTAATTCAACAGGGAAAGATGCTCCTATAGGAGAACCACAACATCTTAAGGCAGCTCTGTGGCATTTATAATGTCCAGGCAAGTTATGTGGCCATTCCAAAGGTTTCAATGAGAATCTTGCTGAGACCTTTCAATGAATTTGAGGAAAGCCCTTAATATCCCCCAAAAACTTTGGATCAGAGTAAAGGGTGAAAAGCAATGGGAATGAAGAATTTCCATCCTCCATTCTTAAGGCTCTTTACAAGGGTCATAATTCAGGTACCATCCCAAACACCTGGCTCTCTCTTAATACACAAACTTCTTTTCCATTTTCCATAAATCTGGTAATTCCATTCCTGTGTCCTTTGGTCTTAGATGCCTCTACAAGCTAGTCTGCTGTACACTTGTGGCCATCTTCAATTTAGTTAAAGCTTTCTTTAGATGGAGTACTTAAACTCCTTTCCATGAGTCACTTATCCACAGTGTTTGGCACCAACAGTGGATATAATAGCACTCAAAGCAAGAGACACTTTAATACATGATGTCCATTCTCTGTCACAAGGACTACTTCCTTCATATGCTTAGCATCTTCAAAGGTTTCTTTCCAAGAAGATTTCCTGCAATCCTGAAACATTTCAGAGACCCTTGTTCTAACTCCTGAGAGACAGTTTTAGTGATCCAATGGAAAGCACTGCCTTAACTACAGAAACATTTTAAATAATATGCAGGAATAGCAATAGAATACCAGTAGAAAAACAAATGTAGAAAAAAATCAGAAATATGTTTACAGATAGATAGAAATGTGGCAGCATAATGGATGCTTCTGGGTGGCTTTATAGAAACCTATGGATCTAGGAACATCATTTTTGAAAGTCTAAATTATGTCAGACATCAACATGGAACGAGTTGCCAAGTACCCCATATTAATCATTTGATGAGTATGTAAACTACTGCTGCTTAAATGTATTTTAAAGGCAACACATCAATATTGGACATACAGATGATTGAAAGTTATGATCATTTCAGCAAATGGATGACCATCAACAGTTGTCCATTTTAAGGATGATCAGCACCTTTGACATTCAATAACAGCTGTACCCTATGGTAAAGATTTCCTGAATAGTACAAATAGCAAGAAAAACAGAACAGGACTCAATAATATTGCAGGAGAAATCAACATTGTCCAAACAACTCCCATCCATTTATTGAATTCTGTTTTACATTACTAGTTTTAATTGACTAATTATTATATAAAATTTTTATATGAAATCTTTTTATATGTTTCCAACTTCACCCAAAAATTCCCTCCAAAAATCTTGTGTTGTAAGAGGCAAGTAAACTGAACTGCCAGAAGAGCATGGTGCTTAGTCTCAGCAAGAGTGAGACATTTTAATTTGTATATTTCGTTGTGCTCTGATGCTAAATTTATTTTGAATTTTGGCTTTTCAGTATTAGGGGATGTTTAAAGGTAACATTTATTTCATGCATTGGCTAATCATTGGTTTGATACAGTAATAGAAGACTGATTGTTTATAAAAGTAGAGCAGTGAGCTGATTTTCTTTCATCTATTGGTTAACCTAAATTTGAGCTGAGTGGCAAGAACTCAGTCGTGGGATAATGTTGAACAGGAAATTTCTATGCTTCTTGCCCTGGTAAATTTTAATGGTCCACTGAGCAAATAATGAATTCCAGTGGTTAAACTGGAATTAGGAGTAAGGGGATGAGTGTGGTCAAACCAGGTAAAATTGATATTACAATCATTTTACTAGATGTGCTGTACTCAGATCTACTGTGGTCAATGGAACAACAGAATGGGAAATCAATGTAATATGTCTGTTTGGCCACTCACCTCCACCTTTCACCTCCTCTTTATTCAGTTTCTAAAGCTAGATTGCCTCTCCCTCTGCCTTGAATCCTTTTTTTGAAAAACTCTCTTGAGCATTTTCCCTATTCCTGCTAAACTAATTGGTATGCAACTCTTAGTTTGTTTCTAATGTCACAGTTACATTTCTATCCCATATTACAACAATAACCACACTTCAGAATTGGTTGTAATGCATTTTGGGTTGTCTGGAGGTTATTTAAAAGTGCTAGATAAACATACATTCTTTGATCTTCAGTAAGCTGATGTATATTTACAGTTTTCATAAATATTAACCATATTTTTAAGTTAATAGTAAAAGAGGAAATTTGATTTCTTTTGCACAGTGAGTTATGGTTTAGAATAGACTGCCTGAAGAGATGGTGGAATAGATTCAATAGTAACTTCCTAAAAAGAACTGAGTAAGCACTTAAAAGGAATGAATTTGCAGGACTATGGAATAAAGTGGGACTAATTAGGATAGCTGTTTCAAAGAGATATCACAGGCCCATTGAATGGCCTGATTAAATAATTAAACTTTTTTTTTGCTCACTTTCTTGAAGACTACAAGGGAATAAATTTCAAAATTTAATCCTCCTGGTCAGCAGTTGATGAGGCTTTGCTCCAATTATTTATTTTTCTGAGATCTTAATGAACCTGGTGCCCAGCACAGGCAGAGTACTGGAGTACTCCTGTTACACTTCATCAAACACAGTGCACATCAGGCACCCCACAGGTCTCAAAATCAGTTTCTCCAAACCCTCACCACTGATTAAAACACTTCTGGGCCACTGTCTCCTGACCAAAATTGGCCATGGGTTGGCTCAGATTTCTTTCTGAAAACATAAATAAAGAATCCATTCAAATACTTGCAATTTCATGACTTCTTTTTAATATTTATACCTTTAAAGACCAACCTGCGCTTTATGTTGCCACTCAATTTTCTTTGGACCTTCTACTTTTCTTTTCTCTTTCCTGATCTCCTCAGTGTCAACTGAATTCCATACTGAGAAGGTCTTTGATTCTCCTTAGTGGAGAGTTATCTAACTAGGGGCTTTATTTCTATTTATTTCTGGGATATGGGCACTGTTGGGAAAGTTGGCATTTATTGGCTGTCCTTAATTTTTTTGAAAACGTGACGGTGAGTAATGGTACACTCACAGGATATTGGATAGGTAGTTCCAGCACTGCATGCAAACATAGATTCATAGAGTTGTACAGCACAGAAAAAGGCCCTTTGGCCCATCATGTCCATGTCAACCTTTTTTACCCATCTACACTAATCCCTTTGCCCATCTACACTATTCCCAGGACTAATGAAGGAAGTTTATTTCCAAGACTGCATGCAACTTAGAGTCCACTGCAAATGAGACATGAGGGGCATGAGACGGCCAACTCATTGAACAAGGGGGTATGTACACCTTTCTTTGAATGGGCTTATCAGAAGAGAAAAGCCTCATCTTCATGGGATGGATTTTGCTGTCAAGAATGCATCTGTTTAGTGTCTCAGCAACTCTCCCTATGGCCACCAATGTTTCATGACCATTCTACTCCCTCTAACACAGAACCAGTGAGCTACCTCCATCATTAGTTCATACACTCTAACCCTGGAAGCTAGAGGTGATGTAAGGGAGGATTTCTAAAACTTGAAAAAACCTTGGTCCACATCCTGGAAGGAGACAAACCGACCCTCCTGGGTAACTTCATAGACAGGGTCAGAAAGGCAGCAAACCTCTGGAAAAGTGTAAGTGACAAAGAAGGAATGGAGAAAGCTAACTCCAGTGGAGTCTTACTCCTGATCAAAATATATATAGCATGAGCTTGTCATATCCAATACCCTGTCTCCTGATCTGCATACTGGCACTGTTGGATTATATCAACATCTGAGTGAGAGACTGTAAGGGAGTTTGCATCATTGGCACCATGATAGGTTTTAATGTCTGCTGGATAGACCACCACTTAATCTGCTCCACTCTCTCCATCAGCCTGGCCACAAAACATAAGCAGCAACATACACACTGCCACAAGAAAATCAATCTCAAAGCTCTTAATGAACCCGTAAGGAAAGGTCTCCTCAGATAACCCCTCTCAGATAATCTGATGATTCTGAGACAGGAACTGCAGAGCATCTGGGCTGCCCTAAAGTCCACCATAATTAACTGCTGTGAAAGGACTCCTGGCCTCTCCACCAGAAAACACTGGGACAGGTTTGATGAACCTGACCAGGCGATCCAGGAGCTAAGTAACCACAAATGCAAGCCATTTTTGAAGCAGAACATCAAGGGGGATAAAGAAACGACTGTACAGGCATCTGAAAGACCAAAAAAATCCCCTGATCTAAAGGACAAGCATCGAAGTGGAATGAGTGGAGGATATCCAGCAACTCATCAATGACCATGATGCAGATGATCCATCAGCACTGCCAAGACATCTACAGCCCAAACACTCATAGGTTAAGAATGGAGAAGAACATGTCAAGGACAGAGAGACAGCCAGCAAATGCAGGGAGGAACATTCTGAAGAACTCTTTAACTGAGCTTCTGTCCTTGAATCAAATGTATTTGACTCCATACCAAAGGAGAAATGAGGTGGAAGAAAGTCATCTCCAACCCTAAGGGACTGTTTTAGAAGAAGGAGAATATATTTGGAAACCTGCAGATGGTGATGTGCCTATGTATTTGTTGCTCTTGTCCTTTTAAGATAGGAGAGGTACCAGGTGAGTTGAAAAGTCTTTGACACGTTGGTACAATGCACTTTGAGGCAGAGAAACCTTTCCTTTGCTTGCTCGGGCATGATGGACCAGGCAAAAGGAATCAGCCTGGGAAAGTAAGTTAGCTTATTATTGTCACATGCACCAAGATACAGTGAAAAACTTTTGTTTTGCATGCAATTCAGACAGATCATCCCATATATAAATCTATTGAGGTATTAGAAAGAAAATAGAATGCAGAATATAGTGCTGCATTTACAGAGAAAGTGCAGAGTAGGTAGAAGGGGGGTTGTTGGTGGGGAGGTAATGGTGGTGAGAGGCCAGGTGAGGGAGTGGCCTGGAACCTCTGTTGGGAGCGGGTGGCGGGGTAGTGAATGATACAATAGGTGCTGAGTTTGGAGTTGTGATCAGGTGAGAGGGGATTAGGCTTGAGATGTGGGGTTGGTGAGACTCTTATGGACTCAATAGGGTGCAGCAGCAGTTTGGAGCTGTGGGGCCATCTGCACCCTGCGTCTGGTCCCTCAGTTTTGTGGAAGACATGTCTAATGTTCAAACAACAGCCCCATTCATTAGAGTGGATCTCTGAAAGTGGATAAATACTCTAAAATTTGTACTGACTTTTCAGATATTTCACCATTTATTTTATGTTTTTAATTAAGTTAAAGTAGTGCAGTATACTTTAACTACACTTACTACTTTATTATTTTTCAGTAACTTTTAAAAACTACTTAAATCCATTTAAACTATTTTTAAATGCTTCTGAGTGTTGGAGGCTATCCTGGCTATGCTGGGGCAGATCTCAGGTTCTGCTGACTGAGGTCTGCTTGCCTCTTGTTGTCCCCTCTGTCTGGTGGATGAACCTCGGACCAGACACCTTCAGCATGGCCCGGTCTGTGGGAATTAGGCATAATCTGGGCCCTTGTTTCTTTACTGACAAGATGCTATAAAGAAACTACAGCAGAATTCCGTCTCTCAGGCACCTCCCCAACCTTACCACAGCACTGATATGACCACTTCTGAAAGTCATAGAGTCAGACAGCATGGAAACAGGCCCTTTGGCCTATCGAGTCCATGCTCTCAACCACCCATTTACACAAACCCTATAATAATCCCATTTTATTCTTCCCATATTCTCATCAACTTCCCCAAATACACTCAGGACAATTTACAGTGGTTAATTAACCTATAATCTGCACGTCTTTGGGAGGCGGGAAGATACCACAGCGCCCAGAGGAAGCTCATGTGGTCACGGGGGAAAGTATAAACCCCACATAGACAGCACTGGATGTCAGGATTGAACTGGGTTGTTGGAGCCGTGAGGCAGCTCTGTGAGAGGGACCAATGTGCCATCCTAATCAATATATACTGTCAGGGAAAATCTACCTTTAATCTGACCATCCTGGTATTTGGGGAGTTGGCTGCATATTTCCACCTGCCACACCAGTGTTAAATTGTGGAATCTGGCAAACTGATTGATCTACACCCTCCCTCTGTTGCATGGCTCTACTGATATCAGCTCACAGATTCCTTATTTATTTTAAGCAAACCACCAGTTATGATACAATGCCTTATAATGCTTGAGTATTTAATTTTAAACCATTGTCTTCTGACATATTTAACTTTAGAAAACAGTGGAATGGTTTGAAGTTAATGGACGGTGTTAAAAGAGTAGTGATAGTAAAAGTCGAAGACAATTAGTCAAGGTATTTAACATCACTAAATCAATTGTTAGGGCTAAAATGAAATGCAAAGCCATGTATACAGGTATGTTACCTCATTAGAAGTGAATATAACTTGAAGGTCGAATGTCAGAGCATTTGCTCAAACTTCAATGATAACAACAAGCCCTGTGCTGCCAAGGGTTCTGACAGGATCCGTTTGCCGGTCAGTGGGTGTGCAGGTCAGGCGAAGACTGCCATGTTCACTTTGGTTTATTAGGAAACAAAGGCTTTTACAAGGCAGATCTTCCGAAGCCATGTCAGCAGTTATACTGGTAACTGTTGGCACTTACTGCCTTTTCTGCTTGAAAAGTTGGTAGTCCAGAGTGGACATGTGCTCAAGCTGCACTGCCAGCCCCCAGAGATCCTGGACTACCTGTGGTGTCATGCTGAGCTCAGCATTCCAGTGCTAACTTGCCTTCCTCCTGCCATTCCAAGCCCATTCCCATCAATTTTGGCAGTGTAATCCTGAGCTGGGACACCTGCACATCCTCACCAAATACTATTTCAGTGGTCAGTGAGATGACATAATGATAAAAACAGAGAATGCTGAGAACAATCAACAGATTGGGCCACATCTGTGGAAAGAGAAGCACAGTTAATGTTTCCGGTTGAAGACCCTTCATCAGCAAACTGAAATGTTAACTCTTTCTCTTTCCATGGATTCTGCCTGACCTGCTGAGTGTTTCAAGCATTTTCTGTTTTTAATTCAGATTGACAGCATCTGCAGATTTTTGATTTTCAGGTTATACATGTAGGTTTGTTTATTTACATTCTTGGGTGTCTCTGTGAAAGCAGCAAAAATAAAGTAGACTGTAAAATTTCTTCTCTCCTTACTTTAAAGCAGTTGCTTTATTTTACTTGAAAGAAAATTTGATTTCTCATTTGCAACCTCCACATACTTCCAATAATGGGGTGACCAGAAATTAATCCAATACTCCAGATGCAACCTAACCAGAATTTTATAAAGTTGCAACATAACTTCCTGACCATTGAACTCAGTGCCTCAACTAATAAATGCAAGCATGCCATTCGCCATCTTTACCACCCTATCAACCTGTGCTGCCACTTTCAGGGAGCTATGGACTTGGACCCCAAGATCCCTCCGTACATCAACGCTGTTAAGGGTCCTGCCATTAACTGTGTACTTTTCCTTTACATTTGATCTCCCAAAGTGCAACACCTCACACTTGCCCCCACAATTACTGCATTACTGTGGTCCAGAGGGACTATTGATCCAGAAACCATTGTAGCTGTAGAATTTAAATTCTATAACTACACTGGATTTTTAATATGAATCACCAGATTGTGGTTCAAAACGTCTGCTTCACCAATGCCCTTCACTGAAGGAAATCTGCCCTCTTTGCTTCTCTGTGAATACAGATCCACAGCAATGCCCTCTGAGATGGCCCAGGAAGCTATCCTATGCAGGAGTAATTGGGAATGGGTGATAAATGCTGGTCAGCATCTTGAAAAATGAAAAAATAAAGTATGTCTTCCAACAGAGATGGCCCAAAGGAGCTCTGAAGACACGACCTCCTCTGTCTCTTCTTCCCTTAAGGTTAACCTCCCAACCCATTAATGCCTCAGCCCGTTGTGCCTGGAAGCAGCTGCTTTGTGCAAGGAATTTAATTTACTAGAAAAGTACTTAAGTATGAGCCAGACCGACCCCTGGGGAATTTTAAAACTTTCAACAAGTACAGAAAAGCGCTCAAAACACCTAGAGCTGCAGCAAAAGCCAAAAGAAATAATTCAGCAATGAACATTTAAGTAGTCAAGAGCCCCTTTCAGCAGTGATGGTGAGGAATTTCCATGCCATTGAACACATCTTCAACTGTGGGAGGTTAAGTGAGGGTGCAGACTGGAGCTTGGGCTTAAAATGACGGCACTGATGTCAACTCAATGTCACTCACCGATTGACGCCATGATCTACCTACTTGATGGTCATTAGGTGCAGCACACTTGGACCTCCACCAATACAGCACCCAGCTAACCTCACAACATATTTAAGTCTTAAAGGGTTGTTTGGCAGCCAAAAAAAAGCGTGCTGCCCATCCCAACTGTGTCCCTCTGTGGCGTCCAGTTCAATGACGTCAGTATGCAGACATCACTTGCATATGCGCATGTTCAGTGAGCAAGTTCCAATGTGGACTTGTTCACTGAAACATAGAGAGGGTCAGCCTTAACCTAAACAAATGCAAACAAAGGTCCTCCAGCAACTGCTCCCACTGTAAAACAGAACCCTCCAACAATAAAGATCCACATCAAGATGTGGAAAACTGTGCACCTGAGGAGTCACTGCTCAGTAAAGATGGATCTCAATCTTGGTGCAGAGGAGGTTTACCAGGATACTGACTGGATTAGAGGACATGTGCTGTAAGGAGAGGTTGGACAAACTAGGGTTGTTTTCTCTGGAGCAGTGGAGGCTGAGGGGAGACCCAATAGAATTATGAGAGGCATAGATAGAGTAGACAGCCAGTATCTTTTTCCCAGGGTTGAAATGTCTAATACTAGAAGGCATGCATTTTAGGTAAGAGGGAGAAATTTCATAAGAGATGTGCAGGGCAAGTTTTTTTATATAGCGAGTGGTGGGTGCCTGTAATGTACTACCAGGGGTGGTGGTGGAGGCAGATATGATTGAGGCATTTAAGAGGCTCTCAGATAGGCACATGAATATACAGAGAAGGGAGATATATGGATCAGGTGCAGGCAAAAAGGAGTAATTTAATTAGGCGTCATTAGTTTAAATTGTTCGGCACAACATCATGGGCTGAAGGGCCTGTTCCTGTGCTGTACTGTTCTATGTTCTAACAAGTCTCAATTGTGCTTATAATTAAATCAATACATGTAGCGATGGATGCCAGTGTTTGTTTAAAGCATTTCTCATTTGGATTTACTGAATTTCTGGGGGCTGGTCATATTGTTTAAAAGTTGTTTGAAAACTTAAGTATGACCACAATGCTTCTGGAAAGTCCTCTACTATTACCACAAACTCTTGAAAAGCATGATGGAAATGTTGCAGAAAAGTGGAAGATGTTTGGGTTAGCTTGTACCAGTGGAACTAGAGCAGAAGATGGAACAAGTTATGGTAGCAACATTTCTTACCATGACAGAAGTTGAAGCACTTGAAGTTTATTTCACTTGGACGGACTGGGACAAAGAGGGGGATGGAGCACATGATTAGTATTGAAGAAATGTTATGAATCTTGCCAACTGTGGGAAAAAAACCCTGCAGAAGATATAAATTTAATAAGAGAAGGCAAGATACTAGTGAATTGTGTGATCAATACAGAAGAGCATTGTGAAAGCTTGCCAAAGGTTGTGAGTTACATGCAATTACACTGGAAGAGATACCCAGAGACAGACTTATGCTGGATGGAATTGCAGACTCAAAGGCGCAAAAGGGATTGTTCTGAGAAACCTGCCTGACCCTAGAGAGAATGAACATAAAACATTACAGCACAGTACAGGCCCTTCGGCCCACGATGTTGTGCCGACATTTTACCCTGCTCTAAGATCTATCTAACCCTTCCCTCTCACATAGCCCCCCATTTCTCTATCATTCATGTGTCTATCTAAGAGTCTCTTAAATGTCTCTAATGTATCTGCCCCCACAACCTCTGCCGGCAGTGCATTCCACGCACCCACCACTCTCTGTGTAAAAAAACTTATCCCTGACATCCCCCTTATACCTTCTTCCAATCACCTTAAATTATGTCCCCTTGTGTTAGCCACTGTCGCCCTGGGAACAAGTCTCTGACTGTGAATGGATGAGATTTGTCATGCAGCAGGAAGCATGGAGGTTTGACTTAAAATCAGCAGGCCAGAATGAGAGGCAGTTTGTAAAACCAAGGAAATCACCAGGGGTGGCAGAAAAAAGCCGCAAGCTAAGACTAAAGAAACTCAAGGACACAAGAGTGTTCAAATTGTGGGGTGGGGGGGGCGGGGGTGGTGGTGTAGTTGGAACCTTAGTTCCACAGGAAAGAAGTACATCCTACTGTTGCTAAAATATGCAACAAGACAGAAAGAGCAATCGTTTTGCATTGAAAAGCAGTGGAAAAGAATCACCTGCACATAGGTGGCTGGCCAGAACAACTGATGAGAAACCAAGGACAATAATTTTTTGTTGTCAGTGAAGCCAGTGCTTATTGTTTGGATGTTGAGTGTTTTACACTCAGTCAGCCAACTACCTGACATTTCAAATAGGTACAGGAGCTAATGTAATGTAATTCCACTTTATTTGTACAAAGAAGGCTATAAAAGATTTTAATTATGCAAAGTGGAATTAATTAAATCGCTGCTTATGACGGTGAAAGTTATTGCCCTGTTGTAGGACAGGTACGACTGTTGGCTCAGCATGGTAATTATAAACGTGAGTTGCACCGTGAACCTGCTGATACTATGACACTAAGTTCTGCTGGGCAGAAAGGCATGTCTAAGCATGGATGGTATCAAGTATGATGATAATGAGACAATTAATAGAACACCATCTCCTAGAGTCATGTGATAAATGTTCAATGATTAGAGGCCAGTTTCCAAGAAGAGTTTATTGCAGAAATATGTTGAGGTGTTTAGTGCTGGGATTGGATAATTTAAAGGTGAGCACCAAATCAGCCATGATGAAACAGCAAATGTGTTCCAACACCTGGTAGGTGCCTCTGTCTTCAGGGGCAAGCTGGAAGAACCATGAGATGTTCTGGTCAGATATTCCAGTTCCAGCAATAATACAACAGGTTGGTTCAGTTCCGTCATAGCCATATCCAAGAAGGATGGATTACTATGAATACACTTAGATCCTAAAGATTTAAATAAAACTGTTGGGACAGATTATCCAGTCTGACATCATCTGCCATTTTCCGGTAACTTGTGGCCAGAATAAGTACCACTCAGCACACAGGAGCCTGTCGAGCTCCTGACTGAGTTTGGTAGGATATCGCTGTGGCTCACTCTGCAGAATTCCAGCCTCCCCTCCTTGGACTACAGAAACCAGCCTCCCCTCCTTGGACTCTGTCTTTACTTCTCACTGCCTTGGCGAAGCAGCCAGCATAATCAAAGACCCCACCCACCCAGGTCATTCTCTCTTCTCTCCTCTCCTCTTCCATCAGGTAGAAGATACAGGAGCCTGAGGGCACATACCACCAGGCTTAAGGACAGTTTCTATCCCACTGTGATAAGACTATCGAACGGTTCCCTTACACGATGAAATGGATTTTGACTTCACGTCTACCTTGTTGTGACCTTGCACGTTATTGCACTGCACTTTCTCTGTAGCTGTGACACTTTACTCTGTATCGCTATTGTTTTTACCTGTACTACATCAATGCACTCTGTACTAACTCAATGTAATCGCACTGTGTAATGAATTGACCTTATCGATACGCAAGACAAGTTTTTCACTGTACCTCGGTGCAAGTGACAATAATAAACCAATACCAATGTGCAGGGAGGTCACATGACTGGTTTACACATGTACTGATGAAGTAACTTCCTTCATTTTATGGGTGTGTGACATGGAGACCCTTGGTGACTTGTCCCAGCTGTGCCTTTCTTTGAGGTGGAGACTGGCCTTATAGAGTTGACAAACATTATTGGGGTTTCCAAGTCAATCATCTGGGAGGAAATGGGAGGGTGAAAAATTGAAAAACTATTAAAAATATTTTTGAAAAAAGCTAGGACCAGCATCTATCTTCTTTCAGTTGTTTGTGTAAAATTCCCTGCCCTGATGGCTGGTATTTTGTGGAAAAAATAACATGGGCAATTCTCAACATATGCACATCCCCCCTGTATTTCCCCCCACTACACCCCCTTACCCACACACCTCAGGAATCTTGGACTGAGACAGAGACTCCAGGGTCCCATTCAGATGAAGGCTTCTCACCACTCAGTTGTTAGGTTGCACTGAAAAATCTTGGTGGAGCAGGATCACTCAATGGCTTGGACCTTCTGCTGAGATAAAGTCCCAGAGATACCACCTCCCAGCAAAGGACCTACCTGACTTCATCAGCAGGCAGTGGGGAAGTGGTCAGCTCAGTGATCAGCAATACCCCTGTCAACCCAGCCACCTTCCAACTGGAAGTGAAGGTAAGTCCTGGCAGTTACTCCAGTAAATCCCAGCCTGTAGGTCCAAGCATTAAAAGGGAGCATTATCCACTGCCAGTGATAGAATATATGATTAAACACCTATGAGGTGGTAAAGGTTTTTGGTGTTTGTAATGAGATTGGCAAGTGAGTTTAAATCATCATATTCACCTACTTTTCATGCACCTTTGAGAGACATCACTGGGATGCTGTTTGGAATCAGCTCTGTGCCAGAAGTTTCCCAAAGGAAAATGCATGAGTTGGTGGAAGGACTCAAGGAAAAGAAGTCATTACTTATGATTTTGTGCCCGCAGATTTTTTGGAGAAAAGCTGGAGGAAATAATTCATGACCGTGACAAACATTTAGATGTTTTTCTTCAAAGGTGCAGTGAGTGTGGAGAAGTCTTAAATAAAGATGAAGTGAAAATTTGGAGGGAAGAGTCTGCACATATTGCTACAGGCTAAGGACTTTGTGTAGATCGAACCAAAGTTAAAGCAGTTTTAGAGATACTGACATGAACAGATATGGCAGGGGTCCAACATTTGTTGGCACTTGCCCAATATCTGAGTAAGTTTCTGCCTCAGTTATCAGATATGGTGAAGCCACTCAGATGTTTAACAAGAGACAGAGAAGTACAGACAGAATCCCAAGAACTGGTCTGAAAAATCTTAAAGTAGCCATCACTAAAACAGCAGGTTGTGATTTTATAATCTAGTGTAAGATATGAATATAAGATATCTTTATTAGTCACATGTACATTGAAACACACAGTGAAATACGTCCTTTTGCGTAGTGTTCTGGGGGCAGCCTGCAAGTGTCACCACACTTCCGGCGCCAACATAGCATGCCCACAACTTCCTAACCTGTACATCTTTCGAATGTGGGAAGGAACCAGAACACCCGGAGGAAACCTACGCAGACACAGTGAGAACGTACAGACTCCTTACAGACAGTGGCCGGATTTGAACCCGGGTTGCTGGCGCTGTAAAGCTTTATGCTAATCGCTACACTACCGTGCCTGCCAGCATAAGTAGGCCATCTGGCATTTCAAGTCTGCTCCACCTTTCAGCAAGAGCATGGCTGATCTTCTTCCTCCGAGTCATTTTCCAGCACTATCCCTACATCATTTGATTTGTTAATATCCAGAAATCTTTTGACCTCTGTTTTGAATGAACTCAATGACTGACACTTTGAGGGATCACAACAAATCTTAACTACAATTATATTTAGAGAGGTATTATTGACCCGGATAGGAGGAATAGTGGGAAGCAGGCAAGGCATTCCAGGTGCTTGGTGGAGAAGACTTCTTTCTCTGCTGTGTGCCTCTGTAAAGATACATCGTGTAAACTGCTTCAGTGGTTATTCAAGTCACAAAATATTTTCTGCAGGTTAGAGGTTAGTTTGAAAAATGATGGTCCCCAAAATCAGTTTAGCCTTGGAAGATGATGGCTAGAAGGAATTGCACACTTGTTTACTTGCATACAAAGTTAAGAGGAAAGGATGAAGAAACTGAGAATGTGACCTTTTAGAGAACTTTAAAGTTTTGCATGGTTTTGCTTGAATACACATATAGAGAATGTTTCTGCTACTGAGAAGGTACTAAACTAGCAGTCAGTAAGATAATCACCAGAGAAACAAATAGGGAATTCAAAGAATTTTTCTAATCCAAAGAGTGTAAAGAATGTGGGATTCATTACCACTGGGTGTGGTTGAGGGAAATAGTATAAATGTAATTGAGGGTAAACAATTAACCATATGAGGGGAGAGGAATTAGAGGATTCTTCCAATAGGGTTAGATAAGCAAATAAGGGAGAAAGCTCAGCAAATGAGAACTGCCGGCATGGACTGGTCAGGCTGAATACCCAGTCTCTGCTTTATACTGTAACTAATTCCTTGCAACAACTGTTATACATGGGGGATCATTTTAATGGTAGTCATGGGGAAATGGAGTCTTTCTTTGTAATTTTATATGTTTCCCACATTAATGAAGGAGGTTGAAAATGGTGAAAAATGTAACTTTGGCTTCATGTGGAGTGAGCTAATTTAATCAGGAGGTAATGAATTTAATTTTTACTCCATTCTCGGATCACTGAAGCTGAAATAAATGCTGAGCCTGTGCATATTTCCTCGTTACCATTTTCATTTCTCCATCACAAAACATTGAGTTAAATTAGGCAATTGATATTTTGCATTTAACTTTTAAATGGGGTCTGCTTCCCTGAAATGAGTAATTTATAATTATATGTACTATATGCCAATTTAAGCCCAAAGCTGGAATGGAAAAGTCATTACATCAATGTGTAATACATAACCTGAAATCCTAAGTTTGTCAGGAGAAAAATGGTTCAAGCTATCCATTGTAATGGGATGTGATGTTTGGGTTGCCCACGGAGAATTTAGTAATTCATTGAAAACAGCTTGTACTATTACTTCTAATAAACATTGTCCATTCTTGATCCAGTCATGAAGCATATACTTCACTCAAAAGGTTTGGCTTGAACCAACTATGGATGTTCATCCAGAACAGTAACCTTGAATTATAATGTTTCCTTTGCTTCTCCTTAAAGTGGTGATGAGGATACAATACTGAAGAACTGTTTAGAAATGTTTAGAAATTTGCTGTAAGAGGTATGAAATATCTGGTGTCAAATTATGGTGGTACAATTGTAAGTACAAAGCATTTCTGGGTGAGAAGGTGTTGCCAACATAGAGGAATCACATTGTAGACTTGCAAGTGGTTTCTAAAGAAAATATAATATGACTCACCAAGGACCCATAGTATGTGACAAGAATTTATTATTCAAAGTGAAAATAGCTACTGGATTCAAAGTAAAATCAGCTACAGCTTAATGCCACATAGTTTCAGAAATAGCCAGGAATGATCTGGGAGAATTGTTCATCAACTGGAATATCTACTCCAGCACAAAGACCACAAGATATGTATTTATGTTGTTGGATTAAGAACGTGTGTTCAAATTTTATGCCAATAGTTAAGAAGTAGTTTAAATTGTATGGAAACTAATTCATAGAAATTTATTTGGGTTTATTTGAATATTAGGAATTTGAACTCTCCATGTTCATAGGGTCATAGAGTTACGCAGCATGGAAACAGGCTCTTTGGCCCAACTTGTCCATGCCGACCAAGCTGCTTTCCTGAGCTAGTCCCATTTACATAGAACATAGAACAGTACAGCACAGAAACAGGCCCTTTGCTCCAAGATGTCTGTGTTGAACACAATAACAAATTAAACTAAATCTCTTCTGCCTGTACATGATCCATGTCCTTTCATTCCCTGCATATTCATGTGTTTATCTAAAATCCTCTTAAATGCCACTATTGTATCTGTTTCCATCACCACCCCTGACAGCCCGTTCGAGGCACTCACCACTCTCTGTGTAAAAACCTTGCCCCGCACATCTCCTTTAAACTTTCCTCCTCTCACCTTAAATGCATGCCCTCCAGTATTTGGCATTTCAACCCTGGGCAAAAGATTCTGAGTGTCTACCCTATCTATGCCTCTCATAACTTTATAAACTTCTATCAGGTCTCCCTTCACCCTCCAATGCTCTAGAGAAAACAACACAAATTTGTCCAACCTCTCGTTATAGCTCATACCCACTAATCCAGGCAGCATTCTGGTAAATCTCTTCTGCATCTTGTCCAAAGCCACCATATCCTTCCTCTAATGAGAATTGCACACAATACTCCAAGTGGGGCCTAACCAAAATTTTATACAGCTGCAGTATGACTTCCTTACTCTTATACTCAATGCCCCAACCAATGAAGGCAAGCATGTCATACACCCTCTTTACCACCCTATCTACTTGTGTGACCACTTTCAGTGAGCTATGGACTTGGACTCTCTGTACATCAGTGCTGTTAAGGGTCCTGCCACTAACTGTACACTTTCCCCTTACATTTGAACTCCCAACATGCAACACCTCACAGTTGCCCAGATTAAACTCCACCTGCCATTTCTCCCCCATATCTGTGATCTATATCCCGCTGCATCCTTTGAAAGCCCTCTGCACTGTCCACAACTCTACCATTCTTTATGTCATCAGCAAACTTACTAACCCACCCATCTACATTTTCATCCAAGTCATTTACGTACATCACAAACAACAGAGGCCCCAGCACCAATCCCTGCGGAACACCACTGGTCACAGATCTCCAGTCAGAGTAACACCCTTCCACCATTACCCACTGTCTTTCTATCATTTGCCTGCATTTGGCCCATATCCCTCTAAACCTTTCCTATCCATGAACCCATCCAAATGTCTTCTAAACATGGTAATTGTACTTATCTTTACCACTTGCTCTGGCAGCTTGTTCTATATACTCATCACCCTCTGTGTGAAAAACGTGCTGCTAAGGTCCACTTTAAGTTTTTCCCTTCTCTCCTTAAATCTGTGCTCTCTAGTTTTAGACTCCCCTACCCTGGGAAAAGACTGTGACAATCCATCTATGCTCCCCATGATTTTATAAACCTCTCTAAGGTCTGTCCTCAGCCTCCTTCACTTCGGGGAAAACAGTCCCAGCCCATCCAGTCTCTCATTATAACTCAAACTCTCCAGTCCCGGCAACATCCTTGTGATTTTTTTTCTGCACTTTCTCTCGCTTAATCACATCCTTGGTACTGTACGGCGATCAGAACTGCAGCCAATATTCCAGTTGCAGTATCACTGACATCTTGTACAGCTGTAATGTTGCATTGAATGTTAAAATCAGAGACCTTTGAACAAGTATAAAAATAAGGAGGTAAGAAATGTGCACCATTTCATGGTAATCATGGTAATACAAAAAAACCTTTCTAGGGCAAGGATTGCTGCCAAGATGGAGAAACCACACTGCAGATTTGAAAATAAGTCAGAAATAAATCTATATAACATTACCAGATGAATTAATAGAATATGATGAGGAGTACATTATTTAAAATAAGAACATCCATTGGAGAAAGCATAATGGAGAACCTACTGTGACATGTTAGGGTTACTGCAGACTTAGAGTCATACAGTCATAGAGTCTTACAGCATGGAAACAGGTCCTTCAGCCCAACTCGTCCATGCCAACTGTATTGCCCAGTGAGCTAGTCCCACCTGCCCATGTTTGGCCCATAGCCCTCTAAACCTCTCCTATCCATGCTGATACTTGCTGCATCTTAAATAGTGGGTCTTATTTTATGTCCTCTCAAAGTTAGAGTTTTGTTTCAGCAACGAATTGTTAATGAATAAAGTAGCACAGCCATTTCTGGAAGTACCAAATGTCACATTTTTTCTGCACCTCTGTGGACAATAATGCCTATCAGGCAGGGCTAAAGCTGCTTTTCAGTGTAAAGTCACTATTTTACTGGATAGAGAGCTTAGCATGTCATAGAGCTCCAACCGAGATTTTCATTCACAAGGCTCAGAGGGACATTGGCATGTGGGATATAAAAACACTTTTCTTTTTTGAATATGCCCTATTCAGTACATTAAAGTCATTTAATGCAGGTTTTTAAATTGTTGGGCCAAGATCTACACCAGGGGCAGCATTCTTAGAGAGCAGCACCACTTTTGAAACTTGTATAATAACTTCCCATTATAAAGGACTTAGTATCTTTTGTAAATATTTTCAATACTTCAATCCAAAATTATTCCAGGTTGGCCCCAAAAAATGTTCAGTTGGCCATTGCTACCAGTGCTGTATTTAGTGTAATGTAGTTGACCAGAGCAACAAAAATGGAAAGATGTGTATTAATGTTCTGATCCACTTACATCATCTTACTATCCTCATTCACATAAGACAAAATGATGAAATTGTGATTTCCTTTTGTGCCTTAAGGAGGAATGTCAGCCTTAGAAATTATCTCACCCATTGTCAACAAAAATACATTTCCAGATCAATTATAGTTCAAGAAAATCTAATTAAAATAAACTTTCCATACAATCCAGTTTTGATATCTCTGTAGAAATTCATGTCAAACTGCGGTTAATGTCCACGAAAACAAGATTGATACCTAATTATATGCCTCAAAACTCTATCAACCAATAATAGGAACTCTATCCTTTTAACCAGGTCTCAAAGGCCGCAGCTTAACTTTTTAACTCCCAATTGACATCCAGTTGGATTTGCAAGTGAGCTAGCAAAACGTGTGAGTCACCAGTCACACACTGGTTTACCGATGGCCAAATTCCATGACGTTTAATTATCTGATGCTCAAACCACAAAATCCTCATTTAAAGATAATCATGAGGGTCTCATATACCTTTATGGGTCCCTGTCTCAAGTTCAAAATAAATTGTTGTTAAAATGGTGGTAGATGGCAATATGATATAAACATGGTACTGGGAGCATCAACACTATTTTAACCCCGCCCAACTCATTTCCATAGGGTGGACATGTTTAGAATTAGGCCAGTGCTCTGTGTTGATCTGATAATCCCAAAAACTGTTGAGTAAAAATACACATCCATCTGTGCAGCTTCAATCCATAATATGTAAAGGTATAGCAGTCAGGTTTTCAAATTAACAATGGAAAGGTCTTTTAATTGATATACTGTATATTATTTGATAAAGCTCCATGAATGCTAGGCCAAACACAGACTGTACTAATCTTTACACCAACAACGGGGGGAGTAATATTTAATAAAAATACATAAACTTACAGATTTTGAATATATCTTTTATTCAAACTTTTCCTGCAGCCTATATTTTGAATTTAGAACCTTACTGGACCACCTCAAACAAGACATAGCAGTTACCTCACTTAGTGACCTCGCTTAGTACAAGATCGTGCTCACAGTGATTTGCAAGGAAATGTTGCACAAACACAACTTCATCAACTACTTTGAGAAATAACTTGTAATAACTTTAGCCTCGAGATTTAGCAATGCACTAGCCTGATATTATGATGTATATTTGCAGAACATTAGGCTAACCGAACAAGACTCATGAATACATTTGGATTTGGATTTCTAAAAGTCATTTGATATGGCGTCACATAAAAGGTTCTTGCACAAGATAGCAGTGCATGGAGTTGGGAGTAATATACTTGCATGCATATGAGACTGGATAACTATCAGAAAGCAGAGTCAGTATAAATTGATCATTTTCAGATTGACAATCAGTGACAAGTAGGCTGCCGTGGGAATTTGTGCTGGGTTCTCAACAATTTACAATCTATATCAATGTCTTGGATGAGGGGACCAAGTGTACCTATCCACATTTGCTGTTGATACAAAGATGGGTGGATTAGCAAGTTGTGTGGAGGACATTAAGAGCTTGCAAAGGGATACTGATAGGTTAAGTGAATGGTCAAGATGTTGTCAAATGGAATATAAATGTGGGAAAATGGCAGGTTATCCACAGTAGAAGGGAGAATAAAAAAGCAAATTATGATTTAAATGATGTGATACTGCAAAATATTGCAGTACAAAGGAATCTGGGGGTCCGAGTACATAAACAGAAAGGGTTGGCATGCAGGCACAGCAAGCAATTAAGAAGTCTAATGGAATGTTGACCTTTATGTAAGGGTCATGTAGTATAAAAGAAGGGAAATTTTGATGCAACTTTACAGGGTGCTGGTAAGGCTGCACCTGGAATACTGCATAGAGTTTTGGTCTCCATATTCATGGAAGGGTATACCTGAATTGGAGTCTGTACAGAAAGCTTCATTGCATTGATTCCTGTAATGAAGGGATTGATGTATGAAGAGAGATTGAACAGTTGGGGCCTGTACATTGGAGTTTAAAAGGAGGACAAGAGACCTTTTTGAAACCTACAAGATTCTGAGAGAGATCAACACAGTGCTGACAAGCTGATTCCCCTCATGGGGTTTCCAGAACAATGGGGCATAGTTTTAGAATAAAGGATCTGACAGGGATAAGAAGGAATTTCTTCTCTCAGAGGGCTATGAGTCTTTGGAATTCTTCACCCTGAGTGATATGGAGGACAAGTCATTGAATATATTCAAGGTGAAGATTGACAGACACTTGAACCACAAGGGCATTAAGGGGCATGGGGAGAGAGCAGGAAAACAGTGTGGAGGCAAGACTGGAAAAGCCATCACCTCTCTGGTTGAGGACCAATTGGCCTGTTCCTTTCCCTGTTTCTTATGTTCTTATGTCCTAAAATTACCTTGAGCATTGATCGTTCAACTTCAGGAATTAAAGAAAAATTATATTACCACCATATTTTTTCTCTCCATCTCGGATACTTGCTACCCAGAGCATGTTAACCAGTAAAGCGTTCAGTGGAAAACGCAGAGAGGGATCTTTGACCCTTTTTCTTTGCAGGGCAGGTAGGCTCAGAATAGGAGATAAAAGGAGCAGAAAGCCAGAGGTCCCAGAAATTCCACTCAACTTGCATCTAGAGCACTTGTAACACCTGGAGGCAGCAGAATGTAGCATGTTGTGTAGTGACTTCAGTGGGATTTATTAGGGGCCCACAGGGGAGATAAAATGGGATCCCTTTATAAGGGGCCCACTTGCTTAGCTGGATATGCAACCAGTTGCAGTTCTTCATGGTACAACATGGTACAACATGGGGGGCCGAAGGGCCTGTATTGTGCTGTATTGTTCTATGGTTCATTTAAGAACTATTCTTCATGTGTAGTTAGGCAATGAATATTGCCATGCTTCTCAATCACAAGGCTTTACCTGATTTTGTTGTATGTTTATTAACTATCACTTGTAGACTTCCCTACTCCTTGGCTCGGTTTGGTGTCCTTGATTCATGGTGTAAGGAGTTCAGTATTTTCTCTAAAAGATGCATAACTATTACCTTGTCTTCTAGATTTTAATAGATAGCAATATTCAGTACCTGTGACTCGAAGTCTATCAGCACCGACCACCACCTCTTCCTCTGCTGCAGAAAACAGCATTCTGCCTGTGTTGGAGTGAACTTCAAAGTGTTTTCCATGGGCTTGCAGTGTGTTGGGTCCTTGAGCCAAAAGAAAAACAATATCTAAGTAAAAGAAAGTAGTGACACATGAAGATTCCTAAAGGAAGAAAAAATCAATATCAAATAACCTTGTGAGAGTGCTTCAACAATGTTACTGATATATTTTGAAACAAACTCTAGCTTTAACAATGGCAGTCAAGGCAGAGATATTTGAAATGTTTTTGTTCTTTTCTTGTTTCTAAGATTTTCCAGATAAATGGACAAAGAATTACAAATTTCAAGGGTGAGCAGGAAAGAATTCTTGGGAATAAAGCTTTGAAAAGCTGTTTTTCTCAGTCAAAAAGCGCTTTTACTTCACAAAATGTTGAGGAATGAAAGACAAGTTGGGTGGAATTTGAGAAATAAACACGTTGATCCTCAGCAGACATAGAGATCAGACCAGCAAGAAAGCTTATCAAAATATTTTTTTTTTCTCAAGTAGCAATTATTGTGTGCAATTTACACCCCCTTTTACAGCTCCAGTTTCTCATAAATATATAACTTTAGCTACTATTTGTTGTAGCCACTCCAACTGCTGTTGATATTCACCTCTGCTAGACTGGTGTGTGGCTTTCATTTAGTCAGTGGTGCCTATTAGTTTGAGATGTTGGGAATCCATATTGTAAATTAAGGATGGTGAGAGTGGGCTTGACTTCCTTAACCTTCACATTGATTTCGGATACCCCAGAAAAATCACTGCAAAAGTTCCTCAGGTTGTTTTTAGCAAAAACAGCAGTAGGAGAGAGGAAAGGTTGACATCTCATCCCCTCTGTAAAGTATTTGGTATGTGAATAAAGGGAGGAAAAGAACACTGAATTCTCTTCTTCCCATTAAGTAATTTATGTTTGTGAGATTAGAATGGTCTGACTCTGAATCAGGTGCAGCTGCTCAACCTGCATAGAGTCATAGACTTATACAGCACAGAAACAACCCCTTCAGCCCACATTGTCCATGCTGACCAAGGTGTCTTCCTGAGCTAGTCCCATTTGCTTGCATTTGGCCCACATCCTTCTAAACCTTTCCTATCCATATACCTATCCCAATGTCTTTTAACCATTGTAATCGTACCCACCTCTATCACTTCCTCTTGACAGCTACCACCCTCTGTGTGAAAAACTTACCCCTCAGGTCCCCTTTAAATCTTTCTCCTTTAATACAAAGCCCTCTAGTTTTAGAATCCCCTACCCTGGGAAAAAGACTGTGACAATCCATCTAACTTATGCCCTTCATGATTTTATAAACCTTAATAAGGTCATCTTCACTCCAGCGAAAACAGTCCCAGCCTATCCCTTCTCTCCTTATAACTCAAGCCCTCCAGTGCCGGCAACATTTTTGTGAATCTTTGCTGCACCCTCTAGCTTAATCACATCCTTCCTATAGTATGGCAATCAAAACTGCACACAATATTTCCCAACAATTTCACCCATGTCCTATACACCTGAAACATGACAACCCCAACTTGGACAAACGCAAGTGTGTGATACGCCTTCTTCACAAACTTATCTACTTGTGTTGCCACTTTCAGGGAACTATGTACTTGTACCCTAAGGTCTCCAGGGCCCTGTCTTTCACTGTGTATGTCCTGCCCTGGTTTAACTTCCTAAAATGCATCACCTTGCACTTGTCTGAGTTAAATTCCATCTGTCATTCCATGGCCCACTTTTCCAGTTGATCTATATCCTGTGGTATCCTTAGACAAACTTCATCACTGTCCAGTACACCACTAATTTTGGTGTCATCTGCAAATTTGCTAATCATGCCATCTACGCACAGTAGTGTAGCGGTTCGTGTAACACTTTACAGCGCCAGTGACCCGGGTTCAATTCCGACTGCTGTCTGTAAGGAGTTTGTACGTTCTCCCCGTGTCTGCGTGGGTTTCCTCCGGGTTCTCTAGTTTCCTCCCACATTCGAAAGATGTATGGGTTAGCAAGTTGTGGGCATGCTATGTTGGTGCCAGAAGCATGGCAACACTTGCAGGCTGCACCCAGAACACTCTATGCAAAAAGATGCATTTCACTGTGTGTTTCGATGTACATGTGACTAATAAAGATATCTTATCTTATAAGTCAAACAACAGAGGATCAAGCACCAATTCCCGGAGCACACCACTAGTCACAGGCCTCCAATCTGAGAAACTACCACCCTCTATCTACTTCCACCAAGCCAATTTTGTACCCAATTGGCTCGTTCACCCTGGATCCCCTGTGATCTATCCTTCTGAAACAGTTAGTGTTGGCTGTAAATGATTGTTCCAGGCCTAAATTCCTGAGATGCAGTAAAATTAAAGTGAACCAGCTGAAATAGAGCTGCAGCTGTTCAGAGTAAACTCTCATGTTTGGATAGATGTGGCTTTTATTGGACATTATTCTCATTCACTCCATCCAATGTCCCTTCATTTTCCCTTAGAATCCCTTTTTAAAGTTACTTCACAGAGCAGCACATTAATCAGAATGCAGTGACAGTGACTTCTACTCTGTGTGTTCCTGCAAAGTCACCTTTCTGTTTAAAGTCAAGTGATTTACTAAGCTCATCCTCACATTCACAGTGGATAATATTACAGGGCAGGCAATGTACCAAGGGGAGTAAAAGTTGCCACCTTGTTCCTAAAGCTGTCAATCCTTAAGGAAGCAAAAGCACATTTCTTTGGTGGTGTAACTTAGGAGCTTTGGTTGCCAGTTATGTACATTGGATAGAAAATGGGCAGTGTGGCTGTGACATTCTGAGATGCACAGTCATATATTAAAATCTCCTGTTAGAAATCTAAACTTGGAAAACTGGCTGGTCTGGAAATCTACCAGCACTCACAGACGCATGATAATTATTCACAGTAAGGCACAGTTTGGGCCACGTGCCTGTTCATTTGAAAATTCAATGGTGTCCAATGCAACCTTACACAGGGTGAAGGGTTTCCTTTGTGCACTGCACCAGAGCAAAGACCGAAGGACCAGAGCCAGGGATGAGGCTGGGGCAAGTTAGGATCATAGTTTGGAAAGGGAGTCAGGTCAAGGGTCAGATGCTGGCAATTGAGAAGTCAGGGTTCTGTGATGAGTCGAAAGGGTATGTAGAGGTTGTTATGGAGTCATAAAGCACAGAAACAGGCCTTTCAGCCCACCGTGTCCATGCTGATCATCAATTAACCATCTACTCTAATCCCATTTACAAGCACTTGGACTGTAACGTTCCATGCCTTGACAATTCAAGTGCTTGTCTAGATACCTCTTAAATGTTGTGAGAGTGCCTGCCTCTATGACCCACTTAGGCAGTATGTTCCAAATTCCACCACCACCTCAGTCAAAGATTCTTCATCAGATCCCCTCTAAACCTCTTCTCACTTTATTCTAAACCTATACCCTTTAATTTTAGGCAACTCTACAACTGGGAAAAGCTTCTAGTACTTTCATGATTTTGCACACCTCAGTCAGGTCCCCCCTCAGCCTCCTCCGTTCCATTGAGGACAAACCGAGCTTATCCAGTGCCTCCTCATAAGGGAAACATCCTGGTGAATCTCCTCTGCACCCCTCCTTGTATTTAGTCATTTAAGTAAAGCCATTATAAAGTTACACCAAACTGTCTTTAGTTTTGTTCTGATGATTAACCAAAAAGAAAAAAAAAGTCCCCTTTTTAGAATCAGGTTATAAAATGTTACACAAGTCCCAACCTAAAGACAGCATAGGGCCCTTTGGTTTGGTATTGAGTCATGGTAATATAGTACAGAAAAACCCTTCGGCCTACCCAGTATTTCCATACTAATGCCACTTATCAGCACTTGGTCCTTGCCTTGATGATTCAAGTGCTCATATAGATACTTATTAAATGGTATTTGAAGCCATAAGTCAACTTCTTAAATTAGAAGGATGGTAAGTTCTCTTGTGTTACAAAACTGGCCCAGCCACATGGATACTACAGCCAAGAAAGCACATCAATGCCCCTAATTCCTCAGAAGGCTAAGGAAAGTTTACTTTTTAAAGGTGCCCCATAGAAAGCATCCTATCCGAATGCATCATGGCTTGGTATGGCAACTGCTCTGCCCAAATCTGCAAGAAACTGCAGAGAGTAGTGGACACAGCTCAGTCCATCATACAAGCCAACCTCCCCTCCATTGACTCCATCTACACTTCCCGCTGCCTCGGGAAAGCAGCCAACATAATCAAGGGCCCCTCCCACCCGAGACATTCTCTCCCCTCCCATCGGGCAGATAATACAAGAACTTTAGAGCTTGTACTACCAGGTTCAAGGACAGCTTCTATCCTGCTGTTATCAGACTCTTGAATGGACCTCCATACAATAAAAGATGGACTGTTGATCTCCCAACCTACCTCGTTGTGGCCCGTACAGTTCATTTATCTATCTGCACGCACTTTCTCTGTAACTGTAACACTATATTCTGTATTCTGTTTTCCTTTTGATTACCTCAATGTACATGTATAGAATGATCTGTCTAGATGGCACGCAAACAAAAGCTTTTCACTGTATCTAGGTACATGTGACAATAATAAACCAATTCCAATTCCTGTATTTCACAAGCACTTGGTATCACACTATTGAACCATCAGGTCCTTTGAGCGGAACTAATAAGCCAGATAGAAGTCTGGTGCTTAGATGAACAGAACCACTGTTATTGAATCAGATTTGCATTAAGGAAATAATAGACTACACAAATTTAGCATATTGTGCATAGAAGTATACAGATGGGTAGTTTGTGAGGTGTTGCATCCTTTTTGTTGCTTTTGCAGGGCATCTGTGTGCTCCCAATACACAGATCCAAGGTTGTCAATACTATCCTGAATACTCCTTCCTTACATTCAGCAGTCCTGAACCAGGGATTCCCAGGAGTCAGTGGGGATGTTGCAATTCTTCAAGGAAGAAATAAGTAATTCTGTAGCAAGAATATTCTATGCCAGTGGACACTAATTTGGATAGAGGAGCCACAGTGTGAATATAGGGTGGGAGTGGTAATATGACCAGGTCATCCACAGGTTTGGATTGAGAGTTTTGAGTTTGGAGGAGGTGGGACCGGTATATAGGTGGGAAACGTAATGGAGCGCAGGCAAGTAAATACATTAAAAGGGACCTACTTGAGACGAGTCTTGCTCAGTGGGGACCCCTTTAAACAGCCTGTCTGTAGACCAATGCTCTAAGAGAACAATGCACAGGGAATGACATTATTATATGCACATCAGACAAGGAAAATAGCTGATTCAAACACACATGATTCATATCTGGAATGGCGCAATTTGATGCAAAGACCTTGACAAACATGTTTCTCTCTGGGAAAAATTGATTTTCATACGTATCATGTTGATAAAAACCAAGCTGCACAATCAAATATCTGGGTAACTTTATATTGTAAAATTGAATAACTTTCAGTGAAAAAAATATTAATATATAAACCATAAAGTAGGCCATCAAATATGTGCTGTGCTTATAGTTGCAGTGATGGGATTTTAAATAAGTTCATTTGAACTTTCCATTTCATTGAAGTCACTTACACAAAAGTTTAATTATGGGTGAGGAAGTACTTAGAATATCTTATGCAATGGAAATGTGCCCACAAATGGAAATTTAATGCTTTGGACTAATCTATAAATAAAGTGCATACCAAGAACATGAAAAAAAACAATCTTTTCTATGTATAAATGCTGAATAAAACACATAATTAGTCACTAGTTAACTCTCTAGGCCAGTGTTATTACTACTTTTAGGTCGTCAGTAAAGTAATTCATCTCCCTTGAAAAGCTCAATCTTGCACAAGATGGAACATAATTTCTCCACTTAAGCTAAATGGTGAGAGGAACTGTTTAATTGAGATAGATTCAACCATTGCCTCCCTCAGCAGAAATAATGGCTCTGATTATAAAGGGGAGGGTTTGAAGGACAATGCTCCTCTCTTGGTCCAGAAGGGAACCTGTTTTGCCCATAATCCTCCATCTGTCATTTTTCGACTATCAGGGAGGGAATGACTTCTACCTCACTTACAACTCCTTTAGGTCTTGATGATACCAATGGGAAACCATATGTGTATTTCCTACTTCTGATCCGGGCTTCCTGAATATTCCCAGTAGTTTTTGTTTTCATGCAGTTTAAGTATCAATTTTTTGCATTAACAAGCAAAAAAGCTGCCGATGCTAGAAATCTGAAATAAAAGCAGAAAATGCTGTAAAAATTCAGCAGGTCAGACAGCATTCATGGTGAGAGAAACATGGAGTGGAGACGTAGGGAAACTGAATGATAACGTACATGTTGTTGTCTCACCAATGGAGACCCTTTTCCTCTGCTTGCAGGACAAGACGGCTTATAACAGAAGCTATGAAGAAAGAGCGGATAGGTTGGGATTGCTTTCTTGGAACAAAGGAATCTAAGGGAGACTTCCTTGAGGTGGATAAAATTATGAAGGGTCCAGGTGCAGGAAAGAGCTATTGCTCTTAGCTGAGGGACCAAAACCCAGGGGATACAGGCTTAAGATAATTGATAAAAGGATTAAAAGGAAGGTGAGGGAAACCTCTTTCACCTAGAGGATGGTAAGGGTCTAGAACTCACTGACTGAAAGGGCAGTAGAAGCAGAAGTACTCATCACATTTAAATAGGACTTGAATATGCAGTTGAATAGCCATACATTGCAGGGCTACAGACCTGATGCCGAGAGATGAGATTAGGTTAGTTAGCTCTTTTTGATTGGCACAAAAATGATGGGCTGAATGGCCTCCTGTGGCATAAATTTTCCATGATTATAGAAGAAGCAGAACACAGGAGGATGTAGAAACTTCAGGGTATTGGCAATGTTCAAGGTAGCCACACACACAGTTCAAAGAATGGAGAGTATCTCCCCAGTCACTTTTGTACTTATTCACAGTGACACAGGCATATGTTCAAACACATTAATGCGGCATGTTGGATAACGTAATGCAATCAGTATTTGAGAAAAGTCCTGCAGCTAGCACAATGTTAAGAAAGGATTAGGATTGTGAGAAGGACCAAATGGTGCTAGCAATGGCCAGAAGCCAACTCTACCTGCTTGATCTGCGTTAAATATCTCAAATTCTGCACTCAACATCAATAATTTAAATTTTGGAATTTTAGTAGTAAAGGAGTTACTCTAACAAAATGTATCAAATTTTATCTGATAAACATTCCCATGAAGCACTATAACATGTGCAGGTTGTTGCATTAGTTTCTACAATGTCATTTAAAATTTCTTTACATGAAAACACTCACTGAAAGTATATCATTGTTCAAAGTGTATCAAAGTCCTCCTGTTCATTGTTAGGATTAGTTTTAAAACCCAACTGGACAATGATTAAAGCTGCACAAGTAATTAACTCTCTCAATATTAATGTCTACCAGGAATAAATGAACACTTTCATCTTTGTCAAGGAAAGGGCTATTTTTCTAAATGAATTTTTAATAGATGTTTTGAGACAACTGGAAAAAGATGCCAATGACTTCTATAATGTTATTAATTAGCTCAACTTTGTGAAAACTTGCTTCAGGGTTTCCCTGCCATAACATTGTTAAATGCTTGCACACTTCTGCAGGATGCTTAATTTGCATTACACTTGGCCTATTACATTTTTAATCAACATCCTAAATTTGGTAGTGAACATTGGTGTAGTAATGACAAAAGCTTTATAAAATGCATTTCCAGTAAGACAGGAAACGCTGAGTGGAAATATATTTAGTGGGAAGAGATACAGCATTCACATGTCTTTCTGAACAAGTCAGCGGAAAACAGTTCCTGAAAGTAGATATAACCAAATGTGATGCTGGGTGATGTCAATGATCATTATTATTTAAAAAAATTCACATGGTTTGGTGGTATGGAAATCGTTCTTATGGTGCTCTTGTTATTTTACTTCAGCTCTGCACAATTAAATATGATCTTTGTATGGAATGTAACACCATAACTATTATTTCTGGTTCATTTTGCACAGGAGGCACTTCCTAATATGAATTATGTTTACATGGCTTATGCAATTTCTGCATCAGCTAGACAGCAAATTACATTATTCCACAAGCAATGCATCTTTTGGAGCACTATAGAGGAATTAGACTATGTTGTGCAGAAGCAAGCCAAGTTGGGCACTCGTAAGAAACTAGGTCTATGGCAGGCTTTTCAAAGCACTGGAAAAATACCACCAAAGCCGTCTTTGCAAAATCCTCTGAATTCATTGGAAGGAAAAGCCTTAATTACTCACAGCTGGTCACCTAATTTGCAAACCCATCACCAAACTCCTGAAAAATATTCTCTATTGAGAGCTCTTTCATGGAAAGAGATTACCAGATGAACAGAGAAAAAGATTCAAGGATTTGTTCAAAGCCTCTTTGAAGAAATATAATATTGGACATAGAACATCACAGCGCAGCACAGGAACAGGCCCTTTGGCCCACGACGTCTGTGTCAAGGCATCCTAATCCCATCTGCCTGCACATGATCAATATCCCCCCCATTCCCCACCCCCCATTCTGAGAATCAAATAGATGGCCCAGTTTCAAAATAAGCTACAGACTATGTGTCAGTGATATCATAGAACAAAGAACATAGAACAGTAAAGCACAGGAACAGGCCCTTTGGCCCACAATATCTATGCTGACCATGATGCCAATCTAACCTAATCCCATCTGCCTGCATGTACGCTTTATCCCTCCATTCCCTGACTGTTCATGTGCCTGTCTAAATACCCCTTAAACATTGCTGTCATGTCTGTTTCAACCAGTTCCCTTGGCACCGGGTTCAAGACACTTACCACTCTCTGTATAAAAAACTTGCCTTGTAAATCTTCTTTAAAGTTTCTCCCTCTCATCTCAAAGATATGTCCTCTACTACTTGACATTTCCACTCTCGGAAAAACTCTCTGACTATCTGCCCTATTTACGCTTTTCATAATTTTTATATACTTCTATGAGGCTGCCCTTTAGCCTCCAATGCTCCAGAGAAAACAATCCAAGTTTGTGCAACCTCTTCTTATAGCTAATACTTTCTAATCCAGGCAACATCCTGCTGAACCACTTCTGCACTCCCTCCAAAGCCTTCATGTCTTTCCCGTAATACAGTGACTAGAAGGGCACACAGTATTTCAAATGTGGCCTAACCAAGGTTTTATACAGCTGCAACATGACTTTCTAACTTTTATACTGAACACCTTGACCAATGCAGGCAAGTATGCTGTACGCTTCCTTACCACCCTATCCACTTGTGTTGCCACTTTCAGGTGGCTATGGAATTACACCCCAAGATCCTTCTGCATATCAATAGTCCGCAATCTCCTGGCATCTACTGTATACTTTCATCTTACATTTGACCTCCCAACATGCAACACTTCACACTTGTCCGATTAAACTCCATCTGCCATTTCTCTGCCCATATTTCCAACTGGTCTATGTCCTCCTGAATTCTTTGACAATCTTCCTCACTATCCACAACTCTGAAAATTTTTGTGTGTCTGTAAATTTACTAATCAGCCCACATACATTTTTGCCCATATCATTTACATATAAAGGCTTCAGCATTGACCCTTGCCAAACACCACAGGTCACAGACCTCCATTTAGAATACCACCCCTCCACCACTAACCTCTGTCTTCCATGGCCAAGCCAATTTTGAATCCAATCTAACAAGTCACCATGGATTCCATGTGCCTTAATGTTCTGGATCAGCCTACCATGAGGGACCTAGTTGAAAGCTTTACTAATGTCCATGTATAGAACATCCACTGCCCTGCCCTCATCAATCATCCCTGACACAATCACTGTGACTCTTGGGAATCTTTGGCCAATGATTGCTCAAAGCGGAGAAAAAGAATCTAGAGGAGTATTAAGAACCTCAAGGCCATGCACTAGGAGCATAAAGAGGTCTTGGGTAAGTGGTGGAAGGAGCACACCACCTCACAAGTCAACCACCCACCTGCTCCAAATGTGGAACAATTTGCAGTTCCCACAGTGGCCTTGTTAGCCACTTCAGAATCCACAAAACTGGAATGGAAGCAAGTAGTTCTCCATCTTGAGGGACTGCCTGAGAAGAAGGTTTTCATAGTTCAGTACCAAAGAGCAACCCCATTAATTGGTAATTGGTTTATTATTGGTAATTGGTTTATTATTGTCACATGTAGTGAGAAACAGTGAAAAGCTTTGCTTTGCATGCTCTCCAGACAAATCATTCCAAACATAAGTATATCAAGGTAGTACAAAAGGAAAATCAATAACAGAATGCAGAATATAGTGTTACAGTTACAGAGAAAGTGCAGGCAGTCAAATGAGGTGCAAGGGCCATGATGAAGTAGACTGAGAGATCAAGAGTTCACCTTTTTTGTACAAGAGATCCACTCAAGAGTCTTATAATAGTTAGATAGAAGCTGCCCTTGAGCCCGGTGGTGCATGTTTTCAAGCTTTTGTATCTTATGCCCGATGGAAGGGAGGAGAAGAGAGAATGACCAGGGAGGGAGGGGTCTTTGATTAAGCTAGTGTTGTACAAATTTATCCTTTTTGCCCCACCCAATGATATCCTCCACACTCAGGCTCTACAATCACTTCTGACCTGCAAATCCCTGATTTGCTGAGACCTGAATGGTCAAGGCCCACCAACCTTAATACCTGATTGGCTGAGACCAATGACACCCTGAAAAGTCAAGCTCCTAAACCCCTGCGTCCACTGTTTGCTTGGAATCTGAGCACAACCTGAAGTAGAGAAGTGTAATGTAACCACTGTACAACTGTTTTAGAGCATGACTGCTCTATTTTCTTAGATGTGCTGAATTTAAAATTAATCCTACACAAAATAAGTGACTGTTCCTTATAATATTAGAAAACTATATCAATAAAATCAGAATGACTTTGATATAAAAGTTTAGCAAAACAATAATGCAACAAATGAACGCAGAAAATTGTTGGATTTGTCATGGATTATTTCTTATGAATAGTCACAATATTTGGACTTTGGTGAGGGAATGGGTGGAATTTAAATCCACGGTAGTGCTTGGATTTTGGTGCAGGTCAGATGGTTAAAACTGTAGGCATTTTGTATTAAAGACAAATATAATTTCCTTTCCCAATTGGTTACTGTATCTGCATGTTAATTTTCTGTGACTCACATACAGGGTCCCTTTGAATACCAACATTTTCCCATACCTCATTTCCTGTTGGACAACCTCAGGGTTTTTGCCTCAACATTCTTTCAGGCAGCAAGTTCCAGACCCATGCCACCCTCTGGGAGAGACAGTTATTCCTCATTGCCTTCTCATCCTTCCACTAATGATATGGTGTACATTCTTTAGTTTAGGATCATTCTGCTAAAGGGAATAAATTCTTCCTATTTACTTTATCCAGACCCCATGTATATTTATACACCTCAAGTTATTCCATATAGGACGTTACTGAGTTGCCAGACTAGCACATTCCTGTCAGTAAAACCAACTTCATGAAGTGAGCTTTGCTCTTTTGGCTTGGAATTCCAGAAGAATTTGTCTCTAAAACCTTGTTCTTTGAGCTGGCCATCTCCAGCCCATTGTGTATGCCTCAGGACAGTCATGTCAACATCAAAGCATCTGAGTTCCTGGGCTAAGATAACAGAATGACAGTCTTGTCTATTGCTGTTGGGGTTGTTCATAAGGGTTTTGTTGTTCCAGCTCTGAACTTAACTTTGGAGGGGGAGATGCCTGTGCATGATTTTCTTTAATGTAAGATGGCTGTAAATCTAAGTAAGCCTCTTTTCTCTGCTCATAAACAGGTATTATGGAATTCATAACGGACCAAAATCTCAGGAAAAGCAGCAGAATATTTTGTTCAAAGTTCAATTGATTATAAAATTACTATTTGATTTTGGATAGTTTTAAACACTTCAGGTTTTTTAATCCTTCCTGTAATTAGAATGTAACCATCTAAGATTTATTAATATTTCATAATAAATACTTAGGTGACTTGGATCTAAAATATATTATAGCAAAAGAACACTGAGCATATTCTAGTGATGCTCTCCTATCCACTCTCTAATCAACCTATCTAATTTCAAGTGGTGAAACTGTTAAAATGAGTTATGACAGAGGGATGTTATAGACAAGGGTAATTTCATGTGTGCTAGTTGTGGAAAAAAAATAATTTCTCAGCTCAAAAATATAACTAATAACCAAGCAAAATGTACCTGGAGGTGAGATTCATAAATAATGTAACAGTTAACTGTATCCAATGTAAACAATATTGCTACCTTTATGTGAATGGAGTGAGAAAATTTATCCTTCTCTTTTTAGAAGATTTTTAATTGAAGTAAGCATGCATCATTCTTTCCCAGGCTTTCTTATTTAATTAAGTGTTCTAAATATGCAAGTTTCCATTGATCATTCTTTCTTCTCCTTCAGTTCTCATTGTACTTTCTCTCCTTCATGCTTATACTTTCTTCCTATTCCACCCAGCTCAGATTTGCTTTCTCCTCTATTTCCTTAACTTACACATATGTCCTTCTCCCTTCTCCCATTCTCCTCTCAATTCTTGATCCACACATCTCCTTTCTAGTTCATACCTGCACCCTTAACTTTTTATGGTACCTCTTCGCCCTCCCTGTTTATGTTGCTCTTTTTCATTGCCCTCCTCCCATTTCTCCCTTAGTTTCTGCAGGCTCTTGCTTCCACGTTTTAGGTTCAACATTTTATTCCCTCTTTTCCATCTCGTACCAGCATCCCCCTCCCCTCACCCTCAACCTCAACACCACTCTCAGCCCCTCCCTCTTGTTGCTGAATGGCACTGTTTACAGTGGGCAGAATTGTTGATCTTGGAAAAATACTTTGAATGGTCAGCAATGTTTAGTCTGATAGGACATCATCTAGTGGCTGAACCCAGCGGTAACAGTAACTTCCATCAGCTAATGCTGTTAAACAGGCTGAGCTCTGAATATGTTGATGGAAAACTAGCATAACATCGTCATTTTATATGTAGAGTTCCTTATTTACTTGTAATTTTATTTACAATACCAGCTCCATTTCTTTATAGTCTGAATCATGTCTTCGGGAAAACAATAATGCCTTAATCCTGACCATAAAAAATCAACTCCATTATGTAGTTAGAGGCTGCCTGCACATTCTGCATCCCATCAAAATCACAATTGAATAATCTTAAAAATACACAGAAAGAGAAAGAAATGCTGTTAGTGTTTCTCTGGCCTTAAAATAAACTGGAAAGAGTATCGTGAAAGGTTGGAGATGTTTTTGGGGAATAGTTCAGTGAAAAGGAGCTGGCAAAATTCATGGACCACGAGGGAAGCAATACCATGGAATGGGAAGAGTAGGGGTCTGGCAATTAGAGTTTCAGGAGTTGGGAGGATACTGAAAAGTAGGAGTCCAAAATGTTTAATCAGTGGATTCCTGTGTAGCAGCTGGTGATTATGCAATAAAATGAATAAAATGGGAAACATGATGCTGGAGAGATGGTTTCAAATAACTGGGACCGGTACTGGTCTGGGAGGGACTAGTTCAAGGCAGATGGGGTACATTTCAACAGAGCTCACACAATGTCCTCTTTGGAAAGCCAACTCATGTTCTAGAAGAAGGTTCAAATTAAATTAGGTAGGGGGTGGGAACCAGGATGAAATATTAGAAAAGGAAAATAAGGTGCTCAGAGAAATGGTGAGAAAAATAGTTCAGTGAAAGGAGGTCTTAGTAAGGAACACATATTGATCTGCCTAAGGTGGGCTTGAAGTCCATGTGCATAAAGTCAACAGCATAGCAAATAAGACAGTTGAACTACGGGCAAAAGTCACCATGTGGGTCCACAATAAGGGAAGGACTGGCTCCAAAATATTCATGAAAAAATATTAATGGATGAAAAGAAGCTGATATTGATTGAACATTTAATGTAGTCCTTGAGAGGAGTGACAGAGCTGAGGGTCTAATGACTGAGGGGTAGGAAGTCGTCTTTGGTTGTAAGCACCAAATATATGTACCATAGTATCAGCTGCCCTATGCACTCTCCTCTCAGAACCTAAGTCTTGTAACATAACCAATATTAATTCTACTCCAGTCCACATGATATAGAGACTAACTTTCCACCAGCTTTTTTGGATATTTTCCCTAGCAGCCTCTGTCAATTTAATGGTTTATGTAAATATAAAAAAGGATTAAGGTATTATTCTTCTACCTGAAGCCATGAATCAGACTATAAGGAAACAGTGCTGGAGTTCTAAAGTAAAATTACAAGTAAATAAGGAACTATAAATATAAAGTGGCATGTTTACATGTCTACATTCCCTCTCTCAATTTTCTTAAATAGTGAAGCGACATGCAGAATTTTCCAGTCTGAAGGAAAAGGCTCTGGAGTTCAAAGGATTTTGGTAAATTATAGTTAGGGCATCAGTAATGTTCTTTTGAAATCTTTGATTTTGGTTACTTTTTAATGTCATTATTTTCTTCATCACAGTTTTTTTGTCTAAGTTAGTTTTAATGAGTTCATGTCCCTGATTCAATATTTCTTTGGAATATCCAGCATGCAGTCCTTTCCTCTATTATATATATTGATATAAGGTAATCAATTAACATAACTGCTATTTTCCTTATTTTCCTTTACGACAGGCTGAATTGTATTTAGCTTTGGCTGGAGGTTTGTAAAAGAACCACTGACATTGTTCTTCTCAAGTGTTAGCACATCCTTTATATTTGCAGTGAGAAAATACTGAGCCCATTGGATGTCAGATTCTGAAGCATCTGACCTCTCAGTCCACTGCTAGATTCACCAGTGTGGCTCTGAACTAAGGTGCCAGATACACTTTATAAGGGGTTGCTCTGCTTTTTGCCAGTCATGGCTAGCTAATTAAGCAATGTCCCTTCCACTGAATGGGGTTGTAATAAAGGTAAGTGAATGTTGAATTCTTTGATTTTTTTTATTTCACTCTCTATATACTGTATGTTACAAATAACATTAGAGTACTTAATGTATTTAACTAATTTATTTTGTAATCATTTAAATAATTTTTAATATTAATTAATTATCCCTGACCATCAAAGGTATTTAGAGACAGTTGAAAAGACCTTTGACTGCACAAACATCAGTGCAGCCCAGGAATAAGGGCTGGTCTCGCTGACACTGGGAGCCTCACAGACCAGAAGACTACTGTCGGGCAACAGGGTACTTGCGGTCTGGGCCATCTCAAGTATCATTCAAGCCATTATCATGATTGTCAATTTTTACAGGACAGTAAATATTCCTGACCATACTTTTCCAAATATATATGTCATATTTTGTATTGATTTTGATAATTAATGTTTATACTCCCTTGTTGGAGCTCTTAATACTCTGTTTTGTCATCTCTTGCTGTTCTCTGTATCTCTCCAAGATTCCAGGACCTGTAGTATTGTTAGGCTTTTCAAATGCTTTTAGTTATGTTTTCCCTCATCTTTTAGTGGCTCATTTTTCTTTACAGACTGAGTACTTGCCTCTGAGGGGCATATATTCATTCCCTATTACATTGAATTCACCTTTGAACACCTCTCCCTAATCTCCTATAACAAAATTTGTCATGAATGATCTGTGATATTTAAAGGAAGTCATCCTTCCCCCATTTTAGAGGTTTCTTTGGCATTTCTCTCTTTTGAAAACTACATTGAATTCAATCATATTATGATTGCCTTTGGATAAACCATCATGCACCATTAGGCCATTAACTAAATCTGGTTCATTTCATTGTAAGCTAAAAAGACAACCATATTATTGTACATATTTTTACATATCTCACTGATATACTACAGTATATTTTGTATAAAGGGAATACACTTTATACAAGAAGAAGAAACGCATTTGTTGAACCACAGGTTGTTAATCTGTTAATATGTTGTAGGCCGTATCTCAAACAGCGATGAGTCAGAGTACAGGAAGGAGATAGAGAGCTTAGTGGAATGGTGTCATGACAACAACCTTTCCCTCAATGTCAACAAAACAAAAGAGCTGGTCATTGACTTCAGGAAAGGGGGCGGTGTACATGCACTTGTCTACATCAATGGTGCTGAGGTCGAGAGGGTTGAGAGCTTCAAGCTCCTGGGAGTGAACATCACCAACAGCCTATCCTGGTCAAATCTTGTAGATGCCACAGCCAAAAAAGCTCACCAGCACCTCTACTTCCTCAGGAGGCTAAAGAAATTTGGTTTGTCCCCTTTGACTCTCACCAACTTTTACCGATGCACCACAGAAAGCATCCTATCTGGATGTATCATGGCTTCTGTTCTGCCCAGGACCGCAAGAAACTGCAGCAAGTTGTGGACACAGCCCAGCGCATCACGGACATCAGCCTCCCCTCCTTGGACTCTGTCTTTACCTCTCGTTGTCTTGGTGAAGCAGCCAGCATGATCAAAGACCCCACTCACCTGGGACATTCTCTCTTCTTTCCTCTTCCATCGAGTAGAAGATACAGGAGCCTGAGGACACGTACCACCACCAGACTTAAGGACAGCTTCTACCCCACTGTGATAAGACCATTGAACAGTTCCCTTATACAATGAGATGGACTATGACCTCATGATCTACCTTGTTGTGACTTTGCACCTTATTGCACTGCACTTTCTCTGTAGCTGTGACACCTTACTCCGTACTGTTATTGTTTTTACCTGTACTACATCAATGCACTCTGTACTAACACAACGTAACTGCACCGTGTAATGAATTGACCTGTACGATTGGTTTGCAAGACAAGTTTTTCACTGTGCCTCGGTACAAGTGACAATAATAAACCAATACCAATACCAATATTGAAGTCTAATTAATAAACAGTAACCTGGTAAACAAAGAAGAGGTTATGTGGTCAGTGAGTGATGTGGTACAACAAGTATAAAATGACATACTTACATTTAACAATATAGTTCTCTACTTATTCCTACAAAACAAAATATTAATCAGCCAGTTAATGGCCTAATGGTACATGATCATTCATCTGGTAAAAATCATAATATGATTAAATTCAATGTAAGTTAACATTAATCATTATATTATCTAACAAAGCCTGCTTCCTTGCTGTTTTTAGGACACTTTGCAGAAAATTATACTGAATATACTCCAGTAATGTACTATAAGAGCCACAAGAATGGATCTCAATCCATTATGGAAGTGCAAATCCTCCATTAAAACCATCCTTCTTTCACTACTTGGCTTCAGCATTAATGCATTCTGTCATACCACAGCTGCTACCAGGGGACCCAAACACAACTTCCATTATTTATTTTCTGTGAGTAAACAATAGCATTAAGGATTCACACAACCTGCTAAGTAGGAGTTTGATTTATTTCTGAATAGAGAATGTTATTCTAGTTTTCAGAACACTTAATTCCACTGAGTCGAAATTTTGGATATAAACTGCCGCAGTAATCTAAGTAATCCAATTGAACATGCACAATGTGGTTTTATCAGTGAAATAAAAGTGCAGAGTAATCTATGGAAAGAAAAGTGAAAATTGTCACCTTTTACTGCAAATCCATAGCCTAATCAGTCAGTATCAAAGAGGCAATGGTCTGATGAAACATCACGTTCGCACATGCATACGGCACAATGAGTATTTAAATTGCCAATTTCCATGTGTATAATGTACCCACATATGTGAGTTTCTGGGTGAAGAACGATGATACCAATCAGCATGCAATGCACATTTGATATCACAGTCATGACATAAAGGCTATATCTGCCCAGGAGATATGGCCTTGAATGAACAGCAGGCTGTGTTCAATTATACACTGAAAGTCAATCTTTTCTTGAACTGCTGTTGGGAAGTCTGAGAGTGACCTAGGAATCATCTCTGATGGACTAAATATCTGATGTTATGGGTGAGCCCTTCTGCTTTCCTTGGGGAGAGGTGGCTGAGTATTTTGATGTTCCTCTAGCTGTCTGTGAGACCACGATGATCAATCATTCATTAAAAATCTGTGATGTTACTCCTGTTTCCAATCTGTCTTTCCTGTTCTGGGCATTCGGATATGAAGTGATGGTTCCCATCGAGAACCACTGCTTTAAGAGCTCTCTCTGTGGTGGGAGAATGCACATGTAAGTTCATGCTTTTGATGCCATTCTTGAAGTTGCAATGTGTAATTGCACTGAAGACCCACAATTCGCAATGCCTGTGCTCACAAGTCCTTTCATATTGCAAGCATCCACAGGTGTGATTGCCTGGGCAGTATATTTCAATATTAATTTCTAGCACAGTCTTTGCTTTTAAGTATTTTATGCATTTTCATAAAAATGATCTACAAAAATTACATTTTGCTTCCTTAAATCACAGGTACCTGTTTCACTAGTTTATCAGCAGACATATATTCATATGTTTGACTATAAAAGTTCAGCAAATAAATAATTATTGCTAACTTGCTTTTACATTATAAATATAAAGATTGGATGATTCAAGGCTTAACAGTGAAAGCCCGTCAATAAGATACATGGTATAACTGGAGATTTTTACTGTGATTTTTAGTCATTTCATGTTTTGGGCCTGATCGTTGATCACCCTGAGCAGAGAGGTTCAGGCAGTACATAGCAAGCTGGAAGATGTCACTGATGCAGCCCAGAATGAGTCTGTGGTGTCTCACCCTGGCTCCAGTTCCAAATGTGTCTATGATAAGTGTTTCAGTTCTCTGGCAGCCTACTTCACATTGTGGTAGGAAAAGAGCTTCCTTGGTGGGCCACAGGGAACATGTCCCTCCATCACAGGACCCTCCTCCTCACCCCTAACCGAGCTGCCCCTGCTCTCTCCTGAATTGCCTCCCTTCCTACAATCAAACATGCTGCAGGGCATGAATTCATTAAAAGGTACTCCCATAGGTTTACTGTAAATGTAATGACTTCCAGGACGAGTTTATCTCTTGGTGGACAGAACAATTTCGCAAAATGTTTCTACTGAAAGCTTAGGAATGTTATTTAAACATTATAATGAGGATTTCTAGTGTTTCTGGCACACCTAATGGATGTGTATCGAGCAGTTAAATCCAATACTTCAGGTGGTATCCTCCTAGCACCTTTTTTGGACTTGTTTTAGGCCTGAGAATCAAATAGATCACCCACTTTGAAAATAAGCCACAGACTATCTGTCAGTGATATCATAGAACAGTAAAGCACAGTAACAGGCCCTTTGGCCCACAATATCTGTGCTGACCATGATGCCAATCTAACCTAATCCCATCTGCCTACATGTGCGTTTTATCTTTTCATTCCATGACTGTTCATGTGCCTGTCCAAATGCCTCTTAAATATTGCTATTGCATCTGTTTCCACCATTTCCCTTGGCAGAGTGTTTCAGGCACCTACCACTCTCTGTAAAAAAAAACTTGCCTTGTAAATCTCCTTTAAACTTTTCGCCTCTCATCTCAAAGATACGTCCTGTACTGTTTGACATTTCCACCCTGGGAGAAAGACCCTGGCTGTCTGCCCTATCTATGCCTCTCATAATTTTATATGCTTCTTTCAGGCTGCCCTTCAGCCTCTGATACTCCAAGAAAACAATCCAAGTTTGTCCATTCTCTCTTAATAGCTAATCCTCTCTAATCCAGGCAACATCCTCTGCTGAACCCTCTCCAAAGCAGTGACCAGAACTACACACAAACTCCAAATGTGGCTTTACCAAAGTTTTATACAGATGCAACCTGACTTCCAGATTTTTCTACTCAACACCCCGACTGATGAAGGGAAGTGTGCTGTATGTCTTCTTTACCACCCTATCCATTTGTGTTGCCACTTTCAGGGAGCTATGGACTTGCACCCCAAGATCCCTCAGTTCATAAATGCTCCTGAGGGTCCTGCAGGGAATGGAGGGATATAGATCATGTGCAGGCAGATGGGATTAATGTAAACTAGCGTGTGGGCCAAAGGGCCTGTTCCTGTGCTGTAATGTTCTATGGTCTGCGTGTTATGTTCTATGTTCTATGATACAAAGATCTCTGAAGTTCCAGCAGTATGGTATGACTAAACATAAAACTGGCAGGGATTTAGTTAATTTTTTTTAATCTTGGATCTCAGATTGAATCTGTAAGTGACCTGGACTTTATCCTCATAGTTAATTATATCAGAATCCCTTGATTAAATCCCAGTCTCATTATTTCCTCCAAAATAACTATGATCCCAGCCATAAATAATGATTTAGAACATAGAACAAGATACTTTATCCACCTGAATAAATCCCTTGACAAAATCTTTACTCATCTGATTTCCAATTTAAAACAACTAATAAATTGTGAGGTACATTATTCTGTTTAGAGCAACCATGGAAGTTATAGACAGAGATAGGAGCAAAGATAAGTGACAGGACTGAAGCACAACTTAGAAGAGGTATTAAAAGAAAAGCAGGTTTAAAGAGGAGACTGATGAGCTTGCCAACTGATCTATAGTTTACAGGAGCATCGTGAATCCTCCAATCACTGATGTATCTTCTCCTAAATTTAGGTGACATTTATAGATGTCATAATGCTTTTACTTCTAGAATTATGATTACTGTACTTCATAAATGTGCCTATTTCAATTTATAACATGCAAGAATGTAATGGTAAAGATTCATTACTTTCAACCAAGGTTGGTCATACAAAAGAACAAGAAGAAGGGCAGTGGTAGCTCAACTAAATGTTTGTTGTAGTAAATTTGAATGTGAATGTATCTTTAAAAATTACATGTACCATGGGGCATGACTTTTGATACAGTTTGATACATGTTTGGTCAATGAATGTTGACTACATTCAACAATGGTTGCTTTGTTGGTAGCTCCCGCTTCATTATTTGCCTTAGTCAACAGCGACTCAAAGGAGCCTTTAGACATGACATGTGTTTTGAGTTTGAGAGTGCCAGGGCAGTAATTTAGTGTAAATTGGTAGTCAATGGAGTATTCCAGGTAAATAGTAGTGATGATGGGCAGTGGAAATGGTAGATATGTCAATGGGATTGAACCATTTGCTCTGTATGTGGAATGATTGCAGTAGTTTGGTATTCTTCTTGCGGCTGATATCCCTGCAAAAGGTGGTGGGGGGGCGGCGGAGAGAGAGCCAGGGTGGGGAGAGGGGGAGGGATTTGCCGGTGCATTTGGGGAGAGTTTAAACTAGCTTGGCAGAGGATGGGAATCTGAGACAAGTGCCAGAGTCATAAAAACAAAGTGAAATAGGAATTTAAAATGTTTTAAGCAAAATAAATAGGCAACAGGAACAAAAGGCAGAGAAGCAAATAGGGTCAGAACAAGGGAAAAAAAAACAAGGGCCAAGTTTAGAGTGGTATCCACAACCCAACTAGTGAACTAAGCACACAAATAGTGGTATGTGAATGTGAGCTATTGGCACTACAGAAACATGACTGTAGAGTGACCAAAGCTGAGAACTAAATATTGTATGGGATTCAACATTTAGGAAGAACAGACAAAATATAGGTGGGTTATTAATAAGGAGTGACATCAGTGCAGGAGTTAGAAAGGATTTTGACTGGCAGATCATGGCACAGCATTAGAATCTGTCTGGATGGAGCAGGAAACAGAAAGGGGTAGAAAACATTGGAATTGTTAATAGGCTGCCTAATAATCGTATTGATGTAGTGATGTAGGACATGGTATAAATGAAGAAATTAGAGACACATCTGACAGAAGTAATCATGCAAGACCTTAATCTATATAGGGATTAGCACCGACAATGTAGAGGATGAATGCCTGGAATGCATAAGAGGTAGACTGTTAGATCAGTATGTTGAGAAACTGACAATGGAATTGGTGATTTTAGATAATGTTCTGTTCAATGAGAAGAGATAATAAATGATCTTGGGGGCCAAGAATGATGATAGAATTTTAAATTGTTTGAAAGTGATGTAATTTCATTGGAAATCATGGTTTTTAACCAAAACAATGGAAACTATGTAGATTCGGGGGCAGGTAGGCAGTGATAGCTTAGGAAACTATTTTAAAGCTACCTGGATAAATGGGATGATACTGCTTCAAAAATGGCAAGCTACTGTTTACAGTCTGTTGTTATTATCTGTGTGGTTCCTGAATCAGACTCCAGGTCCATTTTTAAATGTTAATAGAGGGCTTGAGAGATGTGTGTGTTCCAGCAGTATAAGCAGGACAGTGAGGATTGTAGAGTCAAGTTTCCCCTTTTTGTGCATGGGGAAGTGTCAGTGTGCTCTTCTGGGCTTTGTTTTTGCCAATAAACTTCCACACCTCCATTCCCACTACTAGACAGGTTAAGAACTTCATTGAAAGGTAAAGAAATAAATGAATGATAAGTAGCAACAACCAATTTGTGTACATTTTTATATACTTGACTATAACAGGATATAGAAAACAACTAAAATGCTTCCTCTTCAAGAACAAGGAACATTAAATACAAATAACAACTGATAATCAACCTAAAAACAAACTGTACCTTTACTATAAATAAATGTATCAAAATAACACAGCATACTGTGTAAGTAACATTGCGTTGACCCTGGTGGGTTGTGGTTACATTTAAATCTGGTTTGTCCTTATGTTCACAATTCAGCTTCAACTTCAGATTTATACCTCTGTCAATGAGAAATAACCACTTTAGAAAGTACACATCCCATCAAACATCAACAGTTTTCTCACTAAATTCTTAAATTCCTTCTTTTTCAAAAACGTATGCAGATGTCTCCAGCCATTTAAAATGCCGGATAATTTTTGCCACTTTTCCAATGGAGTACTTCCCATAAGTGAAATCATTAAATGGATCTTTCCTTGCCTAATATCCATGTGGAAACAAGATCAGAAAACATTTGTCCCTCAAATGAGGCTATCTGGTTACTTCATCTTGTAATATCCTTGTCTTTGGAAAAGCAAAAGAATAAACATTCTATCAAAGTTGGTCTGGCCTATACACTACTTGACAGTTTTACAACTTCATTGAAATGTGAAGAGATAAATTAATGATAAAAAGGAACCACCAATTCGTATACACTTTTATATACTTGACTATAGCTGCTCAGGATATAGAAAACAACCAAAATGCTTCCTCTGCCCAAACAAGCAAACTGAAGTGAGACCTTAAAGTACAATCCATGATATGGTAGCTGTCTTTATCCACAATAACTTAAGGGTAATTCCTGAGCTGAGCAAAAGCTGCTGGGTAGAAACCCACATCTCCTGCCCCAGCTACAAGGGTTATTGATGAAATGGAATTCAACTGCAATGTTCCTGCTTCCTCCCCCACCACTCTCCTCCATCCTCAAAGAATAGGCACAAGCTTTTATTTGATTCTTATGATAAACAGGCTTTAGAAACAAGCACAACTGCAGTCGCCATTTGGACAGTTCAAAGACATCTCCCAACCCAGTCAACTAGGGTGTCAGCAACTCCAGTGGAATGATCTTTATCATTTCAGAAACAAATATGTATTTCCTGCAGCCAAAACAAGCAGCTAGCATTTACGATATACATTTAAAATGACTGCCACGCCTGTAACAAGGTACAAAGAAGTATGGTTCTTTTATTACTTGAAATGTAACCATAATTTTCTGTATCTCACACATCCCAAATCAACCTATAATGGTCATGACAACAATGAAAAGATTTTACAAGCACTGTTAGTGTCATGTATGGACTGGTTTCTAAATTGGGAGAGCAATCCCAATGACCAATCAAGCAACAGCCTAGTGTAGCAGTTACTGTAACGCTATTGCAGCGCCAGCAACCTGGGTTCAATTCCAGCCGCTGTTTGTAAGGAGTTTGTACGTTCTCTCTGTGTGTCTGCGTGGGTTTCCTCTGGGTGCTTCGGTTTCCTCCCACATTCCAAAGACGTACAGGTTAGGAAGCTGTGGGCATGCTATGTTGGCACCGGAAGCGTGGTGACACTTGTGGGCTGCCCCCAGAACATTCTACGCAAAAAAGATGCACTTCACTCTGTGTTTCGATGTACATGTGATTAATAAAGATATCTTTGAAGATAAAGATTCACACCTTAGAGACAAAGTGCCAGACTCCTCCATCACAATCCCAAAGACATCCTGGTCCATTTGCAGGAATGACACAGTCCTGATTGGACTGTACAATGGGAAGCAGGTGGAAGACATGGGAGTCCTCAACAATGACTCTAGACTGCACGAAGTTTCAAGGTATTGTCAAACCTGAGAAAGAAAGCCTTCTCCTGATTTCCACCTAGCAACCTTCCTTGGTGATGAATTAATACATGTCTTGGAAGAGGCAATGAAAGTAGCAAGAGCACAGAATGTACCCTGGGCTGGGGGATTTTGAGGTCTATTGCCGTAAGTGAATTGGTAGCACCGCCACAGACCAAGATGGCTGCATCCTCAGAGATATAGCTGGTAGACTGGGCCTGTGGCAATTGATAAGCAACTCAACACAAGAACATTACCTACTTGACTCGTCTCTACTAATCTATCCTGTTGTAGGCGCACTTCCATAACAACAAATGTAGAAATGACATTGTACAATCCTGTGGAGATAAAATATTATCTTCATTTCAAATACATTCTACGTAGGACCATAATTATGGGAGATCTAACAGATCTGATACCTTAATACTGGTTATCTCTGAGGCACTGTTGGCCCTTGGCAGCAGCAGTGTTAACCACCACAATCTTTAACCTCACCTTCCAACATATCTCTCACTCTAAGATAAGTATTGAGCCAGGGGACCAAAGCTTGGTTCAATGAGTGAAAAGGGTAAGCCAGGAGCAGCATCAGGCATCCCTAAACATGAGGTGCTAGCCTGACAAAACAGCAACATGTGTGACAATGCGCAGTATGTAGAAGCAAATGGTCCCATAGCTAATGGATCAGATCAGACCAGACCTCTGTAGTCCTGCCACAGTTAGTTATTATAGTAACAAACAATTAACTGACCAATGGGATGAGGCTCCAAAAATATCAGAATCCCCAACCACGGTGAGAACCAAAGCCTACGCTAAAACATTTCTAGCCATGTTCAGCAAGAAGTTCCACGTAGATGATCCACCTTGTTTTCCTGCTGCTAATTAGTCTGCGCCCAATTCAATTCACTCCATGTGATACCAGGAAACATCTGAGAACACTGGATACAACAAAGGCTATGGGACCAGACAGTGATACAGAAAACTTTTGCCCCAGAATAGGTGTGCCTATAGCCCAAGCTGTTCCAGTAGGGTTATAATGCTGGCTGACAATGTGGAAAATACCCTGTCCACAAAAAAAAGTCCAATCTGCTAATTACCCCTCCAACCTTTCTACTCTCAGTCATCAGCATACTTACAGAAGGCATCATTGGAAGTCCAATACCAAGAACCTGAATAACCTGCTCACTGATGCCTTGTTTAGGATTTGCCATGGTTACTCAACTCCAGGCCCAATTATAACCTTAATCCTAACATGCACCAAAGAGGTGAATTCCTGATATCCTTGACATCAAGGCAACAAGTGATATGCCATAGCATCAAGGAGCCCTTGTCATTAAGGAGAATTTACTCCACTAGTTGGAGCCATTACTTACACAATGGATGATGGTTGTGGTTACTGGAATCCCAGCCCAGGACAGTGCCACAGGAGTTAGTCAGGGCAGCATCCAACCATCATCAGCTGCTTCATCAATGATTTATGTTCTAGCATAATGTTAAAATTGATGACATTTGCTGGTGAATGCACCATTATCATATGTGACAAGGCACTAACTGCTGTGAGAACCCTCTGGATAAATAATTTGTCTGATTCTCACTGTTTGTTCACTTGCTGACAGCCCCTCACCATTCATTTCCCAACGTGAGGAAATCAATGCTGAGGGGCCTTTCACAGTCACCTGTCAAAATCCTCCATTAGGTTTTCTGATAACATTCTCCAAATGCTGTGAAAATATATAAATATTTCAATAACTGCCTCATCCTGGTAAATCTATACTTTTATTTTTTTAATTATGTGCCCAAAATCAGCATGCTTTAGATTTATACAATGCTTTTAATAAAGGAAAATATCCCAAGCTGCTTCACAGGCAGAGGAAGAAATCCCTGGGGGAAGAATATTACAAGCAGTAAGCAAGCTTGTTAAAGAGGTTTTAAAAATGGACTGAAAATAGCGAGAGAAGGCTTTGTAAAGGGAGTTCCAGGAAGCAAGGCTTGGATATCCAATAATGAAGAATATTAGGACAAAACTTGGGTCCAAGAAATGGAGAGTTTGGGATGAGATGTCTTCCTGGAGCAAAGAGAGGCAAGGGCATGAAAATCTGCAGCAACACACACAAAATGCTGGAGGAACTCAGCAGGTCAGGCAGCATCTATGGAGGGAAATGAACAGTCGACGTTTCAGGCTGAGACCCTTCATCAGGACTGGAAAAGAAGAGGGCAGAAGCCAGAATAAAAGGGGTGGGGGGAGGGGCAGGGGGAGGAGCATGTGCTGATGTGATGAGTGAGTCCGAGTGAGAGGGGGAATGTAGGTAGGTGGGGGAGGGGGGTAAAGGGAATGACGTGAGAAGCTGCGAGGTGATAGGTGGCATGAAAATCTTGAAGGACAAAGTCAAATATGTTAAATTTGAGGCACTGGTCAACAGGGAATCAGTAAAAGTCATCATGAATGGAGGTTGTGGACCAGTGGGATTTGTAATAGCAAAGGACATGAACTGCACAGTATTGGATGAGTTGGGCCTACAGAGGTTAGGAGAAAAACCAGGAGATCATTAAAATTAGTCAAGTCCAAGGGCATCAAAGGTATAAAGGAGGAATTCAGTGGTAGGTGGAGTGAGGTAAAGAAAAGCAAGGATGACGATGTTAATGGGAATGCTAGCACTGAGTATGGGTAGAAGGCTCCACTCTGTAAATTCTGGGCCATTATCACTGACTATTCAGATAAAGTTCGAGCCAAAGCTACTTTTATATTGTATGCTACCTGGGAGTGTGAGTAGGTGTTGATCCATTATAAAAGCAGGCAAAAGCTTCCTTTATCAAGACCTAAAATACACTTTAGTTCTGCCTCTGATGAACAAATCTCTACTACAGCAGAGTTGCATTTTCAGTGCTCATCCTAGCTAAATATTTGCTCATTCTGTGTGACACAGCAAACGTCACGGCATTAAATGACAAGCTGATTTTGTCCTTTAAAATTTCAATGAGCATTCTATAGAGCAGATTAAAAAACAAACTGCTACAACAGTACTCACCCACTGTTAATCTGCCGGTCACATCTCCATTGGAGTTGCGAGCATTAACAGTCACGTTTTGGGAAGAATCCACGAGCAAGGGGGAGTCCTGCAGGGAGGTAAAGAAAAGTAAACTTACATTTTGAAAATCTGGAAAATAAATGATCAAAATGGCCAAATATAAAATGCTGTATTTTTCTGGAAGGAAACCCCAAGTAATAACGAAAGACAAAAAACAGAAAATGTGAAAATACTCCGTAGGTCAGACAGCATTCATGGAGTGAGAAACAGTGTTAAGATTTCAGACCAATAATCTTTCATCAGAACTGGCGAAAGTTCTCAATTCGCAAATTTCTCATATTTTTAAAACTTGAAGTCAATTGCTCCATTTCTTTTTCTCATCTTTTCGTCACCTCGTTGATCTGAGAAATAGAATCAAAATCCCATGAGTTAACCACCGCTGTGTCCTGGCTTTTCATGCATGAATTTTCCAAGCAGGAGTTTTAGTCATCCCCCATGGATGAAAAATTAAAAAAGAGAAACTCGCACAGTTCACAGATGTGGACGTTATTCCCTAAGGTGCATGCAGTGAAACCAAGCTGCTGTTATTGCAGTGAAGTTGTCAGTCCCATTGCAGATTTTCCTAGTTTTATTTATTGCAAGTTGTAAATATTTATTTTAAAGAACATTAACACTTACAATGATATGGGCATTGAGAAAGCCCAGAATTAACTATTCATGGAGTACATAGACACCACTTTATAATAAAATGAAACAGCACATGTCGTTTTCATTCTTCTCAAGGTAGAAATTCACATTTTTAGTGAGCAACCTGTTTCTTTTCCCATCGAACAGACTGCAAAATGCATGACATATCAAGGCTAACTGATCTGAATATCAAGGAAATTGAGGTAATATTATTTCTAATCATTTTTATATCCAGAATAACACATCACCTTTGTATACAAAATACTTGAGTCTAGAAATTCCACAATGCGATTTTGTGTAAGTATTATCCTGAAAGCTCAACAAGTGGAAGGAGCGTGAGAGAAAACAGTGGATGAACCATTGGTTTGATGAAGTAGGGATCGATAAAGCCTGCTGCTGTTTAAAAGACCAATATTAAAACTAGAAGAAGAAGCAAGAAGGAATTAGTAGTCATCTTAAAGAGACTAAAAAGAAATCCCAATTCAGATAATCTGAGATGGCCAGGGAGACAAATCTAGACACACTGGGAGATTGTGGCTAGGACTGGTAATTAGGAGAAAATGAAAACAATATGGACAGGGTTAGTTCTGGGACTTAATGCCCCATCTTTTAAACCTCACAACTCCTTGACAGAGTCATGGAAAATAGAGTAATTGCTCCACATCCACAAAGCAAAGACAACTGTGATCTATATAACTCTCCTTGCACTCTGAATTAAGTGACTTGGAAAAAGAGTACCTTTCTTATAATCCTCAATGTCCCAAGCCATTGTTATCTTACCTAGATTCAATCTCAGACATATATAAACCAAGATCTACAACAATGGAATTCAGACCTTTCCTGAAGCTGATAGATGTGACTTTGGAAGATAGACTAGTCTTTTATTAAAGAATAGTAAGACTCTCTAGTACGTTTTTCACAGCAACAGAGAGCAATTGGCTACTGAAGGAGGATCCCTAGCTACTGAGTATTAACATGACAGAAAGCAGGATCTTGCTGAATCTGGGAAGATAAATAATAGCCTCTGACAGACGTAGACTCTTTTACTGCTCATGTAAATGTACTGCTTTGTGGGCCTTGACAAGTTCAGGTTGAATACAAGCATTCTTGAATCAGAAGAGAGGTGAGGGTCATCTACCTGAAGTCTCTGGAGTTCAATATCATCCACAACATCTTTTTTTTATTTCAAAACGTATAATTTATTGAAAAAATATACAGGAAATACAATACAATCAGTTTATCTTCTTCTCTGTACTCATTGTACTGTTAAATCAATACGTTCTATTACAATGCATCAAAGCCACTTATGTTTCCTCATCACCAACAACCTTCTGACTCACAGGCAAGAAAGGCACCAACTGATAGCTAAATAACTGTTGTCGCTGCAGCAGTTGGCATGGCTTTGTTAGAACCTCCTTAAGGAATAGGTGTCTCCAAAAGCATTGGTCTTTGTTGAAGGTGCCCATAGAAGAAATATTCCCTGCAGAATTTAGTTGTTAATGCCTCCTGAACCACCAGCTTCCTCTCTCCTATCTTTCCCTGCTCCATCCCTATTCTCCTTATTATGATGCTCTCTTAGAGAAACCACAAAGCTCTGGCAGCAATAGGGCTTTGCTGAAGCCTTGAAGTAAACACACCCCATTCACAGATTGCAACGTGGTTTGTAAATATCAAACAGCAACTTACTTCAACCAACATTGTGAATAAATCAGTAGCCAACCTGCTAATACAGATGAGCCCTTTAAGTAGTACAGATAGTGTAGTCCTTCCTGCTGATAAACACTGGATCCTGCAAGAGAGTTCAACAAGTGGTGTTAGCCACAAAGTTGAAGTCTTATTTGGTAGTGTTGTGTTTAAAGTTGTACACTGGTTGACATCCAAATCTAGCTACTCTATACACTTTCAGCATTTTGGATATATCAAAAGGCATGACTCCTGCTATAACTGTGTACATAAATGTCAGATCCAATGGTGCTCAAACAGCAGACGCTACATGTCAAAACTCTGTTGTCCATGTCTCTATATCCCAAGATATTTGGGTGGTTTTCAGTGTAACAATTGGCCTGGACAGAGGTATTCTCACTTTATGCTGTGATTTTCATGTTGAATGTTTAGTTGAACGTTTATATTGGTTAGCTTATTCTTCTAAATTTACGAGAAGTGAACCAATATCGGTGTCTTCTCCCCAGTCAACATCTCGAGCATATTGAATTTGATGACAAATTGCAGTATAACAAAAGGAATGGATCAGTCCTTCACTGTGAACCATGCCAATGCAAGATATGAATGGTCCAAATTGATTTGGTACAAACTAATTACTTTCAGCATGTAGAGGATTCAATCTTCTGGTAGAAACTATAGCATAAGGTTGTGTTATTCTTACTGTGAAACATTGTCTCAAAGCATGAGCAGAGTTTTCTTCTTAAGCAGTTCCTAGGAACCAAGAATGCCTTGCTTCCAGTCTGGCTTTTTGGGATCTAAGGTGGCTATTTGGGCACCACAGACTCTTCCATAGATGGGGCAAAAGGCAGCTGACAGGGCAGGAGGATAGGGAATTTGTGAGGTAGTGCACTCTTTCTTCTGCTTACTCAGAGCTTTTGTGTGCTTCTGATGCACGGTCCTGAGGTTCTCAATACCATCTTGAATGTATATCTCAATACCATCCTTCACTGCCACTGGGTCAAAATCCTGGAACTCCCTCCCTAATAGATTGTGGGTATACCCACACCTCAAGGACTGTAGAAGTTCAAGACAGCAGCTCACCAACACCTTCTCAAGGGCAATTAGAATGGGCAATTAAATGCTGGTTCAGCCTCCAAAGCTCACCTCCCTTGAATGAATAAAAAAAAATGCTCTTTCTCCAGTTGAGCAGCATTGGCCAGAATTCATAGAACATAGAACAGGACAGCACTGGAACAGATCCGTGATGTGTGCTGAAAACTAAATCCCTTCGCCTGCACATGATCCATATCTCTCCATCCCTGCATATTCATGAGTCTATCTAAAAGCCTCTTAAATGCCACTATCGTATTTACTTCCACCACTACTGTTAGCAGCCCGTTCCGGATACCTCCCACTCTCTGTGTAAAAAACTTGCCCTGCATATCTCCTTTAAACTATCTTCCTCTTACCTTAAATGTCTGTCCTCCAGTACTTGACATTTCTACCCTGAGGAAAAGATTCTGACTATCTACCCTACCTATGTCTTTCATAATTTTATATACATCAATCAGGTCTCCCCTCAGCCTCCAACACTCCGGAGAAAACAACCCAAGTTTGTCCAACCTCTCCTTATAGCTCATACCCTCTAATCCAGGCAGCATCCTAGTAAACCTCTTCTGTACCCTTTCCAAGCCCTCCAATTTCTTCTTGTAATGGGGTGACCAGAATTGCACACAATACTCCAAGTGCAACCTAACCAAAGTTTTATCATGCTGCTCTGCGACATCCTCACTCTTGTACTCAATGCCCCGATGAATGAAGGAGAGCATGACATACACCTTCTTTATCACCCTATCTACTTGCATGGCCACTATGAGGGGGCTATGGACTTGGACCCCAAGATCGCTCTGTATATCAGTGCTCTTAAGGGTCCTGCCATTAACTGTAGACTTTCCCCTTACATTCAACCTCCCAAAGTGCAACATTTCATACTTGCCCAGATTAAACTCCATCTGCCATTTCTTCGCCTATATCTGTAACTGATCTATATTCCTAGGAGTCAGTGGAGATCTTGTACTTCTTCAAGGAATTTTTGAACACATTCTTGAATATTTTTCCTCTCTTTGCCTGCTAATTTCTTCTATGACAGAGTCAGAGTCATACAGCACTGAAACAGGCCCTGTGACCCACCATGTTTATTTCAATCATCAAGTGCTTGTCTGTGCTCACCCAATTTACCAACACTTGGTCTGTAGCCTACTATGCCTTGGCAATTCAAGTGCTCATCCAAATGCTTCTTAAATGTTGTGAGAGTACTTGCCTCTCCCATTTTCTCAGGCTGTGCGTTCCAGATTGCATCCACCATCTGGGTGAAAACATTCTTCCTTAAATTCCTTACAAACCTCTTGCCAATGCTCTCTGGTTTTAGACATTATTGCCATGGGGAAAAGTTTCTTACTATCTTTCAAAATTCCTGCAGCGTGTACATGATGGTTTTTTAGACCAATACATTGGGGAACCAACTGCAGAACATATTATCCTAGAATGGACATTGTGCAATGAGAAAGGAACAATTAACAATCTTGTTGTGCACAAGTTGTTCAGGGAGGATTGACCATAATATGATAGAATTCTTCATTAAGATAGAGAGTGAAGTAGTAGAATCAGAAATCAAGATCTGAACACAGGAAACTACGAGGGTATGAGATGTAAGTTGATATGATAGGTTACTGAATGGGTTGACGGCGGGTAGGCAATAGATGATACTTAAAGAATGTTTTCATGAATTACAACAATTATGAATCACAAAAATAAGTAGGAAAGAGGACTCAACTGTGGCTTATTAAGGAAATTATGGAAAATATTAAATCCCAAGAAGAGAAATATAAAATTGCCAGAGAGAGCAGTGGGTTTGAGGACTGGGAGCAATTTAAAATTCATTATAGGAAGATTAAAAGAATGATTAAGCAGGGGTGGGCTGTAGGGAAGGGCACTGACCACTGGGTTATCACCACTGTCCAGGTCCCACATTTACTGGAAAACAAAACAATGAAACGTATGAAAGTTATGAAGGGTCCAGCAGTGAGGGAAGATGCATGCAATGTCTGTATACTCCATAAATACTCTGAACTAGAGGGGGAGAGGAGCATGGAGATTTGACAAAGCAGTTTTGGCCATTCTGGAATGCAATAAGACAAATGATGATGGTATATTTTTTCCAAATTCCTGATATTTCGCAGGTTGTACAGGGATGGGGCATAGCAGTGGTTGGGGCATAGAGGGAATGGCAGATGAACCCAGCAAAGGTGAGCATCAACATGTGAGATCTACTGGCATTAATGGATGTTTGGAATGAATGACCTGTGCAGTGCGCATTAATGGATTAAATGCCATGTTTGAAAATTAGAGTTTAAATTGGAACTGATTTACTGGGGAAGTGGCCTACGATTAAGTAGCAATCTTTCCAAGCTGACAGTTAATCTATCAATGTAAATCACCCAAGAGGTCTATTATTCTCTAATTATAATTGCAAATCCCAGAATACAAAATGGATTTTAATCGTTATATGAATATATTAAATTCATTTCACACCACTTCTCTTTGGTCTGAAGACCAGACACATACATCGGTTTTCTCTTTTTCTTGGTATCACCATACAGGAGAAGACCTATATTGCAGTTAAGTATATGCAATGGCAAGATGTAAGAAGGACATATCTAAAGGATTCAATGTGCAGGAACACCAATCAATGACCATGTTGTCAAGCAACTAGAATAGAAATCTTCTTTTTCTAATAACCGTATTTCATATTTATTCATGAATGTAACTATGGAACTCTAGGTACATTTATTAAATTCCTCTGAATTTAAAAATAATTATTACCTTTATACAATCGAAGAATATGTTTCAGCAAAGTTATTTATTACAGTTCTGCAGACCGTGCGCTTACTACTGAATGCATCTAACTGAATAACTGAAGTTATAACGTTATGGCCTGGAAGTACTGGTGGCATCACTGTTGACTTGGTTGGTACTTACAATGTTGTCACACAGATTGCCCCAGGGCAAATACAACTAAGGAACAGGTAGAGCTGAAACTCAACTTTTCACTCCTAGACTAAGACGGGACTTCTGGGTGTTTAGATTTTGTGCTCTGCTCAGTGGATTTGGCATCATGCAGGCATTCCCTGGGCTCTTCACTGATCCTCACTTCTCTACACCTTGGAGCAGAAACATTAGTATGCAAAGAAACCTACTTTGAATTACAGCTCTGATGAAGCTTCCCAAGACTATTGAGTTGTCACCCACTTGGCCAACGCATGAATAGTCTGTCCAGTGGACAACGTGGGGAAGCACAGGAAACATTTCTTGGCATTTGGAATTCCAAGGTTAAAGTTTGAGGGAGGGTGGGGAAGCTTGCCTTTGGGAGGGCTGGGATGATGGAAATTGGGGCTAGGGAGAGGCAGTAAGTCTCCAGCTGGTGACTATATCTGAAGGAGGTTGGTGATCTCCCTAAGGGCTGGTTCAAATATTCCTGCTTCTCCCAGCCCTACAAGGAATTTCTGGGAGCTGATAACATCCAGCTCAGATCTGCTGCTGGGCTGCTTTCAACTTGAGTCTTCCTCTCACTTCCAACTAAATTTAAGTGATGGCACTGAAAATGCCATCAGGCATGACTGGAATGATAATTATCTCCTTGATCCTGCTTATGTATACTAAAAATAAGAGGGCACTAAGGAGAGGGTAGACCACTCAAGGACAAAGGAGGGAATTTATGCCTGGAACCAGAGGAAGTTGGTGAGGTACTAAGTGAGTACTTTGCATTAGTATTCACCAAGGAGAAGGACATGGAGGCAAGAGGCTAGTGAGATCAGGGCTTGTTGATATCAAGAAGGAGGAGGTGTTGGGGCTCTTGAAGAACATCAAGGTGGATAAGTCCCCAGGGCCTGATGGAATCTATCCCAGGTCATTGAGAGGGGCAAGAGAGAGATTGCTGGGGCCTTGACAGAGATCTTTATATCCTCGTTAGCCACAAGCGAGGTCCAAGAGGACTGGAGAATAGCCAATGATGTTCCTCTGTTTAAGAAGGGCCATAGAGACAAACCAGGAAATTATAGGCTGGTGAGTCTTACATCAGTGGTAGGAAAATTATTGAAGAAGATTCTTATGAATAGGATCTATTCTTCTCTGGAAAAGCATGGACTTATTAGGGATAGTCAGCATGGTTTTGTGCAGGGGAGGTCATGTGTTACGAACTTGAGATTTTTGAGGAGGTGATAAAAATGATTGATGAGGGTAGGGTGGATGTTGTATGTATGGACTTTAGTAAAGCTTTCGACAAGGTCACTCATGGTAGGCTGATCCAGAAGATTAAGACACATGAGATCCATGGAGAATTGGTAGAATGGATTCAAAATTGGCTTGGCCATAGAAGACAGAGGGTGGTAGTGTTATTCTGACTGGATGTCTGTGACCTGCTGTGTTGCACAAGGGTCAGTGCTGGAACCTCCATTGCTTGTGATATATGTAGATGATTTGGGTGAAAATGTAGTAAGGCTGATTGGTAAGTTTGCAGATGACACAAGGATTGGTGAACTTGTGGATAGTGAGGAAAGTTGTCAAAGGATTCAGCAAGATATGGACTATTTGGAAAAATGGACAGAGAAATGGCAGATGGAGTTTAATCCGGACACGCGTGAGGTGTTGCACTTTGGGAGGTCAAATGGAAGAGGAAAATATACATTAAATGGCAGGAACCTCAGGAGCATTGATCTACAGGGGGATCTTGGGGTGCAAGCCCATAGCTGCCTGAAAGTGGCAACAAGTAGATAGGGTGGTAAAGAAGGCATATGGTTTAGGTTGCATAGCATCATGATTGGCACAGACATAGTTGGCCGAAGGGCCTGTTTCTCAGCTGTACTGTGCCATGGTTTATGTAAAGGACTTGGTACGTTTTGTTACAAAAAGATATAGATGGGTTAAGTGAGTGGGTAAGGATCTGCAAAATGGAATGTAATGTGGGAAAATATGAAATTGTCCACTTTGAAAGGAAAAAGTATATTATCTAAAAGGTGCAGGTTTGTGGAGCTTTGAAATACAGAGGGATCTGGATATCCTACTGTATGATTTGGAAAAGGCTAGTATTCAGTTATAGCAAGTAACAGGAAAGCAATCATAATGTTATCATCTATCGCTGGAGAATTGAATACAGAAGTAGGGGGGTTATGCTTCAATTATGTAGAGCCCTTGTGAGACTGTATCTAGACTGATCCCTGGAAAGTATGAACAGACTAGACTTGCATCCACTGGACTTCAGAAGAGTAACAGGTGAGTTGACTGAAACATGTAAAATCCTGAGGGATCTTGACAGGGTTGATAAGGAGAGAATGTTTCCTCTTGTGGGAGAACCTGGAACTAGAAAAGATGGCAAAGAAGTAATTTTTTTTTCTCACTCTGATCATGAATCTTTGGAACTCTTTTCCTCAAAGGATATTGGAAGCAGTCTTTGAATATTTCTAAGTCAAAGACAATTAAATTATTGGTAAGCAAGGGGTAAAAGTTTACCACAAGTGAATGCTAATACAGAGTTGAGGTTAGAATCAGATAGCATTATCTTATTAAATGGCAGAGCAGGCTTGAGAAATTGAGCAGCCTACTCCTGCTCTTAGCTTGTATGTTGGTATGTTTGTATACTTGATCCTCACCACAATTTGGGGGTTAAAATTGAGGCCAAATAATTTCTTCTGAAGCAGATGTATTTGTACTTAAGATGCCTTCTTGTCTTAACATTTCCCTTTATTCCAATGTCAACAACAACATTAACATAAGGAAGCCCATTTTCACACATGGCATACGCTTCCTCTTTTTACCGATGTGTTGAACTCTATTTTAGAATGAGTCTCAAAACCTACTGGAAAACCCTTGCCAAGTACCTCAAAATCAGCTACTGTTGCAAAAACATTAGGGAGAAATAACATTTAGTAGTGAAAAAGCACACAATTGTAGGTCATTGTGTTCTGTAGTTCACCGCACAAAAATAGCAAGTTCATGATGCCAGCAATAAAACTGCAGATTTTGGCATGGTGTTGGAGAAAAAACAATAAAAAATGAAATTAAAATGATTCCTCTGCATTTATATTTCCATGTTAAAAATGAACTAGAAGTCCTTCAATGCCTCTCTCCATAACCTGACACAAATGAGAAAAACAGCAAAGCTTCTTATATTCAGGAATCAGCCCAGAAGTTACTCCATTACATTTTTAATAACCTGAATCAGCATTATGAGTCACTGTAACGCTTTCTGTTAAAGTCGCAAAAAAAGCAGCAAGAACTTCAGTTACACGATTCAATTCTGTTGTTGGGTTTCCCTGTGTAACACTGAGCTGAGATATTCATTTCTCATTTCATCACAGCAATCTTTGCAGGTTCTCAATATGGAGCAAAGGAGACATGATCTCTTAAATGGACATACCACTGGATAAGCTACACTTCTCTAGCTATAGGCAAACGTTGTGATTGAATGAACAGACACCCACTGAAGGGAAGGAGAGAGTTGAAAGCCCTTCCAGAAGGTCAAACGGTACCTGGACAGGCTGGTGAAGAACAATGCCTACAGAAATTATGTTCTTTCTGCATGGGGGGCGCGGGAGGGTGGCGGATGTCACAGGACTGCAGCTCGGCACTTCTAGCAGGAAATTGCCAGGGAGGTCTTGGTAAATACTTGAGCGCAGTGTCTGAATGTCTGTATTCCGGGGAAGCTTGTTCTGCCTGCTACAAATTTCTATAGATGTACTGACTAATTGCATCACAACCTGGTATGAAGCCTCCAATGCACTGGATCACAAGAGGCTGCAGAGGGTTGTAGACTCAGCCAGCTCCATCACGGGTACAACCCTCCCCACCATCAAGGACATCTTCAAGAGGCGGTGCCTCAAGAAGGCAGCATTCATCATTAAGGACCATCACCTTCTGGGACATGCCCTCTTCTTGTTGCTACCATCAGGGGGGAGGTACAGGAACCTGAAGACCCACATTCAATGATTCAGGAACAGCTTCTTCCCCTCTGCCATCAGATTTCTGAATGATCCATGAACCCATGAACATCATCTCATTATTCCTTTCTTTTCTTGCACTATTTATTTATTTTTGTAATTTATGGATTTTTATGTCTTTGCACCATACTGCTGCCACAAAACAACAAATTTCATGTCATATGTCAGTGATAATAAATCTGATTCTGATTCTGAAGGAAAAGCTGTTTCTTCTCCTTCAGTAGGGAGTTTGGGTGATTTCCTGAACGCAACAGTGAGCAGCAAACTATGGGGAGTGGCAAAGACTGACAGCACCAACCTGGAATAACCCTGAACCTAGGAAACTGAGATTGACTGTGACCCTGACTTCCATGGAAAAAGCAGTTAAGGCATGCATTATGGGTTCTATTGAGGTTATAGAAGGTCACAGCTCTCAGCAGACAAAGAATGCAGTTTGCCCTTTAAAAAGCATAGTTTCAGGAGAAACAGATTAGTAAAGGCTGATTGTTCCCTGAATAAATATCATTTTTCAAACTAGTAAGGTTGAAAATCTTCACTGCAGACAATGTGTGTGTGATGCCCTACTGTTGATGACATTTGAGGGGTTTTTACATTGGAAGAAAATTGTGAGAGAAAATGAAAATCCCACTGAAAAATTAGATTCCCTAATGGACACTTAGGCTCCCAGAAATGTGTTTGATTTTCAACAACGTGGCCTTTGGCTTTTTTTAAAAATTGTACAAATATTTTTCTAGCCCACAATCTTTTTCCAGGCTTGTCCTAGGATGAAGAGGAATAGATTTAATTACATGATTCCTTTTCACATTATACCCTTAGGATTATAATGGCAGTGCCTCAGAAGCTGATTTTTGGGTTTCACCTACTGAGCAATTACCAAAATAGACAAGTCTGTCCAGTGGGTGAATTGGGGAACCAGCTATGGAAAGCTGAACAGTAGCCCCCTCACTCTGGCACTATGGGCAGTAATAATGAGGAAAATCCAGCTTATAATGTCATATAAAACAGAAACAGGCCATTCAACCCACCAAGCCTGTGCTGACCATCATACCCAATTACAATAATCCTGCACTAACCTCATTTTTATTTTCCCCACATTCCTACAACTCACCCCCAGATTCTACCACTCACCTACACATTACTCTACCAATCTGCACAACATTGGGATGTGGGAAGAGACTGGAGCACCCGGAGGAAACCCAATCGGTTACAGGAGAATGCACAAACTCCGCACAGACAGCACAGGAGGTCAGGATTGAACCTGGGCCACTGGAGCTGTGAGACAGCAGCTCCACTAGCTGTGCCACTGTGCCACCCTCTTGAGAACTGGTTTGGAGCTGTAGGCACATGAGCTTACAATTTCATTAGTTCATTTGGAAGTCTGTCTTCACTATTTTTGTTGATTTATTTTAAAGTAAAATAATCAATCTGATGACTGTTGGAGAGAGAGCATTTGAATACTGACATTCACAGTATAATTTCAGGGTGTCTGTGTTTAGGAACTGGGACTCTATCCATTCAATTATTCTCACTTTCAAGTATAAAGGACTCAGGGAATATGCAGCTCCACCCCACCTATCAACAGTGAACGCAGATTTATTTGGATTCCAGGCTCTGAACTAATCATAAAGTTTTGGCAGATTTAAGCAATGCTTTGGAATGATGCATTGGTGGAAAGCTGCCAGAGAGCTGCTCAGAGTGAGCTCCAGGAAGCTTTTATCAAAACATCCACAGACTTACTGTTAAGCTAATGGAAAAAGAACTCCATAAAGAGGAAAAATATGAAAGCATAAAACAAGTTTTTGCCACGTGAACTGCATATAGTCAGTGAAACAACTGCTGTAACTGAGGTTAAAAAGGATCCTAAAGAAAAGAAGTCCTGTCCTGGCTAGTTTGTTAAAAAGACAGAATCATGTTGCTGAGACATTAGTGCACTTCAGAAACTGAAGAAAAGTCACAAGTCAACCATGGATCTGGAACTGAACACTGGCATTTGATTGGAATGGTGAAGCGTTTGGAACGGGTAGGGGCAGGGCTTTCAAAGAATTTGCAATGGAAATATACAATCTGGATTTTTATTGCTGGTCTGCATTGGGATGGTTAGAACAGAGCTCTGCTTGGGTATAAAGTTAAAACCCAACCTGACCAGGGCCAAATTGAGTAATTATAATTTTCTCCATACTTGATCAAATATTCACTGTATATATAAAAATGCTGTTGGTGTGTTTGAGGATGAAACACCAAGTATTGATCAAGAATAGAGGACATATGCAGTAAAACTAAGCAAATCAAATTGACTTGGGTCAGGCTGGCACAGAGAGCCTCACCCAACCTAACATGACCCAAATTCAAATGTTATTTTCAGAGTTTATACCTGGCCAATCATGAACTTGGTTGTATTATTACCTCAATGTACTGATGTGATGAAATGATCTGTATGGATGGCAAGCAAAACAAAGTTTTTCACTGTACCTCAGTACTTGTGATAATAATAAACCAATTTTCCAAATATAGTTGGGCCCTGTCAGGCTTGGGTTGGCTTTCCAGACTTAATATACATTTTGATTGGACTTGTAGTCGAAAAATCACTTTTGGACAGTTTGAATCACCTAGATTTAGAAGGTCAATTTAGTCCATGTTATCTCCCAGCAAGTTTCAGGCAGATAGGGGATGCATTTGGAGGCTTAGTCTCTGAAATTTCTACTTATCTCATTGCTCTCTCCCTGCCCCCAAAAGCTTCTGAAATGCCTTTATCTGACAGAAAAGCCAAAGTAATTTCGTTAGTCTGGTCATGGTCCTTTTCATCCAGTGCTTCCCTAACTGCATATATTCATGAGGTTCCCACTATTCTGAAGCAGGTATTTCTGCCAAGTAGCTGCAGTGAGTACTTAAAATAATGGCCAGTAGGAATGGTCTATTAATACATGCACTCCATTTTAAAACTATTGTGCTTGGAATAAAGGAGGAAAAATGTTTCTGAGAACCAAAGTGTCCTTTTTGTATCTCTTGTTCTTTGTTCATGGAAACTGTAGACCCAATGGAAACGTTTCTCAATTGTGCCTCAGGGACCCACCATGCTGTAAATAACTAGACTTAGGCTGGACTTCTGAAGAAAATAAAGGCAGTTCCAAATTCTGCTCATGTATAGTACTTTGCTGCAGGAAAACATTCTAACTCCATTGTACCTGTGGCAAAATCTAGCCTAAAGCCAGATAGGTCTGCAGCCCTCCACGGCACTGCTGATGATTGGAATGCCAATCTAGTTCCCTTTTTGAACCTAAAATGACAGTATCTGTCAATGGGGTTCTGATTCTTTCCACTCAGCTCCACAAAGTTCAGCAAGTTACTGTCAATTTAATGGTATGGTAGTGTGGCGACTCACTGGTATCGAACTGGCTCCCGAGATCGCGAGCGTCGTCGGAAGCCCCGACCCAAGATGGCGTGGGGCCCTCTTTCTTCTCCATCGTTGGGCTAGGAAAGCCTGAGTGCGGGAAGGTCAGGTGACCCACGCATGACATTAGCGCGGGAACCGAAGCGCGGGAAGAGTTTCGGTATTGCTTGCCCCTGTCGAGCAATCGACTTCTGACTCCAAGCAACAGACTCCGTGTCTTTATTCTACAGTAGTGTAGCTAGCCGCTACAGTAGCACAGTTTTTCATGTAGTTGAAGGTGGACTTGGCTCAATTTTATTCTTTTTCTACGGGAGGTGATTATCTAAATAGAGAGATACTGCAAATAAGAGAAGCTCAGAGGGATCTAGGTGTTCCAGTGAATGAATCACAAAAATTTAGCTGGCAGGTCCAACAAGCAGTTAAGAAGGCAAACAACATGTTGGCCTTCATTGCAAAGGGGTTGGAGAATAGAGGATTTTTGTTGCAGTTGTACAGGGCGTTGGTGAGGCCACACCTGGAATACTGTGCACAGTTTCTCCCCTTACCTAAAAATGTATTTGAGGCAGTCCAAAAGAAATTGACCTGGCTAATTCCTGGGATGAGAGGGCTGCCCTATCAAGAGAGGCTGGACAGTTTGGGCCTGTATTCCTCGGAGTTTAGAAGAATGTGTGACCTTATTCAAACATGTAAGATCCTAAACGTCAACCGTCCATTTCCTTCCACAGATGCTGCTTGACCTGATGAGTTCCTCCAGCATCTTGTTTGTTACTCAAGATCCTAAGGGACCTTGACAGGGTAGGATTTACTAGCGTGAGAGTAGAGGAGGCCAGATTATTAGATATATTTAAGGTGGAGGTATATAAGTATTTGAAAGATTAAGGAATTCAGGGTAATGGGGGACTGACACTGAAGTAGTTGAAGCCAGCATAGATCTGCCATGATCATACTGAATGGTAGGGTAGGCTTGAAGGGCCTGGTGGCCTTCTCCTGCTCCTATTTTCTCATGTTCTTCATTACCAGTCTAGAGGTCATGACCTGAATTAGGGAGCAGGTCACAAGTTACATGAACTGGAAGTAACGGCACAGTGGGAAGCTGTGACCAACATGTTGACTTCTTCATTTAACCAACGTTTATCCAACTGAGTGTAAGCAGTTCTGCAGAGAAAATGCTGCTGATTTCAATATGTTACAGCTCATTAAGAGGAATAGGAATGGGAGTTTTGAGCTCTAATTTAGTGTGCATAGGATTTGCAAGCTTCTTAGAACCAGAGAGTGAAAACAAAATGAGAGCTCAACGGGACTGCTCAGTGGCTTGAGATTGACAGGTATAAATGTTACAGCCTCACAGTTGCCTTTCTGAGAGAAGCTGTGTTCACAGAGGTTGTGGTGGGAGGTTGCTTAGAAAACTTTGGAGCAAACTTTTGTTGCAATTGGACTTAAGTTTATAAATTCTGGAGCTCAAAAACTGGGGGTGATTATTTGCGAAATATGCTCGGAGAACTTGCAACAGCCACATCAGCATTGATATTGTTTAGGCCACCTTTGATGCTCCAATCAAGTGGCCACTCTTTCCATGGACAAGGACATGGATGCAATTAATATTTGTTGGAAATTTGGGTGGAGAAATGGCAGGTGGAGGTTAATCCAGACAAGTTACTGGTGTGGTACTTTAGGAGGTTAAATGCAAGAGGAAAGTGCACAGTAAGTGGCAGGAACCTTAGGAGCATTGATGTACGGGAGGGATCTTGGGATGCAAGTCCATAGCTCCCTGAAAGTGGCAACACAAATAAATAGGGTGGTAATGAAGCCATATGGCATACTCGCCTTCATCTATTGGGGTGTTGAGCGTAAAAGTCATGTTGCAGCTGTATAAAACCTTGGTCAGGCCACATAGGAGTACTGTGTGCATTTCTGGTCACCACACCACAGGAAAGATGTGAAGGGTTTGGAGAGGGTGCAGAAGAGATTCACCAGGATGTCGCCTGAGTTGGAGAGTATTAGCTATAAGGGGAGGTTGGACAAACTTGGTTTGTTTTCTCTGGAGCATCAGAGGCTGGGGGGTGACCTGACAGAAGTATGTAAAATTATAAGAGGCACAGATAGGGTAGATGGTCAGAGTCTTTTTCTCAGGGTGGAAGTTTCAAATACCAGAAGGCATAGGTTTAACCTGAGAGGGGGAAGGTTTAAAGGAGATTTTATAGGCAAGTTTATTTACACAAAGAGTGGTAGATGCCTGGAATGTACTGCCAAGAGAAGTGGTAGAAGCAGATATGAAAACAATGTTTAAGAAGCATTTAGGATGGCATACAAACAGGCATGGAATAAAGGGACACAGACCATGCACAGGCAGATAGGATTAGTTTAGATTGGCAGCATGGTTGGTGCAGACATGTTGAGCCGAAGGGCCTGTTCCTGTGCTGTAATATTCCACGTTCTATGTTTTATAGGCTTGCTTCAAATTCATGCCATTTATGTTTGAGATGAACTCCTCTAACCTCTCTGCAGATCTGTACAACGTGACTCGAATGATGTCAATATATTCAACATGCTTTGCTGCAGCTCCAGATATATTCTGTTCATCAAAGGCCCCAGAGTTTTGCGCATCTAACCAGATGGGCAGGTCTTGTACAGTCCTGCATCCTCTGATATGGATAATATATTGATTCCTGCGATAATGGGACAATTGCATGAGGAGTGATTCAGTTGACGCGATTTGTATTCACTAGAGTTTAGAAGGAACAGAGACAGAATTGAAAGGTACAAAATTCTGAGAAGACTGGGCAGACTGAATGCGGGAAGGATGTTTTCCCTTGGTTAGGGAGTCTAGAATGAGGGGTCACAGCCTCAGATTAAGAACTGAGAAACGTCTTCACCTAGAGGGTGGTAAACCTGTGGAATTTGCTATGACAGAGGGCTCAGAGGCCAAGTCACTGAATATATTTAAGGAGGAGGAAGTTACACTGCTGGATGCAAGGGTTATATGGAGAAGGTAGGAATATGGTATAGAGACAGATGATCAGCCATGATTGTACTGAATGGTGAAGTAGGCTTGAAGGGCTTAATGGCCTAATCCTGCTGTTTTCTATGTTTCTCCATCCCTGTTGCCACCACCCACTCTTGGTCATGTCTGGGTCACTGGATGAAAGCCATCAAAATATGTTCATGTGAGCTCGTGCTCGGTGTGCATACAAGCCAAGACACTGCACTTTCAGAATGCGTGACCTCTGCAGAGGAGGAGTTGTCATTGCCATCTTGCTGCATGAACCATATAACTGGTGAAGATGTAAATTAGAGCTATCAAGATAAGAAAATTTAAGTTTATGTTCATGATCAATTTTTGCTCACCTCCAGTTCACATGAATGAACATTATATGTAATGTGAATTGCTGGGTCAGGATTGTCACCAAGTAGGAGTGAGGCTCCATGTACCTCTCTCCACAGATCATCCATTCTCACATGCTGCTTGCCTCAAGGAGCAGCATTCTCTGTAAGAGGTGATGACCATGGACAACCACCTGCAGTTCTCTGCCTCTCCAGTTCTTGCTTCTACTACAAGAAGGGACAGCAGAGACCTATGAGTGAGAATAATGAAATATGTTGAACAGATGGAGAGAGAACACTTGTTAATGCTGACCATGAAGGGAAGTATGGCATGAAGAGACTGAAGTTCAATAGTATCTTGAAAGAAAGCAATATGCACAGAAAGAGATGGGGTACTTGCAAAATGAGCTGGTGTGAGAGTGGTGCACTGGAGTCACAGCAGGGCAGATTGTGAGATGGGGAAGGGTAAAGTATTATGCACATCAGGAGAATGTGGATGTGCCACTGCACTCACCTTTCCTAAGCTGTTGAAATCATTGAATCGCTTGCAGCACCAAATCCAGTATGAAGAAATCATACTGTTTTCTCTCTGTGGATACTCCAATCATCCATTTTTATTTTTGCTAGAGGACTTCTTTTTCCCATCACAGGGAATATTGAGTCCCTTTAGGGTCTTCCATGTCCAAAATGAAATTCAGTGGAGGGTCAACAATGCTATGGGTAGCTTTGGCTCATTTTTATTCTTCTCTGCACTCCACTTGTAGTGCAGTCAACCCCAGAGTCCAACAAATATCATGTTTGTAATGCCCCTTTAAATAGCAGAGCTGTAACTGAATCATAGATATTGCATTCCCCCTAGCTCAAACTAACTGGCCAGGAAATCTAGAAAGAATACATTATCACAGTAGATGGGTAAGAAGTCTCAGGTGAATGCATTGCAGAGACTTTCAGGCTTTCGTTCACTTTTAAGTATTAAAATTCAGCCCCATTAGTTCAGATCCTATGTTAAGGAGTTGTGAAATTGAGCTCAATAATCTGTCAGTGGAAAGAATGAAGCAAAAAAAAGGTTTGTTGTAACAGCTCAGCTCTGAAGGGAAGAGAAGGCTATGCATTAGCTCTTAACCACCAATGTGGTGACCTACTGTGATCATGCTGAGTATGTTCACCAGGTGCTATCCTGGGTATAAATCCAGCGCAATGTTTCATGTGTACAAGTTATTTAATAGTCTCTCTGAATTTTGTTTCTATTTATTTGTTCATGGATATGGACATCGCTGGCTAGGCCAGCATTCACTGCTGTCTGTAAATACCCCTGAACACTGACTTACTGGGCCATTCTAGTGGAGAGTTAACAGTCAACTACGCTTTTGTTCTGAAGTCGTATGTAAGTGACCTACTGTTTTTGTTTAGCCTTGGGTCATGACTCTATTTCTTAGTCTCTTTGAAGTTTACAAGTACAGAAGAGAAATTACTGTTGCCAATATTGCTGAATGAATGCTTACATTATGCTCTTGGAACTCTCTCTCAAAATCTGTTGAGGTAAGGCCAATTGGACATTTGTAAAGTGAGATTAACAAAACTTTCTCAAGCAAGGGCATGTAGGGTTATGGAAACAAAGTAGATAAATGAAACTGCAAATCAGCCATTTTCTTGAATGGCAGAACTAGCTCAAGAGTCTGAATGGACAACATCTGCTCTTCACTCCACCATTTTATTGTATGGAGTAAAACATTTAACATACCAAGTAAATGAGCAGAGAGGAGAATTTTATATCAGCTGGTTGAGTGCTTGCATGTTAAGATCTTCAAGTGTAATTTGGAAGATTATAAAGGCATTATTGTATTTCATGGAGCACCTAACAGCTTTCCTCAGTCTCTATGTATTCTCCATTAAAACCCCACTAAGAATATCAGGTATGCTAACTGCATTGCAGAACTCCCTAAGTGGACTCCATGCTTAGGAACCTTCAGAAGGAAAATATTATATCTTTAAATTAATTCTGACATAAAGGAAAGCTTTTGTTGTTGAGTTCTGACAGTAAACAACTGAAGTTATTCACTAGTTATTAAAATGCTCAACCGTTCACATTCACATCCCTTAATAACTCACAATATTAAATATTCTTGCTTCACTGAAATTCTACATGGGTTTCTCGGTGCTCATTACATACCATTCTGGAGCGAATTTCTTTGGCGTACAATGGGAAAAGAAACTCCGACTCTCCCTCCAGTCGAATCCCATTTTCTGTAACTCTCAGGTGTCCCATTCCATCCTGTACAAAAATAAAATATAAATCAGATAACTGGTCCATGCTCTGAATTTCAAAACTGTAGCTGGGATGTAGCAGGAGCATGCCACCATTAATTCTAAACACAGTTAATGTCCAGCAGTGTCATGGCTGTCTAAGCACTGAATTGTGCAGTCTTATCTTTGGTAAGTTTATATCAGAATATTAAAAACTCTCTATGGAACTTCAACAGAAGAAGGAATCAAAAAAGATTTGTCAAACATTTCAGTTGCATATCTTAAAATATAAGAATGTATGAAACAGCAGTAGGTCTTTAGACTCTTTAAGCCTGATCCACTGTTTAATGTCATGGCTGATGCTTGATTCCCGCATCCCCCAGTTCTTAAGCATCCAAAATAACTATCTCAGCCTTCAGTGTATTGAATAGCCAGTACCTACCACCCTCTAGAGAAGTCTAAAGATTCTCACCATCTGAATGAAGAAATCTCAGCACATCTCAGTCCTAAATGGCCTCCCTTTTATCTCCAGACCATGCATCTTTGTTCTAGACTCTCCAGCCAGGGTACACCCTTGAAATATTTGATCTGTCATGTTCTTTCAGAATCTTATATGTTTCAGTGAGATTACCTCCCATTCTTCTAAGATCCAGTGATTATAGGCACATATTGCTTTTGTTCCTCATTAAACAACTCCCTTATAACTTATGTGCCATATGTAATATTGGTTAGAAACAATTCTGTTTTATGACAGTACCACTTTAAGAATTGTATCATGTGCATAATTGCTCTCCATGTTGTGGCAACAATGCTTATTGCACAAAGTTGTTGAGAGTCTGTGACTGAGGAGAAAGCCACTGTTAAAAATGCTGTCCTGACACTATTAACTCTTCTTGTATTTAAACAAGTACCCCTTGTTGTTAGTTTGAATTACAGATTGATTTCTAGAGAGGTAAAGAGTCATACTCTCGGAAGTGCTGGATGATGAAACTCTGAAATTTTTTTATTAGATTCAGAATATTGAGTGCTGGGCATAATTGAGATAACATGTGGACCTGTACCGAAAGACAGCAAGCTGTGTAATTCAATTGAGATAGTGCATGAAGGAACAAATAAATATATCTGAGCTGCTGGATTTCCAGCCAGGTGATCTGTCAAGAGAACGGAGGTAGTGGTGGTGGGAATTTACACTCTATATTGAGCTGGCTATAGCAGATAAACCAGAGCAGACAAAAGTTAAAATGTAACTGCACCTCATTGGGTTACTAGGGGAGAGAATTCTACCACCTAATTTAGCCCTCAAATGAGATCCTAGAGAATGCATTAGAAATACATTGCAATCCACCTAGAAATGAAACATTGACAGTCACCAGTTCTTTCCATGCAACCAGCAGCAGGGAGAATCCTTTGATCAACAGAGTTAAGATTGTACGCAGACAATTAGAGTGCTGAAGATCTGAAGGACTCACGCTTCAGCAATCAGATTATCTATGGAATCTGGGAGTCCATCCTGAGGAAACATCTACAATGTGAGACAGAATTAATGCTAGAAATGTGTAAACAAAAATGCAAAGCTGCAGAGCTATCCAAAGCCTGGCCGACAGTGGGAAGCTCATGTGGTGAAGCACAACAATGTAGGCATACCAGAAACAGTAGTCAACTTTGATGGATGTTGCAAATTCTGTGGATAATAACATGAATGGATGAAGAAGAAATACCTGCACAGGGGAAAAAGTATGCATGATGTAGATCAGAACATCATTTCCATGATCAATACACAATGAAGAGGATATTTGAAGACTATGGAGTGAACAGAGAAAGGGTCAGGTTCAATTAGCAGTTCAATGAAAAGTATCTGTTGCCAAACAAGATATATTGTGGAAAAGAAGACCCACCAGAGATATCTATGCCAAAATGTTGGTGCAACGGCAACCACTGACATTTCAACTTCATTCTGGAACAAGAGGTATTGTCCTCCTAAAGCATGCTATCAATCTCAAGACAGTGAAGCTAAAATCATCAAGTCATGTGCTATCTACTTATAACAAGACTACACTGAAGCCTGCAGGAAGATGTTCTCCAAAGATAGTAAACACAAAGAATCAGAAAGGTGGTGTACAAGATTGGATATCCATGCGGATTTCATTGTGGTTTCTGGGATATTTTAATTATCTGAACAAGTTTTTGCCCTAAGTGTGAGAAGTGTGAACCACTGAGACAACTAATCGAGAAAGACATGGAATGGAGTTGGATCAGATTAATAAGTATGCAAATTATGTCATTAAACTAGACATGACCCAAAACAGAATACACTAATAAGTGATGATTAATTCATTCCTCATTAGTAAAATAAAGTCTTCCATTCTATGTTGATTACACAATAATCCCAACCATGATTTCTTTCAGTTCTTAATATGTCTGACAATTAGCTGAAAGAGAAAACTGCAAACATTAGTCTTTTTTTTTGTCTTCCTCCCAGCCCTCATCCTTTCACATAACCACCAACTCATTGAGGGATGGGTTCCATAGTTTGTTACATCACTGGAATAGGTATTCCTTCTGTGTGTGAGCACAGACAAATAGTGGTAGATAACTATTCACTTCCAATTCTTAACCTCTCTAGGTCTTTTCATGGTCTACAGCTACAGGTCATCTCAATTTTTCTCCACACATGTACTCTAACTAATCTTCCCCTGATCTTATAAATTTTCATTTGCTAACATTCAAACCTAACAATTGACCCAAGACCACAGCATCAAATAATCCAGGTTTATTTCCCAGATCTCATTGACCTTATCTCCCCTGAAACATTTCCCCCTATAGTCTCCAAACCCTTTTCTCCAAACCATGGACAGCCCCTTCCATCTTGTCCCTAAGGTCCACAAGCAAGACTACACTGGTAGAACCATCATTTCAGACTCTTCTTTCTCCACAACTTGATCCTGATCTTTTGTCACCTTGTTCAGTTTCTCTGTCAGCAACCCATCTGATGGCCTCCAGCACCTTAACAGTTTCCAATTTCCTGATCCTAACCATCTCATTTTCACCATGAATACATCCAATCCCTCCACACTGTCCACCATCAGAGCTGCCTTAAGGCCATCTCCTGCCTCACTGAATGGAGACCAAACCAGTCCCCATTCACTGCCAACTGTCCTTCACTTCTGAGCATGCTCTCACAGTGAGAAACTTTCCTCTGATTCTGTTCACTCCTCTAAACTAAGCTGTAGCAAGCCAAATGGATGATAGTCATGCCTGCCTTTCTGTGGGATATATGAAGATTCTTTGTTCCACACAGTTCACTTCTCTCAGGTCTTTTTCTGGTACATTGAACACTGTATTTTGACGCTTCATGCTTAGCTTCAAAATTGAAAATTTCATCAATTTTGCTTCTAATTTTCCATCTTCTATTATCCTCACATGGCCTGCCTCCAATTCCTCCATTTTGCAATTTTTCTATCTCCATTTCAGGGATAGGCTAGTGAATGGTGTCTAGTACTAACCCACTGACTCCTAGAGCTAACTTGACTGCATTTCCTGCCATCCTGATTCCTGCAGGGACTTTATTTCATACTTCCAGCTTCTCCTTTTTTATTATTCTGTTCTGACAATGTCACTTTCCTTTTTGCTGCTCCACTGTGATTGACAGGCCCCTGAATGTGTCAGTTCCAAGTCCTACACATTTGTTGCGACCCCTTCTCTTCCCTTTTGGAACTATGATAGTGTTCTGCTTGCCCTCACCTTCCACCCATCCAGCCCGCACCTTCAACAGATCTTCCTCCACCATTTCTGGTACTTCCAGCAAGATGCCATCACCAAACACATCTTCCCTTCCAGCATTCCTAAGGAGCAGTCCTCTTCACAAATCTATTCAACTTTATCCCAAGACTGCCCATTCCCATAGAAGTTTCCCACACAAGCATGGGCAATATAATTACCTCTCCCCCCTTAACGCTGTCCAAGGTTTCTAACACTTTCCAAGTGCCATTTAATCTTGCTTTTTCAATTTAGTCTACTGCATTCGCTGCTCATGATGTGGCCTCTCTGCTTTGAAGAAGTGAATTACAGTTTGGATGATGCCTTGTAGAACTCCTTTCAATCTGCAAGTATGATTCTGAGCTTCCAATCACCTGACACTTTACTTCCCCTTTTCATTCCTGGTTTGGTCTCTCAATGCTCTCCCTCCTACACTGTGATGATTTACTTTAGTATAAGAATAAAACCTGACCAGATCCACAAGTATAATCAGCTTAATCCCAATTTGAGCAAACTGCACACATCCTAATCAACCCAGCACTGCACAGCTGCTGTATCTGGCCAAATTTTAAAACTTCATCTCCATGCAAAATTTTTAAACATTTCTCTTTGTTTCTCCTTTCAGTCAAATTCATCAGCTCCTTATCCTGAGCTGCAGTCACATCTCTTCAGATCTCTTTCTTACCGCAATGCTTAGCTGTATACATTTAGACTGAGAGTAATCCTTTGCCCAGGAGAAACTGTCTCACAGTGTCTTTGTAGTGACTGAGTATACGATGCCAAACTATAAAGTATTGATCCAGCCCTGCCAGCGCCAAGCTCCAGGACTTTTTTGACCTGATCTGAATCCCATATATCTCGTTGGGTCTTGCTGAGCTCCAATCACAATGCCAGACTGAAACATGCTGCTCCAATGAAGCTTAGCATAATCACCAAAAAGTTCACAATTAGATACCTAACAGCATTTCAGTGTCAGCACTGAATTCAACAATTGATGAGTTCAGAATAAAGATTCTCTTTACTCATTCACCTTTCCCCTCAACCCATGTTTTTTTGTACATCCCGCTATCAGGTTAGCATTATCAACTCCTCTGTCATTTAATCTCATTTGCCTTCTGCCTTATTGCAGATACTTCCTTTTGTTCTGACCTCTGTTCCCTCTTTTTTCTGTATTTTAAAACTACTGTTTGCCATTTTTGATGGAATATCATCAAGCTATAGAGGTAAAACTTGGTTGATTCTGAAGCGATCCTAACAAATTGGAAAACTGCAAAAGTAACACTGCTTTTCAGGTAAAAAGGGGCACAGAAAGCAGAAAACTATAGCCAATAAGAATACATGCTATTTGGAAAATATTGAATCCATTAATTAAGGAAATTCTAACAGAACATTTAGAAAGCAGTAAAATCACTAGAGCCAGTTTTACAAAAGAAAAATCAGTTCTGAAATCCATTAGCATTCTCTGAGAATATAACCAGCAAGCTGAACTTGACTAATTTTTAAACTACTGGTGAATCAAGTATTATGAGGATCAGACAGAAAAGTGGGGTTGAGGTCAAGAACAGGACAGTCGTTACCTTATTGGATGGTGAATTACGAGGATTTGATTCAATACTCAGAGTCAGGTGCTCTTATTTCTCATGTTCTCTCTCCACAGATGCTGCCTGACCCATTGAGTGTTTTCTGGTTTTTTATCTCATCAATGATTCTGAACCATAACCTTTCCAATATGTAAAATAGGTATCTAGGCACTCTGGGCCATATCTTATCCCTGCATGCCTTACAATTCTTTCATCATAGGTCTTACTAAATGTGGCTTCATACATTGTGCCATGCAGATTCCATGCAGCTGCTGTCCAGAGACCCAAGTATACTTCAATTAGAGCAGATATAAATCACAACCGATTGTGATTAGGGTGAGAAGCCATCTTCATTCCCCCCCAACCCTGGTCCCCCAACTTCTGCCAGTCTTTCAGCCTAATGGCAATAAAAATTATTTATGGAAAGTTGCAGTTGTTATCTATGTAGTGCAGGTCGTGCTAATCATCAATTCTTTGTTTGTTGTCAGCAAGACCACAAAAGCACTTATCTGAAACCATTTTGTCCAGCTGAGAAATCTCCAAAGGTCAAACAGTAACTAATACATTCACACTCAAGTGAAATTAAGTGTGGGACAGATTTTAGTACTAAATAATGTCTTGCCTTATTTTGTTGCAATTTATTTTTATATATTTATCATAGTGCTCTCCAATACCCACCAGCCACACATACCTAATGGGGAATACTAACATCCTTCATTTCATTTCTGTGTAACAAATGAACTTGAGTAATTTGCACTGGCATTAGATTCAATACTTGCATTCATCAGCCACCTGGATGTATATTTTAATCACTTTGAGTGTTGGTAAGATGACAAAGTGAAAAGTAGAAGCACAAGTGTGTTTTTGTTTGCTTTGAACCCTTAACTTTCTTGATTATTGAAGCTGGCAAATAATACTAAAGTAAAAATAACATACACCTCTATTGTGTAAATGCATGCAGGCAGCTTCAGTCAAAATTAGTTCCTGTGGTTAAAGTAATGCCCAGATAGACTGCAGACTGTATGGTTGGACAGTGCTGGCCCTGGGATCAAGGTCACAGTATTCCACATGATGCAGAATGTAATGAGGTATTACAGAAATCATCAATTGACTTGTAGCTGACCTTTAATACCCTGCTGACTAGTTATTCACCACAGCTGACAATATTTGCCCATGTACCTTGCTTTGTGCTCATTGTTTAAAACTGGAAGATTGAACTTCCACTTATTTGGAAAGCAGCAGCAAAAGTTTCTGTCCCTTACTGGTTGCAGTGAGTATCAGCAGATTATTCTCAAAATGAGCAAGAATTGCAAATAAGTTCAAGTCAGGTGTATTAGGTTTTCCTAATACCACTCTTCGAGCAAGGTCAGTAATGAACCTGGCAAACATAACACTCAAACAATTAACTCCTGAATGGTGATCCTGAAATGTTCAATTTTTGGTCAGCAGGTGCTGGTTCTGGTTTAAAAATATATCAACTTCTTCAAATATTGTTTGTTATTCAGTTATAAGATGAGGCATTTTTTACTGATGATCTGATGGCATAAACAAAAATACTTATAAATGCATTGAATAAAAAATATTCAATTATACAAAATGTAATTAACTTTTAACATAGTTGTTAACACACATTGGATTAAAAAATGATCAGAGATGTTTTGGCCATGAGTTTTGTCAACGTATCAACATAAATAGACATGGGGGGCAAGAGAAAAGAAATGCTGCATGATAAATGATCAGCTGGGATAACAATAATTGGGTCCTGAAACAAACATTGGAGGCTGGAAAATGCACCCCTCCTTAATAAGATGCCCAAAACATGTTTTATGCATAGCCCCAATGCCAAATCAGGGTCACCAAATAATGTGGCAAAACAGGGATATCCTGTTTTCAGGAAGTGTTATCATAGTTTCTTCCCTTTAAGAAACTTTATGACTCAACCTATGTTACCGTAAGTCACTGGTGTGCAGACTCATGGGAAGTGAGTCATGTCTATTAAAAAAATTCCTTCCGTGAAGATGAGGGAAAATTGTGGTGGAATTGGGAGTGGTGAAGAATACCAGAGAACAAAGCAAGGGTGTAAGAAGGCAATAGCAAATGAGTCTGGAGAGCACTCATGACACATGGAACGGCTAATGGTAGCCTGTTCTACAAGTAACTGCATGTGCAGTGGCAGCAGTGGGCAGCAACAGTTTGAGGTATCTGTGACCTGCAGACATCAGTGCACAGGTGCTCTGATTTGTGCTCAGAATTGCCAACAATGACATTTTCAATGTTTTTGAAAGACTCAGGTGTGCTGGAGGCAAATTTATAAGCATACAGGAGATACAATGAGGAAGTGAAACCTACTTCAGGGTGAATCACTGTGAAATATGGCTAATTCAATTTCATGCTAGTTGGGTGCAAGCGCTTTAAATCATGCAATGATTTCTTTATAAATGTGTATTAAAAATGGGCACACATGTTTACCTTACTAATCTTATTTCTAGGCTTAACTGTGTAGCATAACAGAAGTAAGTACACCTTAAAATTCTCCACTGCTGCCAAGCTCCATGTCATCAGAATATTTAACCTGTCTCCCTTTCTATTGCCAACTGACCTGTGGTGCATTTCTTGCTGTGTAGAGTTTATACTCTTCTTTTCTTATGGAAGTACAAATCAATATGCCTTCACATTTTAAAAAAACAACCCGAAGCTCAACATGGAGCTAAATGATCTTGAAATGTTTGTGGCACCGGCAAGACAGAGCCCTTACATAAAGGTACATGGGTTTTACAATTAAAATTGAGTATGCCAGACATTTTACAGCACTCTGATAGCCAATTATAGCACCAATATTGATTCTACACTGAACTAATGTTTATTTGACTACTTGCTTTTCAATTAAACATTGATTGAATTGTTTATTAATGCTATATCTAGACAGGTATCATAATTTATAAAGCCAAATGCTGGTCCAAAAACAACAATCATTTATATTTATACAGCAATTTACATCAATCACCCTCTACTTGGGAATGCTGGTATATTGGCATTTCCATTAATGATTCTGGCAAAGGCAATTGTCACATCTCATATATTAACAGCACATCAATATGAAATCATCCATGCAAATGCTAGTGATTCACTGTTTGTTCTTCTTCAATACATTGCACTGTACAGCAGATAGTCTGCCTGTGACTCAGTGACACAGGGCTGCAAGGTGATTAACTTCTTACTCTTTCCCCATGCCAAAAGACAACTCAAATGTTCCAGCGAGAATGAGTGAGACTCAGTGAGACCTGTTGTTTCCTTTTTCACTTATTATAGGTTAAATAAGTTTTCAACAAAGTTTCTTCTTACAAATATATATGGCAGAACATTAACTATCAATATAGTTTAACAAATTTCCATTGTAAGAAGAAGAATTAGGTTTATCTGAAGAGAATTCAATTTTTCTTTTTCTTTTCAGCTGACAACTAATACCAGCAGTCATCAAAATGCAAAGAATTGCAGACACTGGAAATATGAAATAAAAATAGAAAATGCTGGAGATATTTAGCAGGTCAGGCAGCATCTATCAAATAGTATTGACCTGACATGTCAAATCTGTTTCTCTCTCCACAGATTCTGCATGACCTAATGAGTACCTGTTCTGTTCTCTAACATGTTCTGTTTATATAATGGACAGTCATGTCTCTCTTCATACACTTTGTTTTACCTTTGGAGACTTTGGCCATTTTATAACTTTCCCAATAGTTGACCCAGAACTAGCTGTGGTGGTTACTGCCACACTTCAGGCAAAAGTTCACTGGAAGCATGATGGAAACAAAAGGGTTTTCTGCTCAAGTTCTGGAAAAGTTACAACAGCTGGACTGCGCAACACTGATGATATTCCAGACTATGCTGTCAATTCCCGCCGCTGTCTGTAAGGAGCTTGTACGTTCTCCCCGTGACTGCGTGGGTTTCCTACGGTGCTTTGATTTCCTCCCACATTCCAAAGACGTACAGGTTAGTAGGTTAACATGGGTGTAATTAGGCAGCGCGGGCTTGTGGGCCAGAGGGGCCTGTTACCATGCTGTATAATAGAGTTTTCAAAGTTTTTTTTGGTCTTCCACTCAAATAAATTCTTCCAGCACAAAACAATAGATGCTAGAGTATTGGACTCCATTTTTAACTTTGGTGTAATGGATGAATACAATGTTCCCACAGATCACTAAATTTCCAGTATGGACAACATACCATGGGCATGCCACGATGTACGATTTGTAGCAAGGCTTCCTTTCTGCTTCACAGCAACCTTCTGTCGGTTTACTATTTAGTGGAGGGTATAGAATGGGAACAGTTAACTAAACTGTCTTGATTATTATTCCTAATTAAATATGTCAAGGGCAAATTTGTCTTTGGGCAATAGTGAAAAGCAGGTAATATAGTATCTGCCTCCTGTTCTGCTTCTCTCCCAATTTTTGTTTCCATCAGCTTTTGGAGCATGGCCCCATGAGTGCCTGTGAGGTTCTATTGCACAGGATTGAATTTCTGCAAAACATTTAAAACTGCTCACTCAGACATCGGTTGCAGAAAGCCCCCCCCGTGGCTGAAAACAAAACCAATATAAAGATTTCTCAGGTGATCATACTATTTCTGCATAGACATTCATGTCTCTTCTCACTTGTAGGTTGCATGATAAAATGCTCAAACAACTCTGCCTAAGTGTGATTTTTTTTCAAGATTAGAGATTTATTGATACAGTGTCTCCAACAGGAACAGGCATTGAATGGTCAGGAATGGTGTCAGCCCCAGTGTGCAGTGCCAAGCTGCCCTGCTACATACTAAAGTGACGTAGCATGCAGCTATCTTAGATATGTACTTTACTGAGGCCAATGCTCATAAGCTAACACAACCAAGGTGTAGTGATGGAGGGAAGTGAAGTAATAATGTGTAAGGAATGTCAAGGGTACCCTTAAATATCTGATTTACAGCCATCAGTGAACCAAGACAGTACTAGTAGATCATGAATGTGCTTCATGTCAAGAGGGATACTCACAAAAAGTTTTCATAGCTCCATAAATTCACAAAGGTATATATTTATTATCTAATGTGAAAGAAATGTACTGTGATAAATGGTACTTGAAGTCAACCCTAACAAACATGTCATACTGAACTGGTAGTCCATGAAAAATATGATAATGAAGTTAACATATGAGGTTCAGCCATGAAGGTTAATCATTGATGCTCACTGTTCTGTGCTAGGGCAGATAGAATGCTATGAATTAAATTGTCATAGGGAGGTACAGAAAGTAATCAAAATGGTGAATGGAATGCTGGCCTTTATATAGAGCAGGCTGGAGCACAAAGTGGTAGAAGTTATGCTATGGCTCTATAAAGCCTTAGTTAGGTAGCACTTCTACACAGAAGTCCCTTCTACACATAGCAATTAATGCTGGGTGAATTGTTAATTTAAATTAAAGATTGATAGATTTTTGTTGATCAAAGATACTAAGAAATAGACTAAGGGGAAATATGATATAAGAAATTAAGTCACAGGTCAGTTAGGATGTTGTATGGCGGAACAGGAATGGAGCTTCCCTTTGGAAGACCAAGTCCGAGACCTGAGAAATTATGTCTCATGAATTTGATTGAGTTTTTTTGAAGAAGAAACCAAGAGGATCGATGAGGGCAGGGTGGTAGACATTGCTTACATGGACTTTGACAAGGTCCTGCATGGTAGGCTGGTTTGGAAGGTTAGGACACGTGGGATCTAGGAAGAGTTAGAAGATTGGATGCAAAATTGGCTTGGGGGATAGGAGCCAGAGCATGGTAGTGGAGAGTTGTTTTTCAGATTGAAGGACTATAACCAGCAGTATGCCGCAGGGATCAGTGCTGGGTCTCCTGTTGTTTGTCATATATATTGAAGATTTGAATGAAAATGTCAGTGCAAAATAGTAACTTGCAGGTGACCCCAAAATTGGTGGTATAGTAGACAGTGAAGAAGGATGTCTAAGGTTACAACAGGATGTAGGTCAACTAAGAAAGTGGGCAAGGAATAGCAGATGGAATTTAACTTGGACAAATGCAAAGTGATGCATTTTGGGCAGCTAAACCAGGGTAGGACATATGCAATGAATGGCAGGGCCCTGGGCAGTGTGTTTGAACAGAGGGACCTCGGGATACAAGTACATAATTCCCTGAAAATGAGAATACAGGTGAACAGGGCAGTGAGGAAAGCATATGGCGTGCTTGCCTTCATCGGCTGAGGCATTAAGTATAAAATTTGGGATGTCATGTTACAGTTCTACAAAACATTGGTTAGGCCACACCACATTATAGGAAGGACATGATTAAGCTAGATAGAGTGCACAAAAGATTCACAAGGATGTTGCCAGGATTCAAGGGCTTGAGTTATCAGGAGTTTGGATAGGCAAGGTCTGTTTTCTCTGGAATGATGGAGGCTGAAAGGTATAGATAGGGTATGGATCACTACATGATGGTGGTATACTAAAATTATGAGAGGCATAGATAGGGGTAGAGTGCCAGGGGTATCTCAAAGTACAGGGAATGAGTTTAAGGTGAGAGGAGTGAGGTTCAAAGGATTGTGAGGGGTAGATCTTTCACTTAAAAAATAGTTGGTATCTGGAATGAGTTGCCAGAGGAGGTGGAAGAGGCAGGAATACCAGCAATATTTAAGAGATATTTGGACAGGTACTTGAATGAGCGGGGCACAGAGGGATAAGAAATTAACGCAGGCAGAAGGGATTAGTGTAGATAGGCATGACGCTCAGCATAGACATGGTAGGCCAAAGGGCCTGTTTCTGTGCTATACAACTTGACTCTATGATGAGGTTGGAAGAAACAGCATGTCTGAGAGCAGGTGACCAGTGAACTGAGGCTGAACGTCCTTTAGCTGCAGTGAAGGTGATGCTAAAAGTTGCTGCTCAATTTACTTTGGAACGATAGCCACCATCAATGCAAGAATGAGAGCAATGTTGGACGTGAAGACTATAGCTGAAGTTAATATGCAGGCTTAAGCCCCCACTCTAGGGTGGGGGGAAGAAACTATTAGAGTTGTCATTGTCCCTGTGGAGTTGGGGGCCAGTCTTAACCTACTCAGAGACACAAGAGGTTCTGAAGATGCTGGAATCTAAGAGCAACACACACAAAAAGTGCTGGAGGAACTCAGCAGGCCAGGCAGCATCTATGGAGAGAAATAAATGATTGACATTTCAGGTTGAGACCCTTCATTAACCTACAAATATCAAGTCCCCATGTTGCTCCACTGTGCAATTCCACAGAACCCTTGGGTCAATCAGTTCTTGCCTTCCAGTGGCTTCCTGAAGGTGGCAGCAGTGAGGGAGTGGGAGAATTGACAGTGGAAATAGCAGGAATGGGGTTCCAGAGGTGACAGCAATATGGCTACAATTCCAGGAGGTGGCAGCAGTGAGACAAAGTCCCAGGATTTGGAGCAGGGAAAGTGGGGTCTCAGAGGGCAGAAGCAGGCTGAGAAATCCAAATGTTTCTGACCATCTGAAGGGAGTGAAGGGACAGTGAGATTGGACCTGCTGGGATATTAAGGGTGTAGTAAGGAGGAAAGGGGTGGGAAACTGAGGGGTGCAGGGAGTGAGGAGGATTATACTGGCCAGGATTGCAATTAAAGTTCCATAATGCTTCTAGTTAATTGTAGAACCAACATTATAGAGTGCACAGAACAGTCTCTGTGGGCAGTCACTACATCTCCTCTGAGACTCTCTAGAATGAGGAAAGTGGCAAAAGGAAGTGAGTCTGAAGACCCACACTCAATGATTCAGGATCATCTTCTTCCCCTCCGCCATCAGATTTCTGTATGGTCCACGAACCCATGAACATGACCTCATTATTCCCCTTTTGCACTATTTATTTTTGTAACTTATAGTAATTTTTATGTCTTTATGTCTTGAACTGTACTGCTGCCGCAAAACAACAAGTTTCACGACAGATGTCAGTGATAATAAATCTGATTCTGAGTAGAGTTATAGAGTTACACAACATGGAAACAGAGTCAACCATCAAGTACCCATCGATACTCATCATACAACTAACCTCCACCCGCTCCCCCAACTCCACTCCACCACTCACCCACACACAACTTACAGCGGCCAGTTAACCTACTGACTCAGATGCCTTTGGGAAGTGGGAGGAAACAAGATCACCTGGAGGAGGCCCATGTGGTCACAGGGAGAACATACAAACTCCAAACTGACGGCACTAGACGTCAGGATTGAACCCAAGTCATTGGGAGTTGTGAGGCAGCAGCTCTACTAGCTGAACCACTGTACCAACCTCTCCCTACTTGGTCAGGAAAGTCTCAACCAACAATGATGCAGTCCTGGTTCCCATGCTGAATGATTGCAGAATGAGATCTCAGTAAGGGGAGTGAGGGGGAACAAAAGGCAGAGCAACAGGCAGTGGGGATAAAGGCCATTTGATCGAGCAAGCACCACAGCTTAGACTAAGTTCACTTCTCACTGTGAGTGGTTGCTCTGTCTTCTTTGATTATATGCTGATCAGTGCAGGCAAACACCTTTCTGTTGGCTGAGCTACATGTATCCACTCACCACCAGTACCGGGAACCAGGCCATGGCTCAATATGGGTATTGTTTCCCATTCCACCAGCTTCAATTATTGCTAGTTGTGTCTGAGGAAAAAAAATTGAATTGCAAGAGGTAAATAGTACTTTATAGAACTTGAAAAAAACATTTGGACAGGTACATGAATAGGAAAGTTTTAGGAGAGATGTGGGTCAAGCATGGGCAAATGGGACTAGCTTAGAAGGGCATCTTGGTCAGTACAGATGAGTTGGGCTGAAGGGCCTGTTTCTGTGGCTGTATGAGTCTATGACTCTAACTATCAGCCTAGAGATGGTTCTTATCTCATCTATTGGGTGCCTTATGCAATGGGGCCCACATTGTAAGACTGTCAGGTGGAACCGAATCAAGTCCTTCCCATAAAATTGGCTAGACCATTCCCCTTTATTAAATGTCAGGTAGCCCACTTTATCATTTTGAAATGGTGGTCACCTAATTTTAATTCAGATCTTCATTTCTACAGACAGAGTAATAGATTTTGTTTGAAAATGATTACTGCAAATGAATGGACAACTAGACACTTCATATTTCAAAGTTTACACAATTGGTTTCTGATGGTAATGACAATGGCTACAAAATGATCCATCATTAAAAGTTTACAATTTCGCAGTTAGTTTTTTACAATTGAATTTGCAAGTTTATCTCTGACTTTCACAACCAGGAAGGGGTCGAGACTTACAGGCCTAGAAATTGCTTGTGCTTTTGGTGTTAAAACTGCATTGTGATCATCCTAAACATTGTTTGTGAAAGTCACAGAGTGAAAACTTCAGTTGCACACAGAACTGTTATCAAGGCTTCCCTGTGAAAACTCAGGCCCAGTTGTCTCCTTTGATGTGTTGTTGCAGAGCTCCCAGATGTTACAATATAACACAGCTGCTGTGGCAATATTTCTAGGAAGCTCTTAAAGGGACATTCTGTGGTACAAGCAATGCTCTTCAGCCACTGCGGAGTTTCACCAATGAATGAATGGGCCCTGAGTGAGACGTGGGAAGAATGATTCCAGGGTTTCAGAAGAACCAGGACAGATTGGTGAAGAATACATTATGGCAGATACATTAAGGACATTTAAGAGACTCTTAGATAGGACACATGAATGATAGAGAGAATGGGGTAGTGGGGGTAGGCTATGTGGGAGGGAAGGGTTAGATAGATCTTAGAGCAGGATAAAATGTTGGCACAACATTGTGGGCTGAAGGGCCTGTACTGTGCTGTAATGTTCTATGTTCTATCTATGTTCTAATAGGATGTGCAGGAGGCAACTTCTTTGGGCAGGAGGATACAGAAACCCTCCAATGTTACAGCCAGGGGCTCCTGGCAGCAAATTGACAAGGAGGTCTTTGTAAGGATACCAATCTGTGAATAGCCAGGATTTGGGGAAGGCTGCAATGCAGGCACATTTCTGTGCCTACTGTACTTGCTCCTGTGTGTTGAAGGAAAACCAGACAAAGTCTCCTTTTTATGAGTAAGGAGATTGGGAGACCTCCCAAATCCAACAGAAATCGAGAAATTGGCATTGGCACTTCAGTGAGTGATTCACAACAGAACAGCTGATGTTTGCACGTTTCCTCCATTGCTACTAGAAATGGCAGCTTCTGAGACTAATCTACCACCTTCATTATTCACTCAGAGAAAAACTGGGAGAAATGAGATGGTAATTAAGGCCTGTACTGTCACAGTGATGTCTTGCACACATCAATCTCTGTATTCAGTGCTCAACATTATGGAAAATCACTCAGTGGAGCTCCTTTCACTGATTACAGCTTCTTTGTGCAAGTTAGTTCAAAGCTGCATACTGCGATCACTGGTCCTTTGATATGTCCATGCCTCATGGTGATTTGGGGCTACTGTCCCGTGGGATACAGGACAGTGCCATGCCACCCTCCCCTTGTGTTTGTCCTCACTCCATGGCAGCTGTTTCGGCCACTGTACTTTGGCTGCCAATGGGGAGAGCTCTGACCTGCTTCCTAGTGGCCAGTGTGGCAAACATGCAGCACCTGAGCCCTGCATTCACCTCCCAACAGGAACCATGCAGTTCCTGTTAAAGCCCATAAGTCAGTAGGAAAACACCACAGCGCTGCCTTTCATGTATTTTTGCCCAATTTCACACATCTGAGATGGTATTCAGGCTTTACACAGTACACGTTTAACACACCCAAGAAGAGTGAAACACAATTTCAATTTAAAATTTATCCAAAGGCTGAACATAACAAAGTGCCAGCATTGTTCTCATTTATTTTACATGCTCTGTTCTTTTCCATTTAGATCTTTTCTCCTTTCACACTTCACTACATGGTAATGTCATTTGTTAAAGAAGCTCAGTAAGTTAAAGCTGTAATATACTACTGGCATTTCCTGTCAGACCTTATTTGTAAAAGAATTTTCACATTATTTTGCACAGAAAACAAATGTAAAGCAACCCAGTCCATTAGTTAACTTCCCAAGTGACACTTCCTCTGACTGCCTATCTGAGATTTCAGAAACTGTCATTATTTCTTTATTTATATTCAGCAGAGCCACAAAAGCTATTAAATATCTTTGAAAGCTTACTGATTTTGCTCAGGCTATATCTCTAACCATCACATTTACTCTAATTCAAAATGTGTCAAAGTTAAGCATGCATACACGCCAAGAGCCTGCTTCTTTTAGGTGTATCTTTCTCTGAGTGTTAGTTCTAGTGTGTACATCTTAAGAAGGTAAGCAAGCACTAAATAAGAGAAAGATTATTCATCCCATCAGACCCATTATTCCATCATCCGCCTAAAATCTGGTCTTTCAATGTATCCATTATAATAAATAAAAGCTTTGCAAAGTTTCTCCTGGCTCCAGCCATGGTGAATCAAGTAAAACTCTGAAGACCTCGCTAATCTCTGATTTTACGCCCTGCATCATGCCTTTCTTGACGTGTCATCTCCAAGGTCACAGCAGCTCAGGAACTATCATGTTCAACAGAGCCTTTGATTATTCCTGTTCGCAATGTAAAAAGATTCATCTCCTGACTTAAAGGTTAAACCATATATAATCTTAATCTTAACACTTTCACTGCATTCATCTTCTTCAAGTGCACCTTTGTATAAAATATTTAAAAATGAGAAATTAACTTCCTAAAAATTTTTGCGGTATGACTATAAACTGGTAATTAAAAAGATTACTGTATCAGTACAAACAAAGAAATTGCTGGGAATGTCTTGTTTTAACAATGTAACAAAAAAACCCAAGGCCAACTGGATTGCATCACTGCCTAAGGGAACCATGTGAAAGGGAGTCTAACCTTTGTGTCTTGCATTGGTTACAACCCAAGTCAGCAAGATATTAAAAGGAAATCATTTCATTTCAACTTTAATTTTTATAAATCAGAAAAATTGTAGGCCAACCACTCTCCCAGCTTTATACCCATATATTTGTGCTGGTCCTCTGCTGAGCCTTGAAGTCTTTGTGACTGCTCACTTATCTCATTGTATTATAGCTCTCACATCACCAACATTTCAGGCCTTCATCCCTGAGCAAAATGCCAAGGTTACTGAGCAATATCCATGAATCTCATCTCTTACGAGGCTGCAGCCTGACAAGGTGTGCTAAATGGGTCCTGCGTTTAGTCATAACATTCATTTGAAGGAGCCCTAAAATAATTGTAAAGTTAGGAATATTGACCTTTAAGGTGGTTTGAACTTTGACTGCTACATAACAATGGGCCTGTGCAATTCCCCAGAGCAGCTGAAGCAGAAAAAGTGAGTTATCCAATGTTCCGGCCTATATTTATCCCTCATTCAGCTGCTCTAAAATCCATTATCTGGCCATCATTATAATGCTGCCAATTTCTACCTCACCTTCTCTACATTACACCAGTGACTCTACTTCAAAGGTATTTTACTGGCATTTTCTGAAAGGGACATGAAAACATTATATAAATGTACCTTTGCTTACATTTCATTTTTATCCCACCCCAAGTGGGATAAAAATTTACTGTAATTGTGGCCATTCCTATCCTTTTCCATGCTCTACAATGCTCTAAAATCCATTATCTGGCCATCGTTATAATGCTGCCAATTTGTAAATTGTAAATCCAGTGGCACCAATTTACTGTGCCCTCTGCTCCATCACTGACTGAAATATTAAACCCCTATCTTTACACTTAAATCCTTTATGATCTTGACCCTTCCTGCTCAACAGGACCCGAGAGTGTGGTCCTTCCCCACACAACCTTTGTGGTGGCTGCAGTAGGTACCTCAGTGTGTACTCCTGCACTTTAGATAGTGCCAATTGGCAGCATTCTCTTACGGGCATCTCCTTACACCAGAAGACCAACAAGTTTTGGCAGACCAAATTGTATCTTTCACTGAGTTGACGATCTTCCAGCAACAGTTGATGTCTGCCTCAGTATGCATCCTTGGAAACAGACAGAAGTTCTCTGTTACACAGTTGCTTGGGGTGAGCCTTTCCAAACGTTGGCAAGTGCAAAGCCCATGAGAAGGTGGTCAATTGTTTCATTATGCAGCAGTGACCATGAGGGCAGCGTGTGCTGAGATTTGAGTATCTGATGGGAATGGTTTGTCTCACTGCCAGCAAAGTCTTGGTGCTTGTTTGTGAGTTCTGGCAATGAGACAATCTACAAAATGACTGACGTCTGCTCAAGGAACCTTTCCACAAGATCCACCATCTCCTTCTCCTGCAGGGCTTCCAGAACATTCAGCTCTGACCACTACCTAATGGATTGTGGTCAAAGGCGTTTTTCTGCAGAAAATTTTCTGTGCAACAAGTATTGTGAGACCCAGCAACAATGTGTGAGGTATGCAGAGTATTATAAACTCAGGCAGGAAAGTCAAACAGCTATAGATCAATGAGCCAGTGAGTTCCTTTCCTCCAACTTTAAATTTGCTTCATTTCTCTTTCTTCTCAGTTTAGATGAAAGGCCATTAACCTGAAAAGTTCTCTCTCCACAGACATGTCCTCATCTGGTGAGAATTTCACCATTTTCCATTTTTATTTCAATGGGGCCCTTCAACTCATGTCTGCTTTCCAACTTGCTGTGAGGTTTGTTCCTTGTTCTACTGGAAATTAAAAATGAAAGTTGAAGATTGCACATTATTGAAACAATTTCTGTTGGTAACACAGGGCCTCTATGCAAATGACACAGGTAAAATGTCAGCCAATCTAAGGTGAATCAAGCCCAGAATGTACAATTTATGCATAAGGGCAAAAATGGGCTTGATTTCTAGGCTTGAGTCCACTAACCCTGGTCTTTTATGCAGACCCCTCCTTCATTCTTTCCTAATGCAATAATATTTTTCCTTTCAAGGCCATTCTTAAAATACTTTGTTGACAAAGGTCCTCTTTTAATTTAAAAGCAAAACACTGCAGGTGCTATAAATCTAAAATAAAAGACCAAAGTGATGAAAACACTTAACAGGAATTGTGTAGAGGAGAACAGAGTCAACATTACAGACTGAAGATCGTTCATCAGAACTCAAAGCTTTAATTAACACAGGGGTCTATGATGCCATCACTGTTGCCATCACTGAGATATGGTTGAAGGATGGGCAGGATTGGCAACTCAATAGCCCAGGGTAAAGAATTTTCAGAGGGAGGAGTAAAAGTAGAGGAGGTACTGCACCATATGTCAAAGATTTCATTACTTCTGTTTTGAGGGAGCATATCCTGGAAGGCTCTCAAATGAGACCATATGGGTAGAGATTAGAAATAAAAAGTGTGTTGTCACTATGCTGAGGAGTGTATTACAGACCTCCCAACAGTCAACAGGAGATAGAGGAACAGGTATGTAGGTAGATATCAGAGGGATGCAATAAAAATAGGGCTATTATACTGGGGGAATTTTAATTTCCCAGATATTAACTGGGATTGCGTTAAAGCTAGAGGGGGTGGAATTTTTGAGGGGTGCCAGGAGAATTTTTTGATGCAGCATGTAGACCAATGAGGGAAGAAGCATTACTGGACCTTATCATAGGCAATTGGAGGGAGTGTCAGTCAGGGAACATTCTGGAGATAGTGATCATAAGTCCTTATATTTTAAAGTGTGGAAAAGGATAGGAATGGCCTAGTAATGAGGCTAATTTTATTAACATAATGGAGGACCTGCAAAAGTAGACTGGGAATATCTACTTGCAGGTAAGTCTACGTCTGCACTGTGAGTAGATGAGGAGAAATAGCAAGAGTTTGAGGCCAACATGTTCCTGTAAGAGTGACAAGTATAGGACTCTCCGGATCTCAAGGGATATTGAGGGTTGGACAAAGAGAAAAAAGGAACTGTATGATGGATATAGAGAACTAATAAGACCATAAGACATAGGAGCAGAATTAGGCCATTCGGCCCATTGAGTCTGCTCCACCATTCGATTATGGCTGATTTATTTTTCCCTCTCATCCCCATTCTCCTGCCTTCTCCCCGTAACCTTTGACAATCTTACTAATCAAGAACCTATCAACCTCTGCTTTAAACATACCCAATGACTTGGCCTCCACAGACATCTGTGGCAATGAATTCCGCAGATTCACCACCCTCTGGTGAAAGAAATTCCTCCTCATCTCTGTTCTAAAGGGACGTCCTTCTATTCTGAGGCTGTGCCCTCTAGTCCTAGATTCTCCCGTACTGGAAACATCCTCTCCACGTTCACTCTATCCAGGCCTTTCAATATTTGGTAGATTTTGATGAGATCCCCCCTCATCCTTCTAAACTCCAGTGAGTACAGACCAAGAGCCAGCAAACGTTCCTCATATGTTACCCCTTTCATTCCTGGGATTGTTCTTGTAAACTTCCTCTGGACCTTCTCCAATGCCAGCACATCCTTCCTTAGATATGGGGCCCAAAACTGCTCACAATACTCCAAATGTGGTCTGACCAACACCTTATTAAGCCTCAGCATTACATCCTTGCTTTTATATTCTAGTCCTCTCAAAATGAATGCTAACATTGCATTTGCCTTCTTCACTACTGACTCAACCTGCAAGTTAACCTTTAGGGATTAGTACATTAAGAATAACCAGCTAAAAAGTAGGGCCCATTAGGGACAACAGGGGCAATCTGTACAAGGTGTTTGAAGGAAGAGGTGAGGTCCTAAATGAATACTTCACATAGGTTTCACAAAGGAAACGGTCTTTGTAGTTGGAGAATTCAGTGAAGGGTTAGTGAAAGTCTGATGCAGGTATCGTAAATGGGAGAGGTAGCTGATGCTCAAAGGCGGATAAATCCCCAGGACCGGATGGGATTTATCCCAGACTGCTATGGGGGGGGCAAGGGAAGAGATTGTTGGGGATTTGGCTGAGATTTTTAAATATTTTCTGGACACAAGTGAGCTACCAGATGACCAGAGGATGGCAGCCTGGTAACTATCATCCTGTGAGCCTAACATCAGTGGTAGGGAAGATACTGGAAAGAATTCTGAGGGAGAGGATTAATGATCACTTGGAAATGCAGGGACTAATCAGAGACAGTCAACATGGCTTTGTTAAGGGCAAATGCTATCTGACCAATTTGAATGAATTCTTTGAAGAGGTAACAAACTGTATCGATGAGGGCAGGGGAGTAGATATTATTTACATGGACTCTAGTAAAGCTTCTGACAAGGTTCCATATAGGAGACTGATTCAAAAAGCTAGGGCCCATGGGATCCAGGGCAAGTTGACAAGCTAGATCTAAAATTGGCTTGGCAATAGGAGATAGGGGGTGATGGTAGAGGGTTGGTTTTGCAATTAGATGCCTGAGACTAGTGGTGTACCACAAGGATTGGTACTGGGACCATTGCTGTTTGTAATATACATGAATTATTTGGATGTGGGAGGCATGACCAGTAAGTTCGCGGATGACATGAACATTGGCGGAGTTGTTGACAGTGTGGAAGTTAGTCTTAGGCTGGAGAGAGAGATCGATGTGTTGGTGAAATGAACTGAAAAATGGCAGATGGAGTTTAATCCAGACAGAGGTGACGCACTTTGGGAGCACTCATGAGGCTCAGACATGCACCATGAATGGTAGGGCCTTAGGAAGCACTGAGAAACAGAGGGACCTTAGAGAACAAGTTGATAGATCCTTAAAGGTGGCAATGTAGGTAGGCAAGGTGGTTTAGGAGGCCTTCATTAGTCGGGGCATTGAATACAGAAGTAGGGAGGTTATGCTCCAACTTTATGAAACCTTGGTCAGACTTCAGATGAAGTACTGCATGCAGTTCTGGTCACCATGTTATGGGAAGGATGTGATAGTGCTGGAGAGGGTACAGAAGAGATTCACCAGAACATTGCCTGTGATGTACCAGATCAATTGTGAGGAGAGACTGGAGAAACTAGGTCTTTTCTCCCGAGAGCAGAAGAGATTACAAGGGGACGTGATTGAGGTATATAAAGTCATGAGGGGTATCGATAAGGTAGCCTGAAGGAAACTGTTCCTCATATTAGAGGTAGATAAAACTAGAGTACATAGGTTTAGGGTAAGGGGGAAGAGATGCAGAGGGGATATGAAGGGGACCTTCTTCATCCAGAGAGTGCTATGTACCTCGATTGCACTGCCTGAAGGAGTGGTTGAAGCTGGGTTGCTGACAATATTTAAGAAGTGTCTAGGCGGGCACTTGAATCACTTAAGCATAGAGGGCTATTAATCAAGTGTTGGACAATTGGGTTAATATGGAAGGGTGCCCAGTGGTCGGTGTGGACAAGTTGGGCTGAATGGCCTGTTTCCATGCTGTACTATTCTATGATTCTCACCTCACCTTTGACTCAGTGTCCACTTGCTTTTCTTTCAGACTTTGTGTAACAACTGGACACATTGTGAATCTAAGATGCTGCTTACAAATGCAAGCTGTTTTTTTTGATGTTTTATGTGAAAAATGCTCATTAGCCTTCAGCAAAGAAGACTATTATTAACTATGATATTTAAGAAATCAAACATTGCCTTGTTCAACCTTTTTCACTTTTGTTTGCTGGAATGATTCCCTTGATCAGTGAGAAGCAAGACACAGATGAAAGTGGGAGAATTTTAGCAATATGACTCTGAAAATGTGAAGTGTAGATAAAATATAAAATTTGTATATTTATAAAATGTAATCTGAATTCTAAACTGCATCTTTATAACTTGTTAAATCTGAATGTCTAATATTGGAATAGATTTGAGGAAAGGAGATGGAATAACAGAAATACTTGAGACTGAAGCAATGCAGCCAAATGGAACAATGCTAATTTAGTGCAGAAGCTAGAAATGCAAACAGAAATCTAATCATTCCGCAATTACTGGGCACTGCAGAGGCTGGACTGCACTATTGGGTAAACAGAAGCCTGGTTAAATCAAAGCTGAAATTATATTATTTCTGCACAATAAGGGAAAAAGTAATTCCAGAGAAAGGTCAAAATTATGAAAGGAAGGACAAGACAGAATGAATAATTGGCATAAACAACACAATATCAGGCAGAACGGAGATAATCAAAAAAATAATTTGTTCATCTCAGCAGGATGAAGAAGAGTTTGGAATAACAATAAAGAATGAAAATAAAGCTATTTTATTGTTTACTTTTCAGATTTGAGCCAATGATAGGATTAATGAAATGCTTACAGTGGATACAGCGATCCTTTCAGTCACCAGACTTACCAAGATGTGTCAGTGTTGGTTAATGCAGATATTTTTGGATGTACTTTTGAACTGAATTAAATACTCCCAGTCCAAGTAGTTAGACTACAGGTCAAACTCTGTGAGTTTAACAACTACCATGCCCACCACCCCACTACTGTGACTCTAACAGGAGGGGTGGGGTGGGGTGGGGTGGGGATGGGGTGGGATAGGCAGTGTGACACACAGGATTCCCAACCCCAACCTGCTTATTTTGGATCGGAAAAGAGACATGAGTAGAGAATTGGTGGAAAATAAAGGCCTTGAATTTTGTCACACAACTCAAAAAAAGGTGCTATGTGGTTGAAAATTGGATTACTGGTAAAGAGTGCTACTGAAAATGAAAAGAACTGTAGATGCTTGAAATCTGAATTAAAACCCAAAAATGCTGGAAACACTCAGCAGGTCAGACAGCATCTGTGGAAAGAGAAATAGTTAATGATTCAGGCCCTAAATCCTTTGTCTGAACTGGAAACGTGAGAAAACAAGTTAGTTTGCAGTAGCAGAGAAGGTGAGGAATGGATAGCTAGGACAAAGGGAGTAAAACTGAGAGGGTGAGACCAAGTGACTTAATGCGGTAGTTAGAAACCCACTGTGCTTCTTCAGATTCAGATTAGTTTATTGTTATAATCACCAGGGTGCAATGAAATTCCTTGTTTGTGTGAAGCTCACAGAGTAAACAGTATAGACGGTCTTTGTCTGTGTTATGTGTTGCTAATATCAGGGCTGTGGGACATGCCCAGCAGACTACACCATACTAAAAGAGAGAGGGAAAATCTAAGCCAAAATGATACAGACAGAAAGAAAGAGTTCGTAATCTGAAGTCAGAGAATTTGATATTGTGTCCAGAAGGCTGCAAAGTGCCCAGATGGAAAATGAGTTATTGTTCCTCAAGCTTGTATTTGGCCTCTTTGTAACAGTGCAGGAGGCCCCAGAAAGGTCATAGTGGGAGTGCAATTGGAAATTAAAAAGGTAGGCAACCATTGCTCAGGGTCACTCACTTGTGGACAGAATGCAGGTGCTCTGCAGAACTGTCGTCCCCTCTGCTTTTGGTTTCTCCAGCATCGTAAACACTGAATTGCTGCTTCACCTGGAAAGACTGTTTGGATCCCTGGATGGTGGGAAGGGAAGGGGTGAAAAGAGAGGTGTTGCATATCCTGTGATTGCATGGGAAAGTGCTATAATATAGAGAATGGTGGGGGGTGGGGGTGGGGGGCTGAAGTTTCAAACAACCTACCCCTTATTCTGTAACTATTGGTCCCGGATTCCTCAGTGAAAGGATACACCCTACCTGTATCTAGGTGTTTAGCCTGTTGAGCCTTTTAAGAATTTTGTATTTTTTATGAGGTCTCATTTCATTCTCCCCTGCAATGCCTGGAAACAGTCTAGTGATTTTTGCTGCATTCCCTTTATGGTAAGTAGATCTTTTCTTATGGACACAATTCTCCAAGCTTGGGGCTCTATACAATTGCAATAAGAATTTCTTTCTCATTAAGAATTTCTTTCTCCAGTACAGAAATCATGTAATAAAATCTAATTTACACACCTCTGAACATCAACACTACTGAATCTTACACAATTTAACAAATAATTCACTTTTTTGCTATTACCAAAGTAAATGACCTCACATTTTTCCACATTATATTCCATCTCACCCACTCACTCAGCTTGTCCATATCCCCTTGAAGCCTCATTACATCTTCTTCTGTACTCACAATTCCACCTGGCTTTATGTCATCAGCAAATTTTTGGAAATTTGACATTCGGTCCCCTCGGCCATATCATTGGTTTGGATTGTGAAAAGCTGGGGGCCAAGCACTTATCCCAACAGAAACTCCACAAGTCACAGACTGCCAACCTGATAACAAACTGTTTATTCCCAATCTTTGCTTTCTGGCTGACAAACAATTCTCATTCCAAGCCAGTATTTTACCCCACAATCAGTCCAAGCATGTCTTCCAGTCCCTCCCTCCTTACCTCAGGAATTCATGTCCTTTGTCTGTATTTGGACCAAAGCAAACCTGAGCCAATTATTGGGGTGTGGGTTATGGTGAGAATTCTGCACATCAAATAGTGCCTTCCATTGCTTCACAGATGATTGAGAGTGATGGAGCAGAACTTGGCTGGATTATACTTGTACTTTTGTGGATATGTTCAACATGCTCAAGCAGATGCAATTTTTGTAGCATTACTGGCACAGCCAACTCTTGAGCACAAACCAGACTTGGACTTTATGAGATCTTAACAAAAGCAGCCTCAGGCAGATCTATAAAGGAAATACCAATCTAGTTTGTGCTCAAGATTTGGCTGTGCCTCTAACCGAACTCTCACACTCTTCACTGAACCAGGAACAAAGGCAAAGTGAGGGATATGCAATACTGTGGGCAACAAGCTTCAAAACCTGGGCTTCTGAACCTCCCTGTGCAACTGGATCCTCAACTTCCTTATCAGGAGACCACAGTCAGTGCGGATTGGTGGTAACAACTCCTCCTCACTGACAATCAACACAGGCACATCTCAAGGATGCGTGCTGAGCCCACTGCTCTACTCTCTCTTCACTCATTACTATATGGCTAGGCAAAACTCAAACGCCATCTATGAATTTGCCGATAACACCACTGTTGTTGGCAGAATCTCAGATGACGATGAGGAGGCGTAAAGGAGTGAGATAGATCAGTTGGTTGAGTGGTGTCGCAACAACAACCTCGCACTAAACGTCAGCAAGACCAAGGAATTGATTGCGGACTTCAGGAAGGGGAAGTTGAGAGAACACACATCAGTCTTCATTGAGGGGTCAGTGGTGGAAAGGGTGAGCAGCTTCAAGTTCCTGGGCATTAACATCTCAGAGGATTTATCTTGGGCCCAACACATTGATGCAATCATGAAGAAGGCACGCCAGCACTCTACTTCATTAAGAGTTTGAGGAGATTTGGTATGTCACCAAAGACTTTTGCAAATTTCTACAGATGTAGGGTGCAGAGCATTCTGACTGGTTGCATCTGACTGATATGGAGACTCCAATGTGCAGGATTGAAAGAGGCTGCAGAGGCTTGTAGACTCAGCCAGCTCCAACACAGGCACAACCCTCCCCACCATCGAGAACATCTTCAAGAGGTGGTGACTCAAGAAGGTGGCATCCATCGTAAAGGACCCTCACCATCTGGGACATGCCCTCTTCACGTTACTACCATCGGGAAGGAGGTACAGGAGCCTGAAGACCCACACTCAAAGTTTCAGAAACGGTTTCTTTCCCTGCGCCATCAGAGTTCTGAATGGTATATGAATCCATGAACACTACCTCGTTATTTCTCTTTTGAACTATTTATTTATTTTTGTAAATAATGTCTTTTGTCTTCATGTCTTGCACTGTACTGCTGCTACAAAACAACAAATTTCATGACATATGTCAGTGACAGTAAACCTGATTCTGGATCCTACAGTTAACGAGCTGTGGGTTTAGTCATTGGCACCTAGCACCATGAGGAATCCTGCAAGCCTTGCAATACAGTATGCTTGCTTTACTTGTTGCTCTCTGTAAAGAGGGACTGATATCTATTCAATAGTGATGTAGTGGCAATATTTCCATTTCAAATCTTGGACAAACTTACTAAGTACAAGTTGATGGCTGCAGTAATCTTAACAGCCATTTGTAACCTGGTTTGCACCTTGTTTTGTGTTTGCATTTATGGCTGGAACATGTGGCATACCTTGGTGAGAAATCCTTGGTGATGTGCAGAATGTTCACAAACTGTTCTTCAGCAAGGTGGCTGGAGCAGTTCTATTACTGCATTGATTTGGGCTCAGTTGATTCAGCACCAAAGAGAACTGCCTTCTTATTATGGTTTAGCTGTGCCTACAAGCTTTATAAACAGTGTCATGTGAACTTGCGGAAGTCCAGCCGACTCGGCACAGAACGGACTTTTGTCTTCTCTGTATGGTTTAGTATAGCTACATGCTGTGCCAATTTTTAAAGTATTATTTTATTCAATTCAACACTTTGAATGGTCTTTTCAGGTTATGGTTGTTCAATATTACAATTTATCAGAGTTCACATTGAACTTTCATGTTGAGTGTTATTTTCACTAATTGTATTCAATGTGATGGCCAGCAGAGTTGGAACTGAACAGATAATATAACATTACCAGGTGGCATTATCATGAAGTGCCACAAAACTGATACTGTAGCTTAAAACAGTTTCAGATTGCAGAGGATTTCTCTGAAGTCTTTCAATAGCTGCCTTTGCCTAATTCAGATCTGTGTCTGTAGCATTTTATTTTCTTTGTAAGCTACTCACATAACTCAATAATTAAGATATTAGGCCCCCCACACAATGTTCTGTGCAGCCTTAGTTGACAAGGTAGCCCATCAGATTATCTATAGGTTGCACAAGTGCAATGCTAACTGCTACATACTACTGCAGAATCTCAAGTCAAACACAGAGTGAAGTTCACCCATGATGGAAACTGATAAAAGGTTAAAAAAACACTTTCATATTGTTCATGTTTTTATTGCAATCCTAATTTGGGCTGGTATTTAAATAAAATAAAAGTTGTGGGTATTAGAAATCAATTGTTGTTAAAATGTTCCACAATTCATATTGTGTCTACCAGATGTCATAGAAGTCACTCAAGTGTGATATTAGATGGTCCAGTGTGCAACACAATAAACAGAATACTTAACAACAAACACTAAGTTGTGCTGCTTTGATGTGAAAGGGGCAACTAAAGGCATAATCTTTGTTCAAATCCACATGGTATCTTGGCAGATTTCTGGCAATACATGGTGACAAGCTTCCTGGAAAGGACGATAATAACATACCTGATCTATAGTAACACCTATAAAATAAAATCCTCGTATCCACAGTTAATGGCTTTGCTCTTTCAATTTTTAAATAGAAAAATTACAGGTTATCCATAACTAGATGAAAGACCCGCATTGTCCCATATATTAGCCACAAACTATATGTGGTTAGTTGACACATTACATTTTTGATTAGAAAATGTTCACTGTTGCTGAGCATGTAATCGCCATACCTACATCTGCATGGTGCAAGATAAGGCAATCCTGTTGAGTTCTACACTCAGCTCTTTTTCCTGTACACTGATAAGTGTTTTCAAGAGGAACTGGAAAATTGCAACAAATTTGCTTCCATTTTCTAGTCCTATCGCCTCCATATAGATTGTCTCCAATTCTTCTGACTTCCTTAACCTCCCTCTCTCTATTTCTGGGGATAGGCCTTTAACCAATATCCATTGTCAATTTATTGACTCCAACAGCCACCTTGGTTACTTTTTCTCACACCTTATTTCCAGCAGCTCTAACAATTCTACCTTTCACACTAGTAGTTTTATAATAAATTCTTTTCTCCACACCAAGGATTCCCTTCACTGAGCTCTCAACCATCTCAATTTCTTTTGTTTCTTACCCCTTCCCCATCCTCCCATAACCCATGTTCAGTTGATCTCTGATCTTGAACTTGATGTGACCACCCCCCCCCACCCCCAGCATTTCCTCTCCTCTCACCTTCTAAAATTCTAAGGGGACTGTCCTGTCCGTGACACCTTGGTCCATTCTCTTCTGACTCCAACACGCCCTCCCTATTGCCTTAACATGTCACCTCCCTGTGCATGGTGATTAAATGTATCTTTAAGAACTGTGAAAAAATCCAAAAAATTGAAGATGCTGTAAATCTGAAATACTGGAAACACTCAGCAGGTCAGATATCATCTGGGGAAAGAGAAATAGTTAATGTTTCAGATTAAAGACGTCAAGGGTCTGATAAAGGGCCTTGAACCTGAAATGCTAACCTATGACCTATTGCCTGACCTATTGAGTGTTATTAGCTGCTTCTCCTTTTACTTAAGAACTATGTGCACTGTGGTAAGACGTTTGATGCATTGTTGTGCCAGATACAGGTATTAATTGAAAATTTACCACTTTCAGTAATGGAAGTTTTTATGTTAGCTCTATCTCTGTCATTGTCTAAGTAGGCAGCAATGACACAGAACCTATGGAATTGCTCTGTGCAGGCATAGGAGAGGCAACTCTTACCCTCTTCCTTCCCACTTCCAGAGAACCAAGCAATCCCTTAAGGTGAAATTGAAGTTTACTTGTACTTTAGTGTGCTGAATTTGCTGACCATGATGTAGTTTCCTCTACTTGGAGAAGACTAAATGCAGATAGGGGACTGCTTTTGCAGAAAATCTACATTCAGCCCACATTTGGAGCCTGAGCTTCCTACCACTTGCTGCATCACCCCTTTTGTCATGTGACCTCTCCTCCCATCCACATGACCACAGACCATCCCTTGTTCTTTCCACCCTTCATCCTTTTTCTGATTCTGCACTGGCTTAAACTCAATAGCTCTTTAGTGCTTCTGGCACTGAAACGTTGACTCTAGTTCTCTCTCCAGAAATAAAGCCTTAAGTGTTGAGTATTTCCAACAATTTATAGGTTTTTGTCAGTTTTCTGATATCCATAATGAGATTGACGTTACCAGCACTCAGCCCCGTGCTGATCCAAGGCCTAACCTACTCACTGTGTTGCATGAACGTTGGGCCACTTGGTGGCCTTCACTCCACTGGTGATAGAACTTGCAATAAAAGCAACACACTTGGGTAAAATGCTTTGTACTGCTGCTAATTAATTAAAAAGATATTTATGCAAAGAAAAACAGAAAAATAAAAAAGAACTCAGCTAAACTTAACTTTTGAATGAAGATTGGAAACCATTATTGAAACAAATGGAGTCGTTGCTTTGCATGAGCCAGGGTTGGTGTAAAGCCAAGGGTTGGATACAAAGTGCATCCAGCCCCTCAGCTCAGTATGTTCTAGAGCTACCACTGGATTCTTTGTTGAGTCCAGGGTGGAGCAAGAGATCAACATTAGCTGGTCAATGGAAGGCAGAAGGGCACCAGACCCCTACACAATGACCACCTACAATGAAGCATGACTTGGCCCGATTGCATGCTCTGTTATATCATTTCTTTCAGCATGTGTTACATCATTATTGTTGATTGGTTATCTGAGGCAGATAGAAATGTAAATAATCCCCTGGCTTTCCAAATATTGAAATTTTCCCACTTCGTAGATTACTGATCAGTGAGTGTCAGAAGACAAATATAGAAAGAAAAAAAATAAGCAAAGACAGAGCTTTGAAACATTGGCGGTGTTTTGTTCCCTTCAGTAGTTCAGTTCTGGGATTGTGAAAGATTTATTAGCTAAATTTCCTACCATATTTAAGCCCATCAAAGATGACACTCTTCAGAAGATTGTCTGTGGATATCAAACACAGAGCAGTACCAGTAACAAATTTGGCCTGTGATCTAACTTGATAATAACCTCCTAAGCAGTAAAGTTTGGGCATCCCTGGTTTAAACATTCTTCAGTACCTCTCTGGACATAATTGATTTTCGTGGAACTTGGGTGTGAGCATACAATGCATTGTCACTATTAAATAGTGAGTTATCACTACCAATCGGGGTGAACTTCTCTGCATTTGTGTTTTAGCAATAACATATTCAATAAAATAGATATTAGCCAAACTGAGTTAATTAACTTTTTAAGACTCTTCCCGTTAAGCTGTTTCTTTTTGTAGACCTTTCAGTAATGTTAGTGTTGACATGCAAGGGTTTGCTTTTCCCTCATCTCCTCATTGCATAATTTTCAAGAAGTTTACTCTAAATTGGTCTTCAACCAAGCATTCACTGAATCAAAGAAACTGACCAAGAATCTATTGTTGCTTTCTACCACTTGTCTCTCCATTCCATACAGCAACTTTCTTGTCATAATTAATGTACAGATGAAGATATGACTCCATGCAATAACACAGTAAGCTCTTGAAATTAGGACAAGTCATTTAACTCTGTTGGTTCTAGTACAGACTTTAATAAATAGTTTCCTCAGACTCTAATTCTGTCAACAGAACTGATGCTAATATTCCAAGTTACCGATGTGAAATACACCAGAAACTTCAACATTAATAAACACGTATGTAGAGGTCCCAACTAGAGACAGCACAATACTGGATCTCCTATTAGGGAACGAGATAGGGCAGGTGACAGAAGTGTGTGTAAGGGAACACTTTGGATCTAGTGATCACAGTTCCATTAGTTTCAAGATAATTATGCAGAAGGATAGGACTGGTCCTCGGTTTGAGATTCTAGATTGGACTAAGGCCAATTTTGATGGCATCAGAAGTGATCTGGCAGGTCTGGATTAGGATAGGCTGTTTTCTGGCAGAGGCTTGGTAAGAGGGAGGCTTTCAAAAGTGAAATATTGAGAGTACAGTATCTGTATGTTCTTGTTAGAATAAAAGGCAAGGCTAACAGGTTTAGGGAATCTTGGTTATCGAGAGATATTGAGGCCCTAGTAAAGAAAAAGGAGGTGTATCTCAGGTATAGAGGCAGTTAGGATCAAATGAGGTGCTTGAGGAGTACAAGAAATGCAAGAGAACACTTAAGAGAGAAATCAGGAGGGCAAAAAGAGGACATGAGGTTGTTCTGGCAGACAGGGCGAAGGAGAATCCCAAGGGTTTCTGTAGCTATATTAAGAGCAAAACGGTAGCAAGGGACAAAACTGGTCCTCTTGAAGATCAGCATGGTCATCTATGCATGGAGCTGAAAGAGATGGGGGAGATCTTAAATGAATTTTTTGAATCCATATTTACTCTGGAGACAGACAGAGGGACTACAAAACCGAGGCAAAAGAGTCATGAGGTCATGGAGTGTATCCAGATTACAGAAGAGGAGGTGCTGGCTGTCTTGAGGAGAATGAAGGTGGATAAATCCCCAGGCCGAGACAAGAGGTCCCCTCAGACCTTGTGGGAGGCTAGTACAGAAATTACAGGGGCCCTGGCAGAGATATTTAAAATGTCCTTAGCCATGGGTAAGGTGCTGGAAGGCTGGAGGATAGCTAATGTTGTTCTGTTGTTCAAGAAAGGCTCTAAGAATAAGCAGGGAAATTACAGGCCAGTGAGCCTGACGTCAGTCGTGAGTAAATTATTGGAAGGTATTCTGAGGGACAGGATATATAAGTATTTGGATAAACAGGGCCTGATTAGGGATAGTCAACATAGCTTTGTGCGTGTAGGTCATGCCTAACCAATCTTATAGTGTTCTTCGAGGAGGTTACCAAGTAGGTTGATGAGGGAAAAGTGGTGGATGTTGTCCACATGGACTTTAGCAAGGCCTTTGACAAAGTCCCACATGGGAGGCTGTTCCAGAAGGTTAAGTCAGTTAACCAGAAGGTTATGCTTGGCATTCAGGATGAAGTAGCCAATTGGATTCAACATTGGCTTAGCAGGAGAAGCCAGAGAGTGGTAGTAGATGGTTGTCTCTCTGACTGGAGGCCTGTGACTAGTGGTGTGCCACAGGGATCGGTGCTGGGTCCATTGTTGTTTATCATCTATATTGATGATTTAAATGATAATGCGGTAAACTGGATCAGCAAATTTGCGGATGATACCATGATTGGGTCATAGTGGACAGTGAGGAAGGCTATCAAAGCTTGCGATGTGATCTTGACAAGCTAGGAAAATGGGCTGAAAAATAGCTGATGGAATTTAATGCAGACAAGTGTGAGGTGTTGCACTTTGGGAGGACAAACCAGGGTAAGACTTACACAGTGAATGGTAGGGCTCTGAGGTGTGCGGTAGAACAAAGGACCTGGAAATACAGATCCATAGTTCCTTGAAAATGGTGTCACAGGTAGATAGGGTCATAAAGAGAGCTTCTAGCACTTTGGACGTCATAAATCAGGGCATTGAGTACAGGAACTGGGATGTTATGTTGAATTTTTACAAGACGTTGGTGAGGCCTAATTAGGAGTATTGTATGCAGTTCTGGTTACCTACCTGCAGGAAAGATTATCAATAAGCTTGAAAGAGTGCAGAGAAAATTTTCAAGGATGTTGCTAGGACTTGAGGACCTGAGTTATAGGGAGAGGTTGAATAGGTTAGCACTTTATTCCCTGGAGCGCAGGAGAATGAGGGGAGATCTCATAGAGGTATACAAAATTATGAGGGGTATAGATAGGGTGAATGCATACAGGCTTTCTCCCCTCAGGTTGGGAGACACTAGAACTAGAGGACATAGGTTTAAGGTGAAAGGTGAAATATATAAGGGGAATCTGAGGGGGGAACTTCATCACTCAGAGGGTGGTGCAAGTGTGGAACGAGCTGCCAGTGGAAGTGGTAGATGCGGGTTCAATTGTAACAGATAAGAGAGGTTTGGATAGGTACATGGATGGGAGGGGTTTGGAGGGATAATGGACTGGGTGCAGGTAGATGGGACTAGGCAGAAGATCAGGTCAGCTTGCACTGAATGGGCCAAATGGCCTGTTTCTGTGCTGTAGTACTCTATGACACTATGACTAAAAGCAAGCTAAAGAAAATACATTCTGATACCTTATTTCATAATAGTCTACAGGGCAAATGGAGGCAATCAGCTGAATGCTTCTCTCTAATTCTTGTTCTGTTATATTCTTAAGAAAGAAAATGTTTAATTAAATTTGAAGATGAAAAACAAAATTAGCTTGATTTACTAAATGGTGGTTTCTATAAACGTAAATTTTCAGTCTTGCAAAAAACTTGGTCAAGACAAATGTTATTAAAATGAAGAAAGTCCTGCAGCAAAATACTACTGCTGGCAAAGTGGGTTCTTTCTCTAGTATTGAAATCCCACTCTAATGCTATAGGTGGGTAATTTTAATTCCACGACATCTGCATTTACTGGAAACCACAATCAAAACAAAATTGTATTTATATTCTCCCCATAAAGGGAAAATCAGCATAATATTTAAGAGGTAAACATCACTATACTTTCAGTACATTTGTTTTTTTTTGTTGCTTCAGTGAGAAAAACGACATTTGTGATCTATCCCCATTAGAAAACAACCAGAAATTCAATCACACAGAAGTTTTTTCTTTACAGGGTTATGTTACCAAAGATTATTATTTTTTTCAGGGGAAAACCCCAAAATGACCATTTCTGGGTCACTTTACAACAACCCATAAATTTGATCATGCAGTTTCCATCAGGGGTCCATCGGATGAAGCCCCTCCGCTTGCAAAGCTCCTTTTGGAGAATGGGAGGAAACTTGGACACATACTCATTCATTAAGGCATCTATCTTTGAACACTCCCAGGACAACATGGGTCTTAGCACAAAATTAGACTTGTTCATCTAGCATGTAAGTAAATATCTTGCCTTCATCCATGAGTTCACTGTGCATACCCTCAGAAAGCAATGATTTTCCATTACCCCACCACCAACCCTGATCTCCTGTCCATCCCCAACCCCACAATCTGGATCACTGCAACCCCAACCACCCCAACCAACTAGCTACATACCAATCCCAAACTGCAACCCTTTCAGACAATGCCAGCCTGATCCCTGGTTCCCCCATGACCAGCCATCAGGTTCTGTGGTGGTTATCAGTTCTCCTGTATTGTTTCAGTATCTGGTGCACCCTAATTAGGTAAATAAGCAAATGTTTTGTATGGGTATTTGCATGTAGACATTGCATGAAAGGAAAATAAAGAGAATCACTATCATGTCATAATCACTACAAATAAACTAGGCTCTGTTTGAACACATAGTCATATGTCAATTATATCAACACATATTTCTATTTTAATAGCACCTTTAACATGGCAAAACATACCACTATACCACAAGAGCACAGAGGCTGATGCTGAGCCACATAAGGTGAAATTAGGACAGATACCCAAAATCCTGGCCAAAGGTGTTGGTTTTAAGAAGCATCTTAAAGAGAGATAGAAATGTAGAGAGGAGTAGGAATGTTTTCCTAAAAGGTTATAGTATCTTGCCAAGAACATGGACAATGTATCTTGGTCGGAATTCCAGTACAGCACCCCTTAATATCCTGTTGTGACAATATACCTGCAATAATAATCCAACAAGAAGTGTTCTAAATACTTCACCAACTGAGGAATTGGAAGCTTCCTTGCTTTAGATATGGACATTTTACTTCTGAGATCTGGGTTAAAGCCCAGTCCTGATTAATGCAATAAAACATTTTGCTTTGTTTGCTGTCAGCATCTAACGTGGAAAAAAAAACCTTGACGAGCTGCATCCAGTCACAACAAGTATAGGCTCACTGTACAAAGGGTCCCTTCTTTGGCACACATTGGCACAGCTTATAAATTGTGATGGAAGCTAGTATATTGTCACACCAGGACATTAATGGGTGCTCAACAGGAATTCAGACTGAGATACATTTTCCACACTTTTGGCAAAAACTTTAGAGGGCAAGGATGTTCTTCATATTGTCCTTAAACAGAATCAAGTTAGTTTTGGGTCCCACAGTGATTTATGAGCCCTATCTTCAAGGCATCCATGCATAGATGCCACACATGTTGGTCAAGGTAAGACTTTGTTGTCTTTCCTTTTCCCTTTGCTGTCTCTTTTTTTTCTTTTTGCTGCCTAAGAGAGGTAAGTTCTTCAAAGTGGGAAGATCTGACATATAGAAGTTGCTGCCAAAGTGCTTCATTGCTTGAACTTCCCAATTTCCAATGTCAATCGTAAATTTCTTCAGAGATGTTTTGAGCATGTCCCTGAAATGTTTCTTTGAACCTCTGCAAGTTGCTTGGTCTTGACTAAGCTGGTATATTGTTACAACAGAGCAAAGGGAGCTTTAACACACATTTAACTGCACTTTAGCTGCCAGGAATTGCTTGAAGGTAAAATCAGGTGAAGATTTTCTTCTTTAACACCTAGTCATTAAGCATCATCTGAAAAGAACACAGAGTGGAAGGGAGACCAGGATCATACAATGGTAGTAGACTTTGATTCCAGTACAGATAATGGGAAGAGTCCACCTAATCCACTTTCCTTTATCCATTATACCCAAAAAATGCCTAATGGTCACATATATTAAAAAAAATCAATTAACTTACCTGTGAGTGAAATGAAAAGTGCACCATTCCTTCTATTTATAAAGACAATATCTATCGAAAACATTTTTAGTTTTGCAAGTACAAGTTCATTTTGACAAGATTTGGTTCTATGGTCCACTTTTTGGTAGACATGCAGATATTGGACAATAATGCTTTCTTAACGGATACGTAGTATTTTCCCGGTGATTGAATTGGGCTGAATCATCTGACTCAATACCAGCACCAATGCCAGGATTTACCCATGTTTCTCCAAGAACGCCCAATGTCCAGCTCTGGATTTGGTGTAAGCCAGAGGCACATCTTCTACCCTGCCACCTGTGCTGCCTAGTGCAATCCTCATGGAATTTATTGGGGCAGCACAAGCTTCTGCTGGTTAAACCTGTTGCAAGTATGGGAGAAATCAGCTGCAGAGTGAGGCTTGAATTCATAACCCACTGATTTAAGGGGCAAAATTACTACACTGAGCCAAAGTTGACATATTAGGGTTTGTATAGCAATGAGATTAATATTATATAATGATCAAAAGAAGCTGGTCTAGTAATTCATTTAGGTCAGTTCTCAAACATCAAATCAAGGGAGGAGGGATCCAGCCTTGCTGCTAAAGACGGAGCCCTGAATTTCAATAAAGTTCACCCTGGGTCTCCATTAAATAATTGCAGCAAATTTCTGTTGCCCTTGGCATCTCCAGGCTGCCTGCCAGACTGAAGAATTGAATAAATGGACACCCCCTTTTTGGCCCTCAAGTATATCAGTGAGGAGGCAGTCATTGAGAGACAACGAAAGGTGCTGAAAATAGCAGCCAAGCCTTTGACAGATGCCCAGCTTGGACATATCCACACTGAGACAATCTAAAGGAGCCCAGTATTCTAGAGGACTCCAAAATGATCTTTAGTCCCCTCAGTAGGCCTTAACACCTGCTTTGTGTGTTAGATGTCCGGAAAAATAGCCCAATCCAAGGATCCATTGGATATTTGTTAGATGTGCCTAGAACAAGAGGTTTCATTCCCTAAAACTAGGAGATTGAACTTGTTCTATCCCCTAAAACGGTACAAAATTTCCAATTTCTACCCCATTCCCTTCCCTTCAGATCCCACTTTCATCAAGGAAATCTTCCTCCTGAGACTGATTCCAACTTCAGTCAGTTGTCTGATTCAAGTACTATCCTGTAGTGAGCAATGCTGATTTCGATGGAGGTCATACAAATTATCTTACAAGAGGAGGCAATAAAGCATTGTTCTGGTCTGTATGCAATCATATTTCTAATCAAGGAAGTCAGCAGGTTCTACTATCATCTACATGTCAGTATATCAATGGCAAGAAAATGGATTGGTTTAGAACAAATTGTTGGGACACAGTGATTACATTTTTCATGTAGGCACAACTGATCAAATGAATAAAACACAAAAAAATGCTGACTTTGCTATTGTCGCAGTCCACAAAGGCTGATACACATTTGAGCAGCAATGCAGAAGTAATTATACCTCTGATTTTCACTAAGAATTTCTCATAACCATTAGTAAGCAGGCTGATTGATTGTATGGTATAAAATGGAAATACGTGAATAATGATGTAAATTCTCATTGGTCACATGGTAAAATCAATGTTAAAACATGTAATTTACTACCATAAAAAGTTCCAAACTAAATCTACTGAAAATAGAAAGCAAATCTGCAAGCCTCAGGTCAGTTTGTCTTTGTGGATTCTCTGTAAATAAGCTATGAGTTGACACCTCGAAAAACAGTAAATTATACAAATGAACCACTCTCAGATTATAATCAAGTTGGTTGACAAGATCACATGCAGAATTAATTAGAATTCCATCTCCAAGTCAGGCATGATCCCTCCTTGTGATGAGAATAAACTCCAGTAAAGACTAAAATAATCGAAAAACTAAATGTCTGTTAGAGCTGTGCTAGCCAAATTCCAGCCAAGTTATCATTTGACTTCCTAAGACGTTAATTGCAATGTTTGCCTGACATATCAAGATAATAGAAGATTTCCAGCCGGTGATCTGTAGGTTCAGTACTCCTGTAACCTAAAGATGGTCTGCCAGGAGGATAGTGCTAAAACATGACTGTCACTTAGAAATTTGAACGTTGAATATTGCTTATGTAAAGATTTCACAATCTCTATGATATAGCCACTTCTGCATTTGAAAATACACTAATGTTCAAAGATGAAAAAAGAGGTTTAAATCTTGACCAGTTATCTCAGAGGAATAAATGTTGGGAGAAAACATGATTTAACATTAACTTACATTGCTTTACCCAAGGCAAATGGGGAACTGCTGCCTAATGAGACACTGGGAACCATAATACAAATGCCTAAATATTACAAACACAAGGATTCTGTGATTAGTGAATCATTTTAACATTTTGGGGCATAAGAGGTGCTTGGAAAAGAAAAGACGGCATTTGTATCTTTCATGCCACCAGGATATGCCCAAGTGATTTTCAGACAAAGAATTTGATGTACAGTCTCTGATATTTTGAAGGCAAATACAGATTACAACATTTTATATAATGAAATCTCACAAAAAGCTTTAGATGGATGGCTAATTAATCTATTTTTGTAGGTGCTGACTGCTGAACCACACACGTGATTGGTTGCTTTGTGAGTGCTTTCAATAACGTGGATGTCTTTGAACCACCCCATAGAACTGCATTGGCTTTGTTTTGCTGCCTCAATGAAAGCTTCATTGTTTTGTTACAAAATGACTGCTACCAGCTACATGGCTGCCAGTGAGATTGAGGCATCAAGTGACCATCATAGTCACAGAGAGCAATACAGGACAATGAGAATGGCCTCAGATTTTCCTGCTAACTTTATGGAGACAGAATTAAAAGCATGTTCTGGCTTAAAATAACATAAAAAGCCAGAGTTCAAGAGTTGTTTCAGAATGCATAAATTACTACACCAAGCTTTCAGACTTTCTAGCCCAGGCAAATCCTCTCTTCTCTCTCAATCTAACCACCATTGTGATTAAGCCTCACACAATTACACAGAATGCCGTTGCAATGGCAATGTAAGAAACTCAGAGCTGTAGGACATGTACAGAGGTCAATGCAGGTGCAGCAACCTAACCAGGTAAGGCTACAAAAACCCCAGAGAAACCCAGAAAAGGGATTTTAAAGGCCCAGAAGCAGTGGAAATCAGTTCCACTCAATTGTTGTTGTTAAATGTTTTCCTTTACTGCTGCTGCAAGGCAACTATGTTGAAACAGATGTGGAAAATCACCTCCATTGCACCTGGGACATTCAACTACTACTTGGCAAAGTTCTCCATGAAAAGTTAAGAACTAGCTCAAAGCTGTGACAATTTAAAGTAAATCTTAGCTAATAAAAGCAATTAGATGCTTGTTTGAAAAATGACACTGGGGTAGGGGAAACATCAAGTGGAAAGAAAATCTGTGGCTATGAATAAACTATCAATGTACCTTGCTTCATGCTGTATGAAGTAGTCATGCTACAACAGGTAGTGCGTAGGAGGCGGGCTGGCCTGCTCAGCAGTCTAGAGTATCCTCCCTAGAAGGCAGAAAGGCAGAAGACAAAAGGGAGCTGCAAAGGGAAGTAGATAAGTTGTGGTATTTGCTAAAATCCCATTGATCCCAATAAGTGTAAAGTCAGTTATTTTAGTTACAAAATAACAGCAGTAATCATACACAGATTAGGAATGAATGTCTCTTTGGAAATTGAAAATAATGATGATATATTGACGACGTCTGTGATGTCTCAACCTCCTTTCTCTTCTTCACTCCTCTATATTCTCAGTCTCCTTTTGAATTTGAACAAAGAGCATTCTGAAAGGGAAATTTTTACTTTTCCCAAAATTGTATACTTATCTTATTATACTTTGCATAATGTTTTCAATCCAAATTTTCATTTGTTGTATTCTCCCCCATTCCTCCTCTTCCTCCTGGGCCATGGCTCCATTTTGTAGAGTTGTATCTGCCACTTTATCTAATGTCCAATATGCATGAATGAGCCTCGTTCATGCAAACAGGACAACGATTCCACTGGAGGAAGCAACACGGCTGAGCTCATTCCTGTTGCCACTGACTTCAGCAGGGGTCATGGGATAATGATCAGAACATTGGCAAAAATTTGGCAAAAGTTCTTCTCCGTGACTAAGTGTACTTACTTTCTCTCTGGCAGAGATGGCTCAGTCAAAGTTTTTAAATGTCTTTGTAAATAATGAATCAGTTATTTTCACAGTCCTGGAAAAGGAAAGACTGTGAAATTTAATGACAGCCTGTTAATAAACAGTGAATATGGTCTTGATTATGGTAAAATAAATTATTGCTCATGTATATTTATATTCTATGTATCGCAAAGCTTCTTTGTTATGCCTGGAGCAATAACATTAATTTAGTGTGAAATTATCAACACCCAAATTGATACAGCAATTGACAAATGGATTTTAATGGTTAAATTTTGCCATGCATTTTCTTTGAGGGGTATCTTGAGTAAAGCTAGAATGGGACTGTAGCGATTATCTGCTATTAATAGTTTCACTCTTTTAATTATGGGTTATATAAATAGGGTTACTTCTGCATATAACATGAGGTAGAACTTGTGTATTTTTATTTTGAGCATCAGTGCATGAAGTGTGCACATACTTTAGTAAGTTGTAAACTCATCATATTGAGAGGGTTTATTAAAGTTTAAAGTATACCGTGATAATGTACTTGAAGAGACTGGGCTGAAAGATACCTACAGTTTTAACACAATCCACCCTGACTCGACCTCACTCCTCCCTACTGGATCCCTCCACCTGTCTCCCCAACCCCCACCTGTCTCCCCAACCCAACCCCCACCTCTCTCCTCAACCCAACCCCTCTGCCAGCTACCTGGACTCGACCCAACGCAAACCCTCTACCAGTGACCTCCACAACCTGACCCCTTCACCAGTCTCCCCAATCTGACGGGGATCCTCCAGACCCAACCCCTCCAGCAGTCTCCTCAAGTTGACCCCCTCCACCAGTCTCCCCACGACTTCTCCACTGGCCTCCTCGACCTGACCCATCCACCATCGTCTTTGACCCAGCCCTTCTATCTGTCTCACTGGCTCAAATGGACATACTCAATTTCCAATGACAGACTGTTGATACTCCCTCCGTCCCAACTCACTGATATGAACTCAGTGAACCCCTGCTCTGATTCCCAGTGCTTCTCTAACCAATGTGCCTCTGTCTCCCGCAGCCCTCTGCCCCTGGCCCAGGACTTCTCTCATATGCTGCACAATGGTGGAACAGGCAAAGCCAAAGGGTTTAATAGCATAGTACCCATTCAGGAATGCCACCTTGGGCTGTGTGCCCTCTTGAATTTTTCAATGCTAGGTTATTGAGTAAAATGCCTTGTGGCCCTCTATGCTTAGCAGCTTAACCATTTATTTTCTGATTTATGAACTGTTTATAGTTCTGGCCTGGGAAAGCCTATTACATGTCATGATGGGGTTCTTAGGCACATGTATTCATCACTACAAAGGCATCTAGCTTTATGTTCAGCTCCTCCATAGAGCATAACTCTTTTTCTCAGTGTTTCAATTAGACATGGGTTTAGATATGGTGAAAAAATTCCTTTCCTTCAGCCACACAAAAGTTTCCAACAAGGTCTGGTGAGGAACTGCTGAACACTAAGTCAGCAAACATGAGAAAATCAAATCCTTTCAGAAAACCAAAAAAAAAATTGCTTTGTTCATCATGTTTAAAATTCCTCAGTGATCTAACAAGGGAAAAAGTGTAAATACCTGTTTATACAGTTTTTTGGATAGTTTGCTGGCCATATCTCACTAAAATGACAGTGGGATACTGGAAAAACTACCTTCAAAGTTCACTATCCATCTACACACACACTGTCTACAAAACTTTGATCATCATTTTCAACTTTTGGGTCAACTTTCTCCATTATAAGCACATGGGCAAGATTTTGAAACTGTTGTCTGTGTGCTTATATTGTGAATCGGATGCCTGTAAAAAAAGCTTCTGACTTTCACTTCCATCAAAAACTAATTCCGAAATTGCACCAAGACTAGCTTAAGTCATAGTCATGATTACTTATGGGACTGAACTGGGATACAAGGGACTAATCATTGGAACAGAGAGCTGACTCAGATCTTCATGATGCCAATTAATCTGGCATTTTTACTAAAATGTCAAAGAAATTTCTAGTTTAGATATCCTTCCTTTCTATTAAAAGGATAATGCTTTGAACTTTCCTTCTACTTTAATAATGCATGGATGGAATGTAGGTAAAGGCAATAAAACCCTGCTTCGCTAGTCCCTCATCCCTCAGATGACAGAGTGACTGTATTGCATAGGTAATTCCCACAGATCTACAACTTAATAATAGTCACATTCTCTTCCCTTGTCCATCATACAATTTAATGTATTGTCATTGTTGGAAGGGATGTAACTGATCTTGAATGTACTTTTACTTTATTTTAACCATTACGACCAACAATTTTGACAAACTGATTTTTTCCTGGATTCCTTTGACAGCAGCGAATATTACTAAATCTCTTAAACCTCTCGGTAAAAATCTCAGTTTAAAAGGAATGTTTTCAGTTTGACCATCTAATTCTGTAAAGACATGCAAAACGATCATGCGTTTTTTGCATATTGAAATAGTGCTCTGTATTAAAAGACCAGTAAGATGAGATATGTCAATGAAAATTCAGCACTCTTATATATAAATAAAAATGAACCTAAAATTTTGAATGTTAAATTTACAAAATTAAATTCACAGATCATATAAAGTGGAATTGGAACATGGATTTCTTAGTTTACAGTTATTAAACTGCTTTTTCTGGCAATTGAAACTTTGATTTTTATCTTCTGAAATTTTTTTTGGAAAATTTACTATAAGATACTAACAACCTGTAGGCCTTTGACTATAGCTTGCAGGAGGAGTGGGGAATGAAATGTGGTTCTTACTATTTCCTGAAACACCAAAGAATCATATAATTTAATTTGCCTATTGCTCTCCAATACAGAAAATTATTAAAAAATTATTGAACCAATATATCATTTAAATAAAGCATGCCAAAAATATTATGTAACTTACAAAGACTAAAAGATAAAGGTATCATTGATATAATTATCTAGAAATTGGAGATCAACCTTTTTTGGTGCACTAGAATGGGTGTTGCATATAGTGCAACACTTATAAGGAAGATTAACAGAAATCAGGAAACTAGTGAAAATCCTGATAGAAAAAATCACCTGGGTATCGCTGGTGACTTCCTGTGGGGGTTTGATTTCAGCTTTATTTTAATTTAAATATGAAGGTTGTAGGTTATATATTATTGCTCCAATTCTATTTGTGAAAGACAGAAGAGCATCACACAAAATGATGATGTTCTGTGTGCAAATGACAATGGAAAACCAGCAGCTGTGTTGAAGTGCCAGACCTAGTTTCCAATGGATGGCAGTTGCCCCAAAAATGGCAGTATCATGTAAAACATGTACTGAATGTCTTTTACCTAAGACTTCCATGTAAAGAAAACAGCGCTAATGGGTCCAATTTCTCGGCAAATACTTGCAGCATTTGCCTACTGATTTGGAAAATATGGTTGAGAAACATCTTCGCAATTCACTCGGCAAATGTCCTTTTACTCAGTTAATTATGATGCATATTTTTCTCCACTTCCCCATGCCAGATATTTCAAATTCAATTGGTTTTCATCATTCACTTCTCAAAATGTTTGTTTATATATAGAGTTGAGGCCTGGGGTAGGTCAACCATGATCATATTGAATATCAGGAGCAGGTTTAAGCGGCCAGGTGGGCTACTCCTGGTCGTATTTTCTAGTGTGCTCAATCACCTTGTACTTCTTGCTAAGGCAATCATTGTTGTAGCATTATCCAGTGAGCTTTTCTTCCCATTGCCAGTCCTCTGGTGACTAACAATTAGACAGGTTGTCATTCACAGAGCCTGGATGACAGACTGATGGAAGCCATAGCAGACCATCAGAGGTAAGCATTTCAACACTATCAAAGCTGGCTGTGATAGAGGAGTCTGAGTATAGTTATGTCACAACAGCAAGACAAGCTTTAAGTCCTGTCATCACTCTTTTTATTTTGCCAAAGCAATTTTATATGTTAAAGGTCTTAAAAGAAACAGCTACAAAGTAGAGATAGCAATGATAGAAATCCTTCCTCTAGGTGTAAAACATGAGCGAAGAATTAAAAGGCTGGCAGTGCACAATGTGAAGACATTATGCAAGTGATGTGGCTGGTTATTCTTGCAACGTCACTGACTGATCAATGCTCATATTTCTGTTGATTATTCATTTATTAGTGGTTTTGCAGCATTTTGATTTGTTTATATGTGGTCAATTGGATATTCAGCAATTTAACAACCAAGTGTATAAGCAAGCTGAATCATATTTTCTTTACAGGCATAAAGTGCAATACCTACGTGGAGTGATATTTCTGTGGTTATAATAAGGTATGATATCATTAAAAACTGACATGTTGATGCTCACAAGATGTAAGACTTCTTGGTATATCTAGTATTCTTTCCCATTTTGCTTAAATTAATTTTGCCCTCTTGAGCTTATCTCACTGTCCTTTTAAGCAGGGCAGGAAGCCTATTTCTAGAACTGTGTTCTTACTATCCTTCAGGTGACTTGAAGGAAGTACAAAATGATAATGCAATGGTCATTCTCCATGCCTTTTGCTCCTGAAGGTGTCAACCTGGCGAGGTTCTAAACAAGAAAGGATGAAGGGTCAATGGTTCTGCCCACTAATTGTGAAGCTACGTGTAGGCTGTCCTTCAGTTCTCAATAAGCATTGATCAGATCCTCACGTGACCAGTCACCAAAGTCTCAGTGAGATTATTGGGACAAGGCATTTCTGGTTAACTATGTTAAGTCTTGAAAAAAGCAAAGGCATATACTGTGAGGTAACAGAGGCCGAGTCTCAATTCATCCAGAGCACAGGGTTCTAAAGTTAATATTAAAAAGGAAAATGTCTGGGATTGGGATGACTGAGTTCAGAGATGTAGGATTAGGATGGGTCTTAGAAACAAGATTCATAACCTAATTGATACTTAGAACGGCACAGAGCCAACACTTAGGCTTGAGTTTGGGATGTTAAGCATAAACTGGAGATTGATCATCACTGTCTTGACAGGTAATATTCTATACAAGTTGTGAATGCTTAAACTTTGTTTAAGTGATGATAATAAACTTGTTGAAGTACGCCTTTCACCTGCCTCTATATGTTTGAAGAGGTGCAATAATTGGTACATATGTGCCTGTTGCTCTCTGAGGCCTGGATGAGATGAACAGCGCACCATGAGAATTTCAAATGAACTCATTGATTACTGTTCAGTCAGGAGTTTTAGTGAAGTGGTATGCCCTGTCATTATTGCACATTTCCATTAGATCATTAGCAGTGTTCATATTACTGGTTATCATATTTACATGAGCCAAGAGTCAGAAGTTTATATAATGTGATGACACCAATTACTTTTCACAGCTTCTCTATCAAAAGAGCAAGAATCTGACATTTTCCAGTTTTCCACTTATTCCTTGTTTGAAAATACTGGTTGGTCAGATGTGGACATCGGTCTAACATTCTTGCCATATGATCATTTGTAATCTACTGCTGCAAGACTTGCATGCATGGTGGAAGGGCATCAACACTGCCTAATCATAGCCTCACTATACTTTTGCTTGTAAAAATAAAACCTTGGTTGATCTCCCCTTCCTATCCTGAAGATACCACGATTAGTCATTCATTTTGCAGATGCAAATTACTGTAAGTGCAACATATACACACAAAAAATAGCCAAACTGCTGAAGGAACTCAATGGGTCAGGCTGTATCTGTGGAGGCAAAGTGATGGTTGATGTTTTGGGTTGAGACCCTGCATTAGACCCAGCATTTGCAGTCTCTTGTGCCTGCAAAATATCCACATTTCTGTGCATGTTGGTCCTCACCATGTTCAAGTGCTCCTGGCAGCCTTGAAAGAGCATTAGATTAATCTTCATGGGGAGCCCTGTTATTCGGTGCTGGATTTCCCAGGAAAATAAGGGCTATTTACTTCAATACTTCCTTGCCAAATTAATTCTTTGAATAGCTCAGCCACGCACAACAGAAGAATCTCAGATATGTGCTGAGCTAGCTGATCTCAATCAAGTCTTTGACTATAACAGCATTAAAATATTAACTTGCTTTAGTAATAGCACTCTTCCCTCTGAATAACAACACAGGTTGATGTGACTTTGCAGTTCAAAGGAAATGCTGCTCTTTCAGAAAGACTATCTTTTCAACGAGACTTATTCTACATGCTAAAACTTATGTAAAAGATGTCAGTTTGCTTAGTGCCAGTAAAAACATTAATAAATCACTTAGGTCACTTGCCAATTGTTTGACTTAGTCTATATTAATTGGTGCTGTGCTCAACTGCAGGATAAAAATGACTAACAGTAATTCATTGGCTGGGATGAACTCTGCAACATCTTGAGGATGTTAGAGGAGCCACATCATGGAATTCTTCTGTTTCAAATTTTTTTTCAGAAATATTGGACACCAAGAATAAAATAACCAGCAATCAAAATGATTGGGACCTTAAAATTCTTGTGGAAGTAAACGGTATTTATAAAGGTTTTGAAGGTAGTGATAAAGGTAAGTCAGCCGTGGGTTTTTGGCGGGATTTCAGAGCATTGTGGCAATGCACGAAAGAATGGCATCAACGGAGAGAATGTGAAATAAGAAACAAACCAAGAAGGGCAAAGGCTGCATGTGGAATGTTTAACTGCAAGAAACGTGGAAATAGAACAGTGAGGCAATGGCAGTGGTTAAAATGCAAGGGCAGGGATTGGCACTTTAGGGATCAACGGTTTTTATTTAAACTCTCCAAAATTTTGAACACCTCAATCAAACCTTGCCTTCTCTGCTCTAGAGAAAACTACCTCATTTTTTTCCAACCCATCCATATCTATGAAGTTTTTCATCCCTGATGTCATTCTGGTAAATCTGTGTACTCTCTCTCTGGCCTTGAGATCACCCTGAAGTGTGCTGCCAAGAAATGGCCTAGACAGTGTTTTATAAATGGTTAGGATAGCATCCTTGCTTTTGTGCTATGCGGCCTAAAACTTGAACTCCAGTTCGCAGTGCTAAAGTCATTATGTGGAAGCATGCATTATACTCTCCCTCTGAAATTCATTCCATTGAATCAAGTCTTCTCAAATTGTCTTGCACATACAATGATTCATGCACACAAATCCCCACATTTATGCACCCTTTTTAAAACTGGGCAATTTATTTATACTGCCTCTTATTCTTCCCAACAGACTGTGCCTCATCACTATTCGTTGTATTAAATTCCATCTGCCATATGTTTGTCAGTCCATTTCCTCCTGAACTCTAATGCCATTCTTTCTGTCACTACACTTCTGAGTTGAATATTATCTACAAAGTTTTAAAATGATGTCCAGTATAGTGAAGTCTGGATCATTTATGTACATCAAAAGAAATCAAGTCCCAACACCATTCTCCTGGGAGTATCGCTGCATGCTTCCAGCAAATCTGAACAACAGCCTTTCAACTTGGACTGGTCAATCTTCCTCAAGCTGTGCAGCTGTTCATTGTATGTTTTTATTGGAAGTGATAGCTCTGCACTTACATCTTTTTGTCATTTTTTTCAGCACAGTCAAATGATAAAATATACGTTGCTGATTTGGTTTTATCCTGTTCAAAAATCTCAAAAGCAAGTGAAACTTGGTCTGTGCAAATTTCCCAATTGTTGCCATGCTCCCACTTTGAAATATAGTGAGATGACCAAGTTGCTAGGTGGTAAACTTTCCACATGTCCTGATGAGTGCAGCTGCAGTAACATGCAAAAGAGCTCAGGGACATCTGGAGCAAAGCAGCTGGCTTGATCAGCACCCTATCCATTGGCCTAAATATCCAGCCCTCCAACACTGGGCATTAAGGTCACCTGTAGCAAATAGCCAAACCTTTGCTGGCAGTATTTGCCAAACCTGTGATTTTCATCATCCAGAAGGACAAGGGCAGTACGAGCAGAAGAGTGCCATCAGCCCAAAGTTCTCCTCCAATCACACAACTCCCTAACTTGGGCATAATCTTTCCTTTGCTATAATCTGATCAAATTCCTGGAATTGCCCACCTAACAACACAATGGGCATGTCTTCATCACATAAATTCCTATGGATCAGGAAGAAGGCCTTTTTAACAGGGAAAATAAGAATGGGGAGTAACTACCAGCAATACCCACCTACTGGAATTGAATGAAACAAAATGTCTGAGTGTGTTCATTATTTATTTCAGGCAGAACATTGGAAGATGGCAACCTAATAATTCAAACAAGCCACTGAACTCCCTCATTTCTACTCTGCCATTCAATGAGATATGTTGGACCTTTGACCCGACTCCACAGACCAGTTTTTTCACCAATTTCCTCAATAATTTTTGCTTAACAGAGATTATGTCTCAGATTTAAAATTAGCATCAACTGCCATTTCCAGAAGAGTTCCATATTTCAAACATTCTTTGCATTTAGAATTGTTCTTGCCTTCAATTCTGAAAGGTCTGGCTGTTTTTCTTAGGCTGTGTTGTCAATTCATAGATTCTACAAACAGGAGAAATTGTTTCCATCTATTGAAAACCTGGATCAAGTTATCCCTTAGACTTCTAAATTCCAGGAAATACATCCATATTTGCCTCATCTCTCGTCATAATTTAACTCTTGAAGTCCAGTATCATTCTGGTTAACCTAAAATGCACTCTCTCCAAAGACCACCATAGCTTTACTAAGGTGTGCGACCAAGAATTGAAATTTCTAAAAAGGGAACTTTTGATTGTGTCTAAACTCTCTAAGAAATATCTCCACTGTTATTAAATAACTCACTGTGCTTGTCAAAAGCTTATGTACAACTGTTCACAGATCTGAAACAGCAAGCAATGAGGACATTCCTAACCTGTGGCATTCTGTAACTCTTACACCTTATGGAATATCATCTCCTTGGTGAATTGATCTTCTCATACTGAAATGTTTTTGGCAAGAATCTCAGAATTCTGGGGCTGTGTAATCCAACAAATTAACTAGTGGTAATCAAAGAAGAGGTGACTGGAGGCAGGAATACATGCCTTCCAAAGGGAAATATTCTCTGATAAATTCAGTATATAGGTGGCCTGAGCCCTACCTACTCTTACTGGATACCAGTTTATTTCTATGTCTCACTAGTTTCTCGATTGAATTCAAAATTTTAGCACTCAGTAACTCTTCCGTTCTCCAGTACTGTTGCCAACAATGGTAATTATTGTTCTTGGTTACAGAACTGCTGTTTTCATTAGCTTTTGACATTTTCTGCCAGTTATGACTGCCAAGTAGCATCACTGTACCACATGTGAGTAATGAGAAAAAAGACAATGAGCAGATGCTGCTTCAAATTCTTGGATATACAGAACATGGAACATAGAACATAGAAGAGTACAGCACAGGAATAGGGCCTTTGGTCAATGCCTGCGCAATCAGGATGCCAATCCAAACTACTCCCATCTGCCTGAACGTGGTCTGTAACACTCCATCCCCTGCCTGTTTAAGTGCCTCTTAAATGTTGCTATTGTATCTGCTTCCATCACTTCCCCTGGCAGCTCATTCCAGGGACGTACCGCTCTCTGTGTAACAAACTTGCCTCAAAAATCTCATCTTAAAGCTATGCCCTCTAGTATTTGACATTTCCACCCTGGGAAAAAGGCTGACTATCTACCCTTTCTATGCCTCTCATTATTTTATATGCTTCTATCAGGTCACCCCTCAGCCTCCAATGTTCCAAAAAATCCAAGTTTGTCCAACTTTTCCTTATAGCTAATACTCTCTAATCCAAGCAACATCCCAGTGAACCTCTTCTGCACCCTCTCCAAATCCTCCATCACCTTTGTGTGACCAGAATTGCACATAATACTCCAAATGTGGCCTGACCAAAGTCTACACAGCTGCAACATGACTTCCTGACTTTCATACTCAATACCCCGACCAATGAAGATAAGTTTGTCATATGCCTTCTTTACCATCTTATCCACTTGTGTTGCCACTTTCAGGGAGCTAAGAACTTACACCCCTCTGTACATCAATGATCCTAAGGGTCCTGCCATTACCATATACTTTCTTCTTGCATTTGACCTCCTAAAGTACAACACTTCACATTTGTCCAGCTTAAACTCCATCTGCCATTTCTCTGCCCATATTTCCAACTGGTTTATTTGCTACTGTATCCTTTGACAACTTTCCATACTATCCACAGATCCACCAAATTTTGTGTCATCTTCAAACTTACTTATCAGCCCACCTACATTTTTGTCCATATCATTTATATATGTATATCACAAACAACAAATTCTGATTCTTGTCGATCCAGCACTGTATCTTGCGGAACATCGCTGGTCACAGATCTTCTGTCAGAATAACACCCCTCCACCAATACCTGCTGTCTTCTATGGCTGTCAATTTTGAATCTAATCCACAAACTCTCCATGGATCCCATGTGCTTTAATCTTCTGGATCAGCCTACCATGAAGGACCTTGTCGAAAGCTTTACTAAAGTCTACAACATCCGCTGCCCTACCCTCATCATCATCTTTATCACCTCCTCAAAAAACTCAGTCAAGTTTGTAAGATATGACCTCTCCCACACAAAGCCATGCTGAGTGTATTGAGTCATATCATATTACAGGAGGTCATATGTTGCTGCCACATTCCAGATAATGAAATATAATAGAATAATTACACTACAATTAAACACAAATGAGAAAAATGAACCCTGCGAGTCTCCTTTGATAACTCAAAATCTTCATCCCAGTATCGGGAGATATGCATAACAAATGAAATATAAATGATTGCAGCTGCAGGGTAAGAACATGAAGCCTAGATTGTATCAAAAGAAGTTTCCTGCCATACAATGTTAAAGGGATGTTGAGATAGGATTGATCTGAATGAAAAACCATCTTCTGCCAAAAGACCATCAGTGAATAAAATTAATCATTGAAGTATCATAACGTATTGGGAAGCAAGATGTGGCGCATTGAATTAGTAACATGATGCAAAATCACCCAAAAATTGTCATCAAAAACTTCTGCTCTAGAAAAAAAGAGATTTTGAAGTACATAACACAGAATAAACAGTATCATACAATTGAATTTCAAGAACTATGTACGTCACTCCTATGTTTTCCAGCTACAAATTGCATGATGTCTTAAACAATTCTGACCATTTCTGCTAACTGCTGGATCTCATGTAGCATTGCCCATGACGGTCAGAAGGCATGATGTGATATCATGTGTTCGACCTAAACCGCAACACTTAATGTTTTTCTCTTGTTTCCAGCTAAAGAATGGCAAGTGTAAGGTGTTGAACTTGGAAGATCAAATGTAAGGGAAAAGTATACAGTTAATGGCAGGATCCTTGAGAGCACTGATGTACAGAGGGATCTTGGGGTCCAAGTCATACCACCCTGAAAATGGCAACACAAGTAGACAGAATGGTAAAGAAGATGTATGGCATGCTTGCCATCGCTAGGAGCATAGAGTATAAGAATCAGGAAGTTATATTGAGATTGTATAAAATTTTGATTAGGCTGCACATAGAGTACTGCATGCAGCTTTGGTTGCCCCATTACAGGAAGAATGTGGAGGCTTTGGAGAGGGTTCAAAAGGGGTTTACTGGGATGCTACCTGGATTAGAGGGTATTAACTATAAGGGGAGGTTGGACAAACTGGAGCGCAAAGGCCAAGGGGAGGCCTAATAGAGGTTTATAAAATGATGAGAGGCGTAGACAGGGTAGACAGCCAGAATATTTACCCAGAGTTGAAATGTCAAATACTAATGTCAGCAAGACCAAGGAACTGAATGTGGAATTCAGGAAGGGGAAGTCGGGAGAACACACACCAGTCCTCATTGAGGGGTCAGTGGTGAAAAAGGTGAGCAGCTTCAAGTTCCTGGGTGTCAGCATCTCAGAGGAACTATCCAGGGCTCAACACATTAATGCAATCATGTAGAAGGCATGTCAATGGTTCTACTTCGTTAGAAGTTTGAGGAGATTTGGTATGTCACCAAATAGTCTTGCAAATTTCTATGTATGTATGGTAGAGGGCATCCTGACTAGTTGTATCACAGCCTGGTATGGATGCTCCAATGCATCCACAAGAGGCTGCAGGGGGTTATGGACTCAGCTAGCTCCATCACAGGGACAACCCACCATCGAGGACATCTCCAAGAGGTGGTGCCTCAAGAAGGACCCTTACCATCTGGGACATGCCCTCTTTTCGTTACTACCATCGGGGAAAAGGTACAGCAGCCTGATGACCCACACTCAATGATTTAGAAACAGCTTCTTCCCCTTCGCGCATCAGATTTCTGAATGGTCTATGAACCCATGAACACTACTCCGTGATTCCCTTTTCTCCTGCATTATTTATTTATTTTGTAATTTATAGTAATTTTGTTTTTGCACTGTACTGCTGCTGCAAAGCAACAAATTTCATGACATACAAGTCAGTGAAAATAAATCTGTTTCTGATTCTAGAGGGCATAGCTTTAATGTGAGAGGGGAAAGTTTAAAGTGGATGTCGGGGTAAGTTATTTTTTTACACAGAGTGTGATATGTGCCTGGAATGTGCTGCCAGCTGTGGTAGTGGAAGCAGATATGATAGTGGCATTCAAGAGGCTTTTAGATAGGCACATGAATATGCACAGATTCGATAGATACAGATCATGTGCAGGCAGAAGAAATTAGTTTAAATTGGTATCATGCTCGGCACAGACATTGTGGACCGAAGGGCCTGTTCCTGTGCTGTACTGTTCTATGCTTTATGTATTTAGAGGAATTTTTCTTCTGCAAGGTGATGCTACAGAGTATTGAACTAAGTTACTTTAAGTCATTACTGCTGCAGTCTTTAACAGTGAGAGAAGAAAACAGAGGGAAAGAAAACAGTAGAGGGAGAAAAAGGAACCAAACTATTTTTCTGACAGAATTGGATCTAACCTCTGCTTGCTGAATTTATCCATGGCAATCAATGCCGATCTAAGCACATTTACAATGCTTTAACCAATAAAAAGTTTCCATATGCTGGGCTGGGCAGAGGTTAACTTGATCTTAAAAAGTAATTGACAAGGGCAATTCAAGCTCAGTCATATGTAATAGTATTCACAGAAAAAAGTGTTTACAGACTTAACAAACATATATAACTGGGCACAACATTAGATCTACTACCTATAGATACCATAAATGGAGAAACAAAAGAGAGCGCATGGCCACAAAAGACCAAGTTATAATTATGTGCACTTGTAACTGCATGATGCAATGAACATGTTTACATCAGGTCACATGTGTGCAAAAGATGGAACATGCAAACTACAATGAACTGAGTTGCAGAAATGTTTATTCTTATGTGTGTATTGGTTAGGTGAGAGGGGTGTAAGCCACACCCCTGCTTTCCTGCCAAACATTGAGAAATCTGCTTTAGCTGATTCAATATTCCCTGTCTAGTTGCAGAATTTTCCCATTGGTGTAAGAAACTGCTATTGACCTGGACGGTTCCTCTGTCATAGGCTCTTGAGGGTGGAATTTTCAGGGTAGGAGTGAGGACAAACATCACAGCTCCACATGGTCTGGACACTGTCTATCAAGAGTAGCAAAGTCCATGAGGATGGCAGCTGTATCATCCCCTGGAAAGCCCCATGATCATGTGGCCCCGGAAAGCAGATTTCCTTGTGCATCCAGGAAGAGCACTCCAACTGTGGGTGACCCCACAGAGAAATATCTGCAGTACTTGTTCTAGTCACATCCAGCTTCGATTGGGTTCCTCACAGAATAGTCCAGGTGGGACTCTACTGCTCACCCCCAATGCACATAATTACGGTCATTAGGACCTTATATGGTTCAGCTCAAAATTTGTCCCTGGAGTCCCTAGCTAGTTCTTGTTTCTTGTGGAGAAAATGACAACAGGTTTGGTAGTTACCCAAAGGATTTTGGCTGGCCATATTCCTCAGGTTAAGATTCCTTTGAATCCAATCATTCAAAATCAAATGCTTATTCAGAGGGCTCTGTAGTTGAGTCCTTGTCATCATCAGTGCTTGATTGGGTCAAAGATTTTGGTATGGTAAAGCACAGTACAGTTGGAATAATAATCCTGTTAAGTCATTTATTATTTATTGTTCCACATATAGAAACCATCCAGAAAATCTTGTGAATGTTGCTTAAGAACAGTTTTGCATTACACCACTTATTACCATGCAGTTATAGCCTCTAGCATCCAATATTAATCTTATTAACCCTTGAACATTTTTATTATTATAGCCTGTATTCTGCACATCATACTATATTTTCACACACTGCATAGGTTTTTGAAGAAATGCACTACATGTATGCATAAATACAAAACTGATAAGTTTGAAGCTACAGCAAATAGCAGCAGTCAGAGAAATGGTGCTTGCAATTCTGAACATCCGACGTTTGCAGTCAACCTTGTACATCAGGCAGGCAATTTATTTATCTAATCAGTTGTGAAAATGGGAAGCCATCAAGTACAATCAAGTTGCACAGAACGAAAAAGAATTAGAAAGTACAAGGTGAAGAATAGAAGACAAAAAAATGCAGATGCAGATATAGCCCTGACGTATGAGAAAAGAGAAATAGAATGTGAAGAGAGAAAGATTAAACATCTCTGAATACCTACACTGCAAAGCACATTTCAGGAAACATGTTAAAAAAATCAGATGAACATAGATGGCACTTACTGTGGAAAACCACATCACTTTGAGAATCCAGATTGTTAATGCAAAATTCACCACCAGGATAATGAGAAGTAGCAGCACAAATAAATAAAGGCAGCGCTTCCTCCAGCCATAGATCCCAATCTTGTAGACATATTGGTTCTCTGGCCTTTGTAGGCTATTGCCTTGTGTTGTCAGGTATTGTTCCCGGACCATCTGCTGGGAGAGGGAGAGAAGGTAAATTAGTGACGTCCCATAATCAAACAAAAAGAGTTCATTCTCAACAAATCCTGCAAAATGGCTACACAGGGTTATCTGCAAGATACAAAATGGTGTATATCCTAGTCCTGTTCTGTAAGAAAGGTAATCACAGACAGAACCATCAGCTTTAGGAGATTGGCAAACTAATTTCTTACTAGAGCAGAAAACAATCACAGGTGACCATCAAAAAGAAAAGAGCATAATTCATGAAAGTATTCCCAGTGCACACCATTAATAAAAACTTTGAGCTGAGATCAAAAATTACAATTTTGTTGACATAGTCTGTTTATCAACACCAACAGCAAGCAACGTCTGTTTTAATGCTTTCCGATGCAGAAGCAAATCAAGTGTCATGAAGCTGGGCAAATCTGCAAGCCCTAAAATTGCACACAAGTCAGGTGAGTCCCAGCAGATCTCCAATCCACTAAGCAATTTTTATTTCCCCCTCTGCTACTTTCAGAAGATACACTGCCTGAGAACTTAATCGAATGAAAGCAGAGCTCTGAGTGAGCTCTCTTTATAGCTCTGACTCTCCATAGGGGAATAATGGTTTACCGTGCTCAGCACATGTGATTTGACAAGCATGAGTAAATTTCATCACCCTTGCAACTGAATTATTCTAATTTGTTAAACAACTTAATTGTCATATTTTATGTATCAAGCATGTGTGGGCTCTCTTCAGTAAATTCTACTGTTCCCCTTCATTGCGGCTCCACAACTTCCAAGGTTTATTACAGTAGAGCTCTTACTTAGCTAGAAAAGTAACTGATTCTAATCAGTATAGATTTGTTCTTTCTGACACTTTTCCATAATTCCAATCTTGTTGCAGACTGTCACACATTTTCTCCAGAGATTAATGTCTCAAATAAGTAGAATTGATGTTAATGAGACTCAGGGTAAAACCCAGCAATTCACTTTTGCTCTCTGACACAATGCTTTTTAAAAATGCCATGTTTTTGGGTTTCACGCTAATCTTCTCCCCACCCTTCCAGAAGAACTTGCGACTTCTGTTGGACTTAAACAGAAGGAAAATTGGGGAAAGTGAGTAACAGGTGGTCCATTCAACATCATCCATTTTACATCTATATTTGTCTCAGTGGGAGCAGTGTTAAATCTGCAAGGACATTTGTTCTAATTGTATTTTTTTCTTGTAAAAATTGTTTATGATTTATGTTTAATTTATGTTTTTCTTGTGAATGCTGCTTAAATGATGCTATGTGCCTGTGATGCTGCTGCACGTTTTTCATTGCACCTGTGCATACATGTACTTGTGCATATGACAATAAACTTGACTTTGACTTTGATCGCCGTCATTTTTAATAGAACAGAATTATCTTCTCTCTCTGAAACAGCCCCTTGGGATTGAGGATGGCTTGCTTCCACTCTACTGCTGTGTGTTCTGAGGTGGCTGATGGGGCCAATGTGGGACCTGCACACAGGTGCAGCACGAGGTACCCGGTCAGGTGTGTAGTTCGAGAAGTGGTGCATTCCTCCTGACATTTACACTTGGCCTCTTTGTGCTTCTGGTGCATGGATTTGAGCTTCTCAGTGCCAACCCAAATGCACCTTCTCCAGAGGGCACGGACCAGGGATTCCCAGGAGTCAGTGAGGATGTTACATTTTCCTTTGGGAACACACCTGAAGCTTTTCCACTGTCCTCCTGATAATCACTTGTGGTGACAGAGCTCAGAGTATCCTGCTTGTTTCAGAAGACTGGTAACAGGTAGGTGAACAATGTGGCATGCCAGTCAGAGCTGGCTGATTACATTCAGGCTTCAGTGCTGGGGTGTTGGCCTAGTACAGGACACTGGCATTGATTTATTTAATGTCAGCCCTTGGATTTGGAATGCATTAGGTGCCTACTGTAGGTAGTCCACTGTACAGGAGGATAGGGATCACTGCTACCTGGTAGACCATGAACTATGTGCTGTGTTTGAGGTGTTGATCTTCAAACACTCTTTTCCTCAGAAGTCAATGGCACTGGCACTCTGGAGGTGATGGTACATTTCATCATCAGAGGATTGCCAAGAGGTGGCTCCCAGGCTATGGAAAGTTGTTCACATTCTCTAGGGCCTCATTATGGATTTTATTGTCACAGGGTGGTGTTGTACAGAGGGGGTAGGTTCATAGAGGATCTTTGTTTAGGTTAAGGCTCATTGACTCATACAATTCAGTGAAGAGACAACCAAGACTTGGGAAGCTCAGCCTATTAACGTCAAGATACACAAGTGTCATTTGTGTATTATAGCTGAATGACTCATATTGCCGTGTCCAAAGTCACAGAGCTCTGTTAATTATCTGTTTTTCCAGAGTGTGTGTCACACTCTTAAATAATAAAGGATAGCCAGTAGGTTAAATTAACAAAATGCTTTATTAAACAAAAGGGAGAGAGAGCACTTCTTATCTGTGTGCCAGCTCCCAGAGAGCAAATCTGCTTTCAGCCCAATCAACCCTAAAAATGTAATAATATATACAAAGAGAGTCACATGATATAATTCTTAAAGGGATACAGGCCCAAAAAAACAAAAGCCACATATGTTAAAATGGGTAATGGTAAATTAAAGTAAAACTCTGAGGAAACTATAGTGGTCTAAGTAAAGGTGTAAATCACTTATTCTATAATTTCCTTCTCCTTTTGCATCATGCAAGGATTTCTAAATGGTTGATGTGTCTTTCAATGGCCATATTCACAGAGACATACTCTACTTTCTCAGAGGAAGAACATACATTCTTACATCCAATTCTAGAGCTGCAGGAGACACCAAACATGGGGACATGCCAAATAAAGAATTCCTATAGAAACTTCCAGGTTGAATGATCAAGGTGCAGGATTCCAATGTAATTGTTGAAGCAAAAGCACAAAGTTTTTCAGATTTGAGCATTTAGCATTTAGATTTGCAATTAGCATTTAGATAAAAAAATCAGCTGAAAATTCTTCACACATAGGTCAATCATATTGGGCTGCATACACTGCAGAGGGCAACACAAGTGGAGGAAAATGTCATGGAAATCAGATGCTCCTGACTTTGTTTTACTTACAGGAACAAAAACAGGAGGACTGGAATTCAAACCCAGTGACCTTCAGGCTCAATGTTCCAATCAATGCTTTCATCAAGAAAAGCTTTATGTCAGCAAAGAATATAAAAGCAGGGACATCACGTTGCAACTTTATAAAACATTGGTTGGGCCACACCTGGAAGATTACGTCAGTTCTGGTCACCACACCATAGGAAGGATGTGTTTGTACTGACGAAGGTGCAGAAGAAGTCTACCAGGATGTTGCCTGGATTGGAGCACATCAGTTGTAAGGAGAGACTGGATAGTGTGGATTTGTTTTCCCTGGAGTGGAGGAGACTGAGAGGTGATCTGATAGAGGTATACAAAATTATAATGGGATAGATAGGGTAGCTAGTAAGATTCCTTAATCCATGGTGGGAGTGTTTAAAACAAGAGGCCATAGGTATAAGGTGAGAGGTAAGAAGTTTAGAGAGGAACTGAGAGGGAATTATTTCACATAGAGGGTGGTTAGAATCTGGACAGTGCTGCCTGAGGAGGTGGCAGAGGCAAATACTCTAACAACATTTAAGTAGCAATTAGACAAATTGCCAAGGCATATAAGGCTCTGGACCAAATGCAGGCAAGTGGGATTAGTTCAGATAAGTACAATGGCTAGCAAGGTTATGGTAGGCCAAAGGGCCAGTTTCTGTGTTGCACAACTCAATGACTCTGAAATTATGTAAAGATATATTTAGACCAAGAGTCAGAATAATGCAGCATGGAAAAAGGCCCTTTGGCGCTTGCCAACCAAGGTGCCTTCCTGAGCCAAAACCATTTGCCTGCATTTGGCCCATAAACCTTTCCTATCCATGTACCTGTCCAAATGAATTTTAAATGTTGTATTTGTGCACTGCCCTCTGGCAGCTATTCCACATATCCATCACCTTCTGTGTGAAAAACTTGCCTCTCAGGTCCCCTTCAAATCTTATCCCTCTCACCATAAGCCAATGCCCTCTAGTTTTAGACTCCCCCATCCTGCTAATAAAACTGTGACAATCCATTCTATCAATGCCCCTCATGATTTTATAAGCCTCTATAAGGTAACACCTTGGCATCTTTCACTCAAAGGAAAACAGTCCCAGCCTATCCAGTATCTCATAACTCAAGCCCTCCAGTCCTGGCAACATCCTTGTGAATCTTTTCTGCACCCTTTCTAGCCTAATCACATCCTTGCTATAGTATGGCCACCAGATGTGCATATAATATTCCAGGTGCAGTGTCACCAACGTCTTGTACAGCTGTGACATGATCCCAACTCAATGCCCCATTGAATGAATGCAAGCATGTCATATGCCTTCTTTACTACTCAATCTACCTGTGTTGCCAAGTTCAAGTAACTAACTACTTGTACCCTTGGGTCTCTCTATTCTACAACACCCCCCTGTTATTCACTGTGTATGCCTTGCCCTGGTTTAACTTCCGAAAATGCATCAGTTCGCACTTGTTCGAGTTAAATTCCATCTGTCAATCCTTGGCCTACTTTCCCAGTTGATCTAGATCCTGTGGTAACCTCAGACAATCTTTTTCACTGTCCACCACACCACCAATTTTGGTGTAATCCACAAACTTATTAATCATGCCACTTACATTCTCATCCAAATCGTTAATATACATGACAAACAACAATGGACCCAGTACAAATCACTGCGGCACACCACTGGTCACAGGTCTCCAATCTGAAAAACAACCCTCCACCACCACCCTCTGTCTCCTTCCACCAAGCCAATTTTGTATCTAGTTAGCTAGCTCATCCTTGATTTCATGTGATCTAACTTTCCAAACCAGCCTACTACGCTGGATCTTGTCAAAGGCCTTGATAAAATCCATGCAGACAACATTCACTGCCCTGACCTCATCGATCCTCTTGGTCACATATTCAAAAAACTCAATCAAGCTCCTGAGACATGAATCCCATGCACAAAGCCATGCTGACTATCCATAATCAGTCCTTGTCTTTCCAAATGAAGATAGATCCTGTATCTCAAAATCCCATCCAGTAACTTACCTACCATCGGAGTCATTGTAGTTCCCTGGCTTGTCCTTGTAGCCTTCTTAAATAGAGGCATAACATTAGCCACCCTCCAGTCTTCTGGTACCTAACGTGCAGCTAAGGAAGATACAAGAATCTCTGCTGGGGCTGCTGCAACTTCTTGCCTTGCTTCCCACAACATCCTAAGATACACCTGGTCAGGTTCCGGGGATTTATCCACCTTTATGTGCTTTAAGACAGCCGGCACCTCCTCATTTGTGACATTGATATGTTTCACAGGGCATCACTGTTCCCTTTCCCAAATTCTCTAGCTTCCATGACTTCTCTATGATAAGTACAGATGAGAAGTATTCATTTAACACCTCACACATCTCTTGTGGCTCCACACATTGATAACCACACTGATCCTTAGGAGACCCATTCTCTCCTTAGTTACCCTTTTGCTCTTAATACACTTACAGAATCTCTTAGGATTCTGCTTTTTTCTCCGAGTGGCCTACTCCTGCCCCTAATTCATATGTTTGTATTTTTCTGTTTTGTAATTGTGATTTTCCTTTCATTGCAAATATGCAGCTGATATCTGAATTTACTAAATATGGAAAAATACTTCTGATAGGTCCAGACTCAGTTTTATTTCAGGAAAAACTAAAGCTGAGGCACATTTTCACCTCCTAATGAGCTGGATAAGGGATTTGGCTCAGGTTCAAACAGGCCTTTTTGCTTATCCTTACTTGCTGTGCAGAGGGAAACAATCCAACAACCAATTTGTACCAGATCCTTCTGTGGATCCAACTTTTTTGTTATTTAATTACTGAATCTCTAATTAACATGTGCAACTGATGAACAGAACAATAAAATCAAATATTATTGGATTGTTGCTTTGTTAGAACCTCATCGTCTGCACCCCAAACAAGTGATAACACTAGGCAACACATATAAATGAAATCAGATTGATACTTCTTTGGGTGCTTTCAGTATATTCAAAATTATTCTTTTTTTTGGTTGAGGTATTTTAAAAATTTTTTTCAGTTGCTGTTGGTCTCTTAACTCAATTACAGGCTAGGAATATAAAGAGTCAAACCAAACCAAAATACTCTAGAAAGCCACTTATATGAAGAAATTTACGTGGGTCAAGCCAAGTTTCTACCTGGACATTTACATATTAAGAACCATAAAAAGTCATTGATTGTGACCCTATACAGAAAGGTCACTTCAAAGAGCACTTAGTGTTTCTAACTCACTCAGAAGAAGGTGGGACAAAAAAGAGTCTTGCTTCCGCCTTTGATATTGACACCCTTATATAGAACAGACAATACACTAACTGGCCATTCAGCACAACTAATTTGTAAGCAAATTAGATTATATTGGTTCCTTTATTTATTTGCCCTATCTAGTTCTCCTGCTGTACCTTATTGATCTCCTGCAACTTGATAACAATATCAGACTCATTGACACACTGATCATAATGCTGGAATATTCAAACTTTTTCTCAATGATACCTACCTTGGTTATTCCTTCATGGGTAAAATCTGAGATTAATCTACAAGGGGTTCCATTGGTATTGATTGCCAAAGAAATGAAAGAATTGCTGCCTTTAAGTCATTTATAGATCAAGGATTATTGCTCTTAAAAATAATCTGTTTATCATATTTTCCTGCTTTTAAATGCAACATAGAAACATATTCCCCTGCCACTAGGAATCTCCACATTCTTACTTCCCTTAATCCTCTTTCCAAAATAATTTTATTTATTTGCAGACTTTATGGTTTTATTTTTAGAAGCTGTGTGTTATTTGGTTCACAATGAATGTATTCAGTGAGACCTTACAAATCTTGTTATCAGTGTGGTGCAGCATGATTAGATGCAGCAAATCAAGCCAGATAAACATGTCAGATATAACCAGGCTCATAAATAAAAAGGCCAATCATTCAGTATTGCAAGAATCACAACAAAGCTTTTTTTTAAAAAGAGGTTTGCATTCATAAACGTTATCTACAAATAAGATTTACTGTTTTAACATGTTGTGATAAAAACTAAGAATGTTTGAAAGTAACCTCTTAAACTAATCAAATATCATTCAGCTGTTAATGACATGCTGCAATTGATCATTTAATAAAATAATTCGTACAAAAGATATTTGAGACTACTTTTTCACTGTGTACATTTTGCTGCCATGTGGCAATGATTCAACTTCATCACTGTTACAAGATAGAAAAAGACGTGCATAATTTGTATTGGCCAATTAAAGTTGTTTACCTTTGAACTATTTTCACTTTCATTGATATAAATTGAATACTGAGTTGGAAAATAATAATGATTACCTATCAGCCAGGCATTGAGCAAATAGTGTAAGTGGGATCAAGATATAATTACATTGTTCCTGTCAAGAAGAGTAATAGATATGGTAAGAAAGTGAGGAGGTAGTGTTGAAATCTACCATAAACTTGTCACCTTCTACTATCCATAATATTACATTATATTTGTTATGCTTTACTTTTACCCAAGTGGGTCTCAGCATTTGAGAGCATTTTGTTCTGATATTTTACATTGCATTTCATCATAATCTATTTATATGGATTGAATCAAGTATGGATGCAGATGTCCAACATCAGGCAACTTCAGGGCAAAAGAAAAAGACATTGTTCACTGTTTCGGATCTGCACTTCATAAATGATACTGCATTCAGCTCTAACTCATTGGAAGAATTGCAGGTGATGAAAAATATACTCTCTGATGCCTACATCAAGCTCCATGGCTGCCAACACCAAGAAAGTAATTGTCAAATTGTCAAGTCACAGGAAGCTGATATCATACCCAATAATGAACTCCGAACAACAAGTTCAATTCTGTTCTTGACTCACTTAGTCATGATAGACAACCTGAAGGAAAAACAGGCTGTTGTCACTTTTAACAAACTTAGTCCATGAGTCTGAAACAACATTGCTAACCTTGGGCATAAAGTTGTCTGACCATCAGGGCTGTGTCTTCAAATCTCTTCTTTATAGATGTGAAAGCAGGACTAGAGATTGTCCAGCTTCCATTTTTGGTGATACAGAAAATTCCTTGCAGTCACATATGACAAATGGATCATCAAGGGATTTTTGAGAGAACTGGACTGCAATCTATACTGGACATGTGTAGGCTTTGCTGGTTGAGTTACAAAAACTGCACAATAAAAGGTCATCTGCCAGAGGCTGAGTCTACAATCAGATCACAAACTGCTGGCTGTACAGAATTCTGACACCACAACAAACAAAGCAAGATCTCAAGTAAATTCAGCTTTCCCACTGACAAATGGGAGAAAGCTGCCTCTAACGGTTCAGTCTGGGGAAGATGAGTCAAGGCCAACATAGTCACCATGGAGCCCACATGAGCTACGAAGCAGAGAGTGCTTCACCCTCCATCTGGTGAATGGACATGTACATTGGGCTCTTCTCCCACCACACAGCACCAACTGACTTAGTTGTGCTAGTTTTCAAATCTCAGGAAGTTGGACAATCTTCAAATTCAAGTAAACAAAATATATGGTTTTGTTTCTTTCGAGAACAGAACAACTGAGGAGTAAGTATGACACTGACGATAACATTCATCAGAATATCTAATCTTGGTGTCCTACACATCATGGTAATTCATAGGTGCTCGTGAGCAAAATGTATCTCTCAAAGTCATTAAAATTTTTGCATGGGGTTGAGTGAAATACTTCCCTTCACCTTTTATTACAGGAATTCAATCAGAAAAGATGTCATTTATTATTCTTAACATGCTATTACATAAATAATTTGTGGAAAATTTATGATTTCAATTTCAGAAATTAAACCCTTATTAGTAGGAAGACAGGACAGATGGCTTCTAGTTTGGTAATATCATTGCTACCATAGAATGACATATTTAGATTGGATTAGTTACCCACTATTTTAATACTAGGCAAACAATCAATAAGAGGAGACATATGGAATTCTTTCATAGAAAAGTTATTACTCTATGCTGTGACATTCTGTTAACCACATGCCAAAGTGAAAGAAACCCTACCTGGATTTTTTATTTCTCAAAGCCAAAAACTTCCAGCTTTTATGTATTTGTGTTTTGTTAAAAGTTTTGAAAAATGATTATCAGAAAAGAGCTGAAGAATCAATTTTAACATGCAATGCCGATAATTAAGAAGACAGAAGGAACATCTTTGAATTGAAGTGGTTCTGAACAACCTCTAATCACAAAATTGTGGCTATTTCATTGCAAAGCTAAAGATATGGAACATAAATCTTTTCAGACAATTCAATTCACTCTCTCAGGCCGTCACTAGATAGGAGTGTCACATTTTGACATGTTGGAAATGATGTCCTATGCCCAATTAAAAACAAGAATATTGCCGCTTTGTATGTTTATATTTTGATATAAAAATCTTTTCAGAGAAGGGACATTTTTTTTTAAGCTGTTCGAGTTAGTTGAACTAGAGAACTGAGGTGGGTCAATTTTTGAAATTTAAATACATCAGTGGTCTGGCTAGAAATTCATTCACACAATTACCAAAATATGTAATTACTCAATCTAAAACAATTACCAAAATATGTAATTACTCAATCTAAAATGGAATGATTTTTGCACACATTTCCGGATGCCTTAGCATCCATGAGGAAATTTGTCTCTTCATTTAAGGGTGTGATTTTCACATTCCCTAGCATTAATTTCAGTATATTGCAACACCCAAATGACATCAACAGTAAAGCAAAGTGTACAATTCATCAGTAGTGAGATTTTCAACTTCACTGGTCTGCAAACTGACAGTTCTTATTTACTCAAAGAACAACCAACTTTTAATGACTCTGTTTCTCCTGAAGCCGTACTATTTAAAGAGCCAACACTCAAACTGCATTCTTTGTCCTCACTGAAATCTGTAACTTCCTACAACCTAAATGGGCAAGGCCATCCTGCCTGGATGGCCTTGCCCATGGAAATCATGTCATTCTCAGTTTCCCATTTCAGAGTAATTCCAGACTGCTGCTGTTGATCTCTGCCACATCTCACAGTTTGGTATTCACTGCTGCATTTGGAAGATCAAACTAACTCCGTACTCAAGGAGAAGATACATCAACTTCTTTCCCTTTAGTCTACAGAAGAAGGGAAATCCGGGACACATATTTGCCTACATTACAAGCTTCTACAACCTGCACTGATCTCCTTAGAGGCCTCACTGACAACTTCCTGACTGTCATGAGATGTTTGTCCATCTCACATGAGGAGTCACTCAGATGCTAAACTAACTCATTCTTGACAGGAAAACCCAAACCCACTAAGGTTTACCCTTCCAGAAAAAGGTGTACCCACCACACTATTCTTTGAGCTGGCCATCCCCTGATTGTTGTTTCATGCAAGGTGGCGATGGCAATGATAAAGCATCTGAGTTCCCAGGCTATGAAAGTGGAGCAGCACTGAATCTGTTACAATGTCTAACATCCTGGGAATCGCAACAAATCAAAAGAGTTCCAGACTGAAAACAGTGCAGCCTTATGCAGGAAAACCAAACGTCACTGTCCTGTGGACCTCATCATGGAAATTCATGGAAGCTATTTATCTAAAGATGAATGCTATGTTTTTGACAGTTTATTTTAAAATATATTACAGTTACCTGGGATTCATTGCTGAATCACCCTACTATATGGCAAAGATAGAACTGGGAAACTTTGAATATATTAACCCAAGGAAATTGTGAGCTTTTTTTTCCCCAAATGTACACTCCAAACTAGTGATTTTTCTGGAGACAGCTCCATCCAGGTGCCCAAGTTCAACCCCAGGTAAAATTTCTTCATATAACCTTGTAGTCCTGAGAAAGAATGTTAGCATTAAATTTAGTGAGTAAAACTAGATGCTTCATTGACCTAATTTTTGCACTCATATCCCATTCCATCTGAAGACAACTGAAATCTAGTACAGCAGTTTATGAGGTGACAGTCTTTAAGTACAAAAAAATATGGTTATTTAGCATTTATAAAATGTGTGTAAGAAATTATGGTGAAACCTTCCAAAATGAATATTGTACCTTATTGTATGTAAGTGGGCACAATATTGATAACTACAATATTTCAAGCATGGGAGCGCACTGACATTATGTATTTTGAACAAATTGGGCAAAGTTAGAGACCCGTAGTGCCACCGACCATTTCCTGACAACACTGAGTGTAAGAGTGTAAGGAGGCTGTGGAGAAGCTGCCAGCTGGGAAAGATTGAGAATCTTGTAACCACCTGTATCAGGTGGGACACTCTCTAATTTGGGAGTAATGGAACTGTTTTAGTCTGGTTGTCAACTGCACAGCTTCTCTGCTCTGACCCAGGTTAAAATGGAATTGGGGATCTACAATGTATTAGGATCCTGGTTTGCAAACATTCATATGATCTTGTTTAGCAAGATTCTCAATTCATCTGCAAAACATTGTGCAAAACAAATGGTGCAAATGAGGTGGTTCCAAACAGTACACAACCCAGCTATGTTCTGCCCAGTGGCCACAGTTTATTGTGTTGTTTGAGTCTTAAACAGAAGAGTTATAGATCTAATCGCTAGGTTATGCTGCAGAGTTCTGCTTGTGTGGCGATTGGACTCAGTCAGGGAAAAATACACTACAGGTCCCATTTCAGTTAGAATCCACTTGCTGGAAAGTATGCCAGTGCAGAAATTGATTGAAGAACAGCAACAGATCGGAAATGATGTCCTAAAGTCACATTACTTTTCAGCAGCTGCTGTCTAAACACACATGAAGACCAATCACCAGTATGTCACTGCTTTCAAGGAAGACCATTGGCAAAAATGAAATTGTGCCTCATTATCAACTAGCAACAGATTATATTACACTCAATACACACTCATTAATCTTTCATACTCAACCTCATCACCCTATGAAATATATTTTACTCCCAGAATCCTTGATCAGTTCCTTTACTGGCATCAAAACAGAGTGTACATTCCCCCAAAAACTCGCTACTATTTATTTAGGTAAAATTCATAGTTAATGAATAGAAGTCTGCTATTTATGACTAGTAATGCTGACTGAATCTTGGGCGAGAAACTCATTACAAAACCCTGAAAAAAAATGCTGTATAACTGAAAAGAGTATTAGAGCAATTTTGTGTACATTTCTGGGAGAAACCTGACAATGCTGTTCTCTGAATCTTGCAACTGAAGTTCTCAATCATAATGTGAGTCAAATTATGACATGCAACACTGTTTCAATGGCAAAAATGCCTTGAAGCAATTTTGTGGCCCTTGTTATCACAATGGAAATCTTCATAAAAGAACTATATCACAAATACTTAATTCAAATATTGGGCAGTGACAATCACCACACGTAAAGAGGGTGATATTATCAACTGTCTGGATAGCTGAGCATTTCTAATACTGAGTCAAGTCAAGTGCTAAATAACCCCATTTTGAAATTTAAAAACTGCTCCCATCTACAATTATCTCCAATACTCAACAGTAACATCCAGCATTTAGTTGCATGAGAATAATTTTAATGTTAATTTGCAAGGCTTAGCAGATGATGCATGTTGCTTTTCAACTGCAAAGGGTTCACCAGACAAGAACTGGCTCTACGCCTGCATACTTCAAAATGACAAGATATGGATTGACCATTTTCATTGGTCTACATACTCAGGCTGACCTTCAGTTGGCCATCTTGACCTCAAAATACTGTTTTTGATCCTAACACCACATCAATGCCGATGCTCTATTTTCTGCTAGTTTTGAAGCAACCAGATTGTTTACTATTTCAGCTGATTAAGTCAATCAAGAAGAAGTAAAGAACAAAAAGGAAAAGAATGTCTTTAAAAACCAATGTTCATGTCCTTTAGACATATGATATTTACTTACTGCGACACAAAAGGAATCCATTGTGTACATACCCAGAAGAGCAATCCCATCGGTTTCAGCCCCTCGCTTACTTTCCTGCGCCCTGCAACTTATACTCTTTCACATGTCCATCAACTCCTCTTTGTTTCTTTTGCTACTTACCTACACTAAGGGATAATTTACGGTAGCCAATTAGCCTCGTGGCACATCTTTGGGGTGTAGCAGAGAACTAGAGCACCCAGCAGAAACTCATGTGGTCATGGGGAAAATATGCAAGCTCCATGCAGAAAGGACCCCAGGTCAGGTTTGAACTTAGGTTTCTGGAGGAATTAGCACTAATTGCTGTACCACCATACAACCTCATTGTTAATTACCCATGAAAAGTAGACGTCATTGCAATGTTGACAAGCATGCCAGCGAATTTGTGCCAAGTGATCTCTTACATCCATGTAAAGTACATGACCACCACTTTGTGTCAAAAAAGATAATTTATGTTGATTTAATCAGATGTTATGACAGCACATTAGGGCACTATAGGTGGAGTAGTCAATCTTTTACTAGAGCTAGGAACAGAAATCATTATCAGAAAAATTTTGATTATTAATGTTCATAGTTTGTGATAGAAAAAACTGAGCAGCAGTAGTCATACAGTCACCCCCATGATATTATTCTTAGTTAGAACTGTTATTTGGAAACCCACTGTTTAATCAAAGCCTGGTGTATCTGAAAATGCTATAATGCTTTTTGAAGAAGAATATGGAGCTTTTCGTGGCTTTGTCAAGAAAAAGAGCTAGAACAGATTACACTGTCATTATCAAATTGCTGTTTGTGGGAACTTGCTGCATGCACATTGGATGATTCTTGTTTCCCAAATATCAATAGTTACTGGACTTCAAAACTGTTCGTCTGATGCAGAGTCTCAACCCAAAATGCCGGCAATTCCGCTCCCCCCACAGATGCTGCTCAACCCACTGAGTTCCTCCAGCAGTTTGTTTTTTGCTCCAGATTCCAGCATCTGCAGTCTCTTGTGTCTTCAAAACTATTTAATTGACTGAAAAGTACCTTAGAATGCCCTGAGGCTGAGCAGGGCTGGATAAAACTGAAAGGCATTCTCGTTTTTTTAAATTCTTTTTTAAATGGCTGGAATTGTGGCAATTATTGAATGTTTAGTAATGGCATAACCAAAATAATTCCAGTAAATATAATGAAAAGGATATCTAGACATTTGGTCGGCTCCACTGTGAGGCCAATCTGGAGATGTCTATTCCAATAGATGTCCCAGTGTGGTTTCATTGATTCATTACAAGAAATATAGGGTTTAACTTTAAACCAGTTTAAAAAGAGGGCAGATGAACTTTTCAAAATTTTATAATTAGAATCACTGAAGTGTTGACTTACCCCAAGTCTGGAAATGCCTAAACCATAGGAAATTCTCATACTTTTTCTGCTCACTATTAATCACAGGCTCTATGGTTTCTTACTTATCCATCATTGACAATGTGTTTAGTGCAACGATATATGGCTGGAAAGCTATCCATTTAAAGTGAATTCTGTACTGATATCTTAAATGGCTTTTTCTATCAACGTGTTTTTCTGCTATTCTGAAAGTGACAATCTGTCACACTGTGACTTATACCTCCTATTGGTCACACTGCTGACCCATGGAGTGCTGCCCATGGATGGGTGCACAGAGACAAGATTATTTAGCTGCAATTCTTGAGATAACTCAGAACATTGTAGCATCACAGCCACATCTCAATGACTATTAATACTGATGGGTTTCTGTACAAATGCCTATGATTGGCATCATGTTAAAGGCTAATCACATGTAAAAGAAAATTATTCCCACACTAAGCTGCAACATTGCTATCAATTTCACGATATATCATTACAATGGTTGACTTCTTCATAAACTCAGCTCACTCGTTAAGTCAAAATTGTCAAGGCAAATACAATAATAAAAACATTATATTTTAAATACACATTATGGCAACAGGAGTTTAATTCTGTTCATATTGAAAAAAAAATCTTAAACGTTTTCCATGTTGAAAGTCAGTAATCCCAAAACAAAAGCTTCAGAGTTTCAAAATCAACTTTCAGTCATTTTATGGTAGGATGAAATACAATTGACCCAAAATTTTCATCATCACATTTTTTCTGTCTCTTAGTTAGGTTTAGTACAGTGTCCGAATTTCCCATTTGTGGAAACAGAAGGATTAAATTTGATGGCCCTTGAAAGCATGTTAGGATCATTATGTGTGATGCACTCTGACAGTCTGATCCACTCAAGCCACACTTGGAATTCATGCCATCTCTTCATTAGCAACCTTCCAGTGCTAACCTCACTGTTCACAGCTCTTGGTGTATCACTAGGGGGACGATTCCATAAGTAATTAATACAGGAAAGTTAAGTTAAAGCCAGCCTTCATCTCTGGAAGTGGAGATATATTGTTGCTATAACATATGTTTATTGTGGTAGCATGCAGGAAAAGACAGACAGCAAGGTCCCCAATTTTCCAGTGTAACACTGAAGGCCATTGTTGATGAGGTAAAGGAAACAGTTAGGCTCTATCCACGGGAGGTCAGGGAGCATTCCAGACACATTTAGAAACAACAGTGGAACAATGCATTAGAATTTTTAGGTCACAGGATTTCTGCTTTTACAGAAAACAAATAAAAACTAGATTGAATAGAAATCATTTTATGTAATTTTCTTATTCCTCTAGTTTTTAAACTCTAAAATATACATTGTCTAACTATTTCAATCTGTGGATATTTTTATTAATCATTGTGACCAAAGCAACACAGGATGAAGGGGTTGTCTTATGATGAAAGATTGAGCAGATTGGTCCTATACTCACTGGAGTTCAAAAATAAACACGCTGAGGGGAATTGATAGGGGAGGTTATGACAGGATGGTTCCCATCTTTGGGGAAAATAGGAAGACAGGATATAGTTTCAGAATAAAGAATGAAAATTAAGACAGGGATGGGGAGAAACTTCTTCCCTCAAAAGATTGAGAATCCTTGGATCATAGAATCATTGAAAATTTATGACACGAGAGGCCATTCATCCCCTATTATGTGTGGTAGTCAAAAAAAGAAATACTATATCTACTTCCTTTCAGCACTAGATAGATATCCCTGCAGATCATGGCTCTTCAAGTACAATCTAAGTACTGTTTAAATATGAAGAAGGCTTTAACCTCTGCCACCCTTTCAAGTCACAAGTTCCAGGTCTCTATCACCCTCTGGATATGTTTTTTATCACCTTCTCTCTACTCTTTCTACTGACTACTTTAAAACTTTTGACCTCCCTCTACCCTAGTGCATTGTAAAGGCTGAATTATATTTAACGTCACAAAGTACATATTTTTGGTTTATAGTGTAGTCAATGGTTATGGGGAATGGGCATGAAAGTGGACTGGGGCCAGGCTCAGAACAACCATAACCTTACTGAGTAGTACAACATGCTCGAGGGACCATATAGATATTTCCTCCTCTGATTTCTCATGTTACATCTCCATATAGCTGTATGAGAATCTTGTGCTACTTGCTAGAAAACCATAATTGCTGGTTTTCTATTGCTTTCTTCATGGGCTTTTTATCAATGTGCCTTTGGTGTCTGCAATGATAATCAGAGAGTCCCAATTCAGTCTCCCAGTTTGGGAGTCATTCTCCAGCATTTATTTGACTCATCTCTCATTTGACAATAATGAAGTATTCAGACCAGATGCTGCAGTCTCTCCCGCTGGGGTACGTCTGGAAACCATCCCTAATAACTCCCACATAGACAGTTGCTCTTCAACATTACATTCACTGTGTTAAGAAGTAATATCTGGATTCAGTTCAGATATCTGGAAATAAAAAGCTAATGTTATTCAAGGTGACCATGAAGTCATCAGACTATCACAAAAAATGGCTCACTAACATCCGTTAGGAAAATAAACTAATCTTCCCCCACTTTGGCCCATATCCACCTGAAATTGCCTACCAAGGTGGTTAACTCCTAACTTTCTTCTTGAGTGAGTCATTTGATTGTATCAAACATTTTCTGGACAAATAGCAATGTTGGTTATGATACATCATGTCCCTAGAATATATGAACAAAAATAATAACCTTAGCGATCAGGAAGACTGAACCTAGGAGCAGACTTGTTCATTGCAATGATAACCTGCACCTTCTGAGTGAAACCAGAGTTAAGCCAAAGCTGCCCAACCTCAGGAAAAGGTTCTGCACACCTTAACAAAATGCGGATATTTTTACATTGAAAATCAAGCGAGTACAAACTTTTATCAGCTCAAGTAAACATAGTTCTCATTGGTGACACAGTCAGTTAATTGTGCAGGAGGAAATGATTCCTGAATTCTCTGAGTAGGTTTTATACTAAGCTTTTTATTCTCCATTAGGCTGAAAGCTGTCAAGTGATTGATAATTCACCCGTGAAAACTAATAAGCTGCAGTTCGGTTAGCGTAACGTTATTACAGTGCCAGTGACCCGGGTTCAATTCCGCCGCTGTCTGTAAGGAGTTTGTATGTTCTCCCCATGTCTGCGTGGGTTTCCTCCAGGTGCTCCGGTTTCCTCCCACATTCCAAAGACATATGGGTTAGGAGCTGTGGGCATACTATGTTGGCACCAAAGAGTGGCGACACCTATGGGCTGCCCCCAGCACATTCTCAGTAATGCAGAAAGATACATTTCACTGTGTTTCGATGTACATGTGATAATAAGTATCTTAAATGGAATTCCTCATTTATGAAATAAAGACCTTTATCAATTGTGCATCAGGCAGACAAATAAAGAGGAACTTTTTCGTGCCAAATGACAATGTTAGATGTTGTTATCTTCATTTCAAGATGAAATTCAAAGGTAGTACTTACAAGGGTGTAATATGCATTGCATGAATTCCTGCAGCTTCCAAGGCTGAGGCTAAAATTTCTACATTGCATCGCTTTCCCAAATAATTCCTGTTTTTTTTAAATCTTATCTCCAGTTTTGCCTTTCAAAAGCCATTTCCATGTCTTTTTGCCTAAAACGCATCCTAAAATCAGTCCTAAGTTTCCTGAAACTTTTTCTTCCACAGTTAGATACTAAAGAAAGTCGGTCCTAGAGTCTTATTTGGAACATTTGCAATTTCTAAATAAAAGTTTTGAAAACATTTATACCACAGTTCAAAGGATTAACTATGGAACAACAGTGTTAATTTAATAAGCTGTTACTTCAGAAAGATATGTTGTAAGAATAATAAGAGCTGCAATGTAATTACTTTCCAATTTGAGGGCAGAGATGTGTTGCAAGTGCTGGTGAAAAAGGGTGAACATTAATTAACACTTATATGCTTCACTGCCACATTTCACACTTCTGGGTGGTCTTGCTTGGCACAGCAGCAACTTCCCCGGAAGGCAATGAATTTTTGTGTGAATACATTACAATAGTGCTATTAAGATAAAGCTTTCAACCACTGATTGATGCCGTTTATGTTAGAACGTACTGCACCATAGAAATTGATCTGTGCTCACCTAACATGGCATGTTATGAATTCATCTCAGAAATGCCAGCTGAGAGGTTTCCTGGCTCAGTACAATCAGGACAGACTCTAAAATGGCATCTTGATGACTTACACTTTTCTTCTTTTCAACTATTTTATGCCAGCTCAATTATTTTCTTTTCAAACATCTCTTTCAGTGGTTTCTGATTATCTTCAGTTGTTATAGCATTGGGACCAGAGGATACCAATGCAATGGATAAAGGATTACGATACATTAGGGTTTCCTTTAACTCTCTTTTCTAATAGTGTGAATGCAGGCTGTAATGCTGAGTGTTTGCTTTTGCTCTTTTGATGCCACAAGTTCTGATTTGCTTCTAACTTCATGCACAATCATAAGTGTGCATTTTTAGCACTAAATCATGTTCAGAATATGAGCCAGTCCAACAGCTAGTTCATTACTCTCAGACCCTAGAAGCATGCGGTCTAGGCAGTTAGTGACATCAATAATTGACGCCAGCACCGCCAAATTGGACTGCAAAGCTCCCTCGCATCCATAGCAGCTTGAGGCAGCGTGAAGAGATCTCCCCCCCCCCAACTGATGCAGGTTAGTTGGTATTGTTCTGGAAGAAGAGTTGGTTGAAAAAAATTCATTTGGTTTTATTGTACAACACCATTGAAACTTCAGAAGTCATAAATGTTTACAATTAAATTCATTGACCCATTGTCTGCAGAAGGGAGACTGAGGTAAGGGGGAGGTGGGATCTTAGCTCCAGGAGTTCAAGAGAGGAAGGGCAGAAGGCCCACAGAGCAGGGCAGCATCCTGGAGAGTGGCAAGGAGGGCCTCACAACCCTAATTATCATAGGGTTTTGGAGGAGCACTGGTTGACAAGACTCTACTGCTCCAGGGGAGTTTGCATGTGTCTGCCTTGTGCTGCACCACACTTGAGGCTGCTTGGCAGGACCAGGATCTCGACACAGTGAAAGCCAAGAGGAACTGTCATGCTGAATTTCTGTGGTTTTTCTCAGGTCGGTGCTTAAAACATGTATTATATCTCCCAATTTGCAACTCACCACTTGCCCAAACTGCTGCCTCATTGAATGGCAGGACTTTGGGCTAGCTGTCTGAAAGGCAAAAACAAGAGTGCTGGTGGGGTGGCAATGGTGAGATCATGAATGCTTGTCAGCCTGAGAGAGGACAGCCAATTCATGCTTGATGGAAACACTGCCATTCCGCCGATACAGTATCTCAACAAACCTAATAAGGTTTTGGAGGGCAAATTCCTGGAGTGCCATGTTACCCTCAGAGTCCCTTTGTAAGTGGTACCCAGTGCCACAAACACCCTGCATTTGTGTTGCCGTATGGTGCCATGTTCCAGTACAACACTCAGGCAGTCAGGAAGACCTGTCTGGGCTGTGATGGATGCAGAGACTGCACATGATCGATTCTTCATGTAAAGGCAGAAAACTACAGTACAGTTCCAAATAAATGCTTCCACCTAAAAAATTCTGTACAGTCAATACAGCAGTGATGGGACTACATGACATGTTTAGCACATCTGCTTGGGAATGAATTTCTGGGCATTTTTGACTGTCTTTGTATAACAGCATCAGTACAGATGTAGTACTTAAGCAGAAATAGTATGAAATATTAAATATGTTAAAGATAGAGAGAAAAAAAACTGGTACCAAACATATTCAACAATAAATCGATCACCACAGATGGATAAAATGTTTCCCTGGCTGGTAAGAAAAGCAAGGGTGAGGGGTGGGGGTGGGAGGCAGTTGGGGAAGAACAGAGGCCCTGTCTAGCACCTTCCAATTACATCTAGCTGTAGGCATGGTGCTAGAGGACTGGTGGACTAGTAACATGATCTCATTATTTACAATGGGAGAAAGGAACAGAAGCTAAGTGCTTAATCCTGGCCAATAGTGTTAAACGCCATATAGTGGCACCTCTGCATTTCACTCTGCTTCTAAATATGTGTGAATCCTCTATCAGGTCAAATGGGCATCAGTTAATCACTCATCATAATCCCGGTTCATGCCTTCAGGTTCTTTCCAATTTCTTCTCCACAGACTACTTAAATATTAGATGGCTTGGAATTCCCTAGCAGCTCTGCAGTTTATACTGCTGGCAGCAGGACTATCACTGAGCTTGCAGTCCACTCACCAAACCACAGTGGGCTAATCTTGGATAGGTATTTATACATCACAGAAACATTTCAGAGAAATATCATCCAACCACTATGCTTTCTTTAGTGCGTGTAAATGTTATGACATAACTAATCCACTTTTACATAGTCAGTGTATCAACCAAGTATTTCATGCTGGCTCAGTGCATCTATTTTCTAAATGTCTGTTTCATTTGTATCTTGTTATTTTCAGTGCCAATAGTAAGTGACATTTTGGATGAATGTGGCCACACAGATTAAATCTCACTTAAAATGTAAAAAAAAATGTAACTTCACTTAGATCACTGCAATATGAAATGCAATTTTTCAAATCAATTGCACTTGCTTCCCCAACTCAATCCATCCTCCTTGATCAGTTAAAACCCAATTCTCTGCCTCTTTGCCAAACAATAGCAGGTTATAAAATCCATGTCGAACAAACTTCACACCTACAAACTTTACAACAACTAATGAAATGGAAACAACACAAAATGTCAATCTTGAATATTGTTTTGCAGCTTCTTGTAAGGGAATATAAAATAATTAGATACAAATGCTTTCAGATTGTGAGTTGGTCCAGACTGTGTTGGGATTTGTTGGTGGGACACTTTCTCCCTCAATTTGAAGAGCTGGCTGAATTGTATTCTGTTATCCGAGATTGGAACATATGTTCAAGGTATCTTGGTGGGCTGCAGTGAGGGAATGTGTATTTCTGTCTGTAAAAAATATGCACATGTTGAAAGATTTATGCTTCTCAATTGATCTTCAATGCAAAGGCAGTAACGAACCAAAGTTACCTGATGTGCCAAACGCAAGGTCTATGCATATCCTTTCCTTAAGTATAATGAGTGCACTAAATTGGTAGTGGTGGTATTGGAAAAATTAAACAGGTATTATGAGTTCAAATGCCATCATAGTGAGTTGTAAAACTAAATTCGATTGATCTGCTACTTTGTGAGGTCGTACTAGAATGAAAAAAAACTATGAAGGCTACATGAATAACATCATATAAGTTCAGTAATAGCCTTCAGAGAAGAGAACTTGTTTTTCTTTCTCAGTCCAACCTACATGTGACACTGGTTCTATGGTTGCCTTCAGTAAGGATGGCTAATAGATGCCTTTACTGCATTGCCCACATCTAAGATAAAATATACACAGCATAATTTTTGTTAACTGTGGAAGAGTTGTATGCCCAATTCATTGAAGGATCCCTACAGGCATTCAACTTATACTTTTGTGCCAGCTGACCATCAGAATTATCCGTTTCCTGTGGCTATATGCAACTGATTCTAAATGGACCTAATTTTGGAATGGTGAAATTGAAATTTTACGTTCAAAATACAAACATACATCACAATAGAGTTTGGGGTTGTTTGTGCCAATTACTCAATATATGGGTTCTATTTTCTTTCAAGCATATATCCGATTTCCATTTCATGGTTATTATTGCACTTGTTTCCATCATTCATTTGGCCAGAGCATTCCAGCTTGTGTACTGACAAAAATGGAAACCTGACTGTTCCGCCAGACATCATCCAAGATAACCTGGAAGGACACTATTGCATTAAAACCCAACACAACTGTGACAATTATACTTAGCAGAAGGATTGACTTCTGCTAGACCTTGAGGTTGTCACAGCAGGCGACACTGGTTGATCACCTTTTCAGTGAACATCAATTGGCAAACTATATTCTTGTCTCCTCTGCTACAGCAGTCCAGAAGTTTGCCCTCTCCCCCTACCAAGTAACACACAAAGTCACAATTACTACAAGTTACACATTTCTTTGCATTAATTTTCAATCCTAATTGCACTAAATGGATGTAAAAGCAATGACTGCAATGTATATAACACTAATTAGATACAATCCATACTAGTTATAATATGTATCCAAAAATTTTGTAATTTTGTTGAGTTAGTAACCTAATGGCAAGAGCTGATACAAAATAAATGGCAAATTTGCAGTTATGCATCCAAGAACACTGGATGCTCAACAATATCCAAAGTTGTACACATCATGGACATAGCTTACACTAGGAACTGGGTAGACAAGCATGGGGCAACTCACTGAATTTAGAGATTAAATCCTAAGGCTCCTCATTACATATCTGTTATTTAGCCACTGCAGAATGATATCCAGAAATATTAAAAATTTAACTTGCAAAAAGTCAACAATATTATGCAATCTTTTATGTTTGATTTTTTTTCTTTTATCTCTATCTCCTCATGGCCCTGGAGCAGGTTGTACCAGCTCACATGGTAGGTAGGAAGACTGGTCTTGATTTTTATCAAAGCCATCTTTTGAGTTAGCAATAACTCAGGGGAATAACTTCTGGTGCTTAAGATCGCCTCATGGTTAACTCTTTCTTTTCCAGTTGAGAGCTCTGTAGTTCATTTCAGCCATTATGTCAGCTGGGGTCAATTAATACAGTGCGGACCGGGTAAAACCTTTTTGATCTGAGCCTCTTAAGAACTGCTATTTTACCTCTGTGTTGCTGTTGAATGAAGTTCCGTATTATCAACAGATATTTGACACAAATTGGATTTCTCCACCCCTGCAGAATCATACCTTTGGCAACTAATGTTGTAAAATTAATGTCAAGGAAGCACAGCATCCACATCACCATTTTCTTCACGTAACGTCTGGCTGTTTTGTAAATTAATTGACAAAGACGGATTGCTGGCAATTAGTCAACCACACTGCTACCATGTGAATAGCAGGATAGTAAAAGGTGAACCAGATGGCCTTTCATCCTTTTCCATCTGGCAATTCCCAACATTAAACTAAAATACATCTAAAATCTTGGACAAGATTTGAGAAGTTACAATTTTGCAACACTGTTTGTAAACATAGTAAAAAGCACCCTCATAAAACTGCTAGTACAAGCACAAGCTAGCATTACCCACACAACAAGGTAAATGTGGTGCCCTTCAGAGTCAACAGAAGTTAAAAAGCAGAATGTCCAGAATGACTATTGCAAGGTAACAATTGAGAAAGCAAAGGAGAGGGAGAGGATTTATTTGGCAGAGACAAAATGTGAAGAAATGGAAACTGCACGTCATCGGTTTTACTTTCACCATTGTTTCTGAACTTTCAGCCCAGTGAGACACAAGAGTTCAATCCTTTCAGATAAGCAGAATATTGCAGTCAAACCGAAGAAATAGATACAAGGAGTGGGAGTCACCGAGTCTTTGAGTTATACAGCATGGAAACAGGCTCTTCGCCCAGTCTGTCCATGCAGGTCACCAAGTACCTATAATATTAACCCCATTTTCCAGCACTCAGTCCACAGCCTTGGTGTTTCTTCTAAATACCTATTAAATGTTGTGCTGCCTCTGCCTCTACCACCCTCTCAGGCTGCGCATTCCAGATTTCAACAACCCCTCCCGTATAATCACATTCTTCCTGTATGAATGAGGGTGAATGTGGTCAATTGGAGTAGCAAGAAGAAGTGGAAAAATGGACAATTGGTAAGAAGTGTGTACTTGTAAGCTTTTCACTTTCCTTTGTTGAGCGTCTGCTCTCATTTCCTCCCTGAAGATGTCACCATTGATCTGGTTCTAGCTGGGCTGTATTACTGGGGGTGAATTATAGCTGAGCCCAATCTGGTTGATACTCAGAATCCATTTACTAATCTTAGGCTGTTTTCCCTCTCCCGGGAGAGTTAAGGTCAGAATTAACCCTACCCCACCCGCGCATCATCCTGTCTATGCTGAGACTTCAGATCAAGGTTTCTATTCTGTAAAGGAGGACTGATATGCAATTGACTAGACTCCTGGCACAACTACTGTTCAGTTTTTGCCTTCTGCCAGTTACCAAAATAATCAAATTTCAAACTTGTTGAATCATTGAGTGTGAAACAATATTTCTAATAACGTCCCCTGATGCCACTGCAGTTTTCCAAAAACATTAAAAAACTGGAAATATGAAATAAAACAAAATGCTGGAGATAATCATTCTAATTCTAAGATTGGTACAACTTTCATCTTATTTAATCTGGGTGGATGGGCAGGTGCATTTTAGGATGTGTGCAGCACATGCATTTCTCACTTGCTATTCTTGATGGTGATTTGTATCATTTTTTTAATGTTTTAGATATGACCATTCTAATTCAGCTTGGACAGATAAATTAAAGCAACAGGCTATTCAACAAAAAAGTACAGTAAAAATAAAAATAAAACATTGAACACACATTAAAAATTATTTACGTTAACAACAATTCGAAGCATTGCATATAACTCCCTTGCAACTCTTCCTCTCCATTGAAATAAATGAAGTCACTGAACCTGCCAAATCTATCCTCTGGCAATTCCCAGCATAATACAGGAATCCCAAACTTACTGGCTGTGTTGTAGATATCTCAGGAAAATCTAGGCTATAACGTCGCACAATAATACTGCACAGCTTTACCCCTCCTGCTACATCTTGTGCTCCAGATACTGTCATCTAGAATTGTCAAACTGGTATAATCACTTCTATTCAATAACTTTTGCTTACATTGTTGATATATATTTTAATTTTGAAAATAATGGTATGTCTTCAATTGGGTGAGTCCCCCCCAGCATTCAAAATGTTCTTGGGGTCAGGTAAGCTGTTAGATATGATAAAGGGTGTTATTATATCTACCACAGATTGAGTTTAGGCTCACATTGCAGGACGTGCACATACATGTGCATGCGCGCGCGCACACACACACACACACACACACACACACACACACACACTTTGGAAAATGACAGGATGGGGCATGAATGGAAACAATTCCTTTTATAAATTGAAAAGAAATATTCAAAAAACCTGCTATTATTCCTCCATTTGTTTGAGAATTTTTTTTCTGTTGCCTTGGATTTATCCCTTATGCAAAGCATCCACTGATAACTGACCGGACAGACAGGCCACCTCTGCTCGTCGTATTGTTCCATAGCTCGTTGCTAAGAGATGAGTGGGAGCACCATGGGAGAAGATTTTTTCTGTTCATTCACTGTAGCAAAATCAGTAATGTATTCTTCCTGTTCACATACACAATTTCACTGCAAATAGAGAACACTACCTCAGAGTTCACATTGTCCTCTGTATTTGCACATTTACTTGGAGAAAGGCTTTGCCTCGGTTTGCTGTCTCCCTTGAGGGACACCAGATGTGCTGAAGAAGTCCATTGTATGGAGAACTATGAATGTGAATTTGCTTCAGTTGCTCAAACAAAACATGAATTTCACCATCATGCTGCCAGTTATGGTTTTAATTAACCTGTCACTTGAGAGGATTGTGTTATTTGGATTTCAGATTTCAGCCAAGCCACCCATGGAGTTACTGAGCATAGGAAGGGTGCGGTTATAATTCAGACTTCCAGTATTCCACTTATGTTCCATAGAAAAACTAGCTTTGCAAGCAAGCTCATGAGCCAAACTTGTACTGAATTATGCAAGTTAATAAATCACATGATGGACCTTGTTATCCTTAATTGTTAAGTTATAAATATTACACTGCTAACATTTAATTCAGATTTCTCAAACAAAAATGTGAAAGACTTCCATTTAAAGATCATCTTTCATGTCCCTTTCTATATTTCCAGCACTTTAAAGTCAATGAAGTATTGTGAAATGTAATCACTGTGTAATTATAGGGAGTGCAGCAGACAAGTTACACACAACACGTTGCCACCAACAGCAACGTGAAATTGACTGGTGATAAATACTTGCCAGGATACTGGGGAAAGCTCCTCCACTCTTCTTTAAAAGAGAGCAGCGTTCAAAGTTACCATTTAATTTTTGACATTAACAGCTTGATGTTTCATGATAGATAACACATCAGATGGTGAAGCAGTCCCTCATTGTTCCTCTGGGAGTATCAAGCTAGATTTTCTGTTGAAATTTCTGAAGCCACAACATTTTCATTTAGAGGGGGAGAGACAACTAAGTGAATGCAGGGCAAGCAGCAGGGCCATCAAGTGCAGCTGAGTAGAAGCCCAGCCAACTTTATCTACCAGCTCTGATGGGCATGCCATGAGCTAACCTCTGATCAGAGTGGGCAGAAAGTTGATAGGAGGTCTCTGCTAGTGACCAGAATACATGGTCTATAGCATTAAGTCTTCAGAAGGCACTCAAATCAGCAGTCTTGGAAACTTTTATGGTATCTGATCCTGAGTCCTCCAATGAGGACAGACTCCTGTTAGATAACTGGTGGATTCTACAGGGTGAATGCCTTTCTATAAAATCCCAGTAACTGTATGTTCACCCATTACGAGTGGCTCGGGGTCAAATCCACAGCCGTCATGATTGGGATGGTAGGGGGAAGGCAGAGCAGCGTGGTCTGAAGCTTTCTTTCAATCCTACTCTTCCAGGCCCACAAAGGAACTTTAAAAGAAAATGAAAAGAACCAAGAAGAGAAACGAATGACAAGCAGCCTTGTCCTGGCAGGGAAGAAGCCATTACCTGGTCACTCAAGCCAGAGATGAATTTTGGACCAATGGTACCCAATTTTTATGTTTAAAGGACTCTGCGGGCTTTGGGTGCAATTGTTTGCAATTTTAAATTGAAGTTCTCTACTTAGACCTTAGTAGGTAAGGTCACATCTTAACTACCCTAACCTCCCCTGCCCCACTTCTGATTGGCATGGTGGTTGACGCAGATGTAGCACGGTGGTGAGGTGTTAAGATTCATTCTATCATTTGTAAGAACGAGAATAAATCCTCTGAAAATTTTACGCGAAGTAGTTTAGACTTGCGTGGTGTTTCATCTGGCCACAGTAAGAACAAGACAAGACTCTGTGTACTTCAGTGTTTTGATGAGGTAAAAATGAAATTCGATTTTAATTCTTGGACCCATCTTTCTGCATTATTATATTAAAAAAAAACATTATTTCTCTTTCTGGTAATTTACCTCCATTTAATATTTCAAAGGCTTACTTTGCAAACTATTATTTACAACATCTTAGCTGCCTTCAATAGGCAGAATTACTAGGTTAGAAATTCTTTCACATAACCCCCTTTTTTTTCTGTGCCATGGAAAGGAGTTAGATGTAAACCTATAATGCTAAACATGATTGAAGACATTTTTAAAAATTGCTCAAGGCCCAGAGAGGCCTCTGAATATATGGTGTGCAGCAATACAAAGTGGGGTGCTAGGAACATTTTGATATTTGTTTGTGCATCTAAGACATTCACAGAGAAGCAGGTTTTAACAAGCCAGTTGAGGCCTGATTCCATGTAATTTAAAATAGACCAGTATTAACTGATTCATAGCCTTTGACTATGTGCCGACATTCTGGTTTAAGAAGTTTCCTTCCTGATCATTTCCATAAAACTGGCTCCCATTGCTGCTAATTTTGATTGAGCTTTGAGAATCACATCCTCAGTCCTCAAACCCTTATAAATGCCAGTGTGCTGGTTTACAGAGAGCAGAGAGCAGAGAGCAGCTCAGAAGCTAGCCTTTATGGCAAATACATATTTGGTTCATAAATATTATGTTTTATATTTATAATAAATTCATAAAAAGTTCATAAATAACAACGACTTGCTATGTTTGTACAAGACCTTAGTAACACCATATTTGGCATGTTGTATGCAATTTTGAACTTGGTACCAAAAGGGCATACTTGCCTAGGGCACAAGGCTGGAGGAGGTTGTCCTACACTGAGTGTCACAAACCAGCAACAAAAGAAACACACTGAGCATGATTCAGTGTTAAAAACTATTTTATTAATCACTACTTATGATAATACGTAAAATAAAAGTAAAAATGTTAGTATGTTAGAATTCAAGAATGTTAAACCTCGAACGTTAACCCCAAAACTAAACTCTTCGTGTGTGTGTGTGACAAAGTCCAAAACTTCCAGTTCCGGAATGGTTCTTAAAGTTCAGTTCCGCAAGCCATAAGGTGAAACATGAGCAAGGGCTTCTTCAAAAACCACCGTTGTCTGAAGATAAGATGTAGATGTAGAAAAACATAGAGAGAGTACATACGAAATCCAGATGTTCCACGATGGAACCCAAACGACACTTCAGTGTTTACTCGGTAGTGACTTCCTCACCCCGAAAAGCATCCGAACCGTGGTCGTCCACACACAAATACCTGTTTCCTTCTACAGGTCAGCAACAAAGTGAACTCCACCGGATTACTTCCAACTTCCATACATGGATTTCAGTGGCAAACACAGTTATTGTTTCTCATCCATCGATAGAGAAAACAAGCAGGCTGGTGTCTCTCTCCCTTCTCTCTCTCTTTTTTTCTTCTTCTTCAACAACGTCATTACGTCCTTTATCTTCTATTGACGTAAGCACGCCCCACACACACATACACACACACTCTCTATCTTAAAGGGACTTTCACTGAGTCCGTAACACCTCCCACCTAAAAAAAAATTTTCCCAAGAAAATTTTAACCGCGCATAGTTAATAATGTTAATAATTATCATGCTACACAACTACAGACTATCAGATTAGTACAGATACATGTTTCCCATTTAACATCGGGAAAGACAATCAGCAATCACATTATCTTTGCCTTTAATGTGAGTTATCATGAGATCAAACTCTTGCAAAATTAAACTCCAGTTTAACAGCCTTCTGTTCTTGTTTTTGACTCGGCTCAGAAACACCAATGGGTTATGATCTGTATACACAGTCAATGGTTTCTGAGCGGTGCAGACATATACACTGAAATGTTGCAAGGCTAAAACAAGCGACAGTAATTCTTTCTCTATGGTGGAATAATTCTTTTGATGCTCATTAAATTTCTTTGAAAAGTAAGCTACAGGATGGTCAATATCATCAAGGTCACCCTTCTGCAACAACACAGCTCCTGCAGCTTCATCACTGGCATCTACTGCTAATGAAAATGGCTTTTCAAAGTCAGGTGTTCTGAGCACAGGATGGTAGCATAAAATGGCTTTCAGCTTCTCAAATGCTTCTTGACAAGAATCTGTCCAAACAAACTTTACTCCCTTCTTCAGAAGATTAGTTAGGGGAAGAGCAATATCAGCAAAACTTTTACAAAATTTTCGATAATATCCAACCATTCCCAAAAATCTTCTAACAGTCCTCGTACCTGTGGGAATAGGGAACTCAGATATTGCTTGAACTTTTGCCTGAACAGGAGCTTGCTTGCCTTGACCTACAACATAACCAAGATACGTCACAGTGGCATGGCCAAATTCACTTTTAGCCAAGTTAACTGTAAGGTTAGCCTTGGAAAGTCTTTCAAACAACCTTTCTAACGCAGAGATGTGATCCTCCCATGTATCATTCCCAGTCACTAAGTCGTCAATGTAGGCATCTGTATGTTTTAACCCATGAATCACTGAATTAATCATTCTTTGAAATGTTGCCGGAGCATTTTTCATTCCAAATGGCAAAACATTGTAGTCATACAATCCAGAAGGGGTTACAAAGGCTGAAATTTCCCTTCCTCTATCTGTTAATGGAACACACCAGTACCCTTTTAATAGGTCAATCTTTGTAAGAAATTTTGCCTTTCCCACTCTGTCTATGCAATCATCCACTCTAGGAATAGGGTAAGCATCTGACTTTGTTACAGCATTCACTTTCCTGTAATCTGTGCAAAATCTAACAGTTCCATCAGGTTTAGGTACAATAACACAGGGCGAACTCCAATTTGAAGTAGAATGTCTAATAATATCATTTTCCAACATGTATTTGATTTCCTGATCAACAAGTTTACTTTTTTCCACATTCATTCGATATGGGTGTTGTTTGATTGGTTTTGCATCCCCAACATCAACATCATGGGTAATTATCGATGTTCTGTTTGGAACATCTGGGAACAGATTTTTAAATTTTAAAATTAATTCTCTCATCTGTTGTTTTTGTGAAACTTGTAAATGGTCCAACTTCGTTTCAAGGTTCTCCAGGATATTTTGGTTTTTTAGTTTCGATGGAACAATATTTGGTCTAAATTGGCCTTCCTCAACATCAACATCAGGCATTCTAGAAACAACCTTTTCACCATCCACCAAGGCCAGAACTGAATCCCTCTCATAATAAGGTTTTAGCATGTTTACATGACAGAGTTGTGTTTTCTTGCGTCTATCTGGTGTTTTGATTATATATGTTAGATCAGTCACTCGAGATTCAATAACATAGGGTCCAGAAAAACGAGCTTGCAAGGGATTATTTTGGCTAGGGAAAAATACCAACACCTTTTGCCCCACTGCGAATGTCCTAGGCCGAGCACGTCTATCAAAATATGTCTTCATTCTTATCTGGCTTGTTTTCAGATTCTCTCTCGCTAGCTGGCAGACTCTCTCCAACCGAGTTTTAAATTTTTGGACATAGTCCAACAGACTCAAGTGAACTTCCTCATTAACCCATTGCTCTCTTAACAACTCCAAAGGTCCTCTCACCCGATGTCCAAACACAAGCTCAAACGGACTAAATCCTATTGACTCCTGGATCGATTCTCTAACGGCAAACAAAAGTAAATGGATACCTTCGTCCCAATCCTTGGTGTTTTCAAAGCAATAAGTCTTCAGCATATTTTTGAGAGTAGAATGAAATCTCTCCAGAGCTCCTTGAGATTCTGGGTGATATGCAGATGATACAATCTGCTTTGCTCCCAGCTCATAGACTATTTGTTGAAAAATTTTTGACATAAAATTACTACCTTGATCAGATTGGATTTCTTTTGGCAAACCAAACAAGGTAAAAAATTTTACAAGAGCCTTTGACACCGTCTTGGCCTTAATATTTCTAAGGGGTATTGCCTCTGGAAATCTAGAAGTGGCACACATGATGGTTAACAAATACTGATTTCCAGTCTTAGACTTTGGTAAGGGGCCAACACAGTCCACAATCACCTTCGAAAAGGGTTCACCAAAAGCAGGAATTGGCTTCAAAGGAGCCACAGGGGGTTTTTGATTTGGTTTACCTACCATCTGACATGTGTGGCAGGTTCGACAAAACATCACCACATCTTTTCTCAAACCAGGCCAATAGAATTGTTTCAAGATCTTCCCTACAGTTTTATTCACACCAAAATGACCACCCAAAGGCATACTATGGGCCAGGTTTAAAATCTCATCCCTATAAACTTTTGGAACAACAACCTGATGAATAACTTCCCATTCCTCATTAACAGGGACATGAGGAGGTCTCCATTTCCTCATTAACACTCCATTTTTGACATAATATCCAGTTGGCACCTTTTCAATCTCCTCACATGAGAGAGCTTTTTCTTTCAATTCTGTCAATTCAGGGTCCTTTGTCTGTTCCACCATAAAATCCTTCCTTGACAAAGACAAATCTTTAAATTCAGGCTCACTATAAGGATGTTGATCCTCCAGTGAAGACAGAAAAGTCTCAGATAAGGCATCAAAATTTTCTTCCTGTTTAGGACTGTCACAAGGAACTACATCAGACTGCACCGGACTGTCTGTCTTGGCTAATTCTCTAGCTCTAGCTCGAGTCACTGCACATGATGGGTAAACATCTGAATCATCCTCAGACTCATCAATCCTTGGTTTGGTTGTTAACCGTACCACAGGATCACTTTCTCCATTTGCAAGGTCATTTCCCAATAACAAAGAAACTCCTTCCACTGGCAAACTAGGTCTTATCCCTATCTCGACTGGTCCTTCTACGAACTTTGACTTTAAAATCACCCTGTGAAAAGGGACAGACATGGTCTCACCTGTAACACCTCGTACTAGATTTACTTCACCAGTGTCACTTTCTTCACCAAAATTTAAAACACTGTCCAGCAAGAGAGATTGACTAGCCCCAGTATCTCTAAGAATTTTCACTGGCACCTGGGGTGACTCATCATTCAGTGAAACAAAACCCTCTGATACATACGAACGGAATTCTTTTCTCACCTCCTCCAACTTTTCCGCTTTTCCCTCTTGCAAGGACTGATCTTTAACAGCATCTCCTGAACCTTTTTGATTTTTAATTGCCTGAAAGCAAGCATTGGGCCCAGCTTCCTTCTTTTTCTTCAAAAGGGCACAATTAGATATCACGTGGCCAGGTTTCCTACAGTAATAACAAGTACGCTCAACAGGTTTCTCCAGCCCTGGCTTCTTTTCATCTTTTCCTTTTTGATTACCTCCCAATTTAATCTCTGGTTTACCTGGATTGTCTTTGTAACTCTTTTGAAAGGTTTTAGGTTGTCCCCATTTGGATTTATGGGTTAAAGCATAATCATCTGCCAACCTAGCAGTTTCTTGTAAAGTTTCCACTGCCTTTTCATTTAAATATGTTGTTAATTCAGCTGGAACACATCTTTTAAAGTCTTCCACCAGTATCAATTCTGTCAATTTATCGTAATCCCCATCTACATTTTTAGCCAGGCACCATCGTTCAAAACATATTCTCTTTCCATTGGCAAATTCCATATAAGTCTGATCTGCAGATTTCCTCAAGTCTCTGAATTTTTGTCTATAAGCCTCAGGGACCAATTCATAGGCCTTCAATATAGCTTGTTTTACCTTGGTATAATCAGCTGCATCCTCAACAGACAAAGCAGAATAAGCTTTTTGAGCTTTACCTTTAATCACACTCTGTACCATAAGAGCCCATCCTTTCCTTGGCCAGTTTGAACTCACAGCAACCTTTTCAAAATGTTGGAAATACTGATCAACCTGATCTTCTTCAAACGGAGGGACTAATCGAACCTCCCTGCTGGCTGAAAAACCATCATCAGAATCAGATTCCGAACTCCTACGCTTCATTTGTAACTCATGCTGCCTCTTTTTCTCCTCGTTATCCAGCTCCATCCTCTTCAATTCCATCTGCTTCATTGCTAGATCAGCCTCTATCTTCATCTGAGTTAGCTTTTGTTCGGCCTCTAATTTCTTTTGTTCGGCCTCTAATTTCTTTTGTTCTCGTTCAGCTTCTATCTTTAACTGGGTTTGCTCTCGTTCAGCCTCTATCTTTGCCAGCTGCACCTGTGCCTCAGAAATTGCTATTTCACTGCCAGGAAACTGTTTTAACACTTCCTTCTCAAACACCTTCTTTTCCACATAATGGCCAGCTATCAATCTCTGAATATCTGCCTTTCTCATAGACTGCTTTACTTCTGTAAGGTTTAGCCTGGTAGCAATCTTTATCAAATCATCCTTTTTCGCCACCTCCAATCCCTTTTGGGTTGGTGACTCCAAAAATGCCTTAATATCCATTGCTGCTGGTTTCCACACACACAAGCCAATTAAAAAGAATTTATCAGACCTCCCTCAAAAATCTTTGGATTGAATCCCGAACAAATCTCGTCAATCTGGGGAACGATCCCAGATGACACTCGTTAACCTTGGGAACTATCCCGGACGAGCCCCCAATTTTGTCACAAACCAGCAACAAAAGAAACACACTGAGCATGATTCAGTGTTAAAAACTATTTTATTAATCACTACTTATGATAATACGTAAAATAAAAGTAAAAATGTTAGTATGTTAGAATTCAAGAATGTTAAACCTCGAACGTTAACCCCAAAACTAAACTCTTCGTGTGTGTGTGTGACAAAGTCCAAAACTTCCAGTTCCGGAATGGTTCTTAAAGTTCAGTTCCGCAAGCCATAAGGTGAAACATGAGCAAGGGCTTCTTCAAAAACCACCGTTGTCTGAAGATAAGATGTAGATGTAGAAAAACATAGAGAGAGTACATACGAAATCCAGATGTTCCACGATGGAACCCAAACGACACTTCAGTGTTTACTCGGTAGTGACTTCCTCACCCCGAAAAGCATCCGAACCGTGGTCGTCCACACACAAATACCTGTTTCCTTCTACAGGTCAGCAACAAAGTGAACTCCACCGGATTACTTCCAACTTCCATACATGGATTTCAGTGGCAAACACAGTTATTGTTTCTCATCCATCGATAGAGAAAACAAGCAGGCTGGTGTCTCTCTCCCTTCTCTCTCTCTTTTTTTCTTCTTCTTCAACAACGTCATTACGTCCTTTATCTTCTATTGACGTAAGCACGCCCCACACACACATACACACACACTCTCTATCTTAAAGGGACTTTCACTGAGTCCGTAACATGAGAAACTGAGTAAGATTGGCCAAATTTACAAGGGTTTAGAAAAGTGACAAGTGCTTCATTGAGACATTCAAGATTCAGAGGGACTGAGGGAGGAGATACTAAAAGGCTCTTCCAGCTGACTGGAGAGTCTAGAACTAAGGGCAAAGTCCCAGGATAACGGGTCAAGCATTTATGTGTAAGATGAGAAAAGATCTCTTATACATAGAGCTGTGAATTTCTGGAATTCTTCATCTTCGAGGGCTGTAGATGCTCAGTCATCAAGTATATTCCAGGCTGAGACCAATAGATTTTTGGAGACTAAGGGAATTAGTGGATATGGGGATAACATGGGTAAGTGGATGAAGCACTCATGATTTTGAATGGCAGGGCAAGATTGAAGAACCATCTAGTCTACTTCTATTATTTCTTTGATTCATATTTTTTTTATCCACACCAGCCAGTATCTTGCTTTAATCAACCAAATCATGATTTAAAGTTGAGAATGGTAAAATTCCTCTGTGTGAAGAATGAACTCAATATTGAAGGAGTTTTACACACTTGTAAGTATGCATTACACGTAATAACATTGTAAATCAAGTCTGTGTTTTCCAACAGAGCTCATAGAATCATAGAATCTTAGAATTGCACAGGCAATTTGGGCCCAACTTGTCCACAGTGATCCAGGGGTACCATTCTGTATTAACCCCATCTCCCAAGACTTGGGCCAGAGCCTTCAATGCGATTCAAGTGTTCATCTAGACACATCTTAAGTGCTGCCAGTGACCCAGTTTCAACCACTCTTTCAAGCAGTGCATTCCAGTTACGTACCACTCTCTGGGTGAAGAATGTCCCCCTCATATCTCCTCTGAATATTGTATTAGCCTCAATAGTGCTGGGGAGTGTCTTGCACCAGAGAGGCAACATACCAATCTGGAGTCTATTTTGTGGCCGCAGAAATGCCTAACTGACCCCCTTATTACAGAATTCCCCTACCACTCTCACTGTCCCAGTCTTATAGAACCATAGAACCATAGAACAATACAGCACAGAAAACAGGCCATTCGACCCCTCTCATCTGTGCCGAAACGTTATTCCACTAGTCCCACTTCCCTGCACCCAGTCCATAACCCTCCAGACCTCTCCCGTCCATATATCTATCCAATTTATTCTTAAAGCTTAAGAGTGAGCCCGCATTTACTACATCAGATGGCAGCCCGTTCCACACCCCCACCACTCTCTGAGTGAAGAAGTTCCCCCTAATGTTCCCCCTAAACCTTTCCCCTTTCACCCTAAAGCCATGTCCTCTCGTACTTATCTCTCCTAATCTAGGTGGAAAGAGCCTACTCGCATTAACTCTGTCTATGCCCCTCATAATTTTGTAAACCTCTATCAAATCTCCTCTCATTCTTCTACGGTCCAAGGAATAAAGTCCTAACCTGTTCAATCTTTCCCCGTAACTCAACTCCTGAAGACCCAGCAACATTCTAGTAAATCTCCTCTGCACTCTTTCAATCTTACTGATATCCTTCCTATAGTTAGGTGACCAGAACTGCACACAATACTCCAAATTTGGCCTCACCAGTGACTTATACAACCTTACCATAACATCCCAACTCCTATACTCAATACTTTGATTTATGAATGCCAGGATGCCAAAAGCCTTCTTTACAACCCTGTCTACCTGTGACCCCACTTTCAGGATATTATGTATCTGAACTCCCAGATCCCTTCGTTCCTCCGCACTCCCCAGTGCCCTACCATTTACTGTGTATGTTCTACCTTGATTTGTCCTTCTAAAATGCAACACCTCACACTTGTCTGCATTAAATTCCATCTGCCATTTTCTGGCCCATTCTTCCAGTTGGTTCAGATCCCTCTGCAAGCTTTGAAATCCTTCCTCGCTGTCCACTACGCCTCCAATCTTAGTGTCATCAGCAAACTTGCTGATCCAATTTACCACATTATCATCTAGATCATTGATATAGACAACAAACAACAATGGCCCCAGCACAGATCCCTGAGGCACACCACTAGTCACAGGCCTCCAGTCTGAGAAACAATCATCCACTACCACTCTCTGTCTTCTCCCACACAGCCAATTTCGAATCCAGTTTACAACCTTTCCATGGATACCTAGTGACTGAACCCTATGAACTAACCTCCCATGTGGGACCTTGTCAAAGGCCTTACTAAAGTCCATGTAGACAACATCCACTGCCTTTCCTTCATTTACCTTCTTGGTAACCTCCTCAAAAAACTCTACAAGATTCGTTAAACACGATCTACCACGCACAAAGCCATACTGACTATCCTTAATCAGCCCTTGGCTGTCCAAATACTTGTATATCCGATCTCTCAGAACACCTTCCAATAATTTACCTACTACTGATGTCAGGCTCACCAGCCTGTAATTACATGGTTTACTTTTAGAGCCTTTTTTAAACAACGGAACAACATGAGCTACCCTCCAGTCCTCCAGCACTGCACCCGTGGCTAAGGACATTTTAAGTATATCTGCCAGGGCCCCTGCAATTTCTACACCAGTCTCTCTCAAGGTCCGAGGAAATATCTTGTTAGGCCCGGGGGATTTATCTACCTTTATTCGCTGTAAAGCAGCAAGCACCTCCTCCTCTTTAATCTCTATATGCTCCATGACCCTGCTGCTTGTTTCCCTTCCTACCATATCCTCTATGCCCATTTTCTGAGTAAATACTGATGCAAAAAATCTGTTTAAGATCTCCCCCATCTCCTGAGGCTCCACACATAGACATCCACTCTGATCTTCTTGGGGACCAATTTTGTCCCTTACTATCCTTTTACTCTTCATATACTTGTAGAAACCCTTTCGGTTTACCTTTACATTATCTGCCAAAGCAGCCTCATGTCGTCTTTTTGCCTTCCTGATTTCCTTTTTTTGTATTTTCTTACATTTTCTATACTCTTCAAGTACCTCATTTGTTCCTAGTTGCCTATACCTGCTATACACCTCTCTCTTTTTCTTAACCAGAGCACCAATATCTTTTGAAAACCAAGGTTCCCTAGGCTTGTTAACTTTGTCTTTAATCCTGGCAGGAATATGCAAACTCTGCACTCTCAAAATTTTGCCTTTGAAGGCCTTCCACTTACTAAACACACCCTTGCCAGAAAACAACTTATCCCAATCCACTTTTCCTAGATCCTTTCTCATTTCCACAAAATTGGCCTTTCTCCAATTTAGAACCTTAACCCGAGGACCAGACCTGTCCTTATCCATAATTAACTTGAAACTAATGACATTATGGTCACTGGACCCAAAATGCTCACCTACGCATACTTCTGTCACCTGACCTGTCTGGTTCCCTAATAAGAGATCAAGTATTGCTTTCTCTCTCGTTGGTACCTCTATATATTGATTTAGAAAACATTCCTGAACACATTTGACAAATTCTAAGCCATCCAGCCCTTTCACAGTGTGGGGGTCCCAGTCAATATATGGAAAGTTAAAATCCCGTACTATTACAACTTTCTGTTTCATGCATTGGTCTGCTATCTCATGACAGATTTGTTCCTCCAATTCTCTCTGACTATTGGGCAGTCTATAATACAACCCTATTAGTGTGGCCACACCTTTCCTGTTCCTCAGCTCCACCCATATGGCCTCTGTAGACGAGCCCTCCAGGCTGTCCTGTCTACACACAGCTGTGATATTTTCCCTGACTAGTAATGCCACTCCTCCACCTTTCATCCCTCCCCCTCTATCACGTCTGAAACAACGGAATCCTGGAACATTAAGCTGCCAGTCCTGCCCCTCCTGCAACCAGGTCTCACTAATAGCAACAATGTCGTAATCCCATGTGCCGATCCACACCCTAAACTCATCTGCCTTACCTACAATACTCCTTGCATTGAAATAGATGCACCTTAGAACATTTCTATCACATACAAACCTTTCGTTTCTGTCTATACCTGCAGTCCTCGCATGTCCATTATCTTCCTCCACCTCACTATCTGCTCTAACACTCCGGTTCCCCTCCCCCTGCAAATCTAGTTTAAACCCCCCGGAGCAGCATTAGGAAACCTACCCACAAGTATGTTAGTCCCCCTCCATTTCAGGTGCAAACCGTCCTGTCGGAACAGGCCCCATCTTCCCTGGAACAAGGCCCAATTGTCTAGGAACATGAAGCCCTCCCTTCTGCACCATCTCCTTAGCCACGTATTTAGCTGCATGATCCTCCTATTTCTAGCCTCACTAGCACGTGGCATGGGTAGCAATCCTGAGATTGCAACCCTGGAGATCCTGTCCTTCAACTTTGCACCTAATTCTCTAAATTCTCTCTGCAGGACCTCCTCTTCCTTCCTATCCATGTCATTGGTCCCTACATGGACCACGACATCTGGCTGTTCACCCTCCCTCCTAAGAGTATCGAGAACTCGATCCGAGATATTGTGGACCCTGGCACCAGGGAGGCAACAGACCATCAAGGATTCTCGATCTCTCCCACAGAACCTCCTATCTGTCCCCCTGACTATCGAATCCCCTATCACTGCTGCTCTCCTTTTTTCCCTCCTTTCTTTCTGAGCTGAGAGTACCACCTTGGTGCCAGAGACATAACCACTACAACTTGTCCCTGGTAGGTCGTCCCCACCAACAGTATCCAAAACAGTATACTTATTGTTGAAGGCAACGGCCACACGGCTGTTCTGCTCTTTCTGTCTATATCCCTTCCCTTTCCTGACAGTCACCCAGCTACCTGCCTCTTGACTTTTAGGGGTGACTATCTCCCTGAAACTCCTGTCTATATCTGCCCCCGCCTCTCGAATGATCCCCCCCTTCCTTCTGTCCATGGTGCAACAAACCATGGTACCCCCAACAGTATCCAACACAGTGTACTTGTTAGTGAGGGAAATGACCACGGGGGACTCCAACACTGCCTGCCTGTCCTTCCTGATGATCACCCATCTCCTTTCTTTCTGTACCTGTGGAATGACCAGCTCTCTAAACGTACTGTCCTGAATGGTCCAAAGTGAGTCCATCTGCAACTCTAACTGCCCTAGACGGTCCACCAAGAGCTGCAGCTTGACACACTTCCTGTGGGTGTGGTCATCAGGGGCACTGGGAATGTCCTCAATCTGCATTCTCAGGAGGAGCATACCACTGCCCTAGCCTCCATAATGAAAATTCAGGTTCTCCAACAACATTTAAGTAGCCCTATTGATGACGCAGAGGATGGCGATGTGATGCAGTCTGTTCAATACTCGTAGAATCCATATTTCCACGTCAATTAATAAGCTCAGTAAAATCTTCCAGTTAGTAACTGTATCTGCAAAACTCAGTAGTCTCGGAGCAGACAACAAAGGACTGCAAGTTCTGTTTTAATTGTCAATCATTGACCAGTTATTTGTGACACTAAATTACAATCTAACTTTGTTTTCTTTCTTATTTTTGTTTCTCTGCTGCAGTCTTCAAAGTAGGAAGAAAGGATCCATATCTTATCAGAAATGGTAAGATTATTTATGAATGTGAAATCAGCCAGCAAGGTCAGGCAAAGAGGAGAAATGCTTTATCATTGCCAGGAACTTTACAGTTTAGCAGGCCCTGAGACGCTTCAGGTTGCAGCCTCCATCTAGGTGCCGGGGCAGCTGCAGCGTCAAGGACATATGTATTTTTGCAACATTGAGTCTGAATGCACAATCACAGGGTTTGCTACACATGTACAGCTACAGTACAGGATGTGCACATGCAATTTGAGGGGTGGTGTTTGGACTGACCTCCAGATTCAACTCGAGATCGTTCCATTATCCTTGAAGTGTTGATATTGTTCATCTGTTGCCAGAAGCTCCAGAGTTTCTAGGGTAAGTGTGCTATGAATTTATGTAACTTGATTTATGTGCTCCAGCATTGGCCTCACACAAAAGGCTTGTCTTCAGCCTCTGCATATTAATTCTCTATTAAACTCTGCAGAATGTTATGGCACCATTGTGATAACATGATTGTCATTTTCTTAATAATAATCAGCATTCCTATCCCAGTTTTTAAATCATTACCTCATTCCTGCGTGTAGTCAATTCTAATTAGTAAGTGACTCAAAAGTTATGGGTGATGGAAAAGTGGATCTGAGGAAAGTTGGATCAACCACAGTCTCATTCTCACAAGAGCTTCTCCTTTGACTCCACTCTCTTTCTCCAGAGCAAAGGTAAAGCTATCAGCACCCACATGGGTCCAAGTTATACCTGTCTTTTTGTGGGATATATGGAACTTTCTTTCAGAAGGGCCCTCTCCTTCATCAGTTTTTCTGGTACATTGACAACTGCATTGGTGCTGCTTCCTGCAATTATACAGAATTTGAAAATTTCAATACTTTTGCTGCCAATTTCCACCCACTCTACCTTTACATGATCCAGCTCTGACCCCTTCTTTCCCTTTCAGGATGTTTCTGTCACGTCAATGGGGGAAAAGTTAGCAACAAATATCCCATAGCCCAGACTTCCACAGCTACCTCAACAATACTTCTTCCCACTCTGCCTCCTGCAAAGGACTCCATTCCATTGTCCCAGTTCCCCTGTTGCCATTGTATTCGCCCTGATGAAAAGACTTTCCACACAAAGGCCTTTGAGGTGTCTTCCTTAATACGTGTTCCCCTCTACCATAGGTGCTCTTGGTGGCATCTCATCTATCTCCAGTAGCTCTGCTCTCAGCCCCTCTCCTTCCGTACAAATCAAGAACAGAGTTCTCTTGTTCTTCATTTTCCACACCATTAGTCTCCACATTCAATGGATCATCCTTTGTAATTTCAGCCACCTTCAACGAGATTCCACCATGAGACATTTTTTCCTCTCCCCTTTCTTTTCACCATTTCAATGAGACTGTTCCTTTGTGATCCTTTGGTCCATTTTTCCATCCCTACCAAACTTTCCATCTCAGAGAACTTTCCAACGCAACTGCAGGAAATGCAACACTTATCATTTTACCTCTTCCCTCCTTATCATCCAAGGCCCCAAGCAGTCCTTCCAGATGAAACAGTGAATCACTTGTACTCCTTCCAGTCTAGTATATTACATTCACAATGTGGTTTTCTTTACATTGGAGAAACCAAATGTAGATTGGGTGATTGCTTTACAGAACAGCTGTGTTTGGTCCACAGGGATGACCCTGAGGTGCCTACTTTAATTCTCCATCCCACTCCCAATCTGACCTCTCTATCTGTGGCTTCCTGCACTGGTCTGAAGAGATCTAGTGTAAGCTTGAGGAACAACAGCTCATCTTTCATCTGGCACACTGCAGCCTTCTGGACTTGATATAGAATTCGACAATAAGATAACCCACTTCTCTGTTTGTATCAGGACAGGCCAATTCTGTTGTAGGTTTTCCATCTGTAACGATAACTCAGTTTGTCCTCTCTCTACTGACACTGCCTAATCTGCTGGGTGTTCCCTGCATTTCTCAGTTTTACATGTCCCTGTGTTTGTTTTCTCCTTCTCTCTCTAACTGCCCTCATTAATCTATTAAATTGATGGTTTTGTCAACAGCATATCACCATGGCAACCCTGGCCTCACACTATCAGAGATATTCCCTCTTTCCTATCCATTCCTCCTCTCTGCAACTTAAAACTAACGCTTTCACTCTTTCCAAATGCTGATGAACCTGAAATATTTCTCTTTTTCTTTCCACAGCTGCTGCCTGACCTGCTGGGTGTTTCCAGCATCTGCAGTTTTTTGATTTTTATGATCTTATTTAATAATGGCCCACCCCTATTCTGTTTCTTAAGACCTATTTCTTATGGTCTTATTCAATCTTCTTTCCTTCATTTGTTCTTCCTGGAATGAGAGGGTTATCCTATCAAAAGAGGCCAGTTTGGGTCTGTATTGCTTGGAATTTAGAAGAATGAAGGGTGGCCTTATTCAAGCATATATTAGAATAGATATTTAAGATATTTATTTATTAGTCACATTTACATCGAAGCACACAGTGAAATGCATCTTTGTGCATTACTGAGAATGCGCTGTGGGCAGCCCGCAAACGTCGTCACTCTTCCGGCGCCAACATAGCATCCCCGCAGCTCCTAACCTGTACGTCTTTGGAATGTGGGAGGAAACCAGAACACCCAGAAGAAACCCACATAGACATGGTGAGAACGTATAAACTCCTTACAGACAGCAATGGGAATTGAACCTGGGTCGCTGGCACTGTAATAGAATTACGCTAACCACTACACTACCGTGCCGCTGGGTTTGACAAGGCAGGCGTTGAGATGTTTCCACTAGAGAAGAATTATAAAGGGGACACAGCTACAATTAAGGGGCTGGTCATTTTAAGCTGAGACGCTTAGAAAGTTCTTCTCTCAGGTCTCTGGAATTTCCCACTCCAGAGGTTGGTAGAGACCAGGCCATTAAGATATATTTAAGGTGGAGACAGATAAACATTTTAAAGATCAAAGAATTGAGGTTTGACATGGATGAAGAGTTGAGGCCAGCACAGATCAGCCATGAGCTTGTGTAGCATAGGCCATTTGGTATTGGTCAACTAATATAAAATTTGGATTTATCATATTCATCCCTCTTTTCCTGAAGGTGCTGTCTGTTCTGTAAATCCTCACCCAGATTGTATCTCTTTTGCATGATCCTGCAGACTCCACATCACCATGAATGAACTGAGCTTGATCACGTTCTCAATCACCATTCATAGGTAAACTTCCACATTTCCCTGGGATGCAACTGTCTCGCTACGGTGAATGTCAGTTCGTATTATAGTTCTGGATTTATGTAGAGCTTTGGTTCATGTGTAATGTGCAATATGACATGGAAATTTACAATATGGAATAAAGTTATGCAGTACTGTAGCTTGCTGTTCCCAGTAATGTGAGAAGTGATGTTTGATGTGGGTATCAGTTACTTATATAAATAGCACAGAATTTAAGTCCTTGGCATGGGCAATCATTGGGAATTCTACATGACCAAACATTAGAATCTGACTTCAGCCTTTGCAATATGTTCCCCCAGACATTAACAAACAGGATATTTATGGAAACTTGGTTTTCTCAGGTTCATGGCAAGTCATGGTCAACTCTACTGTTCAAAGAGTGCTTACACACATCTAAAGTTGCAAGGAAAAGTTGCTATTTCCAGACTTTTAGTTCTGTTCTACAGCAAGGGATTTAACTGCATCTCCTGCGGCTTTTGCCAACTTAAAATAAATAGATTAGAAACTGATTTAAAATAAGCCAGACATTTAAAGTAACAAACAGTAACAGTAACTGAGGATATTTTCAAGTAATGAATTCTTGCAATGTGAATATTCCTGGTAAGGCTGATATTTACTGTCATCCTTAGTTCTTTTATGAAGTTGGTAGGTGGGCCTTCAATTAGAATCTTTACCTGTGGCTGATACAACTTAATGGCTTCCAAAGGTCACTTTGAAGGTTAGTTAAAAGCCAATCACATTAGCACAGAACAAGAGTTGAATGAAGATCAGACTGGGTCAGGAAGGCAGGTTTCTGTCCATGTATTACAAGCACATAAGAAAATAGAAGCGTGATTAGCCCTGCTTGGATAGGGAAAACAGACCTGTACACATTATTCCAGGTGTGGAATTGCCAGGGCTCTATGTAATTGCATTGAAACATCTTTACTCTTGTACTCATATCCTCTTGCAATAAGGCCAACATACCTCTTGCCTTCTTAATTGCTTACTGTGCCTTCATGTTAGCATTCAGTGATTCCTGTATAAAGGATCTCCAAGTCCCTCTGAATACCAATACTTTTCAAACTCTCACCATTTAAAAAAATACTAATTTTCTATATTTTCCACCAAAGTAGATGACCTCACATTTGTCCCACATTGTATTCCATCTGCCACATTCTTGTCCACTGACCTAGTTCTGCCTATCTGTCTATCTCCCATGCACATCTTCTGGTTCTCCTACCCCCTCCCTCAACTGGTTCCATCTGTCCTCATCCCTCCTTTGTCTGGTCCCACCTTCCTTATTCATCAGATTCCAGAATCTGTAGCCTCTTGTTTCCGCTTATCACCTTCCAGCCTCTGTCTCTATCTCCACCCTCCCAACCAATCATCTGGCTCCATCTGCCCTCACTTTTTTTTCCCTTTCCTTATCTTTCTCTACCTATCACCCACCAGTCACTGTCTCCTGAATCCACTACTCTCCTTCCCCACCTGGCTCTATCTGCCCACCATCTCCTTTCTCACCTGGTTCCACCTTTTGCCTGCCAGCCCCTGCCTCAGTCCTCCCTGTCACCTCTTTATACTGGCTATCTCCCCTTTACACTTTCAGTCCAAATAGAGGGTCTTGACCCAAAATTTTGACAATCCTTTCGCCTTCACAGAAGCTGCTTGACCTGAGTTTCTCCAGCAGTTTGTTTTTTATGCCCCAGATTCCAGCATCTGCAGTCTCTTGTGTCTTACATCAACAGCAAACGTACATTATGCTTGGTCCCCTCATCCAGATCATTGATATAAACCGTGAACAGTCCATGCAGAATCCCACAAGTGACAGCTTTTCAACTTAAAAATGAGCTGTTGTTTCCCTGCTCCATTAATGAATCCTCAATCCATGCCAGTACAACACCCACATGCCCATATGCTCCAGTTTTGTTTCATGAAGTTCTGTGTGGCACCTTATCAAATTTTTTTTGAAAATTCAAATATATACCACATGAACTGCTTCCTAACTATTGATGTCAGCCTATCAGGTCTCCCTTTTTCTCTCGCCCACTTTCCTTAAATATTGGGGTAAAATCTGCTATCTGGAATCTATGGAATTATGGAAGTGCACCCATTATTTCCATAGTATCTTTCAAAACTTAGGGATGTAGAGTCACCCAGTCCTGGGAATTGATTGGCTTTTAATCCCATTAATTTCACCAATACTTTAAAAAAGTTTATTTTTTTCAGCTCCCCGTTTGCTCTTGACTTGTTCTCCACTTTTGCTGAGAGGGTTTCTGCTTCTGAAGACAGAAACAAAATATGCTTTTAACTTTTCTGCTATTTCCTTATACCCCAACACATTTCCCCTGCCTCTGTCTGTAAGGGGCCCACATTAATTTTGCTAATTTTTTTTCTTTTTTACAGTCTGTTTTTATGTTTCCTGCGAGATTACTGTCAAATTCCACTTTCCCTTTTCTTATTGATGTCTTAGTGCTCCTTTGCTGAATTCTAAAGATTTCCCAATCTTCAGGCTTACTGCTCTTTTCAGTAATAGTATAAATCTTTTCCTTTGATCTAATATTCTTTTAAACTTGTCTTTCATTAGCCATGGCTGGGTCACTTTTGCTGTTAGGTTGTTTTGCCTTAAAGAGGTAAAGGGATACATGTTTGTTGTAAACTATTTATTAATTCTTTAAGTGTTATCCATTGCTCATTTACTGTTTTACTCTTTCAATCTACCATTGCCATTTCTTGCCTCATATCTTTGTAGTATGCTTTGGTGAGATTTGAGACTGTGGTTGCAGATTGAATTGAATCACTTTCAATCCTCATAGAAATTTTATTTCGTACTATGATCACTCTTTTGAAAAGGTCCCTGACTATCAGATTGTTATTAAGCCTTTCTCATTGCAGAATACAAGGTCTAAGATAGCCATACCCCATTGGTTCCTCAAAACTTTGATCAAGGAAACCATTTCTCGTACATTTAGTGAACTCATTCTCCAGACTATTACTGCTAATTTGGTTTGTCCAGTCTATAAATATAGATTAAAATCCTCTACGCTTGTTATATGCACCCCTCCTTTTATCTTGTATCTTGTATTACCATGATTGTTTGAGGTCCTAGGAACAAATCCCTCTAATATTTCTTGCCTCTTGCTGTATTTTAGCTCAAACTAAACTGATTCTACTTTATTTTCTAACCTGAGATCTTCTCTTTCCATTGTCTTTTATCCCAGCCTTTATTACACTCTCATCCATTTCACCTATCTCTTTTTATTTAGTTCCTGACCTTGGGCACTTTGTAGTCACTGTCTCCATAACAGCTATTATATCATATCCATTTATTTCTACTTGCACTATTAATCTATCTTGTTACAAATGCTACATGCATTTAGTTAAATATCCATCAATTTTGTCTTCCAACTATTTTTCCCTGCCCTGATAACTCTAAGGTTTACAATCTTTGTCTCTTTCTGACAGACCCATTACCCCTTTTGCTGCCCTACACTATTGCCTTTTTCTTTCTCCTTAACTTTCTAAATTTTCCTTAAGCTGAAACTCCCTCCAACATTTAGTTTAAAGCTTTATCTACAGCCCTGGTTATGTGATTCATTAGCAATCACAGCCAGATTCCAGTGAAGCCCTTCCCAATGGTTCAGCTCCCTCTTTCCCTATAACTGGTGCTCATGCCCCATGAATGGAAACCCATTCCTCCCACACAAAATTTTGAACCATGCATTAAACTCTCTGATCTTATCGATATTATGCCAGTTTGCACATGGCTCAGGTAGAATTCCAGAGGTTCATAATTCAGAGCCCAGCTGCTCATACAGCTTCAGCAGAACCCTTCCTCATTGCCCTATTTTGGCTCTTGGTTCCCCCATCAACCACTTCAAGTACCTCTCTAGACCAGAAGAGATGTACATAATCCTGGCACCAGACAGGCAACATAGTCTTTCGAACTCATGTTTACAGCTGCCAACATTGAAATAATGTGGAACTGTTGCTGAATCCTGTCTTTTAAATAAATTATGAGCACAATAGCAATGTGTGCAAATACAGAAATATATCTCATATCAAGGGCATATGTGGTATGGCCTTGCCTAACTTTAGATTATATTATTGGGCAATCAATATTAGATATTTAATTTTTTGGATACAAGATTCAGATGCAATTCAATGCCCCAATTGGGTACACCTTGAGTCCCAATCAGTACTTGAATTTTCATTAGTTTCTATTTTAGGAGCTCCACTCCCTTTTGCACTTACCAAATTAAGTAAACATATGATTAACCCAATTGTTAAACATACAATACGAATATGGTTTCAATTTCGTAAATTTTTTGGATTGAATAAATTTCCCATTTAAATTGAAGTCCCTTTCAATCTAATTATTTTTCATCCATCCAGAGTTGACTCAGCTTTTTCCATAAGGAAAAGGAAGGGAATAGTATGTTTTCGTGATTTATTCATTGATAACTGTTTTTCATCCTTTGAACAATTGTCTAACAAATACAATTTACCTAGATCACACTTTTTTCGATATTTGCAGATTAGAAATTTTTTAAAAGCTACTATACCCTCTTTTCCGACACCTTACAAAACTGAAATTACGGAAAAAAATTTCGGTTTTAATCCTTGTCAGAAGGGCTTGATAGCAATAATCTATGCTCCAATTATGAAAATTCATTCAGAACTACTGGACAAAATTAAGAATGAATGGGAAAGTGAACTCCAGACATCTATACCTACAGAGACTTGGAAGAAAATTCTTCATTTAGTTAATACGTCTTCAATGTGTGCCAGACATTCTTTGATACAGTTTAAGGTAGTTCACAGGACCCATATGTCAAAAGATATGCTAGCTCGTTTTTATCAACATATAAATCCTATATGTGACAGATGTAAATTGAATGTGGCTTCTTTGACACATAGGTTTTGGTCCTGCCCTCTTTTGGAAAAATATTGGAAAGATATTTTTAACATTATTTCAAATGTATTGAAGATTGATTTACAACTTCATCCTATCACTGCAATTTTTGGATTACCAAGGATAGAGTCTGGCCATCTATCTTCCTCCGCGAACCGCATGATTGCCTTTGTTACCTTAATGGCGAAACGATCCATTTTGCTTAAATAGAAGGATCCAATACCCCCTACTACTTTTCAATGGTTCTCTCAAACTATATCATGTTTAAACTTGGAAAAAATCAGGAGTGGTACTGTTGATCCTTCACTTAAATTTGAGGAAGTTTGGAGTCCATTTATTCAATATTTTCACATGATATAGATCCCTTTGTAATAACCTTTCAACTTAGAGGAATGGAGTTGACGACATAATATTGCTCTGTTTCTACTGAGAAATTTTAGTCCAGTTTTTTTTGAATTTTTTTTTCTTTAGCTTAGTTTGGTTTGATATACTGTTTATAAATGTTCTTATTGTTTTGGGGATTTTTTTTTCTTTCTTTTATATTTTATAATAAATCTTTTTCTTTCCTTTCTTTTATATTATATTCATTCACAAAGAGATCGTTGGATCTACAGATTTTTTTATATACTTTATTGTTTTTTATGATTATCCATGCCATGATTGTTCTTCCAATCTCTTTGTATTACATGTACAAACATTGATGTTATATATTAATCTGTATTAATTTGAAAACTAATAAAAAGATTGAAAAAGAAAGAAGGGCATATGGAGGAGGCCTCAAGGGTTTGTGAGGTCCACTTATCTGAGAGATTATTAAATGTTCCCAGTGAAATAACTTCCTTTATAGCAGGAGGAGGAGCCACAGCAGCAGTGTCTTACACAGCAGCAGATCTGGAGAACACATGCTCTGCCACAAAGCAATTACAGGAATTTAAATTTGCAGCAGAATAAAGTTAGAGTCATAGAGTCATTCAGCACAGAAACAGGTCCTTTGGCCCACCGTATCCATGCTGACCATCAAGTACTTATCCATACCAATCCCGTTTATCAGCATTTGAGCCATAGCCTTCTGTGCCTTGGCAATTCAAGTGCTCGTCCAGATATTTCTTAAATGTTGTGTGTGTATCAGCTTCCACCACCCACTGAGGCAGTGCATTCCAGATTCCAAACACATTTCTCAGATCCCCTCTAAAACTCTTACCACTTACCTTAAGTGTATGTTCTCTATTGGTATTGGTATTGGTATTGGTTTATTATTGTCACTTGTACTGAGGTACAGTGAAAAACTTGTCTTACAAACCGATCTTACAGGTCAATTCATTACACAGTGCAGTTACATCAAGTTAGTACAGAGTGCATTGATGTAGCACAGGTAAAAAAAAACAATAACAGTACAGAGTAAAGTGTCACAGCTACAGAGAAAGTACAGTGCAATAAGGTGCAAGGTCACAACAAGGTAGATCGTGAGGTCATAGGTCATAGTCCATTTCATTGTATAAGGGAACTGTTCAATAGTCTTATCACAGTGGGGTAGAAGCTGTCCTTAAGTCTGGTGGTACGTGCCCTCAGGCTCCTGTATCTTCTACCCGATGGAAGAGTAGAGAAGAGAGTATATCCCGGGTGGGTGGGGTCTTTGATTATGCTGGCTGCTTCACCAAGACAACGAGAGGTAAAGACAGAGTCCAAGGAGGGTAGACTGGTGTCCGTGATGCACTGGGCTGTGTCCACAGCTATCTGCAGCTTCTTGCGGCCTTGGGCAGAGCAGTTGCCATACCAAGCCGTGATACATCCTGATAAGATGCTTTCTATGGTGCATCGGTAAAAGTTGGTGAGAGTCAAAGGGGACAAACCAAATTTCTTTAGCCTCCTGAGGAAGTAGAGGCGCTGATGAGCTTTCTTGGCCATGGCATGCCTCTGCTCATTTTGTGAACTGCAATGAAAAGGGTGGGGGAGGATCATGAAACGGCTCAGGGAGAGCGGAGCTCTGCACCTTAATGTTGAAAGAGCTGTGGAAGGGAAGGTCAGGGTACGGAGGGAGGCATCTTTCAGAATAAGGAACATCGTCTTCAAGAAGCAGCCTAGGATGAAATGACAGGAACAACTAACATTGCTTGACATGCTGCAAGGTTATTGAGCAATGGGAGCAAAAGGATTAGAAGCTTGAGAAAGTGTGCAGAAATTTGTGAATGAGACTGAAGAGTCCCAAATGGTACATTTAAAAAAATCCTTGTGTCAGCAGAAGGTTTAAGAGTCTGGGCAGACAGCCTCAGCGTCATTTGACTTTTAACAATTCCCCACCTCCTCGTCAGCTGCAATAATCAAAATTTAAATGATGCATTGAGTCAAAATGCCCTCAATTCAATACCAGTTGAGTATTTAATTTAGAGCACTGTTCAACTACCAAAAACTAGCTAAGGATTACATATCCCTGATTCCACATGTCCCTCAAACTCAACCAAACCTGCCAAGGAAAGGTGCTGGTATTTGATTTGGGAAGATGGAGAAATGTTTTTTTGGTTATTTGTTTGTGGAATGTCGGCATTTATTATACATCCCTAATTGCGTTCGAACTGAGAAGGCTTGCGAGTCAACCCTTTAGTGGATATGGAGTTACATATAGGCCAGATGATTTAAGGATGGCAGAAATCATTTTCTGAAGGAGATTAGTGAACCAGATGAGGTTTTTACAACAATCTAGTAGTTTTTATGTGAAGTTATTGAGATTAGTTATTTTTTAAAAATCCAGATTTATTGTATTACTTGAATTTAAATTCCTCAGGTGAGATTTGAATTTGTGTCTCTGGACCAATGTTCCAGAACCATAATTGCCAGTCTTGTAACATCACCACAGCACTGAGGATACTGCACATCAGAACAAGCTGCACTTTTTTTGTGAATGTGCCTGGCTTTCAACATTAATAATTCAAAATCAATAGTAAACAGAGCCATTGATAAAATAAAAAAATACATTTTATTAATCAATCATCATGCAAATTCTCCTTTACTAGTTGTCTTTTCCTAGTTAGTGATAATCATTATTGAATTTGAATTTGCTCGCCATCTGTGAGGATAATTGATTCCACATACAATCTAAAACTGTACCGAGAAGCTTCAAGACCAGTTTTATATACTTTTCTTTCACTGCATTCCATCTTTAAAAGCAAAACTAAAACACCATTACAAGTGTACAAGCACTGGAGCAACATTGCAAAAAACTATTTTAAATGACAATCACTGGAGCTCTTACAGAGCAGTAATTAGAATTGGTAGCATCAAGACAGGGTCGATTGGTCCAAACGGTCTACATTGGTGTTCATGTTCCACACAAGCCTCCTTCAATTCAGTCTATAAGCATATCCTTCTATTCCTTACCCTCGTCGATCTTTAATTAGCTTCCTTTCAAATGTGTCAGTTCTATACACCTCAACCACTCCACATTCAACATTACCATTTAGAAAAAAAGAAAATTCACGAAAGCTGAAAATATGAAGCAATGAAATAAAGAATGGTGGAAATGCGCACTTCATCAATTAAAATTTGGAAACAAAAAGGTGCCAATATTTTAGATGTAATTCTTATATTAAACTTATCTTAAAATATTGATCAACCTACTGTGTATTTCCAGTATCTTGTGTTTGACAGATCTGATTGTTTTTACATAAATCAAGCAGAAAATTGGAAATTGCAGTTATTAATATTGTTTCTATTTACATGTATTCAGATACAATATTTACTTTGATAAGCAGTAATACCACTAAATTCAAAGCAACCGAATCACTCTGAGCACTTAACCTGATCTAGCAGAATGCCAGTATATAAATTATGGTAATAGAATCCAGTGACTTTGGAAATGTGGAATTGCAGTTAAATATATGTGAAACAGGGGTGAATAATCTCTGTAGCAAAATAAACAGAAAAGCTGTTAGCTTAAACATTCTTCTTAGCTATGCAGAGTATCCTATTAGAGCTTTCAGGTATTTTCTTTTCTATTTGGGCACAGCCGATTGAAAGCAGACCACAAGTATATTGCGATACATCAAGTCCATAGCACAATAAGGGCCATTCAGCCAAACTGATCCGTGCTGGTATTAATCCTCCTCTTGAGTTTTAATTCTTGCCTCATCATCTAATCCTTGCAATATATCCTTTTATTCCTTTCTCCTTCATGTGCTTACCTAGTTTTCCTTTAAGTGGTATCAGGCCAGAGGAGCTTGCCATACTATATCCATATTTTCTTACGACATAGAAGGAGGGCATTTTGGTCCATTGAGTCCATGCCAGTTCACACAGCAATCCAATTCCCCACTAATTTTTCCTGTAACTTATTTTCCCCACATTCCCATCAACTATCCTACAGATTCTATCACCCACCTACACACTAGGGACAATTTAGTGCCCAATTAACCTACTAACCTGCACTTTTTTAGGAATTCAGAGAAAGCCCGAGTGCCAGGATGAAACACGTGGTCACAGTGAGAATGTGCAAATTCCATCAAGACAGTAGGGATTGAACTAGGGTCACTGGAGCTATGAGGCAGCACCTCTACTGGCTGCACCACTGCACCACCCCATTTACCTGCTTACCCCTGTACCCACTAATAATATGCAGCCCTTTCGCTTGAACTTAATGCCATGGTAAAAAGTTGTAACATTCTCCTCACACTTACAATATTTCCAATTACATTCACTAGTGTCTGTATTTGTTTCAATTATTTAAGTAGCACATTTTAAAATGGTACTGCTATTGAACATACAACATTTAATAGGATAATAATAAATGATATTGAATACATAATCCAAATTCAGGAGCCTTGATCCAAATTTGCTTCTTGTCTAACAAGATGAAATTTTCTTTATGAATAATGCATACCAATATGAACTTCTTTACATCATTATTACCTTTCATAACATCTGTAAAACAGGAATGTAATGGGTAGTTTTACATACTTCCATAGTAGTATTGTGTATTGGTGCCTGATTGGAGAGTAATTGGTACTTGGAGAGCTATTTTTCCTTTATTCAATATTTGTACATGTGGAATGAACTCATAATTAAATAAATCAACAATGAGGCAGGCACTAATCATTTACATAATTCCAACTGTCCCCAGGGAAATTAAAAATGGATATTAGATGGCTGATACTGCAAGATCAGGAAAATCAACTGTAATCAAGAACTTGGAGATTTTGTGCAAGATTTTGGATAATGGGAAGAAAAATCTGATCAATTCTTGACAAGAAAAATAGTACCAGGTCAAAATACTGTTATTAAGATCGCTAAATAATTAATTGCAATAATAAATTACAATTAAATTTCAATTAATCACAAGATTAAAAAGATTAGTTTTAATCGCACTTTTAAACAATAAAAGGACACCAATGGTTTTGATGGTCTAATGACATCTTCTTGATTTAAATCCAATAGAAAATTGTTTTGGCTTTATTTGCCTATTGATGGAATTTAAAATATTAATTTTTGAGTTCAAATCTCTCCTTGAGCTTGCTTCTTCCTGTATGTGTAGCCTCCTTCAGTCCCACAACTTCAGATCTCTGCATTACTCCAGTTCTGGCCTCATCACCCCACTGTTGTCAATGGTGCAGGCCACTATCAAACAGTTCGATAACATTTGCTGCTAAACTTACACAGTAGTCTTTTCTCGCCTGAGGAGCTGCATGGTGCCTGAAATCTGTGAAGCTATATCCTGCCAGAAGGGGGAGGAGCAAAACTGCTGGGGCAACATATACTATGATTTGATTAGTGGATCAGGCAAGGACATATTGATAGAGTTTTACTGTACTGAACTTTAAAACATCAGTGACAGAGAATTTAACCCTGAGAGCACAGAATCACCAGCGCATTTTTAAAGTTGACCCCGTCCCTCAGCACAATAGGGGCATGTCAGGTGGGGGAGGGAGAGAGGCTATTTGTGTGGGACATTTTGCATATTAAAAAGATAACAAATTAATTTACTTTCATGTTAATCAGTAGTGTTAGTATTGATAATTGATGGCCCTATCTGTTAATTCCACTCTTAATGACAGATTTTTTTTGGAAACAATGGAAAGATGGGGACAGGGCTTTGCCATATTTCAAAGGTTTGCCAAAAGTGGGGCTTACTTAGGCCTGCCCATCAACAGATTACTCAGGCCCGGAGGTACGGAGCAAGCAAGTTCAGGACTGTGGGGAATGTGAGCAGTGAGTGTGAGCCCCACTCAGAAAAACCCAAGCCAAAATGTTTCCAAATATTTCCAAGGGAACATTTTTCAATTTGTTCCGTTCAAGTCTGGCAGGATATATACAGTAAATGGCAGGGACCTAAGCAGTGTTGATGTACAGAGCGACCTTGTGGCATAAGTTCTTAGTTCCCTGAAAATGGTGTCATAGGTGGATAGGATAATGAAGAATGCATTTGGCATGCTTGCATTCATAGACTGAGGCACTGAATATAAAAGTTGGGACATCATGTTGCATATTGGTTTGGCTGCACTTGGAGTATTGTGTACAGTTTTGGTCACCACACTACAGGATGGATGTGGTAGATTTGGAAAGCGTATAGAGGAGATTCACTGGGATGTTGCCTGGTATAGAAGGCATTGGTTACATGGAGAGATTGGATAGGCTGGTTTAGTTCTCACTGGAGTGTAGGAGGCTGAGGGGTGACTTATAGGGGTTTATAAGATTATGAGGGGCAGATAGTCAGTGCTTTTTTCCTCAAGGTAGGGGAGTCTAAAACTAGAGGGCAAAGGTTTAAGGTGAGAGGGGAGAAATTTAAAGGAGATCTGAGGGGCAAGTTTTTCACAAGAAGGTGGTGATTATCTGGAGCGAGCTGCTCCAGGGGGTGGTAGAAGCAGTTACAATTACATTTAAAAGGCATTTGGATAGGTACTTAGATAGGAAAGGAGTAGAGAGGTATGAATCCAATGGAGGCAAATGGGATTAGTGTAGACACGTATCATGGTTGGCACGGACGAACTGTGCCGAGGAGCCCGTTTCTGTGCTGTATGACTCTACAACTTTATGACCCTGTGACCCTGCGGTTAACTACCTTCTCTTTGCCATGTTGATTCAGTTGTCTGAGTCATGCTGCCTTGCTGTCACTGACTGACATGGAAAAAGGTGCATCTTTGGCTGATGGACTAAGTTAATTGAACTGTGTCATTCACTCTCTCACTGTACAGTATCTGTTTCTGTGCTCTATGCATCATGAATAGTTTTACAGTATCTTCCACTGCAGTGACTAGGTCACAGTTAAATGGAACTAACAAGCCACTTGCCTCAAATAGTCATCCAGAGTAATTTGTCTCATTCACACCTGTAAAATGCCAGGTAGTAAAGTAATACATCAGAGAGGGTTTGGGGAATGTAGAGGTGGGACAAAGCCAGAGGCAACAGCAAGTTTTGAGGGTTCCAAAGGAGAATTTCTTCTCCTTCTGAGCCAAATTTCACTTAAGCTTACCTTGGAGTTTCTCCATATTTATTCAGATAGCTTCTATAAGTGGAGTTCTATGCTTGGCAGGCTGTAAAACTGCCTGAAGGATTGTATCTGTTTATCTGGACTGTGAGCAGCATAAATTCTGGAGGCCCCAGGCTGTCCAACTGTAAGTTAGTTCCACAGAAAAAGTATGTTAAGCAGACCACCTTCTTTTCCACTTTTATGCCATTGGTTGGGGGAGTTATAATTCCTCCTGTAAATTAGATGGGGGCAGGCACAGTAGTGTAGTGGTTAGAGTAATGCTCTACAGCGCCAGTGACCTGGGTTCAATTCCAGCCACTGTCTGTAAGGAGTTTGTACATTCTCCGTGTCTGCGTGGGTTTCCTCCTGGTGCTCCGGTTTCCTCCCACATTCCAAAAGACGTATGGGTTAGGAAGTTGTGGGCATGTTATGTTGGTGCTGGAAGCGTGGCAACACTTGTGGGCTGCCCCCAGAACACTCTATGCGAAAGATGCATTTCACTGTGTGTTTTGATGTACATGTGACTAATAAAGATTTCTTATCTTATCTTAACTTACTTTTTCACCCCAAAAAAGGGATTAATAAGAGCCCAAATCCAAGAGTGCAATGGACCACACATCCAAACAAATGCTTTAATTACAAATGTTAGGAACAGTGCGAAATTCCATATTGTGACAGTTCCGAATGCAGCCACATATCTCAAAGAGGATATTCTGTTTCCTCTGTCAGTTTAGGTTGAAAAGTATGTGCCAAGAATTTAAGCTCAATGAGTGGATTGAGTCTTCAAGTGCTAAAGATTGAACTAAGCAAACTTCATGAGATGTCAGGGCTCCGGAAGGAGCTAATGCTATACGTGGCAAAATAGGTGGGCATTTTACTTGCCAAAAATGATGCCAAAACCTTTACCTATGTGGTTCTTCCCAAAAGGAAGTGCTGGTGATTTTACATGATGCTGCGAGACTGATTAGAAAATGTTTCCATCCCACCCATGTATTACTATGTGTTTGTTTACTAATTTTTAGAGGCCCTATGATTTCTGCAATTTTTTTAGAGATAGATTCCTCCCAAATATTTCCATTTGACTTGAGTTGAGGCTTGACATTTGATTACAGCACAGTAGTGTAGTAGTTAGCATAACGCTATTACAGCACCAGTGACCCGGGTTCAATTCCTGCCGCTGCCTGTAAGGAGTTTGTACATTCTCCCCATGTCTGTGTGGGTTTCCTCCAGGTGCTCCGGTTTCCTCCCACATTCCAAAGACATACAGGTTAGGAGCTGTGGGCATACTATATTGGCGCTGGAAGATTGGTGACACTTGTGGGCTGCCCCCAGCACATTCTCAGTAATGCAAAAAGATGCATTTCACTGTGTGTTTTGATGTACATGTGACTAATAAATATCTTATATCTTATTTTATGTCAATATTTGTGCACTTACACTACCGATAGTTTTAAACAACTCTCCAAGTTGTCTGTGAATGAATGAGGAATTCATTGTACATAAACAGCGAACACTTACAAGCTTTTTCACAAAACCTCTGATCATAAACACATCATTAAGAACTTGTAATACCAAAGGGAGTCAAAGGTTGGACTTTATTGTCCTGATTTCTGCTTGATCATATGCGTGCAATACACAACCACACAGCAGAGGGTAACAAAAGTACTGAACAGTTATATACCTCAGTTATACAGTTCAGATACACTAAAATTAAAAGGATAATGCATGCCAGAAATAGTTGTTAACCAAGAGATTTCAACTACCACCCTGTCAAGGAAAACATTGAGATGCATGCACCATTAAGGCAGGTGTTGACTTACAATTGAATGAGTAAAGGCAATCATTTCTCTGTCAAACATTTGAGCTCTTTTTTCTCTCCCTCAAAGTAGCTTCAAAGACTTGTCATTAAATTCACTTATAGTGTTATTCATCGCAATTTCAGCTTTAAATACTTAAAATATTTTTTACTGACTAATTACATCTATAGAACAAATGACTTTTCCAGTATTGGACCCTCATTCAAAAGTAATTTATAGGCCGTTTTTTTGCAATTAGGTACATGTCCTTACTAAGTGTACAATAAAACAAATGCTCGCTTTGGAAAAGCACCAAGCCAATTATTTATTATGTGTTCAAAATTCATTAAGGTCAGTTGTAGTACTGGATTCTATTTAATATATACACGGGAATTACTTTCACTGTGTAAAATAATGTAAACTAATTGAAGCTGTCTGAAAATATTTGTAATATACTGCACTAAATATGGTACAACAGTGATTTTACTGGTAAGGTTACAGATTTCAAGCACTGCACAGACAAGGTTACTCAATGAAATGCAAATTTTAAACAAGTCCTAATTTCATTCAGTATTTGAAAATGTAGGTGCATAGTTCAAGCATATGTTACAGTTTTCACTATAATCAGACAACAGAGTGACGTAGACTTATCAGGCAGATAAAAATTGTGGATATCTTACAAACTTCTACCAAGGGCGAATATTACTTACCAACTTGCTACTGATTTCTAAGAAACATAGGGTGAGAACTTAGGTTTTGTAGATACCCCTTATGATTTACTCATCCCACTTCTGACTCTCAAGCTACGATGGTGTCAGCATTCTTACTTAATCCCCAACCCACACCACCTCCCTAATACAGCCAGACTTTTGTCTCTTTTTCATTTCAGATACTACAAACATGCACCATTGCCTGATCAGGGTGCAAAACAGTGCTTTTAAAATTCAGTTGACAATTTTCAAGGCGTTACAGTTTCTTTTTAAATTGTCAAGCCCAAAATATTTTAAATGATAATATAAGTTATATTATATGTATCTGCTCTCCTTCTGAATGATTGTTTTACGGCTCATTACACAGTAGCCTACAAAATAGGGCCAGTGACATCAAAGTGCACATCATTAAAAAGATGCTTCTCTTCAAATTTATAGAAGAATAATAGTGTTAGTTCTTGTAGCTTATGTATGTAGATCAATGAATTTTGGCTGCGATCTATTTAGATCACCAGGATCACTGACTTAAAACCTTAGTACAATCAAATCATCAGCATAACCTAGGCATTTCCGTGAAACAACCATTTTCCATTTTCCAGAGCCAAGATTCAGAGACATTCCTGCTCCCCCACCGGCCCTTCAGTTTAACAAGCTTATTTTGTCTCCTCCTGAATTCAGACGAAGGGTCTTTCACCTGAAACATAGAGTTAACATAGAGAAAGACTCTTCCCACAGATGCAGCCTAACTTGGTCCTACCATCAGGCACTTGTCTGCTTGTATTCAACACTGCAATTTCAAAGCAATGAGCACTGTTTTCACTACATAGAACATAGAACAGTACAGCACAGGAACAGGCCTTCGGCCCATCATGTCTGTGCTGACCATGATCCATATGCCTGTACATGGTCCGTATACCTCTATTTCCTGCCTGTTCAGTTTTTGTGTTGTCTGCAAACTTACTAATCAGAGCACTTAAATTATCATCCAAATCATTTTTAAATATTATAAACAACAGAGGTCCTAGCACTGATCCTTTGGGAACACCACTGGTCATAGACCTTCAGTCAGTAAAGCACAACTCCACCACTACCCTCTGTCTTCTATGACAAAGCCAATTTTATATCCAATTTACCAACTCACTGTGGATCCAATGTAACTTAAGCTTTCACAAGGTGCATGTGGAGATGGCAGTCTTTGATCTGATCTCTTCCCTCAAATGTCCCTTCCTCTTGCTATACACTAATTCAGCTCCCTTCTGACAGCTGAAGACCTGACTGAAGTTCAATAGTCAGGGTTCAATGATGTCATTCATACCCCAGCTTTATTTTAACCATGTTCAGCTGCATTTGATACTCATATTCCTCTTGGAGCAACAGATAGCCAATCATATATGGCCCTGGGGAAGCTAGAAAAAATAATCAGGAATCCTGGGCATCATTCTCCAGGGGATAATTGTCTGGTTCCTCTTCTCCAGCACAAAGCTACTGTTTGGACTTGAATCCAGTCCTTCATGCTGGCTTTGATGGGGAACCAAGTCTAACTTATTCAAATCATCTGAAAGCAGATGCTTTGAAGATTGTTTTTAAGCAGTGCTGAGGCATGCATTTATTAAACAATCCATTAACAGTGAAGGAAATGAGGTTCTTCTTCATACAGTTTATAGCTTTCCAATTACACCACTTCTCAACTGTTAATAAAGCTAGAAGCATTTCTCAGCACATAATATATCCTCTTGTACCAGTATATCATCTATAATTTTTGCTACAGTCACTGACTTTAAATAGTCTTGAAATTCACATATTAATATAGTATCAAGTTCCCTTCAAACAACCTATCATTTGATAAGTTTTGAATCAAAACTGACTGAAGTTTAGAATGGATGAATTAGGATAAAAATTTCATGGGATTGCTACACTACATAAATGTGGCATGATGTTACATTCACTCAACATGGTCACAAACTGAAATCTCACAGAGGCCCACCATTATTCTGAAAGTGAACCGAAAAGGCTCAACAGTTGAAGCGATTGAAAGTTTCCAGTGAGATGTTCCAATGCTGGCAACTTTGAACCAAGTGGAATCAATTTCACCATCTATAAGGCACTAGTCAGAAGCGTGATGACACCTAGATGAAGGCAGCTCCAACAACACTCAAGAAGCTCAACATCATCCCCAGTTGACTTGACTGCCACTCAATCCACCAGCCAAAGCCTTTATTCACTCTACCATCACCATATCATTGCTACAATGTGTACCATCCACAAAATGCACTGCAGAAACTTGCCAAGATTTCTTCATCAGTTTCTCCCAACCCCCTCCATTCTACTAACAAGAAAGAAAAAAAAGCAGCAGGTGCATGGGAATGCCATCACCTGCAACTCTCCTGCACTGTCCTGACCTGGAAATTTTTGTTGTTGGTCACTGGATCCAAATCCTGGAATTCTTTACTGAACAGTACTGTGGAAGTACCCTGACCAGAAGGACTGTGACAGATCCAGGTGCCTCACCGCCACCTTGTCTAGGGCAATCAGGGATGGGCAATAAATGCTGGTCCTGCCAGTGACAACCACAGTCTGCAGAAAAATAAAATGTATCTTGGAAGCTTACTTCTTTACTGACAACACAAAGTGGGGTGACCATGAACACCCAAACCAGAACACGAGTGCAAATCATCTGATTGTAATTTGTTAAATATGGCAAAATATGACAAGCTCATATTCTACTTCAATCCTGTTGGATTTTAACTTTGGAGATCAAGTAACTTTAGAAGTTTTGTTGCAAAATTCAAGGATGGCAGAACATTTCAGATGGTATAGAAATGATATCACTCTCAGCATGAAACCTCTATATTTTTATCAGGATAACCAAGGAGATTTTCAACTTTTGCCCACCCTCCCTCATTTGAAAGTTTATGTAGGCTGCAGTTGTACATTGGAGAGGGCAATGTTGGCATAGGAAAGCCACAGCTGCCTCATTGATGTCCACAGAATACTCGATATGAGAGGGGCAGGAGCTTACCTTCCCCACTGCTGGGAAGAAACTGCTCAAACAATCAAACTGTGGTCCAACTCCAGGTGTTCCAATTGCAATCTTCAGGTACAAGGGGTTGTAGGTTCAGCTAGCTCCATCACAGTCACAACCCTTCCCACCGTCGAGGACAGCTTCAAGAGGCAGTGCCTCAAGAAGGCAGCATCCATCACTAAGGACTCTCACCATCCAGGATATGCCCTCTTCTCATTACTACCATTGGGGAGGAGGTACAGGAGCCTGACGACCTGCACTCAATGACTTAGGAATAGCTTCTTCCCCTTCACATCAGAATTCTGAATGATCCATGAACACTACTTTGTTATTCTTTTTTTTGCACTATTTATTTATTTTGTAAGTTATAGTAATTTTTATGTCTTGCACCGTACTGCTACTGCAAAACAACAAATTTCACAACATACTGTATGTCAGTGATAATAAACCTGATTCTGAATTCTGATTCTGAAGATACCACTGGATTCATTCACAAAGTACCTGTTGAAATGTTAAGATGCTATTTTCACAAGTCAAAGAGGTCAGCAGACGGGTGTGGTAGAGCGGGGGATTATATTCATCCCTCCACCCTAGCCTAATTTGCTAACAAACTCTTTTCACACCCAAATCCAAAAAGGATGCAGAAATTCTGGGATGGAATTTTTGAGAAGAGACTGGATAGGCTGGGTTTGTTTTCCTTGGAGTGGGGGAGGCTGAGAGAGGTATACAAAATTATCAGAGGGACAGATAAGGTAGATAATAGGAAACTTTTCCCTTTACAGAGGTGACTGTAATGAGAGGGCACAGGTTTAGGGTGAAGGGTAAGAGGTTTAGAGGGGATCTGAGGAAGGATTTTTTTCAACTCACTCACTGAGAGGGTATTTGAAATCTGAAACACACCGCTGAGTGGGTGGTGGAGTGAGGTGCTCTCATAAAATTTAATAAGTATCAAATCACCAAAGCACAGAAGGCTACAGTCCAAGTACTTGTAAATAATATAGATAGATACTTACACCTGCGACCCTTCTCATGCCCTCCACCATTTTGACATTCCAGTTCCCTGGTCCCAATTGCATCATCTTTACTATGGATATCCAGTTACTATACACCGTCATCAACCATCAGGAAGGCCTTGGGGCCCTCTGCATCTTTATGGAACGAAGACTCAACCAGTTCTCCTCCACCAACACTCTCATCTGCCTGGCAAAACTTGTTCTTACCCTCAACAACTTCTCTTACCTGGCTCCATCTGTCGATTTTTTTCCTTATGATTCCACCTATCACTTACAAGCCTTCGTCTCAGCACTCTCTCCACCCACTCCCTCCTCACCCCCGTCAGCTCTAGGAATCAGATCGGTTGCCTTCTCTCCAATTACTGCAGTATGGTGTTAAAAGGAATGAGGGACTTATGTCATGAGATAAAAACATTTTTGTTTCACCTTCCAATCGCTTCTCCCACTTCCAATACCTGAAGCCAGTTCCCAGAATTGCAGCAATCCCAGTAAATTACATGGATTTGTATCTTATTAAAATGACGTCCAAGGCCCTAATTTAATTAGGCTTTGAAACCACTGATACCTGTGCAGGGACCCTTTCACCTAATGTGTGGTTCAGATTTATCATATTTGTTCATAATTTTGATAACTTCAAGTTAATTAATTTGGTACAGTTCCCAATGCAGGTTGAAGGCACAAGCATAATTTGCTCACTATACACATAGGAGGTATAAAGAAGGATGTTAACAACTCATTTCCTGGTATAACTGCTTCTGATACTGTACAGTCACTGTTGAAGATGTCCCTGTGTCATCCACAGTGTTAATTTAATTTTGCTTTTCTTGGACTTTCTGTCCCCGTGGGCAAGATGTGTGGAAATACCATATTTCAAAGGGAGTACATATTATTTGAAGGGAAAACATTCTTTTAACTTGTGCTTACATTACTACCTACAGTGCATGGATGAATTCTCTCTCCAACAAGAGAGAATCTTCATCCTCTGGCTCTCCTCTCCTCTTGCACCTGTTAAAAATGGGTTTGTGTCAAACTGTTGCCGTCTCTAAATAGGATTGAGTTTAGCTGTTAGACAGACCCGAGTGGTTCTGGCAGATTCTATATTTAATGTTGAATTGAAAGAGAGTTCACTCCAGCCATTCTTTATGGGGGTTTGTGTCACTGTAAATCGGTTTCTGCATGGCTTACAAGAGAATGCTGGAGACAAAATAGTCTGCAATGAGCAAACAATTAATCAATCGAGGGATTGTTCAATCTGAGTTGAAGAGGGCTGATATTTTATTTCAATATCCACAGGCCATGGAGGTAGGTGTGATTGTAATCAGAGGGGATGTCTGAAAGAACAAAATGATCACTTTCAAGCAATGCAAGCTGCCCAAAATAGCCAGTGTGTTAAAATGCCATGTTTGCAATTGGTGCTTGCGGTGACACCAAATGATGCGTGTCATTAGCCTGAAATAGGCAGTTCATTGGGATGTGTAAGGACAGTTCAACTATTAGGGATTGAACTTCCCCTGTTACAAAACGAAACAAGTCAATTTTTTCTTAATCTTTCCTCATAAATTCAGAACCTTGGAAACCTGAGTCATTTTTGTTGTAATTTTCTCACTGCATTCAAGCATACCTTTTTGAAAACCTGTGAATGCACTTATTTTATTCCAGGTGGATGTTGATTAGTGCCTTATACTGTATCTACACTTTGATTTGGCATGGTTGTTAAAGTGACTTGAAAAATCATTCTTCAATTATGACTACTTTCCAGAAAACATGTAAGAAGGTGACACCAAGTTGAAAAGAGATGGCTTATAATGTGAGATAAAATTAAGGCTTGGGACATAGGACTACAAACTGAAAGCAAAAATGGTACTTTCTGTAATATGATTATACAGTTCACATAGTGTGACTTCATTTCTGTCTTTGAGAAGTGTAAGTACACAAGCTCCTGTTAGAGTTCTTTGAAGAGGTAACCAAGAGGATTGATGAGTGCAGGTTGGTGGACCTTGTCTATGTGGACTTCAGCAAAGCCTTTGACAAGGTCCCTTGTGGAAGGCTAGTCTGGAAGGTTAGATCACATGGGATACAGGGAGAACTGGCAAATGAATACATAATTGACTTGAGGGTAGGAAGCAGAGGGTGATTGTGCAAGGTTGTTTTTCGGACTGGAGGCCTGTGACTAGTGGTGTGCCACAGGGATTGCTGCTGGGCCCATTGTTGTTCATTATTTATATTAACAATTTGGATGAGAATGCACAATTCATGGTTAGTAAGTTTGCAGATGACACTCAAACAGGTGGTATCATGGACACTGAAGAAGATCATCAAAAATTACAGGGTGATCTTGATCAGTTAGGTAAGTGGACGAGGAATGGCAAATGGTGTTCAATTCAGATAAGTGCTTGGTGTTGTATTTTGGGAAGTCAAACCAGGGTAGGACTTTCACAGCGAACAGTAGGACCCTGGTGAGTGTTGTTAGAACAGAGGGACCTAGGAGTACAAGTATATAGTTCCCTGAAAGTGGCGTTACAGTTAGACAGGGTGGTGAAGAAGCTGTTTAGCACGTTGGCCTTCATCAGTCAGGGCATTGAGTATAGGGATTGAGACGTTACGTTGCAGTTGTACAAGATGTTGGTGAGGCAGCACCTGTAGTACTGTATACAGTTTTGGTTTCCTGTTAAAGGAAGATGTTACTAAGCTGGAAAGGGCACAAACAAGATTTACAAGAATGTTGCCAGCACTCGAGGGCCTGAGTTATAGCAAGAGTTTGAGCAGGCTAGGACTTCATTCCTTGGAGTGCAGAAGACTGAGGGGTATCCTTACAGAGGTGTAATAAAATCATGAGGGGCATAGATAGGGTGAATGCACAGTCTTTTTCCCAGGGAAAGAGAATCAAAAACTAGAAGGCTTAAGGACCAGAAGGACGTCAGTGTACGGAACAAGCTGCCAGAGGAAGTGGTTGAGGCAGATACAATAATTACATTTTAAAGACATTTGGACAGGTACATGGATAGGAAAGGTTTAGGATATGGGCCATATGCAGGCAAATGGGACCAGCTTAGATGGGCATCTTGGTTGGCATGGGCGAGTTGGGCCAAAGGACACGTTTCCGTGCTATATTATTCCATGACTCTAAAAAGAAATAAGGATGAATAACTACTTCCTCTAGAAGGTAAAAGCTTTTTTTTAATGTTAGTGACTTATGAACAAAAGCATCTTAAGAGCAATTAAAAAGCAGAGTAAAATGCTCAATGAGCTAGTATACCACTACTGGTCATTTTGCAAAAGCTGAGATTACCGTTTAATGACAAAACAAGCAGGTTAGATACAATAGGGCAGGAATGAGATATGAGATGAGATATTTATTTATTAGTCACATGTACATCGAAACACACAGTAAAATACGTTTTTTTGCGTTTCTGAGAATGTGCTGGGGGCAGCCCGCAAGTGTCGCCAAGCTTCCGGTGTCAACATAGCATGCCCACAACTCCTAACCCGTACGCCTTTGGAATGTGGGAGGAAAACAGAGCACCCAGAGGAAACCCACATAGACACAGGGAGAAGGTACAAACTCCTTACAGGCAGCAGCGGGAATTGAACCCGGGTCACTGGCATTGTAACAGCATTAAGCTAACCGCTATGCTACTGTGCTGCTAAATGAGGGGAAAAGAGTACTGACATTTCTCCCATACTTTTCATGATATCCTGGGAAGACTTTACTGAAGTAATGTTGAAGGATAGCCGGTGTGAAGGAAGTTCAGCAGCAGAGCTGTACACAGCAGCCTCGCACAAACCAACAACCAACTTGATCATCTGTTTTCAGCTATTGCTTTGTTTTGAATACTACTCCAAGATGCCATCCGAGATAGAACCTTACCTTCAAATATCATCTCAAAGCCGGCACCTCCAGCAGTGCATGTCTTGAATGCCTTGTGGATGGTATGCCTTGTGGCCATTTTTCTGCATTGTTGTGATGTTTATGGGGATTGTTGTTTAGATTCTTTAAATATATTTGTAAGTGTTTTAATGGCCCGTTTTAAAGGGCCATATCTAACTTGGAGGAAAAAAATTCTGCAGATGCTGGAAATCCAAAACAAGAACAGAGAATGCTGAAAGCGCTTAGCAGGTCAGGCAGCATCAACCTGGGGGGGGGGGGGGGGGGGGGGGGGGGGGGGGGGGGGGCGGGGGGAGTTGGGGGGAGGATAACCTTTGGGTCGAGCCCATCGCCAGAACTGGAAAAGTGAGTAAATATGCATGTTTAATCTGCAGAGAGGTGAAGGGTAGAGAGAACAAAGAAAATGTCTGCAAAAGGGTGTAAACCAGAGCTGTCAAGGTAACAATTGCTTTAAAGACTGGCAGTTGGAACAAAATAATACAGAAGCACTTTGAAACATAACGAAGTGAAACAGAAAGGTACAACCACATCTGTGAAGGAAGAAACTCTCAGGCATCTCTACAGACCTCCTAATGGACCATGGTTGCACCAGTGAACATCAGGCCATTCACAGAATCATACAGCTTGGAAACAGACCATTGGACCCAACTCTTTTACGCCAAACAGTGGGCACCCTTCCATATTAACCACATTTCCCAGCACTTGGTCTATAGTCCTCTATGCCTAAGCAATTCAAGTGCTCATTTACACACTCCTTAAATGCTGTCAGCAACCCAACTTCAACTTCTCTCTCACGTAGTGCACTTCAGGTACTCACAGCCCTCTGGCTGAAGAAGATCTCCCTCAAATCCTCTCTGACTCTTTCCCCTTACCCTAAACCTATGTCCTCTAGTTTTATCTACCTTTCATATAGGGAACATTTTCCTGTAGTCCACCCTATCTATATCCCTCATAATTTTATAAACCTCAATCTTGTCCCCTCTTAATTACCTCCATGACAGGGGGAAAAAAAACTAACTTCTCCAGTCTCTTCTCATTGCTGAACTGGTACATCCCAAGCAACATCCTGGTGAGTCTCCTTTGCACCCCCTCCAGCACTAGCACATCCTTCCTATACCTTGGTGACCAGAATTACATGCAGTACTCCAGCTGAGGTCTAACCAAGGTTTTATAAAATTCAAGCATAACCTCCCTACTTCTGTTTTCAGTGCCCCGACTAATGAAGGCCAGCATCCCGTATGCCTTCCTAACCATATTGTCCATCTGCATTGCCATCATCAAGGACCTATGGACTTGTACTCCGAGGTCCCTCTGTTCCTCAATACTCCCTAAGACCCAACCATACATAGTGTATGTCCTAGCCTCATTAGTACTCCCAAAATGCATCACCTCACATTTGTTTGGATTAAACTCCATCCACTATTTCTCAGCCCATTTCACCAAAACATCAATATCTCTCTGTGGCCCAAGACTACCTTCCACACTACCAACAACTCTGCCCATCTTTGTGTCATCCATAAACCTATTGATCTTGCCTCCCACATTCATATCAAGTCATTCACGTTTGTTACAAACAGCAAGGGTCCCAGCACTGATTCTTGTGGGATACCACTAGTCACAGGCATCCAATCGCAAACCAACCATCTACCATCACCCTCTGTTTCCTATTGCCAAGCCAATTTTGCCAACTTGCCCTGGATCCCATTGGCCCTAACCTTTTGAACTAAACTCCCATCTGGGACCTTGTCAAAGGCCTTACTAAAGTCCATGTAAATCACATCTACTGCTCTGCCCTCATCAATACTTTGTTACCCCTTTAAAGAATTCAATCAAATCCGAAAGACAGGATCTGCCCTTAACAAAGCCATGTTAGCTATCTCTGATAAGTAACTGCCTTTCCAAGTGATCGCTACTCTTCTCACTCGGAATATTTTTCAATACCTTCCTTACCACTGATGTTAGGCTCATAGGTTGATAGTTACCAGGCTTTTCCCTCTGCCTTACTTGAAAGGGGGAGGGGGGGAGCATGTTTGGTGTCTTCCAGTCATCTATTACCTAACTTGTGTTCAGTGAAGGTTTAAATATCTCAGCCACAGCCTCATCAATCTTTTCCCTAGCCTCCCGTAGCGGCCTGGGATAAATCCCATCCGGTCCTGGGGATTTATCCACTTTTAAGCCTGTCAAGGCCTCAAGTACCTCCTCTTTATTTAAGGAAACTAGACTTTCACCCACCCCTTTACTGAATTCTCCAACTACAAAGTCTCTTTTCTTTGTAATACGAATGAAAAGTATTCATTCAGGACCTCATCTATAGATTTTGCTACAAGCATAGATTGCCCCCATTGTCCCTCATGGGCCCTACTTTATTCCATGCTCATTCTTTTCCCTTAAGTACTTAGAGAACACCTAGTAGACACCTTTATAGATGGAACATAATGTAGTCACTATGCATTGGTAGTGAAGGTTATGAATATTTATGGTGGTTGATGAGGTGCTTTTAATTGGGTTGATTTGTCCAGGATGATGTTCTTCTTCTGGAAAGCAGCTGGAGATGCAATTGTCATACTTTGACTTGTAAATGGTGGGAAGGGGTTAGGGTATTAGGAGGAGATCACTGTTGAACACCCAGCCTCTGACCTGTCCTTGTAGTCACAGTAGGGCTGGTCCAGGTGACCCTCAAGATGTTGATGGTGGGGAACTTGGCAACCTCAAGGGCAGGTGGTTGGACTCTCTCTTATTGGAGACGGTCATAGCCTGGCACTTTTGTAGCACAAAGTGGATTGGAAATAGCACAAATATACTTCCCAATTTAATAAGGAGGGAGGCAGAAAGCAGGGAACTCAGTGTAATGTAGCCAGGTTTGCTGCTAATATAAAGATTGGTGGGAAAGCAGGTTGTGAAGAGGACCCAAAGGGTTTGCAAAGTGATTTTAATAAGAAAATTCAGTGGGCAGAAGTCTGGCAGATGAAGTGTATTATGGGGAAATGTGAGGTTGTGCACATTGGTGAGGAGAATAGAAAAGCAGAATATTGTGTAAATGGAGAGAGACCATGGGATGCAAAGCGACAGAAGAATCTGCGTATCCCTGTACATGAGACACAGTAAGTTAGAGCAAGTATTTAAAAACACTCTTTAATGTAAGGGAGATGGAGCATTAAAGTAGAGAAATCTTGCTCTAACTGTACAGGGCATTTGGTGAGACCATACCTTGTATTAATATGGTACTCCAAGGAGGTGTAATAGCATGATTGCTGTTATTCAGGGAATTTTGGTTTAGACTAGTAACTGCTTCAGCCGATGTGGTTAGCAGGGCTGAGTTATATTGCTGGCTCTTCTTTATCTTCTGGCCTAACTGCTGAATGCACTCACTTGCATTTGCTCTGCTGAAATTACTATATCAAAATGCTAATTGATGAATAATTGGGCAGTCAGCTCTTTTTTTTGAAACAGTAGGTAGTTTCAAAGCATTGCAGTTATACTGCAGTCTGTACAAAGCTGAAGCTGTTTAGATTACTATACCTTCTGGTGATAGCATCAATATAACTTGTCAGAATGTGAGACACTACCTGCTCAGCAAATATTATTTATGCTGTTGTTTTATGCATTATTAATTCAATATCATCATAGCATCAATTATTGTGGAACAAGTTTATTTTGGAGGAGTTTCCAGCTCCCAAAAAGCATTATTAATATCAGGATTATCACAACCTGTCAAGTGTTATTTAGAAAGGTTTACCAGTACGTACCATTCGCTAGAGGAAAATTTATAATGAAATCACTTATGTTCTGTCAAATTCTGTTTAATCAAAAAAGTCATAATGATGATAATTGTCAAAAGCATTGCAGCTATCTTCATTGAATTCTGAGTAAAACATCAAGCACTTTTCTTCTTTAAAGACAAAATAAATATGAGTCAACAGTATTGTAGGATTTACAGTGCTTAAAATGGAACTAATAAAATACTGAGAATCAAACCATTACATTAATGGGTCAACTTTTACTGAAATTTGTGGATGGAGATTGCGCGGTTGATGCTGTGCAGATGGAATTTCAAAATGTGCATTTTTAGACATTAGGAAAACTGAAGCCGATGGGACTACGAGATAGGGACCATGTGGAAGCAAGACTCCCAGTGGGATAAGGCTAGAGAGGAGCAATGAACAACTGTTTTTCAGACCAGAAAATAATTGTGCAATGAAATTCTCAAAAAGTCAATTTTGGGATCATTGCTTATTTTGACAAATATTAATAACGAGACTAGCATAATGTCAGACTCTGGAGATGCCAGAAAACCCAGAAGTGTAGTAAACAAAAGACTTCAGGAGAACACAGGCAGATTGCTAAATAAGATGGAGATTCAGGTAAATCCAATCTAATGTACAGAATGCAAATCATTCTTAATGCAAGGTGAAATTAATGCAAGCTCCCTTGCATGTCACACACCATTCTGACGTGGAAACATATCATTGTTCCTGCACTGTCACTGGGTCTAAATCCTGGAATTCCCACACCAACAGGATTATGAAAGGGCAGTAGATAAAGAAAGCCTGTCATCGCCACCTTTTCAAGAACAGGTAAAGGTGGGCAAAAGGTCATGGACCTGAAATGTTAACTGTTTCTACACAGATGCTGCCTGAGCTGCTGAATTTTATGGTATTTTCTGTTATTTCAGAATCCCAGTATTGTTAATATTTTGCTTATGGGTCAAAAATGTTGGTGTTGCCTATATCCCATGTTTAAATATTAGGTATGAAGGAATTCCTTTTGCAAGGTAAATGAGGAGAAGCACAATAAACCAAATGGTATAACTTTAAAGTGGACAGCAGGAATAATGATACGTGAAGATGTATGTGCATATGTATTTGAAGATGGCTGGACAAGTTGAGTATATGGTTAAAAGGGCATTTGGAATTTCTGGCTTCATAAAAAAAGAGATTGAATACAAAAAAGAAGCAAATTATGCTAAATCTTTACAAAAAGCAGATTGGGCCCCATCTGAAGAATTGTGACCAATTGTGGCTAATTTGGGGTGCCATACTTCAGGAAGGAATTCAAAGCCCTAAGCACTTTCTAGTAAAGCTAAAGAAAATTAGGTTGTTGTCCTCAGAGTAAAGAGCTCTAGTGGGATGGTTGATACTGGTATTCAAAACAACAAAGAGCTTCAATAGGAGTAAATAAGGAGAAAGTGTTTCCTTCCTTTAGCAGAATGGTCAACAACAAAAAAGACAGATTTAATTGGCAAAGAAATCATAAACTACAGGAAGAATGTTTCCTTTTAACATATTGGTTAACTTCTGACATGCACTTTCTGAAAGGAGATTCAACAAGTACTTTCAAAAGTGAAACTGGATAATAGAGGAAAATTCTGCAAAGGGAGAAGAGCATGAGAATGGGAAGAATTAAGTAATCTTTCAAAGAACCCAATGGTCTCCCTAAGTGCTGTATTAGTCAACAACTAGCTAGATTCTGTGGTTAGTTAGATTTTCCTGCATCCTTTAGCTCAGATATGACTGGCATCATAAATTATTGGAAGTGTGGGCTGTTATTGGTACAGTAAGGGCAAAGAGCCACTTGGCACCTTAGAGAACAACAGGACTAACAGTATGTCTCTTTAACTAATGAGATTTAAGGATTCAGAAAAAAATAAAGGACTGACAGAAACTTCTGTCAAATGAAAAACAAAAGATTAGATTGCAAGAGAGAAAACGAGACTCAGGAGTTTCTTATCCCCTTTCTGTGCCAGAGAGATTGATTGGCATTGCATTAACAATCAAGACGTTAAGTGGATACCGCTGTTGTTAATTAGGAGCTCTAACATTCTGCAATGAGTTTAATGAAGAATAGGAAAGCTGAGGCCAAGAAGCATTTGTGTGAATGTAAATGAAGTAATGGGTTTTTACAATTCACAAATCATAGCATATCCTCTCATGCATTGAACTTGCTGGTCAATGGTGAACTTGACATTAATTTACCAGGAAGATTTAGCCCAAGGTCTTTCCTTTTATAAATATATACAATGTGGTTGAACCTTGACATGTGCACTATTAGATTTCCAGGAAATATGATGATTGACTGTTATATTTAGATTGGTATTATTATCTGCTTTGGGTAAAAATTAGCCCATTCACAAACGTTTGTCCAACAGCCATTCATTAAGCAAAAACCCAAATGTTTAAATATTTCACAAGTTATAAAGGAGCGAAAGGATTCCTTAAATTAGTTCCTAAAAGGATGACATTTTTGTCAGTGAATTTGGTCTGCTGAGCATTTCAACTTGTATACTCCAGAACAACTTACACCTGAATCAAAATTCTGTTTGAGTGTGGCCTCTGCTGCTATAAACTCACATCAATGAACCAAAAGTACTTTGTGCATTGAAAGTCAGATTTGTGTTTGACAGATTTGTAGTTATCTGGTGTTGACTGCAAGAATGGTGAAAAGTAATTTTAAAAACTCCTGTTAAGGTCAGTTTCTCTAGCTCATAAATTGCATAGGCTTATGTTTTCTTCATGCTAGTACATGAAGGACTATTTTAGATGAATGTCCCAAGTGGACGACGATCCTTGCCAACTGTATAAAATTAGCTCACTTCCATTTTTTTTCTACACATTTTTCTTCTCTTGGGTGGATCTTCAGTTTAGTTCTCAAATGACCTTTCCATTTTCACATGTTACGATTTTTGAGACTGCATCTCATCTCAACATCTTCACCTGTCCCTCCAGAATTGTTTAGATAAAGTTTGGTCATGTCCATTTTTAAGATGTGGTCTCATGTTTGCCCCTTTCTATACTTTCTAACTCAGAAAAGTTTTTTTTTACTTTTATAATTTATTCTAGAATGTTGGACTCTAACTTGATCCTTCATGAACTCTAAGTTTTCCTTTGCCTTCTTCCTATGGCATGATTCCTTGAATACGGTTGCCAAGAAATTAGATTTCTTATGAAAATTGTGAATGGAGTATGATCACAATGGTTTCTGGGTGAAACTGTACCACATCAATAGGGCTACCGCCAGTTGTGGATTTGGTTGTGCCAATATCACAGTTTCGCCACTGGATGCACACACAATGTTGTTATTTTCCTTGTCAACAGTATGCCTGGTGAGATTAGCCCCCATGGTTTAGAAGCACACCTGTCATTTCTCACCCTTACCCCAATCAAGTTTTAATCGCCTGGTTGTTCTGCAGCAGTGCCACTTAAAGATGTCTCCATGAGAAGTCCTCAGTTTGGCACTGAAATCCTGACTTAGGTAGGTTCCCTTTAAATTTACTAATCTTATTTAATTGCCTGCTGTCCTTCAGTTGAATCCCATCACAATACTGACTGGCATTCTCCCCCCAAACTCACAACTCTTGTCCAAACCCTCATCCCATGCACCCTTCTCCTCACCAAGGCCTTGATTTCATCATTTGCAAGTTCCAAGTTCTCAACTCGCCTTGCTCCCACCCCCAATGGCAGTAGCAGGCCCTTGAAGCAGCAGTTCCTCCTGTGCTGCACCTAACACATCAACCTCTATCTGTTTATGTTATTGCTCTCTGACTCAGTGACCAGCCAGTCCCTCTTCATTGACTAGTAATGGCTCCCAACTCAGTGACCCCACACCCCACCAGCCCTCTTAACCGCCACCAATAACAGCAGCTAACTCTCATTCCAGTGCCCCTTCCCATCCCTATATCCACATTATCAACCTCTGCTTCATAACCCGTCTTACTGGTTTCTCCATGTCTGCTCTGCACAGGCGTATCTGGTGAAGGAAAGGCTTTATCCTTACGTAAGTCAACGCCTGATGCATTTTGCACTACTGAAACTTTAAGTCTTAGGCCCATGACCAAAATGGTCTTTGGCTCACTGAGCATCAACAGAATAATGCACTGTTATTGGGACTGATAAACTTCTACCCCATGTAGCTTTATTCAACTCTGCCATATTCCTGGTGTCATTTAAAACATAGGCATATCTGAATCATGTTAATCATATTATAGAAAATGATTAAGTCTCCCAATGAATCATCACAATATTCACAGAGCACTGTTAATTAATCAATGCTCACTCTTAAAATATTATTGAATATCTTGTTAGATACTTGAAAGTATAACGATGACTGAAGATCAGCAAGGTGTTCAAGTGTTTCAAATGGAATATTTCTTGTTAATCCAATGACTTAGATGTTCTTTGGTACCCGAAAGGAAGATTAAATGCATGGAGCACAGCAGGCCCTCAAGAACTGCTTCCTCAAGAAACATGTTAGCTGCAATAAAGTAGCTTTTATCAGCTTAAAGTGCACAAGGGACTTTCCGCCACTCATTCTGCTATGTGTTCTAAGGATGCATAGATCTGCGGCACTGGAATATGGTAGCATCAGAGGGAGTGAGGTGTAATTTGGGGCATCAGTCTGTGGGAGGGGATAACCTTGAGGGTTGGCAGGGGTTGTAACTGATTGTTGGGAAGGGTTTGGGTTGCAATCAAATTAGGAGGATTGAGTGTCATGTTGGGGAGCGAGTTCGGGATTTACAGTAGTTTACGGGTGTGGAATTTGGAAAGGGGAGCCACAATGAGAGTTATGTTTTCTTAAATTTAAAGTGAACCCACCTAAATCTGACTCTAAGCATTGGGAACTACTTACTCTAGTCCTCTTTAGACTCAAGTTGCCTCCATCTGCCTCCATCAGGCTCCATCTCCCTGAGCTGCAGCTGCCATTCGTGAGCCATACCTAGGCAAATTGATATCACAGAAGCATGTCCATACCTCTGGAAGGCATTGTGCATTGCCAGGTACCTCTGTGCAGACACTTGGAAGACCCAGAATAAAAATCTCACTTTTTGGACCACATGGTAAATCCCTGATTGTGTTTCACAATCAGCCATCCTAAGTACTGCTGCCAAATAGCATACATTAACATAACACCATATAATAGTACTTCCTGAGCTATATTTTTAAAATTGCAAGAAAGATAAAGAATCTTGTGTGCTAACAGTACACAGGAAAGTAAATTTCAATTATCTGAATATATTCTCTTCGATAAGCACTGAATTTACAGAAAATACCTTCCCCTACCTTTCTCCAAATTTCACTTCTGCTTCCCCAAGGCTCAGTTCTACTGAAACCAGTCAGCCTTCAGACACTTCACTTTTAGAATGAATGGCCATGCAGGTGAAGAGAAGGGGACATTTAGACCAGTTTATTTAAAGTTTCCACAAGATCTGGAGAAAGAGCAAGTGAGGAAAAGAGAGAAATAGGAAGACAAACTGAACTGAAGATTCCAGTCATTTGGTTAAATGTTCAAAGAACCAAGGGCAAAGGAAATAAAACCAGAAAATATGAAGCGTGGGTACACTAAGAGAAAGCAGACAAAAACAGACACTTAACAGAACGGAATCTGAACATCTGAAGGGCCAAATAAAATGAGATCTGGAGAAATGCATAGTTAAAATTCTGAAGTTTGCAAAATAAGATGCACAAAAATATAATAGTAAAAAGGATTGATAAAGTATACATTATTTTTTCACTTACATAAATGGGAAACCATTTGCGAGCTACTAGGTTTTCAAATAATTTATCACAATCAACCTATGATCTTGAATGACTTATGTTCTGTACATCAAGAATGATTTAGTGAAGTCTAATATGTAATTAATCTGATTTTCTATGGAACGTGGTATTTAAAATTGCTTCAGTTAAGGAAATATTAATAAAGTTAATTTGTTTTAAAGGGAATCAGTGAGGAATGACCTTTGAGGTTGCCAGTCAAGGACAGGTTAACGAGGACGCAGCAGCATACTCCTTAAATCTGCTACTGACAGGAAGCACTTGAGTGTAAATCTTACCTTTCTTATACATGACTACTGCCATTCTGAATGATGGTTCATGAAAAACAGATCAGGATGCAATTTTCTCTTCTCTTATCCACAGCCCCCACCACCTTGCCCTTCACTCCATCACTAATAGCCACCTGTCTGTTAACTGGAATAACCTCCCTAAACCACTGAGTCTCTGCACCACATCTGCTTTTTTAACATTTTGCATAAAATCTCCTCCCCAACCAAACCTTTGGTCATCCCAGTTAATACCTTCTTCTGTGGCTCAATCTCTGCTTTATTCTAAAAGTGCACCCATAGCTTGCAACATTGTTTGCAGAAATATATAAATGCCTGAGATAAAAGAAGGTTCTTTCTCACCGCAATTTGTAAAAGTGCCTGTTTTTGTTTTAATGGAGACACAAGAGCTTCTGCAGATGCTGGAATCTGGAGCAACACAGACAAAAGTTGCTGGAGGAACTCAGCAGGTCAGGCAGCATCTATGGAGAGAAACGTTTCTCTCCATAGATTCACGAGTGGGAAAATACAAAACAGTTCATCTCTACCCAGGAAAGTATAGCAGAGTGGTATTGTTCATTTCACTGTGATGTCAATGGGTTAAATATATTAGTTTTATCTAGACTTGGACTCATATAAATAAAGACAAAGCTGTGAGCTATATGTGGCACCAGAAGTTAGACTGCTTACACTATAGTGGCCCAAATGAACAGCAAGCATCAGATAGTTATGCTTTTTATTAGTTTGCCTTTAGGTAGTTAAATTCCAGCTATAATTTTGTGCAAATATCAGCTTCTTTGAGCCTTTCTCATCTGCATGTAAACTGCATTGACTTGATTTGGATAATTTTAAGAATAATGAGTTTCCACAGAACCACATATTTCAGATAGACAGGCAAAACCATGGACTAAGTATGTTTTCTGTTAATTCCTACTGTGCCACCTTATAGCCAGTACATGCCCTAAAAGACTGCAGAGGTTTTGTATGTGACATTTTCACATGCGCGTGTGCGCGCGCGCACACACACACACACACACACACACACATGCATATGATTATAAAACATCCCAATTTCCTCAAACCTTTGTCAGTTCTCAACCATATGTCAACTCATTATAACAGCTCTGCCCCAGGCAAAAGAACTGTGCAGAAAATTTCCTGTAATTACTCAGGTTCAAAACAAGTGCAAACTACATCAGAATTTGTAGCACAGTAGGAAACAAAATCATTTTTCTAAAGTTTCATTTGAATATTTTTCAACCTTGTGTTTAAAAAAAAACCCTTACTGTTACCTAATTATCATTTTCTAGTATTGTGAAATGCTTTAATAAAGATTCACGTATGTCACAATCAAATTTCAAAACTTCCCGGATTGCCTCACCAGATATGAATGAATGATAAATGAGTTGCTTCTGTAATCTTCATAAAGAACAAACTTGGGCTCCAATTTTTTCCTCTGAATTTCATCAATTTTTATGTTGAGACATATGCAAATAAGATAAGCAGAAAATTTGACTTCAACGTAATGTCAGCAGAATGGAGTAATTCTTTGTACAAATTCTGCATCACGTCTTTGTTCAAATTCAAAACCCAGGTGTATAATAAAGGATGCCTAAACACTGACAATTTCTCTATGAATGATAACTGTTTATACTAAATTATTTTTAAGAGTGGGGTATAAAATGTTGTCTAAATTGAGGTGTGACCTATTAACCTTGTTAGAATGGAGTTAAAAGGTATTTCTTAATGTTACATAAAATTTAAATTACATTCATCTACAGGAGCAGTGTCAAGCGTACTGAGCTGTGCTAAGGGAAAATAATGTGGAGTACAATATGGGTAATTTGGAATGAATCCACCATATGCTTCAAATAAGAGATAGGCTGCCTTACAACAGTGATACATCATATAATTGCCTTGCCAAAAAATAAGGTAGTGTTTCCAAAGTACACAGAGGCTACTGTAACATTTCTCATCCAAAAATGGTAATAAGAGTTAGGAGATGTCTGCAGTTTCAGACATAATAATCAATGAAGCTGAAGCAGCATGAAATGTCACCATTATTTCATCCAAATAATGTGTGTAAACAGATATACAAGAAACAAACTTCTCTCTCTCTCTCTCTCTCTCACACACACACACGCACACACACACACACGCACACACACACACGCACACGCACACACACACACACACACACACACACACACACACACACACAGGTGACGTGGCAATTCTCCATTTTAGAGCCTGCATCATGGGTGTTGCCAGGATACTGAAGCTCTAGAGGACCTCATAGTAGAGTCTGAGCCTGTCTTCATTTAAAGTCATTCCAAAAGTATTTTCCATCACAAATCCCCTGACAGCAACCTGGAAGAGGAATGCAGTGATTCAATGTGCCTCACCTTGGCTCTGAAGCACTGAAGTTAATTCTATTGCCTCTGCTTCCACCAGCTTGAGATAACTTAAATCATGACAGCAGAAGGAACCTATCAGGTGTGGCTTTCTCAGTTCCAAGCTATTCAGAAAAGATACCAACAAAGGCAGCAATTTCTGCCCTATAGCTCTCTTGATATGTATAGCACTGAATTTTTTTCTGTATTTAAAAACCGTTCCAGTCTAGCAGTGGGAAGGCCTGTGCCAACTGTGCAGACAATCCCAAATTTGTGGGCACTTTTATTAGGCACCCCAAACAGAGGACCATAGAAAGCTACACAGTTTCTTGCTGTCAACATTTTAAAAGAAAAACTAGTGTTGCACAGATGAAAGTTGTGTTGATGTGGCAAAAACAAATTTTGCACACATTCCTGCATGGGTTAACATGAGCTACAGATATTATATGGTATTTTTAGGTGTGAGTTTTGTGTACACCAGCACCGCTTTTGGGACATCTGACTGGCACAAATGATGCCAAGTTTAGTGTAATGCCTAAAATTAGTCTCCAGCGTGATTTTCAAGTATATTGATCTAAATCATGACTAGTTCATTCTGCAGACTCTGAAAACCTTAAGTAACAAACCAACTCAAGAGCATATACTGCTCTCAAAGTCAAATTCAGAGTCACTTTCGCCCTTAGGAATTTTGCTTCAGGATCCCTGCAGGTGTTCTCTTTTGAGGTATGCCATATATGACTGCAGAATAAAACCTTAATCAGAAAAATGGGAAGCTTCTACTTTTGTATGTGACAATGAAGGGGCATTTGGCTGCATTATCCACAGTATGGCTGTTCATAAAGGGCACTCATGCCCTTATGATATTTGCCTTGGAACCTTCTGCCATAAGTGCCCTTTGCACAAGGGGACTGCCTCCTATATGCACTGTTTTTCAGAAGCCCATATCAGTTCCTTTACTTCCCTGGGAGAACACTGCCTCCTGCCCTTCCATCATTATAATGGACACCCACTTCTTGCCAACATACCAAAGAAAAACAAATAACATGCCTTGAAGACTACCACCTGGTGGCTCTGACATCCACCATCATGAAGTGCTTTGAGAAGCTGGTCATGACACACATCAACTCCAGCCTCCCAGACAACCTCAACCCACTGCAATTCACCTACCATTGAAATAAATCTACGGTGGACTCCCTCTCCTTGGCCCTACACTCAGCTCTGGAGCATCTGGACAGTAAAGACCTATGTCAGACTATTGTTTATTGACTACAGCTCTGCCTTCAATACTACAATTCCAAGCAAACTCATCTCCAAACTCCTACACCTGGGATTCAACACTTCCCTCTGCAACTGGATCCTTGACTTCCTGACCAACAGACCGCAATCAGTAAGGGTAGGTAGCAACACCTCCGGAAGGATTATCCTCAACACTGGTACCCCACAAGGCTGTGTCCTCAGTACTCTATTCTACTCCCTATACACTCACAACTTCGTGGCCAAATTCTGCTCTCTTGATCTACAAGTTTGCAGAGGATACCACCATATTGGGCCGTATCTCAAATAACGATGAGTCAGAGTACAGGAAGGAGATAGAGAGCCTAGTGACATGGTGTCATGACAACAACCTTTCCCTCAATGTCAGTGAAACAAAACAGCTGGTCATTGACTTCAGGAAGGGGTTGGTACACATGCTCCTGTCTACATCAACGGTGCTGAGGTTGAGAGGGTTGAGAACTTCAAGTTCCTAGAAGTGGTCCAATCACATTGTTGCCACGGCCAAGAAATCTCACCAGGGCTTCTACTTCCTCAAGAGGCTAAAGGAATTTGGCATCTCCCCCTTTGACCCTCACCAATTTTTAATCGATGCACTATAGAAAGCAGCCTATCCGGATGCATCATGACTTGGTATGGCAACTGCTCTGCAAGAAACTGCAGAGAGTTGTGGATACAGCTCAGCATGTCACAGAAAACAGCCTCCCCTCCATGGACTCTGTCTACACTTCTAAATGCCTCAGTAAAGCAGCCAACATAATTAAAGACCCCACTCCAGACATTCTCTCTTCTCCCCTCTCCCAATGGGCAGAAGATACAAAAGCCTGAAACCACGTACCACCAGGCTCAAGGACAGCTTTTATCTTGCTGTTATAAGACTATTGAATGGTTCCTTAGCACGTTAAGATGGAGTCTTGACCTCACAATCTACCTCGTTCGCCTTTCACTTTATTGTCTACCTGCACTACACCTTCCTTCCAACTGTAACACTTTATTCTGCACTCTGTTATTGTTTTACTTTGTACTACCTCAATGCACTGTTGTAATGAAAAGATCTGTATGAACAATATGCAAGACAAGTTTTTCACTGTATCTCGGTACAGGTGACAATAATAAACTAATTAAATTAAATATGCAATTAAATATTCCAGTCGTTGAAAGACCGCCATAGTACTATGGTGAAGTGTATCCCTTTAAGGACTACTTCCTGAGGTCAGAATTGTGAGGAAAAATCGGGAAAATTCAACCATCAACTTTCATGATTTTGTGATTTGTTTTTAGTTGAACTCTTATAAAAACAGCACAAGCGCAGGGAGGTAGCTTCTTCTGTTTTAAAAACTGGTAATCTCGGGCATTTATTCAGAAGATGGGAACATACAACTAACTATTCATATTGTAACACCTCCTCTACCTCCCTCTCGCCAAGACAACTCAGTTGAAACTAAAGCAATTACCAGTGCATCATAAAGACTGTTTTTTGGAGGCAATCTCTGCAATCTATAATTTACTGTAAAGACATGAATGTTGGGGATCAACCTGTGTCAGTTCTTGATGCAAGGGGCATCCATTCGAAGTATAAAATTCTCATGTTGTGGATTTTGCCTGTTTGTTCAAAGGATTAGTGTTGCTGTTCATAACTTCAGTAATACCATCAACACAAGCAGCCAGCTAGGCTGCCTCTTCACAAAACCGTATGTTCCACATCAAAATGAATTCAAGAAAGGTAGGAGAAAATTATTTTTAAGACTCACATTTCCATGAATTATCCAAGAGTAAATGGCATACAGTTAAATAACACATTTCCTGACCTCAAGATGTCACAGAACACTTCACAGCCAATATAATAACCTGAATAGTAGGCAGTGTATACTGTAGGTAATATAGCAGCCTATCTGAGCACATTAGGCTCCCACAAACAGCAATTAAATAACTGAGCAGATTTTCCACATTTCAGGTTTTTGCTTGAGAAATAAATGTTGACTAGAACAATGGGGCAATTCAATATTCTCTTCAGTGTTTGGTCTGAGGATGGATGAAAACTTGGTTTTATGTCTAATCAGTAGGATGGCATCTCTAACAATCTAAAACTACCACTGCTTTTCACAGTCATGGCACCTGTAGAAAACATCCAAATCAAAAGGCAAGAAATGCTTACACTGAAGAACAACGTTAGTTTCCCCTAAACAAGTTCATTACAAACTGTCTCAATCTTAACCCTTGTCCAGTGAGAATGGTGTAAAAGAGGGTTGGTATTAGTAGAGGAAGCTCATTATGTTACTGCCTGATTTGATGTTATTCTTGCCAATTTTCACTGAGGATTCAACTGGAGGTAGAACATGGTCTATTTTCCATTCAAAGATCATGGTCCAATGACATCATTGGTGATGTTCTGATGATTTCACATCAAACTGGGTAAGACTGTATGAAGCATGGCACTGAAGGTGAATCAAGGCAGGAGGTCAACTGTCCAGCCGAGGCTAGGATTTGATTCGTCCATACTCTTTGCTGATAAAATCTTATGAGCTAGGAGAAACTGGAGCGCTCCGTCTGAAGCTCAACATGAAATTCTTGGGCTTCCCCATCCTTGCCATTGTTTCTTACACTTCATGATGCATTGAACTGAGAACCATTACTTTAGGATCCCAGAGCTGGAATTACTGTATCTTGAGTGATGTGGTTTTCAATTCCATCCACTGTCCTGATGTCAATCTTGCTGATTTCGAGCAGAGAACATTTTTGGAACATTTAATAGAGGCCCATAACTTAAAGTAGCTTGGTTTTTGTACTGACCCTCAAAGAGGTTTGCTCCATCTTCTACCTCCATTCACCTCCTTAGAAATAGGTGAAAGTCTAATTGCTTAGGGTTCTCCTGAGCAGCTAACAGTCCTCTATTCTGAATACTGAATGAATTCAGGACTCCATGACTGCCCCTTTTAATTCTAACAATTCCTCCCTGTTACATTACACTTCTCTGCCTTTTGCTGCGAAAGTGCTTTACTGACATTATGGGGGAGAAATCATACACTGAGTTGGAGGTGTGCACACTATGTCTAGATAGGTCTGTAATGGAAAGGCACTAAAACCTATCCTGTGCTGGATAAAGGGCAAGGGATAATGCAACAGGGTCAAACCTTCCAGAGGCATTGTTTTCATCTTAGTCCTGCTACAGAATGAAGAAACCAAATAGCTAAACAGTAGGAGCTTCGCTGTAAACTGTCAGTTAGCCTCAACACAACAGCAAAAGAGTAGTGTAAAGTCTGTGAATATTTCAGGGTGGCTCAATGTGGTGCTGGGACCTTTGACAGCTTCAATGGGAGCTGACGTGGCTGCCATTTCCAGAAGGGATCATGGGAATGGATTTTGAGAACCCTACAACTCTATTGTGTTCCATACTAAAGCAAAAGAGAGGATGATTTCCACAAGAGCAGCAATAATAAAACTGCACAGCAACCTGCTGTCCTCGATTGTCTTTAACATCTGCAGATGACAGTACAATTTCCGCAACAAAAGAGCTGGTTGTGGAAGCGGGGCAGAGCACATGCCTGTATGTATCGACAGTGCTGAGGTGGAGATGGTTGAGAGCTTCAAGTTTCTAGGTGTAAACATCACCAATAGCTCGTCCTGGTCCACTATGGCCACAAAAGCACACCAGCGCATTTACTTCCTGAGAAGGTTAAGGAAATTCGATATGATACCCATTGACCCTTGCCAATTTTTATTGATGTACCACTGAAAGCATTGGATCCAGCTTGGTATGGCAACTGCTCTGCCCAAGACCACAAGAAATTGCAAAGAGTTGTGGACACAGTTCAGTCCATTACAAAAACCAACCTCCCCTCCATGGACTCTGTCTACATTTCTCACTGTCTTGGAAAAGCAGCCAGCATAATCAAAGACCCCTTCCACCCCGGACATTCTCTCTTCTCCCCCTTTCCGTCGGCAGAAGATACACAAAAGCTTGAAAACTCGCACCAACTCAAGGACAGCTTCTATCCCATTGTTATAAGACTTTTGATTGGACCTCTTTTTTGTTAAAGATGAACTCTGGATCTCACAATCTAAATCGTCATGACGCTTCCCCCTTATTGTCTGCCTGCACTGCACTTTCTCTGTAACTGTAACGCTATATTCTGCATTCTGTTATTGCTTTTCCCTTGTACTACCTCAATGTACCTATGTTCTGAAATGTTGTGTATGGATGGCTTGCAAAACTAGGTCTTTCACTGTATCTCAGTACATGTGACAAAATAAACCAATTCCAAGTCCGTGATTTTTTTTTGTTTCCAAGGATGCTTTGTTCTTAGAAATGTTTAATGGTTCTTTTTTAATCTTTCCTTTTTCTCTAATATTCAGCCATCAAGAAGGCACAAACTATCAGTGTCAGGTGACAAAAACAATTGCTTATTTTGATATATGAACTGAATGTTAGTATCTAAGGGCTGCTGAAAGGGGTAAAGTGGAACAATTTTTCATTCTATCAAAGAAAGGGATTTGAAGCAGACACTTTGGTGAACACCGATGTCTGGTAATCACCTCTTAAGTTATTACTGTCAATGCACCTAGCCAATCATGGGAAAACCTTTCTCTAGTATTACAGTGCAGAACTGCTTATAAGCAAAACATGATTTTTATACACTTATTAACTTAAGTTCTTAAATCTGATAGTTTTAAAATATATTAATAAGAAATGAAAATATTTCTTACTTACACAGAGTATATATTAAAAATGTTTTGACGATGTTTTCTGTTAATTCTAGCCATAATCATGGAATGATAGAAACTGAAAGCAAAGAACAAGGCCATTCAGCCAATCGAGCATGTACAGGTTCTATAAAAGAGGAGTAGCGTTTAGACTCTCAATTCTACTTTTTGCCCATAGCCTTGTAAGACCTGGATGTCAATATAGCAAGGTGCAAATACTGACTGAATTCATGCCTCAATGGTCTACTCCTTTGATTCTAATAGTTTCTCCCAGTCATATTGCACTTTATTGCCTTTTGCTTTGGAATTGCCTTAACTGAACTTTTGGGAGAAATTTAGTTAAGGTGTACGCGTTATGCTTAATTGGCTGTGTGGGAAGATATGTGTAACCAAGGTGAGCAAGCACATCCAACTGCACTCGCACACTTCCCTACCATACATCCATCAGTTAACAATAATCTCTAACAATCAATACTCCCACCTAACATCTAATTGGCCAGAAAACTGACTTAGCACTACTCCAGAGCCCACATCTCACAGGAACCACAGCTGCAGGCTGACAAGGTAAGGTCGAGAAAAGGGTGCTGGCAGACAGAGAATTGACAAGCTCTGGATTGAAGATCATACTAATAGCAAATCTTAGTTTAGACAGACCATTTCCCTCTCCTTCAATAATGTCCTCTTTCTATACAATTTAAATGGTTTAAATGTATCAGGGAAGGTAGTAGAAGCAGATATGATAATGATGTATAAAAGATATTTAGAAAGACGCATAAACAAGCAGGGAATAGAGGGATATGGACCATGTGTAGGCAGATGGGATTAGTTTAGATAGGTTCATGGTCAGTGTAGACATGGAGGCCACAGGGCCTGTTCCTGTACTGTTCTATGTACCCTCTTACATGCACCCTTCCATCTCAGCAATATGATACTTTGTCAACTGCTCCCCTCTGCTATGACTTATATGGTGCAGGCAACAGTGGTGTGATCCCAGTGCATATTATCAAACGCCTTGCAGTTTTTCAACAGTAAATGGTGAACAAATCATACTGCATTGCTTACCAGCAGTTATGATAAGCACTTATGAATTAAGGTGAGCCTATCATCAATGGTGGGAAGGTTACTGAAGGGGATTCTGAGGGACACAATCTACCAGTATTTGGAAAGACAGGGACTGATAAGGGATAGTCAGCAATGCTTTGTACATAGGAAATCGTACCTCATAAATTTGATTGGGTGTTTTTAAAGAGGTAATGAAGAAGATTGACGAGGGCCTTTGACAAGGTCCACATGGTAGGCTAGTCTGGAAGATTAGATCACATGGGATCCAGGGTAAGCTAGCCAACTGGATACAAAATTGGCTTAGTGGAAGGAGGCAGAGGGTGGTAGAGGAGGATTACTTTCTGGATTGGATGCCTGTGACCAGTGGTGTGCCACAGGAATCAGTGCTGGGTCCACTGTTGTTCATCATCTATATTAACAATTTCAATGACAACATTGTTAACATGGTTATTAAGGTTGCAGATGAAACCAAAATTGGTAGTGTAATGGACAGGGAAGATGGTTATCTAAGGTTACAACAGGATCTAGATGAACTAGGGAAGTGGGCCAAGGAATGGCAGATGGAATTTAACTCGGACAAGTGTGACGTGTTGAATTTTGGTCAGTTAAACCAAGGCAGGACTTGTACAGTAAATGGTAGGGCCCTGGAGAGTGTCCAGAATCAGATTTATTATCACTGACATATGACATGAAATTTGTTGTTTTGCAGCAGCAGTACAGCGCAAAGACATAAAAATCTATAAATTACAAAAATAAATAAATAGTGCAAAAAAAAGGAATCATGAGGTAGCATTCATGGATCATTCAGGAATTTAATGGCAGAGAGGACTAAGCTGTTTCTGAATCGTTGAGTTTGGGTCTTCAGGCTCCTGTACCTCATTCCTGATTGTAGTAGCAAGATGAGGGCATGTCCCGGATGATGAGGGTCCTTGGTGATGGATCCACCTTCTTGAGGCACTGCCTCTTGAAGATGTCCTCGATAATGGGGAGGGTTGTGCCCTTGATAGAGATGGCTGAGTCTATAACCCTCTGCAGCCTTTTGCGATCCTGTGCATTGGAAGCTCCATATCAGGCTGTGATGCAACCAGTTCTGTTGTCGAACAGAGAGATCTAGGAGTACAGGTACATAGTTCCCTAAATGTTGCAACACTGGTAGACAGTGCGGTGAAGAAGGCATTTGTCATGATTGCCTTCATCGGTCAGGGCATTGAGTACAGGAGTTGGTATGTCATGTTGCAACTGTACAACTCGTTGGTGAAACCACACTTGGAGTATTGTGCGCAGTTCTCATTGCCCGGTTACAGGAAGGATGTCAATAAGCTGGAAACGGTGCAGAAAAGACTCAATAGGATGTTACTGGAACTGGGGGGCTTTAGTTATAAAGGAGAGGCTGGATAGGGTGGGTCTTTCTTCCCCAGAAGGTAGGAGGTTGAGGGGTGACTTTACACAGGTGTATAAAATCATGAGGGGCATAGATAAAGTGGATGGCCACTGTCTTTTTCCCAAGGTAGTGGAGTCTAAAACTAGAGGACATATATTTAAGTTGAGAGGGGAAAAATTTAAAGGGGATCTGAGAGACAACATTTTTGTACAAAGGGTGGTGGGTATATGGAATGAGCTGCCGGAGGAAGCTGTGAGGCAGGTAAAATTACAAAGTTTAAAAGGCATTTAGACATGTACACGGATAGAAAAGGTTGAGAGGAATATGGTCCAAACACAGGCAAATGGGACTAGCTCGGATAGACATCTTGGTCAGCATGGATGAGTTGGGCTGAAGGGCCTGTTTTTGTGCTGTGTAACTCTATGACACTATGAATTAACCTTGGATATTCCCTTCTTTGAAGGGATACTAATAACAAGTGCAGTATTTCAGACAGATTACCAAAATCACATCCTTAAGAGACACTTCAGCTAAGAGAACAAAGGTACTGATGAAATATCTATTGTAACCAAACTGCCCTTGCATCCGGTTGAAAGTCAATGAAATACGATCTTTCATTCGGAATGCTGGCTACCCTTTCAGACTTTTCTACCTTGTGACAGCAGTTAAATTTATTTTCTGTTCTGCTTCAACAAATATTATAAAATAGAAATACCAACTTGTACAGATCTAATAACCATTTTTGCACTTACAATATTCTTAGAATAAAGTAATTTAGGCATGAACATTGAATTCTCCCACTTTAATCCCCACACCCCTTCCCCTCATGCCCTCCCCCAACCACGCTTCTTCTTTTCTTCCCTTTCCTAACCTATCTCTCTTGTTTCTACCCTTTTTTCTTTCTCTCCTTACCTTTGACCCATTCCCCAGTGGATCTGCTCTCCCCACCTCCCCCGCACACCTGCCTATCGTTATCTCTTATCTGCATCTACCTATCGCTATCTCTTATCTACATCTACCTATCACCACCTTGTGCCCACCCCACCTCCCTTCTTTTGTCCACCTATCACTGCTCTGCTTTTCCCCCCTATATATTGGGCTTCCCCTTTTCCTATCTTCAGTCCTGAAGAAGGGTCCTGACCCAAAACGTTGACTGCCTGCTTTTCTCCACGGATGCTGCCTGGCCTGCTGAGTTCTTCCAGCATCACAGTGTTTTTCATCAGTTTATTCCTTCTATTTTGGCACTAAAGTTCTCTTCCTGTACTTCAAATCATTTAGCACACCAAAAGGAATAACTAGGAGTTAGAACGCATTTCAAATATCCCATGGTCCTGTGCCATGGCTGAATATTATTGGTGTGAACTTGTCCGGGAGAAAATTAAGTGAGTAGTCAAAATAAATATACATTTTTTTCCAAGAAATGATTTCAGCTTCAGAAAATGTTCACTTCCTTCAAAATATAATTCATGAGAAGATTTGGAAAAGATGCTGAATGATGGAAAGATGTTTGCTACTCATTAGCAGGGCTACTTGTTATTGTGGTATTGCATCAATGTTGCTCATAAAGGAGAGTGAGATTAAGTCTCCTGAGGTAACACAATTACTGGGCTTATCAAACAGGACTCAAATGCAATACTGTCCATATTGTGACAGTCCATTAATAAAAGTCTCACACTCCAGCACTAACACAGACCTTTATTTCTTTCCTTATCACTTTGCTTTGGGGTTCTCTGTTTGATTACACTAAACTAAAGATTTGAGTTATGAGCATGAACACACAGATGGACTACTATTAACCCATAGGCAACTTAAGAAGCTCCATAGACGGACCAATTCCTGTGATCTGCAGTAAGCACTCAAATTAGCACAGTAAATACAGGCTGTGACCTTATTATGCTTTCCCGCTTGACTGCAGGACCACAAATGCAGCTTGCCTAACTGATGTAACAAAAAGATTTCTTTTTAATAACTTGAAATTAACCAAGCATTGTTGAGTGTTAATTTTTCAGTGTTATGTACATGGCAATGCTTTTTACATTGTATTAAAAAAATTAACAGAACCCTTGACATTTTACACAGCAGTACGTTATTTAACAAACATTCATACACTGCACACTTTTTATTCAATCCTTCTGGTAAATGGTGAGATTCTGACAGCCATTTCCTAAGTTAACTTACATTTTATAATTCAGAAAACTAGCAGTGAAAAGCAATGTAAAACACCTTAAAGTGTAGCCATTGCAAATCAGGATTTGAAAGAAGAAGGATTGCTCAATGTAAAATGTAAACCTATAATCTATAAATTGAGGATTTTAATTAACACTAGCAGCAATGGTCTAACTAACAAAGTCAGCCAAATGTTCCAATCAAATTCAGATTGTTCTTTAGTAAATTTGCCATGAAACTATCATGAAAACCATCAGAAATATACATTTATCATTGATTAACTTGGAATTGCTACCTTCAGTAAGTTCACCACTAACTCATCAAAATTTATACAGTATTTAAAAAGCCAATAAAACAGTTGTCCATTTGTCCATTATTTCACTGGCAAAAGAATCAGGCATTGTTGCAGCCATGTGAACCTTTATATACTTGAAAGAAATATATGACTTAACAACACATAGCTCTTTCTTATGTATTGTGATAGTAGCCATTTTTATCCTCCATCTCACTTTTAGTTCTTCCCCATACAGTGCCCTTGTTGATCTCTCCTAGTGTATGGTACAGGAGCACTGATGTCTTTCCACAATTGCACTGTGCCTTGTGAGGCAATATCTTGTGTCCTGAAAATTTAGATCTTGTTCTGCTGTTTCACCAGAATCACACCCATCAGGAACTACTATGCATTTCACTGTGTGTTTCGATGTACATGTGACTAATAAAGACATCTTATCTTAGATTTTTCATTTTTTGTGGGGCTAGGGAGAGAGGCTTGGGAGATGGGGGCTGCAGATGACAGTCATTGAGTGGGTTGATTTCAAATCTAATTAACAAAGCCAGATGCTTACCTGCTGAGATGACTAGGAAGTCTGTCTCAAACCTGCAGAGACGAGAGAGATACCAGGCACCCAAGCCCATGCTCGATATATGTATTCCCTTTGAATTGGTAAATTGGTTTATAATTGTCACATACACTGAGGTACAGTGAAAAATTTTGTCTTACATGCCATCCTTACAGATCATTTAATCACATCAATGCATTAAGGTTGTACAAAAGGGCAAACAATAACAGAATGCAGAATTAAGTGTTACAGTTACAGAGAAAGTGCAATGCAGGCAGACAATAAGGTGCAAGGCCATAACAACGTAAACTGTGAGGTCAAGAGTTCATCTTATTGTACTTGGGTACCGCTCAATAGTCTTATAACAGCAGGGTATAAGCTGCCCTTGAGCCTGGTGGTACATGCTTTCAGGCTTTGGTATTTTTTGCCTGATGGAAGGGGGATGCAGAGAAGCTTTATATGGGTTGAGAGGGGTGGGCAAATACATGGCAGATGCAGTATTAATGTGGAAAAATGTAAGGCTATCCAATCTGGTAGCCAAAAAAAGCAGAAAAGCTGATTATTTCCTGAATGGCGATAAATTGGGAAATGAGGAGTGCAACAAAACCTAGGTGTCCATATGTTGCAACAGGCATTATGAATGCAAATAGTATGTTGGCCTTCATGGCAAGAGAATTCAAATAATGGAGTATGGATGTCATGCTGCAATTGTATAGGGCCTTAAGTATTATGAGCAATTTTGCTCTTCTTATCTGAGGAAGCATGTTCTTACTATGGAGAAAGTGCAGCAAAGGTTCACCAGACTGATTCCTGGGATGTTACTCAAAGTCTAAGTTGAGTTTATTGTATGCACAAGTACATGTATGCACAGTTGCAATGAAAAAAAGGAGAGCTGTAAGAAGTTAGACTGGATCTATTAGGGTTATTTTTGCTACAGTTTGGAAGAATGAAAGGGGATCTCATAGAAACACACACATTTGGTGCAGGAAGAACATTTCCGATGGTGATGGAGTCCAGGACTGGAGGGTTACAAATAAGGAGAAAGGTATGTAGGACTGAGAGAAATTTCTTCACACAGAGTGCTGAACTTGCTGAATCCTCTACCACAGGAAGGCGTTGAAGCCATATCATTACATACATTCAATAAGGAATTAGATGTAATTCTTAGAACTAAAGGGATCAGGGAATATGGGGAGAAAGCAGGTACAGGGAATTGAACTTGGATGATCAGGCACGATCATATTGAATGGCACAGTAGGCACCAATGACTAAATGGTCTACTCTTCCTACCATCTTTCTGTATAAATGAAATATAACTTTAAACTGGATAATTTTGTGAATTACTGAACCACCCATATACCACCATACTCCTAGGTTGCCTTTCTTTTATATTAATGAACATTATGAAATATTGAACCTAGTTTTGACATTGTTACACTGTCATAAATTATTTCTGTAGAAACGAGCTGGATTTGATTTTTCTCAGAGTCTCTGGGAAATAATATGACGGATCTTCAGATAAATGATCAGAAGTTATTTCCATTACAACAGAAAATGTTATAATGTTAACAAAACTGTAGTCACTGTAACATAACATAATGAGAAACTAACTATAATTTAAGTTGCAATTAATATTGAAAGTCTGAATTTCCAATTCCTACTTAAAAATTCAGAACAATTTACTTTTTTCTGTCAACTGTTTCATGTGATATTGAAGCCAAGCAAATTTGTTTATACAACCGACAACAAAGCCTCTTAAAATGTTTAATCCTTTCAACTGAATATCAATCACAGTTTGACCTTGCAGGATTGTCTGGACCCTACTGAAGCATAACAAGAAACATGGGCTTTCTGTTCATTGCCTTCAATCATTATAAAATAGATACTACCTTAAAACTCCCTAAATGTTTCTAAAAAGTTAACCTCCTGATTCAGTCCATTCAAGCAAGAGTGAGAAGAAAAAGGATGCCACTTTTGATTATGAAGTCCCTCCACCCTTTATTAAGGCATCCCTTTTAAAGAATGGAAATTGCGCTGCTGGGTTATCATTGTGAACCATATTAGCCTTTCTGACTGTAATGATGAGTTTAGATCCAAGAATCAGGATCATCATGGTTGTACCAGCATGACTATTGTCATTATTTAGTTCACACCAATGATACTCAGAAACAGGAATAGTTGTATAATTGTTACATTAACTCCATATAAAAGCTGTACCCAGAACTTTAAAACAAATGCACTGCTCATCTGCTCATCCTGTTTTCCTATTTTCCTATTCTTTAACCTTTTATATTCTCTTCATTTATTTTTGTTACTTCCACTTTGTGTACTTCATTAGCTCTTCTACTTTTTAAACTCCCATTTCTGGCACTAATTTTCAACATTAGGGCAAAAACCCCATTGCAAATGCTATCTGGCTTTTAGACTGTTTAGTCAGCATATGAAATCATGGTGGTTCAGAAATTTACAGTGTTGGAAGTGTTGCCACAAATGGTCATTCTTTGGTACATTTACAACACAAATAAAGATCTGTTACTGCAGGATGAGTCATCTTATCTATAGTGCTGGCAATTTAGAAAAGACAAGATAACTTGCCCGCAATTTAGGGCAGGTCAATGGTGACTACAAGTTATTTGTGTTGGCAATAGCATGCATCAGTTTAAAATGCCTAAAATTGTTATTAATCTATCTGAAATCAATGTTTCTTTTCTGCGGGGCTGGACTAATGTTCCTAGGACTGTATTCTTAGGCTGAAGACTAAGGACAACCTTTCTCAACAGGAATTCACACTTGGCAGCTATAATGGATAAGAACGTGGAACATGTTTCTATTTAAGGCAGGTCAGATAAATTAAGAGTGCTGTTCATTATCACACTTACTTCAGATTTGTGCTCCAGTTTTACATGTCCTGCCTTTCTGCCTAATCCACAAACACTCACAAACAGTGCAATGGATTACGTCTATGTACGCGGAATGTATTCTTCCAAATTATGTGCTGGTTATGAGGAATCCTACCCATGCCCTTCCCCCTCCCCCACAACAACTTTGAAAATTACCTTGGCACTGCCACTACATTTAACTGTGAAATAATTAAAAAGAGAAAAGATTTACATTTATACAGCATGTTTCATAACAATATCTGAAAGCACTTTATAGCCAATGACAACTTTTAAAGGTTGTACTGTGGTAAATGCAAATGCCAATATGCACATAGCTAGGTGCCACAAACAACAAAAGGGAATTCTTTTTTGAAGTTGATTGTAGGACAAATACAGGCCAGAACACCAGGGAAAACTCCCCTTCTCTTCATCATAAAAAATCCTAAGGGCACTATTTACATCCACTTGAAAGGACACATTTAACATCTCTAGTAGTGGTTTATACAGACTGGTTTTAGAAAACTGTACACTAGCAGGGAGCTTCAACTCCAGAGAGTCCATACTGGGAAATGGTGGATACATTTGCTGAGAGATCCTGTCCATTAATAACCTACATTCATAGATAGCCTAAATTTGTCAACATGGCATTTACTGGAGGGCTCAATAACAGTATAGTTATACATTTCATACAGCAATATAGTAAGCTTCAGGATCAGGCAAGTGCTAAAGAAGTGCTGAATATGATCAGATAGTGGCTATTTCAGGGTGATTTTACACTGGTTTTCACTTTCTTGCGAAGAAAGGTACCAATGGCAGGATTCTCTTATTGTCTCTTGTGAATAATATCAAACCCTCCATTTGTAGAGGTATATTGCGAATTGAAAAGCTGGTGGAATACACAGTAACAAGTTAATCTGCTATAACTTGCTTTATGTTTCTACCAAAGTGCAATTTCAAACCAATATCAATTGTAGCAGAGGGGCAGAGTTGCTACACAGAAGGAAGGATGGACCATCCTGTCACCAACACCAAGTGCTGTGCTGCTCTGTGCATCTCAAGCGAGACATGTGATCATGAGGACAACTCGTCTAAATAGAGACGTGGGGCTTACGTCAAAGCATTAAATTCCAATAGTAAACTTGAGAATCTGAAAAAAACTATGGAAATTAGAGGTCGTTAGAGTGATCTTGAGCTTGTGAGGTATCACAAGAACACAAAAAAATAGGAGGAGTAGGCCACCAGGCACCTTTAGCCTACCCTGACATTCAATATGATCATGGTTGATCTCTGTTGGCCTCAACTCCACTTCTGTGCCAGCTCCCCATAACTCTCAATTGCTCAAGCTTCCAAATGTTTATCTGTCTCTACCTTAAATATATCTAATGATCTGGCTTCCACCATCCTCGGAGGCAGAGAATTCCAGAGATTAACTACCCTCTGAGAGAAAAAAAATTGATGTATCTCAGTTTTAAATGATCAGCCACTTACTTTGTAGCTATGTCTCCTTGATCATGACTCACCCACTAGTAAAAACATCTTAACATCTTTCCTGTCAAGCCCCCTTAGAATCTTATATGTTTGAATAGTTCCTAACATATTCTTCTAATTCTTCTAAACTCCAAGGAATACAGATCCAAACTGTCTCACCTTTCTTGATAGGCAAGTGTAAATAACTCCCCACAGATGACGATGGCAATCTGAAGCACCACACCAAGAAAAATTTTTTAAACTCTTTCCATGTGTGTTTAACCTAATATGACTGAAAGCAAAGGTATATCTCAACTGAAAACAATAATGAGTCAGTATCGCATTATATGAGAAAAGTCTGAAGCCAAATGGTCACTTTCAGAAAATCACTAACATCATAGCATTTTAATTGTTATACATGACTCTTACTTTTGACTTCTGTATGTTTTAAGACTGTGCTTTCACACAAAACAAAAAACATCTTTAGGGACAAATTATGATAAAATACAGGGATATATATTAATATTTCTTCAGTGCGAGATGTGGAAATTGATTAATTGGCTATTGTAAATTGTCATTAATGTAGGTGGTAGGAATGCTCTGAGTGCCATCATAGACACAATAGTTTGAATGGCTTCCTCCTCTGTCATGAGAAATATGAGAAGTGGGTTGTGTTCCAGTGTTAGACAGGAGAAATATTAACATATCTCCCTGTATTTAGCACTGAGATTTGTCCCTAAGATATTTTTTGCTTTGTTTGAAAGCACAGTCTAAAACACACTTAAATTAAAAGAAAGATGAGTGTATAACAATTAAAATGCTGTCATTAGTGATTTTCTGAAAGTAACCATTTGGCTTCAGTCTTTTCCCATATGATGTGACACTGACTCCTTTTGTTTTCAGTTGAGATGTACCTTTGCATTCAGTCATATTAGGCTGAGCCGCATTCAACCCACATGGAAAGAGCTTTAAAAATTCTTCTTGGTGTGGTGCTTCAGATTGCCATAGGCATCTGTAGGGAGTTATTTACACTTGCCTGATGCATTATTACTTTCACTGCTGTTCAGCATATCTTTCAAGCACTAAAGGGGCCAAGCAATATACTGGAATGAAGGTAATCAACCTTTGTGCTCAGTGGATTCGAATCTATATCCCTCTTTAGATTAGAATTATTATGAGTTTGATCTGCCACTTTGCAGACTGTTCCTCAGGAAGATGTCCATGTAAATCATCTTGTGCTTGAGAGTACCTACATTTTGCAAAGTGGTTTTGTTGATGTCAGTATGATTACTTCAGCCAAACTGTTTTAGAGCTGTTTCCATGGATAAGTTAACACCTTCCAGCTAAAATTCCTGTGCATTATAACAAAGTCAGTGCAAGAAAAGGGGGCTTCCCAATGCTCCTTTCTATCAGTGGGAGGGAGGCCAACATGAGGACTGAGCCAAAGCTGATGGCAAATAATTTACTCACAACTTACAAATTCTCAGTGACTATTATATTGTGATTTTGCACCTGAGGTCAAGAGCATTGCAGATTCAATGTAGCTGTGCTGTGCAAGTCAGCACAAATTCACATTTGAGGGTAATTAAAGAATGTACTAAAATAGGACATAAAGGTTTTGTATGTGGCTGGTTATTTTGGAATTAGATTATTGTGCTGAATGTTTATGGTTTAGTTGTTGCTGATTACAATGGTAAATTTATTCCACCTTGAGGATTGAAATCTGTTTTTAAGGTGGTTCCAGCAAATTTTTTCTGGATTATGCTTGAACCCATTCTCCCAGGCCAAATATTTCAGGCAGGAAGGGAGGCTCCTTGGAAACATTGTTTTAGATGAGAAATTAATTCAGTTGCAATACAAATTGGATACAGTGCATTATAACATCTTGAAGTTCCATATGGGATTATTATTAAACAAAGTTTGAGATCAAGTCACATGGGATATTTTGATAGATCAAAACCTTGGTAAAAACAGATTTAAGGATTGTCTAAAGAAGAGAAGGAACAGTACGGAGAGATTTAGGGAGGAAATTCCAGAGACTGGCATCCAGACAGCTGAAAGCAAGGTTGAAAATGGTGAAATGAAGGAAACCGTGGAAGAGCAGGAGGTCACAGCTGGAGATGGGCAGGGATCTTTGCTGGTTCTGGGCTGGATGAGGGGATTATCAGGACATGAACAGGTTAGAAAACAAACATAAAATATTAAAATAGCAACATTGTTACAAGAGTAAGCACAGGGGGAATGGGTGACTGGGACTTGGTGCATGTTAGAATAAATGCAGCAGAATTTTGGTGAGCTAAATTTATGCTGAATAGAAGATGGGAGACTAGCCAAGAGACAACTGGAATGCTTAAATCTGGATGATTATAGGCGTGGATAAAGGTTTCAGTAACAGATGGCTCGAAGCACATGATCAAAGCAATAGTACGTCAATCAAACTTAAGTGAGGGACAGGAGTTAAAAATTGCCTGAGCATTTTGCTGCAAACATTCTGAGAATTTCCTACTTGCCCACTCCTTTCACAATCAATTCTTGCCCTGTAGGATTTTGCAGCTGTCAATTTATCAGTTAACACTGTACAATGGGATATCAGGCACGCCAGATTAAATCTGAAAATTGTTTCCCTCAATACTAATTTCTCAACCAGAAAATTAGCATGACAATGATCAATTCCTCTCTCCAAAGACTTGAGCTAAAGATGTACCTGGGAAATTCACAAACCAAATGTATGGATCAGAGATATTACTGCATGCCACCATGATTCCAGGTTCAAAAACCATTCTGTTATCAGGTGTTTTCATTTGGGATGGAAGTGTTGTCCTGGGCTAAGGAAAGGAAATCATCCACAATCTAATATTGACTAAAAATTATTTAATTGTGTAAATGCTTTAAAAATTAAAGAAGCCTCATATGCTTAATTATAAAATGTTATGGAAATACATAGGATCAGAATGGCTTTCAGTTGGTAGATTATGTATGTAGCCAATTGCACCCCAGTGGCAGAAATAGAAGAGATCAGTCCCACGAAAAGTCACATCAAAACATTAGTCAACATTGTCAGTTTTTGAATTCCTTGGCACTCTTCAAGCATTTTGTTTTTATTTCTGATTTCTTTGTTTTTATAGATACAACTGTACATATGGAAGGTAATCTAAATGTGAAGAATGATCAACACTGTCTAATCAATGCATTGCATACCATCAATGGTAAAAAAAACTTTATGGAACAGATGAAGGTTCTGCAATGAGAATAAGCTTATTAATTGAACAAGCATCACCAGGACAAAGAGACATTGGATAACTTAAATCTTATGCATTCTATAACGAATTAAAGTGATAGACATGGGTTGGAAGCAATATTTTGTTGCACAAAAGGACTAAAGTGTCTGTCGCAACATAACAAGCCTAAAAACTAGAAATATCAGAGGAACTTGAGTCCATCACACATCATGGGTTATGGGAAGGTAGTTGTAATTGAGAGAGACACAGAAGTCCCATTTGGGGAATTGAGGATTGGGGTTTCAAAGTTTCAGTCTCTTTTACAAGTTTACACTCACAATGCAAGAAAGTTGCACTGAAGCACTCTCTTATGAAATGGAGCAAATTATACTGATGTATTCACAATGGTTCTGATGATCAATCATAAACCAAAATCCAATTTAGAGTCTTAGAATCGTACAGTACAGAAACAAGCCCTGAAGTCCACCAAATTCATGCTAACCATCAAGCACCAATCTACACTTATTCCTTTTTATTCTCCCCGCATTTCCATTGACTCCCCCTAGAGTCTACCACTCACATACACGTTAGAGGCAATTTACAGTAGCCTGTTAACCTACCGATCTGCACATCTTTAGGGTGTGGATGGAAACTGAAGCACCCAGAGGACATGCGCTCACAAAGAGAATGTGCAAGCTCCACACAGACAGCACTGGTCATCAGGATTGAATCTAAATCATTGGAACTGTGAGGCAGCGGCTCTACTAGCTGCAAAGCTGCCCTGTCTTTCTCCTCCTTTTCCCCATTTGTTAAGGTGCTGACTCATGTTGTTGCGCTGACAATGGCCTTTTATCTTATTCAAGTGTTCACTTCCTTTGTGCAAGCTAGAAAGAGAAGTATTACGCCATTTTTCTCCAGGGGAATTTCAGCTCAAATAATATACAAGTCTTCCCACACAGTGTCCATGTAGATTATCTTATAAAGGATAAAGGTCCTGATATTTACCAAGGCTAGGTTTAAGAGCTATGCAAATGAGTTATGTAAGTTCAGGTTTCTATGAGGGCCACAGAATATTTTTTAAAAATCAGATTCATTCCCCCAAAACAAACCTGATGGACGGTTTTCCAACCCATCTGGAGAATGTTGCAGAAAAGATCTCAGGCTCAGTTCATACAGATTTAATGGATGTCAATGCAAATTGCACTGGGGTTTAGCCCCGTGAAAAAGCACTGGACATTTTGTTGCATTTTTAAGTTGCCTGGGGGTCTCCTGAGATGTCCTGAGGAAATAGAGTGCAATGTGCCACTGAAAACTTCAGACCCTCAGCAGAGCAATTTACATGAGGTGTGTTTTTTTTAAGAGTCATACAGCATGGAAACAGGCTCTTTGGCCTAACTTGTCCATGCTGACTGTATTGCCCAGCAAGTTAGTCCCATCTCCCTGGTCCTGGTTTGGCCCATAGCCCTTCAAATCTCTCCTATCCATGTACTTATCCAGATATTTTTTAAATATTGCTAATGTGCCTGCCTCAACCACTATTTCTGGCAGCTCATTCCAAATACACACCACCTTTGCGTGAAGAAGCTGCCCCTGATGTCCCTTTTAAATCTCTCATCTCTGATCTTAAGCACCCCCTCCCTGGGAAAAAGACTATGTGCTTTCACCCTGTCTATGCCCCTCATGATCTTATATACCTCTATCAGGTCACCCCTCAATCTCCTGTTCCAGGGAATAAAATCCTAGTCTACATAACCTCTCCTTGTAATTCAGGTCCCAAGTCCAGGCAACATCCTGGTAAATCTTATCTGCACTCTCTCTAGTTTAATAACATCTTTACTGTAACAGGGTGACAAAGACTGTCCACAATACTCCAAGTGCGGCCTCACCAACACACCTTACATAACTGCAACATAACTTCCCAACTCCTATACTCAATGTCCTGACTGATGAACGCCAGAGTGCCAAATGCTTTGTTTACCACCCTATCTACCTGTGACACCGCTTTTAGCAAACTATGTTCTTGCAGTCCTAGGTCCCTCTATTCCATAACACTCATAACATTTATCCACCTTAATGCACTTTAATGCACTCCAATACCTCCTCCCTGCTAATTCGTATGTGACAGCACCACTCACTTCCCCCATTTCCTTAGCTTCCATTGTTTCTCCACAGTAAAAACTGAAGAGAAATATTCATTAAAAATCTCACCCATTTCCTTTGGTTCCACACACAGACGGCCATGATAATCTTTAAGGGGACTTACTCTCTCCCTAGGCACTCTTTTAATCTTAATATAGCTATAGAATCTCTTGGGATTTTGCCTCAATTTTCCTACCAGATCCTTCTCATATCCTCTTTTTGCCCTCCTAACGTCTCTCTAAGTTCACTCCTTCACTTCTTGTAGTCATCAAGAGTTCCCAATTGCTTATGTGCAGTATATACCACCCTCTTTTTCTTAACCAGAGCCTCAATATCTCTCATCAACCAGGGTTCCCGAAACCTGCCAGCCTTGCCCTTCACCCAAATAGGAACATGCAGGCCCTGAACTCTTGACATCATACTTTTAAAGGCCTCCCACTTGACAGATGCTCCTTTCCTTGCAAACAATCTCACCCAATCAAGCACTGCAAAATCCCACCTTACGGCTCCAAAATTTGCTATGCCCCAGTTCAGGACCTTAACCTGTGAACCAATCATACCCTTCTCCATACCTATTTTAAAATTAATAGAATTATGAAAATTAATAGAATTATGGTCAATGGACCCAAAGTGCTTGCCAACAGACACTTCAGCCACTTACAAACCTATTGTAAGCTTTGTCAGTCTCACTGAACAGAAAAGCAGCCAAAGTAAACATCTAGCATGTGCCAAAGTGGTACCTGTCCAGCTCTGCTAGAGTTGGCATAATTAATCACAGCTGTCACATCATAGCACTTGTTCAAAGTTAAATAATCCATTGTTTTTGAGGCTACTTTCCACATTGGTTTGTAGCCAGGATCAGGAACCCTAGACATATTTTTAATCCCGTTTAGGGACAATTCCACATCAAATATCGTTTGGTTGAGATCGGTTGGTTCAATAGTCTGCTGATCAAAGTTGAGACCACTTTGTTCTTGACATTGGTATGAATGGTAAGAACCAGCAAGAAATTAATTGCTTTGTTTTCCTTTGGTATAGTCAAATCTTGTGGAGACATGTTGGAAATTAGAATTCTCTACACTGATACAAACACAGTTGATCTGGTAAATGTGGACTTCCAAAAGATTGTTGTTAAAATGCCCCATAATAGACTTGTCATCAAGACTGAAGCCCATGGAATAAAGGAATGGATAGAATATTTGCTGAGTATCAGGAATCAGAGAGCAGTAGTGAAAGGTTGTTTTCATACTGAAGGAAAATGTACACGTGTGTTGGAACTAGGACCACTGTTTTTCTTTATATACATTAATGACTTAGAAGAGGGTACACAGAGCACAATTTCAAATTTGCACATGACACAATATTGAGAGGCATAGTGTACCTTAAACAGAATAGTAGCAAACTTCACAGACAGATCGACAAGCTAGTGAAATAAATGGATAAGTGACAGATGAAATTTAATTCTGAGAACTGCAAAGGAAGAATGAGAAGAAACAATATAAAGTAGAGAGTACAACTTTAAAAGATATATAAGTGCGTAGTTCATCGAAGGTGGCAGGACAGATAGTGGTTGGATATAAAGAATATGGGACCTTGGGCTTTAGAAATAGAGGTGTATGGTACAAAAGTGAGGAAGTCATAGTGAACATTCACAAAACATTTGTTGGCCACAAGTGGAGTTTTGTATCCAGCTCTGAGCACTACATTTTAGTAAAGACTAAGGGCTTTAGTAACATTTTAGTAAGGGCTTTGGGGAATGTGCAGAGGAGATATACTAACATAATTCCACGGATGAGGTACTTCAGTTTTTTTACAGACTGGAGAAGCTGGTATTGTTCTCTTAAAACAACAGGTGATCTGTATAGATACTTCAAATCATGAAGGGTATAGGGATGTCTTACCATTGGCAGAAGGGCCAGGAACAAAGGGACATGGAATGAAATAAAAGAACCAAAAGTGACATGAGGAAAAACTTTTTTTGACTACATTGAGTGGTTAATATCTGCAATACGTTGCCCAGGGTTAATAATGGATTCAACTGCAGTGTTTAATAGGGAACTGGTTAAGTATCTGAGTGCAATGAATTTGCAAGGCTATGGGAAGAGGCAAGGGGAGTGGGATGAACTGGATTGCAGACCCAGCAGGCAGAAAGGCCTCCTCCCATGCTGAGACCATTCTGTGATTCTAGCTGATCTCCTATGGCATCGCAATACCTCTACAGTCTTAAATGCCTTATCTCAATGTTCTTAAACCATACATGATAACAAGTTTCAAAACAATATATAACAGGGATTGACACCATAACAACATGGAATATAAATAGAATGAGCAGGGGAACTTAAGTTACAACAGAAAGTGCTATTGGTTTAGTTGAACTACACAATGTCAGAAAATATATAAGCCACATAAACCACATTCAATAACTGTCACTCATAATCATTAATCATTACTGCTTACAACTGAAGCACAATCAAGCACCAGTAAATGAATGAGTTAATCAGTAAAATGAACAGTGGACATCTGACCAAAGCAATAAGAAGCCCATCAAAATAAATTAATGAATTAATGGAGCAACAATCAATATACAAGTAGATTCTAGTGATCAGTAAAATCATAGAACATTAGAAACCAATGAAATGGTAGATTATTGGGCAGCAGGAATCAGAAAATTAAATCTAAAGGGCAAAGAGCAGCATTGGTTAATACGGCAATAGATATTCTGGCAGCACTAAATTGCTAGAGTTGTGTACACTGGCAGGTATCTAAATTAACTGATCAGTAGGTAGCAGTGAATTAATAAATCCTCAATGCAAATTAATTAATTAGCATTGGCACTGCAGTCAACAAATAAATGAAAAGGGCATCAGGCATCAGGGAATTAATACATTCATGCAACAATAGGTAATACTGCACCAAAGTTGAATGGATAAGCAGGCGTGGTTTGGGTTGACATCATACTATCGACACAAAATGACGGATGTACAGCTTTCAAACTTTGGTGAGGCCACCTAACATTGTGCATGCATTTGCATTGATGATTAAATAAAGCTGACTCTGGAAAGAATGAATCTGCCACAAGTGGCACAACTGGAAGTGTCATTGGCTGATGACGGCAGGCGACCACGGCTCTGTGGCCTTGTTTATGGTACTGGTCTCAACTGGGAAACCGTTGCATCAATGATTGTCATGGTGGCACATCACTCCCCACAGTCAAAACCAACAGCTACTGTTTCCCACATCATAATACTGAAGGCCTTCAAAGCTTTCTTACTTAAAATGGAGCTCATAAATAGATGTAGAGGTGGAAATACTTATAGCCCATTTGTGTTACAGGTTTTCTTTAATGTTGACACGAGACAGAGGGATAAATAAAACAAACGGGAAGTGAGGCCAAGGTAAGAGAGCATGACAAATACATGAGGAGGTGTGGGCAGGACACCAGGAAGGTTAGTTCAAAGCTGTTGAGAGTTGGTTGTTGGAGAGCCACACCACATGGAAATGGACCATGTTTAGAAAGTCAGACTTTAATTACAGGCAGGAGAATAGTGAAGCTGGAAGTTGGGAAAGGGACACCAGTAATAGGAGTACACTGAAACACAATACACCCAAGAATGTCAGGCAAGATGGGGAATGGCAAGGAGGACAGGAGAAGAAATCAAATACAACAATTGAAAATTTAAAAATATGACAGGAAGAATTGTGTGATTTGTCACAGAACTAACAATAGTGTGGGTGGCTAAACACTAATCTCATCATGAATACTGATATCACAATCATATTTTAGTCGTTATGCAACATATTATTACTGAATTGTAATTAAGTTAAAGGGAAAATCTGAAGTATTTTAATTTTTTCAGTAGTTCATAGGTTATTCCCAAGAGCGCAGGAGAATGAGGGGAGATCTTATAGAGGTATACAAAAGTATGAGGGGTATAGATAGGGTGAATGCATGCAGGCTTTTTCCCCTAAGGTTGGGTGAAACTAGAACTAGAGGAATAGGTTTAGGGTGAAAGGTGAAATGTACAAGGGGAATCTGAGGGGAAACTTCTTCACTCAGAGGGTGATGCGAGTGTGGAACGAGCTGCCAGCGGAAGTGGTAGCTGTGGGTTCAATTGTAACATTTAAGAGAAGTTTGGATAGGTACATGGATGGGAGGGGTTTGGCGGGATGTGGTCCGGGTGCAGGTAGATGGGTCTAGGCAGAAGATCAGGTCGGCATGGACTAGATGGGCCGAAGGCCCTGTTTCTGTGCTGTAGTACTCTATAACCCCCTGACTCTATAACTCTGCATGCTTCAAAATTGAAGAATCGTGTGGGATTTCAGTGTTAATCCATTCCTTCCACCTGGACAGTATGATCAGCAACATGTAACAGAACAGTTTGTATTATCCTAATTACAATGCCAGTGCTACAGTTAACGTCTAGCAAAGGCAAAATCCAGACTTATGTGTAATGAAGAAAATATTTGGAAAATTGGACTGCATCTTTTTACACTGGAAATTATTGAAAATGTGTAGCAAGACAGCTGCACTAACACTGATCATTTATTTGTACTTGAGCACTACTAACTATTGAACAACCATTCGTTCTGTCTTTCCTTGCACTTCTATAATAGTACATTTTTCTAAGAAAAGCAAATTGTTGAAAGCACAATTGTTTTCCATATTGATGAACGTGCTTGGTTATTATCCAAAAGAATGCAGACATTGTGCTCTGCCTGTCCCTGTTACTCATTCAGACACAGCAAAGTGAAAACTCAACATCTTATTTTGTCTAATTATGGCATTCATGATCATTATACAAGATGGAAGTTTTATGTGAAATGTAAGTGTGGGACCTTTACAATCATGCCATGACAGGGGTTTGCTTTGATACTTGGAAGCAAAACAGAAGCTGGTAAATAAAAAAAGAGAGCTTTAAATTTTTAAGTACACCCATTCATTAAATAAAGCACTAATGTGATGGCTACTAATTTGCTGATATTCAAATCAGAAAGAATTTTTGTTCAAACCTTTCAAAGCTCATTGCATACAAACATAAAAGATTAATCAATATGTTTCTTTTGGTTGGAATCCAATCAATATGTTTCTTTTAACTTCTGACATTGACAGCTAGTACCAGCAAATCAATAGTGGTCCTATCCACCTTTGTCTTGTCTTTTCTGAATCATTCAGACTGAGGCCAATGATTAGCAGCCAACTGGATTCAGGCTCAGGCTTCCTGAACTTACTGAATGTTATTTGCTATATTGCAGAATCAAACTAGAAGCAGTGGCTTCAATGGCAATTCTCAGCAGTCAGTCTAGAGTATAGATCTTAAATCCCTCTCTGAATTAGGTTTAAAGATGCATCCCATGCACAAAATAATGGTGGGAATAAAAATCTTCAGCTCTCCTGGCCAGAGAATGTCATAAGTGTGGCGACTCACCGTCTAGTCGGGCGAACCGGCTCGGCAGTCGGGTCGCGCGGCGTCGGAGCGACGAGGCCCAAGATGGCGGCGGGCCTCGTCTTTCCGAGCGACAGGGAGAACCCGCGCGCGGGAAAGTCCTGATGACGTAGGACTTACGTCATTGCCGGTTTTTTTGGGCGGGAGTTTTTCTCCCTTAAAGGGCCCGCACAAGGCGGGAAAATAAACCAGTTCTGTTTGGCAATCCTCCGAGTAGAGTCTTGTTTTATTCCACGGTAGCAACCGCTACATTGGTGACCCCGACGGTCCAAACGGCTTTTGGACCCGCGAAATGACTGACATCACAACTGATTCCTGTGCCCGAGCGCTGCTCACAACTTGGGTCTCACGTTTTGGCGTTCCGGCCCACATCACTTCAGACAGAGGCACCCAATTCACTTCCAGTCTCTGGGCTGCATTAGCGAACTCGGGCGCCATTGCAACGACCATATGAGGGACCGTTCCGAGTCATACGGAATAACGGATCCACTTTTATTTTGGACATTGGAGGCAGGGAACAGGTTTTCACGGCGGACCGCCTCAAACCGGCCCATTTGGTTCTGCAACAGCCTGTCGAGGTTGCCACGCCACGACGCAGAGGCCGCCCCCCTAAGCGGCAGCTGGCGCAGCCCACGGACCTTGGGGACTGTCTCGCCGGTTCTGGGGGGGGTTGTGTGGCGACTCACCGTCTAGTCGGGCGAACCGGCTCGGCAGTCGGGTCGCGCGGCGTCGGAGCGACGAGGCCCAAGATGGCGGCGGGCCTCGTCTTTCCGAGCGACGGGGAGAACCCGCGCGCGGGAAAGTCCTGATGACGTAGGACTTACGTCATTGCCGGTTTTTTTTGGCGGGAGTTTTTCTCCCTTAAAGGGCCCGCACAAGGCGGGAAAATAAACCAGTTCTGTTTGGCAATCCTCCGAGTAGAGTCTTGTTTTATTCCGCGGTAGCAACCGCTACATAAGTATTTTTTTAAAGAAGGGTCAATGTCCAAGTCTTGTCAATGCATGGGAATTCCTGGAAGCCTCTTATGAAACAGTTAATCAGTTGTCAAAAAAGAACGCAAGATATTTCTATACTGAGCAGTAAATGCAGGTTTTTTTTGCCTGGATGAAAAGTTGGAAGTCAATCCCAAGATTTGTAACTGCACCTTTTATGTCATTTAGTGTAGGAGAGATCACGGCCAGACGATCATGGTCAGAACAAAAGTGGGGCAACTTTAGGGGTCCAAGCCTGGGATGTGACCAAGTCCTGGAAAAAAACGAATGTGCCAGTTAAAGATCAGTCCACTACAAGAAAAGGCACGTGTTTTCATTTTGGAAAAACTTGGCCATCCCATCTCAATTCCCAGATAAGCCATGTTATCAAGACTTTTGACTTTCCAAAGCAGGCTACTTGGGATATTTGCTTTGGTTCTCCTGATCCTGTAGTCCTTGATGGGGTCAGCATCAGAGGTTGCATTAGGCAGATCTCAGTGTTTATACAAGGTTCAGCAGCATGTGAGATTTAGGCCCCAATGTGCAGAGTCATTCTCATTTCCAGGATCTTACTGATCCACAAGTATAATTTTGTAAAACTGGAGAATCAAATTTGTCTTCACTCATTATCAGGATGGGTAGATTTCCGCTATGTAGCAACTATAAGAAACCTATTTATGGAGAATGGATTTATGATATAGAGATATCTTTTCTCACTCCATGGGTATTGTCCAAGTGCTTTGTCAGAGGCATAAATTTATGTTTCTTTCTATAACTACTTGAGCTGCACTGCTTTGTACAAAGGTGTTAATTATTACTGTCTATTTTTTAATATCTCCTTCACAAACCAAAGATGGTTCATATAATTATGAGTATCTCACCCCATTGACGATGGCAGATCCACCAAGAAATTGACAAGCTAATGGGTAATGATGATTTCTGTATTGCGCAGGTCTAGTTCATATAAAATTACAGACTCTTGTGCTTGGGCTCTTGTGTTGGCTGATTATGGCAGAATTCTTGCTTGCCTCTGTTTTCGTTGTCTAATAATGGACAATATATAGGGTCTTAAATAATGAAAATGTGAATTGGAAAATTACTATTTGTGTGACAAGTGAGAAAACAGAAAATAGGATGTGATTTTTGCTCCATGTCCAATGGATGGCTCTTGATGAAAAAATGTATTCATTATTCCTTTTATCATGCTACTCATGGATTCTATCAAGTTCAACCAGATTGACTTCTACTTAACTTGTGACAATGTAGAGCATGTACATGTGACATTTTGTGCACATTTTGCCTGGACTGTAATGGTCAGAGTCAGTATGTCAAATTAATTTTCAAATTCTCATGTGATAAATATCCATGGAGTAGTCCAGGTCCACAGCTGAGAATTTTTTTTTAAATACTCATTCTACTCATTCTTATTCAAGATAGGAAAATGAAATGCCTTTTAAAAGCCAATTTCTTGTTACTAATTTCAAGCTGTTTCTGTTGTATACAGTATCTGTATTTGCATATTGGAATATCCCTCAGAAAACTGAATGCTATAAGATGATGAGGGGAGTGAGGGGGAGCTAAATTGGATAACACTGGAAAGCATCTGCTGGGATCACAACACGTGATTAGTCCATGCATGTATGAGCTGGCACAGGCATGCATCAAATTTGTGTCCCCTGCCTGTTTAGATTTTGGCAGCCAGCAACATTAACCATCTAATAATTGTTTTACTCTGCAGGGTTAGCACTCATTCAATAAGATTGGAGTAGCATAGAGGTTAATTTACAGGACTAGAATCCAGAGGTGTGAACTACTCTCAGGAGCCAAGTGAGTTCAGTTGCCACGATAGTAACTGGCGGATTTAAGTTCAATTAATTTAAGCTGGAATAAAGGCTAATGTTAGTGTTGGCGATCATCTACTACCAAATTCTTGTAAAAGTCCTTTAGGCAAGGAAATCTATTATTCTCATTTGGTCTTTGTGTGACATCAGAATCACAGCAACGACATTGATGCTTAATGAACAAGCCGCTCAATCCTGGAGCAATTAGTTTTTGGTAACAAATGTCAGTGTAGCAAATGATGCCAGCATTCTGAAAACATATAAAGAAACATACCAATTAACATTGATTAGAGCCTGCTTGTGTGAAGGTGAATGCAAGGAGTGCACCCCCAAGGGAATGCTATGCTGCAACAAGTTCAATGACCTCAAACATGTGGACAAGGTCATGGAGATACAAGAGGCAGCACAGTGAAAGTTGGAATTGGTGTGGAGTGAGTGAAGATCTGTGTACTTGGAGGGGACGAGGTTGGAGTGGGTGAGGGGATGAAGGGTCTCGACCTGAAACATCAACTGCCCATTTCCCTCTACAGGTACTGCTAACCTGCTGAGTTCCTCCAGCAGTTTGTTTTTTGGACAGGTCACATCTCAGAAGCTACACCACTAGCCCCACACACAGCTTAGTGGATTACAGTACAATCATTCACCCACAAATAACTTCCATCATTCAGGACTAGGACCTAAACATTTATTTTCCTCCCTTCTTCTTAGACAGTCTCTTAGGACTGAGGATGAGTTGTTTTCCACACTGGCTTCGTGGATTCTAAGGTGGTTATTGAGGCCAATATGGGAACAGCAGACTCTTGCACAGATGGGACAGGTGGTGGCTGACAGGCAGGTAGATGGGTAGTTTATGAGGTGGTTCTCTCCTTCTGCCACTTATGCAAGGCTTCAGTGCACTCCCAATGCATTGCCTTGAGGTTCTCAATACCATCTTGAATGCTCCTTCTCCACTTTGAGGATTTTGTGGAGACAGTGCTTTGTCAGTTCTTTGAGATGGCTGCTGTAGGTGGTCCAGGTGTCAGAAGCATATAGGACAGCAAGGATCACTGCTATTCCATGCCTATCCTGGCATCCTCCCAGCTCTTTCCCACTACATCGACGACTGCGTGGTTTCCGCCTCCTGCACAGAACTCATCAATTCCATGACCTTTGCCACCAAAACCTTCTATAAACTCACTGACTCCCACAGCTACCTTGACTATACCTCCACCAACCCTGCCTCCACTAAGGATGCCATCGCTTATTCTCAATTTCTCCATCTCTGCCACATCCGTTCTCCAAGGCTTCTGAAATACCCTCCTTCTTCCAGAGGTGTAGCTTCCCCTCTGCCATGGTTGATGGAGCCCTTGCACATATTTCCATCATTTCCTGCACATCTGTTCTGACCACCCACTCCCCTGCCCAAGCAGAACAGCAATACTGTGGTCCTCACCTTTCACCCCACTAGCCTCTGCATCCAATACATCATCCTCCACCATTTCCACTAGTTCCAATGGGATCCCACTACCAGTTACATCCACCTCTCCACCCCTTTCAGCTTACCATAGGTTCTGCTTTCTTCAGGCCTTCCTGGTCCCCTCATCCTTCCCTACCCACCCCTTCTCATCTCCTGGCATTTTCTCCTGCAACTGGAGGAGGTGTAATACCTAACCTTCACCTCCCCCCTCACCACCATCCAGGGACCTAAACAGCCCTTTCAGGTGAGGCAGAGGTTCACCTGCAGTTCTTCCAATCTGGTGTATTGCATTTGGTGCTTGTGATGTACCCTCCCCTACATTGGTGAAACCAAGCGTACATTAGGCAATCATTTTGAGGAGTACATGTATGTCATTTTAATTTGGAATTAGAATTATAATTGATTTATTATTGTCACATGTCAAGGTACAGTGAAAAGCTTGTCTTGCATACCTTTCATACAGATCAATTCATTACACTGTGCATTGAGGTAGTACAAGGTAAAACAATACAGAATGCAGAATAAAGTGTCAAAGCTACAGAGAAAGTGCAGTGCAAGTAGACAATAAGGTGCAAGGTCATAACGAGGTAGATTGTGAGGTCAAGAGTCCACCTTATCATACTAGGGAACCGTTCAATAGTCTTATAACAGTGGGATAGAAGCTGTCCTTGAGCCTGGTGGTACGTGGTTTCAGGCTTTTGACCTTCTGCTCAATGGGAGGGAGTAGAAGAGAGAACGTCCAGGCTGGGTGGGGACTTAGATTATGCTAGCTACATTAATGAGGCAGTGAGAAGTATAGGCAGAGTCCACAGAGGGGAGGCTGGTTTGCATGATGTGCTGAACTGTGTCCACAACTCTCTGCAGTTTTTTGCGGTCACGGACAGCACAGTTGCCATACCAAGCCATGATGCATCCAGATTGGACACATTCTATGGTGCCTCAATAAAAATTGGTAAGAGACAACAAGGATGTGCCAAATTTCTTTCATCTCCTGAGGAAGTAGAGGGGCTGGTGAGCTTTCTTGGTCGTGGTAGGACTAGGACAGGTGATGTTCACTCCTAGGAACTTGAAGCTCTCAACCCTCTTGACCTGAGCACTGTTGAGCTAGACAGGAGCATGTGCACCAATCCCCTTCCTGAAGTCAACGTCTAGTTCTTTTGTTTTGATGACAGCGAGAGAGAGAGAGAGAGATTGTTGTCATGACACCATGTCACTAAGCTCTCTATCTCCTTCCTGTACTCCAACTCATTGTTATTTAAGATATGGCCCACTACAGTGGTGTCATCTGCAATCTTGTAGATGGAGTTAGAGCAGAATCTGGCCACACAGTCAGAGTGTATAGGGAGTAGAGTAGGGGGCTGAGGACGCAGCCTTGTGGGGCACCAGTGTTGAGTATAATCACAGCAGAGGTGTTGCTGCTGATCCTTACAGATTGCAGTCTTTTGGTCAGGAAGTCAAGAATCCAATTGCAGAGGGGGTTTGTGATGAGTTTACTTGGAATTATAGTATTGAAGGCAGTACATAGTATTGAAATTTCCTTCCCACTCCAACCTGTCCATCCTCGGCTTTCTCCATGCTATGGAGAGGCCGAACACAATTTGCAAGAACAACACTCATGTACTGCTTGGGTAGTTTACAATTGAACAGTACAAATATTGAATTTTCCAATTTCAGGTAACTCACACCTCCCAGTACTTTACTCCCTCACACAACTCCCTGTCCATCTAGTTTTCATCTCCTTTTATTCATCCCTTCCATCCCCTACCCATTTCAATCTGCCCATTATCCCGTCCTTAACTGGTTCCACCTATCACCTACCAGCCTCTGTCCCACTCCCCCTAAGTACTGCTAATATACCATCAATCTTTCCTGTTCTCTCTCAGTCCTGATGCAGGGTCTCGACTGGAAATGTTGTCTTACACCTCCTACCTCCACAGATGTTGCTTGACCCACAGTTCTTCCAGCATTTTGTTTTGTTCTAGATTCCAGCATCTGCAGACTCTTCAGGGATCACTGCTGCCTGGTAGACAATATTTTGCACCATGTTTGGGGTCTTGATCTTAAGTATCTTATTCCTCAATCAACAGAGCTTTGTTGGCATATTGAAGGTTGTGGCCAATTTCAACATTGATATCTGCTTTTGTCAAAAAGCAGTGCCAGAATTATGGGAAGTGGTCCATATTTTCTCAGACCTCACTGTGAACCTATATTGTTGAAGGGAAATGTGATGCAGCTGGTGTAGTTTGGTAAAAGACCTTGGTATTGTAGATATTGAATGGAAGGTACATTCTTTAGTACTCTTCGGTGAATGAGTTAACAATATCTTGGAGCCCATCCTCTAAGCACAGGCAACTGCCATCTACACTGCTGTTAAACCATTGACATTCAGGTGACCTTTCTTCTGGAGTGAAGTCATCATAGATCAAACAATTTCCCATTAGTTTTGAAGATTAGCTCCAGTCCCATGAGGTCAGATGCAACACTAGCGAGAAAGGTAGAGAAAATTGTCAGGGCAAATGATGTAGCCTTGTTTGACACTGGTTTTCACTGAGATTGGTTCTGTTGTAGACCCACTGGCTTTCCTACTACATCCTTACACACTTATAAATACTCACAGGCTTGTATTGCAGACATTGCCAGCTATTCAACAATGCCAACTGCATTACTCAAACACAACAATCACTGACATAATTTGTTTCCTCCAGGAGAAAGTGTAAAAGAACTGGTGAGGGACTTATATGGTTGAAACATTTTACCTACTTGTAGGTGGAGAGTGTGGTGGATGTATGGAGGTCTACATAAGGACAGAGATAGGAATATTTTCATACTCCGTCTTCCTTAGTTCAACCCTTTTATTCCATATCTCAACCCCTTCCTTCATTGAAATCAGATGAATGACTTGATGGCCAGCAACTTAATTAAGGTGGAGTCTGTTGTGGATCGGGGAATTAGGACTAGAATTTATTAGTTGTACAGCTCGATGATATTCCCTCTCTCTCCCCAGCCAGAAGTTGGGAGGGGTTCCCAACATTGTCTCCCTCCTTTTTTCCCTCCTGCTCTACAGCTGGTGGCAAGGGCCAACCCTGTATGATTTTTGGATAGTGCGAGACACAGGCCATTGTTAGATCAGGTTGCAGGGGAAGTGTCAATTTGATACATGTTGAACCCCTGTGCATGGGTTGCTTCCTGCACTCCAGAGACAGTTGGTAAGAGGATAGCCTTGTCAGTCACACTCCACTTTTTTTTGGTCTGGTGTTGTAACTCAAAAAATGGAATACAACAGACAGAATAAACAGCTGCTTCCTGGATACCAGGCAGAAACCATCATTATGCAATGACAGAGTCAATTATCAGCTGTGGAGGCTGGGAAAAGAAACTATGCTGGCTTTGGTACTTTTTGGAATTTAAATATGATGCTCATATTGTGGTGTATATTTACAACCTGGGAATGATTTTCCTCATGATAGCCTGTTTTAGGTGTGGCTCTGGTGATCCTTAAAGCTCTCAGATTGACACATGTGCAAACAATGCCTCCCTGCAGCACTGCAAGTTCTGCAGTCAGGAAAGGCTATGCTCATGCTACCTGCCTTTTGACAAATAGGGAGGGAGACAAGAACCTTTCTCTCGGAGGAGAAAGGTTCAGGATCTTCATGAGGTACTGTATACCAAAAAATGTTGCAGATATATTTTGGACATCCCAGGAAGAGCTAGATCCGTAAAAGTTGATGGCAACAATGATCTTACAGTGTCTGGGAATGTTTCTGGGCCTGTTTTGTACCTACTGTAGCTTGTGGTACATTTCTTTTATGATCTCCTTTGAGATAGTGTTTCTCACTCATTGCTTCTCCATGTGGTGCTCATAGAAGAATTGCATCTCAATGCAATTCTTGTTGAGATTCTCAACACAATCTTGGAGAGAGACTCCTGCTGAGAACTCTGCTGTCTTCCTTCTACTAGCAGCTTGCCCTGCTTCATTGGCCTCTCCACATTTTCCCAAAAATGCTGTGATTCTGGTGGAGAGATAAACAAAGAACCTGTATCTAGCAGGAGAGTGCTTGTGAATCCTTACCTTTTACTTTCTTCACAAAATGTAATGCAATCCAGAAACACCAAACAGTAGCTTATTCCCACCCACACATTGTGAATCAATACACAAATAAGGGCAAGTATTGATGCTCCTTTTAAATAGTGCAGTTGGAGGGTAGGTCTTCCCCATGGATTCACGATATCCAATTTGCCAATGCTGATGTCAAATCAGTGGTACACACTGATTGGTGTCATGATCTGATTTTCAATGCATGCTTTCCTAGGGAGCAAGTTAAGCATTTATACTCTCCTCAACAGTGCACACCAAATGGGTAGCAAATTGTATAGTGGGCATGAAGCAGTCAAATTTTATGGCCAGTACTTAAATTTTAGAGCAGTTTTAATGATTTAAACAATATGAATTGCTGTACTTTCCACCTCTCGGTCAGAATTTGGACTGGATAGCATTGTAATTATTCAAATGTCTGAATTGAAGCCATCCGCAAGGGAGTTAAGCTTCACAAGAACTTGCCATATTGCATAACTTAACTCATTTATTAATGCTGGCCATTTAGGACTAGGGTGTGATTCCCCCTTGATAGCCAACTTTAGGTGTAGCTTCAGTGATTATACTTTGAGATGAAAGAAATAATGCTGACTTATTTCTTCCATTACCTGTATATGTAAGGCTCATTTGCCCAGATCTGGTAATATTGGTTTTGTGCTCAAATAGGTCACAAACACACAAGGATTGCTAGCTTTGTTGAGTTCTGTGAATCAAGTCAAGGCTGGCTTTTTAATGGGAACAGAATATACATCATGAGATGGTCTAGTGTCACTGGCATCTCAGCAGACTTAATCCCTGCACCAACCAAGCTCACTCATACCTTCCAATGTGGAATTATGGAGAACTATTAAGTTGTCAATCCACAATGGCTGTAGCACCAGGCTGGCAACATTCTCAGCATGTGCAAGGATTGCTTTTAATGAAATCAAAGCAGGCTGTCAGCAAAAGCCAAAAATTGATGTTTGAGTAAGTGACTGGGGAAGCTTTCAGTGAAAAATTTAGATGTGCACAGCTAAAGCATCAACATCTATAGAGGAAGGGCAAATTGCAGTGATTTCCCCCATAAAATCCATTTGGTTACACTCAATGTCAACTTATTTCCTTTGACTGTTCTACATTTTCTACTCTATTGATTGCCTACATTTGCAGTTTCTTTGTATGCTGCCATGGAAGCTTTATACTGTAGGAACTCAAAGAGGAAGGCCTTCTAAGGATCAGTCAGGGACAGCACTAGGAATACAAGGGTTGACTAGGTACTGGTGTCAGTAAGCATCCCAAGACAGATCATTTTTACAACATTGCAGTGTTGTAGGTTGCAGTAGTTCCAGGGACATCTGTAAAAGCCCCAGACTTGTATCACAGTAGTCAGGGCTTGAAATAGACCTGAAGTTGCACCTCTTTGCTGCAGGAGGAATCCAACTCTTCAGATATCAGAGGAGGAAACAGCACCTTTATGAGAGACAGTAATGTCACCTTTGTGGCCCTGGTGTGTGGGTAATTCTGAACATTGAACTGTTTAAAAACAAAACAGATCTAACAGCATTGCTAAAACCAGTAATGTGTGCCTGTGAGAGCTTCAAGCAGCAAAATTCTCCAGTCTGACAGTTAAATCCTTGGTAGCAGGGATGGTCCTTAATGCCTTGCCCTGTGGTTTTACTCTGGATGACCCTAGAAATACTGCAGTCAATGCTGCATTGCAGTGCTGTAATAATGATCCCTCATTGTACAGTGTAAAATGTTTGGGATCACTTCCACTGGATGGCCACCAGGACCTTACCGTTATTAGAGTGGTTCTGGGCCTGTTCTGCAGCATATTGCACAATCCTCTACTGATCACCTTAGTGTTATTTTAACTATTGTTCCCAATTGGGATGCTCAGAACAATTACACTCTGAACACCGAGCAGAGCCTTCTAATGGTGGCTTTTCTACCACCTCCCTCACCCCACCCTTTTCCTACTATTTTCCAGGTTGCCCCACTCAGCATTTGTAGCACAAATATGATTCTCCAGTTCTGCCCTGATGCTTGCTGTTCAATATTGTAAATGCTTAGCTGCAAATTCCAGTCTCTTCAGCCAAAGGATAATTCTTCCTGACCATCAGGCATTAATGCTGTTCTGTCTCTACAATGATCCTGTCCTCCCAAACAGCAGCAGAGACCAACTCCTGCCAGCAAGGAGATTAATTCCCACTGGAGAGACAGACCAATGGTACAAGGCAAAATGCTGGCATTGTTGGACTTTAGTGAGCTTGTTTCTTCATGACATTTCAAAAGGAGGTAAAGATGGGGCAACAACATAACTTCAATTTAAAGATCCTGAGGCACAATTTGAAAAAGAGCAAAGTTCTATGTCTGCCCAATTTACATCCCTGAACAAATAACAATACATTGTTGTTTGTTTCAGTGCTGGTTGTTGAGCCTTGCTCACAGGGAATTGTTGCCACATTTGTCAACATAGCAGTTATTGCACTACAAAGTAATTCATTGTGTGAAACACTATGAAGTGCTTTGATATGTTTAAATAGCAATTTATCACAACTCTTATTATATGGGATGAATTATCCTCCTCCTCATACCACAATATGTCGGACTTGGGTTCCAAAGCTCTTAAGTTACATGTTTTATTCATTTAGTAAAAATCCAGAATTTTATAAATCTTGAACAATATCATTGGGGAAAAACAAACATGTAGTACATTGTTCACCTCCACATGAAAAGCCACCGATTCAGAAAGATCAATGTATCAGGAATACCCTCAGTGAGTGTGGGATGAACTCAACAGCAGAATCAGACCAGTGGTTTGGCTTGTGCTTTTGATAAGACTTCAGAATAATTCTGAAGCAAAGAAAGTGGCACCATAAAGGATACAAACCTAGAAATGCATCAAGACTGAAAAAGACCAAGTTAAAATGGTGCTTTGTCCCACACTGGTTTTGTCAGAAACTATGGGAGCTATTTGTGAACATGTTTGAAAGCTATGCATTATGCAAGTTTGAATTGCAAATCTCAGTTCTTTTGCATAATTACACAGAAAAATGTTTACTCTAGTTGCAGTCATGTGACAAGTGCAAACATTGCCTCTATCTCTCGCCATGGTAAGAGCCATTGAGGTGGCAGCTCCCAAATGCAGAGGAGTAAAACTGAAACCTTCAGATACATGAGAAATTGACATACAGTGCAAGATCAATTGCTATTGCAAGGGTTTTGCTAACTTCATTAGGTCAGGTAAGAACAGAACAAATGGCATGAACCTCAGAAAAGACATTGGATAAAATACAGTGCACACCCACAATGAAGGCCATTGAGGCTAGGGAGGATGAGGAGGAAGAGGAGGAATAATTCTCAGCCAGAGTCATAAAAGTTTGTTTTAGTAACTTGGACCAGGTTAACTTTGATTGTCTGTGGTGGTGAAAAATAGATCAAAGGAATACCATGGGGTGGTGACAAGATGAACACTGAATTTTAGGGCAAGGACAATTAAATGGAGTGGTAAATGGATAAAGCATAGAATTTAAGGAATTAATAGTTTTGAAGATGTAGGCACATCTTTTAAAAAGAGGCTGTAATGTTACCAAGCTTTCAGACAAGTAGTTGAGTTATCAAAAATGATAATGAATAGATTGACAGGTCTCATGGAGAACATATGATAAGGATTGTGAGGAGTGATGGGTGGAACATATGGGGGGTTGTGGCAGTCCTTACCACCAGTAAGTAATCAGCCACCAGATTTATCACCCAAACCCAGCAGTGCCTCAGATATTTCAAACTGTTTAGTAAACCTAAAATTGACTTGAAGTTTCAAAATATACATCCATTAAGTGATAAAAATTATTTTTAATCTATTCTAAAAATACTGTGCTGAACTACCTAGCTGACAGTTCTATTAAATGCAAGTTAGGATACAGACTAGGATGATGATTTTGGACAGAGCACCTCCCAGTAGGTTTTATCTAAATAAGACTGCACTGCTGCTCAAATTAACTCCTCCCCCAACTGATTAACTAACAATGGAATTCACATGGTACTTAAATGGTCAAAGGATATTTTAGATCTGGCAAAGAATTAGTATAAAAATGTTCTCTGATGGTGAGCCAGACTTCATATTCTGACCCTGTAGAACTGATGCCATAAACTGCAACTGAGTTTGTTTCATGACATCAGCTTGTTTTTGAGCATATATGAGCAAATGCCACGCTCATACTGTGCAACATTTTGAGAGATTAAATAGGTAACTTGTGGGCACAGTCAAAGATTTTTTTCCTTTCTGCAGATGTAATCTATTTATTTGGAAGTTATTTCAATGTTCAAGGCATTAATTTCAACCATATGAATTAATAAGAGGGCAGGCCAGAACAATTTAAAAGCAATCAATGAGAAGGCTGCTCTCTAATATGGGAAAAATAATTTAGGAATAGGTTATATTGAAAGACAGACTTTCCAGAGTTAAACACATCTCTAATGAGTAGGATTACAATGCAGGTGATCAATACACTGAAGGTTTGACTGCCTATGATTACCTAATTTGTAGGGTTCAGTTAATGATACTATTTGCAAACTTGCCTTCCTCTTTGCTGTCAGATTCCAACATGCATCTCTTTTCTAATTGTGGAAGTGAGCTGCTGGAGCCACACCCTGCCTCATGTTTTGCTATGCCATGTGATTCACATATTGCTTAAACAAATTTATGCAGACAAGTCAGTGCTTCTACATTCACATACTTGAAGTTGTTAAATTGCTCTTTTTGCCTGTGATTCAAAGAGCTAAAAGCAGAAAAAAAATATTTGTGGGGCCTGGAAAGCTGTAAATCAAAATCAGAGGATTTCACCACTGTCATTTGTGAGCATTAATCAGTGTTACATTTTACCAGCTTTTCTAAAAGTGTAAATCATCCAATACAGATGCAGGCTGAAAAATGTCACCTGTGACTTTAGTATATAATAACTCAATGCATAAACAAGGATGCAGATCTATTAATTCAAAGGGTTTTCATGCCAACATTTTTAGTCCTTAGTTGGCTATGACATCTTGCATGGTCTTATCAGTTGTGAAATAACTGCACAAAGCTTCTGTATCAAACCATGAGTAACAACCAGCCCTACTTATAAAACCATGAACTGGTCAAAAATACCAAAAAGTACCAATTACTGTTTCATTTGGAAACAGGAGGAGCTTCACCTGTTAAAAAAAGAATAGTATCCCATTAAAAGTACAGTTTCAGATACAATAAATGCAAACTACCAAGTTGCACTGTTTTCCTACCCTAGTATCTTGTGCTGTTGCTTGCCTTTCTGTTGAGGTCTCCCTGGATTGCTGTGCTTCACACTACTGCTCAGCACTGAGACTCGAATCAGACATCCAACAGCTGCAGGTCATAAATTTAGGTCTGTCATGGTTCAAACTAATCATGTGGGTACTAGGCACCCGTTGCCTTTTATAAATTCCCTGTCTGAGATTCCTTTCTACTGCTCCGCCTGCATTCAAAATATTTACTACTGTTTGAGAAATGATGAACTGGTAGTTTTCAAACCTCCAGAGCTGATTATAATAAATACTTGGCAAATTGTTCTTGAAGAACTTGCATATAAATTAGGAAAAAATTATACAATGGAACTCTTGAGGGCTGGGGCATTCCATAGCACAATGGCACAAACACTATTTGAGGAAATACTTTCAGCAAGTGTAAGGGAAAGTTTTGTGCTTGTACCAGGCCACCTTTCCCGTTGCTTGTGCTGTAGACTGCTACAAGGATATCCTGAATGAAATCAGAGCACCATGATAGTGGGTAGTTGACAACACCCATTTTCCCTTTGCCTCAGAGCAAGGTCACATGGAGACAGAGTGAATGGATCCATTATTGTTAATTTCACACTGAGGAATCCTTAAGCATATCTTTTCAAAAATCAACATTCAAAACATTTTGTTCTGCCCAAAATTTCAACCTTGCAATCAAATTTTTCTTTTGATTAAGAGAGGAATTGAGGGGTCCTTTGGGTAAAAGTTAGAAATGAAAATCTTAGCATTTTAGGAAAAGCAATAATTTTAGAAATGGGGTAGCTATTTCACAGAATATTTCATGAAGCCTCGGTGAAAATTAACACCCACAAATGAGAATGCTGGTGTCAGATCAGCAGGTATCATTTTAAAAATATGAAAGCTGACACATTTGCCTCTAGTTTTAGCTTCAGAGACAAACAAGAGGTGGGCAGTCAACTCTAAGATGGCAGGTCATACAGTTAAATATTTTTAGTGAGGCTGGTAGCATCATTAACCTGCTTTGTAGATTTACTAGTGGCCATCTCAGGTTCCTATACCTTCAGAAACTTGTCAGCTGCATGGAGGTGAGCACAGCCTTAATTGAATGCTTTTACTGAACCATCTATGGGCCAGGGTGTTTTCCTCCACCACCATCCAGCTCCACTACAGTCCTCAGCCCCTACAATACCCCTGTCCTAAATACCACCCAAGGACCTCACGAGTCATGGGTTGGACCACCAACTGGCATCAGAATCCTCCCCACAGGGTGAGAGATTTTAGCCCTCAACCTTATAACCACACACCCATCTTACCCCAATGTTGGATCACATCCAGGACCAGAGAATTGTAAATTAGTCAGAAATCAAACCCAATTGCCCAAGATAAGACAGACAGTTCCAGATTTGCAAATTAGCCATTGCCGAGATTTAAACATTCCCCAGAGTCAGAGTTTGGATTTATCTGTGCCTTTGGATGGTTCCAGAGCCACCAACCTTCCCAACGATCAATCCTACATCTCCACCTGAATGAGTGCCAAACCCAAGCATCATGGCTAGGAGTTTAAAAAAGCAGCATCCTGGTATCCCAACCAGGATGACATTTCATCCCAATTCCTCACCTATGTAGTCAGCCATCCTTACCATCACCCCACCTGGCCTATACAGCCATCTCTTAACATGCCAAAGCTGTAAACCTCCTGCTCCAAAGCAGCCAACCATCTGCAGTTGGCAAGATTCTTGTGTCTCTGATATGGCAATCTTCCAGCCCAGCCAATGTAGTAAACCTACTGTCCCCAATCCAGTAAAAATCCTGTCCCACCAATGAAGCAAATCACTCATCCCCAATGTAAGCCTCCTGCTTTACAATGCAGGATATAACCTTGCCTGCCAATGTAGCAAATTACCTCCTGTCAGTCACAACTCTTCTACCCCACTCATGTAGGAAAACTCCTGCCAACCTACCAAATCTCCTATTGCCGATGCAGGAAATCTCCCATTTCACTAGTATAGCAGCACTCCTGGCCTACAGAAGCAGTAAAGTTCCCACCTCCAGAGCCACAAACCTGACTGCCTATGCAGCAAAACATATGCCCCATCAATACAGCAAAATTTGCACCTTAAAGGCAACAAACCTCCTGCTTCCAGTGCAGTAAATCTCCAGTTGATGTACCAAAATGCCTGTCCCCAAAGTAGTGAAATTCCTGCTGCTCCAATAATCAATTCTCCTGCCCACCAAAGTAGCAAACTGCACCCAGACATCGTAACAAACCTCCTGCCTTCAAGATGAAGGGTCTTGACCTGAAACTCTGTAGGTCAGGCAACATCTAGTTGAGCTCCTCCAGCTGTGTGTTGCTATATATCCTTCCTTGCCAGGGTAAATGTAATGTCACACCAATGTAGAAAACCTATTGAGTTCCTTGATAATATAACAAGAGGGGTGATGACACTAATGTTGTATATACAGTCTTGTTCAAGATACCAAAGTACAATGTAACAGATGTGTTAACAAAATTGAAGCACATGGGATAAAGTGGGAGTTGCTGAGTCAATACAAAATTGGTTCAGAGACTAAAGGCAGAGAAGCAGGGGTAAAGAATTGTTCATCTGGATTGAATCAAATTATATAGACACAAGACTGCAGATGCTTGAATCTGCAGCAAAAGAAAAACAAACTGCTGGAAGAACTGTGGGTTGAACAGCGTCTGTAAGGGGGAAAGGAGTTGTCAATGCTTCGAGGCAAGACCCTGTATCAGGACTATAGTGCTGTTCCCTGGATATTGGTATTTTGACCCCTGCTTTTTGTGATAGAAATTAATAGCCTGGATTTGGGTATACAATAATAATTTCTTTGCTTTTAGATGACAAAACTCAAATGTAGTAAACAGTGAAAAAGATTCCAGGAAGATAGACAGGCACATAGCAGATAAAATTTAATAAAGAATTAGGAGAAGCAATGTAACCTAAATGGTACTAGGTTAAAGGGAATGCAGATGGATGGACACAAAGGTCTACAAATGGAAGGACAGGTTGAGAGGGTAGTTGAAACAACATGCAAGATCTTTGGCTTCATAAACATGGCCATCAGAAATCACATTAAGCATTTATAATTCACTCCTTAGGAGCTAAGTAAAACCTTGGCCCAGATTTTGCTGGCCAATGCCAGTGATTCCACACAGATACATCATCCTTTTAAGTACCAGCAAGTTCAGTACTCACTCTTAAATGCAGGAAGTCATGAAGGTGCTGATGAGTTCTGCTGGTGTGCACCACCACTAGACAACATTTGGAGTCTAATAGTGAAGCAGGAGCTTGGAGATTCCCCAGCACTTATGCTGGGAAATTCATTCTCAGGTCCTCTCCAGATTCAACTCTTGTGGGGCTGTGGAAAAGGAAGGAGAGTACATTTAAGTTTGTTTGCTTTTAGTGTTTTTAATTGATCTTTAGTTAATCTTCATAATTTAAGTGTTTTTGAAAAAATTGACATTAGCAGATGACAAAGCTGGGCAGTAAGATGGGCCTTACAGATCTGGAGCTGGTAAGTTCAGGACAGTTGAGAATAAAAGCAGCAAGTGTGGGCTATGGGCCTCACACAGAAAAATCTGAGTCTTTAAACTCTGCTCTGGACACTAGGCTTTAGGAAGGCCTTAGAAAGGGAGCACATGAAATTCATGAAACAGACCAGGGATGGGCCTCTTCATTTATGTGGAGACTAGAGAAATTGGTATTGTTTTCTTTAGAATAAGGTTAAAAATACATGTGACATTCAGGAATCATTAAGGATTTCAATAGAGTTAATATGGAGAATGTGTTTCCATTAGAAAAAGCATCATTACAAGGAAGAATTAAAATCTTGAGACTGAGAGTTATCATCATGTGGAAGGCACTATCTGAAAGGGTGGTGGCAGTAGACAACTTTCAAAAGGGAATTAGAAAACTTTTGATAGGGAATTTTTTTGCCAGGATTTGAGGAAAGGGCAAGGAATAAGATGCATTAGATTGTCTTTACAAGGGTCCACTCAAGCATGATAGACCAAAAGCTTTATCATTCCATTCAGCAGTATAAACATCTTCACTAACCTGACACCAGGTCTAATCTAAAAAATACAATGTCACTGATAACATTTGTAGTAATTCTGCACAATTTAGAGATTAGTGATAAATTAACTGATTGCTGATGAATGTGATGTAAAGATCTTGTAATCATCTTTATTTCCAATCTATTATATATGATTACTTCTGTCTTTTCTGGACTTCCCTTGATTCTGGAGTTCTTCTTCAGGCATGAAACTGCCTTATTAGAATCTATGATAGGGCAGTTTAGAGATTACAGATGAAATTGATCTGGTGGACCCATGGGAAGAGAACTCTTTGGTCACTAGCTTTAAACAGATCCCCTGGCATTCAGTTCCATTGATTACATGGAAGTCAAGGGGGATGGAATATGTGGGAGGCAAGTCCAACACTGTTGAAATGCTCAGCCACTTTTAGACTGACAACAGATTTCTCCCCTTTGATGGCCTTTCCACAGTGAATGTTTACTTGCTTTCTTATATGAGCAACCCTGCTTTTACATGGACAAGCAAACACTATTCAAACTACTGTAATGTGGAGGACTTCAGATGTAATATTTCCCAAAAGTTTGAGGTAGTAGAGTGAGCAGAACAATAAGGGAGACTTCCTGCAGTGGTCAGATCCAGATGATGATTCATGAATACTTATTGATCAAAATAATCTAAAATGAAATTCAAAGAGTAGATGGAAAGACAAGCCAAAGCAAAAAGTTAATCACAAAGAGGCAATGAGTTTACAATGATCAATGACACTGACTTTTTAAAATCATAAGTCATGGATAAACTTTTACCCAAAATTTATCACTTTGTAATGCTATTAAATAGATTCCTGAACATAATCAAGTATAGATCAATGTTGATCCATTTGTTGTTGGTCAGTGTGTACAAATTCAATTGCCTTTCTCATCTTCTAAGAGCTCCAACTTACCACAGTACAACTGCTTATGTTCTGTGCCACGTGTTATTCCCATCTTTAAGCAAACACTGACTCGTCTGCCAAAGCTTCAAATGCCAGCATGATCTTCAAGTTCCTCCAAAGCCCCATTTCATGCAAACCCTCCAGCATTAATGCCACCCCACAGTCTCCACTGCCCTTTTACTCGTTTATGTTCTCCACCTTCAGGCCTGCATTCAGGAGCCAAACATTCAGCTGCCTCAGCCTTTCTGTAGAGAACTTCCTCTTTAGCTCCTCTCCATTTTCCTTCTCTCTAAAGTCCGTCAATTCATTGAGTTTTGGTTGCTCCTCCCAATTCCCCTCTACAGCTTGATATTTGTTTATCTTTAGAGTTTTTTGCCTAACACTATACAGTTTCACATTGTTATTGCTGCTGTTTGGCATAATTTAGCTTGTAACCTGCTGTTTATTTGTGTACTTTACAGCTTGTCTACAGCTGGTCTGTGTGCCAATTTTTTTATCTATTGCTGGGTTTGCATTCATTAACTTGACTGTCTGCACCTGGACAGTGGGGTTCAGTCCTTTTGCTGGTTTGTCTATTTCTGGACTGTACAGTGTCTCTGGTGGTTGGTTTCTGCTCTGCAAATGTTGATACATTTCCTGTACGACACTTCAGTACATTTCTATCACACCAATGGATATTTGACAAATCATTTTTCTGGATATGAGCCAAAAACCCAATTCCTAGCCCAGCAATTTAATAACATTTAACATCTCCTTGCCTGACAGACTGTTGCTCCATGTATATTTAATTACATCTTCTACATTACTTCAGGCTTTTATCAGAGACCAGGAAAACCTCCTTCCTGTTACTAGATACCATATTAGATAAGTCAGCTTTTATTCCTATTAATTGGTAGCAAAGGATATCATAAATGACTCTTTTGACATTCCAATTAAAAGCATAATTAGAGTTATACTTTGCAGTACAGAACTGAAGCCATCATTTAGGTATTGGAGCCTTTGTCATATCCTAAAGTGCAGGAATGATGCAGGTCCTTCAAGTAGTAAGATTTCCTATGTACCAATCAATGGGTTAATGCAGCAGATTTCCAACTGGATGAAACAGTCACCTTCTGTGGATCTTTTGAAATGCTTGCACAATAAGAAATTGGAATTTAGTTTCATTAAAAATCTAAAATGGCATCCATGGTGGATGTACAGATTTGAGGGGTGAATTATGACAGATGCCATATAGAGTAGGCTGAAGTACTACAGCAGTCAATGACCACCAGAAGCAAGCAGAACAGGCTGACCATTATGCTGATTTGATGGCAATACTGCCATAATGGAGCTCCACATCCTAGCTAATGCCCTCTTAACTTTGCATAGCTGAAAATGTGTTCAGCAGCCATGCTATTTAAAGAGCTCATCCATTACTTACAAGATAGTTATTGATTGATATCTTCCATTGGTTGCTATGATAGTACAAGAGGCTGATCCTTTCTAATAGTGTTGATGTAAAGGTATACAGAAAGTGGAGTGGGAGATGAAGGATTTCAGAAATAAACAAGGAAATACTGGAAGCACTCAGTCGATCAGAATCCATGGAGAGAGAGAAACAGAGTTAACAGTTTAGATTGGGCTGTTCAGGGCCTTGCTGCTTAGCTTTGGACCATCTGAATAGTGATATTGCCCTTCCAGTTATGGAGAATGTTAAGTTCAGGCAGCAGACCCCACTCAGGATAATCCTGGCAAAGGGGAGAATAGGTCAACTAATCACCTAACATTGATGACATGCATCCTAGGGTTCTAAAAGGGGTGGTTGCATTCAGAGTTTGTGGACACATTGGTAGAGATCCTCTGAAAATACTCCAGATTTTAGAAAATTCCTAGTGGATAGGAAGGTGGCATTAGAACTGAATAAGAGAGAAAAGAAAACTGCAGTATAGTCAGCCTGACATCAACAGGTGTGAAGTTTCCAGAATTGTTCAGGAAGTGATAGTGTGACATTGCATTATCAAGTTATATTTTCTCAATGTCAACATGGTTTGGGAAATGTGCTTTACAAAATTTTCCCAAGGATTAGAGAAGGCATTAAGTGCAATGTATCCAACCTTCCAAAACTAGGTGGGAAAGTAAACTGTTGGGTGAACAGAAAGTCTATGGAGGCTCAAGGGGCAAGGTGGCTCAGAAGTATATATTTTTTAAAAACCTATGGTCATTTTTTAAGCTTTTCTTCATTTCCCCTATTCTGGTCATAAATAATCTTTATATTCCCAATGCATATCCACTATACCATCTCTCTAATGAAAGCTGAAAGACTACATCAAAATTCCATTTTTCCAATAAACTATTAGACCCATCTGAGTCTTTCTATGTGAATGAATGCTACGATATTTTGGGGAAGAGAATCAGTTAACTGAAGCTCCTGTGACGGATTAAAACAGAAGGAACAATGTTCCCTGTTATACTGCAGCAGAGTAGGAGATACAGGACAGGAATGAGAAGGGAGCAGGAGTCTGTGTGGAGAATAAATATCGACAGAGACCAGTTGAGTGAGAAACACTTTTTGCTATAGAATATATCAAACAATTTCTAAATTGGAAAGTGAACATCTTTTTGCCTATTTGTAAGGCTGCAGTGGGAAGCCACTTTCACAGAACAGCTCCACCAACCCATTTTCTTCAAATATCCTTCAATGCATTCTTTGTCTAACATAGCAGTTTGTCTCCTGAACTCATCTATATTGTCTGCCTCACTGGTAACCTTTGCAAAATTTATACCATCATTTAGCTGAAATGTTACCTGAAACTTCAACTCCTACTCTACTTTTAATTTGTCTGAATTCTGTATTCTTAATTACAGTAAGCCATTTCCTTGGCTCAATGTTATTAATTTCCCTTGCAAGAACATAAGAAATAGGAATAAGCCATTTGGCCCATCGAGCCTGCTCCACTATTTAATAAGATCATGGCTGATCTGGCTGTGGACTCAAATCCACCTACCTGCCTTTTCCCCATAATCCCTAATTCCCCTACTATGGAAAAATCTATGTCTTAAATATATTTAATGAGGTAGCTTCTGCTACTGGGCAGAGAATTCCAGATTCTCTACTCTGGCAAAAGCAGTTTCTCCTCATCTGTCCCAAATCTTGAGGCTATATCCACTAGTTCTAGTCTCACCTACCAGTGGAAACAACCTTCCTGCCTCTATCTTATCTATCCCTTTCATAATTATATGTTTCTCTAAGATCTCCTCTTATTCTTCTGAATTCCAGCAAGTATAGTCCCAGGCAACTCAATCTCTCCTCATAGGCTAACCCCATCTCCAGAATCAACCTGGTGAACCTCCTCTGCACTGCCTCCAAAAGCCAGTACATCTTTCCTCAAGCAGAGACGAGAACTGCACACAGTACTCCAGGTGCTGTCTCACCAGTACCCCAGGTGCTGTCTCACCAGTACCCTGTACAGTTGCAGCACAACCTCCCTGCTCTTAAATCCCTCTAGCAATGAAGGCCAGCATTCCATTTGCCTACTTGATAACCTGTTGCACCTGCAAACCAAACTTTTACAACTCATGCAGAAGCACTCCCAAGTCTCTCTGCAAAACAGCATGCTGTAATCTTTCATTATTTAAATAATCTGATGTTCTATTTTTCCTTCCAAGTGGATGACCTCACATTTACCAACATCGTATTCTAACTGCCACACCCTTGCCCACTCACTTAACCCATCTACTGTACATCTCTCTGCCAACTCTCCACAATTTGCTTTTCCATTCAATTTGGTGCCATCAGCAAACTTAGATACTCTAAATTTGGAAGTGGGGACCGAGTGCAATGTATATCGTGAACAGTTGCAGGCCCAGCATTGACCCATGTAGCACCCTGTTCACCACTGATTGCCAACCAGAGAAACCCATTTATCACAACTGCCTTCTATTGGTTAACCAATCCTCTATGCATGCTATTACCCCCAAATCCATGCATCCTTATCTTATGAATAAGTTTTATGTGACATCTTAAAGGCCTTTTGGAAATCCAAGTATACAACATCCACCTTTTCCCCCTCTATCCACTGTGCTCATTATATTCTCAAAGAAATCGAGAAATTTGTGTCAAACAGAACCTGCCCTTCCTGAATCCATGCTACATCTGCCTGATGGAACCACTTCTATTCCAATGTCTCACTATTTCTTCCTTAATGATAGCTTCAAGCATTTTCCTGACTACACACATTAAGCTAACTGGCCCATAGTTACCTGCCTTTTGCCTACATCCATTTTTAAACAGTGGCATGACATTTGCCGTCTTCCAATCTGCCAGGACCTGCCCAGAGAATTTTGCTAAATTATCACAAGTGTGTCCACTATAAAACTTTGCTGTTTCTTTCAGTATCCTGGGATGCATCCCATCAGGACCAGGGGACTTACCTTTAGGCCCACTAGTTTGCTCATCACTACCTCTTTAGTGACAGTGATTGTATCAAGGTCCTCCCATCACATCTATAACATTTCTATTTAGCATGTTAGACATGTCCTCTACCAAGAAGACCAACAAAATAGTCATTCAAGGCTTCAGCCATTTCCACATTACTCAATATTAATTCCCCCTTTCTTCCAAGGAACCTACATTCACTTTAGCCACCCTTTTCCACTTCATACAAAGATAAAAACTTCTACAATGTTTTTATATTTTGTGCTAGTTTAATTTCATAATCTATCTTCCCTTACTGCTTGCTTAATAGTTCTGTTGCTTTTTAAAGTTTTCCCAATCTTCCAGTTTCCCTAATGCTCTTGGTGACTTTGTATGCATGAGCTTTAGCTTGATGCCTTATTTTATTTTAGTTATCCAAGGCTAGCTCTCCCCACCCTTACTGTCCTTGCTTTTAATTGCAATATATTGCACTTTTGTTGAACACTGAAAAATCTTTGAAAGTCTTCCACTGTTCCTCAACTATCCCACCACATAGTGTGTTCCCAGTCTGCACTAGCCAACTCCTCCCTCATCCCATTGTAGTCTCCCTTATTTAAGCATAATATACTGGTTTTAGATCAACTATTGCACCCTCCATTTGTATGAGAAATTCAATCATACTATGGTCACTTTTTCCAAGAGGATCCTAACTACAAGATTGTTAATTTTACCCATCTCATTGCACAGGACCAGATCCAAGAAAGCATTTTCCCTGGTAGGTTCACTAACCTGCTGTTCAAGAAAGCTATCACAGATGCATTCTATGAAGTCCTCCTCAAGACTGCCTTGACCTACTTGATTCACTCAATCTATATGGAAGTTAAAAGTCCCCCATGACAACCGCTGTTCCATTCTTACGTGCATCTAGTATTTCTTGGTTTATTGCCAGTGCCATTGTAATGTTATTATTTGGTGGCCTATAGACAACTCCCAGTTATTTTCCCCCCCCTTATCTCAGCCCAGATGGGCTCAACATTCTGCTCCTTAGATCTTGTATTGTCTCACCATCTCCCTGATCTCATTCTTAAGAGCACTACCCCATCTACCTTACCTTCTTGCCGATTCTTCTGTACTGATACCCTTGGATATTTAATTCCCGCTCATCTCCACCCTGCAACCACATTTCTGTAATGGCCACTAAATCATACTCCTTTGTACTGATTTGTGCCACAAGTTCACTGACCTTGTTTCAAATCCTGCAGGCATTCAGATAAAGTGCCCTTAAAATCATTGCCCTTTCTGAATCTAACCTTTGTGTCCTTTTCATTTGACTTTCCTGTATTCCACTCTTATTTTTCTCTTTTCTAACTTTTGCTCTGGTCTCTGCTTTGCTTCCCTGTCTCTCTACATGGATTCCCATCCCCGTGCCATATTAGTTGAAACCCTCCCCAACAGCACTAGCAAACAATCCCACTAGGACATTGATCCCAGTCCTGCCTATTGGAACTAGTTTGTACTGGTCCCACCTCCCCTAGAAGCAGTTCCAATGCCCCAGGAATCTGAAACTCTCCCTCCTACACCACCGCTCAAGTCACATATTCATCCTAACAATGCTGCTATTCCTACTCTGACTAGCACATGGTACAGATAGTAATCTTGAGATTATTGCCTTTGAGGTCCTGCTTTTTAAGTCTATCTACTAGCTCCCTAAATTCAGCTTATAGGACTTCATCCTGCTTTTCTCCTATATCATTGGTACCTACATGCACCACAACAACTGGCTGTTCACCCTCCCCTTCTAGAATGTTCTGCAGCCAGTCTGAGACATCCCCGACCCTTACACCCAGAGGTAACACCAACCAGGAGTCCTATTTGCAGCCACAGAAGCTCCTGTCTATTCCCCTACCACTACAGCCCTACCACTCTTTTTCCTGCCTTCCTGTGCAGCAGAGCCACTCCCAGTGCGATGATCATGGCTACTGCTACCTTCCCCTGATGAGCCACCTCCCCCAACAGTATCCAAAGCAGTATATCTATTTTGGAGGGAGATGACCACAGGGGGCTCCTGCACTACCTTCCTGCCACTGCTTTGCCTGTTGGTTACCCATTCCCTAGGCCGTTCAACTGCAATACAACCAACTCACTAAACATTGCTATCCATAACATTCTCAGCATCACAGATGCTCCAAAGTGAAGCCATGCACAGCTCCAGTGCTGTTATGCAGTCTGTCAGGAGCTGCAGCTGGACACACTTCCTGCACACAGAGTCATCAGGGACATTGGCAGCCTCCCCAAGTTCCCACATTGCACAGGAGTATGACACAGGTCTGAGCTCACCAGCCATGACTAAAAAGCTTTGAAAGACATTAAAGAGACAAAAGAATAAGAACCTACCCTCACCTTACCTTAGTTTTGCTCAACCACCTCACCAAAGCCCACACTTAGACAGCCAGCAGCATTTTAACTAGGCAGTAGCCTATCTCAAAATGACTGCTCCGCTTGACCCTAACATCTTTTTATTAGCTGCTGATAATTAGCCAATCACCTATTAACTAACAATTAGCTGCCTTACCTCTTATATTCCTGCAAGTGAAACTCACAAGCAAGCAGACTCACCTCTTTTTCAATTCACCTGCTCTGTAATCTGGACATTTGATTGAAATCAGCCTGAAACCTCTTCTAATTTCCAAAAGTAACAAGCCAACTTCCATAACTACTACTCATAATGTGAAGTCCTAATGCTTGTAATCATCCTTACTTGTCAAAGTAGAGCCCTCAATAACAATAATGTGGCTAACCTGCACATTAATGCACAAAGGGACTAACCAATGTCTGACCCATCAATATATCCTCTTCTGCTTTGCACTCTGTTCTCCTGCTATTGAAACTGTTGCAGTGAAACCACATGCTTTACAGATTTATTAACTCAATTTTTTGTCAGATTTCTCATAAACAAAATATTTCTTGATCCAATCATATCTTTTCTGAACAGCAACCTTCATACGTGTTCCCTTCAACACATGCTTCCATTTTTCATCAATTACTTCCACACAAATCACCAGTATCTCTGCACTGAGCATCAATTATTTGTTAATTGCCTCAGCTACCTAAACATCTGTATTTACTGATGCTAGATGGACTTTCCTTCATTATTCATTACCAAATTTAACCAATACCAACCCTGGTAGGTTTGCTTCCAATTTGAAATATTCCCAATTATAGCTTTCTTTATTCAATATATCCTTTACTTCTTATCCCATAATTCCTTATCTTTCCTATTAATCACAATAGTGAAAGCCCCTAAATCTCTCAAAAATTATTTCTAAGACTTTCCATTCAGACAATGTTGAGTTTACTCCTGTATTCTATTATATTCTAGGTGCTCAGGAATTATTCCAATATTTTAACATACAAAATTAGTTCAAGATTTGCTTCCTGCAAGATTATTGGAGGCACATGGTTTTAATCAAACATGTTTCCCTTTCAAAAAATATTTAACCATTTTATAACTGTATATAATGGCCCAAAAATGCTATGGCAGGTTAATGAACAGCAAGTGCTATTAGCTAGATCTCCTTGCCTGTGTAATGTTAACAATACTTTGGGTTGCAAGTTGCTTGAAGTGGGAGATGGAACTATTCAAATATTTAGTAATTATATCTATCTAACCAATTCGATCAGAGGATGTTGAAATTAACAAGGCAAAGGCAAAAGGAGTAATATAATTTAGAAATCATGAATATTGGTGGTGTTGTAGATAGCGAGGAATGTTGTTTAAGGCTACAGCATGAATAGATCAGCTGGAATGTTGGGCAGAGCAATGGCAAATGAAAGTTAATCCTGTGAAATGCGAGGTGATACAGTATGGGAAGGCAAACAGGAGGAAGACATACACAGTAAATGGTAGGGCCCAAGGGAATGCTGATGAACAGAAGGAACTTGGGGTACAAGTCCATAGATCCCTGAAAGTATAAGCACCGGTGGATAAGCTGGTAAGGAAGGTATTTGGGATGCGTGCCTTCCTACAAGAATACAAGAACTGGGATGCAATGTTACAGCTTTATAAACCATTGGTTAGGCCACATCTTAAGTATTGTGCACAGTTCTGGTCACCACACTATAAGAAAGAAGTGATTGTGCTGAAAAAGGTGAAAAGGAGATTCACTAGAATGTCGCCTGGATTGGAGCATTGTGAGTATAAGGAAAGACAGGATAGCTTGGGTTTGTTTTCCCTGGAATGGAGGAAGCTGAGGAGAGAACATATGGAGGTATTTAAAATTATGAGAGGGATAGAAAGGATATAGGGTGAGAGATAAAAGGTTTAGAGGGGATCTGATGGGGAAAGATGTTTTCATACAGAGGGTGGTTGGAGTCTAGAATGCGCTGCCTTAAGAGGTGGTGGAGGAAGATACTCTTGCAACATCTAAGAAGCATCTAGGTAACAACTTGATTCGCCAAGGCATAGAAGGCTATGGTCCTCATGTAGGTAAATGGGATTAGTAGGTACAATGGGCAGCAGGGACATGGGCCAAAGGGTCTGTTTCTGCGCTGTACGACTCCATGACTCTATGAATTCAATGTCAAATGAGGTAATATTTTTGTAGTTGCAATGGTGGTGCATGTATCAGATTTTGGGGTCATTGCATTATAAAACTGATAGCAAAATCTGAACTAATCACATGAGCAGTTAAAGGTAGAAATCTAGAAGGTGCTGAGAGAGATTCGATGTTCCTCCATGGGGTGCACAATCTGCAGCCTTCTCCAGCGTAATCTCCAGAAGTCAGTGACCTGAGAAAACCATCAGGTCTTGTATAAAATTATTAAGATTTGTTACAAGAGGTAGTGTCAATATTTTATGGAGCAATAAAGCATAAACACTGCTTAGCATCTTTTATGGTCCTTAAACAATTTTATTTTAATATTTATTTTTGGGTATTGCTGGTATGTCAGCATTTATTCCCTAATAGGGAAGGCACTGGTCAGTACCAAGATAAGTACCAAGTACCTAATGATAATGAAGGTCAGAAATATATTTTCAAATCAGGATGATGCACCATTTGGAGGGGAACCTGCAGGTGGAGAACTTCCTATGTGCCCGCTGCTCTTGTCTATCTTGGTAGTGGAGCTCATCAGTTTGAGAGCTGCTATCAGAGTGGTCTAGATGAGTAGCTAAAGTGTATTTTGTTGATAGCACACTCTGCAGCCATGGTGCACCAGTGATCACTCCCTGATTTGTTCATTTCACTGGCTTAATTTCTGATTCAAGATTTTTGATAAATTTTATCTGTGGAGTCTGGACTTAGGACCAAGGACTTTCAAGTCATGTGGACATCAAAGATGGAAGGAAACAGTAAGGAGCTGAACTTGCTCTAAACCTCTACAAATCAAGCAGCTCAAAAATGTTTGATTCATTTTTCAGCTGCTTGATTTGTAGAGGTTCAGCAATTAGTTTAAAAGTTATGATTTTCCAAGTTTTGTGCTAATTATTTTAAATTATAATTGGTATTGCAGAGAACTTGTAGTCCATTTCTGCAGGCTCCCCACTGTTTCCTTTTAGTATTATGAGGGGAAAGAAGAGCTTCACCATCATGTGGGAAATTAACCTGATCCACCTGGTGAGAATCTGAAGAATTATATTGGATGTAGGCTTCACTTTTCACCCAGCTTTACTTTCTGTTGAAGTTAATCCTGTCATTTTAGTCCTAGGCAGAAGAATTTAAAATGAGTGGTCAAACAGTCATTCAGCACAGAAGCAGGCCCTTCAGCCCAACTGGTCCATGCTGACTACGATCCCCATCTAAGCTAGTCCCATTTGCCCATGTTTGGCCCATATCCATCTAAACCTTTCCTATCAATGTACCTGTCCAAGTGTTTTTTAAATATTGTTAATGTACCTGCCTCAACCACTTCCTCTGGCAGCTCATTCCGTGTATGGACTGCCCTCAGGTTCCTATTAAATCTCTCCCTTCTCACCCTAAACCTATGTCAACTAGTTCTTGATTCCACAATCCTGGGAAAGACACTATCTATTGCTCCTGTGGTGTGTAATTTTTTTTGTTGTTTTATATAATGATGAATACTTGAGGAATGAGCTTTAGTTTTAGGTTTTATAAATATGTGAATTGAGTGCATGAGTTAAGAAGATTAAGAAAGTTGGAGAAGGTGACTGTTGGTAAGAACGTTATAAACCATAGTTGGAATACAGCACATTGCTCTTGGTACTTCAACATAAAACATTAACATGTGGATATCTCACTAATGCAAAAAACACAGGTGAGGCAGTAGAATGCTATGAAATAACCTTTCATTTTTAACAGCAGAAAACCAATGAAAATTAGGGAATGAGAATCAGCTAAATGTCATTCAGATTCAGGAACCTAGCTATTTGAATTATGAAGCACCAATCATAGAATCATGCAGTTGTACAGCATAGAAACAGGCCCTACAGCCCACCATGCCAATGCTGCTTGTTGAACATAACTACACTATTCACCCACATTAGGTCCATAGGCCTTCTATGCCTTCATGAATCAAGTATTTGTCTAAATGCTTCTTTAATGTTGTGAGAACATCTGCCTCCATCAGTATAGTGGTGAGAAATTGGCAATCAAGCATAAAGCATTAGAATTCCTGGACATTAGAGCTATCCAAACAAACAAATGTGATTTGACCAAATTTCCTTCTTGGAGTCTGTCAGAGATATTCTGAGGGAAGTTTTGGAATTGCAATGATCATGTTTTCTTTCGTGCATAACATTATTTGAATGAATAAGCCTTATCCTGTTTTAAGATCATCATTCAGCCAGACATGGGTTTGATCCTAGCTTGTGTGTATAGACTGATAACTACTTACTTAAGCTTACAGCCCTCAATTTTTAGGTCATGGGAGACTGTTGTTCTGGTTGAGAAGCCTGAGTAGGACATTCTTGAAAAGATCTTCACATATAACCAGTACAGACTGGATATTTAGGTACTTTAGCCACAGGTCAAAATGTTTCATGTAGTGAATTGCTTTGGGTCTCAGGAAGGTTATATTTAAATGTAGGTTTTTGATCTTTCTTTCTTACTCAAATTTGCCCATTCTGAATATTTACATCCAGAATTTGCAGTCATGGTAATAGTGTAAGGAACATATCATCTTAATCTTGTCCAATTTATCAATAGTTGCAAACAAAGAAATTGCATAAATTAAAAATAAAGTAGGACTAGATTCCTGCAACATTTAAAGATTAACAATTTCTTCCTCAGATTAGGAGCATTAATACATCAATCTGGCAATCTGACAAGCACAAAACCAAGGAAAGTCATTCCCATATGGTTTTAATATTAAATGTGGCAGGACTTTTGCCTTTCTGGGTGTTTCATTTCCTGAACATTCACCTTTTCCCTCTCTCTGCTTCATCATAAACACTAAAGTTCCTACTGCACTCTAGTTTGAAATTAAGTGTGGAAATATCAGCCCACAAATATTATGTTTTAATATGTAATTATCCTTTCTATGATTTTGCAGCCCCACTAACTAGTTTATTTCAAAATAGGTAAAATTTGTTCAATAGCTTCTGATGCAAAATGGCCAGCTTTACATTCTGGACTTACCTAATATGCATCTCAGATTTGCTTTTACTAATTATATCCCAGTACAATATCACTTGTGTTTAATCTTTGATGTACTTGAACTGAAAAATGCACTTTGAGACAGGCATGTCAAAATTGGAATTTACTCCAGATCATGTTATGCTGAGTTATATAAAGAAACAAGCAATGCAGTCTCTTTACAGCTCAAACTACCTGTCAGAAATTTGCAACAAGTGTAAAAAGATCTAATTCTGCATGCAGTTGTCCAAGATAACAATATAAATGCTAGAAGCCGATGTGTAAATTGGTAAAATGAATTATTCAGTTATCATTCATCAGGTGTCTTGCACATTACTTGCTCTATGTATTGAAAGCATCGACCATTCCAACTTATCCCCTTAACTGAATCTTCATGGTTATCTCCAAAGAACATCCGTCTAGAAAAGCTCCTAGAATCTTGATTGCATTTTGAATGATGCTTTTGATAAATCTTTTACACGTGCCAATAGAAACCTATATAAAAAAAAGCTTCATCTTTTTTGTCGCCTCTAGAAATTGACTGCTAGAATTTGTAGCCATTTTGCATTATACAAATATAATACCGAAAGTTTAGTCTAGAAATTTGATGCATTAGTGCCTGTTGTTCATGAGCAAGTTGTTCATTAATGTGTTTTTACCTGGAGCAGATCATGCTTATGATCATTTCCAGGTGAAATCATACCCTTGGGAAAATTGGCACAACATAGTGCAAGTCCATGACTCATTGAAAGTGGCTACACAGGTAGACAGGGTGGTTAAGAAGGCTTATGGAATGCTTGCATTTATTAATCAGGGTATTGAGTATAGGAGTTAAGAAGTTATGATGCATCTCTATAGAACTCTGGTTAGGCCACATTTAGATTATTCCATGCAATTCTGGTCACCTCACTATAGGAAGGATGTCAAAGCTTTAGAGAGGGTGCAAAGGAGGTTTACTAGGATGCTGCCTGGATTAGAGGGCATGTGCCATCAGGAGAGGCTGGACAAACTTGAGCTCTTTTCTCTGAAGCGGCGGAGGCTGAGGGGTGATCTGTTGGAAGTGTATAAAATAATGAAGGGCATAGATAGGGTGGACAAGTAATATCTTTTTCCCATTATTGAGCGATCCAATACCAGAGGGCATGCATTTAAGGTGAGAGGGGGTAGATTCAGAACAGATGTAAGGGATACGTTTTTTTACTGAGAGAGTGGTGGACGCCTGGAATGTGTTGCCTGATAGGGTGGTGGAGGCAAATTCATTGGGGGCTTTTAAGAGGGGCTTGGATGGGCACATGAATGAGAGGAAAATAGAGGGATATGGGCATTCTGCAGGCAGGAGGGAATAGCAATGTCGGTACAACATTGTCGGCCAAAGGGCCTGTTCTGTGCTGTACTGTTCTATGCTCTGCAGAGGTAAACAACCTTCACAGAGGGCATAGAGAGGCTTAAAAGAGATACAAACATTAACTGAATGGCTAAAGATCTGGCAAGTTGAGCCTATTGTGGGGAAAATGTGAAATTGTCCATTTTGGCAGGAAAAGTGAAAACACATTATCTAAATAGTGAGAGATTACAGAAATCTGAGATGTACATTATCTGGGTAGTCTGATGTATGATTCACAAAAGGTTAGTTTGCATGAATAGTAAATAATTAGCAAATCTAACAGATTATTATTATTTATTGGTAGAGGGATTGAATACAAAAATAGGGAGATCATGCTTCATTATATAGGGCATTGGTGAGACCATATCTGCAGTACCGTGTACACTACTGGTCTCCTTATTTAACAAGAGTGTAAATGTATTAGAAGTAGTTAGGGAAGTTGCCTTATGAGGAAAGGTTGGACAGGCAAGACTTGTGTCTGCTGGGGCTGTGAAGAATAAGAAGTGACTTAATTGAAACATATAAGAGCCTTAGTGGCCTTGACAAAGTGGATGTGGTGAAAATGTTTGCTCTTGTGGGAGGATCTCAAACTAGGGATCACCATTTTAAAAAACAAAAGGACCCTTATTTCAGACAGAGACGTGATGTGGCATTTTTTTTTCTCTCTGACAGCTTCTTTGGAACTTTCTTCCTAAATGATCAGGCAATTTTTAAGGTAGAGTTAGATACATTCTTAGAGAGGGTGAAAGGTTACTGAATGGGGAGTTGAGGTTACAGTCAGATTCACCATGATCTTACTGAATGGTGGTACAGACTCATGGGGCCAAGTGGCCTACTCCTGCTGCTAATTTGCATGCTCAGGCGCTTCCAAGTGCAATTTAACATAGCACAGCTAACATTTTCCCAGTGATGGTTGGGCATTGAATGGCATCACACATAATGTACCACACATTTCCTCTCTTGCCAGCATAAATTGAAGCTCTTGGATGCAACCCACAACCTTTGCTGATCAAAGTACAACTAGGAGTAAAAACCTTTATTTTATTTATACAGCACTGTAACAGGCCCTTCCTGCCCAACTAGCCCATGCCGCCCAATTACACCCATGTTAACCTACTAACCCGTACGTCTTTGGAAGGTGGGAGGAAGCCGGAGCACCCAGTGGAAACCCATGCAGTCACAGGGAGAATGTACAAACTTCTTACAGAGAGCGGCAGGAATTGAACCCCGATTGCTGGCGCTGTAATAGCGTTACACTAACTGCTACAATACATTGCACTACTTTGTTGCACTTGTGTCTATTTGAACGGGAAGTCTGGAAACATCAAAGGATCTGACTAAGCATCTTCAGAACCCACTGGAGACTGCTCATACACTTTCTGGAGTTCACAGTGTGTGCCTAAGCTAACAGTGAGTGCTTGCTCCAACAGTTAGCTGCCGACACATTCATTCAATGGGTACTGCAGTGGTAACACTAGTGGCAGCATTCCATTAGAAACCTTTTAAGATGAGGTATAAAGGACTTGCAGCAATGCCAGAAATACCACATCAGTACCAATTATCTCTGCACAATAAAGGATATGTTTTCTCCCATAACTGAGAATCTATTTCAACAATTCCAGTGCACTCACAATCACATATAACAGAAAAAAAAATAGAAACTTCGAAAATTATAACATTTTTTCAGTAAAATTACACAACCTAGTGCTTTGCCGCTTTCACTACCTTATATGTGAGCTTTGAGATACTAATGCTGAATCACTTTACATTGAAATATAATGAGGGTAAATGAGTAGTTATCCATATTGGTAAAAGGATTAGAAAAATAGGATATTGTACAAAGGGAGAGTACAGAAAGCTGTTTTCAAAGAGATCTGTGTCCCCTTACATGAAACACAGAGTTAGCATGCAGGTTTAGCAAATACTTAGGAAGGGAAATGGATGCAGTATAAAACTAAAGAAATCTTGCTACAACTGTACTAGGCATAGGTGAGACCACACCTGGAGTACTGTGTATAGTTTAGGTCTATAGTTAAGGAGTGATATATTTGCATTATGAGGTAGTTCAGAAATGGTTCACGAGGTTGATTTCCGGGATGAGAGGATTGACTTATGACAAAAGGTTGAGCAGGTTGGGCCTATGTGCATTAGAGTTTAGAAGAATGAGAGATAATCTTATTGACGTTTAAAATTCTGAGAGGGATTGATGAAGTAGATGATGACAAGATGCTTCCCTTTGTGTCTCCTGTTTAAGAGACACAAGAGAGGCTGCAGATGTTGGAAGTCCTTCTCTTGGACACCCCACTCTAGCCTTCTGCCTGCTCTGGATCTTTTCATCTCTAACTGCCGATGGGACATTAATCGTCTTGACTTCACCACTCCCCTCACCTACTCCAACTTCACCCCCTCTGAACACCTGCCTTCCACTCTCTCCGCACCAATCCCAACCTCACCATCAAACCCGCAGACAAGAGTGGTGCTGTTGTAGTCTGGCGGACTGACCTATACCTTGCAAAGGCCAGATAGCAGCTCCTCTTGGTTAACCCTGAACCAGGACTCCATGAGAAGCATTAGGCCACTGTCTCCAACACCATCACTGACCTAATCACCTCCAGAGATCTCCCCTCTACAGCCTCCAATCTCCAACTTCCGGTAACCACTTCCCTCTGTCCCCCCTTTATTTTCCCTTATCCCACCGGCACCAATACTAGTCACTGGGAGATCCTGGCTGTTACAGTGGATATAGTGAAGGTTCCTCAATCTCACACTGCATGTTTCTACCTCCTACCCAAGATCTACAAACCTAACTACCGCAGTAGGCCCATTGTTTCTGCCTGCTCCTGCCACACTGAACTTGCATCCTGATATATCAACTGCATCTTGTCCATCTTGCTTCAGTTCCTTCCCACCTACATCCGTGACACTTTGCATGCTCTCCACCACTTCAAGAACTTTCAGTTCCCTGCCCCAACTGCCTCATTTTCACCTAATATGTCCAGACCCTGTACACTTCCATCCCCCATCAGGAAGGCTTCAGGGCTCTCTGCATCTTTCTGGATAACAGGCCCAACTAGTTCCCCATGACCACCATCCTCCTCTATCTGGCAGAACTAGTACTCACCCTCAGCAACTTCTCTTCCAACTCCTCCCACTTTCTCCAAACCAAAGGTGTGTAGCCATGGGCACTCGCATGGGCCCCAGCTATGCCTACCTTTCCGTCGGCTACGTGGAGCAATCCATGTTCCAAGCCTACACTGGCAACGCTCCCCAACTCTTTCTCCACTACATTGATGATTGCATTGGCTACATTTGCCAACTTTGCTACCAAATTCCACCCTGCCCTCAAATTCACTTGGTCCATCTCCAACACCTCTCCCCCTTTTCTTGATCTCTCTGTCTCCATCTCTGGAGATAGATTTTCCACCGTCATTTTCTACAAACCCATTGTTACCTCGAGTACATCTCTTCCCACCCTCTCACTTGCAAGGATGCTATTCCCTTGTCTCAATTCCTCATCCTCTGCCGCATCCGTTCTCATGATGAGGCTTTCCATTCCAGGATATCCAAGGTGTCCTCTCTTTTCAGAAAACAGCGCCCCCCCTCCACTGCTATCGATGCAGCCCTCACCTGCAACTCTTCTATTTCTGCACATGTGCCCTCACCCCATCACCCCCTAGACATAACAGGGATAGAGTTCCCCTTGTCCTCACCAACCACCCCACAAGCCTCCGCATCCAACACATCATTCTCCGCAACTTCTGCCATTTCCAGTGGGATTCCACCACCAGGCACATCTTCCCCTCCCCTCTCCGCTTTCTGCAGGGATCACTCTCTCTGTGACTCCCTCGTCCACTCGTCCCTTCCCACCGATCCCCCTCCAGGCACTTATCCCTGCAATTGTGCTGTTACACCTTCCCCTACATCTCCTCCCTCACCACCATTCAGGGCCCTAAACAGTCCTTCCAGGTGAGGCAGGCCTTCACTTTTGAATCCATCAGTGTCATTTATTGCATCCGGTGCTCCCGGTGTGGCCTCCTCTACATCAGTGAGACCCGACGCAGATTGGGGGATTGCTTCATCAAGCACCTTCGCTACATCCACTGTAACAGCCAGGGTCTCCCAGTGATCTGCCATTTTAATTCCACTTCCCACTCCCACACCGACATGTCTGTCCATGGCCTCCTCTACTGCCAAATTGAGGCTAGACGCAGATTAGAGCAACAGTACCTCATATTCCACCTTGGTAGTCTCCAACCTGACGGCATGAGCATTGATTTCCCCAATTTCCGGTAACCACTTCCCTCTGTCCCCCTTTTATTTTCCCTTATCCCACTAGCCCCAATACTCCTTCTCTTTCCCCTCCCCTGCTCTCTCCATTTGCCCATCACCAACACGTTCCTCTGTCCGGTTCCCCTCCTCACCTCCTTCCCTTTATTCCATGGTCCTCTGTCCTCTCCTATCAGATTCCATTTTCTTCAGCCCTTTGTCACTTTGACCTATCTCCCACCAGCTTCTTGCATCATTCCCACTCCCCCCCACATTTGGCTATCTTTCCCCTCTCGCCTAGATTCACCTAGATCTCACTCCACACCCTCCCCCCACCCTTTTATTACTGGTTTTCTCCCCTCTTTCTTTCCAGTCCTGAAGAAGGGTCTCGACCCAAAACGTCAGCTGTCCGTTTTCCTCAACAGATGCTACCTGACACACTGAGTTCCTCCAGCATTTTGTGTGTTGCTCCTGTTTATGAGAGCTGTGCAAGTGGAATCATTGAATATAGTCAAGGCTAAGCACAATGGAGGAAGCTTGAGGGGCCCAACTTCTGTTGGTCTAGAGCACATAGTTTGTGAGATCATGAAATTTCTTCCACTCTTGCTCCACGATGCAAGGCTTTTCACTGGCACTGGAGCCATCTCCTGCTGCACTACTTGAAGTGTGACTTTGGTAGATTTCTTGGTGTCCCAGTGTATGGAATTCTCTTCTAGGTTCTATTTCAGCTGCCAGGATTCCAGTATACCTCTGAGTGAAATGTACAGCTTGTTCCCTTTCTCTTCCATGTCAGCCATAATGTTTGTTGTCACTGTTTGGTTGTCAAGAGGACTATGGCATTAAGGCCTGATGCCCTTTGCTGTTTGCTGGGCAGGAAAGTGGTTCCAACTGCATTAAATTTACCAAGTTTCATTTTAGTGTCTGATGATTCTGGGTGAAAATGCCATAATGCAGTGTCTAATGTTATTTTGACCAATTTCAATATTTTTTTCTTATGGGGAATCAGGTTGCGTGTTAGCAATGTATGCAGCACATATTTAGCACAGCTCAAAATGGTGGCATCCAAATGTCTTGGCAATTATACTTACGGAAATGGAATTTAAAGGAGAGGCTTGTTTCCAAAAATCATGCTCTTTATATTTGGAGCAATTTGTTTTTAAACAGGAAATTATGTAAAAGTCTGCATTTCATTGCATAGCACTCCAGTATTTTTTTGTCTGTGCCCTACAGATGGAAATTCTGCAAACCTGTCAGATTTTCTGTGAATATCACGGGCTTGTGGCTTTGATCTCAGGACCTGCTGCAGGATGTGGAAAGGAGCTAAATTGCAACTCATGATCTCAATGATCTTTTGACCTGAAGGATCCTGTGGTCTTAAGCGATTAGTGTAAATGCAAAAAAGCCTACTCCAGTTAAAGTAAGATCTAACTATTCTGAATGAAGGCATTCTTAAAGATAACGTGTGTCATTTAAAAAAGTCATCTTTTTTTGCTGGAGGCTGGTGATGCCATGTAGGCAGGTTGATCGTGGCCTGGGAATAATTTTTATACATCGATATAGCCACTTTCACAATCTTATGTCTATGCTCTCAATGTGTGGTTGAAATTCATTTGATGCAAATATATTAAAAAATGTTCTAATTGTGTTTGTGATAATTGAATTGTTCACTGCCAGCCTATTTTATCGATTAAGGGAAGTAGGTTCATCAACAATGCTCTTAAATTTGCAGGCATCCCCGCATCCCAGGAACAAATGCCTGAGGTCTCAACTCAAGGATGCTTTTCCAGGAGGAAGCTGTTAATAGACCTGTGCCACCTGCTCGAATCTGACCTAGCAAAATCTACACCAGAGAAGCAGCATTGGCAATGACAGCTATGGACACTGCAGCCTTGAGCTTTTATGACTCAGGCTCATTCCAACATACCACAGGGAAGAAAAGCAACATCTGTCAACTCGCATTGCTCAGATACATCAAGCAATTCATTGAAGCATTCTTCACTCGGGCAGTCAGCTTCATAACTTGCCCTCTGGAAGTCCACCACAGGGTACGAAATTCGTTCACAATGGAGGAGGGGCTCAGACTTTGCTGATAAGTTTCCAGGTGCCTCTGACAGCTGTTTAACTTTCCCATAGCTTTCATTATAGTAGTGTATTATTTGTAGTGTGTCAAAACTACTCTCATATAACAGCAAGAAAATAATGCTTCTAATGTAGCATCCTATTTTAAATATAGTCCCACTGAAGTCGAATTCTATTTGTACTGTAGCTGAGGAAAGAGGTAAACTGGTGTTCAACTCAGCAGGTTTTTCCATTTCCTCAGCTGTTCCCTCATGCTTCATGTTTCACCTGAAAACCCTTCTCAACCTGGCTACCTAAATGCCCTTGGCTGGATACACCTCTGCTAGGACTCTGCTGGGACTTTCCATGGAAGAAGTTAGTGGTCCAAGATTGCTGTGAACTCTTGGATTCATAAGTATCTTTGGAACTTAGAATTTTCTCACAGAAATGTATGTCAGAATACTGGCTCTGAGGCACACCTTCAAGCAGAAGGTGTTTATTAACCATACCATAAATAAACAATCGCACGTTGGGTTAAGGTGCTGGAAGATATATGAGTTGGAAAGTGAGTGCAGAAGCAGTAAAATAATAAGACTAGCGCTAAGGCCCAAGAAGCCTTGCACCTCAGAATGTAGAAAATGCCCAGTTCAAATTATCACTCAAGTCTGAAACCATGGGGCCCTTCTTTCATTCAAGTCGTTCACTCCTCTTGTACCTTGTCTTAAGTTGCACACAGACTGGCTTCTGGAGTCTGGTGTCAGATTGCGAACATTATGGCCTGCCCAAAATAGCTGACTGACAGCAACCAAGGCTTCAGTGCTGCAGATGTTGGCCTCTGAAAGGTCACTGGCAATGGTTCACTTGTCCCTCCAGTGTACTTGGAGGATATTGCGGAGACAACATTAGTGGTACTGTTCCAGTGCTTTGAGATGCCAGCTTTCAAAACATATAGGAAGGCAGAGATCACTGCTGCTGGTGGGCTATGAGTTTTGAGTCAGGACTGAAGTCTTAATCTTCAAACACCCTTTCCCTCAAATGACCAAAGACTGTGCTGGTACCTTGAAAGTGATGATGAATTTGATTACTGGTGTCTGCATTTGTTTGGTGGCTCCATGTTTTCCAGGGTCTCACCTAAAACTTTATTGTCAGAGAACACCATGATGCAGTAGGTGGGTAGAGGGCCTTGATTTTGCAGATGTTGAGTGTAAGGCCCTTCTTCTCATAGGTTTCAGTGAACAAGTTAATGATATCTCAGAGCTCCATGCAAATGCAAGCCAAGCTCTGTCATGGGAGGAGATTACTAGGCAGATAGAGAATATGATTCAAGGATGTGCGCAAATCTTCCTTGAAGAATTATAAGATTGCCACTGACTTCTGGGAACCTCTGGCCTATGACCACTCAAAGTGGAGAAGGAGCACTGGGAATGATATTGAGAACCTTGCGGCCATGCATTGGGAGCACAGAGAAACAAGGTGCAAGCGGAGGAAGGAGAGAACCACCTCACGAGATATCCACCCATCCTGTAAGTCATTTCCTGCCCCATTTGTGGTTCCCACATTGGCCTCATGAGCCACCTCAGAACCCACAAATTTAGAATTGAAGCAAGTCATTGTGAATCCCAAGGATCTGCCTCAAAAGGTACAGACTGTAACTGGAGGTCGAAAGTTTCCGTATACGCAAATAAAAATGTGTCGTTTTGATGTGAAATCACTTTGTTGACTTTCTGAGTGGTAAAGTGACATATGATGGAAATGAAGTGCATTCTGCTGTAATATGGGATGCACATTAAGATTAGCAAACACTTTGTTAAAGGATTTGGCATTCAACCTCAGTGATAGTTTAACAGATTAAATGGTTTCCTTAAAGTAAAATTATGGCTACTCAGCTCTGGCAGTTTCCTTTCTTCTTCATCTGACCCCATGTTCTTTAGCCATTTGAGAGTATTTATTCAACCTTCTTCCTTCTGCCAAGCTTCATCCTCTGGGTTATAAATGGGTATTTCCCTCTTTTGCTGTACTGTTGGCAGAAATACCTCTGAGGAAAGGTTTGGACATAGAAATGCTCTGCATGATTGGCCTGATATTTTCAGTTCTCAGCCTGGCAACTGCTCTGCCCAGGACCACAAGAAACTGCAGCGAGGTGTGGACACAGCCCAGCGCGTCACGGAAACCAGCATCCCAACCATGGACCCTGTCTTTACCTCTCACTGCCTTGGTGAAGCAGCCAGCATAAACAAAGACCCCACCCACCCAGGTCATTCTCTCTTCTCTCCTCTCCCATCAGGCAGAAGATACAGGAACCTGAGGGCACATACCACCAGGCTCAAGGACAGCTTCTATCCCACTGTGATAAGACTATTGAATGGTTCCCTTATGCGATGAGATGGACTCTTGACCTCACAATCTACCTTGTTGTGATTTTGCACCTTATTGTCTACCTGCACTGCACTTCCTCTGTAGCTGTCACATTTTACTCTGTACTGTTTTTGTTTTCACCTGTACTACCTCAAAGCACTCTGTACTAACTCAATCTAACTGCACTGTCTCATGAATTGACCTGTACAATTGGTATGCAAGACAAGTTTTTCACTGTACCTCAGTACAAGTGACAATAATAAACCAATACCAATACCAATAAGAGTAAAGCAGTCTCAGCAGCTTTAGGTGCATTCAGGGATCAGGATGCAAATTGCAAAGGAAGTTGCACTGGTTTGGAGAGGTACTTTTGTTTTCAAGTTCCTGATTAAACTTATTTGCATATTGCTGAATGAAAAACCTGAAATGAACCAGCACTATCAGACTGTTACAAACCAGCAACAAAAGAAACACTCCGTGTCATGTATAAGTGTTTAAAACTACTTTATTAATAACTACTTACGATAATAAGAAAAATAAAAGTAAAAATGTTAGAATGTTAGAAGTAAAAATGTTAGAATCTTAAACATTAACCCCAAAACTAAACTCGTAGTGTGTGTGTGGCAAACTCCCAAACTCCAAGTCCAGGAATGGTTCTTAAAGTTCAGTTCAGCAAGCCATAAGGTGAAACGTGAGCAAAGGCTTCTTCAACAACCACCGTTGACTGAAGACAAAACGTAGATGTAGAGCGAGAAAATAGAGATATTACGAAATCCAAATGTTCCACTCTGGAACCCAAATGACACCTCAGTGTCTACTCAGCAGTGACAACCTCACTGCATCTTCCTCACCCCGAAAGGCTCTCGAATCGTGGCTGTCCACACAAATACCTGTCTCCTTCTACAGGTCAACAACAAAGTGAACTCCACTGCTTTGTTCCGAAGTATCTGCCACCCCGAAAAGCATGCGAGACGTGGCCATCCACACAAACACCTGTTTCCCTCCACAGGTTAACGACAAAGTGGACTCCACCGGATTACTCCAAAAGTCCATGCGTGGATTGTAGTCACAGACACAGTTACAGTTTTTCATCCATCGATAGAGACTAGCAGGCTGGTGTCTCTCTCTCTCTCTCCTCTTCAGACTGACTCCAACTGACGGCTTCAAAAATGTCATTACGTCCTTTATCTTCTGTTGTCATAACCACGCCAACACACACACACACACACACACACCACTATGCTCTATCTTAAAGGGATATTCACCAATAGTAACACAGTTTGTAACAAGACAGAGATTTGGAATGCAACTTCTTTGTCTCAAAAGTATTCCATGATTTATTTAACTTGGCACAATCTCTGGCTGGAGTGTCTAGGGACATCCTCAGCCTCTCGCTTCTGTGGTCTGAGGTTCCCACCTGCCTCAAGATGGCATCAATTGTATTGGTGCCCAAGAAGTGCACCTTCTGGTAGTGCTTACATCCATCATAATGAAGTGCTTCGAGAAGTTGGTTATGGCTCGAATCAACCCTGCATCAGTCTGGGCCTGGACCCGCTTCAATTCGCTTATCGCCATAATAGGTCTACAGCAGATGTTATCTCACTGGCTCTCCCCTCTGTTCTGGAGATCCTGGACAACTGGAACATGTATGTCAGGCTGTTGTTCATTGACTACAGCTCACCATTCAACAACATTATCCCCTCAAAACTTATCATCAAGCTCCAAGATCTGGACCTTTGTACCTCCTTCTGCAATTGGATCCTCAATTTCCTCACTGGGAGACTACAATCAGTACAATCCTCACTGACCATCAACACAGATGCACCTCAGGGCTGTGTGCTTAGCCCCCTACTCTACTCTCTCTATACCTACGACTGTGTGGCTAAGCTTCAAATTCCTGAGTATCAACATCTCAGAGGATCTATCCTGGGCCCAGCACATAGATGTAACCATAAAGAACATGCACCAGCATCTCTGCTTTCTTAGAAATTTAAGGAGATTCAGTATGTAATCAAAGACTCTGACAAACTTCCACAAATGTACAGTGGAAAGCATTCTGTCTGGTTGCGTCATGGCCTGGTATGGTATGAATGTACAGGAACGCAAGACGCTACAGAGAGTGGTGGACTCAGCCAGTTCCATTACAGGCACAGCTCTCCCCACCATTGAGGTCATCAACAAAAGGTGGTCTCAGGAAGGCAATATCTATCGTTAAGGTCACCCACCATCCAGGCCATGCCCTCTTCTCATTGCTGCCACGATGCAGGAGGTACAGGACCCTGAAGACCCACACCTCAAGGTTCGACAACAGCTTCTTTGCCACTGCCATCAGATTCCTGAACCGACCTGAAAAACCCTAATACTACCTCGGACTATATTTCCTTCAACTTGCACTAATGATGTTATGTTTATTTTTGTTTATTTTGTCATGTAAGTTATGTATAATTTGTTAATTTAAGTTTATGTTAATTTATGTTTGTTATGTTTGTAATGTACTGTGCCTCTGCCAGAAAAAGCTAATTTTCATGGCATTTATACCATGGGTATGTATGCCCATTGGCAATAAACTTGAACTTGAACCTGGAATTAATGAATCTGAAAATGTATCTGTCACACACGTAAGTATTTTTATTTGGAATGTCTGGAATCTGCTTGTGAATAACCTAATTTTAAATAACTCAGAATAATTCCAACACTATGCAGTCCTATGTACTAGTTACACTGTTTTCATCAGTTACTAATACTTTAAAAAAACATATTCTAACATTTTTAAAGCTATTTTCTTGCATCCAAAAGGTTAATTTTAAGAGTTTTGCTGAGGGCTCAAAATTACATGCAATTAGTGAAAATTTGCAGTGGTGATTAAATCAGTCTGGTGGTGAGGGTGAAGATAGGTCATTGCCGATCCTTAAGCATGTTAATTTTCAGCACAATGCTTTTTAAACCAGTGCTAAAAAGTAATTTGCACTGAAGTAATTTGTCCTGGAAATCCTGTGGTTGCTTACACTGCTTTGTCCAATTTCAAGTGAATTGGGATAAATGGAACCTCCAGGTCACCTGATTGTCCACTCGCACGAATACAGTAACCCTCTTTGAACAGAAAATGTTGTTATAATGTATTCCTCACTCCCTTCATCTTCCTCCATCCCACCATGGATCTAGTTCCAAATTAATCCTTCTCTTATTGGTATAATTCACTACTCTATAGCTTTCAGAGAGAGGAACTTTATCGGTGAATTCTTGCACAGGACTGACAACTGTGCTGCTCCATTTATTGACAAATTACAGAACTTCTGTGCCCAAAGGCTGAAGGATTAACTTACCTTTAATTGTAATGGACTCTCTCAGGCTGCAGGTTGCTTGTCTTCTAAAACACAAGAAAGTGTATCATGCAGAAGAGACAGCCTGAATCCTGCCTTCTACACAGTCTCTTCCCACCTTGTTACTCAATCAGCAACTGTGAAATGTACAATTAATTCAAAAAGACAGCATTTGTAAAAGTAAGGTGGACCAAAGGTGATATTTATATTCAATGCACCTAGTTGAAGGTCCAAGCCTTTGAGTGCCTATTTTGCACACAACAGTATGCATGTCAGAAATTCAAGCATCATTCACAACTATATCGTCCCTAATCAGTATTGCAGGTAGCTTACATCCAGCATTGACTGAGAACAATAGATTAAGAACAATGCACAAACAAATTTCTAGCTACCATTTTAAATATACACTTTTGCCAAATACTTTCAACATATCCTTAAATTCCAAAGTCAGTAATCCCCACAATTGAACACTTAAGGTTAAAATTGATTTTTATTTGTTGGTAGTAGCCCTTATGGTTTAATAGCATGCCATAATTCACACATGATGAAGAATGACTACTTTGGTGAGGTTGACAGTTACTGAAGTTAAAAGAATCATCAGCAAAAGCAACTGCTATTTATGAGGCACCTTTAACATGGCAGCAGTACCCCAAAGTACCTCACAGGAGTGAGATCCAACAAAAAAATGTCAGGCCGTTTATATATGTGCAGAAACCAAAATATTTGATCAAAGGGGTAGCTCTTTAGCAACGTAAAGGAGGAGAGAAAGGTAGAGGGGCTGAGAAGTTTTGAAAAGAAATTGCAGAGGTAAGGGTTCTGGCAACTTAAGGTGCTATTCCTCAGAGTGAAGCAATTTTTAGGGTGGTCAATATTTAGGGTGCTCCAAAGGCTATAATTGGAGGAGCACAGATATCTTAGTGGGACGTGGGGTTGGAGGAGATTACAGAGCAAGAGAGCAGTGAAACCATGGATATTCGAAAACAGGCTTGAGAATTTTAAAATCTAAGTACTGTTTATGTGAGTGCCAGTATAGGTCAGCAGTCACAGTGGTGATGGATAAATGAGACTTAGAACATGGGCAGCAGAATTGTGGATGACTTCAAGTTTACAGGGACTAGAATGAAGGAAGCCAACTGAAATTGCTTTTGGAAATTTAATTCTAGAGTGAAAAAGACATGCCTAAGGATTTCAGGGTAGATAAGCCGAGGCAGGTGTGGAGTGGGGTGATGTTCCTGAGGTAGAAATAGCTGTCTGTAGTGACAACACAGGAATGAAGTCTGAAACTCAACTTAGAACCAGATATGAGAAATCAAGGTTGTGAACAGACTACCTCAATTGCTGACAATTTCCAAAAAGAGACATGGGGCCATTAGCAAGGGAATGGAATTTGCAATCTCCTATTAAAAACAATTGTTTTGTTCTTACCAATATTTAGTTGGGGAATTTTCAGCTCCTCCAATGTAGAACACATGGTGAGTCATTGTGTTTATGAAGGGAGGGAAAGTAAAGTAAAATTACACCTTGAATTCTGAAAATGCACATGGAATATAGATGCAACAAATCTGGTGAAAAGCCAAGACTTAGATTGAAGTTTAATGGGGTTCAGCAATGGACCTTGACAAGTTTAATAGGGCTGTTGTAAAGCATTAGAATTTATAGTAGACAAAACCTTAGAAACTATGCATGGGCAATCAGCAAGAACAAACTAATCAACAGTTGCCGGTAAGTGAGTAGAAACCAATAACCATGGTGTAGCTATCTAATTAAGACATATTGATGTGAGTGCTTTCTGAGTCCCTGAAGGCATCAGCTTCATTGGTCCATCTTAAAGTTCCAAAAGATTATTGTTTTGCAAATTGTTTTTCTAAGAAGCAAAACAACTTCAGAAAAGTCTTTCAGTTAGGTCTTGATTTCTCCACGGATGTTTCTGTTTAAAGTATTCAAATCATCAAATGCAATTCAGATTTAACCTTCTGATGTTTTATTATGAAAAACACAATTTTTATTGCAGGAACTTCATTTTTTATTAGCTTAACAGAGAACTCTACAAAGGAATATTCCACATCAATCCATGAATGATGGCAGTCAATTAAAAAGCTAATGAGGAAACTTCAAGAACAACCCTGTCCTTAACAATGTTCCAAAGTTGCATTTACAACCATCTTCAGCCAGAGGTGCAAAGTGGATGATCCAATTTAGTACCCTCCTGAGGTTCTTGCTATCACTGAATGCAGCCAAGAAACAGCTCAGGACATTGTCCTGAGCTGCTTCATCAATCACCTTCCTCCAATAAAAGGATGGATTTGGGGACGTCTATTGATGATTATATTGTGTTTTATTCCATTCACAACTCATCAGAAAATGAATCAACATTGAGGCCTGGGGTGAAAAGTGGCGTGACACATGTCCCACGTAAGTACAGGAAATGACCATCACCAACAAAAGACCGTCTATCCATCTATCCTTGATACTTGATGGCATTATGATCACTAAGTCTTCCACCATCAACTTCCCATGGATCAGAAATTTTTTTTGGAAATATACTGTGATTATAAAAATAGGCCAGAGGCTGAATATCCCATGGCGAATGATTCAACCCCCACCTCAGAGCTTTCCTGCCATCTATAATGCATGTTTGGTGTAAATTGGAAAATTCTCTGCTTGCCAGAAAGAATGCAGCTCCTCCAACATTCAAGAAACTCAACACTATCCAGGACAATGCAGCCTGATTCATTGATGTCTCACTCACCACCTACACCTGGCTGCAGTGTGTATGATTAACAATTATTCACCAAGCCTACTTAACCAGCACCTCCCAAATCTGTAACGCCAGGAAGGATAAGGGCAGCAAGCACATGGGAACACCATCACTTGCAGGTTCCTCTCCAAGTTGCACAATATCCTGAGTTGGAAATATATCAAATACCTTTCATCACTGCTGGATCTAAATCCCTATCCAGTGGCACTTTCACCAGAAAGGCCCCAGTGGCTCCAGAAAGGAGCTCACCAGCTTACCACAACCTTCCCAAGGACCATTTGGATAGTGAATATATATTGGCCTTACCAGCAACACCTACTTGCCACTAACAAATAGAAAAATATTCATGGCACATCTGATCAGTCAGGTACACCACCAATAGGCTTTATTAAATGGAAAAGGAACAATGAAACAAAAAACATCTACTCTCCACGAAAAGTGAACATCATTTTAGAAATTAAGAAGTGCATAACTACCTTAAATTAAATTGTTTCAAATATTTATTACCTGCTATGTTGAAAGTGGTTTGACACTTCCACAGGCTGGAATTCTTTAACTAATCACTAATAATTGTGGAATATGGGAAACAAAATAAATAAGTATTTAAATGAAAATGTAATCATGTACAGAAAACATTGTAAATTACTGCAGATGTAATGCAGAATTATTGTAAAGGATAAAGCATGAGTCTTAACCAGTTTTTACAACATTAAGATAATTATGGGGGATTCTAGCATGAAGGTGGACTGGGAAATCCAGCAAGGCAGTAGATCTCAGGAGAGTGAGTTTGTGGAATGTCTACGGGATGGCTTTTTGGAGCAACTTGTTGATGAGCCCACCAGGGGATCGGCTGTTTTGGATTGGGTGCTGTGTAACGATCGGGAAGCGATTAGGGAACTAAAGGTAAAGGAACCATTGGGAACTAGTGATCACAATATGATTGAGTTCAGTTTCAAATTTGAGAAGGAGAAGCTGATAACTGGTGTATCGATATTTCAGTGGAACAAAGGAAATTACAGTGGCATGAGAGAGGAGCTGGCCCAAATTGATTGGAAGAATAAGCGAGCTGGAGGGACGACAGAGCAGAAATGGATTGAATTTCTACTAGAAATAAGGAAAATGCAGGATAGATATATTCCAAGAAAAAAGGTTTTGAATGGAAAAAAGGCACAAATGTAGAAACAAGAGAGGTGAAGCAAAAATAAAAGCAAAAGGGAGGGCATACAAGGAAGCAAAAATTAGTGGGAAAACAGAAGACTGGGAAACTTTTAAAAACCTGCAGAAAGAAACTAAGAAGGTCATTAGGAAATAAAAGATGAATTATGAAAGGAAGATGGCAGATAACATTAGAATGTATACTAAGGGTTTTTTAAAATATATAAGGAGTAAAAGAGAGACACAGGTTGATATAGGACCAATCAATAATGGTGCGGGAGAGATTATAATGGATAATAAAGAGATGGCAGAGGAACTAAATGAGTATTTTGCATCGGTCTTCACTGTGGAGGACATCAGCAATATACTGGTTAGTCAGGGGTCTCAAGGGATGGAACTGAGAGATTACTAGAGAGAAGGTGCTAGGAAAACTAAATGGACTAAAGACTGATAAGTCTCCCGGACCGGATGAGGTGCATCCCTGGGTTCTGAAGGAGGTGGCTTTTGAGATAGCGGAGGCATTGGTGATAATTTTCCAGGAATCAATAGACTCCGGCATGGTTCCGGAGGACTGGAGGGTCGCAAATGTAGTTCCGCTGTATAAGAAACGTGGGAGGCAGCATAAAGGAAATTACAGACCTATTAGTCTGACATCGGTGGTGGGAAAGTTATTAGAATCAATCCTCAAGGATGAGGTTATGGAATACCTAGAGGTGCAAGGCAAGATAGGTCCAAGCCAACATGGTTTCATGAAGGGAAGATTCTGCCTGACCAACCTATTGGAGTTTTTTGAAGAAATCTCAGGTAGGGTGGATAAGGGAGAGGTGGTAGATGTTGTGTATTTAGACTTTCAAAAGGCCTTCGACAAGGTGCCGCACAAGAGACTGACTAATAAGATGAGAGGTCATGGAATTTCAGGTAGGATAACAGAATGGGTGGAGCATTGGCTGGTTGGCAGAAAGCAAAGGGTGGGAATAAAGGATCCTGTTCTGGTTGGCTACCGTTTACTAGTGGTGTTCTGCAGGGGTCAGTGTTGGGGCCGCTTCTTTTTACCCTGTACATTAACGATTTGGATGATGGAGTAAATGGTTTTGTGGCTAAATTTGCGGATGACACCAAGATAGGTGGAGGAGTAGAGAGTATTGAGGAGACAGGTCGGTTGCAGAGAGACCTAGATAGTTTAGGAATGGGCAAGGAAATGGCAGGTGAGATTTAATGTTGAAAAATGTGCAGTTGTACACTTTGGAAACAGAAATAAACGGGCAGATTATTATCTAGAAGGGGAGAAAATTCAAAGTACAGAAGTACAAAGGGACTTGGGGGTACTCATGCAGGATACCCTGAAGGTTAACCACCAGGTCGGATCGGTGGTAAAGAAAGCAAATGCTATGTTGGCATTCATTTCGAGAGGTATAGTGTATAAAAGTAAGGAAGTGTTGACGAGGCTCTACGGGGCACTGGTGAGACATTTGGAATACTGTGCGCAGTTTTGGGCCCCATATCTTAGGAAGGATGTGCTGATGTTGGAGATGGTGCAGAGGAGATTTATGAGGATGATTCCAGGAATGAAAGGGCTTACATATGATGAGTGTTTGTCGGCTCTTGGACTGTACTCACTGGAGTACGAAAGAATGAGAGGGGACCTCATAGAAACATTTAAAATGTTGAAAGGACTGGACAGAGTAGATGTGGCCAAGCAGTTTCCCTTGGTGGGTGAGTCCAGGACCAGAGGGCACAATCTTAGAATTGGAGGGTACTGGTTTAAAACAGAGTTGAGGAGAAATTTCTTTAGCCAGAGGGTAGTGAATTTATGGAATTCCTTGCCACATACAGCAGTGGAGGCTAGATCACTGGAGGTTTTTAAGGAGGATATATATAGATAACTAATTAGTCAAGGTATCAAGGGATATGGGGATAAGGCTGGAAATTGGGGTTAGAATAGTTTATTTTTATTGCCCCCCACCATTTCTCATTCTTTTTCTTTTTTTCCCCTTTTCTTTGGAGCAGACTCGATGGGCCGAATGGCCTACTTCTGCTCCCTTATCTTGTGAAACAACTTCAGTAGTTTTAAACTGTAATTGATAAAACCATGAGCTCCCTACCTAATGGTGGTAGAGAGGCACCTTCAGTGCACAGGAATCCCATTACTGTCTTCTCAAGGCAACAATGGATAGTGAATAAACGTTGTCTTTGCCAATTACAGCCATAATCCAAGAACAAAAAAAGATCAAGACCATCACTTTAGTTGTTATAATTCATAAACTTCTAATGACAATAAATTGTTTATTCTATCATTTAATTCCAGACAGTGAGTAAGTCAGTAGTTAGAAAAAAAGCCACCAACATAATGCTGCACAAGCAGGAAACAAGTGGCTCCATACCTTGTGTGCCTTAACAGGTGTTCTTTTCAAGGCTAATATCCTCTCTCAAGCTTGAGCTGTAGACGAACTCACCCTATGCATATAGTGAAACAGCCAGCAGTATCTGCTTGTGCTCACTTGTATTGGCTGCTTCACTACATGCATTTTTTTCCAATACATTCTTTAACCCACACAGGGTACCATTATCTCTGCTGGTTCTTAGGAGAGATAGAATATGTGATCATGCATCCTCAGGAGAATGTTGGCTTCTCAGCCTTCACTCCCACAACCCCACCATATTTCTCTTCTCCCTTGGATTGTGCACTGTTTGCATTGGCAGAAAGAGAGGGGGAAGATTTAGTAACTGGCTATTGAAAAAGAAAATGCAAGTGTGGGGTGCTCTAGATGCAGTTCAGCATCAGGGAGCTAGATGCAGTTCAACATTAGGGAGCTGCAGGGGAGGTGAAGGAATCAGGATGCAATAGAACATTCAGAGAGGAGTTCTGATTTTACAAGTATTAGGATATGAGAAGACAATGCTGTCATTTGTAGTCTGGAGAATGAAAACAGACATAAGTGAGAAGATTGTGGTGTGACGAAGGAGGATTGGAAAGGAGGGATGAAAGCATTATAGTTAGGTATTAATGAGAGAGAAAGAGAGAGGGAAATAAAAGAGCTGTACTCACCTTTGATGGTCTTGTAAGATCACTGAAATGTATTGATCTTAGGTCCTTGAGAATGGTGCTTCAGACTCTGACTCACTCAGTCAATAGGCTCAAAAGCCTGCTGGGAATTTACCATTCTCTCCATGACCACATTTATCAGAGAAACAACAGGAAACCTCAGGGGCTGCCGTGTCACTCACGGCTGAGATACACCTCTTTGCTGCAGTATAAAAGCAAATATAGTATTTGGGGATCTCAGAGTGATGGCTTCCGAATGCTATTGGGTAGTCAGTCTGTTAAACATGTTTAGAAATGAAATACACCCATTCACATGCTGATAACATTGAGTATATCTGGTGCACATTCCATCCATCATCCTCTCAAATCCCACTTTGGCTGAAAACTGCAGCTTGTAATTCTGGGTGGTTCATTGTGTATAACTTTTATTTCCATGTAATTTCAAATGGTAGAAGAATTGAACTAACATGAAGCAAGAGATGCCTTGCTGATCGAGTATGGGTGGCCTTCATCCTGCAAGTTCTTCTTTATGGAAACTATACAAGGTAAATGAAGGACAATTGTGCAGGTCAGCAGTGAGTCTGGATGACAAGCCACAGGCTTATGAGGGTAGATTTTAGATACTGGACAGTTTTCACCACAATAGACTATACCAGAAAGTAATGTAATATAGATTTTTGAAATTATGACTGTTTTGACAGCACATGTAATGAAAACCTGTGGACTCTGAACGGGATTTGCGGAAAGAGTCATCAATTTAAAATTGTCATAGACAAAGTGAATAGAGAGATCAAAAGAATTTATTTACAAAGAGTTGTAATAGACATTGATTGAAACTGAAGCCATTGTACCTTTTAAGGGAAAAAGTGAACAAATATTCAACGAGCAGATAGTTATGCCTTTGAGGAGAGAATATGACTGTAGAATTTGTTTTGGATTTTTTGTTTTGACATACAGAATAGCTTCATTTGCTGTCATAAACTGTAAGCTCCATTTAATGACATTCAATATTAACAACTTTTACCTTAAAAAAAATCCAAAGGCACTTTATAAGACTAAAAACGGATAAAATTATCTGAGCTAAATTTTAAGATATTAAGACAGGTTACCAAAGGTTGGTAAATTGGCTTATTATTCTCACACGTACTGAGGTACAGTGAAAAACTTTGTTTTGCATGCCATCCATACAGATCATTTTATCACATTAGTGCAGTGAAGTAGTACAAAGGAAAAACAATAACAGAATGCAGAATAAAGTGTTACAGTAACAGAGAAACTGTAGTGCAGGTAGACATTAAGGTGCAAAGCCACAACAAGGTAAATTGTGAGGTCAAGAGTCAATCTTATTGTACTAGGGGACAGTTCAATAGTCTTATAACAGCGGGATAGAAGTTGTCCTTGAGCCTGGTGGTAGGTGGTTTAAGGCTTTTGTATCTTTTCCCCAAGGGAGGGGAGAGAAGAGAGAATGTCCGGGGAGGGTGGGGTCTTTGATTATTTTGGCTGCCTTACCAAGGGAGTAAAAAGTGTAGACAGAGTCCATGGAGGCGAGGCTGGTTTCCATGATATGCTAAGCTGTGTCCACAACTCTCTGCAGTTTCTTGCGGTCTCGGGTACAGCAGTTGCCACACCAAGCCGTAAATCATCTGGATAGGATGCTTTCTATGGTGCATCTATAAAAATTGTTAAGGGTCAAAGGGGACATGCCAAATTTCTTCAGCCTCCTGAGGAAGTAGAGGCACTGGTGCACTTTCTTCACCATGGCATCTATGTGGTTGGACCAGGACAGGACATTCAATCCTAGGAACTTGAAGCTCTCAACCCTCTCGATCTCAGCACGTAAACAGGAGAATGTGCGTTGGCTCCCTTCCTGTAGTTAATGACCAACTCTGTTGTTTTGCTGACATTGAAGGAAAGATTGTTCTCATGACACCATGCCACTAGGCTCTCTATTTCCTTCCTGTACTCCGACTCTTCGTTATTTGAGATTCGGCCCACTACAGTGGTGTCATCTGCAAACTTGTAGATGGAGTTAGAGCAGATTCTGGCCACACAGTCATGAGCGTATAGGGAGTAAAGTAGGGGGCTGAGGATGCAGCCTTGTGGGGCACCAGTATTGAGGATAATTGTGGCGGAGGTGTTGCCGATCCCTACTGGTTGCATTCTGTTGGTCAGGAAGTCAAGGATCCAGCAGCAAAGGGAGGTGTTGAGTCCTAGGTTGAGGAGCTTGGAGATGAGTTTCCTTGGAATTATGGTATGAAGGCGGAGTGTAGTCAATAGACAATAGTCTAGCATAGGTGTCTTTACTGTCCAGATGTTCCAAAGATGAGTGTAGGGCCAGGGAGATGGTGTCTGCCATGGACCTGTTTCGGTAATAGGCAAATTGCAGTGGGTCGGGGTTGTCTTGGAGGCTGGAGTTGTGTGCCTTGACCAGCCTCTCGAAGCATTTCACGATGGTGGATGTCAGAGCCACCGGGCAGTAGTCATTAAGGCACATTACCTTATTTTTCTTAGGTACTGGGATGATAGTGGTCTTCTTAAAGCAGGTGGGGACTTCAGATTGAAGTAGGGAGAGGTAAAAATGTCTGCAAATACCCCTTTCAGTTGATCTGCACAGGATCTAAGGACACAGCTGGGGACTCCATCCGGGCCAGATGCTTTCCACAGGTTCACTCTCCAGAAGACTGATCTAACACCTGCAATGGTGACTGTAGGTATAGGAGCGTTGGAGGCTCTCAGGGTGGGTGTTGACATTTCATTCCCCTTCTGTTCAAAATGTGCATAGAATGCATTAAGCTCATCAGGAAGGGCTGTGCTGTTGTCAACGATGCTGCCCGACTTCATTTTGTAGCGCGTTATTGCATGTAAGCCCTGCCACAACTGACAGAAGTCTGGGTCTCGATATTGGACAGGTGTTGTCTCTTGGCATCCCTGAAAGCTTTACGAAGGTCGTATCTCGATTTGTTGTATAGGTCAGGGTTACCCAGTTCCTGGACTTCAGTACGGAGTGGATCTCCTGTTTCATTCATGGTTTCCGGTTTAGCAAAAAAATTATGGGCTTTAAGGAGCATCTTAGGGAGGTGGAGGTGGTGAGCTTCAGGAAATTCCAGAGCTTGGGGCTTATATAACTGAAAACGCAGATGTAATCCCATCAAGCAAATGTGGAGATTGACAAGAGAGCAGAATCAGAGGAATGCAGAGTTATTGAAAGGTTGTGGGACTGGAGGAGATTATGGTGCAAATTGTAGATATGAGATGCAATGTGATCCCATAAGAAGGAAGCTGTTATTCTGTAAGAAAGGCTGCAGCCATGAAGTAATTAGAACATGAAGATGAGAAATTTATGGCGAAGGCTATGCTGGTCTGGAAACTAAGACAAATTGCTGGGTGGACAACACATTGTGAGTAAAGATATGGCAATAGTATGAGAAGATTTTGGATGGTGAAAGACAGGACGCTGGCCAGGACTGCAATTGAATATTCTTGTTTGGAGGTCACAAAAACAGGAAGAAGGGTTTTCACAGAATAGGTTGATACAGAGATTTAAGTGGCATGGGTAACATTTTTGAAATAAAATGTTTTGAAATCAAAAGCTTATTGTGAAGCAAACAGTACGCATTACCAGTTAAATGTACAATACACTTACAAATTAGTTACTTTTTTAACAAAAGTAAAAAAAAATCTAACCAAGTTTTCTAAAAACTATTAATTATAACAATATCCTTAGATGTCCTCCACGCTAAATTTCTGTTTTGCAGTTTGGTTATTTCCCTTCCCACTTACATAGACCATAGAACATAGAACACTACAGCACAGTACACCCTTCGGCCCACAATGTTGTACCGACATTTTATCCTGCTCTAAGATCTATCTAACCCTTCCCTACCACATAGTCCCCTATTTTTCTATCATTCATGTGTCTATCTAAGAGTGTCTTAAATGTCCCTAATGTATCTGCCCCCACAACCTCTGGCAGCACTGCGTTCCACGCACCTACTACTCTCTGTGTAAAAAAACTTACCCTGACATCCCCCTTATACCTTCCTCCAATCACCTTAAAATTATGTCCCCTTGTGTTAGCCATTGTTGCCCTGGGAAAAAGTCTCTGTCTGTCTACTAGATCTATACCTCTGATCATCTGGTACACCTCTATCAAGTCACCTCTCATCCTCCTTTTCTCCAAAGAGAAAAGCCCCAGCTCGCTCAACCTATCCTCATAAGACATGCTCTCCAATCCAGGCAACATCCTGGTAGATCTCCTCTGCACCCTCTCTAAAGCTTCCACATCCTTTCTATAATGAGGCGACCAGAACTGAACACAATATGTAACTGAACTTACATCGGGATCAAAACAAGTCTTCCTTTTTATTACAGTTACAAAGTACCCAATGTACTCAAACATATTTATTTCTGATTCTGAAAACAAAAGTATCTTCCTACCATTTGGATAAGAGTCAAAGTCAAGATAGTTGTTATATGCACAAGTGCAATGAAAAACTTTCTTGCATCAGCACCTCAGGCACATAGCATTAGAAACACAACATTCACAAGAAAAACATAAATTAAACAAAATTATACAAGGAAGCACACAATTAGAACAAACAAAAACAAAGTCAATTGTACTACAAAGTGGTCATACTATTGATATATTGAGGTAGTGATTAGGGTTGTGCAGGTTGTGTGGGACTTCAGGCTTCTGTACCTCCTGCCTGATGGTAGCTGCGAGCGGTGGCATGGCCTGGATGGTGAGGATCTTTGATGATGGATGATGCCCTCTTGAGGCAGCACCTCAAATGATTACTTTTGATGGTGGGATGGGGGGAGGGGATGTGCCCTTGAGAAATAGGGTTTTCACTATCTGTAACTTCTTACCTTAATGTGCATACAAATTGCTGTACCTGACCATGATGCAACCAGTCAGGATACCTTCAACAGTACATCTGTAGAAGTTTGTTAGAGTGTTCAGTGACAAGCTGAACCTCCTTAATCTTCTAAGAAAGGAAAGATGCTGGCATGCCTTCCCTGTAATTGTATCTATGTGCTGGGCCCAGGACAGGTCATCTGATATGTTAACACCCAGGAACGTAAAACTGCTGACCCTCTCCACCACCGATCCCCCAATGTAGACTGGTGCATGCTCCTTCCCCTTCCTGAAGTCAACAATCAGTTCTTTAGGTTTACTGACGATGAGCGAGAGGTTGTCTTTGCAGCACCATTCAATCAGTGTCCTATCTTGCTCCTGTACGCTGACTCATCGCCACCTGTGATTCGTCCAACAACAGTGGTGTCATTGGCGAATTTGTATATGGCATTGGAGCTGTACTTAGCCTCATAGTCATGTGTGTATCGGGAGTTGAGCAGGTGGCTAAGCAAGCAACTTTGAGGTACACCTGTGTTGATGGTCAGCGAGGAGGACTTGTTGTTAGAGGACAAGTTTGAGGTGAACCCCTTATTCGGATGAAAATAAGGCTACACCAAATTAAACATACCATGTTTCTATAATATGTAGGAACACACAGAGCTCACTGTCATCAGTGGATCTTTCAGGTTCTCGGCTTCAGTGATACCAAGTTATAAATATCCAGCATAAAGTTTGTCTTGGGGGTTTTATCTCCCCGTTAGTAAATCAGTTCCACCCCTTTATTCCAATTCTTCAATCAGTTTTTATCAACTCTGCCTTTGCCAAGGCAGCTAATGGCTTTTCTGTGGTGATATCCAAGTGTTTCACCTAGTGAGCTAGAAATTCACAGATCAATGTATTCAATGCATGCCGGAAGTCAGGGGTCCCTTACCTGAAGCCTCCCAGGGAGATCCAAAAAAAATCAGAAAGTCCTTTTCATCAGAGAAAATTTGTTCAAATATAGAAAAAATGTTTTTCCCTGTTAATGTAGAGCGCAACAGCCGATTTGCTACTGAAATGCCATGCATACCTTGCAATACAGGACAGTTTGCAACCTAAGCTGACAAAAAAATCTCATGACTGAGTAATGTCAATTTTTTTTCCCCTGCATGCTTCAAGCAACTAGCCAGTTGATAAACAACCCTGTCAAAATTGAGGCATTCAGTTGGTTTTCCATTTTGTTTTTCAGGAAATAGTCCATACTATGGGTGAGGCTGGAAGAATCAAAAATGATTTAAAAAGGGGCAGAGAAAATTAAAGCAAAAGCTCCTGTTGCTTTTTTAATGACAAGCCCAACTCCTGATTATTTCTTCTAGTTTTGCCTAGCTCAGGAGTGTAATCTGTTTCTTCAGTGTGTATTATGCAGCATGCACTTGTTGGAAATTTAGACAATTTTGAAGCTCATTAATACTTTCATTTAGCTAGACTGTTATCAGGTAAGATTGAATTGCTATTAAGTGATGCACACAGTGAAACATTTAAAATCATTATTAAAGATTCAAAATATCAGAAAGTCAGTCAATCACATAATACGTTAATCATGTTCTATTTTGACAAAGCTTCATCAAAGGAGCTTTTCAGAGGCTATAAACTAGTGTGTAATGAGAGTTTAACTGCATAGTAACTAAAATTTAGCTGTGTAATTACACAGTTGAAACAATGTTATTAATATGCTAAAGAACAATGGTTAGATGAGCTAATGCTGCAGTTCTGAAAACCATTATTGCCAAGTTGTTAAATGTGGTAATTTGTTGAATTATGTTAGCATATCACATGCAATGCTCCAATAGTGTAAAATACCATTTGAATTGTAGTCACTGCAGTAATGTAAGAAGCGTAGCAGCCACTGTACTTCATTGTAAACTTCCACTAACAGTAATGTGTTAATGATCAGATAATCTGTTCTTTGTGATGTTGATGACAGAAACATATCGGCCAGGACACTGAGATAACTCTCATTCTTTTTTTTAAAGAAACAACTAGTGGATCTTTTAAGCCTACCTGTGAGGAAAGTTGGGGCCCCAGTTTAACAAATTACTTGAAAGACAGCAGATCTAACAACAGGACTTTCTCAATGTCAGCCAAGATTTTTGTGCTTAAATCTCTGGAGTGAGACTTTAGCCCCAGATATGTGACTCAGGAACATGAATGCTACCAAAAGAGCCAATGCTGACATCTGACTTAATGATTTGCTCCTCTGACTATCCACTCATTTTTAGTTAACTCCCTGAAGGAAGAGAACATGTGCTCTCACAATAATGCTAAAGTAGCAAAGTCTGAAATTGAAAGAGGCTGAGTGTTTGAGGACATTCAATCCCCTTAAACTGTGAATTTCATGAATTATTCCAGATCAGCTGCTGTAATTTCAATATGAGATCAACAATACCCCAGAAAGATGAAGTTTACAATAATCTTACAGCAAAGTGGTTGTGGGCAATCTAGGAAATTCATGTGGAAATGTGGAGAGACCTGCGGAAGGAGTGCAGGGAGTGAACAACCTCACAAATTACTCACCTACCAGCCCTATCAAGCAGATCTTGCCCCATCTGTTGTTCCCATAACTGGCCTCATCAGAACCCACTAAACCAGAGGAAGCAAGTATTCCTTGATCCTGAGGAATGGCCTAAAAATAAAAAGTTTGGGACTTGAAGCCTAGCCAATGGAGAGCGACAACAACAAATAAAAAGAAAATAGAAGGCAGAACCAAATAGTCATAAAATTTGGATTAAAGGTTTGCAATTATGAGGAATTATTAGAGAAACTTAGGCCTTGCCATTTGAAAGCAGGCACATGAAATGTAACCTTATAGAGGTAACTTAGTTGGTAAAAGATACATAACAGAGAAATCCAGAACAACTTTAAACCAAATTGTGAGAGCAAGACAAAAGGACATAATACATAAAAGCAATACAAACTAGTGGGCAGAGACTAGGAAGTTCATAACTTGAAGAGTAAACTTGGCATGACCCTCAAAAACATTTAGAGAACCATTTAAAAAAAAACAAGTAGATGTTTCAGTAGGTGAATGGTCCTCTTCATCCATATATGATTTTATCAAAATGCAAACAGGTCATGTTAAAGGAAAAGACATGACAGCTGATTACATTTTGATTGCACTTACATGTAATCATTAATATATATGGTGGGAATCCTGGGAAATAACAATATTTTAAAAATCCTTGGAGCATTAGCTTTATCATGAAATGCCGGTATTCTGGAATTCATAAAGAAGCCTCCAGACATCAATTTTCTTAATATCTAATCCAAGGGTGGTAAGTCATTTATTTTAATGGTATTGTTCACTGTATTGCCACATAGCTTTTGAACATCATCAATTATTATATGTAGAAATTATAAGAAATGTTTAGTCTTCTGTAGTTTCATCAAAAAAGTACTGTAAGCTTATATTGACACATTTATTGTACTTCAAGAACTTATGAGAGTTTAATGTCTCTGGTTTAAAAACTATCCAACATTTTAAAATACAGCACTACAAGTCTAACATCACTGAAACTTATGAGGAGCAAGTATCATTATTGCATGCCAAATGATGAGAAATTGTTTGGATCACTTGAAGGTCTGTCCAAATCTCAAAGGTAAACCTAACTTAGTTTACTGCACTCATCTAATTTGCATAATATTCCACCATCAAAACTTAGGTGGATCACAGAATTAGACCAATGACACAAAAAGAAAAGTGCACAAGTGAAATTTAAAACTATTCAAAGGGAATGTCATAAGGACAAACTTTCTGGATAGCACTGAAAGACATTTCAACCCATCAGCAGCCTTTGCCAAGGTGAGGAGATGAGGACTTAAGTGGTGGCATGACAAGATGAAGGAAAAGGGACCAATAAGTGGATGCATTAGTTCCAAGTAAATGACAGTACAACCCAAAATTGGCCTCCCCTTCTGACAGCTGAAAATAAAATGCAGTTGCATGAGCTGCTTACAAAGAGAATTTCTTTCCACCATTAAGCTGATGGTTCAGCACTACGTGATGCCTGTGAGAAACAGCAGTGGAATTTGAAGCTACAGTTAGCAATTGTTGTCTATACAAAAGTGCAAGCTTTAAGTTGCATAATAACTGCAAGTGTTTATATATCATATGAGGTATGACAGGATTCAAACAAATGAATTGTGATTTCTTTCTCTAGTGCAGCCTTTTATTGAATCCTATCTGATTGCTTGGCATGCATTCTTTCACAAAGTATCAAACTTAAGCTCTGCAAATCAAAATCTTAGAAAGGTGAAGTGATTTACTTGTACTTTAATCAATTTAGTACATTGAATTCACTGCTCATAAATGTTCTCTTCTACATTGGGGAGTTAAAACACAGATTGGATGACTGCTTTGCAAAACAGTCTGCAAGAGTGATCCCAAGCTTTTTGTTGCCTATCTCTTTAACTCTCACTCTGACCTCCCTGGCCTTAGTTTGCCATGTGCACTGACCCATCTTAACTTGAGGAACAGCACATAGCCTTCTGACCAGCCCATCACATCCTTCCTGATTTAACATTTCAGATAATAAGCTTCTCCAGCAATTTTATTTCAGACTTCCAATAATCACTCCACATTCCTTTGGTGATTTCAAGTATTCTGCATTTGCATCGATGTGTCACGAACCAGCAACAAAAGAAACACACTGAGCATGATTTAGCGTTAAAAACTATTTTATTAATCACTACTTATGATAATATGAAAAATAAAAGTAAAAATGTTAGTATGTTAGAATTCAAAAATGTTAAACCTCGAACGTTAACCCCAAAACTAAACTCTTCGTGTGTGTGTGTGTGACAAAGTCCAAAACTCCCAGTTCAGGAATGGTTCTTAAAGTTCAGTTCCGCAAGCCATAAGGTGAAACATGAGCAAGGGCTTCTTCAACAACCACCGTTGTCAGAAGATGAGACGTAGATGTAGAGAACATAGGGAGAGTAAATACGAAATCCAAATGTTCCACGATGGAACCCAAACGACACTCCAGTGTTTACTCGGTAGTGACTTCCTCACCCCGAAAAGCATCCGAATCGTGGTCGTCCACACACAAATACCTGTTTCCTTCTACAGGTCAGCAACAAAGTGAACTCCACCGGATTACTTCCAACTTCCATACATGGATTTCAGTGGCAAACACAGTTATTGTTTCTCATCCATCGATAGAGAAAACTAGCAGGCTGGTGTCTCTCTCCCTTCTCTCTCTCTCTCTCTCTCTCCTTCTTCTTCTAACTTCTTCAACAACATCATTACGTCCTTTATCTTCTATTGACGTAAGCACGACCCACACACACATACACACACACTGTCTATCTTAAAGGGACTTTCACTGAGTCCGTAACAGATGCAAACTTTAAGTTGCTATCACTGCCTTCTTTTACCTTGCATAATCATCTCTTCTGTCACTACCTTAGTTTTTTTCTCCTTAACCACCACCCACCCCTCCCATTCCCTCCAGCATTAAACTTGTTTTACCTCTGACTATTTCTTCTGATGAAGTCATACTTGAAACATTAACTCCAAAGATGCTGCCTGCACTGCTGAGTATTTCTAGCATTTCCCATTTTCAAAGGTGAAAATCCCATGGTGATTGGATGGGTCAGTGCATGAAAATAGATGAAAGTAGACTCTCCACCATCAGAAAATCTCATTCAATTTCTGAATGAGTATTTTCAGATTCTCACAAACTACAATATAAATGGGTAGAGGCCACATGTAAGAAACATGAAACAGCTATCTTTTTCTGTATTTCCTTCACCTTTTAGAGTAAAAATTGAAGAACTATAATAAATTTAAATAAAACATCAACACAGCAGGTCTGATAGCAAGATATTATTGAATAGCTTTGAAGTGGTGAGAAGATGGCACAACTCACATTCTTTTATCTTCTTCAAAATGAATCCATCAACCTGGTGAGCATTTTCTTCCTTGTCTTTAATATACAAAGATGTGATTGGTTCTTGGAATTCTGGTCCTGCAGAAAAGAATGAGGAATTTTGTTAAAAAAAAGCAAAATTTTAACAGTAAATAGACAATGCAACCAGTTACCTGAGAAGTATATCCATCCAGTGAGATCAAAGCATCTTTCATAATGGCATTTTTCAGATCAGTTTAAAAAATAGAGATATAATGCCAGCCTGCTGAGATTTTTTAAAGGCATCTTTATTAGTCACATGTACATCGAAACACACAGTGAAATGCATCTTCTTTGCGTTGAGTGTTCTGGGGTATAGGGTCCAATTACATTACCCTCTGAAAACAACTGATCTGGTGAATGTTTCTGATATCTTACCTTTTTCCCTCAGAAGAAGTGTTTGAGGGCACCTTGTCAGTGCGGAATACTCTAATATTCTACTATTTCAGAGTCAAAACTGTTAAATCTGAGTCTCTCTGATCAACTTCAAGGCAAATTAAACCCAGAGAATGAATTTGAATGATATTTACCTATTTGCCAATTTGCCAATGACTAATTGGCATTTTCTTTTAGAAAGTGCAGAATAAGTCTTTTTTTTGGCATTAATAACTTTGAAGATAATAATGCAAACATTTATAGTAATGATGTAAACATTTATTGCATTGTTAGATGTAACAATGTGATCAATTTGTTTTAATATGGATACTGACAAGATATACTTTAGGCAAAAGATCCACCATAAGTTATGAAACAAATAAATATTTTCCCAATTATGATTGTGATTATTGTTTGAAAACTTAATTCTAACTATGAACAGCTTGGCTGGGTACATCTGTTAATGTCACACAGAGTAACTAGTCACTAATCGTCTGTTAAGATTATCACAATTCTTATTAAAATAATTAATACATCATAAACATGCACAACATGTTCCAAATTTGTATTTCTTGGAATTCGTAAAAAGTAATGACAATTGCCAATGAAAGTTCAATCAAGGCACATCAAAGGTATTTTGAGATAACGAAGGAGGTAGTGTTGGGTCTCTTAAAGAACATTAAGGTGGATAAGTCCTCTGGGCCTGATGGCATATACGCCAGGTTATTAAGAGAGGCAAGAGATGAGATTACTGGGGCTTGCCCAAAATTTTCGTGTCTTCTCTAGCCACAGGTGAAGTCCCAGAGGACTGGCGAGTAGCTAATGTTGTTCCATGATTCAAGAAGGGAAATAGGGATAATCCTGGAAGCTATAGACTGGTAAGTCTCACATCAGTGGTTGGGAAGTTACTGAAGAGGATTCTTAGGGATAGAATTTATGAACATTTGGAAAACCATGGCCTAATTAGGGACAATCAGCATACTTTTGTGTGGGGCTAGTTGTGTCTTACTAACTTGATAGAGTTTTTCGAGGAGGTGATGAAGGTGATTGATGAAGGTAGAGCTGTAGATGTTGTCTACGTGGATTTTAGTGAGGCATTTAAACAAGCTCCCTCATGGGACACTCATCCAGAAGATTAAGATGAATGGGATGCATGGTGAATTGGCTGTTTGGATTCACAATTGGCTTGCCTATAGAAGACAGAAGGTAGTGGTCGAGGGGACTTATTCTGGCTGGAGGCCTGTGACTCGTGGTGTTCCGCAGGGATCCATACTTGGACCTCTGCTGTTTGTGATATATATAAATTACCTGGATGAAAATTTGGATGGGTGGGTTAGCAAATTCACAAATGATACAAAGGTTGGTAGTTTTGTGGATAATGTAGAAGATTGCCAAAAGAAAGATCAGTTGTAGATATAGGTGGAGAAATGACAGATGGAGTTTAATCTGGCCAAATGTGAGGTTTGCACTTTGGGAGATCAAATGTAAAGGGGTAGTACACTGTTAACGGCAAGACTCTTAGCAATGTTGATGTGCAGAGGGATCTTGGGGTCCAAGTCCATAGCTCTCTGAAAGTGGCTATGCAGGTTGATAGGGTGGTAAAGAAGGCGTATGGCATGCTGGCCTTTATTAGTCAAGGAACTGAATTCAAGAGACAGGAAGTTATGTTGCAGCTTTATAAAACTCTAGTTAGGCCGCATCTGGAGTATTGCATTCAGTTCTGGTCACCCCGTTACAGGAAGGATGTGGAGGCTTTGGAGAGGGTGCAGAAGAGGTTTACCTGGATGCTGCCTGGATTAGAGGGCATATGTTATAAGGAGAGGTTGAACAAACTTGGGTTGTTTTCTCTGGAGCGGCAGAGGCTGAGGGGAGATCTGATAGAGGTTGATAAGATTATGAGAGGCATAGATAGAATAGACAGCCAGTATCTTTTTCCTGGGTTAAAATTTCTAATGCCAGAGGACATGTATTTAAGGTGAGAGGGGGTAGGTTCAGAGATGTGCAGGCAAGTTTTTTTTACACAGAGAGTGGTGGGTGCCTGGAATACGCTGACAGGAGTGGTGGTGGAGGCAAATATGATAGAGGCATCAAGAGGCTCTTAGATAGGCTCACAAATGTGCAGGGAAATGGAGGGATATGGACAGAAGGATTTAGTTTAGTTGGGCATTTGATTACTGATTTAATTAGTTCAGCACAACATTGTGGGCCAAAGGGCCTGTTCCTGTGCTGTACTGTTCTACGTTCTATGTTTGAACATATGTAGCTTAAGAAAAATCTGCATGCTTCTAATTAATTATATTTATTTTCTACACTGATGAAATTTTCCATTTTTTCAAGCACTGAAGTGGAATATGGTGTCCTTTTAAAAAACTGAGGTTAATAAGCACAATAAAAATTGCAGTAATTAAGCAGTATGGATGTTAGGATTTGCAGTGAAATAAGCGGCACAATCAAAGTTATTTACATGGAGAATAACCATTGGAGGGACAGGAGTGCTCTGAATCCTTAGCAGACTTAAAGAATTTTTTAAAATTGGAAGTTACTCTTGATGACAAAGTCCAGTGTACAGACACACATGTTGCTATAATATTCCAAGATATTTTAATGGAAGCATTAATCTTTTAATTTAAATAATTTGATGCTTCCCTTAAAATAGAGGACAAAGGAATGTCATAAGAACGTGTTAAGCATTTGTAAGTTAATATTGTCAAGAGTAATTTCAATGACAGTCTTCTAAATTATAATTTTTTGGGGTACTTCATCTTCGTTTCTTTGTTATTGAAAACTTTATTGCACTGAATTGTGTTCTGATACTAAATGTGTGCTGTTACTGTGGCCCTCATTCTTCATGTTTTACAATATTCCTACCCTCCAGCCATCAGAAAGAAGGATGGGGCAAGCATTAAAATCACATTATGTCATCAATTTGAAGTCAGTCTATTTTTAACTTCCAGACTTCACTTACATCCCACCAGCTAGCTGATTACACAAACTGTTTGTAAAGATGCAGCTCGGCAGCTGCTGGAAGTCAAAGACCCAGTGCCAATGACTTTGGGGGGATATTTCCAGATGTACACTACCTCTGATGTGAAGAAATGCATCCTGATGTTCCATACGTCCTAGTTCTGGACTTCCCAGCAGAGGAAATAGTTACTTACAATCTACTCAAACAAATCCTTTGGCAATTTTAACCATTTCATTTCGATTACCCCTTAATATTCTATACTCCAGCCTAGTCCATATAACTTGTGCTCATAAATTCACCCTTTTTTAGCTCTGGAATCAATCTGTACCCAAGGTTAGTTCATGAGAGAGCTGGATTTTGTTTTTAATCTTGAACTAACGGTTCTTTTAACAGATGTTAAACAGAAGTCACAGCAGAAACAGCAACTTAACATGAATAACTAAAGTGAAAAGGCCCTTTCATCACAAGAAGACCATGCTCTTCAGCTTCTTTAAGCCCTTGCAAATACTGGCATTCTGTTTGGGATGACACATAATTCGCAGGATGGCTGTGAAACAAAATGTTCTTGACTGTACTGCAGGAAGATGTAACTAGTTACAGCAATGACTGCAGAAAGTCTGCCCTTGGACACAAAAGACATCCATCATGGACGGCACTCATAAATTGTATTTGTCATTGCAAGCACAGGCTCACATTATGCTTTCAGCACTGGAGCAAATTCTTGTCAAGCAACTTTACTGCATTGAGGCCCTTCCAATTAAAAATGGCAAAATGGTTAATATATAGCAAATGCCTAAAGGCAAGCTCAATCTGTAACTTCCAGAACATTATGAAGCACAACACATGGATATGTTGAAATGAACATTGAAATGAACATCACTGTCAAAGCCAGCACATTATTGTACATCCCTAATTCCCCTTGAAATGATTGATCACTGGCCATTTCAGAGTATAGGTTCTGAATTCAGAAGAGCCATCCATATAGGTAGGTGTGGAGTTACATAGGGGCCAAACTAGTTAAAGATGCAGATTCTTTCGCTAAAAGATAGTCATGAACTAGAAGGACACCTTGATTTTAACAGTGCAAAACTGAAAACCTTGCTTAGCAAAATGTAGATGAAGACAGTTGTCAACCTACAGTGTTCTAGACAGCTCTCTAGAAGCACAATAAAGAGGCAATGGAAGGAGACAGTGCAGAAATCAATGTTAGGAGGGCAATGTCATTGATCTGGATGGAGTGCAACAAAATTCAATGAGATAACATGCATGGTCAAGGTCTGTGAATGTATTCTCAAATGCCATATCTCATCCACCACCCACTACTGTCTCACACTGTTGAGCATACCATAAGTCCGTCAGCTGCTTATTGACATTCTCTATTAATTCAGGACTGGGATCTAATCAATATACTCCCACCATCTTGAAAACTATCAAGTCTCCAAGCCACACAATCGTCTCTTACAGCTTCCATACACTGCAATCTCGTCAACCAGGACATTATGTAGCACTTACTAACACACTTTCCCCTCTTACAGAAAAAGGTGATGTATAACTGATGCTAGCAGCACCAAGCTAATGGAAACATTTGCTGAAAGCTCAAACTGTTACCATGCAAGGTTAGACTGTTGCCGGCATGGTTGGGAATGGTTACTTGAAGTTACTTTTTATTTTGTTATTGTGGTCAATCACATGGTAATTATCAAGATAAGGAAGGGAAGATAGAAATTGCTGTGGAGTAGGGAACTGGGATTGTGCCTATTGAAAGCCTGGAATGACTGGTTGTTCTCAGATTGCCCAGCAACAAACAGGCTCTCTATGCTGTCATCTCTCTTTCTTTCCTCTCCCTTCTGCTCCACTGCTGGCAAGGACTAAGCTTGCATGATTATGGCTGTTTTATATACAACAGTGAATCTTGAGAGTTGCCCCCCGATACATTGCAAGGCTCCAACAGAGCAGTCCAGGCAGTGGAGGCATTGTTTGAAGGTGCCAGTACTCTGATCTTTGAGACTGTCAGTGCCAGCATGGATTTCATTGTGTGCATGCTGTCCTCTTATGCACGAACAGTACTCTGAAATCAACAGCCAGATGGTCCGAGGATAACTTTTGGCTCCCAGGGGCTTTTGGTTTGGCATTGTCGCTTAAATGCAGACAGCACAGCAGAATACTACAAAACAAGATCAGTGTTGCTCCTTCTTGGATATTAGGCAATATGATGCCATGGGAAACACAGTATACCAACCGGACATTCAGGGAGGGCAAGTCTCTGCTGCTGGAATGCATCTCTGAACTCAAATGAGACACTGTGAATGCAATGTGCAGTTCTTGTAAATCCATATATTTTCTCCGACTATTGCTCTTTGCTAAGATTGAACAAGATGAATTCTACCCTCTTGTACTGATGAGTACATACCTTATTGTGAGATTAGGCAACAAACCAGCAAAATGTTGAAGATAACCCCTAATCCCTGAACCAGTCTGGTAAGAGCCAGAGGCAACATGGGAATTTAAATTCAGCCAAGTAATTAAATGTATAATGAAAATCACCTAACTATAGGAAGGATATCAGTAAGATTGAAAGAGTGCAGAGAAGATTTACTAGAATGTTGCCGGGTCTTCAAGAGTTTGATTTACAGGGAAAGATTGAACAGGTTAGGACTTTATTCCTTGGAGTGTAGAAGAATGAGGGGAGATTTGATAGAGGTTTACAAAACTATGAGGGCCATAGACACAGTTAACACGAGTAGGCTCTTTCTACCTAGATTAGGAGAGATAAGTATGAGAGGACATGGCTTTAGGGTGAAAGGGGAAAGATTTAGGGGGAACATCAGGGGGAACTTCTTCATTCAGAGAGTGGTGGGAGTGTGGAAAGAGCTGCCATCTGACGTGGTAAATGCTGGCTCACTCTTAAGTTTTAAGAATAAATTGGATAGATACATGGAAGGGAGAGGATTGGAGGGTTATGGACTGGGTGCAGGTCAATGGGACTAGCGGAATAAAGTTTCGGCACAGGCTAGAAGGGCCAAATGGCCTGTTTTCTGGGCTGTACTGTTCTATGAAAAAGTACCCTGCTTTGGTAATAATAACCATGAAACTGCAGAATTATTGTGAAAAAACTACAAAGATCTCAGGAAAACTTACACCAATTATTCTATCCTTATTTTTAACTTCATGGGCTGGTGTGAATCACTTATAAAATTGGATCCTGTAGGATGATATGCTGTGGCAGAAAAAAACCCTGTTAATGCAGGATGGACATTCAAACCATGAACTGAATTTTTTAAAAAAATCTGTAGCTGTGAGAAATCTGAAATAAAAACAGAAACATGATGGAAACACTCAGCAGATTAGGCAGCATCCATGGAAAGAGACCAGTGTTATGTGTCAGGTTGAAAACACTTCATCTGCTGAATGTTTCCAGCATTTTCTGTTTTTAACTCAAATCATGAAAATGAGCAGATGTCCCAAATATTGTGTGCAGCCTGCACTGTGGGCATGGGTTAATCAAATAATGTGATCTTGTACCCTTTTACCAACACTGTTCATTTAGCAACCTTAAAGTTCATTAGGGGTATTTTCACAATCCCACCACTAATTTGGTGAGAGGTTTTAAAACTACTGGAGAAGCAATATAAATACCAGGGAAGGATATACTTGCAATTAGAGTGCAACGTATTAATTTCTGACATGGGGAGAATGACCTATGACAAGAGGTTAAGCAAACTGGACCTACAGTCTCTAGACTTTAGAAGAATACCATTGAAAAAAATAAAATTTTAATGCAGCTTGACAGAGGAGAATCAGGGATGATGTTTAACCTAGAACCAGTGCCACAGTCTCAAAGTATGGGGTTAGCCATTCAAGAGAGAGATGAGAACAAATTTCTTCAACCAGAATTGTCTAATTCTCTACACAAAAGAGCTGTGGAGGCTCAGTTGCTGACTATATTCAAGACAGAGATTGTTTGATTCTTGAATATTAAGGGAATCAGTGGAAATGGGGTTAGTACAGGAAATTGGCCCTAAGAAAAGAGATCAGCCTTAAACTTAGTGAATGATGGAAAAGGCCTGAGAGGTTGAAGGGCCCACTCCTGCTTCAATTTCTTATAAGCTTTCACATCTTAGCTCCAGTGTTCCATCAATCTCAAACCGAGGTTATAATGGGAAATTGAGGTACTCTCATGGAATTAAAGTACATGGGGAAAATGACAAAAAAAATTAGCACTATTGCTGATCACACTTGCAGAGTGGGCAGACTGATTGTATTGAGATACTATGTTCCTACCTGCCTGAAGTTCAGCTCCAATTCTTACATAGATTACAGTTCTTCAAGTATACAACTAGTTTTAAAATGTGTTTCGGTCTCTACCACCCTTTTAGGCAGTGAATTGCAGACCCTCTACCAACTACCTTAACTTTATGGCTTCTGGTTTTTGACTCCTCTGCTACATGAAGAAGGGCCCGGTATTTATAATCTCTGAATCCCTCATAATTTTAGACTCTCAATTAAATTTTTTCTCAGCCTGCATTATTTCAAAGATAACACCCCCAGACTATCCAATCTCTCTTCATAGACAGCTTGGCTTTCTTACTGTGAGGCCTAGAAAGGAGGAGGAGCGGCAGTGACCATTTAAAAGAGTGAATCAGATAAGGGGCTGATTGTTTTCTTACTGAGGCCTAGCAGTGAATAAAAGGGAAGTAAGATGTAGTGAAGCAGCCATTTTGAGAAGAGCAGCTTTGAAGTCAAACTGCTGTTGTTGAGGTTCAAAGTGTGGCCTTTGTGAATGCAAGACTTCGGTGAAAAGGGTGAGTGACAACAAGATAAGACTAGGTAAGATTTTTCCTTTTCCTTTCCTTGATTCCACAAGTTGTAAAAAGGGGCAGTGATGGCAGTCAGTGGTGTGGTATGCTCCTCCTCTGAGATGTGGGAGATCAGGGAGAGGGTCAAGTGTCCCTGATGACTATGTCTGCAGACAGTGTGTCCAGCTGCAGCTCTTCTCAGACCACATGCATCAATTGGGAATGGGAGTTGGACTCACTGAGGAGCATACCAGGAGGCAGAGAGTATATAAATAGGAGTTTCATGGAGGTAGTCATACCAAAGGTTCTGTCAGATAGATTGGGTGACTGCCAGGAAGCATAGGATTCACGATTCCCCTGTTGCTGTTCCCCTCTCAGACCATTTTGGAAACTGTTGGGGGGATTGCCTCTCAGGAAAAAACAACAGCAGCAGCCAGACCTGTGACTCTGATGTATAGCAGGTACATCATAAGTCACATCTGACATGTGGGTGTTGCTTAAAGGCCAGCTGGTCGGAATTCTGGACCAACATGTTCCTGTGAGGAAGAAGACAAGCATGGCATGGTTCAGGAACCTTGGATGAAGGGAGAAGTTGCAAATTTAGTCAAGAAGGAAAAGGAAGTAAATGTAAGGTTTAGGAAGCTGAATGAAACAGGGCCTTTGAGGAATATAAGGGAAGGAGAGAATTTAAGCAGGGAATCAGGAGGGCTTGGCAAGCAGGATTAAGGAGAATCCCAAGGCATTTATATACAAATTAAACACAAGAGGGTAATGAGAGAGAGGGCAGGACCACTCAAGGACAAAAGAGGGAATCTATGTCTGGAGCCAGAGGAAGTGGGCAAGGTAGTTAATAAAACTTAACATCAGCATTCACCAAGGAGAAGGAGATAGAGGATAGCAAGATCAGGGAGGGATATGGTGATAATCAAGGCACAGTTGACATCAAGGAGGAGGAGATATTGGGCTCTCGAAGAACATTAAGGTGGATAAGTCCCCAGGGCCTGATGGGATCTATCCCAAGTTATTGAGAGAGGCAAGAGAGGAGATTGCTGGGACCTTGACAGAGATCTTAAATAAGATAAGATTTCTTTATTAGTCACAAGTACATTGAAACACACAGTGAAATGCATCTTTTACGTAGTGTTCTGGGGGCAGACCGCAAGTGTCGCCACACTTCTGATGCCAACATAGCATGCCCACAACTTCCTAACCCGTATGTCTTTGTATCCTCTTTAGCCACAGGCAAGATCCCAGAGGACTGGAGGATAGCCAATGCTGTTCCTTCTTTTAAGAAAGGCAGCAGAGACAAACCAGGAAATTAGTGAGTCTTACATCAGTGGTAGGTAAGTTATTGGAGAAGATTCTTAGAGATTGGATCTACACACATCTGGAAAATCATAGACTCATTAAGAATAGTCAGCATGGCTTTGTGTTGGGGGGGGGGAGATAATGTCTTACAAACTTGATTGAATGTTTTGAGGAGGTGATAAAGATGATTGATGAGGGTAGGGCAGTGGATGATGTACACATGGACTTCAGTAAAGCTTTCAACAAGATCACCCATAGTAGGTTGATCCAGGAGATAAAGGCACACCAGATCCATGGAGACATCAAATCAAAATTGGCTTGGCCATAGAAGACAGAGTGTCGTATTGGAGGTGTGTTATTCTGACTGGAAGTCTCTGACCAGTGGTGTTCCACAAGGATCGGTGTTGGGATCTCCGCTGTTTGTGATACATATAAATGATTTGGACAAAAGTGTAGGTGGGCTGTTTAGTAAGTTTGCAGATGATACAAAAATTGGCAGAGTTGTGGATAGTGAAGAAGGTTTTCAAAGGATTCAGCAGGAATATAGACCAGTTGGAAATGTGAGCAGAGAAATGGTAAATGGACGAGTGTGAGGTGGTGCACTTTGGGAGATTAAATGCAAGAGGAAGGTACACGGTAAATGGCAGGACCCTCAGGAGCATTGATGTACAGAGGGTTCTTGGAATGTAAGTCCATAGCTCTCTGAAAGAGGCCACACAAGCAGATAGGGTGGTAAGGTATACAGCATACTTGCTTTCATTTGTTGGGGCATTGAGCATAAAAGTCAGGAACTCATGTTGCAACTGTATAAAACTTTGGTTAGGCCACACACAGTAATGCATGCAGTTCTGGTCACCACATTACAGGAAGGATGTGGAGGCTTTGGAGAAGGTGCAGAAGAGGTTCAGCAGGACGTTGCCTGGATTAGAGAAAATAAGGTAGAAGGAGAGGTTGGACAAACTTGGATTGTTTTCTCTGGAGCACTGGAAGGTGATCTGATAGAAGTAAATAAAATTATGAGAGGCATAGATGTGGCTGATAGAGTCTTTTTCCTGGGGTGGAAATGTCAAATACTAGAGGGCATAGCTTTAACATGAGAAGGGGAAAGTTTAAAGTAGATTTACAAGACAAGATTTTTTAGACAGAGAGTGGGAGATGCCTGGAGCATGCTGCCAGGGGAAACTGATACGATAACAACGTTTAAGAGGCATTTAGACAAGCACATGAACAGGCAAGGAGTGGATGGATATGGACCACATGCAGGTAGGCAGGATTAGTTTAGATTCATAGCATGGTTGGCACAGACATCATGGGCCGAAGGGCCTGTGCACTACTTTTCTTATGTTCTATTTTAAAATGTTCACACCCTGGCAAACAGATCCTTCCTGTAACAAAGTGATAAGAATTATATGCAGTATTCAAACTGTGGTCCAACTTATATTGTTATATAGTTCCAGCATAATCTCCCTGCTCTTATATTCCCTGTCTTGCACAATAAAGGAAATCATCCATAATGTTTTTTTTAACCACTCTATTAACCTGCGCTGCTACCTTTAGGAATCTGTTGACATTTGTTCCAATGTCCCTCTATTCCTTCACATCCCTCAGTAACTTCCGATCATGGTTTGGTATGGCAACTGCTCTGCCCATGACTGCAAGAAACTACTGAGTTGTGGATGCAGCTCAGCACATCACAGAAACCAGCCTCCTCTCCATGGACTCTGTCTACACTTCTCACTGCCTCGGTAAAACAGCCAGCATAATCAAAGACCCCACCTACCTTTATTGTTTTTATTATCGCTTTTATTATACTTTCCTTATTGTTTTTCCTTGTACTACCTCAATGCACTACGTAATGAGTTGATCTGTATGAACAGCATGCAAGACAAGTTTTTCACTGTACCTCGGTACATGTCACAATAATAAACCAACTCCAATTCAAATTCCTATTCATGGTCTATTCAATTGTCTTTCAGCCCCTCCAGAAATGCATTAACTTACACTTCTCTAGATTGAATTCCTTTTGCCTTTCTGCTGCCCAATTGACCATGCCATCAATAGCTACCTCACTGTCAACCACATAGCCAATTTTTGTATCATCTGTCAACTTTTTGATTTAAACCCTATATTTAATGCTGCATTGCACAGTGGCATAGCTAGTATAACTGCTGCTTCATGCTCCAGTAATTCAGGTTCAATTCTGACCTCTTGTGCTGTCCGTGTGGAGTTTGCACATTCTCCCTGTGACCCCATGGCTTTCAGTTTCCTCCCCAATCTCAAAGACGTGCAGATTGTTAGATTAACTGGCCACTGTATATTGTCCCTAGTGTAGAATTGATGGGAATTTAGGGAGTATAGATTACATGGACAATTAGTGGGGTAATGGGATTGCCCTTAGACCTGGCATGGACTCGATAGGCCAAATGGTCTCCTTCAAAGTCATAACAAAATATGGAAGTATGAGATATATTGCAAAAAGCAAGAGACCAAGTTCTGGGCCATGTGGAACCTCATTAGGAAGAGCCTTCCAGTCACAAAAACATCTGCCAACCATTACCCTTTGCTTCTTTCCACTGAGCTAATTGTGTATCTAATTTGCTACTCTCCTTTTGATTCATGGGGTTTTACTTTTTTGACCAGTCTGTTTTGTGGGACCTTACCAAAGGCCTTGCTAAAATCCATGTAAGCAACTTCAAACATACTACCCTCATCGACCCTTCATGTTACCTCCTCAGGAAATTCAATCAAGTTCGTCAGACATGACTCTCCTCACCTTTACAGTTCACCATTAGCCGTGCCATTGAAATTGTTCTGGGAAAAAGGGTAGAGAGAGCAGGTTGAGCTATGTTAGCACGCTAATCTATCAATAAGAAAGAAAGGTCAGTGGTTTAAAAATAGCCCAGCTGCATTTTTCTCTAGCAGGTGGATTGGTGACAGTGTGAAACAACCTCTAATTCACAGAACCGTGCCATTAACCTCAAGATTTTCTTTCAGAGGACCTATCTATACATGTCACATACCTTAGAAGTAGTCGTACTACTCTTCACAGATTGACTGCACTTGGAGGTTGGGAAAGTGACAGTGGAGGGGGCGTTGGCAGTGGCTGGTGAAGTCTGCAGTGGCTACTGAGTGTTGGTGCAATGTTTAACATGTTGCAGCTAATCAAAGTGAAACATGGAATTTTTAGTGTGAAAAATCTATAATTGGAAGATTGTCTAAAGGAACAGGAGTCTCAGGGGAATCTATAGCAGGAAGGGCTCCCAGTTTCATCTGTGAATTTTTTATTGATTGTTCGAGGCTTGAGGGGAACAACTCCCAGGGACTGAGATGAAGCATTGTAAGAGGATGTTTCAAGTCATACAGAAAGAGATTGCAGCCATAGTGCTGGAGAATGACAGTAGAGTGGTTTAATTACTGTGCTAGTAATTCAAATGATTGCTTTCAATGTTTACGGCATGGACCCATTTTAAATACCGCAGGGGATTTGCAGTGTTTGAAACAGGATCACTACCAACAACTCTGTGCAACGAGAATAAACCGATAAATGTGTTGGAACTGAGCAGATACCTTTGTAAATACAATAGAAATGCCAATATGGTTCGTTGCATCAGATGGAAAGACCTATCAGTTAATGACCATGATATGCCAACAGAAAAATAAAACTAACATAAAACTTTATTCATTGAGTAGCATTACACTTTTCTTTAAACATGGTTCCAACAGCAGCTCAACAAATATTTTGGTTGGTTTATGTGCTTGAGGCTGGTGATTTGTCCCTGTTTGGGCTCTCATAATAATGGGTGGAAGGATTCTCACAGAAATCAGAGCTACTGGACAGCACAAGGATGAAAGACAAGGTGCAGTTCTATGAACATATGGACACACGAGAAAATAGGAGCAGGAGCAGGCCACCAGGCCACTCAAGCTGTCCTGCTATTCAATATGATCTTGGCTGATCTATGCTGGTCTCAACTCCTCTTCTGTGCCAGTCCTCCATGACTTTCAATTCACCAATCTTTCAAATACTTATCTATCTACACTTTAGATATATCTAACAATCTGGCCTCCACCACCCTCAGAGGCAGAGAATTCCAGAGATTCACTACCCTCTGATTGAAGAAATTTCTACACATCTCAGTTTTAATGACCAGCTCTTTATTTTGTAGTTATGTCCCCTTGTTCATGATTCTCCTACTAGTGAAAACATCTGAACATCTACCCTGTCAACCCTGTCAAGCCCTCTTAGCCCAGCCCACATGCACCAGAAGTACAAGAAAAGTAATGAACTAATGAGGAGTGGTGAAACTATATTGAGTGGGTTAGAAAGCATGAAGCAACTATGCAAAGTGAAAGGAACTCGTTGCTTTTATCTGGTGCCAAGTTGGAGCTGTACCTTCATTGTTATAGGAATCAGGGGATACAAGATATGATAATAAAAGTTGAGAGGACTGGGTCAGTACATTGTGGGCTGCTTTGCTGATGTGGAAATATATAGTGGGCTCAATGTACAGAGCCAGTACAATAGAAACATCGCTTTCTTTTCAGCAGGCATTATTTATTGATGAGTTCTTCTCAGAGTCACAATACAAATTCTACCCATCAAAAGGCACAAGTAGGCATGACCCAAGGAAAAGCAATGGAAAATGCAGAGAGCAGTATCAACCACTGTACAAGGTCCTCTTTAACTTCATTAAAATCGTCAACTCCATCAACTGATTATGGAAGATCCTTCTCAAAGTTGTTCCCAAAAAAATGTCACTATCCTTTGTCTGCTCCATGATGATACGCAAGCTATGATCCAGATCAAGAAATCCAATATAAACCCAATGTAAGTGTTGACAGGAGTCAAGCAAGATGTGTCATCACACCAACCCTCTTCTCAATTTTCCTCGTTGTAATATATCATCTCACTTCTAACAAGCTCCCTACTGAAGTCAAGTTAATCTCCAAACTGAATGAAAAACATGATGATGCTGAGGAACTCAGCAGACCAGGTAGCATCCATGGAAAAAAGCAGGCGGTCAACAATTTGGGTCAGGACCCAAAACATTGACCCCCTGCTTTTCTCCGTGGATGCTACCTGGCCTGCTGAGTTCCTCCAACATCATCGTGCGTTTCATCTAGATTCCAGCATCTGCAGTCCTTTGTTTTCTTAATCTCCAAACTGTCCATCCTTCATCACCTCCACTTCAGAACAAAGACCACACCACCATTAGTCATTAACTTACAGTACACAGATAACACATATTTGCTCACTTGGAAGATGACAACTGATTTCTTCCCCAAAGTACACAAGCAGATGAACTTCACATTAAACATCCAAAAGAGGTAAGTCTTTTACCAAACCTCCTTCATCACATGATACCAGCCCACAATATTCAAGATCCATAATGATATCCTGATCAACATGGATCACTTCCCATTTCTTGTGAGCCTCCTCTCAATGAGGGTTCTGACATCAACGATCAAATCCAATGCTCCAGCAGGCTGCCTGTGGAAATATGTTAAAATACAAGACCTTAGACTCAACACTAAACTTATGGTCCACTGAAATCCCTTGCTTTCTGTAGGTTTCAGATACATGAGCAACTCACAGTAAATATCTCAAAGCACTGGAGAACTATGGCCAATTCAGCCTCCCCAAAATCCTTCAAATTCATGGGCAGGTTAGGCAAATCACAGGCAGCACCCGCTCCCAGGCTAATAACCACAGTGTCAAAGTTATGATTAAACTCAAACAGTTTTGATGGGCAAGCTATGTCATGCCTGACACTAGACTCATGAGACTGGGACTCTAACTCCAATCTCTGTCAGAGCAAGTGATTTCCAGGAGATCAGAGAAAATCCTTCAAGAACTCTCAAAACCTCTTGAAAAAGGCAACATTCTCATTGGGTCCTTGGGAGTTCTTCCCCAAAGTACACAAGAGGATGAGCTTCACACTAAACAACCTGGAGAGAAAGATCTTTTATCAACCAGTCCTCATCACATGACATCAAGCACTCAAATCGGTGAAGAAACCTTTCAAAAGGAATCAAGCACTTTGATTCACTCCAACATAAATATGTTGAAACCAAGGACAAATAGCATGGAATAATCCAATCACATCTGCAATTACACCCCATAAAGCTCCACTTGCTCCATCTATGACAGAGTCTGCAGATCCCTCACAAGATCCATTAGTCACCTTCAGAACTCATAGAACAGTAGCGGAAAACAACTCACCCTTGACGGGAGTGGCTAAGAAGATGAAAATATTTCTTTCATCAGGTGTCATTTATTGAGGCTCTCCAAGCACTCTTCCTCAAATGCTTTCTGTTCATTCTTGTACCAAATTGGGCAATTAAAGATTCATATAAGCTATGGAAGTGAGAACGCAATACATAAGGATAGTGCAAGCAGATGGTGTGGAGTCACAGGGTGTCTTCTTTAATAAAAGTAAACCCTTAGCTGGCTGGGTGGGTTGGCATGTGGGTCTGCTTCTGGTGGCTGCAATGGAATGGTCTGTGCGTTTGATTGTTGGCTGGGGTGGAGTGGGGTGGGTTTGTTTGGGGCTGGGCTGGAAGAGTTGTGGGTTTGTATGGGGACAGGGATGGGATGTGGTATGGACCTGAGACTGGGTCAGGATTGCTGTGCCTGGTTCTGATTCTGGGGACTGAAGGGTAACCTGGTGTGGGTCTGATTCTGAAGGATGGCTTGGGGGCTTTGGTCCGATTCTTGTGGTGGGGTTTGGTTTGATTTTGGAGGGTGACATGGAGAATGTATTTGATTCCAGGGTGGTTGAGAATCGGGGGGGGGGGGGGGGGGGGTGCGAGGGGTGGAATTCTGTCTGATCCTGTGGGAGTAATGCAAGATGATGAAATGGGTGTGTGGGTCCTCTTCTGGGGTGTTAGATAAGAATGTAATCTAATTGAGGGGTTGGGTGGTGAGATGTGGGTCTGAGTACACGTACTGGGGAATGAGGTTGGTCAGATTGTGGTTCAATCCCCAATCTCAATAGATTTAGTCTCCAATAGTAGGGAAGGTATCTGTAAATGGAGGGGTGTGTAGCGAGAGTACTGGATGATGGTAGATTGTGATGGAAATCAGGTCTGATTTCAGGCTGGGAAATACTCCTATTCTTCTTGGTCCAATAAAGAGACTTAACTTTTTACAAAACAGTCCTTGTCACCCTTTATCTCCTGGGTTTTCCCAGTCTAGGAAATGTGGCAGACCAGGTTAAACCTGGAAGAAAAGGAAAGACCTAACCTTGTTATTTTTAAGTGGCCATTCTACCTCCTGGGAGTAGGTTGGTGTTTTGTCTTCTGCATATCCCTTGATAAGTGTGAAAGGAGACAGGCTGGATCTATTTTACATGTCCTCCATTCCCAAATCACTCATTTTTGGAGGTTGATATTAATCCGGTTAATTCAGTTCCTCTCTTCACGGATGCTGCTTGAACTACCGAGCAGTTCCAGAACTTTCTGATTTACCTGACACTTAGAGCAATTTCTGCATTTGTTTTACATTCATGTTCATTTCCTCCTCACAAGCTGTGATCTGTACTAACTACTGGCTCTAATAAAGAGCCACATTCTAAAATTCTAACTCTTTTCCTTTCTTCACTTGTCTGACCTATGAATCTTTCCTGTATTTTGTATTTTTACTTTAGATTTCCTAAACCTACAATGATTTACTTTACATAGTAAAAAGCCTGTAATAGTTCACCTGTGTTTTGTTGATTTTGAGGAAGTCATATTTAAGCATTCAATTTACTGACACCTCAGACATACAGAGACATTTAAATACTGACAATAACTTAAACCGGCATCCCAAAGCAGGTGCCAAATCCTCCTGAGTTTGGCAGGGTCTGTCTGGGAGCCCGTAAGATCTGCACTGGCATTTTATCACATGCCCTGTGCATTGCTGAAGGTGATATTTAAAAAACTGGACCGGTATAAAAGAAGAGTCATCTTAGTGCAAAACATGTATTACAGAAAGCAGAAAGAAAGGAGCAGGAAGAGAGAAAAAAGAAAGTAGATTTGCACAAAAACAAATATTTGATGCAAGTCAGAAATCCTTTAGGAACACACCTAAGGTGATTCTCCCTCTGGAAATCATAGACCATGTTCCTGCCATGACAAATCATGAAATAATGGAGGGAAAATAGAGCAGGTAGATTAGCTACATTCTTACTAAGTACAGAGCAGACTCAAGGGGCATATTTCTGACATATTCCTGCTCCAGTTCCTCAGATTATTAAGTTTGGGAGATATCTTTCCTGCAAGTCCTGCTTCCTACTGTTATCTTAGAACTTTGAGATCATACAATAAAAGGATACTTGTGTGTATACAGAGATGGAGTGACAGAATGAAACAGCAGTAGACAGTGGGGAAAAAAACAAGATAGAAAGGTCATGGAGTGGGACAGAAGCAATTACAAGGGGCATTTCTTTCAGATTTTTACTATAATGCAGTAGGAGGTCTGTTATAATTGTATAATACACTCTGAGTTACAGAGTAAGATGCTGCTCTTGTAAGGCAGCAAACATTCAAGTTAACTGAACAATGTCATTAGAAATCAGTTGGTGGATTTAAAAAGTAGGTAAAGACATCACTTCTCCTGTAGTTAGATGAACAGAGCACTATTGCTTACTACTTTTCACTGAAGCAGCAGCCTCATGTATGAGACTTCAGATTCTGAAGACAGAGGCTTGAAAAATTACACTTCATCAATACAACAATCAAGATTATGGAATCAAAGGTTCAATAAGCTCCTGCATAGATTAAAAGGCAATATTAATTTTACTCAGTTTATTTTTAGAAAGGCTGTCATTTCTTTCCTTAATAAACCTTTTGTAATCTCTAATGATTTTCCCCAGAACTTGGCAAGAGATTTGAAAGGTTGCCACAGGGGAATAAAAACCATATGGATATGTCACTCGGCTTTGCTTTGTATTTTTAAAACTTCTAATCAAAATGTTCTGATCTTCTACCCTGACATTCTGCAATCATTGTCTCATCGTTCATTAATAGTGAATTTGATAAAATTGAAATGTTTATGCCCTAATCATCATTGCTAATGTCACTGCACTTTGGGGAAGCACTTCGCATACGTGAAGATCAAAAAACAATTCCATGTGTGAAATAACGTTTGACAATTGACAAGAGAAGGTTCTTTCCTGAATACATTTATTTTTATTACATTTTAACTACAAAACCCACTTATTCAGATCCCTACTCATTAACTACATTATTTCCTCCATTCTCAAAGTGTATTACTCTAAGTTGTGGATCTCTTCCCATCTTTCATTTCATGACTGACTGGTAGGCAATATATTTAATAATGATTGGTCCTATTAGTTTTATTTTCATCAATCCTTCTGCTGGCCTAGTAAAGAGCCACTGAACCTCATTCATTGATTGACCACCTTGTGATATCTTAAGGCTTTCTTCCATTGGTCTGCTAGAAAAATAAGTGATGCAATGCGATTCTCATCACAATTTCATTTGAAGTCTAAAATACAATTAAGTGTTTATTCTGGAGGGAAAAGGCAAGATCATGGCTTATGTGACTGCATGGTAGTCTCATTGTGTCCCGATGGCTGGTTCAAAGTCTCATTAGGATTAAAATTGAAAATGAGGTAACTGCCCTCTTCAGCAGTGCATGCTATGAGAGTCACAAAGTTCTTTTCAAACTGAACAGAAAAGTAAATTATTAATTTTAAGAATAAGGTACTTTACACAAGCAAGCATACAAGCAGTGAATAACTAGGATGAAGGTTAATTACTGCTATTCTGTCACTAAGGAAACAGAACTCAGTTATGTTTCCAGCAACCTGAGACTTACTGATGTAAAAACACAGTCATATTTGTCACCAAGGACACATTCTTTAAGTGCTATAACTGTCAGTTTCTAATACTTTTTGTTGAAAACCTCATCAGCAACACTTTCAAACAAACTTCACACTGGGCTACATTCAAATAGTCTAATAATGTTAATGATATTCTACTGACTTAATTGAGTTTGAAGCAGAGCTCATTTAAAAGCACTTGCAAGAAAGCTGCAAGAATATTCACCATATGGCAATCTGCAACCTGGTCAATAATGTAAACCAATGCCTTTAAATTCTGCTAAACACAATCTTGGGAGGCATGTCACAATTGCATTCTCAAGCTCTCTCCAGCATTAAACATGCATATGAGGAGGGCATCACAATTGCACAAGCAATCATGAACCCATGGATTGAAATTGTGGACCACGCCTGACATTGTGAGAAGAAGAGGCCTTCTCAGAGAAAACCCTCCAGTCATGCCCATATGCAAAAGGAGATCCTCTGATTATTATTTCAATCAGCCTACTCAGCAGCGAGTTCATGCTGCTTCTTTGCTTTGGACTCCATGGTCTGGCCCATTTTCATTCAACAGTGACTGGTTAGCTTTAATTTCCTTAGCAAACCAATTTCAGAAATGTTCCAAATCACAACAAAGCCAGGCTGATGAGAACACCTAGCAAAGGAAACTATTACATCAAGTTCATCCTTCTCCCTCTCTGCAATGTAATGGAAAACTAGAAATGGAAGTGACTTGAACTGAGTGGAGTGAGGTTGGGCATTGGGGGTGAAAGGTGGTGATGTTATTCCATTTATCTACAACTTAGAATACAGCAGAAAACCAGCCAGTCCTCTGCAAATTTTCAGGAAAGTGCAGAAATGTGGAAATAGCATGCACCATGATGATGAATTTATCTGCATATCTTCTGGTCACTCACATGACTCTGATATGAACCAAGCAAGAGAACATTGATTTTTTGATAATGGTAATCAGTTCAGCCAGAGACAACAGAGGTAAGACAAACATTCCCCATATTTGCTGTCACATAGTAATTTTATTTTGCAAGATTAGAACTAAAGTAGAGATTATTAAGATAAGATTTCTTTATTAGGTCACATGTACATTGAAACACACAGTGAAATATATCTTTTGCGTAGAGTGTTCTGGGGGCAGGCCGCAAGTGTTGCACGCTTCCGGCACCAACATAGCATGCCACAGCTCCTAACCTGTACGTCTTTGGAATGTGGGAGGAAACCCGAGCACCCGGAGGAAACCCACGCAGACACGGGGAGAATATACAAACTCCTACAGACAATGGCCGGAATTGAATCCGCATCGCTGGCACTGTAATAGCATGACACTAATTGCTACACTACCGTGCTACCTCTTAAACAAAAGAGGTCTGAATCTAGAATAAGTTGTGCACCATTCAGATACCTGTCTGGTTGAAAGATTTCACCATTGTCATTGTACTCAAGCAACTGTGGAACTTAAATATCGGTGGTCCCTCATGGCATGCACCATTGCAACTTTGGCTGGATTACTATGAAAAATATCAAGAACCCAATCACCATGATGTCAGCCTCCAGGGATTCGTGTTCCCTGGATCTATGGCTTGTGATAGGGTATTATTTATCCTAGGATGATTATTTGTGATCTAATCAGCAGTATGATAAGGACTATAACCTTTAGCTAGTTAGCCAGTTTCCATGTCACAGATAGAGGGAGATGGGAAGTTCTCAGCAATTTACTGTATTTGCAGAAGGTTGAGCCTTCTTTGGAAGTTGGTTTAATCCAGTGAGTCTGAAAATCCTTAGGAACTCAATCTAATTTGCATATAGATGCGAGACACCCACTTTACCAGCACTTTGGCACTACCTTAGGTTTGGCACACGAGAGACTTTAATATTTTTTATTCACTCATTTATATATATTGCTCAATTATAACTATATATCTAAATATGCAACTGAAAATGGAATGGCAGTTCATTTTCAGGCTAAGTGATTCATAGCTGCTGGAACTGAATGGTTAATGATCAACTCATTTTAATTATATACCATAACAGTTAACCTGGCAGTGAAAAGCATAATTTTCATTTATATCATTTGTCAATGTCCCTTTAAATTAACTATATTGTACAATTATTGTGGTTCAGATTCTAAAGACTTATAATTCCTTATAAATGTTAAGATATTTTTGAGATTACATTGTGGAAAATAATACCAAATTCAAATTACCATAATAGTTTAATTTAAAACATAATATCTATGGCAGATCTCCAGCTAACTGTATGTCAAGTGGGTAGAGAGAAATTAAATTTGCTCCTTTTGACATAACAGCATTGCTGAAATATGATGTGAAAAGTTATGAGTTAACAGAGACCTTACACTTAGTTCACCTAGTGTTTTAATTTATTTGGGTGAATGAAAACAATCTAAATGAAATTACTGGAGAAAATATGAATAGATCACAAATAATCACCCCAGGATAAGTAATACCCTATCACAAGCCATAGATCCAGGGAGCACGAATCCCTGAAGGCAGACATCAGTTTTGAGGGACAGGAATATTGGCTGTTGGAGGGGCTGCTATCAGCTGCCAGTAAGTTAAGGGATGAAGGGAAATCAGGCCTATGCCACAGGGTGATGCCAATTCTGGACCAATGGTGAGCCACAATATTTTGATGAGACTCAGAAGGGTTCACTGGTTGTTCTAGGTGCACAGGCCTTTAGCTTAGTCACAGTATTGACTTCACCTGCAGCTCGAGTGTGAGCTGGTCAACGTGACACATTCTCCAACAACAGACTTCCAAAATGCTATTGAAGAGCCAGAGGACTTAACACCTGCTGCCTAACTCAGAGCACTATCACTCATCCTGGGCATGGTCATAGTGGTGTGAAAGAACTGGAGAGTCTCTCCCTATATTTTTCTGAATGCTTTTATTGGGCAATTGGTTTCAAAATTCACTTCAATAATTTCATCCAAAATAACATATCCTCCACACAATGCTTTTGCTACAATTCTTTACCTGGATAATCAGACAGATAACCAGATTTTTTAAAATGCTGCTTCCAGAGCAATTTATCGCAGGAAATGACAGTTGAGAATTCAGACAGGGGGCCATTGCAGTCAGACTTTGAATTCAATCTCAACCCCACAAGTCAAAATCACTCTGACATAATCTGCTACCCAGTCTGAAATCTACTGCAAATTGCTTCAGATTGCTTGACGCACAATAATGTTTTACCAGAAGCAAACCATCACCAGTCAAAATGGCAGGATGTCACATTCTTCCTCATATATCTTGGTTCATTGCTGTACACAGGCAATTGAACAGCCCATATCTTCACTAAAACTTCAATTAGAGTTTAAGATGGAGACACTTCGTGAATAAATTTAGAATTTAAATTTAAATTCCTCAAAAAAATCAGATACCAAAGTTTATAATTTTAAAAACAATTTGTCATTCTTATTCCCCTTCAATGACAGTTATCACTTCCACTTAACCATCTGAAAATTTTTGGTGCAATGCCACACCTAGCAATTCAGGGAAACTCCTCAATAATGATTGTAAAATTATCCTAATATGAATCTCTATGAAATGAGCACACAGCAGGATAGGGGAGAGGTGATGAGGAGAAGGCTAGACTGTGAAGGAGAGGGGAGTTAGTGGCTGGGAAGGAGATAGGGGATGAGAGAGGTTGGAAAGAGGGATGCTGGAATGGTGGGGTTATAGAGAGTGGCAGGCGGTGAGGGAGAGGGGCAAGTGAAAATGCAGTGTGGAGAGGGGGAGAAAGATGAGTGTGTATCAGCGAGAGAGTGGGGTAGGTGCTTGAGAGTATTGGGTGTTAGGGAGGAGGGTGGGCAAATAGGCAAAGTAGAAGGGTTTTGGCTGGAAGGGTGATGATAGAAAAGTATGGGCAAAGGAAGAAGAAAGATTTTCACTTCCAAACGTTAGGAATCTAATGCCTCTTTCAGATTTACACCTAGGGTGCCCACATGGGTGGCTTTACCAAAATGGCAAATAACTTACTCCTAACAGTGAACGAATCCAGATTTACTGTTCCTTCAACACCTGCCTTAACCTATAAAGCAGCTCTAGTGTGGTCCAATTTATAAATTACTATAGTGATTAAAGAATGTTGGGCATGTGTTCAGACTGACCTATGAAATTTAAGATAAACTGAATTACAGAGAGCCATGAGTATTTTTATTCACCCTATAGTATTTATTTTGATAAATAAAGGGAAGAAATCTGATTTGGCCACCTGTTATACATCACACTTGAAATTCAGCCCAGTGAATATTGGGAAGGGAGTAAAACAGGTGGCCCATGTGCTATTATTATTGTACAACATAGTCAAAACCTGCCCTTACATGTAAACCCATTGCTGCTACTTAATAGCATCAAAAAAGCTTTTCTGATTCAGTTCAATAATTTTCTTAATTGTGCTTTGATCTGATTTTTATCTGAAAATATAAACAATCCAATTCTTATGGATTATTTACTTTACTATCTGTAATGAAATTAATTTAAACTACAAAAAATTATCAGCATGTTATCAGGCTGTACTTTATTGAGCTTAACTGTCGAGTCAAAGCTGAGGAGATGCCTCAATCAGATATATCTCAATATTCAAACATTGTCACTGAATGTTTCAATCTGCATAAACACTTTGAGACGTGTATAAGTTCCTAAATAGAACTGTATTACAACATTGAATATAAAATGATTTTCCTTCTATGCTATTTCAGGAAAATTCAAAAAATAAATAAATTCTAATGATTTCTATTTTGAACAAATCCTCACCAAAATTTTTGTGAATTCTCATAGATTTTTTTTCTTTGTGTACTACAATTGTTTTTTTTTGTCATTGCAATTTATGATGCTTGGTTCCTTGGGGAGTAAGGCAAAAATTGCTGGATTATTTATTGAACTAGAAAAGCTTGAAAAATGAGATCAATTTTAACATATCTTTTAAAATTCTATTACAAACACTTAGTTTTATCACATCGAGCAGAACACTTGGCCCCATTTACTCTCAATTACAAAGGCTGTATACTTCCACCTCTGTGGCACTGCTCAACTCCATAGCTCTCTCAGCCCAGCTTCTGTTGAAACCCTCATCAATGCTTTTTCTCCAGTTTTGATATTCCAATGCTCCCTGCAAAGGCATATTATGTTTCATTCTCCATAAACTTGAACACATTCAAAGTCATTACTGTTCATGAGTATTGCCCCATTCACATAACACATCTACATACGTGAACCCATATCAACTTCCAGCCCACTGACTCACTATTTTTAAAGTTATTTATGTTTACATCCCTCCAACATCTGCGCCCCCCCCCCACACCCACATCGTTATAGCTTCTTCCATCCCTACCACTGTAATATGTCTGCATTTTCTCAACTCAGGCATATGTGCATATCCCACTTCCTTCATCCCGGCTCTGGTGACTGTCTTTTGTTTTCAGAAGAGGTCAGTGGTGTGCTTCAACCAAGCTGAAGGCAGATGATGCCCATCCACATAAACTGTCCGCTAATAGAAGGTAAATTTGACCCTAACCAGCCCACTATTTGATGCACTAGATCCTACAGGCAACTATTACCTTAGGAGGTCCAACAATGATGAAGATACAAGAGCAAAGTTTGTGTAGCTTGTGCAACTTTGGGCCTAACCTGAAGTTTCTGTGTGATTATTTACTGTATTCCTAGGATCTGTGGTTCTAACATACATCATGTTAGAATATCTGCCTCTGGCAGCTCCTAGTCAGACTGATATACAGTAGGTGCCCTGCACAGTGCAGCTCCAACAGAGCCAAATTACGAAGCCTTACTATTTTATGATACAATAATAGACATAATACAAACCTGTATTCTGATCTGGATATATGTTGCTTCATTTTACTCAGGATTACACTTACATTATGCTGCTGGATGTTTAAATGAAAATTGAAATCTGAAAGTCAAGAAGACTAGAGTTCACTTTAGTCTGAAGAGTGTCCCAGCTGATATTTTAAGTAGTTTTCTGTATTATTGGAGAATGAACAGAAAATCTCCATCATTACCTTGGTAAAAAATAATCCAGTTGGAAACTATTTTAAGGAACTTCACAATGAAACTTCCATCAGTTCCCTTTACCTACCTTGTTTGCAACCACTGCATCACGGACACCAACCTCCCCTCCTTGGACTCTGTCTTTACCTCTCATTGTCTTGGTGAAGCAGTCAGCATAATCAAAGTCCCCACCCACCCGGGACATTCTCTCTTCTCTCCTCTTCCATTGGGTAGAAGATACAGGTGCCTGAGGGCACGTACCACCAGACTTAAGAACAGCTTCTACCCCACTGTGATAAGACTATTGAACAGTTTCCTTATACAATGAGATGGACTATGACCTCACGATCTACCTTGTTGTGACCTTGCACCTTATTGCACAGCACTTTCTCTGTAGCTGTGACACTTTACTCTGTACTGTTATTGTTTTTACCTGTACTACATCAATGCACTCTGTACTAACTCAATGTAACTGCACTGTGTAATGAATTGACCTGTATGATCGGTTTGTAAGACAAGCTTTTCACTGTACCTCAGTTCAAGTGACAATAATAAACCAATACCAATACCTCACAATTTTCCCTTCTTAAAACTATATTGAATCTGCCTAATTATATAATGATTGATGAACTGCTCTGGTACTGTGTTCTTAATAATGAATTCTAGCATTTTGCTGACATCAAATGTCAGTCTGACTGATTACAATTCCATTTTATTCTTCCTCTTCTGACTTGAATAGCAGGGTTATATTTTGCTATCTTCTAGTCTGCAAGAACTGCTCCAGAGTCTGGGGAATTTTGGAAGATCATCTGTGATGCATCAACTATCTCTGCCATCTCTTTTAGAAAATGGAATGAAGCCTATCAGGTACAATGGAATTTATAGTCCTCTTAATCTTACTAGTGATTTGTCTTTAGTGATATTGATGGCTTTAAGTCCCTCTTGCTCACTAGAAAGGAGATCCCACTACCTTTGCTGCATTTTTTATATCTTCTGCAGTGAAGACATACAAATAATTTGTTTAATGTCTCAGCCATTTCTTTATTCGCATTATAATTTCACCTTGTCACTGTCTCTGTGGGATCTATATTTATTTGTGCCATTCCATTCTTTTTCCACATAATTCTTTATTACGAGATTATAATTAAGTGTGTATCATTATGCATAATAAGGTCTGGGGGAGCCTGTTCCCTGGTTGGTTGCATGATGTATCATTCATAAAAACTCTCCATGAACTCATCCTTCAAGCTACTTTTCCATATTGATTTGCCCTGTCTGCATGAAGATTAAACTCCCTCATGGATATTGCATCGTAAGCACTTCTCATTTCTTGGTTAATTCTCTTCTTAATTGTGTTGTTGCCATGAGGGGACCTACAAACCCCACTCCAACCAGTGTTTTCTGTTCTTTTCCATCTTTAATCTTTACCAACAGATTCTTCTTCTCTCCTTCCGGGCCAAGATCAGTGTGCATTATTGCCTTGTGTCATCCTTTAAAATCCTTTTATTTTAATTTACAACAGTCATTAATAATAGCATTTTAAAACTATGAGCTGAAGTTGAAATAAGATAGTGCTGAGCACCAGTCAATCAGAAAAGCTGGCCAGTTAGAATTCAGATGTAGGAATCCAATGGTTGTCACAAACCAATTAACTTGGCACAAAGGGCCATGCCAGTCTGTGGTCAGTGCAGAGGTGACATCTGAGGCTTTGTAAAACCATTTATAAACATATGATAATTACTTATATCGATTCAGTGGATTTTTGCATGGTTGTGAGAAGTTTATATTTCCAGCCGTATTACTAACTTTAGAATAAAATGGACAATATTTTAAATTATTATTTTGAAAATAGGAAACAGAAATGTCACTTGCATGTCTTCTAATTTACAACATGGTCAGTTTCAAGAATCAAAAAATTCTAGTGATACAGCATCTTTTCAGAATGCATGATCATTGTACATTCATTGTTCCCCCAGCCTAAATGTAGCGATAATAGTCAAAGCCATGTCTTGCTGGATATTGTTTATTTGAATTGAGATTGGAGTGTAATTATCATAAATGTGCATGGGCTATCAGAAAGAGTCACCTATATTAGGACTTGGGTTTTATCAAAATGTTGAATATTGCCCAGTAATTTGTATGCTGTCTCTGATTTCATCAAAATGTGAACTCAGTTCTGATAATTCTAAGAAGTTCATCACAGAGTAATCTGTTCACCACAAAACTAAAATCAATGTTGTATATCATCTATCTAAACTGAGTACAATCATCATTTTCCATTAACTAGGTAATTAGGGCAGAAAAGCAATAATGAAATCCAAGGTAGGGTGAAGCACAAGTTATATGTTGGAGGGAAATTGGATTATCTTTGGATAAATAGGAATCATGTCTACACTGTGCCTGAATTGATAGACTTAGGCTTTATTTACATATCAATTTCAGCACAGCAGTCGCACAGTTTTGGTTCTGTTACAAAACTAAATTTGGAGTGTAAACATGGAGTCAGAACTGTGACCTGATACCCAATTGTATTTGAAAACTGGAAAGTGAAATCAGGTTGAACTGTGACCGCGAGCACAAGGTGAACTAAATCTACAGTTCAGTGGGTTTCAAATTTTCCATTCCTATCATGGGCAATCATGATATTATGACATCACAAGGGCACAAGTCTTGAGAAATGATGATTAATTCTCAATTAATTTAGAGTAGTGTAGAGTGCATGGTATACATTTGTGAGTTAGCCATAGAGGTTTGCATTTTAGAAGCATATGCTGAGAGTTTGACCACTAAAGTGTAGATGCCCAGGTGTAAAGTCCTACATGACCTGCTGACATCCGTATTCAACTTTCTGGTACTCATTGTCTACGTATGAAATTTGGTGGAAGGGATGTGAATTTATAAAGGTTATCGTAAAGCTTCTTAAAGTTTTTAATGCATATTAAATCCACCGTGCAACAGCCAACTTGCTGCATATTGATACACACACAAAGCAGTTCACAAAATGGAAAAATAAATAATATTGCCAGATTTGTAAGCCAAAATCTCCCAGGAAAGCATGACCTATATAATTGATTTTATGGTATATGACAATCCTAATGCTGAGTGCAACTTTTTTTTCATGTAGCTACCTTCTCTAGTTGCAGAGTTCATATAATGAATGAGTAGGTGGCAATGGGCAGAATAATACTGCACCCAACCCATGCCTCACTGCTGCAGTCTGTGCTTGCCTCACAACTGCACTAATTTTGTGCAGTCACAACACTTCCAAAGCACTCTCAGTGTTACTAACATTGCCATTCCACAAGATGCAGTGGACCAGGCCATAGTTAACAGGAACTAAGGCTTCACTCACACATTATTAGGAAGGCCTCTAACGCCTTGTGTTGGGAAGCCTTTCTCGCTGTTTCCAAATATGGCTGATGATTAGAGATAATTCAAACCCATTGAAAATAAAATTAAGTAACTGAAAAAAATCAAAATTTATTAGAAGAAATTTATTAAAAGAATTATGAATGTATTAAAAACATCAAATTCTTCATTAATTAAAATATGCATGGAAATAAAGTAAAATAAACAAAATACGTACCTAAACAGCTTCTCAATGAAGGGTGATGACCCCATTCAACTGAATGGGCCATGCTAGATATGCCAGATATGGCTGATGTAAAATTGAGGGGCGTGGAACCAGATGATCCTATGGAACACCCTAGACTGAATGGTGAGTCCAGTGGCAGAGCAAAAGGTAAGAGGTGCATTCATTTGACATCCAGTGCATTCCTGACTTCAGTCATGGAAGTCCAGAACATATTGCTGTATGTTCTGCAACAAGCCGGTGGCTTTCTACCAGTCAATATAGAACTGAGCAATTGGCATGCATTGTTCCCAGTTCAGAAATAACAATATTATATAAAATGTCATTTTAACTTAATATACCTGGTGGGAAGGGAGAGAATGAATTTGTCAGTTGTGTTACACCCAACAGGTTTTACTTTATTAGAGAGTTGTTGTTGAGTGGGGTGTAAAACAAGAAGATAGCCTGATCCAGAAAGGCTTCCTGAGACATGTCAGGTTAAGATTGCTCCATTGATCTTTTCTAACTTTGTATTCTCAATGAGGATAAACAAATTTGAGAGAATTCTTGCTGAGCAACATTGGCCCCATTTTGTGGGGAAATATCAGTGAGATTCATTTCTGACAGCAACTTTTGGAAATGTCCTGCAAATACATTTCACACTCACTGAAGAATCGTGCACCAATTAAGAGGAGGTGCATCAGGTTTTTTCCATAGTCTGAACTGGATTGACAGCTTGACATTTAGAAAGATTCTCAGCTTAAAATATTGCTGTTAATCTTTCTAAGTATGCTTTAAGATCTCTAATGGAACACTTATTGTGTTTGCTTGAAATGTTTGAAAATACTTATTTTAAAGTGTTTTAAATGTTTCAGTTTTCCAAAGTTCCTTGTCCTTTACATATTTGTTTCTTTGTTTTCAATGTATCACAAACATTCAGAAAGTTTTAAGGTTTTGAAAATCTTTGACATTTCTAGTGAGGTAAGAGGACACTGCTTAGCCAACTGCCAAAAATATTTTCCCTCCCTTTTGTGGAGCTTGTTTTTCAGATGTCCCTAATGAACACATCATAGCATGGAAGATCTTTCACTGTTGGTCTGTAGCTGGATCCATAGATAGATGGAGTTTATATTCTCTTATCTACCAAAGGCAAAAACTTCACTCGATCCTTGGGATTCGCCACCAAGATTCTAATCAGTGGTAGTTCCTTTGGTGAGAATTGCCAAAGTTTGAATTTTATGCAGAAGTCAGCAGCGTACTAACAGTACTGATCACTGAGCATAATAAGCAGATTTGTCATGAAGTTGACCTGGCAGATATCTTGGGACATGGAGCAAGTCCCAAGGATGAAACAGAGAATACATACCACTTTACTCAACTGATCATAATATTTCACGTGCTGTTACGCTAACACCCTGCCTTTGGTAGATAGGAGAATATAAACTCCATCAGACCATGGATCCAGCTACAAACCAATAGACAAGTTAATTAGCAATAAGTTACATAAACAATATTCAGTACCAACAATTATGATAGAAGTAATGAGTAGATCTGCAGACAGCAGCTTGCAATGAGTTGCCACAATCCAGATCCATCAAGTAGAACAACATTTTTATAACAATTGCAAGTTTTACATCTCTCATCTGAATGCAAAACCAGCATAGATGGTTCTCAAAGTAACATGAACCTTAAAACCTAACTGCATGCTTTATATGCAGCAAGACGCCGCTTGTGAGCATTTGTATTACCCTGTTATTGGAGCATGGGAATAACTATGATGGCTTTAGACTTATGAGTAAAATTAATGCCATTAGCTAAACATTTACCCACACCTGAAGGCTCCTAGCTGTGGAACAGTTCACCAAAATGGCTCAAAAAATCTTTGTCGATGCTCTTATTAGGTACCCAATTCATATCCAAACCCTAGATATGAGCAACAATTAAAACTATTTTCCTAAAAATACCCTCAGTATCTTGGTCATTGAAGAATATTTAGAGTGAATAAACTGGCCTCATCCTCTTATCTATCCCAAATAAATTCAATTACTGTACCTATCATAGGACGGGAATCAAGCCATAAGATAAATGATTTACTGAAGAATGTATGATTCAGCATTTGTCTAGAATATGAAAGCTATCCTAACTCTGAAACATATCCATGCAATTTGTAGAACAAGCCAAAGATAGCTATAATGTGTGCCACATCAATAAAATGGAATTCATCAAATAATTTTATGTTAACAAAGGTGAGTCATTTTGATACATTCATGACATGTGATATTGTGTCACGGATGGATTGCTTATCTTTGCCTAGAAAAAAACATAGTTTGCTGCTTCATAACCAAAAGCAAAATACTGCAGAGGTTGGAAATCTAAAATAAAAATAATAAGTGCTGGAAACACTCATCAGGTGAGGCAACATCTGTGGACAAAGGAACAGAATTAATGTTTCAGGTCCATGACAGAATGATCTATTAAAAGGTCATCAATCTGAAACATTAACTCTATTCCTCTCTCTACATGTTGCCTAGCACGTTGAGATTTTCCAGCATTTTCTTCTTTTAAACTGTATGCTACATTTGATTTTTTACTATCATTGTGATCTAATTAATATGGAGTTTCATAATTGAAATTCAGGTTCTCAAATTAGTATTGATTGGAAGGTTTCTTCTTGGCCAAAACAGATACACGTCTTTCCAATGTCCAGTTGACAAAGATTAACAAGTTTTATTTTCAGGAGAGATGTGTCAGAAATCAGCTTCTATCATACAAAGGAGATTTTGGACTAAACCCAGAATGATACGTAACTAGTTCCCTAGATAATTAATCTCAGAAGTGTTTTCAGTTTTACGCTGTCTCATATTTTTCAAAGGTGAGTTTGCAGAATGTATATCCTGTTACAGTAAAGGGAAAATAATTATAAAATAAGTTAGAAATCAACATTTGCCTTAATTTACAAGTCAGTGATGTTAATCAGGGTCACAGTAAATGGATTAACTTTAATGCAAATTTATAAAATCTGCCAATGACGTTATAGTAAACAGATCGGCAGAACTATAAGTTTCAGTCAAAGGCCTGCACCCTGAAAAACGAATTTCAGAAAATTCCTCATTTATCAGATGATCTGATCCTGTCAGCTTCAGCTAAAAAGTAATAGAGTTTTCACTGCATTTGGACTTTACAGCCAAGCTCTTCCTCTCTGAAGTTTCCCATTCATCAAATATGTTAAACAAAGAATGCTGTGGAAATGCTGTAATGGCACAAACCAAAAGGAATTTCAGTGGCCATCTGCTACTTTTGGATATCAGTGAAATCAATCATTGATCTATGACTGCACTGATCAGCCTCTACAAAACATTTGTTAAGGGTTTTTTTCAGTGAACTGATTCAGTAGTAAAGTGAATCTGAATAGTATTCATATACCCCTTCCCCAATGTTTGAATATATCAAAATTGATGGGGTGAAGTTTGATGGCTCAAACCTTCCTAAATATGGTTATTTTGGCCCCAGCCTTGGTGGATACTTTCCATTGAAATACAATAAATACCAATTTGTAATCCACAATAAGTAAGTTACAAAGATTTTATACATAAAAATCAATGCAAATATATACTATATTAAAATCTTATATTTCTGTGTACAATTCCTGCCACTGTTTTGCATTAAAAATTCTGATGTCTACTTCAATAATGGAATCTGCCAATGTAAACTTGACATGCTGTAATTACACTCTGTCCCCAGTGTAGGCATCTACATATCCAGATTCCATTATAAATGTTGACATAAAGATTTAGGATAGAAATGTCTTCAGATAAGCTCCAGGCCAATTATCCCCCATTCCTTAGTTTCACTGTGCCTGTGGATGTAATGTGGACTTGTGTGTTGCGTCACTGCAAACTGACCAACAATTAATAAAAATTGTGTTAATCATGACTCTAAACCTAGTCCTTCTCATTTCTTTTATAATAGTGGTTCAGAAACAGGGCTAAGCCACAAACAACTTAAGTGATGACAGATGGCACACATACCAGAATTTTTACATTGATAATAGAACAGAAGAACAGCAAAAAGTTGTAACAGTGTGTCAGAAAATATATCAGAGATATCTTACATCTTGGTATAATTATATGGTCTCACATTTCTACCTCTCAAATAAAACCTTACAGAAAAAACTTGGAATCTTTAAAATACTGCCTTCTTTTTAAAATATATTTTGATACTATCAGCTTTCATCTAACTTTTGAAGCTGTATCCACCTGTGCCATGATTGTATCTTTTCTAACAGTGCAAGATGAGCTCCACCATCAAGCCTTGCCTCACCAAGATAAAAGAAGACCTAACTTATTTAAGCCAGAAAACTGTTAAACCTCTGAGGACAGGTCACTAAAGGGACTTACACATCAACAGCTGAGCCTCCACCAGGTCACCTCCTGGATACACATTAGATGAACAAAAAATACATCTACCAATTCTTTGGAATTCAATACACCTGGAACTCTCAGTATCAGTCATATCAAAGCAGCTTTTATGTGATCCTAACTGGAAATGTTTAACAGAATGAAGACAATCATCCTTCCATGATGTGACAATGGGCTACTCAAAAACTCAATGGTGGAATGAAATCTTATGATGAATTGCTGTCTCTCACTTTGCTAGGAAAATGACAGTTACCTGATCACATCTGCAACTGAACAATAAAACTATAATGTAAATCACATATGCATATGAATATATGAACATACAAGAGCTGGAGGGTACTACTCAGTTCTTGGAGCCTGTTCTGCCATTTAGTAAGATCATGGCTGATCTGACAGGACCAAGCACTGCATATATACATGGTACTATAAGGAAAATATAAAGTCAGGGTCTCTGAATAAAAGGTGGGTTAGAACTCACATGAAACACACAAACCTTTGCCAGAGCTATTCAACCGAGACACTTGAAATTAGCAGCAACTACAGCCCAGTCGGCAAGAGAGTGACTGTCAGAGGAACCACTTGAGACACATTAGTTGGTCTGAATAAATAACACTGATTTTTCAGGGAGATTGCAGCCTTCTTCATGTTACCATTTAAAGTATTTTGTGTAGTGCTCATTAGCTACTGCCCAAGATACTTGATGTACTTTGTCAGTAAATGGTTCAACACTGAATCATCTGAATTTGATAATTAAGATTAATTGTCCAAAAACCAAATATTGGTAATTATTCAACAGAGCCCAGTGTTCTTCAGATAAAATTCATTCTCACACTTTGCAGTATTGGCTGTGGAATCAAACAGATCATTTTCCTCATTAGATGGGACTCAGTCCAGGAACAAGAGAGAGTTTTTCTGCCATCACTGGGTAGACCCAGGCTCAGTAAATTAGTGCAGTTGACAATGATGTTAATTGCAGACACAATTTCTGGGAATCTCAGTTTTCTACTAGCTTCTCAACCTCATTTGCTACATACTTTCCCCAACAGTAGATCAAACATAATTACCAGGCAAATTAATTGAATATTTATAACTGGACATCCAACCATTTATCTAGAGTAAAGGTTAATTGGGAGCATTAATGTCAATCTTTTTTTGCAATTATTCAGATGGATTTTTTTCAGAGCTGCTCACAAAATGCCAGGTGTTTGCTAGATTTGCATTTGTCTGAAGACTACATTGTACTTTGTGTAGCAAGTTGCTGTCAGCCAAACATCTGAAAACTGCATGGCCCCAGATTAATTAATCATCACTGTGTGTTTCAATTAAGCTTTTGCTTTAATTGTTATATTTTCAAAGTTTTTTCTGTATCCTTTAATTTTAATTTATTAAGGAACTAAATGGTATAATAATACTAGCAAAAGTCCTATATAGTTTTAGTAAGTCTGAATCTGTTACTTAAAAGTGGGCTGCTCAGTGCTGATGGACTGGACACAAATCAAAAATGCTTTATTGTGATCATTTTTAGTTGTATTCATCAAGCAGTACTAGGCTGCCACTCTTAAATGTTTTAGGAATATTTTTGAAGTACTTTTGCTAATTACATTCTAAAACATCATTTAATTGCCCTGGTTCATGGCAGAGATCACATATGGTGATTATGCAAATGCTTTTGATCAGAAACTTGAGAAATAAAAACCCTTCTGAAAAATATCACAATTTGTGCCCACAAAGCTGTGCAGCCAAAGCAGAATTTCAAACCCATGAGTACCATAGAATTTCATGTTTATATCTTCAGTCAGCTTCTGTTGTCCTGAAGTCAAGTTAGAGGGTGTATAACCACAAGGACTATTTAATCTCACAACAGTGAATGAAAAAATCTGAATTAAGAACTAACTAGTAATATACTCTCTGTGTGGATAATAATTAGTAATACTTGATAATTAAAGCAATCAAGGAAAATAGGACATGTGTTTAACATCCAGTAAAAACTGATAAATATTTCTGCAGCAAATAGTGGATTTTGTAGCAATTTTTCTTCCCTTAAACATATTCTGTGAGTGAGAAAGAATGAAATGGTTTAGGAGACTTTTCATGCTCTCTAACTGTAATCATTCAAAAAATTGTCAAGTGACTGGTGAGGATGTTGGAAGCTTCAAAGGCAACGTCCTGTAAATGAAGTGAAAATTAAGTTTTAGTCTGACTTACTGAAAAAATGAATCTTCTCCTTATTCTGGTTTTGGAAGTCACCCTAGTGAACACAAGTAGAGTACTCAATTATTAGATTGACAAATTAAAGTGCTATGTTTTCAAAAGCATAACATTTTTGGATTTAAAATTTTTTTTTTTGGGATGTGGGCACCTGTGGCAAGGCCAGCATTAATTGCCCAGCTCCCATTTCTCTTGAGAAGGTGCTGCTGAGCCATTTTCTTAAACTTCTGCTGTCCTTCTGATGAAGATACTGCCACAGTTGGGTAGGGACCTCCAGGATTTAGGTACAGATTGGAATAATGATGGAACAGTGATATATTTCCAAGTCAGGATGCTGTGTGACTTGAGGGGTGCTATTTAAATAGCCAAGGTGAATAACTGCAGTGCATTTTTTAGCTGGTATTCACTGCTGTTACTGTGCACAAGTAGTGGAATGAAGGTTTCAGCTAATGGATGAGATGCCAGTTAAGCAGGCTTCTTTGTCCTGGATGGTATTGGCTGATTTTGGCAGAAGGGAAAATGCTGGAATCCATTATTATGGTAGTGGTAGCAGGGCAATTATGAAATAATTATAGGATTGAACAGAGTCAATATGGATTTATGCAAGGAAAATCACATTTGATATTATGATAAGAGATTTTTAAGATTCTAACCAGCAGAATATATAAAGGTAAACCTATTAACCAGGATTTTTGATAAGGTGCAGCACAAGAAACTGTTAAGCAAATGTAGGCTACATTATTTTTCAGATTGAAAGCCTGTGATCAATTTTCTGCCACAGCGATTGGTGCTGGGCCCACAGGTGTTCATCATCTATATTAACAATCTGAATGAGAATGCAGTTGGCATGGTTAGAAGTTTGCAGATGACACCAAAATTGGTGGTATAGTGGACAGTTAAGAAGGTTATCTAAGACTACAACAGCATCTAGATCAACTGGGAAAGTGGGTCAATGAATGGCAGATGCAATTTAACTTAGATAAATGTGAATGTGTTGCATTTTGGGAAGTTAAACCAGAACAGGACCTACACAGTAAATGGCAGGGCCCTGGAGAGCATGTTGAATGGAGAGACCTTGGGGGTATAAGTACATAGTTCTGACACAGGTAGATAAGGAGGTGAAGAAGGCATTTGCACACTTGCCTTCATTGGTCAGGGCATTGAGTATAAGAGTTGGAATGTCATATTCCAACAGTACAAGACATTGGTGCGACCACACTTGCAATATTGTGTGCCGTTCTGGCCACCTGGCTATTGGGAGGATCGCTTTAAGCTGGAAAAGGTGCAGCACAGATTCACAAGGATGTTACTGGAACTGGAAGGCTTGAGTTATCAGGAGAGACTAGATAGGCTGGGACTGTTCTCCCTGGATCGTACGAGGCTAAGGGGTGACCTTATAGAGGTATATAAAATCATGAGGGGCATAGATATGGTGAATTTTTCTAAGGGTAGAGGAGTCTAAAACTAGAGGGCATAGATCAAGATAAGAGGGGAAAGATTTAATGGGGACCTGAGGGGCAACCTTTTCACACAGAGGGTGGTGGGTATGTGGAGAGCTGCCAGTAGTAGTAGTAGTAGTAGAGGTGGGTACAATTACAAAAAAGACATCTAGACAAGTACATGGACAAAAAATGTTTAGAGGGATATGGGCCAAATGGAGGCAAATGGGACCAGCTCAGGTAGGCAACTTAGTTGGCATGGCTGAATTGAGCTTAAGGACCTGTTTCCATGCTGTATAACTATATAACGGCATTGGGAATAATACACTTATATGGACTGAGGATTGGTGAATGCCCAGGAAACAGAGCAGGGAAAATACAGTCACTTTCCAATGAGATCCTGTGGCTAGTTGGATGCCAGAGTGATTGGTGTTGGGGCACTAGCAGTTCATAATTTCTATTAATGATTTGACTATGAGGATGAAATGGAATATATCCAAGTTTTCTGTTGATACGAAGTTGGGCATACTAAAGCCTCAGATGGATATAGATAGGTTAAATGAATGGTCAAGAACATGGCAGATGCAACACAATATAGAAATTCTTGAGGTCATCCACTTTGCTGGAGCAAAATATAAAGGTGGACCTTTTTATTAAATAAGGGGACATTAAAAAGGGTTGATGTTGAAAGGGACCTGGCTGGCCTCGTAAAGGAATCACATAAGTTAACATGCAGGTACAGCAAGCAATTAGGAAGGCAAACAACATGTTGGGTCTTTATGGAAGAGGACTTGAGTGAAAAAGAGAGATCATATGCACAACTAAGTGGCTTCTTAGGCCATTTAAGAGTCAGCCACATTGTTGTGTTCCGGAGTCACATCTAGGCCAAACTAGGTATGAATGGAAGTTTTCTTTCCTCTGAAAGGCATTAATAAAACTACTTGTGTTTTTACAACAATCCAATAACGTAGTAGTCATCATAATCAAGGCTAGTTTTTTTTAAGTTCTATTTTATTAACTGAATTTAAATTCCAAAGCTGCGATGGTGGAATTTGTATTCAGTTCTCTGGACTCTTGGTCCTGTCCTCCACTCCTCAGTAACTTAACTGCTGTGTCATCACCATATCCTATATTCCTTTCCTAAGTGCAAAATTAACTGAAGTGCATAATTTTCAATGTTAATTATATTATATTGTTTATATGTATACTGATGAAATTTACAAATCAGAACTGCCTCAGTCCATTATGAAAATAATAGTCTTCAAGGTTGCACAGAATTCATGAATCCAATTTGGCTGATATATTTAAACCTCTCAGTGGTTAGGATTCACTGCAGATGCTGTTAATATATCAAAATCTCTTCACTACTAGATTTCCTTTTGTGGTTAAAAGACAAGAGGAACACTGCAATAGACTTTTCTCCCTTCAGTCCTGTGTTTAATAGTACAATCTCATTTAAATATCTTGGTTGACAGCTTATATGGACTAAGGTTTGTTGTAGAGGCAATTTTGCATCTGAAACTTGCTTGCCCACAGATGCTATAAAGAAAATTAGAGAAATGTCAGCAGAACACCATCTTTATCTATACAACAGTGACTTGCACAGACAGGCCCCTGAAACTGTTTGTCATGGTCCTTAATAACCTTGTGCATTGACAAAACAAAGAGATGTGAAGAAATGATAAGATTACATCAGCTAACAATCAAGTAAGTATTCTAGCCTCTGGATTTTGAGCTACTAGGAAAGTAGGTTAAAGCCTTCTTATTGACTCTCGTCAACAATATACAGACTATATCCTACATTGTGGTCCCCTCTCTCTGGATTAGATTACAATTCATTACTTTTAAATTAAAAATGCTGTACAATAATATAACGGTTACATTACTGGACCTACAGCCAGAGTCCTAGACCAAAGGTTCATAAATATTAAATAAAATCCCACCATAAATTTGAAAAGAAAACAAAAGCTTGCCTCAGTAATCTCAAATTATCACAGAAGCACAGATAGTTCACTAACATCCTCCAAAGAGGGAAATGTACTGTCCTTACCTGGTTAGGCCTATACATCACTCCAGACACACTCCTGTGGTTGCCTTTTAGCTGACTCCATGGTTTAGGGGCAGTTAATAAGAGATAATAACAAATTATAATTGCAACGTCAGTTATGTCCACATCCTGTGAATGTTTAAATATCTACCAAGTTGTTTTTGGGGTATAAGCAATATTGATTGACTAGATACTCTGAAACTCTCAACTATTGAGAGTCAAACACATAATCCCTGATATTAACGATGGGCAGGAACTAGACGATTATTGTAGATACTTGTGACTCAGGTGGCATGAAGGCTGAGAGATTTTACCTTAAGTAAACCAGATGAAGTATACTGCCAAATCCAAAGGGCAACAGCAAAGTAGTTGAGTTTCTTTAAATAATAATCCAGCAGCTATTGTGTTCATTTTTCTAATTTAGTTCAATTTCACAACTTGTCAGTTTGCCAGGGCAGGATTTGAATTTACTTTCTCTGAGTTACTACCCGGTACCATTAACTTGCTCAAACAGTTAAGTAAAGCTGAATTATGAAATATGCAACATTATATTATCTCTTTATTTATGACACAGAGGTTCACAATATAGATAATCTATGCAGAGTATTATACTTTGAGGCACAATTTCCCCCACTTTGCCTTTGCAAAACAAAGCATTTACTTAACAGTAGTCTGGGTGTAGATCTTAGATGTCAAATTACTAAATCATTCATTTGCACAGAGAACTTATAATTATTGTTCCAGTTTCTTAAATTTTAATAATTTTCTCTTACCTCCTTGATCTGTGACAAATGCCATTCCAACTGCCCAGAAGATAGCCTCGACCAGTTCTTTATTGATCCTAAAGTGTGCCCGGCCACTGTGAGGTATACTACAACAGCCGAACACAATCCTTCCTCAGAGTTTTCATTTGCTATGCAGAATATTTATCATTAACCTGATGCCATGTACTGTTGGAAATTCACTTGCTGGAACTCTAGGTGGCAAGTTGAGATCATCTATGCTGTAACATGGAGTGTCTTTTTCACTGACTAAATAAACCCTTCAAATGTTTCCTGTTTTATAAAATGTCAAAGTGATTCTGCCTGACATGGTACTGAGCTAGAATTTACTTTATGGTGTCTGCCGTTGTTTGGATGTTCTCCTGCCTACAAAAATACTGGAAGTGTGCATGGTAACTGCAGCAAGGAAAATAGAGTATCTGGGAGCTGTATGACCAGGTCAACCTGGAGAGCTTCTCCATGAACCTTGAGAAGTATGTATTGGAAAACAAACTTAGGAAGGATTGCGTAGGAGGATGAATTAAAGGAATGAATTGATTAATTCAGTGTGTCCCCTGGTACAGAAAGAGAAACACAGGAGGAAGACAGATTGGATAAAAAGAGATGAAAAAAAACCCAAAAAATATCACTAGTAAAAAAGAATATCACTTTAAAGCCTGAAATGGTTCATTTCAGATGCCAGAGAAGTGGACCACAGTTCACAATGTGAAACCAGGTTGAGCTTCTGATTCTATATCTGCTCCATCATCTTGTTTACATCCCTAGTGCCGGACAGTAAACCTGCCTCACCTTACATGCTAAGGACACCATCTTCCACACCTTTAATATTTCTAGACTTGATTATCCAAAAGCTCTTCTGGCTAACCTCACAATTTTCACCCGACATAAACTTGAGCTCATTGCCTAACACACATCACCTATGGACTCATTCTCCACTTTACTTGTGAATCTAAATTGGTTTATATGTCAACAACACCTAAATTTTGAAGAGCCCATCACTGTTTTCAAATCCCCTCTCCCTATCTTTGCAACTCTCTCAAGGCTTATAACTTTGAGATATCTGTGTTTGTGCAGTCTGGATTGTTGTGGATTCCTGAGTTCAGACCATTACTTCTGGTTTTCTCTTCAGGTGCCCAGGCATCAGGATCTGGAATTTCTTTTGTAAAACTCTTTTCCCATCCCCCTCTCTCTCTCCTATAAAATGTATTGCAATTACCTTCTTTGACCAAGGTTTTAATCATTGTTATATCATCATAGTGCTAAATTTTGTTTGATAATGCTCTGTTTAAGTGTCTTGAGACAGACATATCACTACATTAATTGTACTCAACTGCACTAACAAAACGACAACAAATGCAAGTTGTTGTTTTGTTTTTTTTTTAATCAGGGTTTTTTTTAAAAGGGTTATAATGGAATCTCAGTATTACTGGCCGAGGTTTTTGATCCGGAGCAGGTTTGGATCTTAATGCTCTGTGAGCCGTATCCAAAATGGGCTGACAAGGGAACATTTTGGAACCAAAAACATCGACCAAAAGATTAAAGAAGAATTCCGTAGGGTTACCAGTCTCAGTATTTTCTGGAAAATTGATGGTCCTTAAATTTTTCCTCCTGCTGCGTCCTTCCAGGTCGATGATCCTCTGTTGTTGCTTTTCCAGGTTTTGCTTGGTCGTAATTAAGGCTTTTTCAAGTGAATGGAGTTTGGCATCTCTCTCTTTACCAGCTTGGTCGAGTTCTATTGTTTATAATTTTTCTTATTGATTTGGGGTATTTTTTCCTCTTTCTTTTTTTTATTTATATAATAATTTTTTTTCTTTCCTTTCTTTTATATTATATTTATTTACTAAGATCTGTTGGATCTACAGATTTTTTTAATATATTTTATTGTTCTTTAAGATTATCTATGCCATGATTGTTCTCCTGATCTCTTTGTACTACATGTACAAACATTGATGTTATATATTAATCTGTATTAATTTGAAAATAAAAAGATTGAAGAAAGAAAGAAAATAAAAGGGTTATAGCCATTTGAATGACAGGATTTAACTTTCTGTGATGAGCTTAATGGGCAATTAGAGGCCAAATATAGCCAGGTCCAAAAGAAAACTGAAGCCTGACAGGAAGATACCATTTTCCTACTCTCCATCTTTGAAGAAGACTGCTGAATCAGTACCAATTAGTGTGAAATTTGAAACTACTTTTTGCTGCAGGCCAACTGGGAAATGGCTTGAAATTTCCAATCTATTTTTATTTGACTTTCTTAACAGCAACAAAGAGTTTGCTGCATAATCCTCAGTGTGCATTGGATTATAATTTTAAAATATCCCAATAATTTTTATGAATTTTTTTTTCTCCTGATAATTGACTTCCATGTTCCAGAATCTCTAGGATTGTAGTGAGGAGATGATTAAAATAATCCTCCCCAGAAACTCAGATGGATGGAAATCTCAATCCACTAAAGCTGTACAGGCATTGCAGTTGGGATTAGAATTGTCCTTATTGTACGAGAACTATTTTTATTTTGATTCGTACACTCCATTTTGTCAGAGAGACAGACAGATTACACCATTGCTCTAAGTCAATCTAAAGGTCACCAATCAAAGCATTTGACAATGTCACAACCAAAATTTTGTTAGAGGAAGTGACATATATTTCTACAATGAAGGAAGTCATTTTGCACATCATACATGGGCCAGTGTTGGCTTTTCAAACAGGAGTTCCTCTAATCCCAGTTCCTCATCTTATATTAACTGAATTGGTTATATTATTGTCAGAATTTTCAACCCTTGCTTTGAAGTAACAAATAGTGCTATGAAATCAGAATGCAAAATTTGCCACCCCATTCCGATTGCTAATCTTTCTGCCACCGTTTCTATTAGAATCTAGATATAGGCAGCTAAATGAACACATGAAGTGAAAAGGATAGTCATGAATGCATGTCAGTCTGGCCCTGTGACCAAAAGATCATTTAATGCACTTTAGCAAATGCTCAGTTCTACACTGTAAAACTGGTAATTATTACTTGGATACCAGCATTCCAATATTTAAAGGACATTCAATTGAAAACAGTCAAATTATTGATGCTTCTAGATGCTTGAAGGAAATCTATTGAATTAATTTGTTGGTTTATTTCATCATTCTTTTAGTACAGATAGTTGCTTGTATTACAATGAAATGCCATTCTTTAATAACTTAGGAAATCAGAAATATAAAACAGCAGCAACAGCTGGAAAACCTTTAAGAAATAATACAAAAGCAAAATATTGCAGATGCTTAAAATCTAAAATAAAAACAGAATGCTGGAAATACTTGACAAGTCAGGCCGCTATTGATAGAAATTTAATGTTTCAGATCAATAATCCTTCATGAGAACTGTGAAATAGTCACAATGTAAGAGGTTTTCTATGTAACGATGACTGAGGTCGGAGTGATTAAAATAGGAGCACTTTGAATCCTGTCATGTACTTTGGGGCCAAGCACAATCAGCAGAAGGAGCACACAACAAACCAATTAACCCACCCATTTGACCCATCAAGCTCCATCTGCCCTGTGTCATTGGTCAGCTCAGAACCACAAGAACTGCAGTGAAAGCATGTCAGCTTCAGCCTCGAGGGAGAACCTAAGAAACAGAACAGATTTTAATAAAATAGACACAGCAAAGTAGAGGAAGGAATAAAAGAAAAGGTCTAAAATAGGGTGAACAGCAGGAGAGATTAAATTATAAAAGAGAATTATAAAGCAAGACAAAGGAGACAAAGGGGGTATAAATGGGCCGATAAAGAACAAGAGATGGGTCTTCAGAACACCTAAATGGGAATCTGAAATTGAACTCTGTTGAGTCAAAAAGGCTGTAAAACCTCATGAAAGGAAGGGGTGCGATTCCTCAAACTTCCATTGAGCTGCTTTGGGAGTGTCCATTTACCCAATGACAGAAAGTTGAGAGTGGGGGTTGAAGTGAGGTGCAAAATTAAAGTGACTGGCAATTGGAAGTTCCAGATCACACTGGTACACTGAGCAGTGCTATTCACAAAGCAGTCATCCAATCTGCATTTGATCTTCCCAGTGTAGAGGAGACCATGTGAACAAATGGCAAAAGAATAATAATATTTCAGTGCCAATCTCCAGTGCCTTCTCTATATTAGTTCTCTCTTTATCTGCTACAGTACTAACTCAATGTAACTGCACTGTGTAATGAATTGACCTGTATGATCGGTATGCAAGACAAGTTTTTCACTGTACCTTGATACAATTGACAATAATAAACCAATACCAATACAGAAGGCTCATCATCCAGCTGTATTATGGAAACTGGAAAACTGGTGTTCAGATGAGAATTCTTGAGATGCTTGTTGCTGGAAACCTCAAGGAGCTCAAACCTTGAGGCCTGGTTACACACTACTGCATTCTGGCTGCAACCAGACCACCCTGGCCAGCCAGCTTTCTAGGATTCTGTCAGATATTGGATAAGAACACAGAGGCGTCACAATGACGCAGACAGTAAAGCAATGAAAGAGGTGCAATGAAAGAGGCTCCATCTCACAAGTATACCACTTTTGCTTCAATCAGAGGGAACGTGTGTAAGGAGGAGGATGTAAAGAGACTTTAAAGAGATACAGACAAACTGAGTGAGTGGACAAACGACTGGCTTCAATCTGTCCTCTGGTGCTGATTGTGTGGAGTTTGCATGCTTTCTCTGTCACTGCATGAGTTTCCTCTGGATTCTCTAATTTCCTCCCACATCCCAAAGCCACATGGGTTGTTAGGCTAATTGGCCACTGCACATTACCCCAAATATGTGAAAAGGTATTGGAATTGATGGAAGTGCAGGGAGAACAGGTTACTGGGAAAATCAGTTGGCGAATGGGGCTGGTCCATTTTCCTGCAGCATCCCCATATTGCATGATTCCATATTGATTATGATCTCTGGTTGAAGGTGTTCAATGACTGAGGCTCCACATTCTACTGGGGTAGAGAATTCCAAAAGATTTGCATCCTCTGGGTAAAGAATATTCACCTGGTCTCTGTCCTAGATGGCCTACCCCTTATTCTGAGACCTCTGGTTCTAGACTCCGCAGCCTTGGGAAACATACTCCCTGCATCCAGCCTGTTGAGCCCTGTAAGAACTTTGTAAGTTTCAATAAGATCTCCTCTCATTCTTCTAAATTCTTGACAATACACGCCTGGCTTTCTTAATCTTCCTTCATATTGCAAACCCATCATTCCTGGAACTAGTCAAGTGAATTTTCGCTGTAATTCCTCTATGGCAAGTATATCCTTTTTTGAAGTAAGGAGACCAAAGCTCTACATAATGTTCCAGGTTTCATTAAGGCCCTATGTAATTACAGTAGGACATCTATACCCCTGTATTCAAATCCTCTTGTAATAAAAACCAATAAATAATTTGCCTTCCCAATCACTTGCTACACCTGCATGTTGGCCTTTGGTGGTTTGTAAAGAATACTGTTTTGATTTGTGATTACAGTGGATAACTTTACACTTTTCCACATCTGCCAAGTTCTTGCCTATTCACTCAATTTGTCTATATCACCTTGAAATCTCTTCACATCCTTCTCTCTATACACAATCCCACTTAGGGAAACAGAAGGACTATAATTGTGAGACAGAGCCTCTTTCATTGCACCAATATCATGTCACGGCCACTGCCACTGTTCTTTGGAAGAGCAGACTAGGGGAGATCAATGCTGTGACTGAAGTACTGACTGATGCAATCGCCAGACTTTTAGAGATGATAGAGATCATGCAGCTTTGAGACTCAATCACACCAGTTTCAGATTCTGATCAAAAATATTCGTCTTGAAGCTGCAAGCTCCAAGATAAATCAGTATCCATAAAATTAACCACATATTTGATGATTGATTGCAGTGTTGACATACCTGAAAATCTTACAGTCTGAAAGTAGACTTCTCCATATTCTCTGAGGTAACACAAAGCTCATGGTTTAACAACCGAATGCCTCAGATAATTGCTGTGTACTTGAATCTTTATTTTAAGGCTGTCCTGCATCTAGCCTTTTCTTTCCACTATTGCCAGCTCCTACTGAATGACCCCATGCAGACTCTCACTTACCATTGACACCACCAACACTCCCACCCCCACTCCCAACCCTATCACCACCGTGTATGCTGATCGCTGTGTTGTTTTTAGGACAAATGGAGTAAATGATGGTGCATCTTCATAACAGTAGCTCCCCTCCAACTCTTGTTCAGCAGGACCCAAGTCATTGGATCAACCTGGCCAAAGAAAAGAAAGGGACAGAAGATAATATAAAGCTCACACAGCAACAAACGTTGCACTAAGCAACAGGCTATCTCACTGCTGGATAAAGAAAGGAAATATGAAAATATTGAGGAACCCTCGAGCATTGCCATGTTTGACACTTCTCCCGACTCCTCATCCAATGGTTGGAGGGCTTTATGGAGGTTGGCCCTCTCCTGCTTCTGGTCTTCCCCTTGTATTATGAACCAGCTTGATCTATAGCAAGAATGGGTGTGAGTTAGAGTGCTGCCTTGGTCCAAAAGGGCTGGACTGACACATGTGGCTGCTATGTATAGTGTGCTTGCTGAAGGGGAGATCCAGCATTTTGTGACCAAGAGGTAAATAACAATGTGAAAGAAAATAATTCTGGTGTGAAATATTATGGTAGTTAGAGGGAGTATGAACTATTTTCCAGTTATTACCAGGTTTATTTTGTTCCAAAGGCAGCAGCAAGTGAGTGCGTGATTAGAATTAGAAGAAATGAAACAGCTTCTTCTTGTGATTGTTGAAGTAATGGGTGGGCTGGATAGGGAAGGCTTATCCTGGGAACAGGAAGACTTCATGCACACCTTTTCCATCTGGCAAAAGTACTTGGAGCCCCTGGTGTTCTGGGGTGACCTCCCACCAGTCCTGCTGCAGCACCTGCCTGCCCACAATTCCAATTTTTAATGAGGAAAATACTGTAATATGATTCATACACCCAACACCAGACTTCTGAAACAGATGCTCTATTGTGAACTGTGTCACAGAAAGAGATTACCACACAGAAACTATTCAAGGTAGTGCTCAAAACCTCCTTTAAAAAATGCAACAACCCCACTGACTCCTGGCCTATGATGGCTCAAAGTGGAGAAAGAGTATTGAGTACAGCACTGGAAACTTCCAGTCCATGTATTCGGAGCACACAGAAGTCTTGAGTAAATAGTGGAAGGAAAACACCACCTTACAAATTACCTACCCACCCCTCCCTCAGGCACCTATAACCCATCTGTGGAAAAGTCTGCGGTTTCCATTTTGGTCTCATCAGTTATCTCAGAACCCACAGAATTCTGGCTGCATGACCACACAAGTCCTTCAAGAGAAGGTGCCAAAAATAGTACCACTATTTGTTTTACAAATGAGTGTGCACTATTCTTTAAGAGCTCACGTCAAAAGTTAAGTATGTTTTGTAGGTTTACGTTCAGCATTGAAAGACTGCTGCATTGTTGGAAGCCTTGCCTTGGTACTATTTGAAGAACACTGCAGATTTCCGAGTGACCCGGTCAATTCAAAATTGCATTACGCGTAGTGTAAGCTTTTTTCGATACAATGTGTTTCGTCCACAAAACAGTAATCATACTTCAAAGGTGAAGAATTGACCCTGGTGCTTTGAGGCTCCGGAGTACGCTAAAGGCACACTATAAACGTCGACTATAAACCCGTACAACAAAAAAATAACCACAGTCCCAACAGATGTCCTTATATCCGAAAAAAAACACCCCAGCGAATATAATTTTTTTTGGTATTTCCTTCCCCGTGCAAATTCACACAAACTTGCAATTTTTGGAGAATAAAAGTATTCTGATACCACAGACACGCGTGAGAGTTCCCGTTTACACGGTTTGAGGTTGATTACGTGAACAAGTGTAAGAAAGCGAAGTCTTCAGTCGCTCTGAGTATCCACATAATCCATGTACAATATCAACAGAGGGAAGGCAAGGCACGGGAACGCTGGGGCCACCGCTTGTCTCGGCCAAGCTGCCGAAAACACTCACTTGAAAATGTCTGACTCTCTGGTTGAAACAAGCTGTTTCACAATGATTTTTTCAGCACTAAGAAAAGCTTGCCTAGAATATCACTGACCGCACGAGAACGTGTTACTCCTAAACATGATTAGTTCATTTGATGACCAAACCAGGATGTGGGAGAGCCAGGCATGCGGCTTAAATCCAAAGCGCCAGACTGATACAAGTTACAGCCTTACTGTGCGAGCACAGGAATGTCAATTGCTTCAATGGCTGATACAATTGATTTAAACCATCCTTCAGCTTTACTCAGCTTAATGATATCTGCCGGCAGAAAAGTTTGGTTGAACAGCGATCCAAAATTCTGATTAACGAATATTCTTTAAAAGCTCACGAAAAGGCATTACCCCATTTTCCGCGAATAAAACAATGTTCAAACACATCAACGGAATGACGTTCAATCAAGGTAGAATGAAGACGAACTGACATTTATTGCACTTTTCGGCTGATGCATGGTTAACAAGAAAGCCAGTGTTCCATTGCGGGCTCATGTACATTGGACTCTGTGGTCCCATAAGCAAAGACATTGTTCCCTTCAACACCCACCGAACATCTTTGTTATCTTTAATTGAAGTTATGTTAGCGAACTCGGCAACGCAAAAACTTGAAGCAGGCAGTTATATTTATTATGGGAAGGCGGAAGGCAACTGGTAATTTCCACTAAAAACGCGTTTTGCTATTTTTAACAAAAGTATGTGTGTTAAATATATTTTTGGCGTGAACTAGAATTGGGACCTAGACTATAATTATCATTCATGCGCACAGACTTGTGGTTTCAAATTTGCCAAATTTAAAACGTATTGACCCCACATTGATCGTCATACTAACGGCACCGAATAACAGATTGCTTCTTAACTTTTTGTCTGTGGGAACCGTAATGTCTGAACACAACAAACATCAAACTCAACAAATATCAGGGCAGGAGTTGCTTAGCACATCTGATAAAGCAACCCCTGGACAACGTAAGCTTTTATTGTCCGTATACAATACTCCCGCGGGTGCAGCCATTCTGTTTGGGGTTTCCCTGTTTTCTTTCTGAACAGTTCTGCGAAATGTTTCACTGAAAATGGATTAGACGCCAAATACTGTTTGGCTTTCTAAATGAACAGAGGTATCAAAACCACACTACAGCCTCCACACGAAGGCGTTTCCTTCAGCACCGCCAGTCTTTATCGGCTTGAAAACTTGCAACAAGAGTGCAGGCGACAAACACACTGCTATTACATGTTATTTATGTAGCATGATCCAATAAATGCAGAGAATACTTTTTCCTTTTAAAAGTCATTGATAGCTATAAATCACGGTCACCATGTTTGCAAATTACGGCGCCTACTTCCCCGTGGTTCGGGTAAGGTTATGTTGACATGAGCAAACTCAACCTACGAAAGGGATTGCTTTGGAATTTCATCTTGATCCCGTCTACCTAAAAGTTATTTAAATGTCAATGGAGTTATTTACCAATGGATGGTCCTGTTTCTAATTCAGCGATAGTACACGCTAAAATCACTTATTTGCTCTTACATTAATCTACCTGCATTGAACAGAGAGGCTAATGGAATACTTCTGGTGTTTTCTAATAGTTTAAAACACGGCGGATAACAAATGTAGTTGTCTATTACTTAAGAAATACCCATAAATAACAATCCTAATTAATAACAACGTAGCATACGAGACACTGTATAACCTTACCTGAAACCACCAGTCACCTGCGTGATTCGAAACCCTTAGTTATTACGGGATAAACTGGCAATAACAGGGCGCTCCGCAACAGTGCTAGACAGTAACAAATTCTGACAAGTTCATTTCCATCATCACACCACGCCTTTTTACATGGTAACACCCGGCCTACCTAGCGGCAAATATGCTCATTTCAGTCGAACGGTGCCAAGATTTATACTCCGCAATATTCATACATCCTTGTCAAATTGCATCTGCCAATCAGCTCTCAATTTTTACAATAGAATTCTTCTACACGCGGCATCAAAAAAAATTAAGAAATAGTTTTTTTGTGGGAATAAGGCGTTGAAAATCCAGTGTATGTCATGCAGCGGCAACAAGCTCTCATTCGTTTTCTCTAGGGCGAAACATTGAATCATATTCTTGGTAGAGCACCATATGATCTAGCCGATACAATACCTCACTCGGGAAAGGATCCCCGCTCCAGGCTTTGCAGCGCCTGCGCTCGCTCTGCAGTCTGGGCTTTGTAGTTCATTTTCCACCTCCCCCGAAGAGCCGGGATCACATGGGCATTTAAACTCAGGTGCTCTGGACGCACCGGCCTCTCACGCCCGCTGCTAGAGTGGATGCTGTTGCCCGAAAGCGGGGCTTGGTGTTGTTTTTTTCGGTTTTCGGAGCTGCATCTGAACGAAAGCCAGTGAAGGACATGAGATGTATGCATGCAACCAAAGGAACGCCCTCTAAAGTGTAAGGCGTTAAAATCATTGTGGCTAATTTGCCTTTAAAATTCGTTATTTTGAACATATATAAAAATGATGCTAACATACTCTTACAATATGCTTTACAATGTTGTCAGATCATATTTCTCAGTACTAATAATTCTCTATTGACAGTTATGCAGTTGAGTTGCCATAACACAAGAACATGAATTGGTTATGTAGCACCTCATTTAGTTGGATTAAGGCTGATTTGTGACTTACCTCCATATACCGCTCCTTTCCTATCATACCTTAGGGTATAAAAAGGCTACCAATGTTGCATTTAAAAGCAACAATTGTCCTTGCACCAATCCCAACTTGTGGAAAAAGGTTGCACATTTCTATCAGCAATAACTAAACAAACTGCTGGAGGAACTCAGGGGGTTAAACACCATCTGTGGAGGCAACAGGATGGTCAATGTTTTGGGTGGAGACCCTGTATCAGGAGTGACAGTGTAGAGGGAAGATGGCCGGTATAAAGAGGTGAGAGGGAGGAGTGAGACAGGGTTTGATAGGTGGAATCAGGTGAGGTGGGAGATGATGGGCAGATGGTGGTGGGGGCAAGGGTAGGGGTGGGGGGGGGGTAAGTCTCCAGTTTCAGGCTTCCCTGTTTGGATCTCAGGTATATTCACCGCTTCTCCCAATGGCTTTCCTCCGCATCCTACAATCTACCATTTCCTCCATGCCTCCCTTTCAGTCCTAATCCAGGGTCTCAACCTGAAACATTGGCCATCGCTTTGCTTTCACGGATGCTGCCTGAACCTCTGATCCAGATTCCAGCACCTGCAGTCTCTTGTGTCTCTATGTGTACATATTTCTATCACTCTGAACGCTTCCCAATTTCTCTTCTGAAAAGCTTGGGTCTAATTGTTTAGATACCACCTCCCAATACTAGGTTTGCCAAGCAGCAGAAATATTATTCTTCATTTACCCAATCATTTCAACTTAACATAATGCAAACTGATATCAAATCACCCCTTAGCCCTATAAATTTGAGGAGAAACTCAAAGTTAGTGTAGAGTCATCATATACAGCGGCATGCAAAAGTTTGGGCACCCCTGGTCAAAATTTCTGTTACTGTGAATAGTTAAGTAAGTAGAAGATGAACTGATCTCCAAAAGTCATAAAGTTAAAGTTGAAACATTCTTTTCAACATTTTAGGCAAGATTAGTGTATTACTTTTGTTTTGTACAATTTTAGAGTGAAAAAAGGAAAGGAGCACTATGCAAAAGTTTGTGCACCCTAAGAGATTTGAGCTCTCAGATAACTTTACCAAGGTCTCAAACCTTCATTAGCTTGTTAGGGCTATGGATTGTTCACAGTCATCGTTAGGAATGGCCAGGTGATGCAAATTTCAAAGCTTTATAAATACCCTGACTCCTCAAACCTTGTCCCAACAATCAGCAGCCATAGGCTCCTCTAAGCAGCTGCCTAGCACTCTGAAAATTAAAATAAATGATGCCCACAAAGCAGGAGAAGGCCATAAGAAGATAGCAAAGCATTTTCAGGTAGCCGTTTCCTCAGTTCGTAATGTAATTAAGAAATGGCAGTTAACAGGAACAGTGGAGGTCAAGTTGAGGTCTGGAAGACCAAGGAAACTTTATGAGAGAACTGCATGTAGGATTGCTAGAAAGGCAAATCAAAACCCCCGTTTGACTGAAAAAGACCTTCAGGAAGATTTAGCAGACTCTGGAGTGGTGGTGCACTGTTCTACTGTGCAGCAACACCAGCACAAATATGATATGGAAGAGTCGTCAGAAGAAAACCCTTCCTGCATCCTCACCACAAAATTCAGGGTCAGAAGTTTGCAAAGGAACATCTAAACAAGCCTGATGTATTTTGGAAACAAGTCCTGTGGACTGATGAAGTTAAAATAGAACTTTTTGGCTGCAATGAGCAAAGGTATGTTTGGAGAAAAAAGGGTGCAGAATTTCATGAAAAGAACACCTCTCCAACTGGGTGAGATCGGGAGTAGATCGATCTTGCTTTGGGCTTGTGTTGTAGCCAGTGGCATGGGGAACATTTCACTGGTAGAGGGAAGAATGAATTCAATTAAATACCAGCAAATTCTGGAAGCAAACATCACACCGTCTGTAAAAAAGCTGAAGATGAAAAGAGGATGGCTTCTACAACTGGATAACGATCCTAAACACACCTCAAAATCCACAATGGACTGCCTCAAGAGGCTCAAGCTGAAGGTTTTGCCAGTCCCCTGACCTAAACATCATTGAAAATCTGTGGATAGACCTTAAAAGAGCAGTGCATGCAAGACGGCCCAAGAATCTCACAGAACTAGAAGCCTTTTGCAAGGAATAATGGGTGAAAATCCCCCAAACAAGAATTGAAAGACTCTTAGCTGGCTACAGCAAGTGTTTACAAGCTGTGATACTTGCCAAAGGGGGTGTTACTAAGTACTGACCATGCAGGGTGCCCAAACTTTTGCTTCGGGCCCTTTTCTTTTTTTGTTATTTTGAAACTGTAAAAGATGGAAATAAAAAAGTAATCTTGCTTAAAATATTAAAGAAATGTGTCATCTTTAACTTTATGCCTTTTGGAAATCAAGTCATCTTTTACTCGGTTAGCTATTCCCAGTAACAGAAATTTTGACCAGGGGTGCCCAAACTTTTGCATGCCACTGTAATTTAATCCTTGAAGTCCAGGTCCTGGTAAATCTACACAGCCCTTCCTCCATGACCAAAGTGCTCTTTTTAAGGTGTGGTGCCAGGACTATTCGCAATACCCAGGTCTAGTCTACCAAAGCTTTGTATAGCTGAGGATAAACCAGCCTGAACTCCATTCTTCTGGTTATAAAAATTACTGTTCCATTAGTCTTTTTGATTATTTTTCTGCTTGTTCCAAACATTTTAAAGACCTACATACATAGATCCTCAGATCACACTGAATCTCTAGTGCTTCCAGTTTCTTTTTTCCCTATTTAGAAAGTATTGTTTTATATTTGTTAGATTTAAAATACATTAAAAGTCATTGCCATAGCTCTGCCCATTCTCTCAATCTATTAATATCTTTGGCCCTGCTAATCTTTTCTTGAAACATTGGCTTTGAAATCAAAATTGAGTGATTTCTGTATAATAGTAGTGAATAATGTGATAACCTTTCAAAGATTTTGATACTTACACCAGCTTTTATCAGTAAGGTCTTCAATAGTTTGCTTCAGGTTCTTCAGGAAATATAGGGCTTTCTGCGCCATATTGGCATCCATAAAATTGTGAATGATTGTATCATAGACTGCATTAAGATGAAGGCAACTGTCCTGAAAGCAAACACAGCCTTCTATGATGCAGTGTTGCCAGTATGATGGACTTGAGCAAAGTGGAATTCTTTCCTGTTGATTAAGTAAGAAGTGTGCAGGTGTAAGCTATGATCTCTAAGGCCTTGGGAATCCTTTCACTCTGTAAAATTGCTTTATCCTGCTATGCTGCTATCAGTTGAATATGGGGAAGCAGATGAACTAGCTTTTGTAGCAAGCAGTCAATCCGTGCCTTGATTCATGTGTCTCTGTACAGTGATTGACTGATGCTGGTGATGTGCCTAGAATCAACCTGGAATGGTCCAAAACCTGCTGCCTCAGAGCTCATCACAATTTTCTTTTCCAGCCACATGACTCTTGCATCATTCTTCCTTCCTTATTTCAGGTAAGCACATGACAGTTGAGTGTACAGACAGACTTCACTGATACATTATACATTATGAAACTATACAGTACAAAGGCTATGTATGATTCTTCTCTCTTTAGTACTTTAGCTAGTCTTAGAAATTCTCCTTATATATCTTCAAAAATACATTTCACAGATAAGTAGACTATCCTAACTCTGTCCAACCGGTTCGTGATTAACCGCCATCAGACTGCATGATTTAGCTGTCTCTGGATCTACCCATGGACAGCTTGTTTACCAAATAGTAACAGACATCTATTCTATACTATGATCAATTGATCCCTCTGATATTTATTAAACTAATCACTACAGTTATACAGAAATCACTCAACTTTGATTACAAAGCCAATTTTTCATGATTTTTTTTTTGTTCAGTCCTACATATTGTCAAAAATATATTTTGTGTCTCTGCAGGAGGGATTTTACCTGATGTGCAGAAATTTGGCAGGAATCTGTTGTGGGATTGGAGTGAGAGTCTTCATCCATTGCAAAGCTTATGCCTGTTCTGAATTTTCTTGGCTAGCTGCCTGCCTTAAATGGGCACACAGAGATAACTTCAAAGTTAGTGGCCTGCAAAGGACATGCATCCTGGATGTTGCCTGACATCTGTCAGCTAAGTCACTATAATGGGTCTTGGGAGGGTTTCACTGGAATGAAGTGGAAAATGAATGGAGCAACAATAGTCCAAAGATTTTAAAGAGAACTCTTCTAACCAGATTGGAAAAGAACTCCTCTAGCCAGAGGCCCTCTGGATGTCTTAGTGATGCCAGAGCACCTTGATTTTCTTTTACTCATGACACTTCCCACCTGAGTTAGCTGACCATGTCAATAAGAAAATAATGGAAAATAATGGTGTCAAAGTGGTGGTGGGTCAGCAAGAGAACAGTGAATGGACCATTTAGTGCAATGATTTGAAATTTCCCCTTCTTCTTGCCAACGTTTGTACTATACAACCAGCATAACTCCCTTTTTTTTAGATGTTTTACTCATCAATTGAAATGCTTTCTTTCATTAACATTGAAAAGTTGTGCCATGAGCTCTATCAAAGCAGACTTAAGCCACTTTTTCTCCTTAAGCACTGTTATCTTTCCCCTCTCTACTAAAAATCAATTTCTCATGTTGTTCTAAACAAAAAGAAAATATTAAACGGACGAGTAATTAAAATAGTGAGCTTTGCACCTCCTTTCTCCTTAGTTTCCTGATCAACTTGCTGGCAAATGGATGATTTCTTCTGAATTACTTTTAATATTATATTGTAAAACTTCCAAATCTTCATTAGTCGTTATGTCAATTGACAACTTGACTGATATCTGTAACTGCTTATTTACTATTTCATATTTTAAAACTAATATTGACATTTTAACGGTGTGTTTGAAATTATATAATAAATTGGTAGCATTGGTCTCCTTTCCATATTGAAAATGTGATAAAGCAGATATACAAGGTAATATATAGAGGAGTTGAAATAAAAAAAAATTAGGACATCAAACCATTCTCGGTGACATTTATTCAAATAATCAATGTGGACCCCTTAGAGCAGGTACTTCTAGGGTCCAGGAGGCAGATAGATGGGTGACTGTCAGGGGAGAGAAAGAGAAAGGGAACAGGCAGACAGAGCAGAGGACCCCAGAGGCTGTTCCCCTCAAAAAAAGGTAATCCGCTTTGGATGCTGTTGAGGGGGATGACCTACAGGGATCAAGCGGCAGTAGCCAGGTCTCTGGCACTGGGACTGGTCCTGTTGCTCAGAAGGGAAGGGAGGAGAAGAGGAGGGCAATACTGATAGGAGACTCGATAGTCAGGGGAACAGACAGGAGGTTCTGTGGACATGAGTGAGAATCCCAGATGGTATGTTGCCTCCCAGGTGCCAGGGTCCAGGATGTCTCTGATCAGGTCCACAGCATTCTTGTGTGGGAGGGAAAGCAGCCAGAAGTCATGGTGCATGTTGGTACCAACAAGATAGGTAGAAAGAGGGATGAGGTCTCGAAAAGTGAGTTTAGGGGGCTAGGCAGAAGGCAGAAGAACAGGACCTCAATCTCAGGATTGCTGCCAGTGCCATGTGATAGCAAAGGTATGAATAGGAGATGGCAGGTGAATGTGTGGCTGAGGAGTTAGTGCAGGGGGCAAGGTTTTAGATTTTTGGATCATTGGGATCTCTTCTGGGGAAGGTGGGACCTGTACAGATTGGATGGGTTACACCTGAACTCGAGGGGGATCAATATCCTTGCAGGCAGGTTTGCTAGTGTGGTTTGGGAGGGTTTAAAATAGTTTGCAAGGGAGATGGGAACCGGAGGGATAGGTCAGTGGAAGAAGTGCATAGAGTAAAGCCAGATCTGACATACAGAGAGGGTTTGAGGAAGTAGAAGCAGAGTATAGGGTATAAAAGTAGTAAGGTGGATGGGCTAAAGTGCATTTACTTAAATGCAAGAAGCATCAGGAATAAGGGTGATGAACTGAGAGCTTGGATAAATACATGGAACTATGATATTGTGGCTCTTGCAGAGACTTGGCTATTACCAGGGCAGGAATGGATACTGAATATTCCCGGATTTCAGTGTTTTAAAAGGGATAGGGAGTGGAGGGAAGAAGAGGAGGAGGGGTGGCGTTACTGGTCAGGGATACTATTACAGCTGTAGAAAGGGTGGATAATGTCGCAGGATCCTCGCTAGAGTCAGTATGGGTGGAAGTTAGGAACAAGAAAGGAGCAGTTACTCTACTGGGAGTATTATATAGGCCCCCTGGTAGCAGCAAGGATACTGAGGAACAGATTTTGGAAAGGTGCAAAAATAACAGGGTTGTTATCATGGGAGACTTCAACTTCCCAAATATTGATTGGCACCTGCTTAGTACCAAAGGTTTAGACGGGGCAGAGTTTGTTAAATGTGTCCAGGACGGATTCCTGTCACAGTATGTTGACAGGCCGACTTGAGGGAATGCCATATTAGATCTAGTATTAGGTAATGAACTGGGTCAGGTGACAGATCTCTCAGTGGGTGACAGGTGGGGGACAGTGGGTCATTTGGGGGACAGTGACCACTGCTCCCTAACCTTTAGCATTGTCATGGACAAGGATAGGAGCAAAGAGGACAGGAAAATATTTAATTGGGGAAGGGCAAATTATGAGGCTATAAGGCTAGAACTTGCGAGTGTGAATTGGGATGACATTTTTGAAGTGAAATGTACTATGGAGATGTGGTCGTTGTTCAGGGATCTCTTGCAGGATGTTAGGAATAAATTTGTACCGGTGAGGCAGAGAAAGAGTGGCAGGGTGAAGGAACCATGGGTGACAAGAGAGGTGGAACATCTAGTTAGGAGGAAGAAGGCAGCATACATAAGGTTTAGGCAGCAACGATTAGGTAAGTCTCTTGAGGAATATAGGGTAGCAAGGAAGGAACTTAAGAAGGGGCTGAGGAGAGCAAGAAGGGGACATGAAAAGGCCTTGGCGAGTAGGGTTAAGGAAAACCCCGAGGCATCTTTCACTTATGTGAAGAGCAGAAGGATGACGTGAGTAAAGGTAGAACCAATTAGGGAAAAAGGTGGGAAGATGTGCCTGGAAGCTGTGGAACTGGGTGAGGTCCTCAGTGAATACTTCTCTTCAGTATTCACCAAGGAGAGGGGCCTTGCTGATGCTGAGGACAGTGTTGGTAAGGGTAATGTTCTGGAGCATGTTGATATCAAGAGAGAGGATGTGTTGGAGCTGTTAGAAAATATTAGGACAGATAAGTCCCCGGTGCCTGACGGAATATTCCCCAGGCTTCTCCATGAGGCGAGGGAGGAGATTGCTGAGCCTTTGGCTAGGTTCTTTGAGTCCTCATTGTCCATGGGAATGGTACCGGAGGATCGGAGGGTGGCAAATGTTGTCCCCTTATTCAAAAAATGTAGTAGGGATAGTCCAGTGAATTATAGACCAGTAAGCCTTACGTCTGTGGTGGGCAAGCTCTTGGAAAGGATTCTGAGAGATAGGATCTATGGGCATTTGGAGAATCATGGTCTGATCAGGGACAGCCAGCATGGTTTTGTGAAGGGCAGGTCATGTCTCACAAGCCTGATAGGGTTTTTTGTAGAGGTGACCAGGCAGATTGATGAGGGTAGTGCAGTAGATGTGGTCTACATGGATTTTAGTAAGGCATTTGACAAGGTCCCACATGGTAGGCTTCTTCAGAAGGTTAGAGGGCATGGGATCCAGGGAAGCTTGGACATGTGGATTCAGAATTGGCTTGCCTGTAGAAAGCAGAGGGTTGTGGTAGAGGGAGTGCATTCAGATTGGAGGGCTGTGACTAATGGTGTCCCACAAGGATCGGTTCTGGGACCTCTGCTTTTCTTGATTTTTATTAATGACTTGGATGAGGGGGTAGAAGGGTGGGTTGGCAAGTTTGCAGATGACACAAAAGTTGGTGGTGTTGTGGATAGTGTAGAGGATTGTTGAAGATTGCAGAGGGACATTGATAGGATGCAGAACTGGGCTGAGAAGTGGCAGATGGAGTTCAATCTGGAGAAGTGTGAGGTGGTACACTTTGGAAGGACAAACTCCAAGGCAGAGTACAAAGTTAATGGCAGGATTCTGGGTAGTGTGGAGGAGCAGAGGGATCTGGGGGTTCATATCCACAGATCCCTGAAAGTTCCCTCACAGGTGGATAGGGTAGTTAAAAAAGCTTCTGGGATGTTAGCATTCATAAGTTGAGGGATCGAGTTAAGAGCTGTGAGGTAATGACACAGCTCTATAAAACTCTGGTTAGACCACGCTTGGAGTACTGTATCCAGTTCTGGTTGCCTCATTATAGGAAGGATGTGGAAGCGTTGGAAAGGGTGCAGAGGAGAATTACCAGGATGCTGCCTGGTTTAAAGAGTATGCATTATGAGGAGAGGCTAAGGGAGCTGGGGCTTTACTCATTGGAGAGAAGGAGGATGAGAGGAGACATGATAGAGGTGTACAAAATATTAAGAGGAATAGATAGAGTGGACAGCCAGCACTTCTTTCCCAGGGTACTAATGCTCACTACAAGAGGGCATGGCTTTAAAGTAATGGGTGGGAAGTTCAAGAGAGATATCAGAGGAAGGTTTTTTACCCAGAGAGTGGTTGGGGCATGGAATGTGCTGCCTGGGGTGGTGGTGGAGGCAGGTACATTGGTCAAATTCAAGAGATTACTAGATAAGCATATGGAGGAATTTAAAATAGAGGAATATGTGGGAGGAAGGGTTAGATAGTCTTAGGTGAAGTTAAAGGTCGGCACAACATTGTGGGCTGAAGGGCCTGTATTGTGCTGTACTGTTCTATATTCTATGTTCTATTGAGAAAGTATCAACTGGAATAACACATCTTATGATAATGCTTATGAGTCTTTCATTCAATGATGTATAGCTTTCAATACAAAAACTGAATATAACTGAATTTAGCTGAACAACTTTTAAAATTTTTATTTTGTTAGAAATGGAATGATTTTAAAACCTAATTATAAATTAATTAAGAAGTCTGTCTTTACATAATACTATCCTTACAATAATCTAACAAGCTAAATTTTGTGCAAGGTTGAATTCCTTTTGCTAAATGTTAAGTTTTGACAAACTATAATTCAGACTTTCCTTGCATTTTTTATGCATGAGGTACAGAGCTGGCCCCCCTTTCTATCCTGTGCCACTTGTCAACTAAAATACACATTTTCTGGCAATGGACTATGCATGTAAGCCTCCCAAACTTGCTGTTTCTTCATTTTATGGCTTCCTGTCCCTCAAGAAGCCAGATATATCAAACTGTTGTAAGAAGACACTGCAGGGCCATCTCTACAATACACTTGTCCTCTTATCTGGTTGAACTATGATTGGTGGCTTCCAATCCCATAGTTATGTTCTATCAACAGTCTCTCACCCAAGAAGAAATGTAGGGGAGCCATCCAACTAACAGTATACAGGATGTAAATGCAGGAGGGCCAGCAGCAGATGAAGGTTGATTTGCATCATTCTCAGTTTGTCTGTATAATGGTTTAAAAGCACATAAACAATAGCAATCAATATAAGTGAATATGAGATGTTCATATCCGCCAGTTAATAAGGTACTATTTCTTCAATTTGTTTTCTGTAAGTCACCCAACGGAAAGCAACATGACACTGAGCTGGAGAAGAATGAGCCATTCATAAATTGTAGAACTGGAGATGTTTCACAAGATGAAACACAAAGTGGCACAGAAGGCAGATAAAAGTAAAATCTGATACCGCAGAACTGTGGCTCAGCAGAAGCCACATTAAGTCAGTTCTTGGCTGTGCAGCCTGTGGATCTAGATGTCAGCAGTCTTGCCCAAAGAGTAATTACACAAATAATGAAGAGCTGAGGTCTATCTCAGAACACCTGGTATAGGTGTGCAAGCCTAGTGCCATCTCCAGTCCCATTCATTAAGAATTAATACATGCAGCACTATCTGGAGTATCCATTTTCCTTGGCAAAGGGCTCCACTGAGTTAACATATCCAGTATGAATGCTCATACCCCTTTTCAAGGGTGGTTGAATGGTGAGAATAAAGCAACTGCCTTCCAAGACGTTTAGGTGCTAACTCTAACTGCATTATTAATTCCATCACATCTGTCCTCTCTCTGATTAGTGGCCTAATTGAAATGTTATAGCTATACTCTCTCTCATGATAGCAGCTCATATACACGTTACAGTCAACCCTTCAGATTTAAGCTCCTTTAGGTATCACAATAGAGAACAAAACTGCCATGCAGTTGCAACAATAACACTACCTGCTATAGAGGCCTCCATGGCTCAAAAGTACTGAGAAAAAAGAACTACTTTGCTCCAAAGAGACTGATGATGCTGAGCATCAGTATTCGCTAGTCTTTGAGTGCCATCAAGACCAGAGCAGAAGGGTGCCAAATGTAGACACGATGGTTTAAAAATCTGTTGTCTGCAATGTAAACTGTTAATGACACAAAAGTTCATTGTTATAAATTATGTCTATTCTTTGCAATATGTTTTGAGGAAGTGTATGAAATCAGCTTCCAGAAGTTGCTTTTATATCACCTTTCAAAACTAATACTTACTGCAAATTTGTTTGGATGCTACCTTGAGGCAACAGCAGCAGCTGTGGCTTCTGGAAAAGACTAATCCCTACTTTGACTCTCAGCCTTATTCTACATCCATTATTTCCTCTTTCACCTGCTTTTGTCCTAGCTCTATATAACCCCCAATTGAGCCCCATAGAAAGCCCTTATGACTAATATTTAGAAAATTTCCCTATCTGAAAGTAAGTAAAAGGCAGCTGCAAAATCCCTTCTTAATGGAAAATCTAGGTCAAGATTTTACTAATTGTTCCAGTCAAAGCTGATATTCCAGGTAGAGTTTGTGGATTTATAAAGCCAGTAAAGACCCTTTCCAAATTGATATGCCATATAAATAATGCTTTCTATAACCTTTACTTCAGATAGATGCAATTCTGGCTGAAATGTTCAAATTTACCCTCATTCTCTTTTAATTTGGCTGCATCTATTACTTGGGGTAGAGGAATTGGGGTCATCACATGCCACTTCCCACATCATCTTCACCTTAATTTGGCATTCCTTTAAGAAATGCATAACTGGGACATTTGATATTCCCTAAATTTTGTAGTGCTATGCAAGAAGTACCCAACTTTTGCTCCCAGGGTATTACAGAATGTTAGACCTTATATCTCAGAATGAATACCAAAGGTTCAAAGCAACTAAGATTAGAATTGCCTTAAAAAAATCTCAGTAAAGTGATAATTCTCTCAAAGAAACGCAAGGGGTAAACAGAAAGTCATGTTTAACAGAGTATCTTTGAGGTGAATACGTCCATGACTTTTTTTTCAGATGGGTGGCTTGTTGACTTAATTCTTGATTTGAAAGTACTCTGGAGGCTAGAGTCATGTATGCACTTGACATTTATTGTTAAAAGAATAATTGCTCATGTCATAGGATAATGCATCACTGAGCACTTTAAATTGCAATTTCTCAAATTCATATTTGTTAAACAAACCTTTTAACCAAAAAGCTTTTGAGGTACTCGCAGAATTGACAATAACAAATTTCACACTTCATAACTGTGCAGATTTATAGCCTATTACATTTCTTAGTTAATAATGACAGTTAATTGCTATTAAGTTCTCTGTATTGCATTGTTAAAATTGAAGCAATTTTAAATATTACTCCTCTTAAGAAGAAATTCTGCAGTCGGAAACTTCTGAATGCCAGAAAAGGTACCTGTTCTTATAAAACCAAACAAATTTGAATACATATCATTGATATATTCAGTTGGTTATTTGAAATATTATGTCTGTTACAAATTCTAGATCTGGTACTATTCAGGGTTCAGGATCACTGGTGTGTACTGTAACACATTCTGTGTCCCTTTACCTTATTCTCCACAAAACACTCCTGAGCTAGGCAAAGCTAGAGGAAATAATCAGGAGATTGGGCTCGTCATTAAAAAAGCAACAGGAGCTTTTGCTTTAATTGTCTCTGCCCCTTTTTAAATCATTTTTGATTCTTCCAGCCTCACCCATAGTGTGGACTATTTCCTGACCAACAAAATGGAAAACCAACTGAATGCCTCAATTTTGACAGGGTTGTTTATTAACCGGCTAGTTGCATGAAGCATCCAGGGAAAAAAAAATTGACATTACTCAGTCATGAGATTTTTTTTGTCAGCTTAGGTTGCTAATTGTCCTGTATTGCAAGGGATGCATGGCATTTCAATAGCAAATCAGCTGTTGTGCTCTACATTAACAGGGAAAAACATTTTTTCTATATTTGAACAAATTTTCTCTGATGAAAAGGACTTTCTGATTCTCTTTGTATCTCTCTGGGAGGCTTCAGGTAAGGGACCCCTGACTTCCAGCATGCATTGAATACATTGATCTGTGAATTTCTAGCTCACTAGGTGAAACACTTGGATATCACCGCAGAAAAGCCATCAGCTGCCTTGGCAAAGGCAGAGTTGATAAAAACTGATTGAAGAATTGGAATAAAGGGGTGGAACTGATTTACTAATGGGAAGATAAGACCCCCAAGACAAACCTTATGCTGGATATTTATAACTTGGTATCACTGAAGCCGAGAACCTGAAAGATCCACTGATGGCAGTGAGCTCTGTGTATTCCTACATATTATAGAAACATGGTATGTTTAATTTGGTGTAGCCTTATTTTCATCCGAATAAGGGGTTCACCTCAAACTTGTCCTCTAACAACAAGTCCTCCTCGCTGACCATCAACACAGGTGCACCTCAAAGCTGCTTGATTAGCACCTGCTCAACTTCCTGATACACATGACTGTGTGGCTAAGTACAGCTCCAATGCCATATACAAATTCGCCAATGACACCACTGTTGTTGGACGAATCACAGGTGGTGATGAGGTCAGCATACAGGAGCAAGACCAGGACACTGGTTGAGTGGTTCGCAAAACAATCTCTCGCTCAACGTCAGTAAAGCTAAAGAACTGATTGTTGACTTCAGGAAGGGAAAGGAGCATGCACCAGTCTACACTGGGGGATCGGTGGTGGAGAGGGTCAGCAGCTTTACGTTCCTGGGTGTTAACATATCAGATGACCTGTCCTGGGCCCAGCACATAGATACAATTACAGGGAAGGCATGCCAGCATCTTTCCTTTCTTAGAAGGTTAAGGAGGTTCAGCTTGTCACTGAACACTCTAAACAAACTTCTACAGATGTACTGTTGAAGGTATCCTGACTGGTTGCATCATTGTGTCAGGTACAGCAATTTGTCCACACATTAGGTAAGAAGCTACCGAGAGTAGTGAAAACCTATTTCTCAAGGGGCACATCCAGTCCCCCCATCCCACCATCAAAAGTAACATATGAAGGTGCTGCCTCAAGAGGGCATCATCCATCATCAAAGATCCTCACCATCCAGGCCATGCCACCTCTCGTAGCTACCATCAGGCAGGAGGTACAGAAGCCTGAAGTCCCACACCACCAGATTCAAGAACAGCTACTTCCCTTCAACCATTTGGTTCTTGAACCAACCTGCACAACCCTAATCACTACCTCAATATACCAATAGTATGACCACTTTGCAGTACAATTGACTTTTTTTTTGTTCTAATTGTGCGCTTTCTTGTATAATTTTGTATAAGTTATGTTTAATTTATGTTTTTCTTGTGAATGTTGTGTTTCTAATGCTATGTGCCTGAGATGCTGATGCAAGAAAGTTTTTCATTGCACTTGTGCATATAACAACTATCTTGACCTTGACTCTTATCCAAATGGTAGGAAGATACTTTCATTTTCAGAATCAGAATAAATATGTTTGAGTACATTGGGTATTTCGTAACTGTAATAAAAAGGAAGACTTGTTTCGATCCTGATGTAAGTTCAGTTACATATTGTGTTCAGTTCTGGTCGCCTCATTATAGAAAGGATGTGGAAGCTTTAGAGAGGGTGCAGAGGAGATTTACCAGGATGTTGTCTGGATTGGAGAGCATGTCTTATGAGGATAGGTTGAGCTAGCTAGGGCTTTTCTCTTTGGAGAGAAGGAGGATGAGAGGTGACTTGATAGAGGTGTACAAGATGATAAGAGGCATAGATCCAGTGGACAGACAGAGACTTTTTCCCAGGGCAACAATGGCTAACACAAGGGGACATAATTTTAAGGTGATTGGAGAAAGGTATAAGGGGGATGTCAGGGGTAAGTTTTTTACACGGGGAGTGGTGGATGCGTGGAATACAGTGCCGCCAGAGGTTGTGGGGGCAGATACATTAAGGACATTTAAGAGACTCTTAGATAGACACACGAATGATAGAAAAATAGGGGACTATGTGGTAGGGAAGGGTTAGATAGATCTTAGAGCAGGATAAAATGTCGGCACAACATTGTGGGCCGAAGGGCCTGTACTGTAGTGTTCTATGTAAGTCTGGTACCAGACTCTCAAAGCATCCAATCTACTTCAAATTCAGTTAGATCAAGGTATCATCAGTAGGCCAGAGAAAGTACTTCAATGATGTTCTCAAAGTCTCCTTAAAAAGTATAACATCCTCACTGACTCATGGGAATCCCTGGTCTGTGACTGGTTAAAATAGAGGGGAGCATTTAGGAAGTTACGGAGCACCTCAGTGTCTGCAACAAGAGAACGTGGAGGCCATGTGCAAGCTGCAAAAGCAAAATATATAATTTCCAACCACCCATCAACCAGCCCTATCAAACACCACCTTCCTTACCTGTGGGAGAGGCTGCAAATCCCATATAGGGCTCTTCATTTGCTTCAGAACCCATGGAATGGAGTGAAAGCAAATCGACCTCAACTCCGAGGGATCTAAAGTGAAACTCTTACTATCAATATCTAGGCCAGTGATGGAAGACATAACAATGAAAATCTTATACAACTTTATGTGTGTCTGTATGTGTGTCTATTTTACTGAAAAATAGACCTAGTTGAGACCAAATGAATGGCTTTCCATTAACATTATTAAGTGAGTGTACAGGTAAACCTCAATTCACGTTGAATTGTATTGGTAAGCTTAACCGCAGTATAGAAAGTAACAAGACATAGTATATCATTTTTCTAAGTATACTACATTAATTTTGATACATTTCCTCTGGACCAGATCTGCTTCATCTTAAAATGACTGAAAACTCACATTATCCCCTTTAACAGGTACTCTCAACTGACCTTCAAATGTATGTTTCTCTCCATTGCCTCAATGAGATATAAAAGCCACTAACTTGATTTCTGAATTCTCCATTCCAGGGGCTGAATAATAAACCAATTTAACCAAATATATACTTCTGATTGAGAACCTATCAGTCTCGACATATTGAATCTGGAGAGTTCACATGAGCATCTGAACACCTTTCAAAGTCCAAAGCTGGAGTAGTAAGCAAGAAATCTCATTCCACAAACTTATTCATTAGATTTATAAGATTTAACACATACTCTTCTGTCCTCACTACCACATATACACATTTCAATTGATGAGTGGATTTTAATCTCGTTAGCTGAATTTGGCTGATGTCAACATTATTACATAGATGACCCAATCTCCCGCCACGGCTAGAAATCCAAGTGTGCCACAACATGTCCTTATTCAACTAAAAGGACCTTAAATTTAAATATAATTTGAAAGATAGATTCTACTCAAATAGTACTAAATAATGGAGCTGTTCATCTACCAAGATGTGCAAGGATTTGCTGGCATATATGCCCAGAAATGGATTATTCCTGAGCAGAGATACAGTGTCCTGCTGAGTGCAGACATATACTCAGCAGGGCACCGCACAGTTGGACTCCTCATGAAGTCCAATAAGGCAGCAGGATCATAGAACATAGAACAGTATAGCACAGTATGGGCCCTTTGGCCCACGATGTTGTGCCGACCTATATAAGATAAGATATCTTTATTAGTCACATGTACATCAAAACACACAGTGAAATGCATCTTTTGCTTAAACTATTCTGGGGGCCGCACGCTTATGGTGCCAACATAGCATGCCCACAACTTCCTAACCCATACGTCTTTGGAATGTGGGAGGAAACCGGAGTACCTGGAAGAAATCCACACAGACAGGGAGAACATAAAAACTCCTTACAGACAGTGGCCAGAATTGAACCCGGGTCACTGGTGCTGTAATAGCGTTACGCTAACCTCTACACGATCAATCTAACCCTTCCCTCCTACACAGCCTAAACCCTCCATTTTTCTTACTTCCATGTGCCTATCTAAGAGTCTTTTAAATGTCCCTATTGTATCAGCCTCTACCACCACCCCCGGCAGTGCATTTCAGGCACCCACCACTCTCTGTGTAAAATACCTACCTCTGACATCTCCCCTAAACTTTCCTCCTCTGACCTTAAACTGATGTTCTCTGGTACTAGCCATTGCTGTCCTAGGGAAAAGGCGCTGGCTGTCCACTCTAACTATGCCCCTCATAATTTTATACACCTCTATCAAGTCGCTTCTCATCCTGCGTTGCTCCAAAGAGAAAAGCCCTAGCTCACTCAACCTTTCCTCATAAAACATGTTCTCTAATCCAGGCAGCATCCTGGTAAATCTCCTCTGCACCCTCTCTAAAGCTTCCACATCGTTCCTATAATGAGGTGACCAGAACTGAACACAGTGAGATCTAACCAGAGTTTTATAGAGCTGCAACATTACCTCGCGGGTCCTGAACTCAGTCTCCCAACTAATGAAGGCCAGCACACCATACGCCTTCTTAACAACCCTATCAACTTGTGTGGCAATTTTGATGGATCTATGGACTTGGACCCCAAGATCCCTCTGTTCCTCCACACTGCTAAGAATCCTGCCATTAACCTCATACTATCACTTCACACTTGTCTGGATTGAACTCCATCTGCCACTTCTCTGCCCAGCTCTGCATCCTGTCTATATCCCATTGTAACCTACGACAACCTTCTACACTATTCACAACACCTCCAACCTTCATGTCATCTGCAAACTTACTAACCCACCCCTCCACTTCCTCATGCAGTCATTTATAAAAATCACAAGGAGCTGGGGTCCCAGAACAGATCCCTGTGGAACACCACTAGTCACCAACCTCCAGGCAGAATACTTTCCATCTACTACCACCCTCAGCCTTCTGTGGGCAAGCCAATTTCGAATCCACACAGCCAGGTCTCCATGGATCTGCCTCATGACTTTCTGGATGAACTTACTATTGGGAACCTTGTCATACACCTTACTAAAGTCCAAATACACCACATCCACTGCTCGACCTTCATCAGTTTGTTTTGTCACCTCCTCAAAAAACTCAATTAAACTCATGAGGCATGACCTGCCCCTCACAAAGCCATGCTGACTATCCTTAATAAGGATTCATTCAAGGATTTCCCAGAGAAGTTATGGTACAGCCTTATAAGATATTGTGAGGCCACATCTGGAATAGTGTGCAGAGTTTTGGTCACTGTAGTATAGAAATAGTGTGATTGCTCTGAAGATGGTGCAGAGGAGATTCACCAACATGTTGTCTAAGATAGATTGTTTCAATTTTTTGGAGAGACAAGATAGGCTGGGTTTGTTTTTCTTGGAGCAGAGAAGGCTGAGGGAAACCTGATAGAGTTGTAAAAAATCATGAATAGCATAGATAGGGTAGACCGTGGTAAACTTTTCCATGTAGCAGAGGTGTCTATATCCAGAGGGCATAGGTTAAAGCTAAAGAGTAAGAGGTATTGAGTGGATATAAGGAAGAATTTTTTTCACCCAGATGGTGGGGTTTGGAATGCAATGCCTGAGAGGGTGGTGGAGGAAGAGACTACCACAATATTTATGAAGTGTCTGGACAAGCCCTTGAACTGCCAAGGCATCGAAAACTATGGACAAACTGCTGGTAAATGGGATTAGTATGGATAGGGTACTTATTGGTCGACAAGGACAGGGTGGGCAGAAATACCTGTTTCTGTGTTGTGTGACCGTACGATTCTGATAACTCTGAAAATTCAATCCCATACAAAAATCAAAGATCATCATACTGAAACATTAACTTCATATCTCTCTCCATAAATGCCATTTGATCTTCTGAACAGTTTTTCACTTTTACCTATGGTAATTCTTATATTCCTCAGTAATTCCCTTGACACAATTCCAATGTGCAGTGTCTGAATGCCTGAGTGGTATTGCAGAAATATGATCTTTGAACTACTTCCTTTGGACTTCAGTTAGTTTCCCACAGGAGTTATAGCAAGACACCAAGAGAATCTGAACAGAATTTGGATTTGGTTGTGACTGTATGTGCCACTGCAGATCTAAAAGAGCCCATGGATCACAATGTTATACTGATAAAATCGTTATTACACATGCAATTAACCTTCACCAAAGGCTAAAAGCAAGGAGATCATGGCAATAAATTGGCATATGTTAACTTGATGTCAGTGTTGCCATTCTAGAGTTCAACACTCCCACTTCCACAAATAAGGAAACAAAACATTGCAAATTCTGAAATCCAGATGAAAAACAAGACTAACTCATTCACATGGTTCATCTCTGATTTTACCTTTTCCTTACATGATTTCCTTTTCTCTGTCTCAGAGTTAGGTTAGCAACTTGTATCCTTTACAAGCCCAGGGACTCCAACAGTTATCTTGAGTATGCCTCTTTCTGCCTTGCTTTCTCTAAGAATTGTATTCTATTCTCCTACTCTTATCTTCCTTTTTGTTTCCCTTTCAGTATTTGGAGGGGACCATTTCCTCCACAATGCTCTGGTTCATTCTTTCAATTCCACTAATCCCCACTTCTTCTGGCATATTCCCATACCAGGAGATGCAATACCTGGCTCTCTACAACCTCCCTCCCAATCATCCAGGGATCCAAACACTCTTTCCAGTGGAAGTAATGTTTCACCTGCACTCTTTCAATTTAGTGGACTGCATTCGATGCTCATAATGTAGTCATCCTGCAGAGAGAAAATAAATGCAGACTGTCTGATTGCAGAACATCTGCTGAGCAGTTCCCAACAATGCTCCTGAGCTTCTAGTTACCTATTGGTTCTCCATCCAATTCCCACTCTATGCCTGGGATGTCCTACACTGTTCCAATGAAACCCAACATAAGCACAGCATCTCTCAACTAGGCACATTACAGCTCTCACAACTTAGCAATGAATTCAACAAATTTGGGTAACTAACCTTTCCACTTTCTATCAGAACTGGTCAATTGTGATGAAAGCTCGTCAACCTGAAATGTTAACTCTGCTCCTTTCTCCACAGATGCTGCCTAATGTCCTGAGTATTTCTAATAATTGGTTTTATTTCAGATTTACAGCATCTGCAATGTTTTGCTTCCCCAGTGTTTTATATCTCACAGTTCCAACATTGTTTTTCCCTTCTTCTTCATTTTCATTTAAGATTAACAAGCTTTTGACACTCTCTTGAAAAGCAAAATTTGTATAAATTAAACAGGAATTAAAAAGTAAAAAAAAATATTCCCAGCATTGTCTGTTTTTTATTTCAACCCCTCTCTCTGCTGGCAATATCACCACCACTGTGTTATCAATATCTGCTGGTCTCCACCCCATAACAAGCATTCCCCCTGTTCTGTCCAGCCCTCCCCATTCGTGCAACTTCGAACTTGTTTGAGGTCATTCATCTAAAATGTTAGCACTTGTTTCTCTCTCCACAGATGCTGCCCTTTCTTCTGAGCATTTTCAGCATGCTCTGTTTTTATTCCTTTGATTAAGATTGGAGTGCCTATTAAACAGCACAAAGGAACAGAAACAGAGGCCACAAAGAACAGGGAAAGCTGCTAGAATAGAGTGAATTAGGCAGAGGAGCCTTCTCACCAGGGAACCATTTGTATCAAAGATATTCAGGCAGCACTTTCCTTCCTGAATCTTATTGATGACCAATTTTTGAGAAACTTGTGATTCAATTGGGGGGTCTTCTCTGAAACCAATACCAATACCAATACCAAAATCTATTAACTTTTGCAGCTACTACACCAATGCCAAAGTAGGGCATACATCACATTGCCAGAGGCTGGGAAGATGATAGTGTTTGTGAACTTTAAAGTTTTTTTCCAGGCTTTAGATTGAGATACTTGCACCATCTTCCAATTTACAGTGAAATGCTGTATGAACTTTAAAGGAGATGTACAAGGCAAGTTTTTTTTTACACAGAGAGTGGGAGGTGTCCGGAAGTGGTGGAAGCAGATATGATAGCAATATTTAAGAGGCATTTAGACAGCCACCTGAACGGGCAGAGAATGGAGGGATATAAACTATGTTTGGATTGGCATCATGGTCAACACTGACACTGAGGGCCGAAGAGTCTGTTTCTGTTTTATGATATCACTATCTCTTCCAAGGCAACTTAGGGCAGGGAGGCAGGCCTCTCCTGTTCCTTTCTTCCTGTTGACATTGGTTGTGCATCGCCTTGCCTTGCAGAGAGGGAGAAGTGTGTCATGCAATATTCTTGCATGATGTAGCTGTCATTGTTGTGTGGCTATCATTGTGTGCAAGCTATGAGATTTGGGTGTGAGCCTTGCAAAGGTGATAAGTCTGTGTGGATGAAATGAAACGAATTGTGCACAGGTGAACTGACACAGTTTAGGAATCTCTATTGAAAGAGCTTGACCACAGGAAATTAATGGAATTTGATGATTTGAGCAATCGTTGAGGCTGATGATACATTTGGTGGGATATGGGATTTACACTAGCCCTGTCAATTGAACTTCCTTCAACAGGGTTACCAAATCTTTTGGGATTGACTCCTGGTATTGACCTGCAAAGCTGTCTGCCTTCTGAAAACATAGTGGAAGAGCAGATACAGCACATTTCTCTGTCCATCTCCTCCCCCAAGCCCTGCTGATAAGCTTTGTAAAGCCTGAATGCTCACTTGTTCCAGCCATTTACTACCCTGTCCCAAGTCAAATTCAAATCAATTTCAAGATTCTCATCATCTGCTCTAGCCAGCTTGCATTTAAAAGGCACTGGGAAGCTGGCAATTAACAATTGCTTGTGGCCATTCAACAACATGGTTAGTGCTAGCAGAAATTGTAGGAAGCAAAGATGATGCAATGCCAGCAGTACATCGAGTGGAGAGGTAGGTAATCATATATTGCTAATTATACAATACTTCATTTTCATTGGTGTGCTATTTCACTGATCTTTGGTAATGCAACAGGTTTATTTATAACTCTTTTATCCTGTAAAGTTCATTCACTTTTTTTTTACTTGCAGCAAGCAAGCAAGTAATTGTGGAGAGGAAATCCCTTTTAGTTCCAGTAAAAACCTCTCATTTGCATGGAGTTCTTGCAAAACAGTTGTAAGTATTTCTCTGGCATTGTGTACTCACTTATGTGAGGGTCTGAATTTACTGATCGAAACAATATTTCTTCGCAAGTCAGAAGAAAGCCATCTGGATTATACGTAAAAGAGGCAATAATATAGCAATACTATTTCACATCTACAATTAAGTTCTACCACAAGGTCAGCTCTGTCCTTGGGTGTGAAGGTCATTAGTGAATTAAACATTTCTAATACTGATTCCTTCTCATTCTCATGAGTGCCATGTATCAATTCAGACAGTTGGATGCCCACTGGTTAACGCTGTAAGTTCTATTGCTCTTATGGGGACAACACACTTGTCACTTTCCCTGCAAAAACAAGGCACCAACTCAACAGAGCTACATGATGATGTTCTCAATAATTCATGGCATATGGCCCTTGTGACCAGGATATTCCTGCTGCTCTACCAACAATGCTGCTGCTCAGCTGTACAATCATCCTGAAGTGGCACTTTTCCACAAATTGAGTAACTGAATGAGGAGGAGCACATGCCATAAGAATAGATAGCTGCTAGGCTGAGTTTGTTGGTTGACCATTCTCTAGTTTCTCTGTAGTCCAATGTTGTAGAATTCAGTAATCTAGCACTCACATTACTCCAGCACCCTAACCACATTATTCCAGCATTTGCACTACTCTAACGCTCACAATACTCCTGGTACTCACTAATCCAAACATTTACACTACTCTGGCACTCACACTGTTCTGCTGCACGCACTACTCCAGCATTTCACTTGCACTACTCTGCTACCTGGAACATTCCAACACCTACCTGTCTACCAACTCTGATTCATGCTTCCACATTAGGTTTCCTTGCACTACATTTTTGCCTGGCATTTCTCTCCTTGCAAATTATTTTAGATATATTTTGTTATTAAGAATTCTGCCCTCACATAATTTCAATTAAATGGACACAATTTGTACTGCGAGCATCCCATCTTTAGATGGTTTTCTGTGCAAGGTCAAATTCCTCGTGCAAATTATTCACTGATCCCAACTGTCTGCTTGGTATACTCTTTGCTTGCTTAGTGGTAGGAACCCCCATTTTGTAATTGCCAATATTTTCCCTAAATTGAAAATACTTTGCTATATTTGGTATGTGGTTAAGATTAACATTAGGCATACATTAACATTAGGCTGATACATTGGGACATTTAAGAGACTCTTAGATAGACACATGAATGATAGAGAAATGGGGAGCTATGTGGGTCGAAAGGGTTAGATAGATCTTAGAGCAGGATAAAATGTCGGCACAACATTGTGGGCTGAAGGGCCTATACCGTGCTATAGTGTTCTATGTTCTATGTTAATATAGTGAGCGTTGTTCGATAGAATTGCACTTCAGTGAAGCACAAAGCACCACAGTACCATTTATGTTCCTATTTTTCTTGACTGTCCCATTCTCTCAGCAAATGAATTGTTAGTTACTTTCTCTAAAAATTCAACTATTTTGGGGTCCAAGGAGCTGAACTACCAAGATTGCTCTCACAAAGAACTCCTGTCTGGGAGATTGATGTTATTTGCCTCATTTGACAAATTCTAAGGATATCATTTTCTAATTTCAGCAAAGGAAAAGATTAGAGTAAAGCAGCATTGCTACTAAATACTATGTATAATTTTGTAATTATTAGTGATGGGAATAAAAGGAAGTTTTTATTTGTATGCATGGCTATTATTTATAGAGAGGGAGCAAGTGGATCATGCTTTCAGGGGACAGCAATGGGATCATCCTGCAAATGCTGGACACATGGAGGTCCTGCCAAACTTAACAGCAAGATCATATTAGTAGCTGGTCAGATTAAAAGGAAATCAGGTGCGGAGCAAGGTAACGAAGTACAGAAGGCTGGAAGTGGGGAGTCGTTTGGAAGTTTCCTTCCATTTAGATCAATGCTGGTGGATGGGTTATAGCGTTGCAGCAAACATGAAGAAAGAATCTGAATTTTGAAGGTGGAGGGATTTGACTAGAAGAATAAGCAGCAGACACAGGGAGCAGAATAGCAGCTGGAATAAGGAAAAGAATAAGGGCTTTCATTGGAATGCTATGTCCACTAAAGGTATTCAGGGAGATGCTAACCTACCTAAAACTTCAGCAAAGAATAAGAGCCTAGAAATTTGATTGCTTGGTCCGATTTCACATGGGGTTTTCCCAGAATGAAAAACAATAATGACCCTTTCTGGTTGTTTAGCATCACTTTGGATATTCAAATGGGCACTTTCATGTATCACTTCCATGTAAAATGCACATTAAGTGATATCATTCCTCATCCAGAAGTTTTGACGGGGTAACTAAATAACATTGTTTTGTGGAACAACTGTCACTGAACCCTCCGGGAACAACCAAACTTTAATTGTACTATTACCAACTCCCAACTGGGATACCATTAAGGTTAGCCTTACTCAGCTGGATTTTGTTTGACTTGGTCTGCGTTATGTACTTGTGATGTGGGAGGAAACTAGAGCACTTGGGGAAAACCCAGGCAATCACAGGGAGAATTTGCAAACATTACACAGACAACACCAGAGGCCAGGATTGAACCTAGGTCATGGGAACTGTGAAATAGCTGTACAACCTGCAGTGCATTCCTAATTAAAATAATTGCATCAATTAAAACATTGAGAATTAATAAAACAAAATTTAAAGTACATAATAAATGTATCTTCTAGTCTTCAGACTGCTGCCATACCAAAACCCCATGAAATGAACTCACACAACCTACTATCTACTGACTCCAACCCCATTAAACTGCCCAATTCCATGATTCCAAAATTCCGTGATGTTCTGACACAATCCAACCCCCGAACCCCCCCAACTTTCTGAACTTCTGAATCTATGACACTGCCACAGCCATGTTGTGCCAACTGTTTAAGAAGTGCAACTAGCCTTAAGCAGTACAGATTAGCCACTCACATTATTGGCCCCCTGCTGATTCATCCAGCAATTAGATAGTGCCAACTGGATGCAGAAATCATTTTGTGAGCTGGGCAGTACAATGATGGCATGCTACCAAAATTGCAATCAAAGGGCATGGGTTAATCTCATATTGTGATCCTTAAACCCATTTTCTGGGCCTACCCAATTTAGCTACCATTACACAAAGTGCAAGTAACATCTTGAAGTAGTAAACTGTGTTATGAGAGAATTCTGAATGATGAATGTCACAGTTGGTATGGTTTAATGGAATCAGTGCAAAGCAATAACGTTCCCTTTATTGCTTGATTAACAATAACAGTTTATTATATTTAAAACACCAGAATTCAAAATGAAAGTAATTTAAATGGCAGAAATTCTAAAAAGGTTTCACTTATTTTTGGTGGACAGACAAAAACATTTAACTAATGATTTTACTTGAATATGTTCTTGAAAAGCAAGTTTAATCATGTAAAGCATTCATGGAAGACATCCTCAGCAGATAATGTAAACATTGTTATTCATTTTAAATGTCTGAAGAGCAAGATTAATGAGTTTTCTATAACAACAGATAGTTAAGCTCTTGCTGACTCCAGTAAAAAGTGAAAAGCAGATTGGAAATTTAAGTAAAACAATGAATATTAAGTGACGCTGTTGCTTTTGGCACTTTCCTTGCTCCTATTGCATTGTCTTTAGAATAATACACAAATATCCCTGCTATTATTCTTCAAACTTCAGCACTGTACTTTGAAAGCAATTAAATTAAACATATTTCTTTTTCTTACTGTACTTTCCAGCTCATTAATCTGCACTGTATATAAGGAGCATAACAGGCAAAGTAGATGTAACCATTTGATTGATAGATACTGCCCCATTTGTCACTCATAACGGTCTGTGCATTGTTCAAAATTAGTTTTTCCTACCTATGTTGAGATGGGAAGCTGATTTAAACATGCCATTGAAAGGGATAACACATTGCTAGGTGTGATAATGAAATGAATTCAACCTATACCAACTGTTCAAGGGCAGCAAGGCAAGTGTCCACTGCAAGTCATACATGAACTTGCACACATATCACTCTTTTTTCGTTATTGCTGGGGTCAAAATAGTGGACTTCTCAATGTGGTAGCACTTTTATTGCAGCAGTTTATGGCAGCCAAAACTACCTTGCGTTGGAATTGCGTTGGGAGCTTTAATGTCGAATGTGTTAGCATCAAACACTAGCCATAAATAGAAACTTAATGACACAATATCAGCACTGCCATTTGAGAACTCAACAGTTCAGTTAATGTCCAATCTTTAAAATACACAACCAAATACATAGCCTATTGCAAGAAAGACCTGCAAGAGGGAAGAGGAGATGCACAAAAAGAGCTCTTGCCTGGTCATATCTGACAAAGTGCTTCCTTAAGGAAGTCCTTGCTGAAATCTGCAACTTGTTGCAGCCATTCCTGCCATTTTTGAGTGGGGTATAGACCACATTGTCAGTTACTGTGTCAGTAACCTCAGCAATGAACTTTTATATACCTGGGTCCCAATTTGTTAGATCTGTAAATATTTGGAACACTTTGTCATTGGTGCTCTGTATTTAAGGAGGACCATCAACATTTCTTTCTCTCTTGCCAGGGAGAAGCAAGTGAAGGGAACAGATGGTTTTGTAAGGTTCATGGGCTTCACTTATAGTGCTTTAATTACACACATATTTACACTCATTACTGAACCAAAAGTGATACAATCCCTCAGCATCAAGCATGTGTATTACCATAGGCAGCAAATCATGCAGGTCTATGCCTGGTCTCCTAGATATAGATATTTGTTTATTAGTCACATATACATCGAAACACACAGCAAAGTGCATCATTTCGCGTTACTGAGAACATGCTGGGGGCAGCCTGCAAGTGTTGCCACTCTTCCGGCGCCAATGTGGCATGCCTCCAGCTCCTAACCTGTACATCTTTGGAATGTGGGAGGAAACCGGAGCACCCAGAAGAAACCCATGCAGACACGCATAAACTCCTTACAGACAGAGGCAGAATTGAACCTGGGTCGCTGGTGCTGTAGTAGTGTTATGCTAACCACTACACTACCGTGGCAACAATCATAAGATATCTACAGTTGACCACTGTGCCTAAGTGCATTTAAACCATGGTATTGGGCATCATGGGTATCCGATTTAATCAGTAATTATGATATTACTGATGATTCTGGTGTACAACCACGAATATGCAAGCAACTTGTTTGTAATGAAAGCCACGCTGCCACACTCAATGAACCTTGGGATACCGAAATGATACTTTTACTGCTCCGACCGCTCTGAACAAGGCCTGCAGTACTCAGCAGTGTAGGTGTCAAATTCAATGAGACCTACTGTGTGCTGCACAACCTCATGACAATTAGAGAACAGCTCTTCCCTCCAACCGCATGGTGAAAAGTTAAAGAGCAAAAGAAGAAAAAATAGAGGAAGAGAGGAGGCAATCAAAATAATTCTTTCTTGAATGGGCTGATGGTAATGAACTCACCAGCATGCATTTCCAGTAACCACAGTCCTGATTTCCCACTCACTAATGGCCCCCATTCATTCCGTCATTGATCGCCATATTATCAACTCAGCTGCAATGAAAAGGTAATAATTAACCGAAAATAAAGACTGAAAAATTGATCTATTAATGAGATTATGGTGTATATCCTACAAATGTCAACTAACCACCCTTCAGCATTCCATCAATGTCTGCTATCCATGTGTATTTGTCTGTCTTTGGTTGGTATGCAGTTACTGCAGCAGAGTTGGTGGAGGGAACCATCTCTTTACCTTGAAGACCCATTACTGAGATCACTTCCTCAGCATGGATGGCAATAGGACAGTCAAACTGGTTGCCAGGCAACACCAAGCACAATGGTGAGGTGGCAAACATGGGAGAGATAAACACTGAGGAGGATGTCAGGTTCGTGCTCCACTGAGGTCATGCCAAATTGTTCCCAGTAACCTGTTACAGGATAGATTACTGATATTCTGTGGGGTTCTTCAGGTGCATTGGCACATGGTAATCCATGATGGCAACTGTCTAAGCTGCATGGCAGCAGGGATATTCCACTAGAGAACTTAGGTGCAAAGTGGTTGCAACTTGACATACAGTGAAAAACTTTGTTTTGCATGCCATTCATACAGATCGTTTCACAACATAAGTACATTGAGGTAGTACAAGGGAAAACAATAACAGAATGCAGAATATAATGTTACAGTTACAGAGAAAATGCAGTGCGGGTAGGCAATAAGGTGCAAAGGCCATGACCAGATAGACTGAGACATCATGAGTTCATCTTTATCATACAAGAGGTCTGGTCAATAGTCTTATAACAGCAGTACAGAAGCTGTCCTTGAGACTGGTGGTGCATGTTTTCAAGCTTTTGTATCTTCTGCTTGATGGAAGGGGGGAGAAGAGAGAATGTTCAGGGTGGGATGGGTTTTTGATTACGTTAGCTGCTTTTCCAAGTCAGCGAGAAGTGTGGACACAGCCCATGAAGGGGAGGCTGGTTTCTGTGATGTGCTGAGCTATGTCCACAACTCTTGCAGTCTTGGGCAGAGCAGTTGCCGTACCAAGCTGTGGTGCATCTGGATAGGATGCTTTCAATGGTGCCTCAATAAAAATTGGTGAGGGTCAATGGGGACATGCCTAATGAGAAAGTAGTGGCACTGATGCACTTTCGTGGCCTTGCCATTGACATGGTTGGACCAGGACAAGCTCTTGGTGATATCCACTCCTAGGAACTTGGAAGCTCTCAACCATCTCCACTTCAGCACTGTTGATACATAGACAGGCATGTGCTCCGTCCTGCTTCCTGAAGTCAATGACCAGCTCTTTTATCTTGGTGACATTACAGGAAAGGTTGTTGCCATGACACCATCCTACGAGGCTCCCTATTTCCTTCCTATACTATGTCTCATCATTATTTGAGATCCAGCCCACTATGGTGGTGTCATCAGAGAACTTGTAGATGGAGTTAGAGCAGAATCTGGCCACACAGTCATGAGCGTATAGGGAGTAAAGTAGGGGGCTGAGGATTCGGTCTTGCAGGGCACCAGTGTTGAGGAGGTGTCACTGCCTGTCCTTACTGATTGCGGTCTGTTGGTCAGAAAGTCAATCATCCAGTTGAAAAGGGAGGTGCTGAGTCCTAGGTCTAGGAGTTTGGAGATGAGTTGGTTTGCTGTAGTCAATAAGTAGGAGTTTGACATAGGTGTTTCTGTTATCCAGATGCTCCAGAGATGAATGTAGGGCCAGGGAGATGGTATCAACCATGGACCTGTTTCGGCAGTAGGCGAATTGCAGTGGGTCAAGGTTGCCTGGGAGGCTGGAGTTGATGTGTGCCATGACCAGCCACTTGAAGCACTTCATGATTGTGGATGTCAGAGCCACCGGACGATTGTCATTAAGACACCTTAATGAGTAGTCTTCTAAAGACAGGTGGGGATCACAGATTGGAGTAGGGAGAGGTTAAAAGTGTCTGCAAATACTCCCGCCAGCTGACCCACACAGGATCAAAGGACAGGGCCAGGGACTCCACCTGGGCCTGATGCTTTTCGCGGATTCACTCTCTGGAAGACTGATCTGATGTCTCCAATAGTGACTGTGGGTACAGGTGCACTGGAGGCTGTTGGGACAGGTGGGGTTATTTCATTTCCCTTCTTTTCAAAACATCCATAGAATGCATTGAGCTCATGGGGAGGGACTCATTGTTGTCAGCTATGCTGCCTGACATCATTTTGTAGCCTGTTATAACATGCAAGCCCTGCCACAACCGACAGTTGGTCTGGGACTCAATTTTGGACTAGTATTGTCTCTTGGCATCCCTGATAGCTTCACAAAGACTGTACCTTGATTTCCTGTATTGGTCAGAGTCAACCTATTTGAAAGCCGCAGACCTGAACTTCAGTAGGGAGCTGGTCTTTTGGTTCATCTATGGTTTTTGGTTGGGGCACAGCTGCATTGACCTCTTTGGTACGCAGTTCTCTACACACTTGATAATGAAGTGTGTGATAGTGGTTACATACTCATTTAGATTGGCCGCTGAGTCCTTGAATATGGACCAGTCTACTGATTGAAAGCAGTCGTGTAGAAGCTCATCTATTTCCTCAGACCAGAGGTGTAAATGGCTTTGGAAACTAATTCCATGATGGAAAGGTCAGGCTCTGAGCAAATCCCTTTGCCATGCACATTCTGAAATTCTCTGGGCTATTTGGGATTAGGTAAAATGGACCATTCTCAGATTGGCACATCTTGGACTTCTGCATATGTGTGGTCATGGGCTAGGTTTTGAGATAAGTTGGAGGTCTGATGCTAGCCCAGCTGACCATCTGCTCTGTCCCTGGACTCACCACTGACCCAAGAGCAGAGTACCAAAGTGCTGACAAGAGGGTCCAGAGTCACTTCACATCTAGCTTTCAGTTTTACTCCATGGATGACTGATGTGAGCATATGAACAAGAACCAGGACCAGGAGTACACCAGTCAGCCCCTTGAAACCACTCTGCCATTCAATAAGATTGTGACTGATCTGATCTTAGCATCCACACTATCCTTCAGAATCTGAAATATTTTCATGCTATTATGTTTTCTAAACAGTGTATAGGCCCAACCTGTTTAATACATTGATCTCTTCATCCCAGGAATCAATCTAGCAAATCTTTTCTGCGCTGTCTCCAATGCGGAGACTAAAACTGTACACAACACTCCAGGTGCAGTCTCACCTTGTACAGTTGCATCAAAACTTCCCCACATCTCTATCCCCTGCCCATTGCAATAAAGGCCAACATTACATTCACCTTCCTTATTACTTGCTGTACCCGTACACCAGCCCTTTGTGTTTCATTGTTGTGGAACACCAAGAGCTCCTTGTATCATAATATTTTGTGGTCTCACATCCTTACAATAATAATTTGCTTTATTATTCTTCCTTCCAAAGTGGATAACCCTATATTTTTTCACATTATACTCCATCTGTTAATATCTTGCCCACCCTTTGAAAGCCAGCTGGTAGGATTCATGGGTAGGGTCTCAACTCTACATTGCCTGATGTCAGAGCCCATTCCTCCTTACTGTATGCCTGCTGGGGGCAGTGCCTAGGTTTTATTCATCCATCTGCATATGGGAAACAGGAAAAGGGATACCCGGGCAGGTCCAATCTGGGTGGGCTCACAACAATCCAACCCAGTCTGGAGGTTCCCCAATGCACCAAGCATTGTGCACAGCTATCAGTCTTCTTCTACCTCAGCGAAGACCTTATCAGAGTTCCCTGCAACAGAATTCTTAAATAAGAATACCAGAAATAGAAGCAGGAGTAGACCATTTGGCCTATAGTTCCTGCTCTGACATTCAACAAGATCATATCTTTTACCTCAGCACCACTTTCCTGAACTAACCCCATATCTCTTGATTCACTTATGATCTGAAACCATGTGTTTTAGAGCTCTTCAGGAAACTGGTGACTAAGTTGTCCTTCCCTATGCTTTGCCAGTAAGTCACTTGTTTTGCCTTGCTGGTGTCCTTAAGTTTCGGCTAGTAAGGGCAAGTGTAAATTCAAGTGATGGTGCTCCTCAATCATAACTCTCTCCATACAGATCCTCCACTGTCTTGTTACAGTTCTCTGAAGAGGGAAAATATAAAAACAAAAACGTGGTAAAGGATGAGATCATAGTGTGGGTAACTGCAGAAAAAAATAGGATGTACAGTTTGACCGCTTGTGGCTTGTAAATCAGAGGAAAGTATTTGCTGACTGGGAGGTGAAAAGTAAGGAGGACTAGATATGACCATTTTTCCACCTTTCATGTTTCCAGCCCCACCAATGGTTACTCCAGTAGGATTTCCAATGATAGCCAGCCCTGCATCTCCTCTGGGTTTTGTAAATGCAGATCTGTCTGTTCTTCTCTGAAGATTCACTACATTGTGACTAAAGAAATTTCTTCTCATCTCAGTCCTGAATGCTGGCTTCTTGTTTTGACACCATGAACCTTGATCCTAGACACCTGAGCCAATAAAATATTATCCCAGCATTTACTACAAAAGCTACAAGTGCTGAAAATCTGAAATAAAAACAGAAAATGCTGGAAACACAGCATGTCAAGCAGCATCTGAGGCAAGAGAAACTGAGTTAAAGTTTCAGATCAAAGACCCTTACTTAAAATGAGAAAAGTGAGAAAACAAGCTAGTTTCAAATTGCAGAGAGGGTGGGGTTGGGAAAGGTAGGACAAAGGGAATACCTAATAGATGAGCTCTACAAGGACATGAAAAGCTGTGAAATGCAGGTTAGTGCTGATGCAGAGAACTGAAACTAAAAGGAGAATGTTGTAAATAACCAAGATCAGGCAGCAGATCTAGGGGGAGAGAGAGAGAAAAAAGAGTTAGTATTACAAATGGATAACCTTACAGCAGAACTGGCTGATTCTGAAACAGAGAAAGTGAGTAGCCTTAAATTGCTGACTTTAATATTAAGTCCCAAAGTTGAAGTGTGCTCAGATGGGAGATGGGATGCTGTTCTTCAGGCTTACACAGAAATATAGAAAACAGGATTGGGGTGGGCCATTCAGCCCTTTGAATCTTCTTTTCCATTTAATATGATCATGGCAAATCATTCAAATTCAGAACCCTGTTCCTGCTTTCTTCACACATTCTTTGATCCCTTCAACTTCGTCCTCCCAGGATTTAGTCTGGTGAACCTTTGCTGCATTCCCTCCACACCTAGAGCATCCATCCTCAGAATTTTAAATGTTTTAATACTTTCACCTCTCCTAAACCCCAGTACATAGGCCCAACCAGCTCAACTCATGCAGGGTCTCAACCGAAAATGTCAACCATCCGTTTGCCTCCATTGATGCTGCTTGACCCATTGATTTCTTCCAGCATTTTATTTTTTGCTCCAGATTCCAGCATCTGCATTCTCTTGTGCCTCTACTTTCAACTCATACATTGACCCCGTCACCCTAGGAATCAATTTCGTGAACCTTCTCTGTATTGCTCCAATGTCAGTATATCCTTCCTAAAATGTAGAGACCAAAACTGCACACAAAACTCAAGGTGTGCTCTCAGCTGTACAATTGCTGCAAAACATTTTGGCTTCTCTACATTGGCCTTGAAGGCCAACATATTATTGCCTTTTTAACCACCTGCTACACTTCATGCTTAATTTCAGCGACTAGTGCACAAGGTAAAGAGCTCTAATTAGTTTCCTCTTTTCCATTGTAATTACTGTTCAAATAATCTGCTTTCCTGCTTTTACCAAAGTGGATAATCTCACATTTATTCACGTAATATTACATATGCCATGTTCCTCAAACTGTCCAAATTACAGTGGAGCTTCTCACCATTCTCATCTCAGCTTATACCGCTACCGAGCCTATAAACTTGGATATATTACATTTAATTCCTTCATTTAAATCATTCTGTTGGGCCTCGTGTATTGTACTCAATATTCATAATGTGGTTTTCTCTACACTGGAGAAGACAAACACAGACTGGATGACCGCTTTGCAGTATATGCATTCAGTCTACAGAGGCGACTCTGAGTTTCCAGATGGCTATCACTCTAATTCTCCATACTACTGTCACTCTGACGTCTGTCTGTGACCTCCTGCACTGTTCCAATGGTGGTGAGGTTGTTGGGAGGGGGTGTTGTTGAGTCCACCACCATATTCTGCAGAGGATGTCTGCTTATGTTTTGAAGCTACTTAATCTGGCATCCATAAGGGCATGGAACTTGCTCAGTGTGCAGCAAAAGGAGGATGAGGGCAGAGAAGGAGAAGGAATATGAAGACAGCAGATGGCGGTGAAGGGGCTCTTTTTGGATGTTACATCAGGAGATATAACCCTGTGATTATTTCAACTCGTCCCATTAGTTCTGGGCACAAACAGAGAGTCAGAGTTTGCCCAAAGGCATCTAAGCCTTGAGACCATTCTAGTGGCAAGTTAACATTGTGCTTGGTAATTCAGAATAGAAGCTCCCGCTTTTGAACTAACCTATGGCCATGAAATGCCAGGGTTCTAGTGGAGAATATGAGAGACAGATATAGTGATCTAGTCACTTCTTTTTGCTCCTCTGAAAGTAGGGAGTCCGCTGCTGGGCTCTGGCCAGATTGAATCTTGGGTATTTGAAAGAGGAAAACCACAAATGTAGGGTGATGATGAGGGAAGGGAATCAGAATGAGGTGCATGCTTATACCATGTGTATCTTGTAAATCATAAGATACAATGTGATGAGGGAAAAATGGGATGTGATGAATACCCACATCCACTGGTCATGGTCCACTGGCAGATGTATGACACCACTGGTGAATGCAAGCAAGTAAAAAGATCAAGTAGTGCCTCTGAGGTGTACAGAACCCCATTTAAAGATCACACTGAATTGGCAATAAGAAAACTGAAGAGGGCCCAAGGGCAGTGTCATTTTACCCTGTGTTGTCTCTGGTTAAGGAACTCCTGTAACAGGATCTGTTTTGCTGGATTACTCCCTGAAATCCTTTACATTAACACCGTTTAAAACATAATTTTTGATACTGCATTTGCTGATTTGCACATTGAATTGCTTGTTTTGTTCACAAAGATCAAACTACACCATTTAATCAAAATGTTAAATCAGCTGTTCTGCTGGATTTAATTAGTTGTATAAGTTTAATATATGTCAAGTAATGTGGAATGTATCTGGAAAATTTTACTTCAAAGGAAGTTATCAGAAGTATATTGTTGCGATCCAAAGACCAATAGAGTTATGCAGCTATCTTGGAGCCACAAATTGGAGTAGAATTAATGTTATACCATGGCCTCTACTACTTCATGATAAGCTACAGCAGTCATTGAACTTAGCATGACCTTTAATGAAGCTATCCGACTGATCTCACTCCAGTGCTCTTTCCCCAAGTGCTTACACAGATCTCTTCTAAAAGTTACAACTGAATCAGTTTCTACCACCCTTTCAGATGTTCATCCCAGAACTCTGGATAAACAAATGATTCCTCATACCACCTCTGGTTGTTTTTGCTGATCACTTTAAATTTATTCCTTTGGTTACTGACCCTTCGACAATGGAAACAATTTCTCTGTTTATTTTATCAAAACTATTCTGATTTTGAACATCTCTTCCAAGTTATCCTTAATTTGCCCAGCTTGTCCATATAGTTGAAATTTGCAACACCGCTAAAATTCTAATAAGTCTTTTCTGCATCCTTTCCGAGGCCTTGACATAGTTCTTAAATCATGATGCTTGGACCTGAACACAATATTCCAGATGAAACATAACCTATGCAAAGGCTTACCGTTTTCTGGTAAGCCTTTTTTTTGTTTTCTTTGCCTTTATTAATTAAGCAAAAGATTTCACATCCTTTCTCAATAGCTCTCTTAACTAAAGCAAATCATTACTCCTAATCTCTGCTTTCTCTCTCTTAGCCAGTTCTGTATTCATGGTACCACCGGTTCTTTCAGAGAATTTAATTATCAATTGAAATAGAAAGTCAGTGCTCTTGTCAATTTGTTGGGCCAAATGACATGGTAATCTCGTTGTTCGTGATGTTGGTGAGCACACCGAGCACTCCATTGTTTTTCTACAGAATAGTGCCATGGGATTACAGGAAGTCCCTGATTTACGAACGTCCGTACTTACGAACCGACCTTCGTGGTCGGTTCGTAAGCAGGCCCAGCCCCCGATCCTACCACGGTGGCAGTACACCTTCTTTGGCCCAACCCCGGGCCAAGTGCGCATATACGGCCGGGGAACCCCGGGCCAAGTGCGTATGTGCGGCTGGGGTCATGTGCGGCCGCGATCCCCGGCCCAAGTGCGCATGAGTGGACACTGCTCCGGGTTACATACAAAATCGGGTTATGAACAGTCTCAGAAATGGAACTCATTGGTAACCCGGGGACTTCCTGTATTTGTATCCATCTCAAAGAGTACGCAGGTCCTAAGGTTAATGCCCCATCCAAAAGACAGAAAAAAATATTGCAGAAGTCTATCAAACCTGCACTGAAAATGGACTGCAGTCCAAGGTCCTCCTGCCACTAGGTATTGAGCGTCTAAGCCCTGTGTAACAGCCTCTCAAATACTAGAAGTTAGGTATTTCCCAAAGGGGCCAGATGGGTGCCAATGTGCTCTGTATACAGAATGTGTTCACAAATCAATAACCCTATGAATATATAAGGTGAATGAGAACATGAATGTAAAGAAAGCCATGCACTTTTTTTTGCATTTCTTGTATATATTTTATAAATAAAGTTTAATTTTTAAATAAAAACAGCTGACTTCAATTTTGCACCCAAATCTGCGGAGTAGGACTTGAATCCATCTCTGCTTTAGAGATTAGAATGTTGCCAAAAGAGACAAAATACTGTGTGCCAAATCCTATTCTACACTGATCTAAGGTTTTCAAAATAATTTGTTGGCATGTGAATGAGATAGCAGGACAACATTTGCTGTTCTGACAGCACTGGAAAGCCAACATATAGTATCGGATTGAAGTTCTCCTGGATTCCTACGGTTATCAAGCAGCTCCTATGACCATGCTCTGGTGCTAATCTACATAATTACTGGATTTTTGCAGTTTAATTACAAAACATGCCATGGTGAAATTTAAAACCTTTCTCTGTAGGTTGCTACACAAGCTACTGTTTAACCACCAGGCTTACCCCAAGATAGTAAGTGTGCAATGTCTAGAACAAGATTTACTTTAAATATTACCTGCTCTGTTTACTCATCCTATATGGTAATTCATTCATGAACACCAAGGCACATAGAATGAAGAACAGTTCTAGGTCATTCATTCTGCTGAAGGTGATAACTAAAGATTTTGTGTCAATTCACTTTGTAGTATTTGTTACCCTTCTCATTCATTATATGGGAGGATGTAGATTTGAGTCATGGCCTGTGGAAATGTACCTCACTCCAAAGTATGCTTCAGAATAATCTTGCAAAGTTCCAGCTCAGACAAATCCACCTAGGGCATTTATGATACAAAGAGGCCTTGATAGCAGCAAGTGATGGTACCAGAGAAGCTGGAGGAAACTGGGTGTAGAAATTGGTTAGCATCACACCTATTCTATAGGCATAAGATAGATGTCTAAGCATCCAAATGGGCCACAGCATGCATAAGTTGTACATCCTGGATCTGCTCTTTCCACTATATTGGGCTCTTCTATAAGCAACCAGGATGTGCACTGGAACAAATTGGGAAGCTCTTTTCAAATATGATATGAAATTGGACTGAGATGACAGCTCTGTATTAAACTGGTTCACCAATTGGTGTTATCATTCAGCAAGGTTTCTTCAGCAGTACCATTTGATGGGATCATCCACTTTATACAGGTTAGTTCTTAGATTTCCTGATTAAGGCCTGGCTATTTTTTGGCCTATTGATTTCTGGTAAAAAGTTATTGCTGGTGTCGGACTATTTTTGGCTGACTCCAAAACAGTTTTGCTGCAATCATGAATAGCTTAGTAGAATCACTGACAGGGCTGAAGGAGGAAGAGGAGGAGGAAAGTAGCCAAAGAGCAACAAGAGAACAGGAGAAGCTGGGAGAAGAGTAGCACTGCATCTTGCAGGTCTGACCGAATCCTGATAGCAGTCATGATTTATTCTGTGCCACCTATATGCCAGTCAGGTCAGACAGTGGACTCCTTGGTGTTATGCCCTTCAGACTTGAATTGTTCTTCTGCCACAAACCTTGGATCAGCTGCAGAGACAGCAGACACTGACAGTGATATCTTCATCGGAATGTCATCAAATAGATGCTGACAAGTTGAAGCAACATTTCCACTCTTGAAACCATATTCAAGAAGCTTTGCAGTGATCCCTGGGTTTGTCATCATCTGCTGCATTGAGGCATTAGTGCTTAGCGCCACCTAAATGCTAAATACACCAGAAAGAGCACAACTAGGAGTATGAAACCCATGGTTCATCCAAGTGCTTGTACCAGCTGGTATGCCAAGAAATTTGCATGTAACGTATTTTGCAAGGCACTGGAAAATGCAAGAATTTTCTTAAAGGTGCAGAACAAAATACTTCAGACATTCTTATAAGTGTACTTTAAACTTAGTGATGAATACGATGCCCATCATATGACATCATGCTTGGGTGAATATGTAATTTAACAAAAATATTGCATTTCTATTATGACATTCATTTTTGCAAAGACAGACCATAATCCTAACATAACCTTGGGCTATTCTTCAATTGCATGGTTAATACCCGGCTAGGAAATATTGTAAATGTAAAATACTATACATCTGCATCACCAGGACTGTTAGCATTAAGATTTCTTGCAGAAAGATTATAGTTTCAACAGAAAGATATTCTTCAGCAAATACGAATTTGTGTTGAGATACTTTGCTATTTAGTGGAAATATGATGGTTTCCAACTCCCCCCTCCCACTGCCCAATGGGAATAATGGGCCGGATCTTGGAAGTTAGAAATAGTGAAGGATTACTACAATTGTATGGGTCATTGATGAGGCTGTACCTGGAGTACTATGCAGAGTTTTGGTACCCTTATTTAAGAAAAGCAGTCCAAAACGGAATCACTAGGCTAATTCCTGGGATGAGAGGGTTGATGTATCACAAGGGGCTAAAGAAATTAGATCTATATTCTTTGCAGTATAGAAGAATGAGGTGTGATCTTATTGACACAAACAAGATCCTGAGGAGATACGACAGCTTAGATGTAGAGATGTTACCACTAGTGGGAGAATCTCAAACAAGGGGACATATTGACAAGATTAAGATATGATCATTTAAAACTGAGATGCAAAGGAACTTCTTACAGAAGGTATTGAATCTCTGGAATTCTCCACTCCAGCAGGTTCTGAAAGCAAAATAATTGGAGGTTTTAAGGGGGAAGCAAATACATTTTCGAAAGATTAGAGAATTGGGGACTCTGGGGAACTAGCACAGAAGTGATGAGGCCTGGGGCAAATCAGAGAAGATCGTATTGATGGCGGAGGGGCCAGGCGACCTCATCCTGCTCCTACTTTATGTTCTTCCTGGACCAGGGTCTTTGCCTGCAACTGCTGCTCACGTTCCTGCTCGCCCATACTCACCTGTGGGGCACCCGCAGGGCTCACCTCACCAACTCAAAAAGTCCGGATAAGCCTCAGGACGTGTATGTGAGGCCTAAGACAATTCTTTTTTCCTCAGAGGGTCCCGAATCTTTCGAATTCTCTTCCTCAAAATACAGTGGAAGTTTTCAGGCAGATAGTTTCTTATCAAGCAAAGGGATGGAAGTTTACTGGGGGTGGACAGGAGTGCATTGTTGGGGAGACAGATCTCCCATGCTGTTGGATGGCGGAGCACGGTCGAGGGGCCGAATGGCCCCCTGCTGCCAACCGACAAGTTACGGCGGGGACTCCATCAGTGCCGGCTGCACGGCGGCTTCCCGCTAGTCCGAGGCTTATTGCCGTGGCAACGGTGGAGCAACGGGAAGATTTGGATCAGTTATCGCGGCTGAAAGGGTGTGATGGGTCTGGCAGCTTTAACGGCAGCATCGCCTCGGCATCCATCCGTTCCGTGCCTATACAAGCCTGACGGGTTGGCGACGCTTGGGGATAGACCCCGGCAAATGCGAGAGCCAAAGGTAGGTATTTGGGCGAAGGGTACGGAAACAGGGAGCAGATTTGGTTTGGTTTGGTTTGGTTTGGTGGGGTGGGGAGAGGTGGAGGGTGGGGTGGGGAGAGGTGGAGGGTGGGGTGGGGAGAGGTGGAGGGGAGGGTGGGGAGAGGTGGAGGGGAGGGTGGGGAGAGGTGGAGGGGAGGGAGGAGAGGTGGAGGGGAGGGAGGGGAGGGAGGGAGAGGGAGGAGGGGAGGGAGAGGGGGAAGAGAGGGAGGGAGGAGAGGGAGGGAGGAGAGGGAGGGAGGAGAGGGAGGGAGGGGAGGGAGGAGAGGGAGGGAGGAGAGGGAGGGAGGGGAGGGAGGAGGGGAGGGAGGGGAGGGAGGGGGAAGAGAGGGAGGGAGGGGGAAGTGAGAGGGAGGGAGGGGGAAGGGAGGGAGGGAGGGGGAAGGGAGGGAGGGAGGGAGGGGGAGGGGGGGAGGGAGGGAGGGAGGGGGAGGGGGGGAGGGAGGGGGGGAGGGAGGGGGGGGAGGGAGGGAGAAGTGGGGGAAGAGAGGGAGGGAGAGGGAGGGAGGGAGGGGGAGGGGGGAAGAGAGGGAGGGAGGGGGGAAGAGAGGGAGGGAGGGGAGGGGAGGGGAGGGAGGGAGGGGAGGGGGGGGAGGGAGGGGGAGGGGGGGGGAGGGAGGGGGAGGGGGGGGAAGAGAGGGAGGGAGGGGGGGAAGAGAGGGAGGGAGGGGGAGGGAGGGGGAGGGGGGAGGGAGGGGGAGAGGGAGGGAGGGGGAGGGGGGGAGGGAGGGAGGGGGAGGGGGAGAGGGAGGGAGGGAGGGGGAGAGGGAGGGAGGGGGAGAGGGGGGAGGGGGAGAGGGAGGGAGGGGGAGGGGGGAGGGGGAGAGGGAGGGGGAGGGAGGGAGGGGGAGAGGGAGGGAGGGGGAGGGGGGGAGGGGTGGGGGAGAGGGGGGAGGGAGAAGGGAAGGAGGGGGGAGGGGAGGGAGGAGGGGGAGGGGGAGAGCAGAGGGAGGGGAGAGAGGGAAGGGGGAGAGGGTGGGGGAGGGGGAGGGAGGGAAGTGGGGGAGGGGGGAGGATGGGGAGGGAGGGGAGGGAAGTGGGGGGAGGGGGGAGGAGGGGAGGGAAGTGGGGGGAGGGGGGAGGAGGGGAGGGGAGGGAAGTGGGGGGAGGAGGGGAGGGGAGGGAAGTGGGGGAGGAGGGGAGGGGGGGAGGGGAGGGAAGGGGGGAGGGGAGGGAAGTGGGGGGAGGGGGAGGAGGGGAGGGAAGGGAGGGAAGGGGGAGGAGGGGAGGGAGGGAAGGGGGAGGAGGGGGGGGAGGGAGGAGGGGGAGGGAAGTGGGGGGAGGGGAGAGGGGGAGGGGAGAGGAGAGGAGAGGGGGAGGGAGGGAAGGGGGGAGGAGGGAAGTGGGGGGAGGGGAGGGGGGAAGGGAGGGGAGGGAGGGTGGGTGGATGGATGGATGGATGGATGGATGGATGGATGGAGCCCGATCAGAAAGTCCAGGCAAAAGTGGAGTGGGGCTGCCAGCGACTGCAGCAGGAAAAGAGTCTGGAACACTAGGTTGTTTAGGGTTGGTGGGGGGCGGGAGATGGCTGAAGGATCCCCTGAGTGGTTGGATTAGAGGCTTACTAACAACCTCATTTAATAAGTCAATGAAAAGTTTATCTATTGGTTTTTGCATGGATAAACATAATGAAATCTCTGGTTCATATCATGCAAACTTATTTTAAATTTGCATGATATGAATCACCAAACACAATTTGCTGAAAATGAAGGCATTGCAAAAGGTTGTTTTTCTTGATTTCTACTCTCAGTAAAACAGAATAATTCCTTTCCAGATGTTATAAATTTGATATAACAAAATGCTGGAAACACTCAGCAGGCCAGGCAGCCTCTGTGGGAAGGGGAAACAGAAAACAGTTTAGTTTTAAGTTGTAGAGAAAGTGGAGGAAGAATGGATAGTACAGTGAACATTTTCAGTAAGGTGAGGTCAGGGTTGCCATGGGGTTAGGATGTACAGGTCATCCAGTCAATGCATTAATAGTGACAGTTATGGAGAAAATGAACCAAAGTTATGAAATGATGGTAATTAGCGGGTGAGAATATTAAAAAGGGAATATAAATGTTGTGAAATATGGGGCTGTAGAAGGACATGCTATGCTGATGGGGAAACACTGTGCCATTATCATATATAGATGACTGACAGCAGAAATGACCAGTCCTGATGCAGAGAAAGTGAGTTACCTTAAGCCACAGGATTCAACATTGAGTCTGGGAGTCTACAACATCCCCAGATGGAGATAAGGTGCTCTTCTTCAAGATTATGCTGCCCGGTTGTAAATATTTCAAGAGGCTGTAGACGGATGGGTCAGATGGGAGTAGGATGAAGAATTAAAGAGGAAGCAACAGGGAGCTCTGTATTGCCTCTGCAGACTGAAAACTAGTGCTGGATAAAGCAGTAACCAATCTGCATTTGAATTCTCCATTATAGAGGACATCACATTGTAAATTCTGAATGTGATACACTACGTTGGAAGTGGTACAAGTGAATTGATGCTTTATTTGGAAGAACAATCTGGGTCCATGGATGGTGGGAAGGAAAAAGGTGAAAGGACAGGTAAGGCATCTAATGCAGTTGCATGGAAAAGTGCCATAATTAGAATGATTGGTAGGGATTTAAGAATGTCCAGTCATGGAAGGATAGCTCCTTCAAAATGCTGAAAGGGGAGGGGAAGATATGTCTATGGGTAGAGTCTTGTTGGAGCTGGCAGAAGGTGTAAAGGATGATCCATTGAACACCGAGGCTGGTGCGGTAGAAGGTGAGAACTGGGGAACTCTATGCTTGGTCTATCCTGGAGGAGAGGGTGAGAGAAGAGGTGTGGGCAATAAATGAAAAGCAAACAATGACACTGTCCAGTTTGATAGAGGGAAAGCAGCTGTTCAGGAAGAAGCAAGACACTTCAGGGGCAAGTTTCTGTGGAAAGTCTGATCATCAGATCAAATATGACAAAGATGGAAGAACTGAGATTTGGAATAGAGACCTTAAGAAGGCAGGGCCAGTGGAAGTTTAATCAAGCTAGCTGTGGGTGCCTTTTGGCTTGTAATAGATATTGGTCACTCATCTATTCCCCAGTTGGAGATGGAGAGATCAAGAAAGAGAAGAGTCAGAGATGGACCATATGAAAGCAAGAGAAGGGTGAAATTGGCTGCAAAGGTAATGAAGCAACACCAATGAGGTTGTTTGTGTACCAGAAAAAAGAGCTGAGGAAGCTCCCATCCCCCTTCCTGCTCCCCCCCCCCCCCCACCCCGCCAAGTAGGACTGAAACAAACACTGTTCCATATATCCCACAAAAAGACAGGCATATATCTTGGGCCCATGCAAGTTCCCATAGCTACACCTATGATCTGGAGAAGGTAAATGGAATTGAAGAAAAAGTTGTTCAATTTGAGAATAAGTGCATTTTCTATTTTTATTCTTCATTGTATTTTTGGCAGCTTCTTTCTGTTAAATTGCCACTTACAGAACAAGTACACCAAAACAATGTATTTTGATAATTATTATGTTCTGCTGTTACTGCACAATATGCATACTTCGCTCTTCCCTAATTTCCACAAGCTGGAACATTTCTAATTTTGTAACACTTACATGTTCCATTTGATAAGCTGCAATTATTATGCACTTAAAGACATTGTGAAAAACTTTGAAGTGGCCAGTATATTTTTAGCTGAATGTGCAGAACTTCCCTGATGCAAACTCATAAATTGTTTAGTGTATGAAGACTTAACTGGTCGGATTGTTTGGTTCTATCCCCACAAAGCTCTCAAGTAAGTGAAAAATCAAAACACTGCAGATGCGATACAGTTCACTTTCAGGTCAAAGACCTTTCATCAGAAGTAGGAAAGAAACAAAACCCTGTAAAGCTGCAGAGAGGGTGTGGGAAGGGATGTCTCCGATAGGGTAAAACCAGGGTGACCATGGAAATAAACTGTAAAAAGGTCATCTGGTCAATGAGTGGATAGGAGCAGTTAGAGAGAGAACATGGACAAAAGAAAGTGAGAGTTACTTAAGGCAGAGCTGAAAAACCTGCCCAGCTCAGGCTGGGCACGTCCTCCACTCACAGAGGGGAAAAAAAAGGAGAAAAGAAAAAAGTTGGGGGAGGAACATGCTGAGCCAACATTACAGATGGACAACCGATACAGACAGAAATCAAGTTGTCTGAAGTTGCAGAATTCAGGAGATTGGTTAGCTACTAACATCCATTACTAAGCCTACCAATTCCCACAGCTATCTCGACTACTCTTCATCACACCCTGCCTCCTATGAGGACTTTATTCCATTCTCGCAGGTCCTCAGTCTCTGTTGTATTTGCTCCAATGATGAGACTTGCTGTACAGGTGGATCCAAAATGTCTTCCTTCTTCCTGAGCCATAGCTTCCCTTCTACCGTTGTTGACAAAGCCCTTGACTGCATCTTATCCCTTTCCTGACCCTCTGCTCTTACTCCCTCTCCTCTGGGTCAGAACAAGGATAGAGTATCCTGGTCTTTGCCTTGCACCCCATCAGCCTCCACATTCAACAGATCATTCAGTGCCCACTTCTGTTCTCCACATTACAGGAAGGATGTGGAGGTTTTGGAGAGGATGCAGAAAAGGTTCACCAGGATAGTACCTGGATTAGAGAGCAATAGCTATAAGGAGAGATTGGACAAAGTTGGATTGTTCTCTCTGGAGCATCAGAGGCTGAGGAGAAACCTGATAGATGTATATAAAATTATGAAAGGTATAGATGGTCAGAGTCTTTTTCCCCCAGGGTGGAAGTGTCAAATACTAGAGGGCATAGCTTTAAGGGGAGAGGGGGAAAGTTTAAAGGAGATTTACAAGGCAAATTGTGTTTTTTTTAAACAGACACAGAATGTTAGGTGCCTGGAATATGCTGCCAGGGGACGTTGTAGAAGCAGATATGATAGCAACATTTAAGAGGCATTTGGACAGAGACGTGAACAGACAGGTAATAGAGGGATAGGGAGACAGGGTTTAGTGCAGGGCATTAGTTTAGATTGGCATCATAGTTGACACAGACATGGTGGGCTGAAGGGCTTGTTCCTGTGCTGTAATGTTCTATGTTCTGTCTGTCTGTGGCCTTCTATACACTGATGCTTAACTTGATTTCTGTATGTACCAGTCATCCATCTGTGATATTGGTTCAACTCGTGTTCCTCTGATCTGCTGGGCACATCTTACTGCTCTGCATTTTGAAACTACCATATTTTTGTCCATATTCTCACTCTCTAACTGCTCGCATTCACTGATTGACCAGGTAAACTTGTTTACAGCTTATCTCCATGGTTATGCTGGTTTACCCTATCAGAAACATATGCCTTTCCTACTGTCCCTATTTGTCTACCAATTCTGAAAATGGTCTTTGGCCTAAAACATCCACTGTATTCCCGTTCCCACAGATGTGGCCTGACCCATTGAGTACTTCCAGCATTATTTAAGCTTTTCTCAAGTCCCGAGTTTAGCGTTTCCTGCTATGGTTAAGAATTTGTTTGAAAATTTCAAATTTCAGATGTGAAGAACCTTGAATTTGTTCTCTGATTTTTTTTAAAGATTATTTTGTATCTACCACATCTAGAATATTAGAAACATTTCAAAAAATTTTTGCTCTGTAAGCTATTTACAGATGGTTCCTATGACATTGCTCACAGAGGAGCCTCTGCAGAAGTAAGAATAATCTCTAAAATTTCATAGCAACTAGGATGTTGCTTATTGGAACAGCAATTCAGAGAATCATGCCTGGAAGTCACAGCCAATTGGTAGTGAAATCAAACTTATAGCTATTTATCATCATGACATCACTGTCACTGTGTTCACATTTAAGGCAGATAGATAATACTGTGAAAGCAAAAGGAGAATATATCTGATATTAGAAATATGAAAATTCTGATCAAAAATTAAAGTTGGAAAACAATTTCAAAACTGCATAGGAGAATCTAGTAAACAGCCCCTGTATCTGGGGGAGGACGACATGGTTATGATTTTAAACTATGAATAATGAGACTCTTGCAGGTTTTTAAAACACCATTGAAGGCTCAGATAACAATGGTGGAAATAATGACAGCAATTGCAGGTGATACGCAGAGAGCTTTCATCAAGCAGTTTGAACTGTGACAAGCTGCCAGTTTTGTTGGTGGTTCCAGGTCTAACTTATGGGAAAAAAAATTAGATTTTTAACTAAAATGAAACAATGAAGTCATGGTTTAGTCCCTTTAATGTGAATAAGAGGAAAGGAAGAACAAATTCTGTATTATAATCATGATGTGTGGTTGACCAACATTTATCTGGTATAAGCTGTACAGAAAATCTCAGCATCCAGCTATTTTTACCTTCTGTTTCTGGTCATGTATCTTCATGCCTTGGACCATTAGCTTCATTGTCATCAATTTGTGCACTGCTCAATTCAATTTTGATGAAAAATCATTCACACAGGTATACTGTGAGCTCCACATGGTGTGCACTTTTCTTACTGGATCCATGGAAATTGAATGTATGACCAATGGCATACAATGCACACCTGGTCATTACTTCTGGGATTCTGCAAGTTATTTAAAGCAGGTCCCAGCCTGTGGAGTTCTCTGTTCAGTAGTCCCTCTAAGTAGGAGACTTACTGTTCTTCTCCAGGCATCCACACCGACACCACCCACTCCTTTCCCATCTCAGGATTTTTGGCCATCCTCCCCTACACTGATCTACCACCCACCACTGAGAAACTGGAATTCAGATGAAAAACACTATGATGCTGGAGGAACTCAACAAGCTAGGCAGCACCCGTAGAGAAAAGCAGGCAGTCAGTGCTTCGGGTCAGGGCCCTTCTTCAGTCCTGAGGAAGGGTTCTGACCCAAAGCGTTGACTGCCTGCTTTTCTCCACGGATGCTGCCTGGCCTGCTGAGTTCCTCCAGCATCATTATGTTTTTCATTTACCACCCACCACAGTTCACCAAACCACTCTCTACCCACCTCTTCCTTCTAAAAATTGTTGCTTAATTTCCCCAACTCCTAGCCACAAACCTTCTGTACATCCATATATTGTCACCTACTCACAACACTGATCCCAACCACACAAATGCCAAGCCAGTCAGATCATCCTACTGATTCCTGGCACCCAAAACCCTCATCCCACCTGTACTAATCCTCACCCCACATTCCAATCCTTCTCTATCCCCAAATACCTACAAATCCTCAGCAGCTGATTGTGCCTCCTGCTCCTTCTGATGACCCCACCTGACTTGCTAGGTCCAGATGCCCCAACCAATTTGTTCACATTCTGTGCCTCTTTCATCCTTGCCCCACAGCTCCCAACCCCTTACATGATCCCAGTTTCCTTCCTGAATCTGCACTGGCTGAAAGTGCAAAGGAAAAGCTTCTGGGAATACAAGTTCTGTTTTGTAACACATGATGTATTGAACTTCGTGCAGTGCCTGAATTTTACATTTGTGGGTCTGAGCCACACAGCCATTAATGCATCTAACTAGATACCATTCAACTTTTAGGTCAATATGTCCAACTTCTTCCAGTTCAGATAAAGCTCATTAATCTGAAATGTTAATTGTTTTCCCCTTGGATGTTGCCTGATATAACAAATTCCGTTTTTAATTCAGACCTCCAACATTCAAAATATTTTTCATTAGTTGATGTTTAATTTTACCATCTAATCAATTTCAATGCAAAAAGTTAATCACAGGGAAAATACATTCCTGCTTGGCTGCACAAATCTATCAAATAAGAACCATTTTTAAGGAAAGCAATATACCTGGAAATAATTCAATACCATTTCATTAATAATATGTTCTGATTATTATTGCAAGAAAATCTTTGAAGGCTGATAGCTTATACCAAAGTTAGTTGTAAAGGATCCACCATCTGATCTTGCAGCTTCATATTTAATTAAGTACATTTGTTTCTAGTACAGTTTCTGCATTTCCTCTCACTTTCTTGGCAGATAATTACTCAGTGGAAAAGTGAATTGATATTTCTGCAATTCTTAACTATAATTAGAGGGTGAGGGTACTATTTTTATTATTTCTTATGATTCTTATGATTGAGGTGTACAAAGGAATGTACAACTATTTAAGGAATTGAAGCAATGGTAAGTCATTCAGACCCACAATTCAATAAGATCATGACTGACTGTTTACCCCAATGCTACTTTACCGTACTAATGCCATATTCCTTGATTCCCTTCATATCCAAAAGCCTAGCAATCTGTCTTGAACATGCTCAGTCACTGAGCCTCCACAGCCCTCTTAGGTTGTGAATTCCAAGGATTGAGTACCCTGTGGTGGAATGTTCTGAATGGCTGTCCGTTATTTTGAGACTATGGCCCATAGCTGCAAACACTAGATATGGAAAACATTATTCCTGCATCTGCTGCTGTAAAGCTTGGCAAAAATTTTGTATGTTGGACAGGAATTACTTCATTCTTCTAAACTCTTAAGAGCATACACCCAACCTGCTTAATTTCTCCTCCGAGGACAATTTTCCCCATTCCAGAAATCAATCTGGTGAATCTTCATTGCACTTCCTCCATTACATGCATATCCTTCCTTAGGAGGAGATAGCAGATATGTATACATTACAGGTATAGTGTCCTGTACGGTTTCAGCAAGACATCTTTGCTTGTGTACTCAAATCGACTTGTAATAATGCCAACATACTTATTGCCTTCCTAATTGCTTGTTGTACCTGTAGGTTAACTTTCAGTGATTCTTGCGCAAAGATACCCATGTCCATCTGAACGTCACTTTTTAATTTCTCACTATTTATAAGGATATCCTTTATTCTACCAAAGTGAATGATTTCATGTTTTTCACTTTATATATTATCTGACCTTACTGATTCACTTAGGTTGTCAATGTACCTCTCAAGCCTCTCTGCATCCTGCTCACAACTCACACTGTCATTCACCTCTATATCAGTAGACCTGGAGACATCACACTAGGCTTCCTCATCCTATTCTGCGGCACCTCACCATGATCACAGTCCCACTTCCCAATAATGACTTATTTGTTCCTATATTTTGTTTTCTGACCTTTAAACAATTATGAATCCCTCAAAATATACAGTATTTGCCCCCAGAACCAAAGTTCTGATCAAAGTTCACATTGACTCTGCCCTATTTTTCAAGTGCCCCATTACTTCCTTTATAATAAATTTAGTACTTCCCTACCATTGATGCAAGGCGGACATTGCTTTAGCTCGCCATTTACGTTCTCCCTTCTTTCTTAAACAATGGAGTTACATTTTACTATCTTCCAGTCTGAGGGAATCATTCTAGAACCTGTGACATTTTGGAACAACCAGTACATCTACTATTTTCAAAGCCATCTCTTTCAAAACCTTGGTCATCAGGTTCTAGGAATTTATCAGCAACCAGTCTCATCAATTTTTCTAATGCTATTGGTTTTTACTAATATGAATATCTTGCAGCTTCTCATAGTCTGTAAACCTTGTTCTCTGTTATTTCTGGGAGGAGTTCTGTCACCTTCTGTGAGGAGAGAAGATATTTAAGTTCTCTCTTATTCCCTTAATCGCCAACATAGTTTCTCTTTGTATTTATCATAATTCATAACACATGGAAGGTGGCCTTCAATCCACCGAGTCTATGCCAGTACTCAGAGCAATCCCATTCTCCCACTTATTTTCTTGTAAAGCATTCTTCTACACATGCCTATTAACACCACTAATTCTCCTATCACCCACTTAAATTAGGTTAATTGACTATTGTAAATTGCTTGTAACAACCAGCAATTGTTGCAAAGTGCTGGTTTATCACAATAAGATTCTGACCTAATCAATATGCATGAGAAAGTTGTTTTTTTAAGCAATTAGTAACAATTTGCCTGATTAAAATAAACCACTCTCATAACCCTATTACTAGTGGAAAACCCCAGTGACAGCAAATGTAAGGGTCAATAATAACCTTAATACCACTCATGACATGACCACAGTTCAAGAGGGAAGCCCACTCAATTGAAATAAACCCACACCACCCCCCAAAAAAAACAGTTCAAGCAAAACAGTGTCCTCCCCCACCCACTACCTTCCCCCTCTCACCTGGACTTGCCTATCATCTGAACTCACCTATCCCCTGCCTGTGTCTGCTCCTCCCCCTCCCCCCACCTTCATGTTCTGGCTTCTGCCCTCTTCCTTTCCAGTCCTGATGAAGGGTATCAGCCTGAAATGTCGGCTGTTTATTTCCCTCCACAGATGCTGCCTGACCTGCTGAGTTCCTCCAGCATTTTGTTTTTTGCTCCAGATTCCAGCAGCTGCTGTCTCTTGTGTCTCCAGTCACAGGGAGAATGTGCAAACTCCACACAGACAGTACCAGAAGTCAGGATTGAACCTGGGTTTCTGGAGCTGTGAGACAGCTGCATTATCTGCAGCACCTCTGTGCCTTTCTAGAACCATCAGTTATTCACTTCCATTTGAACTGTGTGAGATCATGTCCATCAAGGGCATACATTTTGTACTGTTTTCACATTGAAAGCTCAACTGCAATTTAAACATGCAGGCCTGTTGCATTTTTTTCACATTTCAAAGTATGTTTCTCCGCAAAAAATGGAAATAAGTAAAATATGCAAACTATACGCTAAGTGGATCTTTAGAATCTTAGACGTGAGACCAAGGAAAGAGAGCCTCTTTTAACTGATTAGCACCACTGGATCCAAGGTGAACAGCCAGGACCAATGGGAGGAGCCATACCATGAAGGTCTACTAATTATAATGCTCCATTAAGTTTTTTTGGCAGCCTCCAGAGATTCCTTTAAAGATTATTGATTAGGCTGTTGCGGAATTGGAAACAATTTGTCAGAGCAACCACAATGCATGCTCCACCTAACTGGGAATCAGTTTCTATTAGGGGGCCCGAGATAGACACTAAGCCTTGCTTTGCAGTTGTAAGTAACCCAATGCCTTTTTCGTCTGGGTTTCACATGCTTGGAAAACTGCCTGTGACTACATGATAGCCTCTGAGTCCCAGGCACAGAAATGGAATGGGGCATTATGCCTTTGAATCTTGCTCATTAGAGTCATAGTTAACACAGCATGGAAACAGGCCCTTTGGCCCAACTAGTCCATGTTGACCACAGCATCCACCCTGCTAGTCTCAGTTGCCCGTGTTCAGCCCATAACCTTCCAAGCATCTCCACTCCATGTACCTATCCAAATGCCTTTTAAATGTTGCAATTGTACCCACCTTGACCACTTCGTCTGGCAGCTCATTCCAGGTACTCACTACCTTCTGTGTAAAGAAGTTACTTCTCAGTTCTCTTTTAAATCTCTCCACTCTCATCTTGTACCTTCCAGTTTTGGACTTCCCCAACCCTGAGGAAAAGACTATGACCATCCACCTTATTCATACCCCTCATGATTTTATAAACTTCTATGAGGTCACCCCTCGTTCTCCTTCACTCCAAGGAATAAAGATCCAGCATGGCCAACCTCTCCCTGTAACTCAGGCGCTCTAGTCCAGGTAGCATCCTCATAAATCTCTTCTGCATCCTCTCCAGCTTGACATTGTCTTTCCTATAACAGGGTGACCAAAACAGTATACAATACTCCTAGTGTGGCCTCACCAACAACTTATATAACTGCGACATTATGTCCCTACTCCTAAACTCAGTGCCATGACTTATGAAGGCCAGCATGCTAAACGCCTCATTTTCTACTTGTGCGGCCATTTTCAGCGAAATGTGCACTTGTACGCCCAGGTCCCTCTATTCCACGACACTCATGAGTGCCCTGCCATTCATTGTATAAGTCCTAACCTGGTTTGAATGTCCAAAATGCGTCAGTTATCTAAGTTGAAATCCACTTGCAATTCCTCAGCCCATCTCCCTAACTGATCAAGATCTCTTTACAATTCATTGTAACCTGCTTCACTATCAACAAGACCCCATAATTTAGTATCATCAGCAAACTTGCTAATCGTGCCATGTACGTTCATATCCAAATCATTTACATACATAATGAATAACAGAGGTCCTAACACTGATCCCTGGGGTACCCTTCTAGTCACAGGTCTCCAGTCAGAGAATCGACCTTCAACCATCACCCTCTGCTTCCTATCATCGAGCCAATTCTGAATCCAACTTGCTGGCTCTCCTGAATCCCACGTGACTTAACCTTCCATATCAGCCTGCCATGCAGGACCTTGTCAAAGGCTTTACTAAAGTCCATATAGACAACATCCACTGCCCTACCTTCATCTATCCCCTTAGTTACCTCTTCAAAAAATTCCAAAGATTCATCAGACATGACCTCCCACGCAAAAAAAACATGCTGACTATTCCTGATCAGGCCTTGATGATCCACGTGGTGGTAGATCTTGTCCCTCAGAATTCCCTCCAGTAATTTCCCTACAACTGAAGTCAGTCTTACCAGCCTGTAGTTCCTTGGCCTATCCTTGCTACCCTTCTTGAAACACTAGCCACCCTCCAGTCTTCTGGAACTTTGCCAGTGGATAACAACAAAGCAAGTATCTCTACAAGCCCACCTTAATGTGCTTCAAGGCTGCAAATACCTCCTTCCTCGTAATAAGCATTTAATCTAAGACCTCAGTACTTTTACCCTCATTTCTTTGGCATGCATGATATTCTCCTTAGTAAACAGTGAGGAGAAATAAACATTAAAAATCTAAGTCATCTCCTGTGGCTCAACACATAGGCTACCCTGATGTCTTTAAGAGGACCTAGTCTCTCGCTAGTCACCTTTTTACTGTTAATATAACTGAAGAACCTCTTGAGATTATCTTTAACCCTGCCTGCCAAATCCATCTTATACCGTTTCTTTGCCCTCTTGACTTCCCTCTTAAGCCTGGTCTTAAACTTTTTATATTCGTCAAAGGATTTATTTGTACCCAGCTGCCTAAACACGATGTATGCTTCCGGCTTTTTCTTGACTAGAGCCCCGATATCTCTCATCAGCCAGGTTTCACTGAACTTGGTATGTCTACCCTTCACCCTAACAGGAAAATGCTGTCCCTGGACTCTTGATATGATCCTTTTAAAAGCCTCCCACTTGCCAACTGTTCCTTTGCCTTTAAATAGAGTCACCCAGTCGACCCCAGCTGGATCCTACCTAATGCCATCAAAGCTGGCCCTGCTCCAGTTCAGGATATCAACCTGTAGACCTGTTCTATCTTTTTCCATAACTAATTAAACTAATAGAATTGTGGTCACTGGACCCAAAGTGCTCCCCAACTGCCACTTCAGTTACTTGGCCCGTCTCAGTCCCTAAGAGGAGGTCCAATATTTGCTCCTTCTTGAGTAGGTTCCTCTATATATTGCGTGAGGAAACTGTCTTGGACGCACTGCACAAATTCTGCCCCGTCCAGGCCCTTTGCACTCTGGGTGGCCCAGTCAATACTGGACACAATGAAACCTCCCACTAGCACTACCCTACTATTCTCAAAACTATGTGCAATTTCTCAACACATCTGCTCCTCAAGTTCCTGCTGACTATTGGGGGGGGGGGTGCGGTCTACCAAGGTGACCATCCCCTTCTTATTTCTTAAATGGCCTCATTAGATGATCCCACAAGAATATCCTCTCTAAGCACTGCTGTTATGTCCTCCCTTATCAAAAAGGCAACACCCCCTCCACTCTTACCTGTTCCTCTGTCACGCCTAAAGCATCATTATCCCGAAACATTGAGCTGCCAGTCTCAGCCATGTTTCAGTCTCAGTCTTGTCTCGGCCATGTTTCTGTTATGGCCACAATATCCCAGTCCCTAGAGGCAATCCACACCCTCAGTTTGTCCACCTTACCTGTTACGCTACGTGCATTGAAGTAGATGCAATTTAAAGCAGTGGTCCTATTTGTCCTTCTACTGTAAACATGGTTATCCACATATGTAAACATTGACAACTTCATCCTGCACCTTACATTGTGCTTTCAGAAAACAGACATTTAAGATGTTTGCCTGCACTCAAACATGGACAAAATAGATAAAAAAGTCCTTCCAAAATGAAATTTTATTAAACTGAATATTTCTATGTGTTACTGAAGCAATTATAAGACCAAGCCTTACCTAGAGATGACATTTCAGTCAAAGTTGTGAAATAACTTTGATGCAATGTATGCAGACTATTGTTAGAATTTGCACTAGATCGTGTTAACATTTTTTGCAGCATTTGTTGACAAATTATTTATGGTAGTCTGTTGATTTGTCGGTAATATATTAGTGCAGGCTAAATTTATAGTTTAGGATGCAATGCACTTGGGTCTTATCCAATTAATATTACCTTAAGAATAAAAGTAATCAGTTCTACAAAAACAGTATTTACAGTCAAATCAAAGTGATATAGATTCCAGCAAATCGTAAAACTGTCCCATGACTAATATTTTGACAAACTCGTAAATATGCCCCTGTGGTAGTTGAGGAATGAATGTATTGATTTCATATGATAAACCAATAATAACTTCAAATTTGACATTATGGGCTCAATTGTTAATGGTAAGTAAAGCCAAGGGTGGAAATCTTAACAGCAGTGGAGGGATTGAAAATCTATCAAGGTCATCCTTTCATTTGCATTGGGATTGCATCCTTTAGGGCCAAGGGTTTTGTGGGAGGAGTGGGGTGGGGAGGGTTAAGTCCATGGTAACACTTCTCCTCTCACAGTTAAGTGCTTTAGTTCCTGACTGTTTTGGTTGTTTAAGTATTGGAACTGCTGCCAGTGACGCATGCTCACTTGTCGTATGATCATCAGTTGGCACTCCTGTTAAGATTATGAAATTCAGTGAGATTAATTCTGCAGGGCACCCATGGGACTTCAACCAGTGGAGTTGCAGCCCTGGAATCCCTTCCTACCTCCTGCTTTCTTGATGCAACCCTTTGACACTGCAGTGCATTTATTTGTTTGACAGTCATGCATGGCAGGACAAATTTGAGACCTCTCTAGTGCTCTCTGGTTATCGTGCTGTGGTCAAAATATTCTTTAGATCCTTGCGCACACACTGAGAGAAGTGCCTTCATTGCTGGAAATCCCGTGCCATGTGCAGTGCAGTCACTCTGTAGCTAACACTTCATGTACAAAATGAGTTCACTTTAATTTTCACCTCTACAGGAAGACAGGCAAAAAGTGTGCTCCTATGAAACTTCTGCTGACATGCAGCTATCTTTTCATTAAGTTGCTCATTCAGCATTAGACCAGTGAAGCTCCAAATATCATTCAACTGGGAGAAGTATAATATTAAAATAACAGCATGGAAAGTCTAACCTTTGCTCCAAATACATGCACTTTTATTAAAAAAATAGTGTTTTATTTTGAAAGTACCAGGTGAATATCCCTTTTGGGTGCTATGTGTAACAAGTCTGCAAAGCATTTTTGCAATTTTGTTTGCTGGTTCATAGGAAAATCATGCCAATAAGTGAATGTCATATAGATATGTAATTTTAACAGATTGTACAAATGAAATCTAATTCATTAACCAGTTAACTAAATATTTCTCCCAGAAATGAATGTTGAAAAATTGTTTGTTGATGGAACTGCATCCAGGGTCAGTGGTGTGTTCTTCCTGCCTGATGTGGGAGATCTGGGAGACCTCAAGTCTCCCTGATAGCTACATCTGCGGGAAGTGCATCCAGCTGGAGCCCCTTACAGACCGTCTTCGGGAACTGGATCTGCAGCTGGATGACCTTCGGCTCATATGGGAGAATGTGATAGATAAAAGCTACAGGGAGATAGCCACACCTAAGTTGCAGGAGGCAGGTAGCTGGGTGACTGTCAGGAGAGTGGAAGGGAATAGGCAGATAGTGCAGAGTACCCTTGTGGCCGTTCCCCTCAATAACAGGTATACCAATTTGGATGCTGTTTGGGGGGACGATCTGAGAAAGCCACAGCGGTCAGGTTGCTGGCACTGAGTTTGGCTCATTGGCTCAGAAGGGAAGGGCAGAGAAGAGAGAGAGCAATAGAGATAGGGGACTCTATAGTTCGGGGAGCAAAGAAGAGATTCTGTGGACATGAAAGAAATTCCAGGATGGTAAGTTGCCTCCAAGGTGCCATGGTCAGAGACGTCTCAGATCAGGTCCACAACGTTCTAAAGGGGGAGGGTGAGCAGCCAGAAGTTGTCGTACACATTGGTACCAATGACGTAGGTAGGGAAAAGAATGAAGTCCTGAGAAGTGAATATGGGAATCTAGGTAGGAAGCTGAAAAGCAGGACCTCGAGGATAGTAATTTCTGGATTGCTGTCTGTGCCACACACCAGTGAGGGTAAGAATAGTTTGATTTGGCAGATGAATGAGTGGCTGAGAAATTGATTCAGGGGACAGGGTCTCAGATTTGTGGATCATATGGGATCTTATGGGGAAGGTATGACCTGTTCAAAAGGGACAGGTTACACCTGAACTGGAGGGGGACCAATATTCTTGCAGGCAGGTTTGCTAGAACTGTTGGGGAGGGTTTAAACTAGTTTGGCAGGGGAATGGGAACCCGAGTGATAGGTCAGAGGATGGGGCAGTTGGTGTACAGGTTAATGCAGCGTGTAGAGAGACTGTGAAGGATAGGCAGTTGATAGGGCAAAATTGCAGTCAGTTGGATGGGTTGAAGTGTGTCTAATGCAAGAAGTATCAGGAACAAGGGTGATGAAATTAGAGCATGGGTCAGTACATGGAACTACAGTGTTGTGGCCATTACAAAGACTTGGCTGTCACAAGGGCAGGAATAGCTGCTGGATGTTCCGGTGTTTAGATGTTTCAAAAGGAACAGGGAGGGAGGGAAAAGAGGTGGGGGAGTGGCATTGCTAATCAGGGATAGTGTCAATTCTGCTGAAAGGGAAGACGTCCTGGAGGAATTGTCTACTGAGTCAATGTGGGTGGAGGTCAGGAACTGGAAGGGAGCAATCACTCTTTTGGGAGTATTCTATGGACATCCTAATAGCAACAGAGACACTGAGGAACAGATCGGGAGCAGATTTTGGAAAGGTAGAAAAATAACAGGGTTGTTGTCATGGGTGATTTCAACTTCCCTAATATTGATTGGCACCTCCTTAGTGCAAAAGGTTTGAATGGGGTGGAATTAGTTAGGTGTGCCCAGGAAGGATTCCTGACACAATATGTAGACAGGCGGACTGGAGGAGAGGCCATTCTGGATCTGGTATTAGGCAATAAACCTGGTCAGGTGTCAGATCTCTCGGTGGGTGATCATTTTGGAGACAGTGACCACAACATCCTGACCTTTACCCTTGCCTTGGAGAGGGATAGGAGCAGATGGTATGGGAAAGTATTTAATTGAGGGAGGAGGATTTATGATGCTATTAGGCCGGAACTTGGGAATGTAAATTGGGAGCAGATGTACTCAGAGAAATGCACAATGGAAATGTTGCAGTTGTTTAGAGATCACTTGCAGGGGGTTCTGGATAGTTTGTCCCATTGAGGCAGGAAAAGGATGGTAGGGTGATGGAACCATGGTTGACAAGAGATGTGGAATATCTAGTGAAGAGGAAGAAAGAAGCTTCCTTAAGGTTTAGGAAGCAAGGATCAGACAGGGTTCTAGAGAGTTACAAGGTAGCCAGGAAGGAGCTTAAGAATGGACTGAGAGCTAGAAGGGGGTATGAGAAGGCCTTGGTGAGTAGGATTAAGGAAAACTGCAGGGGATTCTACTCATATGTGAGGAACAGGAGGATGACTAGAGTGAAGGTAGGACCAATTAGGGATAGAGAAGGAAACATGTGCCTGGAGTTGGATGATGTAGGGAAGGTCCTTAATGAATACTTTGCTTCAGTATTCACCTGTGAGAGAGACCTTGACGTTTGTGAGGATAGTGTAAAACAGGCTGATAAGCTAGAACATGTTGATGTTAAGAAGCAGGATGTGCTGAAACTTTTGAAAAACATTAGGATAGATAAGATAAGATCTTTATTAGTCACATGTACATCGAAACACACAGTGAAATGCATTTTTTGCATAGTGTACTGGGGGGCAGCCCGCAAGTGTCGCCACGCTTCTGCCGCCAATATAGCATGCCCACAACTTCCTAACCTGTACGTCTTTGGAATGTGGGAGGAAACCGGAGCACCCAGAGGAAACCCACGCAGACACGGGGAGAATGTACAAACTCTTTACAGATAGCGGCGGGAATTGAACCCAGGTCGCTGGTGCTGTAAAGTGTTACGCTAACTGCTACACTACCGTGCCTGCCCAAATCATGTTCCTGCCCAGGATCGAACTGGGGATCTTTCGCGTGTGAGGCAAACGTGATAACCGCTACACTACAGAAAGCACAGAAAGTCCCCGGGGCCGGACGGCATATATCCTAGGATACTACGGGAAGCGAGGGAAAAGATTTCTGAGCCCTTGGCAATGATCTTTGCATCCTCACTGGCCACAGGAGTAGTACCAGATGATTGGAGGGTGGCAACTGTTGTTCCTTTGTTCAAGAAGGGAAGTAGGGACAACCCTAGGAATTATAGATGAGTGAGTCTTACTTCAGTGGTGGGAAAATTATTGGAATAGATTCTTAGGGACAGGAGCATTTGGAGAAGCATAGTCTGATTAGGATAGTGAGCATGGCTTTGTGAGGGGCAGGTCACGTCTCATGAGCCAGATTGAATTCTTTGAGGATGTGACAAAACACATTGATAAGGGTAGAGCAGTGGATGTGGTGTATATGGACTTTAGTAAGGTGTTTGATAAAGTTCCCCATGATAGGTTCATTCAGAAAGTCGGAAGCCATGGGATCCAGGGAAACTTGGCTGTGTGGATTCGCCTCATGATAGGAAGAATGTGGAAACTTTAGAGAGGGTGCAGAGGAGATTTACCAGGATGCTGCCTGGATTGAAGAGCATGTCTTATGAGGATTGGTTGAGTGAGCTAGGGCTTTTCTTTTTGGAGTGAAGGAGGATGAGAAGTGACCTGATAGAGGTGTAAAAGATGATAAGAGGCATAGAATGAGTAGACAGCCAGAGACTTTTTCCCAGGGCGGAAATGGCTAACATGAGGTGGCATAATTTTAAGGTGATTGGAGGAAAGTACAGGGGGGATATCAGAGGTAAGTTTTTTTTTACACAGAAAGTGGTAGGTGCAAGGAATGTGCTGCCAGGGGTGCTGCTAGAGGCAGATACATTAGGGACATTTAAGAGACTCTTAGATGGGCACATGGATGATAGAAAAATGGAGAGGTATGTGGGAGGGAATGGTTAAATTCATCTTAGAGTTGGTTAAAAGGTTGGCACAACATCGTGAGCCGAAGGGCCTGTACTGTGCTGAATTGTTCTATGTTCTGTGAATATAATTAGATTTTAATGGCCTGTTCATATAATCTAATTACAGAAGCATTGTTTGCTTTATATTTAGGTATATAAGTTATCCTGTTGTGTCAAATTTATAAATACAACATTTCTACCACTGAGTAAATTTCAAAGGCTTGTATTACTTCAGAAACCTATTCATTTGGTATTCTTTTACCTGAAGTTCTCAGTATCTTTGGATCCCATCTCATATGCCAGCTCAACGTAGACAAATAAATGGTTCACAAGACTGAGGTAGCACTGTGGAAACAGTCACTAGATAGTAGAGGAGTAATATTTTATGACCAATGAAATCTAGTCTGGGTGACAAATGGAGTATGATTCTCAGCTGCTGCTTAGTTGATTCACACACACCTCGTGTCATAATATTGAGGGTTCAAGTCCCACTCAAGAGACCTGAATGCACAAATCTATGCTGATGCTCCAGTGCAGCACTGATGGAATGCTGCTCTATCAGAAGTGCTATTATTGAGGTGATATATTCGGCTGATTCTCTGGACTGATCTTTCAAGCAGATATAAAAGATTCAATTGCAGGAAGATCAGCAGGTGTAAACCTGGTGCCCTGTTTAACATTTATCTCCCAAACAACATCACTAAAAGCAGATTACCTGATCATTATCACAACACTGTGGGATCTTATTGTACACAATGTATCTGCTGTATTTTTGTGTTACAACACTGATAGCTCATCAAAATATTTCATTGGCGCCAAGGATTTTTAGGCATTGAAAATGGTGCTACATAAATATAAGATCATCCTCATTTTTTTCCCTTCCCTTATATTCTGAGAGATTGCCAGGAACAATAGATGTAATCTTGTTCCTTTCCATGATACAGTACATCTGTTCTCCAATGGCTTAGATTTTAGTTGCAACCTGCAAATTCACTCTGAATGTTATCGTGGGCTGGAAGCACTTTGTGCACTTCCTGCCACTGAATCTGTCTAATTCAAGAGAAGGAGTTCCTTTCATTCACTGCACCACTGCAGAATGTACGAAGGAAATCAGACAAGGCTGGGGCTCCCAAGGAGAAAGTCTGAGGGAGAGGGCAAAGAGGATCAGCACCTGGATGTTAGTAAGTTTGGGGTGGTTTGGAAAAGTCATGGTGTGATTGCAAGTTGCATGGTACCAGTAATAGGATGGGGGTGGGTGATCCTCTATCAGTAGCTGGCTGTCAATATTCAGTAGTTATGGAATGGGGAATTAGTAAGAGGGTGTGTCACATAAAATAGCATATTGGTTATGGAGTTGGAAACAGATTGCATGCTTGGGAGAGAGTGTAGAATATGAGTTGTGCAATTGTTGTACTGTTAATAGTTCTACTACAGTTAGTAGTAGGTGAGTAGTTCTAACTTGTAGTCAAAGTCGAGTTTATTACCATATGCACAAGTACATGCATGCGTAGGTGCAATGAAATACTTACTTGCAGCAGCATCATAGGCACATAGTGTCATATAAGCAGCAACAAGAAAAACATAAATCCAAGAAAAAAAGCATAAATAAATAGTCCATTTAAGTGCAAAGTGATCAGAATGGTCATAGTGTTGCTAAACTGTAGTGGTTGATTAGGGTTTAGCTGGTTAGTTCAAGAATCAAATGATTGAAGGGAGGTAGCTGTTCTTGAACCTGGTGATTTGGGACCCTTCTTAAGGGAAATTTAATCTAAGGGGAAGGAGTCTAGTATCTTGAGTTGTGCAATTTGTTGAGTGCTTTTGCCTTGGGTTGCCATAGTGCTGACTTATTAGCATTAACCAGCAGGGAGAGTCAGGAGAGAAAAATAAAGAATGCCTACCCTTAGATGAACAACACACATCTCTGCCACCCTTTCTGAATTATTATAATGCAGGTTATTATAGAGGAGCTGGTGGTGGCAACCTTGGCACTGGGTCTAGTCAGGTACTCAATGGAAAGCCAAGTAGGTAAATTACTTAAGTGAACTACTTGAGTAAGGTGGAACTTGCTGGGGAAGGAAGGATGGTGGGGAGGCATCTGCTATAAGTTGCATTACAGCAAGATTCACAAATACTGTTAACACCTTCTGCATAAGCAGGCATGTATGACTGAAAATTACTGAAGTGCCATCTAGTCAGCTGTTGCAGACCATTGAATCCAATAGTGCATTTCCAGGATCCCCTGCACATGAGCATCTCAGACACAAAAAGAACCCAGAAGGAAATCACTGATTTTGTGATCCTTGTGATAAGTTTGCGAGTATCATTAATTTTATTCCTGCCGCTGTCTGTAAGGAGTTTGTACGTTCTCCCCGTTTCTGCATGGGTTTCTCCAGGTGCTCCGGTTTCCTCCCACATTCCAAAGACATACGGGTTAGTAGGTTAACATGGTGTAATTGGGTGGCGCAGGCTTGTTGGGCTGGAAGGGCCTGTTACCGTGCTGTATAAATAAAAAGTTATTTTTCATAGAAATTGTTTTGCATTATATAAAAATATGATACTATGCTATCCAAATTCTAGCCAAGCTTTTCTTCAACACTACCTCACTTTTTCAGATCAATTAAATACAACTGAATTTGCTTCTGAATTAATATCAAAGTGGTTTTTACAAAAATTAATTGCAATTTGTTTCTGCTGTAATGCGTTCACAAATCTTTTGCTCGTGTGATTACTATCAGTCATTAAGGCCATAGAGAGATTGACAGTTACCTTCTGCACTGACAGCTGCTGCCATTACATAAATACAAAATCTTCATATAAAATGTAAACATAACTCATCCCATGGGGCAATTTCAAGGATATTAGATCAACTTGACGTTTAAATGATGACATTAACAGCCAAATGCCTCAGTATCACAAGTTTCAATAAAAATTGACGACTTGATTTGATTATTTTTGAATCCTTCATGCCTACCTATTTTAATGTACAATACCTTTACCCTTGCTAATCTTTTACAGATTTTACACCTCCAAAATAATGGATGCCAGTGATGGAGGAAAACCATTTCAGTTCTTCACCCAGTGTCATAGGAGCATATGAATTAAAAGCAGGTGTAGGCCACTTGGTCCCTCGAGCCTGCTGCACTGTTCAAGATCATAGCTGATCTAATTTGACCTCACCTGTGTGTTCCCACCTAACTGTGGCAACCACATGTTACCTTGCTTTTAAGAATCTGTTTTAAAAATATTCAAAGACTCTACTTTCATTGACCTTTGAAGAAGAGTTCCGAAGACTCACTACCCTCAGAGAAAAGAATTTGTCTTATTTTCTGCCTTAAATGGGTGACCCCTTATTTTTAATTCTAGATTCTCCCAAAATAAACATCCTCTCCACATCCACTCTGTCAAGACCCCTCAGCAACATACCAGCTCATACATCCAATGTGTCACCAGTGTCTGGGAACTACTGCTGTGATCTAGGTGTGATGTCTTTTTTTCCTTGCTTAGTAATGGCAGTGCTAAGTGAGATAAGCAAGTTGTACCAGTTACTGTTGTATTTTGGATTGCCTTTGCATTGTGGACTTGCTGTTAAGAAGAACTGAAGCTTCTACAAATGTATTACAGCCTAAAAATTCAATTATGCCTAAATAAAGCAGTGACTGCAATGAAATGGCATTATGTGTGGAACTTAAGTTGAATCTTCCTAAAAGATTTTCAGTGAAGTCTGAATAAACAAAACTGAAATTCCTGCAGGAAAAGAGATTGAATTAAAAAAATCAACCTACAGAAGAAATCGTGAAGCACATCAGGTGTTGCATAGGATACAAATCACTCACATTTAAAATCGTTCTTCTTAAAAAGGGAAGTACTAGCTGGCAGCTCTCCTATAGCATTACTTATAGTCAGTTGCCATACAGAGCACATTTGCATGGGGTGGGAGATAATGGAAAAGGGGAGTTGGAAAGGAGACTACGTGAATTGTCTTCAAAAATAGTCAAGTATTTGTTAATGATTGGTTCATAGATCCAAATCAGAAATTTTTTGCGGTAACCAGCACTTGAATTATGTCAAAGGGCAGAATAATGCAGATCAAAATTCTGAAATATAAGAAAATGCTGGAAATAATCAGCAGGTCATGCAGCATCTGTGAGGAAAGAAGCAGAGTTAGTGGTTCAGGTAGCAGGTACAAGAGATTTTAAACAAGTGACAGGGAAAAGGGTGGAGTGGATAAATCACAAAAGGGAAGGCCTGGTATAGGTTGGAAGGCAGGAATGTTTAAAAGACAAAAGGCATAATGGTGCAGAGCTTAATAAAAAGTGATAATTGGACAAGGGATTAAACAAGAAATACACCTAGAGGAGGTTTAAATAACAGCGGAAGAATCACCAATTGATTTCACTGGGAAAATAAATGAAGCAATTGTTATGGTTCTGAAATAGTTGGACTCAATGCTTAATCAGAAGCCTGCAGCTCTTCCAGAAGACTATAAGCTTGGGAGCCTTCTGTCTCCCCAGTTGCATCAGCAGTTTCAGTTTTGATGGTGACCCAATACCTGCACCTCCATCCTCCTTCAGCGTGAGCCACAGCCCCTTCATGTTTTTCCAAGAACAGAGGCCCCATTTACCAGATTCCTTCCTCATACCATTATAATTGCCCTTATTGAAGTCACTGGTTGTGGACCTATGATAGTTCCCTTCAAACGTGCCCTTGATACTTACCCTTTGATGCTCTGACTTCTTGATAGGTCACATTTTAGGGGTCAATTGACTACTCCCACCTGTGTCTTCCTACCCTTTTGTTCAAGGTTTTAACCCAAACCAGTTCCTCATCACATGACCAGCATTACTCTGATACCTTCCTTGATTAAATATTAGAGATTTATTTATTAGTCACATGTACATTGAAACACAGTGAAATGTGTCTTTTTGCGTTACTGAGAATGTGCTGGGGGCAGCCTGCAAATGTTGCCACTCCTCTGCTGCCAACATAGCATAGCCACAGCTCCTAACCTGTACGTTTTTGGAATGTGGGAGGAAACCGCTACACTACCGTGCTGCCACCCAACCTCCTTTTCCCTTTGGTCTATTCTTTTGGAATAAAGTTTAACCTTGAATATTGAGCACCCAGTTCTGGCCACTGATGATTCTGTAATAGCTATTACATCATACTCATATGTTGCCGTCTGTACTATCAACTCATGTGTCTTGTTGCCAATGCTATCTGCATTCAAATATAGAGGATTAAACTTTAAATTTTGTTTTTACAGTTATTTACAACTCTAGATTTGTTCTGGTTGCATATATTCATTTACATCTTCTGCCCTGACCTGTCACACTCTGGCTGTCAGTTTCCACCTCACTGCCTTGTGCTACTGCTCTTTCATCTCTTCCCTTCTGTTCTTGGAGCCCTCCCCGTCCTAGTTAGTTTAAAGCCCTATCTTCAACCCTAGTTATGAAAATTTGCCAGGGCACTGGTCCCAGCATGGTTCAGGTGGGGGCCTATTGCAAAAGAAAAGCTCTCTCCTTCCCCTGTACTGGTGCCAGTTTCCCATGAATTGGAATCCAATCCTCCCACACCAAGCTTTGAGCCACACATTTACCAATTTGCACAATGATCCAGAGATTATCACCCCTCTGGTTCTGATTTTTCAATTTTGCCCCACACTCTTCATAATCCTTCAACAGAACTTCCTTCTTCATCCTAGCTTAGTGCTTAAATGGACCACAGCCATTTGGTCCTTCCCCTCCCATTCCAAGTTCCTCTCCGTCCCAAAAGAGATGCCCTTAACCGTAATAAGAGGCAGGCAATACAGCCTTCAGGACTCTCCATCTTTATGCAGAGAACAGTGTCTTTTCCCCAAGCCATGACTGCTACATTTCTTTTTTCTACCCCCACTTGAATGGCTCCCTGTGCTATAGACAGTCTGCACATCCTCCCTGTAGTGTTCAGACAAGGGTAAGTGCTGAGGTTCCTCCAGAACTATCATCTGGATCCCTCTACCTGCCTCTTCTGCAGTCATACTGTCTTATCCCTGACAATTCACCAATTTAGAGGTAGTTAATCTGAGGCATGTGATCTCAGGAAATCATATTGGTCATTGATGCATCCCTCTTCTTATAACTGACCTTTTGCTCCTCATTTATTTATGGTCCTGTATACTATTACCTGCATCCTGTATACTGTATGTTTATGTCAGAGGAAATGTCTTTTTTCTCCTTCATATAATGCAAATTATATTGTAAATTTTGATTGGATGAAGTTTTAAAGATCCTATTTTTATGAGCTCATAAAAGGAGTTATTTACTACTCAATGGACCCACTTCTAACTTTATTACATGAACTGACAGTGTCAAGCATGCACTTATGCTGTAAATTCCCATTTCATGTTTATGCACACACTGGCACAGTACTATATTTGGGCTGTAGACAGAAGATGAAATATAATTCATTGCAGATGAAGAGGCTCACATTTGTAAAATTTTGCTGACTAAAGATTTTTGTCCCATACATCACTGAATTAAGAGGCCACCTACTTCATTATATTTAAGCATTAAATTACATAGTTCTTTTGTTGATTGAACAGATGGTAGTAAACATACAAATGCAATTCCTACTTATAAAGGTATTTAGATATTTACCAAGAGCAGAATTGGAGACTGTGATGCACAACTAACCCATGCCTACATCGGATCAAAGTGGCAACTTTGTACTTCTGCTCATTATAAGAACTTTAGTCTTCAGCCTTTGTTAACTGTAATGTTAGTTGGCTGTATACACGAGAGAAATTGCTTCATCCCGGTACCAAAGAAAAGTATGGTAACATGCATTAATGACTACAGCCCAGTGGCTCTGACATCTACTGTCATGAAGTGCTTCGAGAGGCTGGTCATGGTATACATCAACTCCAGCATCCCAGACAACCTCAACCCACCACTGAAACAGGTCCACAGTGGTCATCATTTCCCTGGCCCTACACTTATCTCTGGAGCATCTTGATAACAAAGGCACCTACATCAGACTCCTATTTATTGACTATAGCTCTGCCTTTAATACCATAATTCCAAGTAAGCTATCTCCAAACTTCTCTCTCTGCAACTGGATCCTTGACTTCATGACCAATAGACTGCCATTTGTAAGTATAGGCAGCAACACCTCCACCACTAATTTCCTCGGCATTGGTGCCCCACAAGGCTGCGTCCTCAGCCCTTTACTTTTAGTCTCTATACACTGTGACCAGATTCTGCTCCAACTCCATCTACAAATTTGCAGATGACACCACTGTAGTGGGTCAGATCTCAAACAATGGTGAGACAGAGTACAGAATGGAGATAGGGAGTTAGTGGCATGGTGTGAAAACAACAACCTTTCCCTCAATATCAGCAAAACAAAAGAGCTGGTTATTGACTTCAGGAGGCGGTGCAGAGCACACAGCCCTGTATGTATCCACTGATAGTGAGGTGGAGAGGGTTGAGAGCTTTAAGTTTCCCAGGTGTAAATGTCACCAATAGGTTGTCCACATAGATGCTATGGCCAAGAAAGCACACTAGTGCCTCTACTTCCTCAGGAAGCTAAGGAAATTCAACATGTCCCTATTGATCCTCACCAATTTTTATAGATGCACCATAGGATGCATTGTATCTGGATGCATCACAGGTTGGTATGGCATTGCTCAACCCAAGACTGCAAGAAATTGTGGAAAGTTGTGGACACAACTCAGTCCATCACAAAAACCAGCCTCCCTTTCATTGACTCTGTCTACACTTCCCGCTGCCTTGGGAAAGCAGCTCGCGTAATCAAAGACCCCTCCCACCTGTCATTCTCTTTTTTACCCCCCCCCCCCCCCATCCCATTGGGCAGAAGATACAAAAGCTTGAAAAAAACACATCACCAGACTCAAGGACTCTAAGGCTCTGAACCAACCTCTCGTACAATAAAAATGAATTCTTGATCACATCAATCTACATGTCATGGCCCTTGCACTTTATTTGACTACCTGCACTGCACTTTCTCTGTAACTGTAACACTATATTCTGTTATTGCTTTTCCCTTTCTACTACCTCAAAGTACTTACATTGAAAAACTTTGTTTTGCACTTCAAAATATATCTCAGTGCATGTGACAATACTAAACCAATTACTTGCAGTAGCATGTGGAGTATCCAGATAATTATATGTGAAGGAAGTAGACAGTTCCTTAAAACCATACCTTTAATCCTTACAGAAGAAACTGGGATTTTACAGCCTGTTTTGTAAGACTGGGAGTAATTGGTGTCTGAATGTGGTTGCTGAACTGTTCTTACAGTAACCAGTTTGTCTTGAAATTAATTTATTTACCATCCTTCAATTAGGTGGACACATAAACTACAGAGTAGGTAAATTAACTTTTTTTTGCCAGATTATCAAATATGGAGAGCAGGTCAAGCATTAACAAGTATTTATTTATGACAAAAATCACAAATTAAAGTTCAACCTTGAGAATACAAGCACTTAACAGATATTAAATTGAGACTCACTAGAAATTTGAATCATAAATCGTTAAAGGAAAAAGTTAATGAGTAACAGGGGTTACTTGGTTTTATCAGTGCAAATCAACATAATGAATGATTGGTGGTAATTATAAATGGGATCAGAATCTGAGAGTGTTACAAATGCAAGGTTAATTTAGGATTAGCAAAAGCAAATTAGCAGAATTAGATCCTTTATTATACTAGTTTAGGGTTTAAATATGTGATTAGCAATGTAGCAGAGATATATCCACGACCCTACAAATGGCACAGTTCAATCAATCAACTTCCTTCACTAGAATTGTTACCTCTTTGAATAATCACCCAGAATTTGCAGTTAGTGAAAAAACATTGATTTTAGTTGACCTTGAAGCTAATTTCTCCACAAAGTGCTACCACTCCCTGTGGGGAGAACTATCCCTTTTCTGATACCTGCTTTGCTGTGTCAGGCTTCAGTTCAAAGGAATCGCTGGTTCTCAGAAGCTGCAGTGTCTTCAAGCTAGCTGAGCAGCCAATCACATCAAAGTATTTTCACAAACTTGTAAAAGGATGCAAAACACATGCTTTTAATTACTCTTTACACATGCACTAAATGAAGATTAGAACACACACATAAAACAGAAACTGAAGAGTTATAAATAAACTTTCCAAAATATAGATTCATTTTTTAGAATTCTTTCTACTTTACAATATTCTTGTAAAGGAATTACGGTACACATAGATCAGATTAGTTCTTCAGAAACAGATAATTTGCCAAGTAGTTGTGGACAAGTATGTAATTAAAATCTCACCTGCACCTCTTGTGGCAAAGTGTCAGAATTTCAAGGAAAATCCTTCTGTGGGATTATATGGAAACGAGCTTAAATTTATGCCATTCTGGCCATTTGCTTGATTGCAGTGGAAGAATCTGTAGACAGTGCAGCCTGTGAAAATGCCTGGGCCAACAGCAGGAAATTCAGAGACACCAACATTAAACACTGAAATCCTTAAATTGCTGCCAATTCCACATGGTTAAAAACTAACTCCAAATCGCGATTCAATTTTACAGAGTAATGATGGTGAATGAATCCCAAAGATGCTGACAGTTTCACAGAGTAATGATGTGATGCCCCAGCATTGACGTCAATCTAATGGAGTATTGACCCAATAGCTTCACTGTTGTTACTATTTTAAATCCAAGGCCCTAAGCCCCCTTTAGCAGTTTTTCTTGACTTTGTTCCAACTGAAACCAACTTGTGCAACAGTATCTGATCTAGCTTCACTCTCACTTTTGCTGATCCTGGACATTTTCATAATTAAGGTGACACATTTCAGTCTCCTGCATCTGGCAAGATAGACTGTTAACTTGGCTTGTTAACCTTACTATTGTCCTGAATATATTTGTATCTACAGGGTAAAATTATTTTAGAAGAACAGGAAATCTTATATCTTCAAAATAAAACACATCAAGCAAAGTGATCCTTTGTCAGAAGTCTCTTACAGATTCTCAGAGATAATTTAGCTTGATTGACAGACAGTTATTAAGATATCTCAATATTCACCAGCTCTGTAGGGTTAAAACTTCTATTTGTATGTTTTAATTTTAACAAGGAACTCCTAATTCAGTAATCACAGTGGTGCATGTCCAAAAAGTCTCCTTTTTTCTATTAATCATTCCTAAAATATGCAGAGTTCCTGGAGGTACCACTGATCCATCAGGAAACCTTGCCTAGGTAGGACAGCTTTGTTCATTCCCTGACTGTCCATCAAGATCCCTGCAATGGGCAGAGATTGGTGCTTGTCTCACTCGGCACTGACTTGAGTTTTTTTTCCCCATATGAATGGGATGCAACATTCCTATTCTCTATGCATTATTTAAAGTGCAGAACAAGAAATGAATAGATGTTTAATTGCATAATTCTGCTTTATTAGTGATACACGATTGAAAATAATTATTTTTCTGAGCAAAACTTGATAACAACCATTTCCTGGTTATTTCAGATCACTCTGGATAGTCAGTCTACCACCTCCAAGTGTGAGGATTCCATCTCAGGATTCCCTGTGCAGCACTCAGTTTGGACCATCACAAAGAGACTTAGGCCATGTTGATTTCAGTTGACCAACCATCAATGGACACCATTGTGACAACTTGACCTTCCATGCCACTGCTGGACTGGACCTGTACCAAGTAAGTGTCATACCCACGTTCATGCTTCAGGCCACTCCTGCACTCATCAATGCTCCACCATCATCATCACCCACTTTGATCCATCATCTCTCCAGTCCTTGATCTCCTGATTTCACCACTCCACATCCTGCCATCTGGCAAGACTCCAACTACAGCCCTTGATCTCCAATTCATTTCAAACCCCACCTCTCAAATTATCAGCACGATCTTAGGTCTAGCACAGCACGATCTCAGCACAGTGCTCTGATGCCTCTCCACTACAGCAGTGCTTTAATTCATCTCCTCACCTGCATAGCACAACACTCTGATACCTCTCCCCACTGACACCACACAGCGCACTGTTGCATCTCCCACCTTCCAACCATGGCACAGCATAGTGTTCCACTCCCACTGCCCCCACACATATTAGTGCACTGATTCATCTCCCCTAACCTACACCACACAGTGTTCTGATGTCTCTCCTATCCCCAAACTACACCATAGCTCAGTACTTTATTGCTACTCCCACCAAAGAGACCAGCGATCTAATGTCCTTCCCACAACCCTCACTACTCAACCCAGTGATGTCTCCGTCACTTAGAGTCATGAAGTATGGAAACAGGCTTTTTGGCCCAACTGATCCATGCTGACTAAGATTCCCATCTATACAAGTTCCCATTTGCCCAAGTTTGGCCTATATCCCTCTAAACCTCTCCTATCCATGTACCTGTCCAAGTGCCTTTTAAATGTTGTTAATGTACCTGCTCAACTACTTCCTCTGGCAGCTCATTCCATATACGAACCACCCTCTGGGTGAAAAACGTTGCCCATCAGGTTCTATTAAATGTCTCCCTCTCACCCTAGACCTATGTGGTCTAGTTCTTGATTCCCTAACCTTAGGAAAAAGACTGCGTGCATTCATCCTATCTATGCCCCTCATGATTTTATACACCTCTATAATATCACCCCTCATTCTCCTACGGTCCAGTTAAAAAAAAGTCCAATCTGCTCAACCTCTCCATAACTCAAACCCTCAAGAACAGGCAACATCCTTGTAAATCTCCTCTGCTTTCTTTCCAGCTTAATGGCATATTTCCTATAGCAAAGTGACAAAAATTGAACGCAATATTCCAAACGCGGCCTCACCAGCATGTTGTAGAGCTGCAACATAACATCCCAACATCTATATTCAGTGCCCTGAATGATGAAGGCCAGTGTGCCAAAAGCCTTCTTCAGCCCCTTCCCTGCCTGCGATACCACTTTCGGGGAACCTTGTACTTGTAATGTACGGGGAACTATATACTTCCTGTGCCACACAGCATTCCAATTCTTTTACACCCACATTCACATACAGCAATCTGATGTGTTCCTCACTTCTGCAATGCCCATTAGGCTCACTAGGATTCTACACCAACATTTCTGTTACAGTAAGATGCTTTGTTAAATACACCATCCTTTCCAGGGTCATCTTAGGATCCATAATAGCTTAATTAGCTCATGTCCTTTAAAAGAGAACATATTTTTTGGCTAAGAGCCAAACCTGAGATGGTTTGAATTAAACTGTTCCAATCACTTTTGATCATTCAGTTCTCTTTCATTGGCACCATTCAAGCTGAACTCCATTCATTTTAAGTATATTTCAGGAGCTTTACAGGGAATTTCCCCAATGTATCTCAATAACTGCCTTTACACTGTGGCGCTCAATGTTATTAGCATACATGTGGAAGTTGACTGAATGGGGATAAATGAGGTTTCCAAGCTGCAGCACATAAACAAGAAAGTGATTATACAGCAAATTATCACTTCTGGTTGAAAAATACAGCAAGTAATAAATAATCTGTGGATCTTCAGCATTTTATCATGCTAAGTGATCAAACATACTCAACAATAAGGATGATCTAAAACAAAATCACAAGTAGATGAGGAAAATGAGTGTTCTATTGCTTATCCAGAAGCGTGCAGTGAATTTAAAACTAAATCTATAGCACAAAACATGATTGGATGGATATAATTACAAGGATTAAGTGCAGTTGAGGAGAATAATCATTCAGACTATCAAGCATATCCTAATGTTTCACCATCACAATGTCTAACTGATCCTTGAATGGCTCTCAAAGCTTTTGTTTCCATTACCTCAACACCGAAGACTGTTTCAGATACTGACAGCACTTTGCGTGAAGTGGCGCACCCTGACAACAATCCACATTTGAAATTGCCTGTGACCTTTGTGTGATGAAAGTTTCATCTTTTTATACATTTATCCAATATTTTTAGTTTGAAAACTTCAATTTTGGATAAGAATACAAACAAATGTTACATTTTCAGATCAAACAATATCATCCCAAAACTCGTAAGTAAGCAAAAGGATAATCATAATATTGTTTAATTTATTTGATTAATCAATTACAGAAGGATTTCAGGAACATTTGGATTTTGAAAATATAATAAATGATGTCAGATTTATTTTAATTGGAAAGTCAAAGTTACCTCAGAAAGCCTCGTGATTACCACCATGTGGGCTGACATTCATGACCGTGCATATGGTCTGAATCTTGCCAAAATCCTTCATCGAGTTTAGGGATGGTACATTTTCTAAGTCATCCAACTCATTCTTAGCTTGCCTTTGACAGTTACAAGAAGTGATCTGGCAATTATCTCAAGCTGATGACCTGTCTAGTATTCAGAGAGTGAATGTGTCATCTTTGGAGAAATCTAAAGGCAACAACTAAAGGTAAATATAACAACAGCAAATGAATTTATTTACCAATTCTTTCTTTTGCTGTATGGGTTTTATATTTGTGTGAAATACTACTCTTTTGTCAGCTTATGAATTACTTAATTAAAATGTGAATGTTGGAAGTATCCTCGCTGGCAGAAATGGGAACAGCTAGAACAATAAATGGTGAAGGGTTGAGGGAGATGATGTAATAGAGTTAGGTTCCTGTGACATCAGACATGTTTTCTGATGATGTCATCAAAAGGGCTACATTCAGTTGAGAAGCCAGAGGCTGAAGATAGATCCTTCAGTGACTGCAGATGGCAATGACTGGACAGATGGATGAGGGTGTTTCACTCCAGCTGGTAACATAGGGAATCTGATATTTCTAAATTATGTCACTGAGGGATGAAAAATAGGAGGTTTCCATTCCAATGGAAGAAGCTGAATAAATTCTGACAGTGCAACAATGAAGTAATATTTTTACAGACAGTCAGCCCACTCATCTGAAATTGTTAATACGAGGTTTTTGCTTAAGTAATTGTAGATCTACTATGAGTGTTTAAATGTGATTTATCACTTGATTTTTCCCTTGAAAATCATAACGAAATACATCAGTGTACCGTATGGTAAATTGGATGGAGTGGTTGAGCAGACTTCAGAGGTATCCAGAAAAAATTCTGGCTGCTGAACTCCTTACTATAGTTTCAAAAGGATTTAGTTTACATTTACTTTTTTTTGGCAATATTTTGCTCTCATTTGACCAAAGTTGTGCCTTAAAACCGATGAAGACATTTGATGTGTTGTCATTGTCGTAATGTAGGAAACATAGCAGCCAATTTGCATATAGCCAGCTCACACGGAGATCAAAACTAGGAAAATTGATGAAGGCATGGTGATAGACATGGTATACATAGACTTTAACAAGGCTTTTAACCTTGGCTGGCCCAGAAGGTTAAAGTATATGGGATCCAAGGTGTGTTGGCAAACTGGATCCAAAATTGGTTTGGTGATAGGAAGCAGAGGTTTTGGTCCTAACCTCTTTTGGAAAAATATTGGAAAGACATTTTTAATATTATTTCAACTGTATTGAATATTGATTTACAACCCCATCCTATTACTGCAATTTTTGGGTTACCAATGATGGATTATGGCCGTTTATCCGCTTCTGCTTGTCGTATGATTGATTTTGTTACATTAATGACCAAGAGATCCATTCTATTTAAATGGAAGGACCCTGTACCCCCTGCGACATTTCAATGGTTTTCTCAAACTATAACATGTTTAAACTTAGGAAACAAAAAGTAGGAGTGGTACTGTTGATCCTTCGCTTAAATTTGAGGAAGTTTCGTGTCCATTTATTCAATATTTCCATACGATATGAACAGACCTTTTTCGAATTCCCTTCAATAACCTTTGAATATAGAGGAGCTGAGCTGATGACATAAGAATGTGTTTTTTTTAATCGAAGAAATATCAGTCCAGTTTTTTTTCTCTGAAGTTTTTGGTTTGCTTTTGTTTAATATTATATTTTTTTTGATTTGGGGGTTTTCTCTTCATATAATTAAATTTCTTTTCAATTATTTTTTCCCATCATGTACACTTAGCAAGAATGTGGGAGGTCTAGATTATATATTTTACTCCTTGTGAGTATAAATATTAACTGTCATTATTGTTATCCCGATCTCTTTGTATCATATGTATAATTATTAATGTTATGTACATCAATTTGAATTAATTTGAAATTCAATAAAAAGATTGAAAAAGAAAGAAAGGAAGCAGAGGGTAGTGGTACTGGAAGTCTGTAACCAGTGGTATACCACAGGATTCAGTGCTAGGACCTTTGTTGTTTATCATACATACAGATAACTTGAATGAGAATGTAGGTAGTCTAATTAGTAAGTTTATTGATGGCATGAAAATTGGTGGAGTTGTAGAGAGTGAAGAAATTTTTCTAAGGATACAGAGGGAAATAGATCAGCTGGAAAGTTGGGTGGAGTTGGAATGGTGGCAAATGGAATCAAATCCAGATGGAATTTAATGCATTTTGGGATATCAAATACTGGCAGGACATATACAGTCAGTGACAAGGAGCTAAGGAGTGTTAATGTTCATAGTTCCCTGAAAATGGCGAGACAAGTGGATAGGGTAGTGAGGAAGGCATTTGGCATGTTGGCCTTCATATGCTGAAGCATTAAATATGTGAGTTAAGACGTCATGTTGCAGCTGTACAAACCACTTTTATTGTGTACAGTTCTGTTCGCCACACTATAGAAAGGATGTGGTAGTATTAGAAAATGCAAAAGATATTTATCAGGATGCTGCCTGGAATGGAGGGCTTTAATTACAAGGAGAAATTGGAGAGGCTGGGTTTGTTCACACTGGACCATAGGAGGCTGAGGGGGACCTCATCGAGGTTTATGAGGGACATAGATAGGGTAGGTAGTCAGAGTATTTTTCCCCAGGACATGGGAGTCTAAAACTAGAGGGCATAGGTTTAAGGTGAGAGGGGAGAAATTTAAAGGAGATCTCAAGTGCAAGTTTTTTTTTGCAAAGAGTGTGGTAGTTATTAGGAATGAGTAGCCAGAGAGAGGTGGTAGAGACAGATACATTCACAATGTTTAAAAGACGTTTGGTGGGTAATTAGATGGGAAGTAAAGGGATATAGGCCTAATGCAGGCAAATGGGATTAGCACAGGTAGGTATCATGGTCAGAATGGATGAGTTGGGCCAAAGAGCCAGTTTCTGTGCTGTACAGCTCTATATAAATAGCTAAATCATCTGTTTTCAGGTATTGAAGAACCAAAATAGGCTCTTCTGTTGAACCCTTGAAAATGCTCCAATTATATCAGCCCTCCCAGTGCTTCTGTAGTTCAATATTTTCCATAGAGTTATTCTTTCCATCTACTGATTACAAAAAGAGCACAAAAGGAATCAAGAGAACAAAAACAAAATCTCTAAAAAAAACCCTCTGGAACAATGGATGCTTTTCAAAAAAAAATCACATCAAACAGATTTTGGCCTTTTTAAAAATTGTTTCACCTGTTGCGGATGAGTCCACAATGTGATATCTTCCTGAACAGATGGCAAACTGTATGAGGAGTCATTTAAATCAATTAACACTGACTCAGAATGTGTGACAGCACTTTAAAGCAGTGTAAAAGACAGGCTGGAAGATCATATTGGGCATAAATGGAGCAGAGTCGCAGGAGTAATTCGTACCCAATTTTCCAACCCTCATTATGTGCTAGCAGGACCTATCTAAACCATTGTAAAACCTATTTATTTTAATCTGACAGATGTTTATTTGATATTTTGTGTATTTTTAGTGCTCCTTATACCAGTATGAAAAGGACAGTTTGAGTTATTGACTGATTAAGATAAGATAAGATATCTTTATTAGTCGCATGTACATCAAAACACACAGTGAAATGCATCTTTTGCATAGAGTGTTCTCAGGGCAGCCCGCAAGTGACGCCATGCTTCCGGCACCAACATAGCATGCCGACAACTTCCTAACCCATACATCTTTGGAATGTGCGAGGAACCCGGAGGACCCAGAGGAAACCCACGCAGACATGGGGAGAACGTACAAACTCCTTACAGACAGCGGCATGAATTGAACCCAGGTCGCTGGCCCTGTAATAGCATTGCGCTAACTGCAAAGCTGGGAAATGAATTCTGTAAAATCAGTAACGAAACCACTGTGGGTATAGCACAAGGGTGAAAGCTGAAGGAATGATGCATTTCACCATCAGTTTGTCTTGCTGTAATTTTTTTAAATTTCTACTATATTTTGCCAGCATTTCTTTGATATTTCCACTCCTGCCCATTGATTGTTTATTTGGGATATTTTGGTGCATTAACCATGTGTCAATGATCAATTATTCTTGTTATATTATGTGTAAGGACAACTGGTAGCCAGAATTTTGTTGTTTTAAATAGTCATGTTCTTGCTGAATGTCTGCTGCAATGAACATTAATCTTTTGGTTCTCCCAGGATGATGCAATAAATCAGGATATACTTCAATAACTTTCTAAAGGAATTAGATAATCATTAAGGAAATCTCAATGCTCCTCTCTTGTCTGCTATGCTTACATTCACATTTTATTTTTGTAGAACCAAGGAAAAGTCAACTTTTCAAATGGGATCCTTTATAGCAGTGGGTTCATTTTTGGGATGGGAGAGCCAATCTGTGAGAGAAATGTAGTCTCCATTTTATAGCACTGTCTTGCCTGCTTTGAAAACCGTGACTGAGGAGCCTTCAACACCTGATTCATCTCCAACTTTTTCTCTGTAACTGTAACACTGTATTCTACATACTGTTGTTGCTTTTCTTTTTGTACTTTCTCAATGTACTTCTGTTTTGAAATGATCTGTATGGATGGCATGGCAAAACAAAGTTTATCACTGTATCTCGGTACGCGTGACAATAATAAAACAAGTTATCAATTACCAATTACCAGCTTAAACAGCTCCATTTCCATGTGACTTAAAGACATCAGGAACTGATCTGGTCAACAATTAAGTAGCTCTTGCTCCATCTAATGGGAGTATGGGCCTTGCACTCAACAATACCACTGTACGAGTCAGTGAAAAAATACCTATACTGCTCAAGAACTTTTGCAAATCCAACTGATACCATGCCAATATTATGGTATCCCTGCCTGCCCAACATATAAAACCTATTGAACCATTCTGTATAATGTCACCAATCCCTTCAGTTTCCTCCCCGTATCCTTGTATCAGACTGTGCCCATCAAATTCATTCAGACTCTGCAGGGCCTCCCCAAGTGCATCCATGAAACGATGCTGCAGCTTGCCAAAAGAGCAAAAGAGTCAACTACTTCTGCATGTTGGAACTAACATTGAGTGCACCACAATTCATATCAACCATCATCCTCAGAGGCCAACCGTTTGTTTCAGTGATGATCTTGTAACCACTGCCATACTGCAATTCAGTATTCTACCACTGAGAAGGTGCCATTAATTTCTGAGACTGCCTATTGCTCGCAGCCTCCCAGTCGGTTCTGCAGCTGCTTTTCACAACAGTTCATGATCTTTGCCTTCTTTGGGTCTTGTGACTCAAAGATTTCCTGTCATAGATAGTTTCTGTCATCAAAGCAGACAAAGTAGGAGATGCTGTGTTTGGTTGCTCCAAATTGCTTGGCCAATAACCAGACTACAGAATTGCTTGGCCAATAACCAGCCTCACATTTTTCACTTCCATGGTGGAGGCCATACCTCCATATCCTTGCAAGTATTAAACCTTCTTGTCAGATAGTCCTGACTGAATTTTCTTCTCAAATCAGCCCACACACCAACCTGACATAAAAAGGTTCTGAAAGGTCTACAGTTGTCCATTGTGCAGGGCAAGCAACAGTGACCTCTCACACTTATCCAACACACTTGCCTGCTATCATTACCGCTCTTTCTAGAGAGCCCTGCTCTTTTCTTAAACATTGCACCTGATTACTATCTTGCTACTTCCTCAAGCAGCAACATCCATTCTTGTCACAAATAATAAAACATTTTAAACATCAAAAATATTTTAAAACAATTACACTTGAATTAGAACCATAGAACAATACAGCACAATACAGGCCCTTCGGCCCACCATGTTGTGCTGACCTTCAAAACCACTCCTAAGACTATCTAACCCCTTCCTCCCATATAGCCCTCTATCTTAAATTCCTCCATATGCTTATCTAACAATCTCTTGAACTTTACCAATGTATCAGCCTCTACCACCACCCCCAGCAGCGCATTTCATGCACCAACCACTCTCTGGGTGAAAAACCTCCCTCTGACGTCTCCCTTGAACTTCCCACCCATTACCTTAAAAGCCATGCCCTCTTGTATTGAAATTTAAACTCAGTTATTTAAAAAAAAGTTAGACACCTGATGCTCCTTAGTGCAGGTTCAACTGGCAGAGTGAAAATTGCTGAGAGTTGATGCTCTGCCACTGAACTCCAGTAGGCAAATACACTGGTAATGATCTCTCAAAAAGTTTTAGGGCTTCTCAGGAAAATTTACATCATGCTTTCTGATGTATCCTGGTTTTCTCCAAAACATTTTAATACAGACGACATAATTCCACTAAATGATTAAATAGTCAGTATCAAGTTTCCTTTTCTCATCCATACCCTTCACGGTAGCATAGTGGTTAGCATAATGCTTTACAGCGCCAGCGACCCGGGTTCAAATCTGGCCACTGTCTGTAAGGAGTTTGTACGTTCTCCCCGTGTCTGTGTGGGTTTCCTCCGGGTGCTCCGGTTTCCTCCCACATTCCAAAGACGTATGGGTTAGGAAGTTTATGGGCATGCTATGTTGGTGCTGGAAGCATGGCGACACTTGTGGGCTGACCCCCCAAAATCACTACGCAAAAGATGTATTTCACTGTGTGTTTCGATGTACATGTGACTAATAAAGATCTTATCTTTATCTTAAAATCCATCTGTCATTTCTTATGCATCCAGTTAATAGTCCAGTTCTTTGTTGAATGGTTTCATTGAAATTTGTAATGCATGCACAAAATTCAGATGATGGTGACTTCACTTAAAATTCTCTCAAACATATTCACAGGTACATTACTGGCTACTATTGTGTTTATTAATTAACACATCCAAAATAACTGATCAGATCATTAACCTGTTTCTGATTATGTGACTTTTCTGTGCAGAAATGAATTGCCAGGTTTCCCCAACAATTTAGTGACTGCACACCAGAAACACATTTGGTAATGTCTTGAATCAGAGAAGTTTGTCCTCAGCACTTGAGCTAATCTGCTGTGGAGATTGAAATCCTTAGACTTCAATATTTATTGAGGCCATTTGGCCTGTTGTATTCTGCACCAGCTTTTTGAATGTTCAACTGTGCTTCATCCAAAACCCCTGTGGTTTGCTTATAATCTTGTTTATTCCTCTTGCTGCTGTTCAGCTTGCAACTCAAGTTATTTATGGGATCATCATATAACACCTTTTCCAGAATGAAGATATTTCTTCTCACCTTCCCATATCTATTTTCCCAATGATTTTAAGTAATTTGTCTCTGCCGATTGGCCGACTTCTGCTCCTTTGTCTTTTGGTCTTATAGGTTAGGGTGAGAAGGTGGGAGAGTGGGGTGAAATGGGAGAATGGGTCAGCTCATGATAGAATGGTGGAGCAGACTCGATGGGCTGAATGGCCGACTTCTGCTCCTTTGTCTTATGGTCTTTTGATCCACTTGCCAGATGTACTAGTTTTTTGTCTCTCTGTTCAGTTGAAACTCTCATTGTCTTATTTGGCTATCTTCTGATCTCTTAGTTCCAAGGAGAGCAGCCCTGACTTTGCCAATCACTCTTCAAAACTCAAGTCACTTATCCCTGATAACATCATAATGAATCTCTTCCGAATCATTTCTGAGGGCCTTAAATCCATCTTGAAATGTAATGCTCAGAGTTGTCCATAATACCATAGCTGAGGCCTAACCATTATTTAAAGAAAATATTGTCTGATATTCTTACTTTTATTTTCAATGTTCCTATTCATAAACTATATTTAACCATCAACTTACTTTGCCATCTTTTTAGATTTGTGCACATGGACACCAGGGTCCTATCACAGGACTGCACAATTGTACACATATCTTTGCTATCTTTCTGCCCATTTCTCCTCTAGCACACTGAAGCTTACCATTATCCTCATCACTATTATTTTTACAAGTTTATTATTTGCAAACTTTACCCCAGCCGTGGCCATTAATGAAAACTGAAATAAAGCTGATGCTCGAGGGGGGGAGTTGGGGGTGGGGGGAGGGGAGAGGGAGAGGAGGTGGGTTGGGGGGGGTGGTCTGCAAACCACCTGCCAGACCAAGAAACATCCACTACTCTTTGCTTCATGTCACTGGGCCAATCCTGCATCCATACTGCTACTTCCCCATCAATTCCATGTGAAGTGGTGAAATGTGCAATATAAATGCAAACATACTTTTCTTTAGAAACTTGTTGTCATCACAGAATTCATTGGTAGAAATGTATCATAATTGTAAGCCACTGCAGTCCACATCAGGCCAAGTCTCCAGCCTGCTGTCCATAATTATATCAGACAGTGATGATTACGATGTTTGGAAGGAACAGTACCTCATTGGTTTTGAGTGACTTTGATGTGTGCAATTTGGCGAATGGCAGTGTGTGCACATGAAAAGTAGTTCATTGTCTGGGAAGCTTATTGAGAAGTTTCATCTTCATTTTTAAAGTAGATTATTGAACATATTGAAAATACTATCAGACTGTGGAAATTTGTGTATCTAACCCGACTAAATCAGTAATACCGTATTGTCAGGAAAATCACCAGGTGGAAAAATCAATTATCTTGTTGTATGCATCCCTGGGCACATCAACATAAAAATTATCAAGAAGCTATTAATTTCCTGTATCACCTTTATGCTGGTTATTGATGAAAATGTTGCACTACTAAGCATTCAAGATGTTTATCATGTTTTGTCTGAAGCAAGATGGAATTAACATGGACCTCCTGAGGTGCAACAGTTTACAGTTGACGTGTGTAAAGTATCAATCTAGATGTTAGTTCTCAGCTGAAGAGCCATTATTCTCACAGATGAGGGTATTGGCAAAACAAATGCATTTTTAGCAGTTACACAAATTTTTATTCACTGCAAGATCTGGTGTAGCTCTGTGTTGATTGAAAGCCATTGACATTTTTCTTTTGGACATTGTTAAAAATGCAATTCCCACTTTATTAAGCGTTTGTTTCCTCTTCCTTAGCTAAACATTATTTCAAAGAGTAAGCAGAAAAAAGAACTGCCCACCACCACTAAAACTCTGCAGAGCAAATTGATGAATTTTCAGATAACATTTTGAGGAAATATTCAACAATGAAAATGCATCAAAGTTACCATTTAATGTGTGATGGTGATTTAATGGCTGTTTGATTTGTGGGAAGGAAAGCGATCCAATGCTTTGAAGTTTTAAGAAAGAAAGAGCACTGGATCTAAAAATTCTTCTCAGGCTGTCCCTTAGAATTGAGGATGACTTGCTTCCACCACAGTTTTGAGGTGCTTACTGAGGCCAATATTGGAACCACAGGCTCTTGCACAGATGGGGTAAGTGGTGGCCAATGGAGTGGTGGGTGGATATTTTGTGAGGTGTTCACTTCTTCTGTTACTTATGTAGGGCCTCTGTGTCCTCCCAATTCATGACCTTAAGGTTCTCAATATCATCCTGAATATTACTTCTCCATTTTAAGAAGTCATGGGCCAGAGATTCCCAAGAATCAACAGGGATTTTGCATTTTTTTCTGGGAGGCTTTTAGCATGTCCTTAAATCTTTTCCTCTGTCTGCCTGGTAATCTCATCCCACAACATGAGGGAGTCTGGTGTCAGACATGTGAATGATGTGACCCACTCAACGTAGCTGATGGAGAGTAACTAGGGCCTCAGTACTGGGAGAGGGCACTGTCTTGATCTTCAAATACCGTTTTCCTCAATTTTAAGATTAAGATTGGTCCTTATTAATCACATGTACATCAAAACACACAGTGAAATGCACCTTTTGCGTAGAGTGTTCTGGGGGCAGCCCACAAGTGTCACCACGCTTCTGGTGCCAACATAGCATGCCCACAACTTCCTAACCCATACACCTTTGGAGTATGGGAGGAAACTGGAGCACCCAAAGGAAACCCACGCAGTCACGGGGATTGAACCTGGGTTGCTGGCGCTGTAATGGAGCCCGGACTGTAGAGGGTCTGGGAGCTAGAAAGGCCTCACCTCAACATTGGGTCACACCTGCTCTCACCCCTCCTCCCCCCACAATGAACTCTCACTTCAAGTTAGAATTGAAGAAGTTTTGTACCTTCAAAAATAAAATGCTCAAAAATATTGTTTCTCCACCAGACAAAATTTAATAGCTGAACAGAAAACAGTAATGAAATCCTTAATTAATAATATGGAAAAAAGGTACCCCAAACCTGCTTCCTTTCCATGCTGATGGAGTTCCACTTCATAACAATAACTTGCATTTTATTTAGTCTTTAAAGAGGAACAAAACCCAAAACGTTCTAAATGGTTAAGAACATAGTCTTTTACGTTGTGTCTATTGAAAGGGATGTGCTTCAGGTGGGCAAATTGTGCGATTTATTGTCTGAGTAAAGCTCCTTTCCAAAAGCATGCCAGTTGTGATTTTAAGTGACAATCAGGAAATGCATCTTAATCTATGAAAGAGCGCTTTGTCATTTAGATCCAACAGGATTATGGGTAATTGTTAATGGGCTGCAAAATTTCCTAATCTGCTTATTTTACTGCGTTGTTGAACAGCTTTACTGTGGCAGATTTTTAAAGGCTAATTAACTTTCCTTTATCTGTCTCTGGGTTAACTAGATGCTGCATTTTTAAAGCTAATTGGCAAAAGAACCAGAGAGGGGAGGGATGTAGAGAGATGTTTTTACAATGCATGTGTTATGATCTGGAAAGCACAGCCTGCAAAGGCAGCTGAAGCAATTTCAATTGTAATTGTCAAAAAGAAACATTTGAATTGAATTGGATTACAACTAATCTTGAATGCACAGAGTTAGATGGAAATCAGCTGAGATCTAGCTGAATGGCAGAGCAGTCATGAGGAGTTTAATAGTCTGTTCCAATGTCTAAAGAAGGGGGGAGATGACACAGGCAAATTGGTCTGAACCAACTCCTTCAGCCACATATAATTTTGTGATTCCATGCACCCAAACCCAACTCCTGCCAGGCAGTTGATAAGAGGTTGTTAAAGGGGGCAACCTCCCTTTTAGCAACTCAGAGATGAATTCACAACCATGCATCTAAGGATGGAGCTGGTCTGTTGCCTTCTGCTATTCCACACCCTTTAAAAAAGAAGTTAAGCCATTAAAAGCTAATATTCTTTGCTATTCCCCATATCTTATTTATAGACATCATCAATGACTCTGGATTGAGCAAGCCTCATGAATATGTATCAGAACATTTTACAAGATGGTGTTGCTTGGCTTCAGACCCAGAAAAATCCCTTTATTTGTCCAGGGGGCTGTGTTTCTGTGGCTACCAATATTTGTGTGAACCTTCTATTTCCTTAGTAGGAAACTGAAAATGTTAAACAACAACAAACGGATAATTTAGAAATGTAATAATTTAAGATATGAGTACTGGAAGAGCAAAATTATTACTGCCCAGTCAGACGTTGGCAGTAATTGGTTAAAATACATGGTCAGTAGTCAAGTATCACAGAAACGAATCTTGGTTGTAAATTAAAGCTAAAACAGCTAACCAATCCAATTAAGACATATTTCTGTTTAATTGCTTTCCTCCATAGGTTTGTTTACAGAAACACATTTCCTCAAAATGATATCTGTTTGCAGAGCTGGAATGTATCTGAATTCGATGCTGAAACAGTTGAAGAACGTATAGACAAAATCATTCCGGGTCATTTTGCCTTTCAGGAATATTGGTTGTTCAGGTTGCTCAACATTTTAGTACAATTGGGCAGATTGCATTCAGTTCTTGGTACTTGAAAAATACAAATGTGGATTTATAAATGACATAGGGTTCTGTGTGCAGGTTCTTTCTTTGTTGCTCTTGCAGTACTGGCACTCTTGCAGGTCTGGCTGACAATTCCAAGGAATAACTGTGGTTTCTTTTTATTTTTTAGTACCAGTTTCTTCATTGAAAAATATCCCTCATTATATCCAAAAGAGTTTTATTTTTGTTGGGATTATTCTATTATCTTTACTGGTATAGATAATAGTGTTCAAATGTAAGTCAAAATCAAAAAAAAACTGCAGAGGTGTATTCTCTAACTTGAAACATCGACTCTGTTTCACTTCCCACATATGGGGCCTGACCTGCTGAATATTTCCAGCATTTTCTGTTTTTGTTTTAGTGTTCAACATGGTTCACCATATCAGTGTGCCATGTAATGTCCAAGAAATTTGATTACTTCTCGGAAAAACAGTGAGATTGACATCATATTGAAAATACACTCCTAGTGAAGTCGGCAAGTAGTACATGGTGTTCTGATCTGGTCAGGATAATTATAACACAATGGCCTGGAAATTACATTGTGTAATGCATTGCACAACTGAAGATGTATTTACTATGGAGTGAAGAGTGATAAGTGTCATTTCTAGATCCTTTTGGATCACCCCAGAAATTTGAACAAACATCTCTTGAGATGCTTGTATGCCTGATGGGACTTCCATATCAGATGTGCATCAAATCATGCCGTTCCTTGTGGAACATTATCACTGGAGCATTGCCAGGGAAATAAAACTATGTTATCCCAGGACCAGTCGTAATTGGGCTCTGTCAGAACAATTTGGTGTTCAGTTTAATACAGGAGTGTAACTTTACCAAAGTAATCCAATACTAGCATTTTATCCTTTTGCCCCCCACAGATTTTGCCTCAACCCCCTCCTCAGTCCAGGCCTTGACTCCCTCTCCATGCTTAATCTCTCCTGCCTGCATCCCCCACTCCACCTTCCCTATTGAAACCCCGCAACCCACCCTATTCTCCTCCATGAAGGCTTCGATCACCACCAGAATCTCTCCCTAGGTGTTATTTGGTCACTCGTTCAATAATGGCTGAGGAGGCATCAACAAAAGTGTTGATCCCTAGAAGCCCAACGTAGAAACCCAATTTCGTTCCATAGATGCTGCCTGACTTGCTGAGTTCCTCCAGCATTTTGTGTGTTGCTTCAGATTTCCAGCATCAGTCGTCTCTCTTGTGTCTCCTTAGAAACCTAATAACTACTTTGAACAAGGGGAAAAAGAAGAAAAAAAAGAAAATGCTGGAAATATTGAATAGATGGAGAGGGAAAAGCATGACATTTCAGGCTGATGATAGTCTGTATTCAATAAGATGAAAGTAGCAGCAAGAAATTTGGAATGAAATCAGGAAAAATAATATTGTGAGTACATAGTATGTTCTTAGCATCATTTGGAAGGACACCTGTTGTGAAATTAATCTCAATTGCATTGGCTGCACTTTCCATGTTTAGTACCTACTTACTTATCTAGCAATATTCAGAATTTGTTTCAAGGGCACTTTCAGCTGCTTGAAGCTTATACTTATACTTGGATTAACTCACTTATACTTGGATTAAAACATACCTTCAAAAAAGCATTCAGGGCAAGGACCAGAACTGATCCAGGAGATGCCAGAGGTGGCTGGAGGCTGTAACCTTGTTTTGGATTCTGCTGCATTCTTTGTGAGTAAAAGGCCAGACTGAGTTGGATCTGACCCATCACCAGGACTCTCTGTCCACAGTTTCTGCCTACCCACATTTGAGGGTCTGTCAGTGCTTGGGGGCAGGGGTTAGCCAGCAATTTATAGCGAGGCTTTAGAAATGAGTAGGCTTCAGGTGGCCTACTATGTGATGCATTGCACAATTGAAAATGTATTTACCATGGAATGAAGAGTGATAAATGTCATTTCTAGATCATTTTGGCGGTGGTGGGGGTTTGGGGGGGGAGGGTGCAGGCAGAACTTTGTCTTCCATCAAAGTCAGGATTGTAATTTAAATGTTTTCAATTTCTCATGTATTCACAGCCTCAGGGAAACCCAGAGTTGGAATGGAGCAACAGGTGCATTGGTGTCCATCATTCAGGGTGCCATGGGCGTACAATGAGTGCACTGGTCAAACCTGTGGAGCAGCAACTAAATGCCTGCGGCTCCCAGTGGAACCACCACCCACAGCTGGCATAATTTGATCCAATGGTAGTTCACCTAAGACAATGTCAAAATGAGCCCATTTTAAAAAAAATGAAAAGATGTTAATTTATTGTCTGTTTAGTGCTCTTCTGGCAATTTCTACCCTTCTAATCATTAATTAATGGGCATGAAGAACATTAATGTGTTAGGCTTTCATGGTGGCTAATTACTGGATTAGTAATCCTGAGGGCAGGACAAGCAATCTAAGAACCTAACATCCAACTTCACCATGGTGACTGTGCAATTTAAATTGTTATTAATCTGGAATTTAAAAAAAACACTTCGTTAGTAATGGTGACCTCAAAAATTAGATTGTTGTGAAAGCCCATCTGATTCATCATGATTGTTGAGAGGAGAAAATCTCTGTTGTAGGGTTACATATGGGTCTGGCCTGTATGTGACTCTGAACTGACTAATATGGTCTGAATAGGTCCAACAAGCCACTCAGACTAAGGGCAATTAGAGATGAATACTGGCCTTAACAGCAATGCCTAAATCTTGAAAACAGACTGAGTAAAAAAAAATTAGAAACCCTTTGTTTGTGCCCTGATGCAGGACCTCGACCCGAAACATCAACAATCCCTCTCCCCTCACTGAGCTCAACCCACTGAGTTCCTCCAGCATCTGCAGTCTCTTTCATATCCTCCTTTGTGGCTGTCATGTTTCTCCATGAGGAATTCTTACAATTGAGAAATATTTTACTGCAGGTTGGTTTTGGAACTCATTCAAGATGTTAAAATCTAGGTGGTATGCTTATCTTTGTTTTTACTATCCTTGGCCATTTTAACACTGTCTTTTTTTTGGAAGTTCTACAGCGATAGTGCAGGAACACATGGATTAGAGCATGAGTAGGCCACTTGGGCCCTTGAGACTGTTCCACTATTTAATAAGACTGTGGCTAATCTGATTGTAACCTCAACTCTGCATTCTGATCTAACCCCAGTACCTTGCTAAAGGCCTTGCTTATCAAGAATCCATCTATGTCTGCTTCAAAGTATATCTGAAGTGCTTCCACCAACCTTTGAAGAAGAAACTTCCAAAGACTCACAACCCTCAGAGCGAATATAGTTTGTCCCATCTGCCTTAAAAGGGTGACTCCTTGTTTTTAAGTAGTGATTCCTGGTTCTAGATTATCCCAAGGAAACATCCTCTCCACATCCATCTTGACAAGATCCCATGGGAGTTTATGTGTTTCACTCAGGTTACCTCTCACTTTTCTAAACTAAAAGTGAATATACAAGCATAGACTGTCCAGCCTTTCCTCATAAAATAACCCACTCACTTCAGGTATCTGTCTAGCAAACCTTCTCTGAACTGCTTCCAGTGTATTTACATACACCCTTAAGGATACAATAAGGAGACAATACTCCAGATGTGATCTTAACAATGAAACATAACCTTCCTAATCTTTTATTCAATTCCCCTAGCAGGCAACAATTGCATTCTGTTAGTTTTCCTAATTGTTTGCTGTCCCTGCATATCAACCATTTTTAGATTATGCCTTAGGTCACCCAGATCCCTCTGCATCTCAGAGCTCTCAATCTCTGAACCACTTAGATGATATGCTTCTTTTATATTTTCCTACCAAAATGGACAATTTCACATTTTCCCACATTATACTTCATTTGCCAAGTCACTTAACCCATCTATATCTCTTTGTAGTTTCATTATGTCCTCCTCACAACTTTTCTTTCATATGTTATTTATATAAATTGTAAGAAGTTGAGGCCGCAGCACTGATCCATGTGGCACTTATCACACTTTGCCAACCAGAAAACTCATTTATGTTTATTCTCTGATGGAACTGATCTGGGAGATCAACCACAGTTCTATTGCTAGGCAATTGTGGTTAGGAACTTTAGGAACACTGGTTGGGAGAGAAGCCTCCATCAATACTTATGTACAACCCCCTCCCTCGGGAGATGAAACCTAGATTATTATTTCTGCAAGTCCTGATCACATCCACTCAAAGGTTTTCCATCTGCGAGTCCCACCTCAGAGCTGATGTCTATGATATGCAATGTTTTGGAATCTGAGCTGCAATCATCAGATGCAGTGACAGAGTGTTTTCACCTTTACTACCTTTTTAGCCAGGTTGAATTTCCCAAATATTCAAGAGAGGGTAAGGTAAGTTGAGAGGGAGGTGAGACATCCATGCTTAGACTGTCTGCAGCTAATCAGAAGAGACTGTAGGGTGGATGAAGACAGATCGTTGAGTCATAGATTCATTACAGTACCAAAGGAGATCAATCAGCCCATTAAAGCCATGCTAGCTCCCTGGAGAACAATCTATTTGGTGCCAATCTCCTGCTCCTTCCTCATAGTCCTGCAACTTATTTTCACTCAGTCCAATACTTGTTAGAAAGCTCTGATTCTGTTTCTACGACTTTTACAGACAGTGATTTCCAGAAAACTGTGTAAAGATGTTTTGCCACATGTATCTCCCTCAGTGTCTTTTGCTCATTGAATTGCGGTTCTCCAGTCCTTGAACTATCTTCTAATGGGATGTTAGAAGGATAATGAGCTTTGAGTAGACCAATGTCTTCAATTGCCTCAGTGCCACCATTGGCCATGGGCTCTACTGGCCTCTTCAATAATATTCAGCATTGTCACCTCCAAAGATCTACAAGATTGCAATTGCACTGAACACGCTAGTATGCTGCTGTTGGTATCAACCATGCACCTCCTTGACCTGCAAGAGAGAGAGGTGTGTGTGAGTGACAATGCAATATGCTTGGATGATATGGCAGACATAGTTGAATAGCTAGCATTGTGTGCAAACTGTGAGTGGAATTGTGTAATGTGTGTGGGGCCATTAGGGGTGAGGATGATATAAATGCTGGGTCTGAGTCTGAGTCCTAATGTATAGAACTTGTTGGTAAAACAGTGATGGTGGTGTGGTGCCCTGAATAGTGTGTAAGACTGGTAGCGCACTTGGTGGGAAATTTGATAATGAATATGTGAAGTTATTGCACTTTTTCCTGTACTGCTCTGGGATCTGTGGCTGCTTCCTAGCATTGGCTTCCTTCTCTACATCTGCGTGGGCTTCTTGACTGTCTGTGGGTGGACATCTCTGCTCTCCAGGGCCTCCAATATTCTGAATGCCTGTGCCTGCCTATAATTAGCTATGGCTCCTACTAAACTCCAAAGATGTGTGCAATGACTTTATCATCATTTCCATCAACAAAACACCTTCCCTTTAAGAGGTTTAAGAACTTTACTCAGTACTGTTTAGCTTGACCTGGCACTGGTTAATCAAGAAAATGGCATTTGAAGTGGTGCACGAGGACAAATATATTTGAACTCTTCCTTTATCACTGGGTCAAAATCCGGGAACTTCAGGCAATGTAGGAATGCCAATGCAGAAACATTGTTTAAAAAGAGGAAAAGATTAACCTGCCATTCAACCTAAACTTGGTGCCTGATAAAGGAAAGAATATTTTAAGCTGAATGATAATATCATCGACCCCACTCAGCCCTGAGTGTTGTGAACTAATACATTTGGGGTAGGCAAAAGAGGCAAGGCAATAATAAATGGTTGGATATTGAGAAATGTCAGGTAACATTGGGATCATGGAGTTTATGTCGGACAGATAAGGTGGTTATGAAGGCATATGTGATACTTGTCTTTATTGGCCAAGGGATAGGATAGAATAGAAGAGCAGGGAGGTCGTGCTAGGACTGTATAAAACAGTAGATCACAAACCTACAATTAAGTTACATCTTATGTTCTAAAATATATCTGGTGACTGCAGGTCTTTCTGAATACGCTGATTGTGTTATTCCAACCTGCTTTGATTGAACCATTTTTATCCTGTTTGTCCATGAGGAAGTGCCATTCTGTTTCATGTTTTGTCACATCAAAATGTTTTGATTGGGAGAAGTCTGGATTTATCGGCTTATGAAAAGTTGATGAATGAGTTCTGATGTTTAACACTTTCAAAGATCGCTGGAGACAAATCCAGATTTGGTGGAGTCATGCTTGTTACTTCTACATTGACCTATAAATCTCATTGATAACCAGATCATAGGAGTTTAAAGAAGGAAACTCATAGTTAAATTCAAGATCTATCTTAGTTGCATTTATATGAATGGCTACTCTGACATTTCCTTCAGCTCATCGTCTCTTTCAAAAGTTCATTATAAAGCCCCCTGGTTCCTCACAGTATGCTGCAATATTGGTCATTTTTTACGCGTGAAAGCCCAAGACCTTTGTAGTCCAACCACCAACTCCTTTAATGTAGGTTTAATTAGATGCATTCTTGCTGCAGGTTTATTACACCTGAGTGTGTCAGAAAAGATTTATGACAATATTGTTAGAACTCAAGAATCTTATTTTTGAGGAGAGATTTGAAAGGTGGGTCAAATTGCCTCCTTTTGTTCCATGTATTCCATGATTCTATGGCCTAGAAATTCATAATGTCATAGAGTTACACAGTGCAGAAACAGGCCCTTCAGCCCAACTTGTCCATGCCAACCAAGGTGCCTATCTAAGCTAGTCCTATTTGCCTGCGTTTGGCCACATCCCTTTAAATCTTTTCTATCCATATACCTATCCAAATGTCTTTTAAATGGTATAATTGTACCCACCTCTATCACTTCCTCTGGCTGCTTGTTCCATATACCCACCACCCTCTGTGTGAAAAAGCTGCCTCTCAGGTCCCCTTTCCCCTCTCACAACCTATGGCCATTAGTTTTGGACCCCCCCCCCTCCACCCTGGAGAATGACTGTAACTATCTACCCTATCCATGCTGCTCATGATTTTATAAACCTCTATAAGATCACCCCTCAGCCTCCAGGAAACCAGTCCCAGCCTATCCAGCCTCCTTATAACTCAAGCCCACCAGTCCCAGCAATATCCTTTTGAATCTTTTCTGCACCCACTCTAAATACATGAATAGGCAGGGAATAGAGGGGTATGGACCGTGTGCAGGCAGATAGGAGATGCACCTACCACTCTCTGTATAAAAGAACTAGCCTCATAAATCTCTTTCACACAATAGTGGCCTAACCAATATTTTATACAGCGGCAACATGACTTCCTGACTTTTATTCTCAACACCCCGGCCAAGTATGTTTGTGTTGCCTTTTTGAGGGAGCTATGGACTTCAGCACCCACCTTCACCCCAACCCCTCCAAGAACCCTCTGTATATCAACGCTCCTAAGGGTCCTTCCATTTACTGTATGCTTTCCTCTTACATTTGACCTCACACTTGTCCGGATTGAACTCCATCTGCCATTTCTCAGCTCATATTTCCAACTGATCTATATCCTGCTGAATCCTTTAATAACCTTTCTCACTGGACACACCTCCACTGATTTTTGTGTTGTCTGCAAACTTATTAATCAGCCCATCTCATTTTTGTCCATATATATATATATATATATATATATATAAAGCAATAATTACAGTAATAAGCTTGACAAAAATATATTTTAGTATCGCTCTTGTAATTCTACTTTCACAAATTCTGTGATGATCCATAGTTTATTTAAAGGAAAGCTTTTTGTTTGAATTCAATGCACTCTACTGAAGAATGTCAGAAGTCAGCAAATCTATCATTTCAGCTCCAACCTCATTAAAAATAAGGTGCTGGAAACCCACTATTAAAAAAATACTGTGGTACATTTTATAAACAGATTCATAAAAGATTATAGAAGGATTACATTCATAATATTTTCAAAAACTACTAAATTCTTTTTGAAGAAGTAAATGTACCTGGAGACTCAGTTAAGATCTATTATACATATTAGGCATATGTTGGTTTTTAACATGCCTTTAAATAATCAACATTTACATTACTTTTATAAATCAGTTTGGAGAAGTATTATTCTGCACTGATTTGATCATGCTTTTTGAACAGCATCCTTGGGGTTTTGAATTGATATTATGTAAATACAAATTAATAGGTAAACCTATTTAAACTAAATATAGGCTTAGATATTACTTACAATATTGCAACAGAGAAACACTTAAATAGGTTCATTTAGGTTCTGAAACATTAGTAATATCAAACCTGAAACATTAACTTTGTTTCTTTTCACAGGTGCTGCCTGACTTGTTGTTTCCAGCATTTCCTGTTTTTATTTCAGATTTCTAGTATTTGCAGATTTTTGACTTTCATGTATCATTTATTCCAACTAAATGCTGAGCTACAAGGTAACTTGGTTAATGCCTTTGCTAAAACAGCAAAGTGAGGAAGCTTATATCAATCTATATTGACAAAGAAATTTTAAAACAAAACATAGCATCTTATTAATTTATTGGTTTATTAGTTTGGCTCAGTTGGAAACAGTCATATTTATATCAACAAGTTGTTGTTTTAAAGCTTACACAGATTTTTGTTTCCAAATTTATGCTGCCTCTCAAATTCAGTACTTAAAGAGTGTTGCTCTACAGTGTAGGTGAAATTTTATACTGAAGGCCTATCACATCTAATAGATCTGTTTAAAAAATTCCATGCTGCAATTTAAAGAGCAATGCTCTGTCGCAGTGTCCCGGGCAATATTCCTGTGTGAAACAAATGGTCATTTATTTCAAAGCTATTTGTGCAAAATGCTGGTGCTGAATGGCTGCCTTGTTTGCCTAGATAAAATTCACTGCCCCTCGGAGCAATTAAATTAGATACTGCGGATGCTGACAATCTGATAAACAAAATAGAAAGTACTAAAAGTTAAAAGTTTGGGAGAGGGGAATTATTGGTAGCCACCTGTGTTATCTCTAACTTTTTCCAGTTTTGTGAAAGGTCATCAACCTAACGCATTAACTCTGCTCCTCTATTCTCAGGTGTGGCCAAATCAACTGAGCATTTCCAACGTTTCCAGTTTTTATAAAGTAATTATTTCTATTGATGTAAGTGCAAACATTACATTGTTATCATCAGCACAAAGATTTAAGTAGGTCAGTTATTCCAAAGAGTAATGCCAACGAAAGCTTTCTGACCCAGATATTCAACTTGATTTACAGCAATTCCCAAGAAATGGTTCAGCGACCATTTACTCCTGACACCTCTGGGTGAATTCTTCAAAAAGGTAACATTAGTCATATGATATACCCACCCAGATATGGGTAGGAATATTATAATTAGATGTACGTAGTGGGAATATACCATATGAATTATCTTCTATTATTTTGCATGTCAGCAACATGGGTGCAAGAAATATATATCTTGTTCTTGACAACTAGTGTTTACTTCATGGGACTGGTTGGGATGGTGCTATAGGGGTGTAAATGTGGTGAGATAAGAACAATTCAGATTAAAGTCTCAGGAAGTCTACTCAACAAGGCCACATGTAGACTATCAGCCCATTCTCCATGCAACCTCATTTAAGCTCCTATGCAATAACTGCACATTCCATTAACATTATTTAGTTGATTCTGACTCTAGAAGCTATTCAGGGGTCCAACACATATCCCTGTGCTCTTATCCTTCAGACAATATTGCAGTCAAGTGGATGATGTATTACAACAGAATTTAAAGGAATAGCCACCAACCATATTTATGCAAATAAAATGAAAAAAAAATGTATTTGGGCATTGAGATCAATAGCAAGGAATCTAATAACAGGAATTGTGGTGAAGGGGAATATTTTTCTTTAATGTTTATTAAAATGAGACATGAAGGAAATGATCAAAATTTTGAGTGGTTCTTATCAGGAAAATATAACTCTGCTATCATGTAAATCAGTAATTAGTTGTCTTGGATTTGTATCCAAAATGTGAAATGCCTCAATGAAATAATAGTGAAAATAGAATCCACAATCAAATTTAGAAGAGAAATTATAAATACTTATAAAAGAAAAATATAAGGCATTGAAAATGGATGTGCAAAGATTTGTAAAAGTAACAAGCTGCTTGCCTCTCTGTCTCTATTATCCATTTGCTTATGTATAGAACAATTAGTTAATGTAATTTTAGTCAGTTTTCCTTGTACTATCTGCACTTTCTTGGTGCCTTAGGTTGATGGAGCATTAGAAGGGGAAGATCCTGATCCTTGTGATAGATGTATTTTGCTCTGCTTTATAGATGGTTTCCTCTTTAATCTCTTCATGGTACTGAGGCCATTCTTTGGCTTTATCCCCATAGCTCTGCAAATTATTTCCCTTCTTCCCCTGCACAGGCTACCCCTGAACACAAAGATAATACATATGGAGGGGAAAGCTTCAGATAAATGCAGGTATGGAGGACATAAATGTTGACTGGGATGTTGTGTAACCCCCTTCCACTCAGTTACCTTAGAAGAGTCCACAGCCAGATGTCTGGTAGAAAGCTATTGTGGTCTGTTGCCAGCCAACTCTTCTCAAGTTCTCTTTCATGACTGAATTGAGGATAAAAGACTACTTTGGGGAAGATTATCAATTGAGCAAACAACGGCTATTGCCAGCAGAGATGGTGTGTCACCTCATGACTAATGACATTAAGTCTTTATTCTGTGGTTCTCAACCCTTTCATGAGTGGGAACAGATTCCCTTTATTTACTACATCCAGACTGATAATAATTCTGAGCACATGTATAAAATCTCCTTTCAACTCGAAAGTGATTAGCGCGACGCTATTACAGTGCCAGCGATCAGGGTTCGATTCCCGTCACTGTCTGTAAGGAGTTTGTGCATTCTCCCATGTCTGCGTGGGTTTCCGCTGGGTGCTCCGGTTTCCTCCCACATTCTAAAGACCGATGGGTAGGTTAATTTGGGGTTTAAAATGGGTGGCGTGGACTCGTTGGGCTGGAAGGGCCTGTTACCACGCTGTAAATAAAAATTTTCCTATCATTTCTTCTTTATAAATAGAATGGTATAACAATTATCAACACATGTAGCTTCTCCATTGGCTCAGTTTGTAATTTGCCAGAAAGGTCTCTAATCTATGCGAAATTAAATAATTGTGATTGGACCACAGTACATGCAGTACAATTAGGTGGTGGTAATGGGAACCATTAGGGGAGAGGTGAATGGCAGATGGAACCAGAACCAGATGGAGGAGGGGGAAAGCCTGTGGGTGAAGTGTGTGTGGATGGAACCAGGAAGGGGAGGTGGACAAAGATGGGTGATGGGGGGCTGGAGGCAGTGGGGGTGGGAAAGTGGTCAAAAATGGGAGGACTAGAGGAGGATCCAAAGGAGAGAGGTAGGGGGAAGGAGATGTTCACATTATCACCTCCTTTACTTATCAGAGTCCAGCACTGGTAGCCCTTCGTGTTCCTGCTTATCACCCTCCAGCAGCTGTCTCTGCCCTTCACACTCCTCTCCCCAAACCTTGCTCCATCTTCCTCTCATTTTTTTCTCTTTGTCTGCCTCCACCTATCATCCACCTGCCACCGTCTCCCAGCTCCATCCCCAACGCCTCCCCTCCCCCGGTGCAATCTGCCCATCATCTTTCACCCCTCCTCAGTCCACCAATCACCTCAGGCTCCTTTCTCACCATTCCCCCTCTCCTTTTTATACTGGCCATGTCCCCTCTCCACTCTCAGTCCTGATGCAGAGTTTCAACCCGAAACATCGACAATTCCTTTCTCCCTACATATTCTGCTCAACTTGCTGAGTTCATCCAGCAGATTGTTTGATGCTTCAGATTCTAGCATCTACAGTCCCTTTTGCCTCTATACATATATATTACTTGCCAGAGCTGGATAAATGAAATTCAGTACAAACTGCTTTTGGATTCCATTATATATTCTTCTGGCTGTGCATAGCTTTTAAGAAGTACTGAACAGAATAGCCAAGTTCAGAGCAGCAGCATTTTGCATTTGATATTCCTTATCAAATCAGTCTACCATCTGCAGTAGTGGTCTTGTGCATTATTTATTATGGTCAGTATTATTGTGATCTGTAGATGATTTTAGCATTAGACAAAACTGAGATGATTCAGAAACTTTGTAGAGAGTTCTGCAGGATGATCAGAATTTTCTGTCATGTACATACCAGATTGCTTCATCTCTACCTTTGAAGCATTTGCATTAATTTAACAAAGGAAGATAATTCATAATTTCTCATCACCATTTTCCACTTGCAAAACAATGTACTTTTTGTTAAATATAAGTAAATGTAAAAGCATTTGTACTTCTACACTCTGGCAGTGAATGATTTTATCAAAAGAAAATTATTCTCTTGTAGATTTTACCCATCAAAGTGTTTGGCACTAGGTGTTACATGTTAATAACAAAAAAAATACTTGTATCTAGATATATGACCTCTGGATATTCTAAAGGCTTTACATTCAACAGAGTGCACTTAAAATATTGTCACTTTTGTATGTATCAACACTGAGATGAAGTGAACATTGAGTCCAACATTCATCATCCTTCCTAAGATGATTCAGTAATAAGATAAAGCACCTGAACTCACCAAGTCACGGCACATCAGTAGCAAAGGCAATAGAGTTATGTTTGAAGTTGACTGAATCACAAAATTACAGAATGGTCACTGCACAGAAGGAGGCCATTCAGCTTGTTAAATCCGTACCAGTTCAACGCTAATCCTATTCTCCTGCTCTCTTCCCATAACCTTGCAAATTTTACCTTTTTCAGATAATTATCCAGCTCCATTTTGAATGCTACAGTTGAATCTGCCTCCATGATTGCACTGAATGTGTATTCCAGACCCTAACCACTTGCTGCACTGAATAAGTCACTTCTGGTCTTTATGCTTATTGCCTTCATTCTCTGTTCCCAGCTTCTTGATCCTTCGACCAATGGGAACAGTTTCTCTCTATCTACTCCGTCTGTAACTTTTATTCCATGGGCTTTAATCTTAATCACAAAATCTGTTATGTCAGATTTTACCAAACACCTTTTGGTTCTGCACATGAACTGCATTTCTCTCATGAACCCTCTCTGTTAATTCATCAAAAAGCTCTATCAAGTTGGTTAGACAAAATTTGCCTTTAGCAAGTTCATGTTGGTTTCCTATAATCAATCGACAACTATCCAAGTGCCTGATAATTCTATTGCTGATTATTGTTTCTTAATGTTTCCAAGCACCAAGGTTAATCTAAAATGAAGAATGTGGGTCAGACAGCATCAGTGAAAAGAGAAATGGAATCAACCTTTCAGGTCAAAGATTCTTCATCGGAACTGGAAAAGTGAGAAGACAAGTTTGTTTTAAGTTGCAGAGAAGGAGAAGGTGGAGAGAACAGATGAATGTTTGTGAAGGGGTGCAGGCTAAAGTTGTCAAGATAACGTTTACTTAACAAACAGCAATTGGAACATAATGATACAGAATCAAACTGAAACATAACAAATTCAAACAAAGGTACAACCACATCCTTGAAACAAAGGTTTCACCTGAAATTGTTAAACTCCATAATAAGCCCTGTTGTATTTCCACCACCAGAAAAAACTGCTCTCATCTCCTCTCTTCCCCAGTCAGCACAATGATAGGCCTCCACATGTCCTTATTTTCCACCCCACCAGCCTCACATTCAGTGGATCGTCCTCCATATTTTCTGCTCTCTCCAACAGTGTTCTTCTATTAGTAGAAGGTCCACTTTTCAAGTCCACCAAGCTCTCCCTCTCATGCGATGTTCCCATGCAATTGTGGGAACTGTTACACCTGCCTTTTTAATTGTCCTTTTCCACCATTCAGGGAGCCAAGCAGTCCTCCCACATAAAGCAGCAATTCATTTGCATTTCTTTTAATTTAGTGTACTGCATTCAGTACACATACTGCAGTCTTGTCTACATTAAAGAAGCCAGATGTAGATTGGATGGCTGCAATGCAAAACACTTCAGTTCGCAAGGGCAACCCTAAGCCTCCAGTCACCTGTCACTTTAATTCTCCATCCCATTCCCAGTCTGACCTCTTTGTCTTCGGACTGTTATTTTGGTCCAACGAGCCCAGCATAAAATTGAAGGACAGCAGCTTATCTTCCACTCAGCATGCAACAACCCTCAGAACTTAATATTTAGTAAAACACCTTTTGTTTTAATCATGGATGTGGCTGTACCTTCGTTTCAATTTGCCTCTATCAGTTTTTTTCCAGCTGCTGTTTTTAAAGTCACTGTTACCTTGACACCTTTGATCAGTACTGTACCACAAATATTCCCTCTGGTCTCTCCACACATCTCCTCTGCAACTTAAAACATGCTTGCCTCCTCATGTTTCCAGTTCTGATGAAGGGCCCTTGACCAAAAAAGTTTCTCTCCTCTCTGATGCTGCTTAAACAGCTGAGCACCTCCGGCATTCTCTGTTTTAGTTTCAGATTTCCAGCATCTGCAGCTTCTTGCTCCAACTCAGGTTAAATTAATTATGCAACGATTGATTATATAGGTTTGTTGCGTTCCTTTTAATTAACATTTGAGTTTTGTTTTCATATTTTCACAGATATATTGAGCAACACACAGATCTCTCTCCTATCTTCCCTCTACTCCTTCTTCCATGGTATACTCCACTCCCACCTTCTCCCTACCACCCCAGCCACCCTTTGTTACTTCTGGTAGAGTTCTTAGAGGTAACATGGGCAAGTAGAGTTTTGATAATGTGGACCACAGATGTACCTTTGCCACAATGTGTTGGAATTACGCCGGTTTCATTATGTTAACCCCAGTGGAATATCTCAGCCACTAATGTTATATAATCACCTCTTCACATGTGGTTATCACATGCCTACCTACCAAAGATAGAAACATGTGGTGCTGAGAATTTCCAAATTGACTTTTTAGTAGCAAATAATCTTATTCATGCACCATTACATTTATAATGGAGGAAATTTACTTTGAATGGCAGCAATGCTTAGTTCTCCTGAACGAAGAAGTAGGCAGTTTTATTAATGTTCCATTATATAAGTAAGACAGGAATATTATTGGATGTGGCAGCAGTTTATCATTTCCCAAAGTAGTTCACAATCAACATTATTTTTGAAGCTCTGTCTTTGTTGACTTCCAGACGAAAAAGGCAGCTTAATCTGTACACAACAAGATCCTAAAAAAAAGAAAATGAGAAAAATAACCATAATTGTGTTAGTTAAGGGAAAAATACTGACCAGGGACATTGAACAGTGAAGCAAAGACCCTGCAATACATTAAATAGAATTATGGAATTGTAGTATCCAGCTGAAGAGGCAGCTGGAGCCTTCTTGCCAAAAACAGGATATCTGACAAAGTAGCATTTCCTAAATCCAAATTTATGTCTGAAGAGGTCACAGCAATGCAAGTTATCCTGTGGATAACTGCCAGAAGACTGTGCTGCCAGAGTTCCTCCACTAGCACTGGGTGTCAAACTTCCTTCACTTGCTCTAGTTCAGGGGCAAACAGATTCCTAATAAGACACCAACATATTGATGAGCTGGAATGTGAGGATTACCTTGCTTAGAGACAGACTGATATTCCCAAAATATTCTGCAGTAGCTTTTAATGCAGAAAATATTCGATATTCAGAATGCTACCAGGTACTTTAGACAGTGACACAAACTGTTTTTAGTAGAGCAGCTCCAAGATCCCTTGATAGGTGCTGAAGTAATTTGTCTGGCCAACTCTTGCCATAAATACCTGTTTCCTGTTAAGAGAACAGATCATATAATTGCACTATCTTGCTTAGAATGAAAAGGGGCCTCTGTCAATCCAGTGCCTGCCTATTATTCCCACCCCATCATTTTTCATATCCATTCCTGTCTGTCTACCTACAGTTTAGCATATGTTACCAGCTCTCATAGATACTGCATGGAGCATTAAGTCTGACCTTGACCTTGTGGCAGGCAATGGGCAGTGCCATCATGTGGATCAGAACCCTGGAGTATCAAACAAGGAAAATCTTCCCCACAGCCACCTTGTATAGCAGCACATCCACTCTGCCAGGAATCCAACAGGGATCACAGTGCCATTAAACCACATTCCTGCAGATTCTGCTTTGTGCCTGCAAAGGTTTCCCTGCAATAGATTTCCCTTCCTACGTCCTTTTGCCCACCACCCCCATAACTTTTGCCTGCAACAGCATTTGGAAATGCGAACAAGCATTTGAAAACTCTTCTGCTTCCCTAAATTTACCCATCCTGGCAGTGAGCATTTGCATTGGAATGTCATCTGCTACCCATCCTAGCAGTGAGCATTTGCATTGGAATATCATCTGCTACCAGGATTTTACTATGATATTTGTACTCTGAAGATAAATTAAAGATTTCTCTAACATTGTTTCCCAGTAAGTCACAAGATTACGGGGTGACTTGATTAACATTTTCAAGAAATTAGGTAAAATTCATGGGGTAGATGGAAACTATTGGGCCAGGGTTTGTGAAATAGCCCAAAAAATGGAGCCCAGGCAATTAGAAGTGAAATTAGAAAATACTTCCATTCTGGAAATGATAGTTGATGTTGGACAATTTTTAATTTTATATCTGAGATTGAAAGATTATTGTTAACTAAAGATATATAGGATCTGGGCAAAGACAGCTGAATGGAGGTAACAATCACTCAGGCTTTATTTAATAGTGGAACAGGCCCAAGGATATAAGTTACTAACTGTTGTTCTGCTGTTCCTCTCTAAGACGTTGAGGTGCTTCCTAAGGTGTGATGTCCAGCAATCTCCACAATACCTGAACTGACTTCTGTCAAGGATCAGCATAATTCTCTTGCCTTCACACATTATTTCATTATTTCATTATTAATAAAGCCTACGATCTAATATGCTTGCTTACAGCTGCTGGGCATTCTCAGCTCAATTAGGATTTTACACTGTCACTTGCTTTGAAGAAGTACAATTTAAGAGGATCTCTGAACAGACCACTGCCTGAGTAAACAGAAGAGCATTAGACAATCAGTGCATGATCTGCCAAATACAATTTTGGTCAAGGACTTGCCATTTGAAAGTTCAGTAGCAGTCATGGCCCATTGCTTTGGGCACTACTGGGTTGGCCACTGCAAAGGGAAACAATTCCATCCAAAACCAGTGAAAATCAAAAAAAAACTGCAAATACTGGAAATCTAAAACAAAAGCTAGAAATACTCAGCAAGTCAGGCCACATCTGTGGAAAGAGAAACGTTTCAGGCCAGAGACCCTTTGTCAGAATGGGATGAGACCTGGTCCAGGGGGTTGATTGCAAGGGCGAGGAACTGGGTATGGGACAGATTATCATGATCGGAAGGAGTGGCTGTGGGACAGGAGTGCACTCAGCCCAGTGCAGGAAAATGACTCAGGTAGGTCCCCTGTACTTTCTCCACGTACCTGCTGTAATTCAGGACCTCACCTTCCCCAACATATCACTTGTCAGACTCCTGACCCAATCCCCCTATCCTTTCTAGTCTATGATAATCCCTCCCATCTTGTCACTAGAAATGTGAGGGAATCGGTAGTAAAGTGAGAACAAGGAACTTAAAGGCCCAGATTTTCTTGGGAAATTTCAGCAGTTCTGAGTGGATTTCCCCACATAACTGTCGGGAAGTTCAGAACCCTCGTACAAGTGTACGCAAATGCAGAAGCCCTGTCCTTCCTGAGAGGAACTTGCTGCTATCATTCTAACTGCCTGTTGTCAGATTCCTCTCAGATTCTTTATGGAGTATATCAGCAGAATGTCGGCTTCAGCAGTTTCCTAGCAAACATGTTATCGGTTTAAAGAGCAAACGACTGGGTCAAACAGTGAAGGTGCTGCCTCACAGCTCCAGCCACCCAAATTCAATCCTGACCTCCAGTGATGTTGGTGGAGTTTGCATATTCTCCCTGTGACTATGTGGATTCCTCTGGATGCTCCATTTTTCTCCATAGCGGGTTAGTAGGTTAATTGGCAACTGGAAATTACCCCTGGAGTGTGGGGGAGCAGTAGCATCTGGAGGGAATTGATGGGAATTTTGGGGGAATAAAATGGGATGAGTGTAAAGGACGTTTGATGGTCAGCAAAGGACCTGCTTCTGTGTTGTATGATTCTGTGACTGGCCCTTGGACAGTGAGCATTCAGCCCTTCAAAGCTATGCTGGTTCACACAGCAATCCCATTCCCTCTAACCTTTTCTCCTCACATTCTCATTGACTCCCCCACAGCTTTTGCCACTCATATGCACACTAGGGGCAATTTACAGGGGCAATTAAGCTATCAACCCACGCATTTTTAAGATGTAGATAGAAACCAGAGCACCTGGGGGAAACCCACATGATGACAGGGAGAACATGCAAACTGCACACGTACAGCGCTGGAGGTCGGGATTGAACCCAGGTTGCTGGAGCTGTGACTTGTGGACTCTACTGGCTGTGCCACCTTTGCATGCACAAGGCTTCCATTTTGTAGCAGAATATAAAGGGAAAAGGTTGTGGTGTGAAATACATTCTTTCACTCGTCCACCACTCATGACGTTATCACTGATGAACTCTCTTGTTGCCTCACTATTTAATTTGACATGTAATCATAAAATAATCAAGGTGTGACTTATTACAAAATTCTGTTATCTTTGTAATAAACATTGCTGACTGCAGATTTAATTTGGCAAAGGAGGGTGTGCAGAATTGCATTTTACCAAATTAAAGTAATCTCACAGGTAATGTAACCTGAACAAAAGCTACAGTGATACAGGCACTGAATTTAAAAAAAAGCTGCTGATGGTCTTCTATTCATGTCTTATTACATAAATTATCTCGTAATTCACATTCAAGAAGCATGCATGGAATGCTTATCAGTTATATAATCTTTCTACATTTTTGGTATTTAACAAGTTTTTGATAAAATGAGAATTAACCAAGCATTTGTACCTGATGTCAATAATTCTTTCTAACGTTATTAGTTCCCAGGGGCTATTACAGTAACATATTAGTCATACCATTAAACTACATCGGGACAACTGATTACATTATTTCTGTATGCTGTATTCTGTCTTGGGGAAATGCAACAGCATCAGCCTTTCTGCATGGAAGGAGGTGACCCAAGCATTTAATGCCAGCTCAGCCACACTAAGAATGACAGAAAAGAAGTGAAGCAATTGGACCATGTTAAGGATATTAAGATTCAGTGCACAATATGCCTTTCATCCATGCATGTTATGAACACAATCTTGACCCCACTAAAGCTTTGTATTCCACCTTCCTTCGAGATAACTACAAGTCTCTCTCTCACTGACTCTCTCTCTCTTTCTTTCTCCCCCCCCCCCCCTCTCTCTCTCTCTCACACAATGACTTCATGGCCCCTCTACAAAGAGAAACTGTCTTGCATAAGCCAAAATATTCTTCCTCCCTCTAACTTATTTATCTGCACACCTCTTACCTTGACCTCATTTACGTATTTGTTGGAGGAGTAGTTACCCAGAGGAGACTGAGCACCCTTGGTGTCTTCCAAATTATACACGTCCTCAAACACTCCATTCACCACTCTCTGCCCCTACCTTCACAAGCAGAAGGCATTGGTACTTGGGGTATGCATAGATCTCTTACCAATAACAATGGACCAGCTACAGGTGAACTTCTGTAACCCAGCATTTACATTAGGAAAGTAATACTCATCTGTAATGGATATCTCAGGAAACTGCAGCACCATTTGGTGTTGATTGTCTGTTACAATTTTAATATATGATTTCCCAAGTTGCTCTCTCTGTGAGGATTGTTACCTGCTGAGATTGTAAATTATAGAATTGTTACACACAAATCACAGACAGTTTTAGCAAAACTGAATGTGCTGATCCTACTTTGGAAAGTTGTTTTAAATCACATACATTTGGAATATAGGGGTGGACTGAAGTTCTCTAAAATTAACATGAGCAAGGATGCCAATATACGTTTTAGAATGCTGCCTAGGATACCACAGTTGTAACCTTTCAGATGGAAATTCATTGACCTGCTGCTGTTGTCTGGTCTGTTGAGTATTTCTAGAAATATCTCTTTCTATTTCTGATTTTCAGCATTGATAGTGTTTTGATTTTTAGAAACTGTGAGCCTCTTTGTCTGAGAGTAACTAGCATGAGACATTAAGACAGTTTATAAAAGCTTCTGTAAGTGTGTATAAAGGAGATTAGCAAAAGTAATTGTATCCTTTGCAGAGATGAGAAATCATATGAATAAAATATTTGTAGAGATGTTAGACAAATACTTATCAAAAAATTGTCCTTTGCATTAAATGCACAATATAGAAGCTTTAGCATGCTGTACTCTATTCATAAAAATATTTCCACTGATGGCAATGGGATTGAGGTTCACAAGCAGAATATGGTGCATTAGAAGTCATCACAAATATGACGTGAAACCTAAACACGCCAATTCAAACCTCATCCAGCCTGGCTACTTCCAGATCCAGCACACATGGATGTTACGGACTCAGTGAAAGTCCCTTTAAGATAGAGAGTGTGTGTGTATGTGTGTGTGGGGCATGCTTACGTCAATAGAAGATAAAGGACGTAATGACATGGTTGAAGAAGCAGAAGAAGAAGAGGAAAGAGAGAGAGAGAGAGAGAAGGGAGAGAGACGCCAGCCTGCTAGTTTTCTCTATCGATGGATGAGAAACAATAACTGTGTTTGCCACTGAAATCCATGTATGGAAGTTGGAAGTAATCCGGTAGAGTTCACTTTGTTGCTGACCTGTAGAAGGAAACAGGTATTTGTGTGTGGACGACCACAATTCGGATGCTTTTCGGGGTGAGGAAGTCACTACCGAGTAAACACTGAAGTGTCGTTTGGGTTCCATCGTGGAACATTTGGATTTCGTATGTACTCTCGCTATGTTCTCTACATCTACGTCTTATCTTCTGACAACGGTGGTTGTTGAAGAAGCCCTTGCTCATGTTTCACCTTATGGCTTGTGGAACTGAACTTTAAGAACCATTCCGGAACTTGGAGTTTGGGACTTTGTCACACACACACACGAAGAGTTTAGTTTTGGGGTTAACGTTCGAGGTTTAACATTTTTGAATTCTAACATACTAACATTTTTACTTTTATTTTACGTATTATCATAAGTAGTAATTAATAAAATAGTTTTTAACACTGAATCATGCTCAGTGTGTTTCTTTTGTTGCTGGTTCGTGACATGGAGGTATTTGTAGAATTGCTGGAAAGAACTTGCTCTGCTGCACATATATTGCAGTTGATCAAAAACAGAGGGCACACGCAGTAATATTAAACAAATAATCCAGGCTGGCACAGTATAGCCCATATACTTCTGAGCTGAATATTTAATCAGCAAGTACACCAACCTGATTGAAGCCTATCACATATGGTCTGGTCGTTTTGGACTTGGGTCAGCTAGCCAGTTACTACAGCATAGAAATCTACTATATTGTACAACTAGTGCAGGTGGCTGAGGATGAATTTTAAATGTCTTCACAGTTGGTGTTACAAAAGATCTTCAGGAAATGGTGAGGAATGGTTAAGAGTCAACAAGGAATTTAAAGACCCAGAATTTTCCTGGTAAATACCACATAACTGTCGGAAAGCTCAGGACTCGCACACATGCCTGGAGTAGATTTTCACTTTGGAGAATGTCAATTCAAACATATATGCTTTTAATATCACAACATTTACTATTATGTCATTTGTCAACAGGCCACAGAAAAATATACATGCAGTTTGTGTCACAAAGATGTAGAGATGTGTGTAGACACTGAATCATGATGAATCATTACCAGAATCATGATTCAGTGTCTACACACATCTCTACATCTTTGTGACACAAACTGCATGTATATTTTTCTGTGTCCTGTTGACAAATGACATAATAGTAAATGTTGTGATATTAAAAGCATATATATGTTGCCATTTTGATGTTGCATGAAACAAGTGATCGATAACTTCCTATTGTAATTTAGCCATTCAATCCTCGTGAACATGAGTCAATAATGCCCAAGAAGTGATGATAGTGAATCTAGCAAACAAAAACAAGGAAAGCTGTTGCTTTAGAAATTAAATTGGAAGTTACAAAGCATTGATGCTGGAGAGTGAATGGTTGATATCAGGAGAGAGCTTGGGCTACCCTCTATTTCAGTAAGAATGATAATGCTGACAAAATCAAAGTGTAACACCTTTAAGTGCTACAATATTTGAAGCAGTAACATTGAAAATTTGGGAAGGTTCTCAGTTGTTTGGATCACAAATCAAATAGAGTGCAAGGGGCTTCCTAGTATTATGGTCGTTCAAGCAAAAGCTAAAAGCTTATAAGAAGACTTAAAGGATATACACAGTTGAAATGTTTGAGTGTTGATTTTGGTTGGTTCAAATGTGAAGAATGTTATAGATGAAGGTAGATATTCATCCGAAGCAAGTGTTTATCTGTTGATAAGTAGGACTTTATTGGAAGTATATGACACAGAACATATATTTCCAAAGAGGAAAATAGTACCTCAGGATTTAAAGTTGAAAAAGACTATTTAGCTGCAGAAATTACAAGTTTAGCCCCTTTTGTGGTGTACCAAATAAGCATCAGGGGGTTTTAATATTAAAAACAACTGTGCATTATTTAGCAAGCATATATGAGAAACTGAATGACTGGGACAATTTTTCAAGAAGAGATTTCGTATGCCATCCCTACTTGGAAGGAATATTGTGACAATGACAATCTTGACAACAAAATATTGCTTACCTTAGATAATGGCCCAAGTCATCCTATCAACCTTGCTGATTATTGGAAAATATTGCAGTTGTTTTCCTGTTACGTAATATAACTTCATTGAATCAGCCCATGGATCAAGAGGCAATAATGAAAATAAGGCTTACTGTTTACATCGTATCTTCTCCCAGCTAGTCAAGGAAACAGATGAGGAAGTAAGCTAACAGTCAGGAAATTTTGGCATGGCTCTAATATCCTTAAGAATATTGAAAATATTGCTGATTGATAGGATGAAGTTGCATTGATATATATGAATGCTGTATAGTGAAAAACATAGCCCGAATGTTTCAATTACTTCACCGGACTTGACAATATTGGCTCCGAAGTTCAATATGAAATCATCAGCTTAGCCGAGGAAGTTGGCTTTGAAGAGGTGGATAAGGCTGACGTGCTGGAATTGCTCAAGTCCCATGAAGGAGAATTGTTGAATAAGGATTTGATGTAACCTGTAAAACAATGAGCTGAAGAAGAAATAAATAGTGAAACATCACCCCATTGAACATTAACGATAAAATGTTTGTAAAAATCTTTCCAATTTATTGAAGAAACAATGGAAAGAATTCCAAACAAAACACAATTTAAGATGTTCCAAAGCACAATTCCAAAATGAAAAGACCAGTCAATGATGACATTAACTATTGCAAAGAGATTTACCAACAAAAAGTAACAAATGCTGTCCAAGCATCTTTGGATAACATTTTAATATCATTGAAAAGAGGCAAGGAGAGGCTACAGTTGCATCCTTGGATGAAGAAACAGAAAATCCAGCACCTTTATTCTATAAATAGCACCACTCTTCCCCTCACCCCACCCAGCCTCTACAAACAAACTCCATAGCTATTATGCGTGAGTGTTATATTGTATTTATATTTCTTTTATATTTATAAATTTATTTTATTTTAAACATGATTTCATCATACAAAGAGTCATCAATTTGTAACGTTAACTCTGTTAACAGAGTGCTCTGAACTTATTGTTGGAGCTCTGACTAAATCAGTAGGCAGGGATTCAGACTTTACACCTCAACAGCCACCTCTTCATTATACTGTAAGTGGGCACAGACAACATCTATCGAGGAATTGTGTGTGCTCACTGTATGCCTTGACTTGGCCATGAGGACTTAATGTGAAATCCTTTATGGTTCAGGAAATGTCGGTAACAGAGTCCCTACTGTTGTGTGGATACAACTGATCACCCATACACTTTGGGGAAGACCATGATGTTGGTGAAGCCAACATGTGCTGTTTCCTGTGCTCTACCAAAGGAAAAGGAGATGAACTAAAAACAGAAAATACAGGAAACACACAGCAGGTCAAGCAAGAGAAAGGGAAACAGGTTAATATTACAGGTCAAAGATACTTCTACAGAAATTGGCTCTGCTGCTGAATGATTCCAGAATTTTGTATTTTTAGTTCAAATTTCCAGGACCTACAATTGTTCATTTTCAATGTTTATTTTGTTTAAGAATGTGGCTCGTTGCCTATGTGCAGTGTTTCAAATTATAATGTTTATTTTTCTAATGAGTAATATCTAACAGAACCTAACTCCAATTTATATATTAATTATTTTGGGAAAAATTGGATTCACTTAACTTGGATTTGCTTAAATTTCACTTTACAATATTAAGTGAGGAATTACTGTACAGAATTCATCAAAATCATAACTAAATAATTGACGATAATAATGAAAAAAATGTAATATTGATGCCACCTAATTTCCTTATACTGACATGAATGTATGTAATAATGTACAAAAATAATCTTCCTTCACATTTATGGAATAGTATAGGGCTTTATGTGTGCCAATATAAATTACGGAACTAGTAAATCTGATGTCCCAGCAGTTATTTTACACACTAGGCTCATTCATATTTAATATAACACTCAACTAATAGAGAGTGATATCATGATTTATAATTCAGAGCATCTTGATCATATTTTACCACATTTTCGAAACAAAGGAGCACTTTAGCTTTGCCTTATAGGAGCAGGTGATGATTATTGTTTTCTATTTCAGTCTTGGGATTATCTTTTACAGAGTCTATGTTTCTGATTATAGAAGCAGGTTCTCATTTTATAATGTTAGTACAATGGTGTAATACAGAATATTACCCTGAGACCTATTAGGGATGGGAAATAAAAGCTGCTCTTGCCAGCGATGCCCACATCCCAAAAGAGGAACACTAAAAAGCATATTGAAGGTTCTAATGTACACAGTTCTTGCATTTGCTACTGCATTGTAACTGTATACTATTGCTTACAGTTCCAATCATCGTTAATGCTTCAGGAGCCATTGTAGATAATTTTATTACTATATCATTAATCATGCATAGCATTTTTCCCATCCTCTGATGCCAAATTGGTATAATTTATCAGCCATTTTGAATGTTCTCTAGTTTGGAATTGAGTATTGAAATTCAAATATTCTTCCACAATGGACAGCACAGCAAAAATGATTTGAGTTTTGTGACCTGTTAGAGTAATAATTGGCTATATAATTTACAATGATTATGGTCAATGCTCTACTGTTTATTACTTAATACGAATAGAAGATTATATAAAGGAAATTAAAGGCCAGATTATATTTTCCCCTGCCTCATCTACAAATTTGTTTATTGTAGTATACCCAGCAATAAATCTCTACTGCTCTTCCTCAGACTAGACCAGAAATCCCATTCTTCCCTCGAGCTTTCTCAGAGGCTTTCTGCTATTCCGTGCTGCAGGTGCCTCAGTGCCTGAATCACTAGGAGCAGAGGCCATTTGACAACACAAACATGAGGAGAATCCAAGCTCCCAGCAATGGACCAGTTTAATAGGCACACTGGGAGGTCAGAAGGTCATGGGTCTGACGTTCAGCCCCTTATAACCAGCAAACGATCACTTCTAGGTGAAACCACACCCATAGAGAAATTGGCTCTGGTCTTTCAACTCAGCGCTGCTGTTGTGTGTCCAGCATCAGTCATGCACCAAATTATGTCACAAGTTGCAACCCTCTCATTTCCTCCACTGTCTAGGAAAAATTTGAACTTTTGGGAGCTTTCAATCACTTACAGGAAAACTGGGAGCATGTCGTGCTGGGTTTTAAAATAAAATGGTAATTAAAAGGTCTGCAATGTCTCATTGATGTCCTGCACATAGCATCTCCCAATCTTATTATCCTACAGTCAGAGTTATGGAAAGTGATTCAGAGGAGCTTCTGTCACTGATTGCAGTCTCTTAATCGAATCAAATCTGAGCTGCATGCAGACATCTCAGTCACATGGGGCCACTCACAGCATGGGAGTCTGCTGGGCCAGACCATCACCTGGGAGTGCCCATAAACACAGGAGAGAGCTAAGTCCCTCCCTCATCTCCATGGCAGCCTTTTCTGCAACAGTACTATGCCTGACATAGTGAGAGCTCTTTAAACTCTAACGCGCTTCCCAATGGTCACCACAGCAGTGATGTGGTACCTTTGAGCTCCACATGCAGTTTCTGACAGGAACAACACATGTCTTGTTTTGGCACAGAATTCTGTGTGCACAATCAAGAAAGTGCTGACTTTAATATTTTTTGCCCAATTTCACTGCTTTTTTTTTAACAAAGTGGGCATTAGCACTATAGGCAGCACATGCTGAGTGCACCAAAAGAAAGTGGCTTCCCAATTTCTAGCAAATGTACCTCCCTTAGAAGGAGTGCACCAAAGGCTCACTATAATGATTCATGGAGTGTGAGTTTTATTAATAGATCTGCATTTAAAACTCTTCAGTAGCTTGACACAGTACATACTGGAAGGATGTTTCTCCTGGATGGGTGCCTGGTACTGGGCACCACCAACTCAAAATAAGAGTTCAGCCATTTAGGACTAAGATGAGGAGATTTATTTTCATTCAAAGTGCATGCATCTTTGGAACTCTCAATACCACCAGGCTCTGAGTGCTTAGCCACTGAATATATTCAAGACTGGGATAGATGGATTTTTGGATCCTAGGGAAATCAAGGGGTGTGAGAATAGTGCATGAAGGTTAAGCTAAGGTAGTAGATTATACATGATAAGAACATAATAACATAAGAAATAGGATGGAAATTAGACAATTTAGCCCTTTGTGCCTGCTCTGCCATTCAATAAGATCATGGCTAATCTTTTACCTCAGAGTCACATTCCTGCACTAAACCTGTATTACCTTAATATCTTGTAAATAGACACTTGTAAATAGCAAAGCATGCTCAAAGGGCCAAAGGACCAAATGTTTTTGGGCTAAGCAAAGGCTCTTCTGTTTTCCCAGCCCAGGTGTGATGCTGAGAATTCCCTCACATCTTCCATGTAACACTCCTTCCTTTCATTCAGCTGCTGGATTTCCTAAGGCCTGGGGCTTTCAGCAGTCAGGGTTAATCCTGAAGGGTAGCCTTGCCTCCTTTGTAGTTACAGAGCAAGTTTAAAATTTCTGCTTCTCCTCCTTGTTTGTAAAAGTGCTTCCTAACTTCATTCCTGAAAAGCCTGGTTCTAAATTTTTTGATAATTCACAACTAGAGGAAGTAGGTTCTCTTTGTGGCAATATGTATTTTGAAAACTTCCATCAAATCACACTTAAACTTTCTAGGGACTACAACTCAAGCTTCTACCACCTCTGCTTATAACTTGTCCTTGTTTGGAGTCCAGGTAACATCCAGATAAATCTAAAAAAGACTTCCTATAAGGATAATACATCCTTCTGTACAGTACCTCATATGTGGTCTAACCATGGCAATGTATAGCTGTAGCATAACTTATACCCTTTTGTACTACTAAGAAAATAAAAAGTAGGAACAGGAGAAGACCATCCGATGCCTCTAGCCTGCTCCACCAGTCAATTAGATCATCACTGATACTGTGCCTCAAACCCACTTACCCCTCCCCAAAACCTTGATGTTTTCAAACTTCCTTATGTCCACCTCTCAGAGCATTCCCATCAGTTCCATTCCCCTCACTTATTTCCTTGTAACCAATTCTCTCTCACATGCCCATCAACTCCACCTTGATTCTCCTGCCATTCACCTACACTAGAAGCAATTTACAGCAGCCAATTAACCTGCCAACACATCTTTGGGATGTGGAAGTAAACATAGCCACAGGGAGAATGTGCAGAGTCCACATCTGCAAGGAGATGAAGCAGGCACAACTTGCAGACTTTGACAGTGGGGTCAGCATGGGCATTAGTGTGACTGAATAACATGCTGTAGGACAGAGGAGAGATGGATCTTTTGGCAAGTCCTAATCTGTATCTGTACCCAAAGTGGCATGTCATCAACTGAAATAGTGAATTGGGGCACCTTTTATCCTGCTCACTGCTCAAGGGCAGTCCATGCTTGATTTGGAATCTAACTGAGACCAACTCATGAGTTTTGAACTATACCTGTCTATGGAAAGGCATGGAACTTTAGTGGATGGACACAAGAAGAAGAACCATGATCAGCAGCAGTTAAGTAACAATCTGCAGAAGTTTATGATTTAAAGAATGGTGCACGGATTAAAATCATTAATATGCAGCCAGACAAAGTAATTATTTTAATGAGGTATTAGATAAAATGCAATTACAAAAATTGTTGCAGAACTGTGTGAAATAAACGGAGATAAGGAAAGAAATATTATCAATCATTCTGTCAGGCTTTTCATGAAAACATCAACCTTTCACTTTCCAAAAGTGAATTTGGGCTGCTTGTCTAATGCCATGCAAGGAAAATGAAAAATCTAAAATTATTTCCTTACCTTTTACTGCAAAAGGTAAATTGTTAAAAGGTCTTGCACTGCGCAATGCATATAAAATAATGAAATGGTAAACAAAGTTATATGCTCTCATCTTTGTTAATATTTAGTAAAATAAGATTTTGCATTAGTTGAAAAATGTTCATAATTAGCTTGGAGAACAATTCATTACTAGAAATTGTTAAAGCTTTTGTTGCCCCTATTCTACTACCTGAGTCTCATTCTGTTCCTTTGTTTCCTTATTTTGGTTCTACTTACAGTATATACTTCTTTTATTTCCCTCTTTCCCTACCTTTTTTCTCAACCTTTCTTTCCCACTTTTTAAGGAGGATGCAGGTCTATTTGTGTAAAGCTCAAATCAGAGGCTGACCCAAGCACTCCAGCTTCTTACATCAGCTGATGCATAATTAACTTGCACTTGTTTGACCTGGCACACTTTGTTCATGCTCCCACTCCTTATTGTGATTTCAGCATCCAGCCAGAACTAGCCGCACTATCTATTGTCTTAGTGCCTCACCATGGAAACCAATTTTGTGTGTCACTATAACTGGTTGAAGCCATTTCTCTATCCAAAGTGGAAGTATTCACTTCCAGGATGGACCACATGCTTTGCTATGTTGTTGATGTCTCTAACCCTGCCTGGAAAGTCCCTGAAGCAAACAAACTAAGTGCCACATTTACCTTCACAGTACAGGCAGTGTTCCATGCATGGATTTGTGGCTGCACTTGTGACTGCAGCTCCAGGTATATCTCGTTCATCACTCATCTGTGAAGTAGAGCCTCCACAACCATTGTTCCTCACTCAGGTTCACAAAGCACAGCCGCTCCATAAAAACACATTGCTACTACACCCTCCTTATCAGAGCCCTTCATCTCCTCCTCTTCCTCCTGCTGCTTTTTCTGGCAGATTGCCCTTCCCTGAAGGTCTTATCCTACTCCTCCTCTATCATGTTAGAAAGGGATGGCTAAAAATGCAGCAAACCTGCCGGCAAACTGGAATGGCTGAAGATAAAATTTGAGAAGTAACCTTAATCCCAGCACTCTGTGAATAGAATTTAGAGTGTCACCTTACTCGTACAAAAGTATTGGCGCAGTTCTATTCAACAAACTCAGCTCTTCAACAAATCTGCTATTCACTGCGAACCTTTAAATAGTGCAAGTAGTGTTGGTGGAGGTGGGTTGTACCTGGAGCTGGATTGAAGGTTTCCAGTGCATGTTTAACACACATTAATAAGTGAATCATTGCAGTTCAGTTTGTCAGCACTGGCATCAAAATCAGCAATGCACAAAGGAATGGTATCAGCAACTATATAACTTTTATTTACTATGGACTTGTTACTAAGCTGCCCTACATATTGTTGTATGAAAATATGAGCTCACAAATCAAATTAGAAATAAATTGTCATCCACGGTTTTGATAAAACAATGCTAGATAGTTTAATCTTACAGTCAACAAGGTATTTGATTGTATCATAGCTAAATTGAAATGACCTCAGCAGGAAACATGCAGTGACACATTCAACTATGTCTGGTTCTGGTAAAACTGTAGGAAGGTGCACTCTAGAAAATGGACAAGGACTCAGTAACTTAAACTTAGTGTGACAGCCTATTCGATGTCTCCTTCAAACTGCTAAGTGCCATTAGTGCAGCCCAATTGACAGTGATATTATCAACATGTTTATATACGTTGCACTCCTCCCCACCTTGCATATGCATATTTATCAGATTTACACAAGTCCAACCACATCACGTGATCTTCTCATTGTAGTCAGGGGATGTGCCTTTGTGAAGCTCTCATGCCTTTTCTAGATGTTGACAGATGATCATGCCTTAAAGGACTCACTGTTGTAATCTCCTTTGAACTGTCAATTACTTCATCACTAGTAGCTAGATCATATTTATCATGGCTCTGTTCACCACTAAGTTATTGGGAGTCATCTGGTGACCTCTAGATCTTTCTGAACTATCCATCTCCTTTTGCTAAGTAGTTCATAAATCCAAATACCTTTACAATTCCTCCCAGATGCCATCTGTGTGTTAACACCTGGCCGGAAGGCATATATTCTCAATCTTTGTTGCCTACCCAAAATATATTTTCATTCTAGTTTGATCTAAAATGTTTCCATTGACTCAGTGGGCAAAGTGGAGGAGAAGAAGTAAATTTGCTTGTACTAGAATCAGTCTTGTTCTGAACATATAGTTCATGAACATTTCATCCAACAGGTCATGATTAACTTTTGAGGTGGTGTTGCCAGATCCAATGTGTTTCACATCCAGTCACTTGAGAATGCCTGTTCACTGGCACTAGGAACATGTCTGCTGCCCTTTGAAACAGCCTGGCAGGCCACTTTCATGTGTGAACCAGTATCCTTGGATCCTGGTACTTCAATGGCTCAGCCCACTCCAGGCCAGCAAACAAAGCCAATGGCCAGTGTTTTCATATGTGCTGTGCCCAGATATTGGACATGCAGCTCTTGTATCTTGGGAATGACTACCTGGTGTTCATCACAGGTCATATTCCTGGTTCAGAGGTAAATTAATATTTTCTCCAGGAAGAAAATTGGATGTCATCATTCAGACCTACACTTGATATTTCAACTATTCAGGGCATATTTTGCCAGTAGCTTTAAAGTATTATCTGCTTAAGTGGCCCTTCAGTTGCCACAGCTGTGATCAGAAAGTTGTCATTGATCCCCTTTGGTGTAAAATCCCATTCTTCGAAACTACCTTTGCCTTTATGTGTGGAACCTTGGGAGGGCATCTGCTGTGGGATTTTGCTTTGAAGGTATGTAATGGTCTAGCTTTGCATCCTGAATGCTGCCTTCATGGGTTGGCTGACTTTGGCTGGAAGATGGCCAACAATGGTCTGTGATCTATTATAAGTGTTGCTGTAAAAACTGCATGACCCCAAAGATAATTGCCAATGCCTCTATTTCAATTTGCTTGTAATTTATTGCACACTATGTCAGCATGCAAGAAGTGACAAAGTGACAATTGGTTGTTTGTGACCTGTGTCCATAAACTAAGTGATGACTGTCCCAACACTATTGATCTAGGTAACACATGCAAGTTTTAACTTTTATTATCATAGTAACCCAAGAGAGAATCACTGCCGAAGCTCCTTTTGCAGTTGCCGCTCACTCTTTGTTGTTCATTGTTCCAATGACAGAGGTTCCCTTAGAACCAGTGGAGAAGTGTTAGCATGGTTGCCAGGTCTATCAACAACCTGGCATGATATGGCAGCATACCCAGAAAGGATCTGAATTCTGTAACATTCTCTGGCCTTATGGGAATTGAGTACGGTCGTCACTTTCCCCTCAAGCAGCTGTAGTCCACTATCATCTACCTTTTGGCCTCAGAGAATCAAAAGTGAAAGGCCTACTTTTGTTCCTGAATAGCCATATTTTGCACACTGTTGCCTTCACCTGTTACTTTTGAATATTAGGCTGGATCGTCCTGGAACTGGCCCATGCTTTGAATTCACTTCCTATGGGACCCTTGTGGTTACACTTACCACACCAAACAACCTTAAGGCCTTGCTGCCAAGACCATTCCACAAAGCAGTGTGGGCTATGATCGGGCTTAAGGTAGCACAAACGGAGGCTCCACCCACCAACAGTCCTGGTGGTCTTCTGACAGCTCATTCTGATGGGTCTTTTCCACTAAATCAGAGACATTTACAAGCAGTGGAAATACATTCAAATAATTTTTAAAAATGAAAAAAGTAATATATTAACTTTATTATAAAACATTCCACTTAGGTGAACATTAATATTAATTAAACCAAAATAAGAAACACAAACACAAACTGTTTTAATGAATATCAACAATCCCATTCAAATGAATGTACTAGATCTGCCATCCATGTCTGACATAATGATGGGGGGGGGGGGGGGTGGAGGATGGGGGTCGCTCAGTTCAGTAAGGTTAGGAACTATTCCAGGACTCAGTGCTGCCTTAGGGATGGAGCAGATTGTCAGATGTGCCAGCATCTGATCTCTAGTGCCTTCTTTCCTTCCATGCTATAGAGTATAGCCGCAAAGGAAGTCCAGAACTTGCTGAAATGTACAATATAATTAACTGGTGTTTCTCTAGAAAACTGCCAGCTTCCATCAGTATGATCTGGCCCATTGTTAATATGGAAAGCATTGATGTTCACTCCAAATAGCAGTTGAATGCTTCTTGTCTTTTATCAGAGTTTCTCGATTGCCAACTTGCCTCGCTTGGGCCTGCCATGTCATTTTCTTTGTTCTCTATTTCACATGCACTGACTTCTAATCTCCTGAACCACGGTCCAGCTTCTGGATTTGCTGTGGTTTCTTTTTGTGAGGTTTCCAACTCACCCAACTTATATGTCCATACAGTTTCTATCAAACTATTGTACATCATAGACTCTGCACTCTACAAGATCCTGTGCATGTTGCCAGTATTTGGTTTGGTTCCTGGTAAAGCCATAGTAAGGTCTGCTCCAAAAAATAAATGAAGACTCGGGAGCCTAAGAAAAACATAGCAGTTTACGTGGATGTCTCCTTCCAATTGCCAAAGAGTCAGGCCACGTGCCTGTGACATCATCAACATATTTACATACATACAGCCGTAGTGCATTCTGTCCAACCTTCTCAAGTCACGCTCTTAAATTGACTCCAGGTCATCAATGCTCATACCCTAATGGTGCACCAATTCACCTCTGCCTGTGCACTTCCCCACATCCTCACCTGCCCATCCACCGCCTAGACTCACACTCATCTCCATGCAACCTCATATCTCCCCCTTATAGTCAACAGTAAAAAAATCCCATTCATCCTTCCATTTTCTATTACTCTCATTCATTTGTCTCCTTCTCTTGAAGAAACAGTAAACACCAGGGAGATTGGGGAACCAGAGGTAGCCCTTCAGCCAGCAAGCAGTTAACATCAGCAGTAGAGATGGATGAATTGACATTTTGCAATGCATGACATCAGAATGAGGAATATGGGCCTCACTTGGTGACAAAACTCAAAGTCATCTAACCATGTTGGATGTGGACTTGAAGCCAGCAGTGAGTGGACAATAATTACTTTCATACTGATAACCTCAAATAGGTTCACCTTGATAATTCTGAGTAATGTGTTTAATATCCCATAGGGCCTTAATTCATCACAGAGAATGTGTGCCAACATCATGATTCCTCTCCGAAAGAGGTTACTTATTCAAAGGATGCATTATCTTTGGACTTGTGCCTACCACGAGAAACTCATTCTTTGGGAGTCTGGTAAGGCAGGTTTCCACTTTGTGATTCACATATCACAAGTTATCATAAGTAGTTAGTGTCTGCATCACGGCCTCAGGACTCTCTGCACATCCACCAGCATGGAAGTATGGGAGAATTGTGAGAGGGATTGTGGTGAAACTAGACTTTGGAAATAGAGTTTGAATCAAATTGCCTGGTTGTTATTTTATGTCCCAATGCTTGAGTGCAGAGGTATGGGCAATGCAGTTCACGTTTGGGTTTTCATGAATTTTAAAAGCCTGGGCATATCCATTGGAAGTCTACCAGCAGTCAGAGCAGAGATATGAGCACCCTGGCCTGAAACCACAGAGATTGAATCAAATGAGTCCTAGGAAGAAGAAGAACTGGGATTTGTAATTACATAAGTGTAAGCATGAGTTAACTCTTGTTAGAGTCAGTTAACTATCATTTGCCAACACTTTTTAGTGGACGTGCCAATTTTTGGTTTGGAATCTAAGCATCAGATAGGTAGACAAATGTAGCCCAGATGAACCTCACAATAATAAGGACATCCTTTGTATCCTGGCCGGTAGTGTGCTCCTTTCATCTTGCTTTGTCTGATTTCTGGCTTTTCCTGCTTTCCGGTCTTTCTCTGCTTTCCAGCTTTTTCTGAAATTCCAGCCCTTTCTGCTGTGCAGTGTTGTCACCATTCTGGAGGTCCTGATGGTGTGTATTAAAGGGGGCCTCAAGATCTGTCCAGCCTTTTGGACATCAACTTCAGCATATTTGCTCGAAGAGACTACTGGCTGTAATGGCTCTTTTTATTGCCCTTGGGCCTTAATGTTGGGTTCCTCATGGGTGTAACTGGCATATTTTTAAGTGGGTATCCCTTGTGCCTGAACAGCCAATCAGTATGTGTGAAGAGATGAGGGAGGATGAAAAACCATAGAATGAGAGCATCATAGCAATTGCCCAGGGCTCTTGGATGTCAAGTGCAAAAACGTCTACCATCACTGCAGGTTAGCTGCAGATTAATAGTGTGGAAACACTTGCAACAACTGGACATTCCTGGGTTTCCCTCAGGGTGAATTGATTGCCATACGCATGCAGCTGATAAAATTCATTCTGACTGCCCTCACTATAAATAAAGTTGACTTAATTGCCTGTTGCAATATCCTGAGCTTCCTGTGGCACCTGCGTTCAGGAAGCTAGTCCTCTTTCTGTACATCCTGTCTGGCCTTGTATCTCTTCTCTAATCACCTAGTTCTCATGTAGCTGGGTGTTTGTGAGGAGTGGACGGCTGTTGTTCGTCGTGATCTACTCCAAGTTCCAAAGCATCACAGCATTAGCAGTGGACAAGTTGAAATGGCAGAGGTCAAATATACCTTTCATCAATTGATATTGTGGTCCATTAATTGAATTTTAACAAAGCGACTGGATTTGGTGTATGTTGTAAGGAAGTTGTCTGGTTAAAAGTCAATTTTTTCTCTCACATCCTGGCCAGTATTATTTAAAAAGAGCTATACAAATCTAAGCTTTGGCATATGGCATGATCTACTGTTAACTGTTACAGCAGAAGAGTTGAAATCATTGCTTATGCACTGCTGTTTTTGGTAGACAATGTCACTTGTTAATTTAAAAATGTCCAGTCAAAATATGCTTCAAGCAACTACATAATAAATCTAGAAAACTTGTAACCTGTACAATTAATGATAATACAGTATTTGTAAGAACAAATCTGAAGCTTGTAGCTTACACACTCCAGCTAACACTTTTCTGATTAAAGCAAACCCAATTCCCCTGAGGGCCCAGAGTCAAATTAACACCTATATGCTTCACTGAAAAGTAGTGTAATTCAGCTGCTTGGTGAAGAATGCCAAAAAGAGTATCTGTCACATTATGAGCAAGGAAGATGGCATAACATAACTGGCAGAGAGCTTGCTCAAAGATTGCTGTATTCTTTTTGTATTATGGGGGCAAAGTTGGGAAGCTAGTGCCTAATTTTTGGATGTTACTAGAGATCATAAAGGCAAAAATCATAAGGATGGGTTGCCATATCAGTGAGGGCATTAGCCCACAAGAATTGTCAGGAGTATGTATATTATGATGTCAACCAGCATGTAACATTGATTTAACAGCAATTTTGGAGTTCTTCAGGTAAAATCTTTCTTTATACAGGTACAGCTGAGCATTCATAAAGGACACCCCTGCAGCACTTTTTAAAGGGTGCTGATCAGTGCTCAGTATCCTAGCCATTGTCTTCTGTGGAAGCTCTGTTTGAGCCACCTCAGCAAACTGAAGAATGACTATTGGGACATAAGAGTGATCCATTCACAACGTAGTTGATGACCCTATGGCCTGCATGCATAGGATAGAAGCCATGTTGTGAAAGAACAGTCTTTGGGCATGCTGAAACAATACTTCTGGTGCCTGGACCACTCTGGAGGTGTATCCTGTACTGGGGGGAGCATATTTCAAGATTCATTGTGCTGAATGCTATATCGGCTTGTTATCCTGAAGGCATAGTCTATGCAGAGAGCTACTGAAGAGCTGGAATAGAAGAAGAGCAGAAAAAAAGGTTCTGGAGGACTGGAGAGTGGCTAATGTGGATGTGGTACCATTGTTTAAAAAGGGTAGTAAAAACAAGCCAGGAAACTACAGGCCAGTGAGTCTGACGTCGGTGGTGGGTAAATTGCTGGAGGGGATGCTGAGGGACTGGATCTACCAACATTTGGAGAGACAGGGTCTGATTTAGGACTGTCAGCATCACTTTGTGCATGGGATGTCACATCTGACAAATCTCTTGGAGTTTTTCGAGGAGGTAACCAAGAGGGTAGATGAGGGTAGGGTAGTGGATGTTGTCTATATGGACTTTAGCAAGGCCTTTGACAAGGTCATGGCAGGCTAGTCTGGAAGGTTAGATCACATGGGATCCAGAGGGAGATAGCAGATTGGATTCGTAATTGGCTCAGTGGTAGAAAGCAGTGGGTGATGATAGAGGGTTGTTTCTCAGACTAGAGGCCTGTGTCTAGTGTTGTGCCACAGGGGTCAGTGCTGGGACCTTTGTTGTTTGTAATTTATATAAACAATTTGAATGTGAATGTACAAGGCATGTTAGTAAGTTTGCAGATGATACTAGAATAGGTGGTATTGTAGATAGTTATGAAAAATTGCAGGGGGATCTAGATCAGCTAGGTATGTGGGCTGAGGATTGGCAAATGGCTTTCAATCCAGATAAATGTGAGGTATTGCATTTTGGGAGATCAAACCAGGGTAGGACTTATACAATGAATGGTAGGGCCCTGGAGAGTGTTATGGAACAGAGGGACTGAGGAATGCAAGTACATAGTTTGCTGAAAGTGGCATCACGGGTAAATAGGGTTGGTGAAGAAGGCATTTGGCAGAAGTCTGAGCTGGGTGATGACAACATGGGCGTTGGTGAGTGGCAAGGATTTAAGGACAAATAGTGGCTCCTGGCATTAATCTTCAGAGCTATCCGCACCCTCTGGAAGCTTGAGTCATAGAATCATAGAGCAACACAGCACAGAAACAGGCCCTTCAACCCACAGTGTCCACACTGACCATTAACCACACATTTACACTAATCCTACATTAATTGAATTTTTTAGTACCTGCCAGCACCTGTTCCAACCTCAGTCTCTTTAGGAGATGCTTTGAGCACTGCAGGTTTGCTTTAACTATTGGCAGCTTTGCTACATATTAGTTCACAACTGATGCACCCAGCAATGAACAGGGAACTAATGCTGACTGGACATAACAAATCATGGGAAGAAGCAGGCAGTACCAAAGGTTGTCAAAGGTTGTGTGCTAGAACCTGACTTTCAGACAAAATCCAATGGCTCTGAAGGTCACACAGCACTTAACTTTCACTTCAGTATTACGTAGAGAATATCAGGACCACATTGAAATGAAATGTACGGACCCATCAGTCAGATGACACAATTGCCAGAGCAAGCAACTACATCAATTTCCCCACAGAGGCCAGCTACAGCATATGAGAGCCGGACCCTTTTTCCAAGTGGCAGGACTTGTAGAACAGGGTTTCTGCTAAAGTTTCTTATTGCGTTCCCTTGACATTCGATCGTATGACATTTGTTGCAACCTGCCTTTGTTATGGTACTTAATACAGCAAAAGTATGATAATCCTTCATCTGATTGTTCAGAAATCCTGATCTCAGTGGGCAAAAAGGCCGGAATGGACATGGTAGGCCAAAGGTCCTGTTTCTATGCTGTATAATTCTATGACTCTTTGACTCAGATATCCAAAAATCTTCACTCTTATTAAGTGCACTTAAGGGTCCTGTGTTTAGCCCCAATCAGGACATCCCCCCCCCCCCCAAAAAAAATCACAAGATTGGGAAAATTTCCATTTAAGAAACATTAGGCTGATAGCTGCCTTACAACTGGCCTGTGCAGTTCCCAACAGCAGCTCTCTGGCTTCCCAGTCACTGCCGCTGGCAATCATGGAAAGTGGGTCTTAGACTGAAAGGACAGTCTCTGTGGCAGCCAGAGTGGCTGTAGAAAAGGCTGCCATGGAGATTACAGAAATTTCAAGGGAAGAAAGATATGTGCTTTTATATGCCTTTATCAGATCACCCTTCGCTCCAGAGAATAGGTATATTATTCCTATTATATGCCAACGCACTTTTAATTCACCTTATTTTTAGATGTTACACAGCAGAATAATAAATTTTCCAGTGAACCTGGTATGCTGCAAGGGAGCACAGGAACCAGGGCCCGAATAAGCTTCAAAGGAACGCGGGAACTGGGGCTGCAGTGAGTTTAAAGGAGCACAGGAACTGGGGCTCCACTATATGAAAGGGTGCATGGGAATTGAGAACCTTGTGTGCGAAAGAGCATAGGAACTCGGGCTGGAGTGTGTGAAAGGGGGTGTGGGAACCTGGGTGCCGGTGTGTGAAAAGGAGTGCAGGAGCCAGAGACCCAGTATGTTAAAGGGAGCATGGAATTCTACACTCAGAGGACCAGGGGCTGAACTACCAGGATTTCCAACAGTCGGATAAAGGATTGTCTGAGTTTTACCGCAGTGGCATGCAGTGACACCTCTGGTTTTAAAATTGGAAATGGTTCTCCAGCAAGACTGTTTCTGTACATAACCAACTAATCATGCACCCAACTGCGCTCATGCCAGCTAGGCACCATGCAGCTTTTAGAAACGATGTGAAGATTAATCTTGGGCTCTGCTGCATCACTGTACATCTGAAAGACAGAGATACAAACAACATTATTTCTTCTGATCTTGGTTCAGCTTTAGCTTCATCTCTTTGACTTCAGCATCTTCTTCTGACATGAAAGATGAACAGTGAAATTTTGTGTTTTTGAAATCTGCAAGTAATTGCAGTTCCTCTCATTCACTGCTCTTTTGAGTCATTCTCACCTTCTTAACAGTACCGAGAAATTGGGTTGTGTATCACTATGTTTTTATGCACTGCACAATCCATTTTCAGTGTACTCCCATTCTTTGGCCTTTCAGCTCTACACTTTGCTCAAACGATCAGAACTAGATTTGCCTGATTTCTTTCCAGCTGCACTGTGGATCCAAGGAGAGGCTTTTGTGTAAGACCTGTTCAGTAGCTCACAACACCCTGGGCATCTTGCCCTTCTGAGTTTTACACTGAACAAAACAATGTTGACCTGCTGTGCATTGACAGTTTGACATTTAACAGTGCCATTCTGTTTCAAGGGAAATGTTTTATTTGTGGACTCAGTAGAACTTTTTTTCCAGGCTACACTCACAAAATTCTAGATTTTTAGGTCTAGCAGACTAGATTAGAGAATTGGTTCAGTGATTTGTTGCACCAGGGCTTATTCTCCCACTCTAAGAAATATCTAATCATTTAGGTAAAGCAGGAAACAGGAGGAAAATGACATCAGCTCCCTCTTATTTAAATGATTTCAATTTTCATTCTTATTGGACAGATGTTCCAGGATTCCTCAGAGCTTGTCAAAAAGTTGTGGAGCCCAGCAACTTTTGCAAAATCATTACCTAAGTGTGTTTTGGACATGTTTTGGAAGGTTTTTGTAGCTATTGTCAACTGCATTGGCAGCTGCCGTGGTATTTACTGTAGGCCTCCACATGGTGGGAAGGAGGTACAGAAGCAAAAGATAAAATATGGAGGATTTTAGTTATATTGATATGGATAGGGATAGGAACAGTGTAAAAGTTAGGAGGGAGAGAAGTTCATGAAACATGTATAGAAGAACATTCTTGGTCAGTATATGTCCAGCCTAATGAGGAAGTCAGCATGATGGATCCAATCCAGGGAATGAAATATGGTGAAATTTTCAGTGGGAGAGTGTTGGTTTAGTGTATTCAGTAAGAGAGTGATCGCAAGAGATCACAATTAGATTTAGAGATATTATAGAAAGGGGCAAGGAAAACTTGAAGCTAAAATTATTCAAATGGAAGCTGATTAGTTTCAGGGAGTTGAAAAGGGATCCAACTCAGGTGGGTTAGAAATGAAGATTGGCTGATGAATAAATGAGCAAATGGAGCCATTGAGAGTTCCCTGTGAAGAAAAGACAATAAACAAGAAATACAAAACTCCTCATTGACTAAAGCTAAAGAAGTTAAAATGAACAAATGCCAAATGATGTATCTTAGAATAATCAGTCTCCCCAATGGAGGGTTGTGGGATATAGCCCCACCACAATGTCCTTTTTGTTGAAAAAACTGCAATAGGGTCTAAATAGACGAAGCAACAATATGTGCTTTGAATTCCTGGAAGTTCTAGATACCACAGTGTCTGTTCTTCTTACTTTGCTATCCATAAAGAAATAGAAGGATGAAGGTGAGAGTTCCATCAATTGGGTAAGGACAATGAGGTGAAATAAGGTTTCAGCAAAGAGAGAAGGGCCCATCCATGGAGTCCGAATGCACAGGGGAGCATGGCTAAGGATCAATATTAATAATGAGGAATTTTATTATCTTGATTATCCCTCGACGGTGAAGTTATACCTTGCAGTTATAGCAACGTGTTGTACTCTGCCCATGAAATTTATTGCTTATTGGCTGACTGTGGACAAATTTCCAGACAATAGTTTCCTAACCTTAAAATCCTACCCTTCACTTCTTTTTAATATGCAGGTCCAGAACTCTCAGTTTCTCAATTTTCTCTTACCACAATAAAATGTTTTTTGAGGGAGTCATTTAAAGGATCTCTTCAGCCATTATAAAGAAAGTCACCTTTGGAAGATTAATTAAGTTGCAGTGATCCTGTAACCTATGATTCAAGATAGCTTGTGATCCTAATTTACGCTAAAGATTTCCCATTCACTGGCCAAATATTGCTACAGTTTTGGCAAGCTGAAAAAGGTCATTGCTTAAGACATAATTGAATGTATGCTTCTGGGCAGCAATGGTTTCCAACAGAGGATAAATCTGGCTGACGGCCGAGAGGGAAATTTTCATTTTAATTTAGTCCAAAAAATGTCATCCTTATTCAACATAAAGAAAAATAGTTTGGTCTTATGGAGTTGAATATATTGGTTTTGTATTATTTCCATTAACTCCTAACAGACAGTTATGGTAGACACAAGAGACTGCAGATGCTGGAATTTGGAGCAACAAATAATCTGCCAGATGAACTCAGCAGGTCAAACAGCATCTGTGGGAGGAAAGGAATTGTTGACATTTTGGGTCTAAGCACTCAGGACAATGCAGGGTTTTGACCTGAAATGTTGACAATTCCTTTCTCCTCACAGATGCTACTTGACCCGCTGAGTTCCTCCAGCAGATTGTTTGTTGCTCCAGAAAGTTGTGATACCTTACTTCTAGAAGCACTGCAGGAAACCTGTTAAGAACTTGACATTTCCTAGACAATACTGTGTCCACCATGTATCTCCCTAGCTATTAGCATGCAGACTGAAAGTCCTTAGTACCCTAATAGTTATTCCAGAAGAAACGTACAACCATGGAAAATGGCAAAAATGGGAAGCATGTCAATCTACATCAGAAAGAAAAGAATGTGTGAGAATTCACTTGAACCATTTGATTTTTACATTTACTTGTATACATAATTGTGGTGGTGTTGACGACTGAAGAAAATTAATAATAGGAACCTTAAGGATTTATCTATGGTATGGGTTATTGGAGTTGTTCAAGAAACATGGCAATTGACCAAAGTGATGGATAATGTCTGAAAAGCCTAAATGGAGCAATTGAATGATTTTGTAGTAATCTGGAAAGGAGCAGGAATTATCTAGGTTTGAGGTAGGAAGAAAGCAGGAGGCTGAGTTAAAATAAATAAAAGGAAAATACTTCCAGTCAAGAAATAGAAAGAAGGTTATGAGCTGACGGAGAACAAAATCACAATCAGGATGGGATAAGGTATGTCAAAAAATCTAAATGAGAAAACTGGAAAAAAGCATAAAATGGTCAATATTCCAAACTATCGCAACCAGCACTGACTGGTATACATGTGACTGCAGGAAGTATTCAACCTAAAATTGGAGTGTTTAGTTGAATTCATATTTTTGGAGACGTGATGCAGCAGCTGAAAAGGAAGTAAAATGTTAGGTTGAATAGAGAGCTATTTGATGGACATGAAAGAATGAGTTGAGATAAGTGGGTATTATTCATGTTGGAGAAAGGTTAAAACTGGAGTAACCTATGGGTCATTATTGGATCTGCTTTTAGTTTACGAAAGATTTTTACTTGATGTACAGTATGCAATGTCAAAATATGATGATGCCACAAAACTGGAAGATTTGAAAATGATGAAAAGGACAATAACATTCTTAGGGAAGAACTGGGCATCTTGACTGCTTAGCACAGCTAGCTGTAGAGAAAGAACATGAATAGCAAATAGCTGTGAATCCAGCTGATGTGGAGATTTATTGAGTTCCATTCACTGCTGGGGAACTTCCAGACAAGTTAGTAAACCAAGGCAAAGTATCCCAGTGGCATTGCCCACATTGTAAATCTTTGCAGCAGTTGTGCATTCCTATTCCAAAAATCCCCTAACACATGCAAATGTGATATTTTCCCCATTCATTTGGGGTAAATATCAAATTATATTCAATCTTTCCATCAAATTAGCTTTTAAAATGACATTTTAAGACAACAAAACATTGCTCACGAAGACACGTGGAGCTAGAAATACTTCAACGCACGTTATATATGACATCCAATCCTAGCAATAAAACTAGCCATCCCAGAATTGTAGCATATTCCTGCATAAACCACATAGTAGGCCATGCCTCTGTAACTTCTACCATGGTGGAGGGGAGAGAGAACTCGTGGAAAGATTGGAGGTGAGGAGAAAATCAGTGCAAGAGAGAAGATTATAATGGGCAGGAGTGGTACAAAACAGAGCATCAGGGGTCGGAATAAAGGGGACAGAGTGTGTGATAAGATAAATTGGGAAGGAGTCACTGGTAGGAAGACAATCAAAATAAATGATTGCAAGAGAACAGTGAAATGAGGAGGTCGGAGAAGATCACTGTTGGGGAGAAGATCAGAGTGAGTAGGAGAGAAGATTGGGTAGGGTGGTGATTCCTGGAAGATGGTGGGAGTAGTCTGGAAAGAAGGTGATTTGGGTTCTGGGAGATGATAGTTGGTACAAGGAGATGATTGGGGTGAGAAGAAGATTAGAAGAGGGGCTTGGAAAAGCTCAGTGAAGGGAAAAAGTGGCCTAAAGAGAAGATTGGAAAAGTAAGGTGAAGATTATGAGGACCAAGTAAAAAAGTGACCAATGGGGTAGAGAGCATCAGAAGACTAAAGTGGGGAAACATGAGGGGAAGATCCAGGAGGTCATGGAAAGCATTGTAAGGACAGTAACAAGGAAGTGGAATCCAGTCACATGGGAGGTAAGGGAATGGGTCTTTTAGTAATTAAATAAATACCTATATTATTAGTTTCTTGGAATTACTTTGTATTTATATGTAGTAATAATATTGCCTGGGTGACATCATTTGTAGAGTTTTCCATTGGGTATTGTTTTTCAAAGTGTCAAGGCTGTAAGGGCTGTTAAAAGACAATCACATTGGTTGACCCACCACAGTGGTGGTCGGGAGTCACATGTAGGCCAGACTGGGTAAGGACAACAGATTTTCTTCCCTGAAGGATGTTGTTCAACCATATGGGTTTTCATGATAGTCTGGTAATTCCATAGTTTCTGATCCTAGATTTTTTTCCAGATTTTTATTTCACCACTGTCAGGTGGGGAATTTAAATCAATGAGTTATTTGAGAATACAACAAGCAGAATTGATAGAGGGACACCTGCAGATGAGTGTCTTTGGATTTTCAGAAAGCCTATGGAAAGGTGCCGTATAAAGGGCTAGTGCACAAGGTAAGAGCTTGTGGTTTTGGGACAAGTATGTTAGCATGGATTGAAGACTGATTAGAAGACAGAGACTAGGAATAAATGAGCTTTTTTCAGGCTTGAAGGATATAGCTAATGGAGATCCCCAAGGATCGTTCTTGGCCCTCAATTAATTACCATTTATGTTAATGACCTGGAGGAAGGGCAGATTGTAAGGTTTGCTGATGACATGAACAAATGGTGGGAGGGCATGTGATAAGGATATTTAGACCCTGCAACAGGAAGTAGATAGATTGAGTGGGCGAACACTTGTCAAATGTAATTTAACATAGGAAAGTGTGAGATTTATGCACTTAAATAAGAGGAATCAAAGGCAGACTGTAATCTGAACAGGGAGAGATTGCAAATGAATGAGTACAGAGGGATCTAGGTGTTTCGGTGTATTAATTATAAAAAATTAGTAAATAGGTGAGCAGGTAATTGAGTAGGCCAATGGCAAATCGTAATCTCGTTGTGTTGTCGTTGCAACAGTACAATGACAAATAAGCAAATGAATTCTTGTTCATTGCAATGGGATTGGAGTTTAGAAATAGGAAAGTATTTTTATAAGTATTTTTACAATTTTACAGAGTGTTGGTGTGGCCACACCTGCAGTACTGTTTGCACTGCATGCAGTTTTGGTCCTCTTATTTAAGCAAGGACATACTGGCATTGGAGGCAGTCCAGAACAGACTTACTCAACTAAATCCTGGGATAAGAGCATTATCCTATTTGAGAGGCTAAAGAAGATGGATCTGTATTCTTTGGATTTTAGAAGGATAAGGGGTGAAACATATAGGATCCTAAGGAGGTGTGACTAAGTAGATTTTGATCTATTTTCACTTGTGGGAGAGTCTTAAATAAGGAAACATAATTACAAAATAAAGGGACAGTTATTTAATACTGAGGTGTGTAGCAAGTTCTTGCAGAAGGTAGTGAATCTCTGGAATTCCCCAGAGGGTTGTGGAGGCTAGATCATTGGGGGTATTGAAAGTGAAGGCAGATAATTTTTTGAAAGATTAGGGGGTCATGGGCAATGGGGAACTGTCACAAGAGAATTTGGGGCCTGAGGCACATTAGCCATGATCATATTGAAAGGCACTTGAGGGCCAGGTGCCTACTCCTGTCCTATCTTGTTTTGTCCTTGTGATCTAGAATAAAGCTGCAAGATTCAGTACCTTAACTACTCTGTTACTAATGATCCATTCACTACCGCATGACCACTTCATCTGGGACAAAAGGGTGGAGGTTAGAGTGAAAGTGGATAGAGATTGGGTTGTGATGTAGCAATTCCAATTTATCTGCATCCCCCATTATTAACCTTTGGCTAGGATCAGAGAATAGAATCTATGACCATCAAAACTGATTCTGATTCTCCTGCAAGTCGCTGATTAAATAATGTGTTCAGTAAAATGTTAGCAAACAACCTCCCCACATGAAATCTGTAAGAAGGATGGAAACGGGTGAAGTAATGCAGCCCTTCTGGATAATCTCAAAAGCAGTAATTATCAACTTTCTGCTCTCTCAAATGTTTGTCTAATTTTCATGGATTTTTCCACAACACATCTGCTGCTACTGTCTTTCTGGCTCATTCATTCAACACATCTACTACCATCTACATAAGATTATAACAGACATCCCTGTGTTACGAATACCCGATGTATGGACACCCCCTGATACAGATAAGCTCCCATAATATTATAAATTTCAAAGATGGCGTACGTACATACATTCATTCCTTTGAATGGCAGAACTAGCTCCTCTCTCCACTTTTAGTAATTGTTCTTTCTTATCAGTCTTATATGATTTTGATGTCACTCATTACAATACTGTGGAGGTATGGTACCATACTGAGTGATTTTTGGGCATTTTCTGACTTGCAGACAATATTGACTTAAGGATGTCTGTAAAAACGGAACCCACTTGCTGCCTGGGAACAGCCTGTACATCTAAGCTATTACTGTTCTTTTCCTATTTCTGTGTCCTATAGATCAAGAGTTCATTGCAGTTTCACCTATTATTTTGGATCAATTTTTCTCCTTCTTTAACAATCTTGATGAGTGAAATAGCTTCAGAACTAATGTGTGCAAATATTAGATCATGGATGTAATGGTTTTTTTGGAACTCCTTCTTTTCCTACTTTAATGGGGAGTTCAAGGTAAACAGCATAGCAATTCCATGGAAACAGCATAGAAAAAGAATTTTATACCAGTATATAATATTCATCAATCATTGGACAAGCTAATTTAACTGCTAGTGTAATCTATTCGCTGTGCTAATCAAAATGCAAGGCTGCAGAAATCACCTCTTGATAATGTTCACAATATTATTCTAAATCGACAAACAAATTAAGATGAAATAGATGGCTTACAAAAGGATGCCAAAGGAACAAATGTTGCTTTTATGGCATAGAACAGATCAGGAATGACTCCCCCTGTATTTGTGAGCTATTTGACCTAGAAAATCCTTAAGCTGTTAAAAATAAGTCGTACATTTGAGATCAAGTTTCAAATATGCCTGATCACCAAAAGCTAAGGACTTACCATGTAAGAAAATGAAAACAAAACATAAAAAAAAGGATACCTTTCTGATGAAACTAATGTGCAGAATAGGGTGGCAAGATGGGAATCACAGCTTTCCATAATGGGATAACTTTGTGACCATAAAAATATCATTTTCTCCTCTTTGTTACATCTTGCTGTGCTGTGTATCATTCCCCAACAGAAAGGCAGTCTCCTTGCTCATCTCTGATGATCATCTCCCAGAACCATCTGCTTGACTAAAGGCAATTGATACCATCTGGACAGGGATGACTAGGCTTCCAATTTTCCTTCCTTTCTATTAGAAAACTCCATGTGAGTTTACCCTTCAGCAGAAAACTCAGCATATGGGGAACTGCAGCTGTAGGCCTGCATTTCATCATTTCTCTGTTGTGAACCAGTATCAATGAGGGGCTATAGAGAACCCTCCAATCCCACTGTCAGTCCCCTCCATTAAAATAACTTGTAATGCTTCTGATTTAAGGCAAGAGCATTACTCATCTAGATTCCATGTAGTTACAGTCCAATAACACTTGATAAAATCTGAGTTTCTGCTTTTCATGTGAAATGTTCCCAGGCAAACAGAGACAAGTTTAGAAGTAATGCTTTTCAGATACAATGAAAGACACTGCGCAGGGTTGTGGAAAAATTAATGCTTACAAGTGGTTTTCTTATGCCTCATTGGATTCAGTGAATATTAATAAGTTACAATGCTTAAACAAATTAATATTTATAAAAGCAATTCTCCTTGCTCTGGAGCTGATAAAACAATAGTTCAGACTATGCTTCTTTGGAAAACATTTTCACAAAATGAAATGGGGTTATCAACATAACTAATTACACACATCTTTATTTTAAATCACAGGCAATATATTAGAAAACCTATTTCATGATTTGTTTCTATTTTGTTCCCATTTTGAACATGATCACGACAGCATTTACACTGTTGCATTTTCTGCCATTATTCTTTCATTGATCAACAACAAAATACTTAGAATTTATATTCCATCATTCCTTCCATCCAAGCATTAATACATTTGTTATTTTTCTGTATTAGTAACTGCATCTGATGCCAGTATTGGCATTCTCTGCAATCCCTCATCGGGAATACCTGCGGGATGAGTTAGTCAAGGAACCAACCTTTGTCCTGATGCAGAGTTTCAACTCAAAATGTCGCCAGTTCCTCTCACATAGATGCTGCTTGACCTGCTGGGTTCCTCCAGCAGATTGCTTGTTGCTCCAGATTCCAGCATCTGCAGTCTCTTGTGTCTCAACCTTTGAACTGGTTAATTCTTGATATTAGCAATTAGGAACTTCATGCAGAGGTAGTAGTTACTATGTTTGGCATTCAAAACTATTAGAGATTGCTAATGGGATTCAAGAGTCATTTATAGACTCACTACTACAATAAGGATTTCACCTTAATAGGAATACCTGCATTCAGTCCACTCTCACTCTGACCTCTCTGTCTTTGGCTGCCTACAGTTCGAACAAAGCTCAACATAAGTTTGAGAAACAGAACCTTATCTTCTGACCTGGAATATTCCCAGCCTTTAGGGACTCAACAATGAGTTATATAATTTCAGATAATCAGCCATCCCACATTTCCAAGATTCAGTTCTTGGTCTCTTTGCGCAGAATCATAGAGTCATACAGCACAAAAACAAGCCCTTCAGCCCACCTTGCCCATACTGACCATAAATTAACCATCTGTACTACTCCCACTTCCCATTTGGTCCATAGCCTTCTATGCCTTGGCAATTCAAGTACTCATCTAGATACTTGTTAAATGTTATGAGAGTACCCACTTCTACTGCCTCCTCAGTCAGTGCATTCCAGATTCAACCACCCAGAGGTACTTTGACTTCCTATCATTTCTTTACACCCTTACAGGAACTCATTGGCCATGAACTCTCAGTATTTCAGATTTAACTGCTTGCCAGTTGTAGGATAGGACATAGACTTACCTGCAAGTAACAACTCCCAATTTACTTTTGTCAGACCCTGTCTTATGATATTGAAGTTGGCCTTCTCCCAATCCTTAAATTCCAGACCATCCTCTTCCCTTTTAATAATGACCTTGAAACTTACATAGTTATGGCTACTGTCTCCAAAATACTCTCCCACTGACACTTTAACCACTTTCCCAGCTGTATTCCATAGGATTAGGTTCAATACTTCCCCTTTTTGAGTCATGTACTACCCTCTCAGCCTTCTGCATTAAATGCTCCTAATTAATATTGTGAAAATTGTAATATCTTATTTGTGTATCTTCTGGAATATTCCAGATATCATTCATCTCCTATTTAAATCTCATCCAGACATAATTTTCCCAACTTTCTGTTGACACCATCATTACTGGTATCATTCAGTTCCTTCTGGTCTCCATTGAATTACAGACTTTTCTCTCCCTTCTCCCCTATCGCTTCACTGCAATTTAAAACTCTTTTGATTTTAACACTGAGCAACTTTGATGAAAGGTCATCAACGAGAAATACTAACTCTGAAACTTTAAGTGGTTATCTCTCCACATATTCTGCCAGACCTATTGAGTACTTCCGGCATTTCTTGTTTCTTTTTCAGTTTTCTGACATCAACAGTATTTAAAGAAACAAAAGATTGCCATGAAAGAGATGTGAATGAAAGGAGCATGAACTCATTATTTGAAATGTTCAAATACTATGTAGTGAAAATTTGAAAGAAAAAATATTACAGTGCAGATTATCTCATGTTGTTAAACTTGATGTTGAGTCCAAAAGGCTGGAAGGTGTTGTATGTCCTAAAGGGAACTGATATTTAAAGGGTATGTTCAGTTATCCTATGATTCTAACAAGTTAAACTGCTCAAATGGAGGTTAGAGATTTAGGCTACTGTATTTCTTGATTGATCTCAGTTCAAGCATGGTCTTACTCTGGGAAATGCACTTGGTTCAATTTACAAGAATACCTCAAGTGCCCACAGATGCTGTAGCAACACTACTTATTCAGAATGACCTTCAGAAGTTACAAACATAGATCATAGCAGGAGAGATGCTAGACTGCAGAGAAAGAATAATTAAGAAAATATTTCTAACTTCAGATTAAAAGCTGTTTCATTATGGAGAGTGGACAGCTTTGTGGGTGCCTTAATAGGTGGTGGGAATGCTTGGTGTGCTTGCTAAAATATGTAGACCAACAACATTGCAGGTTCAATCACTGATCCATATTGAGTCGGCATATCTTGACTGTGATAACCATAGGGCTATTATAATTAGCTTAAGGGCTTCTGGGAGAGAGGGGTAAAACCAGAAAAGATCTCTTGCTTTTCATCACTGCTTACCTGGAAGATGACTGGATCGGGCATTGGAATTAAATGTAAAGTTGGTATCCACATCACTAGTATTTTGACAGAACATCTGTTCAGTCATTTTCACATGAAGGACGATACTCAGTTTCATCTATGCAGTAATATTAACCTAGTGAGCAGTGCATAAAAATTCAGAAAGCTGTTTTATTTAAAGATTCATGAAGTCTCATTGCTTTGTGACATGGTTAATTTAATTTCATGGACTGGTTGTTTTTATTGTCAATCTATTTAAAATGAATGCAATTAATGCCCAAGGATATTTGTATCATCAATTGGTTAGTGAAATTTTGTTGATCTCCAAGTAATGGATCATGGAAATCCATTAATTCGTCATTAGAATAACTTTATCCAGAGAACAATGTAGGCTTTAATTTGTCAAAAGAAGCAGTGATCTTTTCAGGATCATCTATTTAATACCTTGTTCAAATTTGGATACATTGGAAGTGTACCTAAAGTTATTTTGTAATTATGTACACATTGTCCTTCAATTGTATCTTCAATAAAGTGTAATCATTTTTAAAACCAATGTTAATATAATTTTGGAGTTTTAAGTAGTTTGAATTGCTGAAATAATTTAGCATCTGTTATGGGGGTGGATTGTCCACAATTCTGATACAGATAAATGTTGAGTAACTCACCTCCTAGCTCCCAAAGCATTTACACCATCTAATAATATAGGTCTCTATTGCATTAATCTTTTTGGAACGTGTGATATTTCACTGTCCCTATACAAAAAACTAAAGTCCAATGCGAATAACAAATAATGTTTAGGTTATGAAATATAATTCATTTTGATAAAACTAATAATATCTCAACAAAGTGAAGAATGACTAAAGAAGATTGGAAAATTAAATTTTGATATGATGTGTCAGTTAATGATTTTCTCTACTCTTTACATGCAAAAGTACTTGCCATAGTCTGTAACCCAAACACCAATTAATGTTGAGAAATTATATCTTTATGTTTTACTGCCCTCATCATTGGTAGTACAATCATATGCAAAAACACAAAAACTCATTTGATATTTTTCACATAGCATATAGTTGATCCGTTGTAATGTTTTTTATCTCACTTTTACATTGTAATTTATGACCCATTATTTTAATGAAATCACATAAAGCTACAAAGAACACAACTAATGGTATGTGAGTTTATTTTCTACCAATATTTCTGGAAAACTGGCATATGCAAACAGTATTTAAATCTTTTTTATTCATTCCTGAGATGTGGGCACCACTAGCAAGGGCAGCATTTACTGCCAATAATTAATGCCCTTGCAAAGAATATGGTTAGCCATATTCTTGTGGTGAAGGTTTTCTCTCAATGCTCCATGAAGTTGATCTAGTTGTGATGAATTATCAAAGAAGGATGATGAATGACAGGGGAAATTGCAGGGTGTTCTGAAGTTGCTCTGTTCTTCTGGGCGGTAGAGTGTGCGGGTTTGGGAGCTGTTACTGAAAACATTTGCTGTCATGTGTTGAATGCATTGCAGCCATCATGTCGCACTGGCTGGGGAAATGAATGTTTAGGACGATGGATAGGATGCCAATGGATACGTACAATGGATATGTACAATGGATAGGACGGATATGGCAAGCTGCTTTCTCCTGGAAGATGTTGAGCTTTTTGAGTGTTGTTAAAGCTGCACACATTCAAACAAGTGGAAGGTTTTCCTGGCTTGTGCCTAATTTAACAGTGAAAATGTTTTGGGAGCTAGGAGATGAGTTACTTGCCATTTACCTGCTTGTATGACCATAGTATACTGTATGTGACTGGTCCAGTTAAGCTTTGGTGAGTGATGACCCTGACGAGAATATTGATGACAGGGGATTTGATGATGGTAATGCTATTAAATGCTTATTAGTGGTTAGAATCACTTTTGTTGGGCATCATCATAGCTTGGCACTTTTGTGGCATAAATGTTTCTATATTCTTACATACCTATGTGGGGCTCCCAAACTTCCATGTTGAAATTCAGGACATCATGTCATATTTAATGATCGTGGAATGACACACAGAAAGAGTGGTGGGAAAAATACGACGTGCTGAGATATGGCTCTGTAGCACAATGGCAGATTTTATTTCAAGAAACTTTAGACCTAAGCTTGTATTATTATAGTTTTGCAAACAATGGTGTTGATATTAGTCTGAAGGGATACTGATGAATAATTGACAGCCTTGGAATCTGGGATCCAGGTTCATAACACCAGAGACCTGGGTTCAATCCTGACCTCAAGTGCTGCCTCTGTGGAGTTTGCACATTCTTCCTGTGACCGAGTGGGTTTCCTCTTTGTACTCTCGTTTCCTTCCACATCTCAAAGAGGTGCAGATTGGAAGATAAATTGGCCACTGTAAGTTGCCCTAGTATGTAGGTGAGTGGTTCAATCAAGGAGGAATTGATTAGAATGTGGGGAGAATATAAAAAGGGGATTAATGTAGGATTAGCATAAATGGGTGGTTGATGGTCGGCAAGGACTTGGTGAACCGAAGGACCTATTTATCTGTTGTATTTCTTTAAGATGCTGTAACCAGGGGTCAGAAGAGCAACCTGGCAAGTTGAAATCATGAAAACAACTGTAAGGAAACTGGAACTTTGTGCCAATGCAACTTTCTTAAATGAGTTCAAAATAGCATTATAGATAATTTTTTGTTCTTTTAGCAGAGGTTTATTTTCCAAGTATAATTGAGCCATAAGTGAAATCAGAAGGTAAAATTCAACCATGACGGGGATGAAAATTGGGGCTGACTACCTGTTATATACCCATCCCTCTGACTTAAGTAGAAAAGCAAGTTCACTAATATTCTTGTTTAGGTTGAATTTGAATATCACCATCTCAGTGGTTGCAGAATTTCAAAATTTGTTGGTTGTTAAATAAAAGGAAAATCATTGGATTCTAGGTTGTTGAAAGGGAGATTTTAGGCACTTTGAAAAATGTTGAAGCTTAATCTAAGTTGCTGGACACTTTTTAGAGACTCACTTCCTCAATGTGATATTTTTAGTTGCCTGGATTAATATTAATGCATTTTTTATGAGAGTGAATTCTCAATGATTTTGAACTTTTAAGTGGCAAAAGAAGAAAGTCACCCTCTTAGTCTTTTTCTTAATGATGCATTGAACCAAACTTGTCATTTACAAATGTTTTGTAAAACCAATTGAAATGTGCAATTTAGTTTCAATGCTAGCAGTTTTAACCGTCACATGGTGAAAAGGCACAACACAATTTCTCTTTGTGGAGGAACCTCACAGAGCAGATGTACAATAAGGCTCTGACTGGCCCACTTCCTAAAATCACCCCAGCCTCGGAAATGAAAGCCTCAGATCCACGAGTGGTGACAAGGCCTCAGGTGACAAGTCCTGAGGCTCCTCCCATGCACTATGTCCTGATGGCCTTTTGATAGCTCATAACTGATAAAGGCCTTGGATCAGTTCAAATAGATCCAAATAATGAAAAAAAGATAAAAAAATATTAAAACTATGTATATAAATATACTTAAAAACGTTGAACTGCTGGAATTGAATTATAAACATGAGGATAAAGTAACATAAAGAAAAACAATGAAGCCACCAACCTGCATTTATCTATTAAATCAAGATTGGTGGCCCATTCAAAAGACTGGGATCACAACAGCCATGGCTAATTGTATTCGGCCCTCAGCTGGATGATTGTGCTCGGATTCAGTGCTATACAGATTTGGATCAAGTCATCAGATGCACTGGCATCTGATCTCCAGTTCAAATTTGATTTCTTCATTGTGATCCTATGGAAGTTTGAAACAAGCTGACCTTTTCTTTGGAACCATTGTCAAGAAATGTACATTTCAGGGAGTTAAATTGGGCCCAATGGTGTTGATGGAATGAAACAAAAGTAGAAATAAAGGGAAATCAAAAAACTGCAGATGCTAGAAATCTGAAATAAAAACAGATCTTGGAAACATGCAGCAAGTAAGGCAGCATCTGTGGAAAGATAAACATGGTTAACGTTTCAGGTTGAAGACCCTTTGTCAGGAATAAAGTAATGTTTTTTTTCTTCCTCAATTTCTAAATACTGTTTTCTTTTGCCAAAATCTGAATGGCATTTGCCCTGATCTCTTTTTTTTAAGTTTTTGGCATTTCATGAACATGAATTGATAACTGATTAAATGTTATAGCACTTTGCAATGACTACAAAGTAGAATAATCCTGTACAATATCATTGATCATCGAGAGTTTCAGTAACTATGAGGTAAGGAATGGCATACTTTTTCTGAACTACGGAATGCAGGAGTGCATGTAGGCCTTAACAAACAAGTGCTAAATTCTGTCTGAAATCATCTCCAATTAACCTCTTGCCATAAACAAAAATATAATAAATGTACATTCTGAAAAATAATTAATCACTGCCTCTAATTAAAAACTGCAGTAGTGTCTAGAGAGAATTAATCAGCTCTATATATTTGTCCTACAGTAACTATACATTAATGTTTCCACAAATGGCCAATGCCCTGTGAAAAAGAGGAATTGTACAAATCTTATTGAATTCCGCTGTTGCAGCAAGTAGAAAATGAAAGATTTCAGTTAGACATTGTTGTTGATGGTGTGTTAAATGAATTGTAGTATGTTACCCACATAATGTGGTAAAACTCTGATAATCTGCTCTCTAACTATTCAGAAATCCTGTTGGTTTGGCATCTGGCTCACCAGGTGCTGATTCCTGCACTCCCTTGAAACTCACCTGCCTCTGTTTCCCACACTCCCTTGAAATGTGTTGTGGCCTTGTTTCTTACACTCCTTTAAAGCTACCGGGTCCACTGGAAAATGTATTATTCTACTAACCCTGAACAAAATCTAAAACAAAGTGAATTAAAAATGTGTTGGAGTCTTAATAAGAATAATATCTAAGGAGAAAATGATTATGATAGATTCAATCACTTTTTTCTAAAGCTAAATTGTCTTGCAGTAGGGATCTGTCTAGTTACCTTTCCAAAAGTAATGCTGGGCCAATCTGACTGCTGACTGGACTCAATCTCTATCGAATAAGACAATAATTCCCCATCTCCTGTCTGACTGCAATCCACTAGTGCCAGATGGATGTGTTTTATAAATGCATTGACATAGGACCCAGGGGTGTGTTTCTATCTTGACGTCAACTGCTGGATTGTGAAGGAAATACTCACATTGTGGACTTTAAAATTCTATAATGCTTAAACCTTTGACTCCATGTGTCTGCTTAGCCAAGCAGGTTTCAGTGAAATGTCTGTTATAGGCCATTACGTGCAACTGGCTAATGCAGACGATTCCACGTTATGATTGTTTGGGCTATGGAAATTCGCCCTTACAGCATTCACAAATTACTACCCAAAAGTGTGAGTTTCAGTATAAAATTCGCTTATAACAGAGCCCCTTGGTAGAAGGTGGGTTCCCTGAAGTTAAGAACATCCATACCAAAGTGTGTCTAAGGTGCAATGAATGTAAATACAGAAAAGGAACAGCAGTGCAGAATCCCTCATGACAGCGATATCATGTGTGCTTACCAGAATCATGGCATTCAGTGTGAGGAAATCCATCTCTTGAGCACATTGAAGGATTGGAAATCCTTCCTGTTCATAAATAGGTCTGGGTCACATGGCACAGGACACCTGGGTGCAATCAGTGGCTGCCTGCAATGTTGGAAAATGCCGGAATCCAAGATGCCACCTGGGCTTCACTTAAATCTAAGCAAATCCAATTACTTCTTTGTGAACACAGTATCTGGGTGACTTCTTTGATTCAGCAGTGAGCAGAAAATAGGAAACATAGCAGAGACCTGCTGTAGCAGCCTGGAAAGATCCTGCAGTAAGCAAGTCAAGAGTCAACATGACTTTGACCTGCACAGAGGGAGCAGTTGGAGCCTGAGACTGATTGAAGGTTTCCCACAGAATGACACACATCTATTTGATGAGCCTTGGAAAATCTGAACCTGTAAACCAGTGAAGTTCAGGTAGTGAGAGTAGATTCTTTGCTGAAGGGCATGTCTTTGCCTATTGTCCAAGATCTCTGAACCTGACCTTAGTCATAATGACACCCCATATCAGAGTTGATAGTGGTGTCATTTCTGACATACTCATGGAATAGTGCAGTGCCCAAAATTTGTCATCAGTGAAATTGTCAACCACATTGGTCTGGAAAATTCCAGTAACTGTTCAATCACAGAAGTAGTTTTTATTAATGCTGAGAGTTCAGAAACAGTATTATTTAAGAGGCCAATCACACAAAACTTGCATTTAAAGACAGATTGCTGTATGCTACTCTACGTACTCACAGTTTACTCTATGCTGTGCTCGCGGCAAAGACTAATCCTTCCTTGCATCTTCACTTTGCCACAACCAAAACTGACTTTCAATGACCACTTGTCTAGACCTAACACTGTGGATGACATGGGTGTGCAAAAGACTCCACCCAGGTAACACAAGTACCCTCAGGAACAGCATAGCAGGAGACAATAAAGAGCTCAACATCTTATCCTTCCAGGCTTCGCAGGGAGCCACACACTTTTCTACACTGCTTTCAGGAGGAATGTATATGCAAGCCATTCCTCCATAGGGTAGTTCTCACTCTCAAATGCAAACCTACACATTCAAAGTCAAGGTCACTCTCACTCAGCTTCCTGGTCTCAGAATCATTCCAACCTGCTTCTACTAATATGAGCCATAATTCACAGTTTACTGATCATCACCGAATTTGGAAGGTCATTGATATTCTGTACTCCACAAGACTAGACTTCATTCACTTCTTTGTCAGTCCACAAGAGCAAGTGGATGAACTACAACTATTTTCTGCCATTGCAGACCTCCCAAGCTACAGCCACTGATAGAATACAATCAGGCCCTTGCAGAGACCAAACAGGCAACTTTCTGGAGAGTCTCTGTGGCCCCTTTTGATCAGGGGACATCTTGCCTATGGCTGATATGATCCACCAACCTATCGAGAACAACCTCTGGGAACAAGACCCCTTTGGAGCACCCTCCCTGCTCTCAGGAAATCTTAGGCTTAAGCACAAAGCTTTAGCTGATAAACTTTTTCTTATGAGCAGCAAAGCCTAGTTTTATCACATTGGCAATTGTTGCATCTTTAAATTTCTTTTATCTGATTCTGGGGTTGATAAGTTAAAAACTTAAAAAAATGTACCCACTAATCATTTTCATACAGTGGAGACCATTGTAGCATGACTCAAAGGGAAATTTATTTTTATTGCTGTCCTTGATTCATAACTTTACTGCAAATTAGACATGGAATTATAGAACCATGGCTAAATCCAAGTGTTTATTTAGGGCTTTACAGTTATTTTCAGATATTCTGCTGTCAGCTTTTGTGGTAGTAGTCTTATTCTGAAATGAAGGTCATTGGTTCAAACCCAACTAGGACTTTAACATATAATCCAAAGGGCTCACAGGATTTAATTTCCATTGAAATCATTATTACTTAAGTAGCATTACAAAATCACATAAAAATTTCAAAATATACATGTTCACTGTTCAAAGGATTATAAGTAAACTATGGTGTTGAGCACGTTGCCTATCAATCTTTTGACATTTTTAATTGCAAAGGCATTTTTGGCTTGTCCCTATAGCTTTCAGTTGAAAAGTGAGATTGCTGCCACTGGGTGAAAGCTAAAGCAAGAACAGTTATGATTGACTGAAGATTATTGTAAACTCCAATAAATACTTGGATTTATCCATTACATTAGATGCTTTTCATTCTTTCATATCAAAGATCCAGTAAAGACAAGACTGACAGGCAGTAATAGAAATATATTCCCTCCATGTAAGGCAGGCGCGCAGTGTGTAAAAATAAAGTGATTAATGGACATTTTTTTTTTTTATTATCAAGTTAACAATCCAGGATCACATAAAAGGACTTTTAGGAGACATTAATTGGCTCTCCAGAAGTGTCAGAATTAGCTGATATAATATCTTACGTCAATTGCACATATGGTCACAGCCACAGATTTTCATAATGGTCTCTCAGTGAGCTATTCAATAGTCTTCTTATTTAAAGATAGGAGAATATCTTGTTCTTTGTTTTATAGCTTGACTATACTTAAAAGCAGACAGCAGAAGAGTATCTTACCCTTTGTAACAGAATCTAGTACTTCAATCTGAATGTGATAATCAAATTTCAATTAAAGGCATTCTTTCTTAGATAACTTAATACTATGTGAGATTTTTAACTATAATTACCAGAAGTTAGATGATGTTAAAAGCAATATTCAGCATAGTAACATAAAAGAACCTTTCTTCATCTATTTCACCTATAGATTACTCCCCATTCTTTCCTTTCAGCATCTAATGTGCTGTCATTACCAATTTCTTCCACTTTCTTGTCAAAGCAAGCCTTGACCTAACCAAATAATCCCCTGCAAAGTACACCAAGTTTCCAGTCTTTTTTCCCTCTCCACGGTCCTGGGACATGCTGTCACCTCCCGGACTGAGTGGTCAGGATGAAAGTGATTAATACAACTGACCTCCTCTACCTAAGTTCAAGGAACAACATCTCAGCTTCCGACAAGGCATATTACAACCTTTTGGATTCAACATTAAGTTCCATGGTTTCAGATAATGAGTATTTCAGCATTTTTGTTTTCAATTTCCAGCAATCAGTCCACATTCCTCTGGTATTTTCAATTTATTATTTTGCAGTCACGCTTCCTCAGGTCAACCTTTGTCCCCTAATAGCAGGCTGGCCCACTGGGTATTCATTCACTATTGTTCTACATTTGTAAGTCGAGAATGTGGCCAAGTGAGGGTTAACATCAGAGAGGAAGTTTTAAGCTCTCTGTTGTGTCACTGACTTCAAATCAATCATTCACTGCAGGAGCATTGAATAACGATTAATACTGGTGAATCTACTGCATATGCAACTTACAAAATCTGTGTACTCGTCTACTCTTCATGTCAAAAAAGTGTATTGCTCACAAAATAACTGAAGTAATGGTGAATAAGTTTTAATTTATTATCACACACTTCACTGTAATTATTTTTTGCAAACAAAGCATGTACAATCATCATCCTGTGACAAGACAGAAATATGCTGGCTGTTAAATTAAGCTGAGCCACACCATGTGGTTGACTATTGATGCTACATTGACATTGCAGAGAATTTGCTATTGACTGGCATCAGACCAGCTTGTCTTTCATGGCTTTCACTCAGATTCATACATCAGCTCAGCATGGCTGGTGGGTACCAGATGTTTGCAGGAACCAGCGAGGAATGTGGAATTAATCTGAGAGTGAACCTAATGCTCCAATGGAGGAAAGACTTTCACCTTGTTATGTTCTTTCTATTTAAATAAAAAATATTGTAATTGTCTTTTGTTGAAGGATAATTTAATCTGCAATTGCATGGTTGGCAGATACTAAGTAATGTTACAAAATATAATATTCATCAAAAGGCAATTAAATTTATTAGTGTTCCCACTGGCACTATCCTGCTCCCATTCAACTCCACGTGAAATTCTTGTGCCGGTTCCTCATCCCAGCAGTGCTGTGCTCCTGCCTTGCTCCATGTGCCCTCTTCTCATTCTCCCCATCATGCTCCAAGATGGAATGGTTACCAAAGCACCCATAATCTGGGCACAATTGGGTTTGTCTGAAGCCTTCAAATAAATATCCATCGTTTGAACAAGTGCTTGGGAGATAGAGCAACTGGGAGAATGGAATAGGGTCTTACAGGAGGCAAGGTGGGAGCAAGTACAGTCAAGATAGCTCTGGGAGGGAGTCTGTAGGCTTGTAAAAGATGTTGTGGCGAGCCTTTCCCCTAAGATGGAGACAATCCTTGGAACAGCCATGTAGGCTTCAAAAACTGTAACAAGATCTAGAAATACCAAACAGTGGTTCACTCCATGTAACACTCTGTGTAAATCAATACAAAGATCACCACAAATAATTGATTTAAATAGTGGAGATTGGGGCTCTTTTCTACTTCTAAATGCTGGTTTCCATTTTGGAGTTAAATCCATTTTTGCTCCTTTTTGTGGTTTAATTCATCAAATCAGTGTTACACAGTGAATAATTCTACCTGTTTTTTTAATGACTCATGCTAAAGATATGGGAGTATATATTGTGCACCAAACTGAGAGAAAATTGACTCCTAAAGTGTTTATTCTATGGGCAATGTACAGTCAAATTTCGGAATCAAAGTATTCAATGCTAAGTGCATTTGGGATAGTTTCTGCTTCCAGCATGGGGAGCAAATGCCATTCCATCCTGCAGTTTACTGATACCAGTGACACAATGAAAGGACATACCTCTGGGAACTCAAAGAAGCCGCAATCTCAAAGCCACTTGTTTATTTCTTTTATTTTTTGGTTTCTATGCATCAGTGGTAAAGACAGAATTTATTGTTCAACCCTGATTGCCCTTGAAGAGAAGGTGATGAGCCACTGTCTTGAACTGCTGGAGTCCTTCTGGTGAACGTACTCCCACAGTGCTTTCAGGGAGCCAGTTCCAGGATTTAGACCTGATAACAATGAAGAACCAGTGATATATTTCCAAGGCAGGGTGGTGTGTGATTTGGAGGGGAACTGCAGGTGTCTGTTTTGATGGTAGATATTTTGGGTTTCAGGGGCATTGTGGAGAGTACCTGCAGTGCATTTTGTTGATGGTACACAGTGCAGTCATTATATGCCGGTGATGGAACGGATGAATGTTTAGGCTGTTTAATGTGCTATTCCAGCGGGATGCATTGTCATGGATGGTGTTGAGCTACTTGAGAGTCTTGGAAGTGCAGTCATCCAGGTAAGTGGAGTATATTCCATTGGATTCATAACTTGTAACCTGTAGATAGTGGAAAACCAGGAGGTGAGATACTCACAGCAGGATGCCCAACCTCTTGGCCAGTTCTTGTAGCCACAATTTTTAAGTGGCTTCCTCTTTACATGTGGTAATCAGAATACTCAATTGCCATTTTTGGCCTTTTGGTCAGACTGAATTGTTTTTTGCAGTTTAACCAGTTCTACAGATGATTGTACCAAGGATGGCAAACTTGGAAACATTGTTATGCTGCCCAAACATACCTGCTGCCTGAGTATCCCAGCCTTCACCATCAGCATCTGCCATGCACCCACTCTTAATTTCCTGCTGGCTGTGCCCCACTCCAGAGACCTCATAATTTAGACTGATTCTTCAACAAACTACTGAGGAAATGCTGCACTGTCTAAGCTTCAATCTCACATGTGGGAAGTTAAATGAGACATCATGCTCTCTCATATCAATGCAAAGGATCTATTCAAATAAGAGTAGGTGAGTTCTTCTGGTTTCCTAGTTTCACTCTGGCATCACTAACAAATACAAATTATCTATTTACTTTTATCATTGTTTTGAGCAAATGCTAAAATAATTTTAGGCATTATAGCAGTGACTACCTTTCAAACATACTTCATTAAACTGTAAACCACGATGGCACATCCTTAGCTCAAAAAGTTTGCTGTAGAAATGAAAGTCTTTTAAGGATGTTGGGGATGGTTTTGGTAATGGGTAACGTTATTGCATCAGTATGCTGTTATTTGCCTGTTGCCAATTAAATGCAGAACACGATGAAACAATGACTTTGCATAACCACTATACTTCTTTATTAATCGTGATTAGTTCAAACAACTCAAAGGTTCACTATGTGGTTTCAAACAAGACTCATTAACTCTTCAGTTAACTTTCACAACTCTTTTAGTTACACAACTCTTTAGTTTACTTTCAGAACTTCCAAAACTCACTATTCGTAATCAGATATTACCCACTCTTCATGAACCAGGCTGGGGTTCGATCTTGGCGAGTTTTCTCTGCATCCCTGACTCAGGATCTTCTCCTTCATTGGTTGGTCTCCAGAGTCACTGCTGCTCATCATTTTTATATATTTCTTCACATAAATTCCAAACATTGCTTAATTCTTTATTGCCACCTGCAGAGCTGTAATTCCAATCCTTATCCATACGAGTTTCTTTGAGTTCTTCAAATTCCTGTTGACGCCATCCTACAATTATTTCAACTATTTGGTCCCTTAACTACCAGAGTGTTTGTGTGACCTTTTGTAATTTATCAAATTATCTTTTCCGTAAGACTTTACTTCCCAAAACATCCACATTTGCTTGTTCTGTCCTCCGGATAGCTCACAATGGGATGGTTTATAATGGGACAGTTCACAGGGCTGTAAAGCTGTCTCAGCTATGTTCTCAATTGTCAACTACATGACCTTCCTTCTGTACTTCTTTGTTCTGTGATTCCCAACATGTCTTCCTAGCCAGCAGAGTATCCTCCCAGAGCCTGATGGGATACTTGACATCTCTATGGCTGCTACAGCCTATTTCCACACTTATTCTCACCCCAAACTGATTTTCTGGCAGCTTTCAAATCATTGGAAACCCCAAAATCTAGGTTCCTCACCAGTTCTTGCATCCATTGTGCCAAAACTGTGGTGTCCTAAAGCTAGGAATGTGCAGGCTGATATTATAAGAATTTGAATAATTTCAAACACTTGTCATTTTCAAACACTTTGACATTATGATCAGTGGTTGGCCAAGAGAACATAACATTTTTTTCTTTGGTGCTTAAAGTTTCTATATTGCTTAGTCATGCCGCAATCACTCATTGCCTGGTGCAACATTAATTTCCTACAGTGTATTGAAGGCTGATCAAATCAATCATCATTCATTGATTTTATGACTAAAGTACTGGATCGAGTATGTGAAAATTGTATTCACATCCTGTTGTGGCAGGAGTGTTCACTAAAAGGGTGATCCATTTTTTTTTATAGAAAACACTTGGCCTCTGTCAAGATCTCTGAACTGAGTTTGTGATGACTGATATTTGGTCCAGGTACTCACAAGAGATCAGAACTTTCAAATGATGAGACAATAAATTTTGGAGGGGAGCTGAAGTGGATCATTAATCAAACAATCAATTTTAAGCTGTCAGAATCTCTGTTATGCTGTTGATGTTTGGTGACATTTCTATGATTAATAACTTAAAAGTTATTAAGTGAATTATTCTTTGCCTGGAAGTGTTGGAATCCACTATCACAAAGAAGTGAAGGGGATATGTCAAATTGGCCCATTGACTCTCACCCTCCATCTTCTAACCTCGCTCTGCAACCAATACATCAAAATGCACCTGGGACATGGTTCTAATTCCAGGCTCCTGTCTGATATCATCCCAACCATTTATCATGTTTTGAGTAAAAGGTTTCTTCCAAATGTATATTTCAAACTACTAACCAGCATTTTCTATTTATATTCCATGGTCCCACATTCTAACACACTAAGGTTTTAGTTTGGATTTATTTTATTTGTACCATGCAATAAAAACAGAAAATACTGGAAATAACTTAGCAGGTAAGACAGCATCTGTTGAAAAAGTAACAGAGTTAACATTTCAGATCATGACCCTTTATCAGAACTGGAAAAGAGAGAAAACAAGGTAGTTTTCATTATAGGCACAATATAATGTTGTTTGCCCTTTGTGTTTGAAAATGGCCTTATCATTGATAAACAGACAACATGCTAGTGTCATGAGATTTTTGTGCATGTGTTTTGGCTATATGTACAGAGTATTATTACAATTGTCCTGCCATATTGCCAAGATCTGGACATTTATAAGTATCCTGTTACTTTTAGTCTCCTTTCTAAGACTCCTTGCAGTAACTCAGCTCCGTCATGGTAACCCTATGATGATTAGCTCTTCAGCAGTATGGACTAATTTGCAACCTTCAAAGCAAAATATTACATGTCACTGCTTTTCCCATTGCATAATCAATCTAAATAATTTTGCAGATCATTAACTGCATCCTCCATATCTTCTGCCCTCCCCACTTTATGTGGTCAGTAGAAAAGAAAGATCATAATTGTTAATGTGAGCTTTTTGTGTGAATGATAAGTGCTGAGCTGGAAGAACTCCACTCAGTGAGCTGGAACTTGAATTTAGACAATGGTGTAAAACGGGCTTGTTGGCAGCCCATGGTAGGAAAGATGGGAACAATGCCTGATTACAACCTGCCTGGAAACGTGAGGCCAGCAGGTTCATGGCAATAGGCTGAAAGTTGCAAGCAGGAGACACAAGAGACTGCAGATGCTGGAATCTGGAGCAACAAACCAAATGCTCAGGGGGTCAGGCAGCATCTATGGAGGAAGTCCAGATGAAAGGTCTCGACCCGATATGTCGACTGCCCATTTCCCTCCACAGACGTTGCCTGAGCCTCTGAGTTCCTATGGCATTTTGTTTGTTGCTAAGGAAGCAAGAAGTTGGTTAAAATGAGAGAAAGATGCAGGATCAGAATTACACCAAGAAAAACAAAACCATTCATTACTATAGTGCCTTTAACACAATAAAATAACCCAAGGTGCTTCACAAGAATCTTGTATGGACCAAATAAAGAAAAATATATGTGAATTATAGAGGTGGATTTTAAGGCAAGGGGGTGACAGGTGGGAAGGTTGGGAGAGGGAATTAGACAGCTTAGGGCCCTGGTAGCCAAAGGCGCAGGCAGTATTGGGAGACAAGGGTTTAGAATTAGGTGTGATCAAGAGGCCAGAATTGCGGGGGTTCAGAAATCTTGGTGTAAGTTGGTAGGGCTGTAAGAGGTTACAAAAATAGGGGGGAGAAAAATAAGGAAAATCATGATAAGAATTTTAACCTTCAGGGATTGTTGGATTGGGAGATAATGTACGTCAACAGGTTAGAAGGATGCAGGGTAAACTTGATTGTTTATTCAATTATTTATTTGTGTTGTGAAATGGACAGTGTTGGGAAGGTGAATATTAATTGTACATTGCTAGTGATGTGAGGATCTCACGAGGAAACTGGGATGGATCAACTACTCAGCAGTTCCAAACAACTCCAAATACTCTTGTGTTGGTCTTTAGCACTCACATGCCATTGTTGAGGACAGAGATGCTTTTGAAACCTCCTCCTCCCCTTAACTGAAACGCCTACCACCATTCATAATCAGGTGCTTGTGGAACTGGTTAATTCTGCCGATGACATGTTGGTTTGCTGTTTGGAAAGCATATAATCCTCTGCTGCAGCTTCCCCAACACATTGCAGCCATCAATATACTGCAAGGAAATGTTTCTTCCAATAAGGCAGGCTGCTATATCCTGGATGGTATCGAGATTCTTGAGAAATGTGAGAGGGTCACTCATCCAAACAAGTAGTGTGTATTAAGTCAGACTGCTGACATGCGCCTTGTGGATGAGTCACTCACCACAGGATATCCAACCTTTGACCTACTCATGTGCCATGGATTTTCGTGTGGCTATTCCAGTTGAGTTTCTGATCAACAGTGACCTTCCCCTTCACCCCCCCCCCCCACCCAAGGATGTTCGTTTTGGGGGACTTAGCAATGGTAACATATCGAAAGTCAAATGTAATTGGTTAAATGCTCTCTTGTTCAAGATGGTCATTATCTGGCACTTCTGTGGTGCAAATGTTACTTGCCTCTTATCAGCCTGAATGTGGTCTTGATCTTGTTGCATGCAGGTTCAGATGGGAAGGTTGGGAGATGGAATTAGACATTTCCTTGCAGTACATCCTTGCTTCATTTGCTGTGGAGTTGCAAATGAAATTGAACGTTGTGAAATCATCAGCAAATAATTCCCCATCTGACTGGGCAGTTTCAAGCGAAGGTTGTCCTCACTGCTCTTCTAGGATGCTGTGAGCCAGTGAGATTGGAACCATCTTATCCAGACCAAGAAATTATAGGCATGGGGAGATTGCAGGCTGTGATTCTGAATGAGGGACCAGGCAAACAAGATTAGGCCCATAATGATGCCTCAGGTTGAAGGTATTCCTGTAGTATTGTTTAAAGAGTCACTGATTTTGTACAACTGAGTGTATTGGTCAGCCATTTCAGTGGCAATTGCTGTTGGACTGGAGTTGCCTGTCAGCCAGAGTCGATAAGGGCGGTGGATTTCGTTTCCTAAAAGATATTAGTGAGCCACATAGGCTAGAAGAAAACCACTTTGGGAACTACATAAACAAAATCAGGGAGATTCACTGTTACCATTCTTGATACCAACTGTTCAATTCCAAATTATTTAGCTCAGTGGTTCCCAGCCTTTTTATAAATGACAACCCCACTTGCTCACATTTGGTAAAATACACAGTGCTCCAAGAATGATGATTGATATCATTGGTCGCTCTTTTTAAGAAAGTGGGGGCTCCTGGGAACCCCTGGCCTACTCAGCTAATCTGCCAAGTATATTTTTATTTTTTTCAATGAAATTCTAATTAAACCACCACAATATCATTAAAGCCTTACAGATACTGCGGGGTTGCGCACCCCAGGATGAAATGAGAGCTATCTTGTTCAACTAAACATTGTTGTCATGTGGTAATTTGATTATCATTTTTCAGAATCACAAACATTGATTTATTTCCCTTTCACGATAATGCAATTATAATTATTTTCATTTTGTGAACATTCAACCCCATATTATTTCAGATTCTTCTTGAATGAGATCACAACTGTATGTGATTTCTGCTGATACCACAATTTCTTAATTCCAATGCATTACTAAAATATATGTTTTCTTCTCGATGAACAATCGTGTTCCCTTCCCATAAAATAAATCAATGCTTTGTGATTTAGGGGTCAGAGATAAACAGTTTTCTTCGCTCTCCTGTGCATAGCTGCAATTGGGTTTTTGAAACTTTTACTGATTTGAAATTTGTACTGATTGCCAAGTAATTGTGAAGCACCAGTATTGCAGTGATTACAGAATTTCAACTACCTCACTCCCTTTGAATGCTGCAAAATTAGATGGTTGGGAGTTGAATATTTTAAATCACTGGTCCTGTAGCCTGGTCAGTGATGAACATGCAAACTACTGGTAGACGCCTCCCTCCAGCTCACTGAAACAAATCCTTCTGTACTGGACTATGTGAATTGTTTGCTTTTTTCAGTTGAAATGTACAAAGTCTGCATGGCCTCGATCAGCCAGACCATATCCTCACAGGGAGTGCTCAGAAAATGGCTATTAAAATTGCACCTGATTATGTTTTGGAATTGGAATTGGTTTATTATTGTCACATGTACCGAGGTACAGTAGAAAACTTGTCTTGCATACCATTCATACAGATCAATTCATTACACAGTGCATTGAGGTAGTACAAGGTAAAACAATAACAGAATGCAGAATAAAGTGTAACAGCTACAGAGAAAGTGCAGTGCGGGTAAACATTAAGGTACAAGATCACAACAAGGTAGATTGTGAGGTCAAGAGTCCATCTTATTGTACTAGGGAACCGTTCAATAGTCTTATAACAGCGGGATAGAAGCTGTCCTTGAGCCTGGTGTTATGTGCTTTCAGGCTTTTGTATCTTCTGCCCCATGGGAGAGGGGAGAAGAGAGAATGTCCAGGGTGGGTGGGCCCGCAAGCATGAGAAGCGTTTCTCCCAACACCATAAAAATGCACTGGCTCACGTTTATTCCTTCAGTGACCTTCCCAACTTCCACGGACTTTTCCAACTCAGCTCCACAATGGAGTAGCTCAATTTCCTGCTCTCTTTCTCGAATGTTCTCTTCCTGATGCTTTCTAGAATCACCCTCTATCCAGCACCATCTCAATTAGGGTGAATGTTGAGGACTGTCGTACCCCCACTCTCTCAACCGCATCCACCCCCAACCCTAGCTATGAATAGATCTGAATAATGGCCAGGGAACATCACACCCAGCTGCAATTATAACCCAGAAAATTGTACCAATAGGAAGATTTCTCTCTGGGTAAACCTAAAACATATATCCCTTTGTGACTATGTTGTGCAGTGCCAATACTACTGAGGAACAGCTGCTTACCTGTGGCACCACCCAAAGTTAGGCAACCACTGTGGGTGGAAGCAGCTAGGTCAGTTTCAAGTGGCTTGATGTCTTTATAACTGTTGATTCTCCGTGTGTGTCAGTCATTTCTTGACACATTCATTAGCTTAATTACCTTTCTTGCTTCCAAGTAATCCTGAAATTTTCTCTGATCCATAGGGACAATTAAAAAAAAGGTATTCCTGCACAACACATCTCACATTAACCCACAGTTCAAACAGTGATGAAAGCTCTCGTAAAGTTAAATGACAGCAAGAAACAAGTAATTCTATTTATTAGAGACAATGAAAAAGGTCTTCTCTGTGGTTTTGCTATCACTTGCTGGCAGGTCAAGTTAATCCCATCTGTCCATACTGTCAACATCTCTTAAAGGGTTCATAATGTATGTGTCAGGCAAGGTGCTTAGAGTCTCCCAATGGATGATCTTGCTGCAGGAAGATGCAGAGTGGAAAATAGCTGATTAATTGCCATGTACATCTGCAGAGTAAGATGAATGGGAGCTTCAGAAGAGACCGTCTGTGTTTTATCAGTATAGATTATGCCTGGTTCACTACCTTTAGAACAGTGACTGGAATCTCAGGCATATTAACCATGTGGTTCCTTGCAGGTGAAAGGAAATATGATGAAATAGATAAAAGAAAAAAAATATAGAAGCAATATAAATATGACAGAATCAAGCCTAAATTCAAATGCACTACAATTATAAATCACAAAAATATGATTGTTCAGTTTTCCTTCTGCTTTGTTGTGTTCGTAGTTTTTAGGATGAGAATGCTCAGTCCTTTTAGGTTTATCAGAAGATTTTTCGAATGTTGACCAATGCCCAAAGGTATTACTTGTAAACTTCATTTTAAATGATGTCCTTCCTTTCCTGTAACTGGCTAATTCTCACTGCCTCATTTGCTAAGTCTTTCTGTTTGTTCACTCTTTCTGCAAAGAAAAGCAGACTGTGAGAGCTATAAAAGTGACAAAAGGAGACAAAGAAATGATTAAAGATGTAAAATAGTAGTCTGAAAGAACTTTGTAAACAACTAAAGTTTTTATGAGTATATTAAGGGACAGAGAGAGTGGAGAGTGGGATCATGAGACTATAATGAAAAACAGCTTATTTTCATAGTAAAGAGGGTAATATACCAGCAGTCCAAGATACCAGAAATAAGCCAATGGGAGGATTCATTTTATAACATTATTTGATTCTAGTGGTTTTCATCACTATGAAACAATGTCTTAGGATAAAACCACCTTGGGTGTCTCATTATTGCACTACCTTGATGAACATTCTGCCTGCATTCTGGAGATTGCCTTACAGATTCAATAGGCCACTTTCACTTCTGATCATAATCAGAAATATAATAAAATTATAGAATAGTACAGCATGAACAAGTCACTTGGCATGATTGAAAAGCAAGCCCATAGTCCCACATTTTGGATCTTTCCCCAGATCCCTGCATTTCTTTCTCTTTCAGGCACGTATGCAATTCCCTACCTAATCTGTTTCATCACTTTTCCAAATCCGAAGCACTTGCTTTGTAAAAACATAAGCATCTCTGGTTCTTTTGTCAAAAAGCTTAACCTTAAATCTGTGCCATCTGGTTAACGACTCTTCAGCCATCGGAATTGTTTCTCCTTATTTACTCTATCTATACCCCTTTAAAATTACCATAAGACCATAAGGTATAGGAGCAGAATCAGGCCATTTGGCCCATCAAGTCCGCTTTGCCATTCAATCATGGCAGATTTTTTTAACCCCATTCTACCACCTTCTCCCTGTAACCCTTAATCCCTTTACCAATCAAGAACCTATCAATCTCTGCCTTAAATACACCCAATGACTTGGCCTCCACAGCCCTCTGTGGCAATGAATTCCACAGATTCACCACCCTCTGGCTGAAGAAATTCCTCCTCATTGCAGTTTTAAAGCGACGTCCCTTTATTTTGAGGCTGTGCCCTTGGATTCTGGACTCTCCTACTAATGGAAACATCCTCTCCACGTCCACTCTATCCAGGCCTTTCAGTATCCAGTAGGTTTCAATGAATCCCCCCTCATCCTTCTGAACTCCACTGAGTACAGACCCAGAGACATCAAACACTCCTCATACATTAAGGATTTCATTCATGCGATCATTCTTGCGAACCTCCTCTGGACCCTGTCCAGGGCTAGCACATCCTTCCTTAGATACAGGACCTAAAATTGCTCACAATATTCCAAATGTGGTCTGACCAATGCCTTATAAAGCCTCAGCATTACATCCTTGCTTTTATATTCTAGTCCTCTCGAAATGAATGCTAACATTGCATTTACCTTCTTTACTACCTACCCAACCTGCAAGTTAACCTTGAGGAAATCCTGAACTAGGACTCCCAAAGTCCCTTTGTGCCTTTGACTTCTGAATTTTCTCTGCATTTAGAAAATAGTCTACACCTTTATTCTTCCTGCCACATCTGCCACAATTGTAGTTGTGCCATTTGTATCAAACTTCTTGGTTTTATATATTTTAAGAACAACCTCAGCTTCACCAGCCTATACATGCAACTTTATTTCCTCATTTGCCTAACGCTAAAATAGATCTATGGCGGATGTCACCTCCCTGGCCCTGCAGTCATCTCTGGAGCATCTGGACAGTAAAAACACTGATGTTAGATTATTGTTTATTAACTACAGCTCTGCCTTCAGTACTATAATTCCAAGCAAACTCATCCTCAAGCTCCTAGACCTAGGAATCAACACCTCCGTTTGCAACTGGATCCTTGACTTCCTGACCAACAGACCACAATTAGTAAGGATAGGCAGCAATACCTCTGGCACAATTATTCTCAACGTTGGTGCCCAACGAGGCTGCGTCCTCAGCACCTTACTCCACTCCCTATACACTCATGACTGTGTGGCCAGGTTCTGCTCTAACTCCATCTACAAGTTTGCAGATGACACCAGTGTAGTAAGCCATATCTTAAATAACAATGTTGGAGTACAGGAAGGAGATAGAGAGCCTAGTGGTATGGTGTCATGACAACAACCTTTCCCTCAATGTCAGCAAAACAAGAGAGCTGGTCATTGACTTCAGGAAGGGGGGGGTGTGGGGGCAGTGCACATACTCTTGTTTACATCAACGGTGTTGAGGTTGAGAGCTTCAAGTTCCTAGGAGTGAACATCACCAATAGCCTGTTCTGGTCCAATCACGTGGACGCCACAGTCAAGAAAGCTCACCAGCACCTCTACTTCCTCAGGAAGCTAAAGAAATTTGGCATGTCCCCTTTGATCCTCCCCAACTTTTATTGATGCAGCAAAAGCAGCCTATCCATATGCATCACGATTTGGTATGGCAACTGCTCTGCCCGTGACGGTAAGAGACTGCAGAGAGTTGTGGACACAGCTCAGCACATCATGGAAACCAGCTTCCCCGCTACAGACTCTGTCTACACTTAACTTTGCCTCGGTAAAGCAGCCAACATAATCAAAGACCCCACCCGGCCCGGACATTCTCTCTCCTTGCCCCTCCCATAGGAAGGAAGATACAAAAACCTGAAAGCATGTACCACCAGGCTCAAGGAAAGCTTCTATCCCGCTGTGATAAGACTACTGAAAGGTCCCCTAGTACGATAAGATGGACTCCTGACCTCACAGTCTACCTCGTTATGACCATGCACCTTATTGTGTACCTGCACTGCATTTTCTCTGTAATTTCAATACTGATTACCCCTTGTAAGTAACATTTGGAAGAGATTCGAAGGCTGGTTCTTGTTTGTAATAATGGTTATTATACCTTTTATCCTCTAATTATGGCTGCCACTCCTTAACAGGGACATGCTATGCAAAAGCAAGTTATAGTAAAATTTGATAAGATACTTATTCAATATTCAATTCTGGGTAGTAGACTTTCGGAAGAATAAAGCCATTACATTCAACTATTAAACCTGAGCAAAACTAACCATAGCTGACCTTGATCAATTTGAAACATGAAACAATTGCAACTTTATAATAGTAAATGCTGTGTGTCTGCAAGGGGATTGTTACAACTACATGTCAAAGCCGAAAAGTGGGTGCAAGAAAGATTTATCAAGTTGGTACTGGTGTGAAGGTTAAGTGGAGGGATTGGAGAAACTGAAATAGTTTTCTTGTGAACAGAGATGGTTAAAGGAAGATTTAATAGAGGATTTAATAGATCATGAAGGGCTTTGGTAGAATAAAAAAGGAAAAACTGCTTCTTGAGGCCAACTGGGGGACATTGAGCTTAAGGAAATGAAAAGAAAATTCATCTCTGTTTTATGATATTTGCCTTATTTCAGAATTTGGCCCCAGCTGAATGTATTGTGTCTAAATCTGGGTGACAGATTTTAGGAAGGAAATTAAGATTTTGAATGAGATTTGCTGGAACTTTGTGGCTTTTTAGGAATACCAGATGACTTCAAATGCTGTTCAATGCCCAAGTATGGATGAGATCTTCTACAACGGTTCCAAGAATGGTAAATAGGTTTATTATTGTCACATGTACCGAGGTACAGTGAAAATCTTGTCTTGCATACCATTCATACAGACCATTTCATTACAACAGTACATTGAGGTATTACAAGGTAAAACAATAACAGAATACAGAATGATTCTGTATTTGACATGTAGTTGTAACAATCCCCTTGCAGACACACAGCATTTACTATTATAAAGTTGCAATTGTTTCATGTTTCAAATTGATCAAGGTCAGCTATGGTTAGTTTTGCTCAGGTTTAATAGTTGAATGTAATGGCTTTATTCTTCCGAAAGTCTACTACCCAGAACTGAATATTGAATAAGTATCTTATCAAATTTTACTGTAACTTGCTTTTGCATAGTATGTCCCTGTTAAGGAGTAGCAGCCATAATTAGAGGATAAAAGGTATAATAACCATTATTACAAACAAGAACCAGCCTTCGGATCTCTTCCAAATGTTACTTACAAGGGGTATTCAGTATTGCAATTACAAAGACAGCTGCAATTGCAAACACCGCTGTCTGCGAAGGGAGCAGGCTGCCAGCTCACAGCAGAAAGCCACTCAAGAGATATGCTTTGGAAACCGACAAGACAATACTTGCTGCTAAGTAATGTGACAAAGTAAATAAGACATTTTCATGTATTTGGGTCACTAGTGCAGACATTAGGGCGAGGTTAATTGAATCACATTTAATCCCGAGTCATAATTACACCAAGAGGAAAGTGTGACGTCCGTTAATGTTAAGAAACAATAGATGAAGTTGTTTGAATCAGGCATTAGAAGTGAGACGTCCTTAGCTTTGCACCCATTTTGCACCAGTGTAACACAGATGGGGGATATAGTAAGTAAAAGGCTCCATGTCTCCAACCCCAGAATAAGATCATGCGGGGGCTCCAAAGTAGCTATTTTGCCACTTAGTACTTCAGACATGTTCATACTCACATTTGTTCTGTTAATCAATACTTGAGCTGTTTGTGTATCCAGAGAGCCATCCTTCACAATACAGTGGTGAAAGGGGGGCATATTTAATCCATTATTCCTTCAGTTAAGTGAAGAAATTAGAGAAACTGAAATAGTTTTCTTGTGAAGAATGATGTTTTGGATATCTGGGTTTTCTTTTGTCCTCAGAAGCATTTAATTTTTGACCTGAACCACCTTGTCTCAACAAAGGTGTTTGGTCTTGTCACTTAATATGTGCTCCAAATATAAATGTATAAATCTATGGAACCATTTGTTCACACCCAAAATATTGAATCAAACTATTTATTGTAACTATTGAAGTTGTCTTTAATCACCTGCTATTATCTTGGTACCTTGAAAGGTATAAAATCTTGATTTATTTTGAGTCCAGGGAGATTCTTCCACTAAGTCTCCCTTGCATGTCTGCTTGTCTTCAACAAAGTCTATTATATCTACAGCTCCAGACTCCATGACACCAATATACACAAACAAGCCCACACAGCTATTGAGCTGGCACTGTTGCGAAGCCCTGTTTTCCACTGTACACGGTGTTGGTGAGGCCACACCCCTGGAACACCATGCATAGTTTGGTCCACTTACTTGAAAAAGAGGATATAGTATGGAGTATATTAGTAAGTGCACAGGATATATATAAGAGGATGGAGGCAGTCCAAAGGAAATTTACCTGGCTAATTCCTGGGATGAGAGGCATATTCTATAGAGAGTTTAAACAGTTTGGGTTTGAAGAATGAGGGGTGACCTTATTCGAACAGATCCTGAGTGGGGTTGACAGGGTAGATGTTGAGATGTTCCCACTAGTGAGAGTCATGAACAAGGCAACATAGTTACAAAATAAGGGGCTGATCATTTAAAATTGAGGGATGTAGAAATTTCTTCGCTCAGATGGTAGTGAATCTTTGGAATTCTCTGCCCCTGAGGGTGGTGGAGGCCCGATCATTAGATATATTTAGGGTGCAAATAGATAAAGATATGAAAGATTGAGGAATTGAGGGTCATGAGAAGCTGGCACAGAAGAGAAGTTGAGGCCAGCATAGATCAGCCATGATCTTATTGAATGGTGGAGCAGGCATGAGAAGCCTGATGGCCTATTCCTGCTTGAATTTTCTTGTGTTCTTGTACAGACTCATATAGCATTTCTTGCTGAAAGTAACAACTGGATGTAAATATGAATTGGTACCTAATATGTCAGAAAACACAAATTAATCATAAAACTATATTAGTGAGAATTAGATACCAAATTTTTCCACCTGTTCAGATAATGTTGATATAATAATCAATAAATTAATAAAATGAGTTTGGCTTCCTTTGTTAGAGGCTCCCCCTTGTGGTGTACCAATGAATTTCATTTGCATACTGTGAAGATAATTGGCTTAGAGCCTTTCATAAATGAGCGAGAAAGGCACCAAGCAAGTATAGCCCACAAAGGGAGATCAAAGGTAACAGCAAACCCCTGTTCCCAAAAGCTGAATATTCTAGAGGGAAGGAGATAAGAAGCCTCACGGATTGTATTCCATGTTGTTTTAGGTTAGAAGTGTGGAATGTAAGGCAGGGAAAAGGAACACCATTTTAAACTTTACAAGGAATACTTGAAAGACAAGGTGATAATGCAGGGTAGCCAAACGGGTAACAAAAACCAGAGTCTGTCGGGTAGGTTCAGAGCATACGAACATAAGAGGTTACCTCCAATTAGAGTCAAAAGAAGGAAAAATATACAAAGACAAAACTGAAAGCCTTTACCTAGATGCACAGAGTGTTTGTAACAGTGAATAGAAATGCCACAAATAGAAATAAATAGATCTGATCTAGTTGCCTTTACAGAGATGTGGTTACAAAGTGACCAAGGATAGGAATTAAAATTCAAGGATATTTTTAGAAGAGATGGAAAAACAGAAAAGGAGGCAGGGTAGCCCGTTGTTCAAGAATGGGATAAAGGCAGTTGTCAGTAAGATCTTAGTTCAAAACAGAAATATAATAATGTTGGATAGAGCAAAGAAAGAGCCAAGAGCAGAAAACTCTAGCAGGTGTTTTAAATAGACCAAAAACATTATAAATCAGGAAGTTAGAGGTGCATGTAACAAGGTTAGAGTCATAGTCATAGAGTTATACAGCTTGAAAACAGGTCCTTCAGCCCATTGCCTCCATGCCAACCATGTTGTCTACTTGAACTGGTCCCATTTCCCTCCAAATCTTTCCCATCCATGTACCTGTCTAAACATCACAATCAGGTTTATTATCACTGACTTATCAGTTGTGAAATGTATTGTTTTGCAGCAGCAGTATAGTGCAAAGACATAAAAGTTACTATAAATTACAAAATAAATAAATAGTGCAGAATAAAAGGAAATAATGAAGTGGTGTTCATGGACCATTCAGAAATCTGAATACGGAGAGGAAGAAGCTATTTCTAAATCATTGAATGTGGGTCTTCCAGGTCCTGTACATCCTCCCCGATAGTAGTAATGAGAAGAGGGCATGTCCTTGATGTTGAGGGTCCTTAGTGATGGATGCCACCTTCTTGAGGCACTGTCTCTTGAAGATGTCCTCAATGGTGGGGAAGGGTTGTAAGTGAAGGAACTGGGTGAGTCTACAACCATCGGCAGCCTTATGATCCTGTGCATTGGAGCCTCTATACCAGGCTATGCTGCAAACAGTCAGAATGCTCTCCACCAGAATACATCTCTAGAAATTTGCAAGAGTCTTTGGTGACATACCAAATCTCCTCAAACTCTTAATGAAGTAGAGCCACTGGCGTGCTTTCTTCATGATTGCATGAATGTGTTGGGCCAAGGATAGACCCTCCGAGATGTTGACACCCAGGAACTTGAAGCTGCTCAATCTTTCCACTGCTAACCCCTCAATGAAGACTGGTGTTCAGTCCTGATGAAAGTCCTGATGATATTCAGTCCTGATGAAAGGTCTCAACCCGAAATGCCAACTGTTTATTTCCCTCCATAGATACTACCTGACCTGCTGAGTTCCTCCAGCACTTTATGTGTGTTGCTCCAGATTCCAGCATCTGAAGAATCTCTTGTGTCTCTGGTCTGTGTTCTCCCGACTTCCCCTTCCTGAAGTCCACAATCAATTCCTTGGTCTTGCTGACATTGAGTGCGAGGATGTTGTTGCGACACCACTCAACCTGCCAAACTATCTTGCTCCTGTACGCCTCCTCATCGCCATCTGAGACTTTACCAACAACAGTGGTATCATCTTTGAATTTATAGATGATGTTTGAGCTGTGCTTGCCACACAGTCATGAGTGTAGAGAGAGTAGAGCAGTGGGCTAAGCACGCATCCTTGATGTGTGCCTGTGTTGATTGTCACGAGGAGAAGATGTTACTACCGATCCGCACTGACTGTGGTCTCCTGATAAGGAAGTCAAGGATCCAGTTGCAGAGGAAGATACAGAGGACCAGGTTTTGAAGCTTGTTGATTAATACCAAGGGGATGATGGTGTTGAACACTGAGCTGTAATCGATAAACAGCAGCCTGACATATGTTTTGCTGTTGTCTAGGTGCTCCAAAGCAGAACAGAGAGCCAGTGAGATTGCGTCCACTGTAGACCTGTTGTGGCAGTAGGCAAATTGCAACGGGTCCAGGTCCTTGCTCAGGCAGGAGTTAATTCTAACCATAATCAATGTCTCAAAGCATTTCATCACAGTGGATATGAGTGCTACCGGGCAATAATCATTGAGGCAGCTTACCCTGTTCTTCTTGGGCACCAGTACAATTGCTGCCGTTTTGAAGCAGGTGGGATCCTCCAACATCAGCCATGAGAGGTTGAAGATGTCCTTGAACACTCCAGCCAGTTGGTCGACACAGGTTTTCAGTACTGCAGGTCTTGATGATGTTGGTGATGGTCGTGGCATATTCATTCAGATCCGAAGATGAATCCCTGGATATGGTCCAGTCCACCGATTCAAAGCAGTCCTGTAAATACTCCTCTGCCTTCCTTGACCACACCTTCACAGTCCTCACCACTGGTGCTGCAGTCCTCAGTCTCTGCCTATACGTCGGGAGTAGAAGTACAGCCAGGTGATCGGATTTGCCAAAGGGCGGGCATGGGATGGCACGGTAAGGTGTTCTTGATGCTGGTGTAACAGTGATTGAGTGTATTGGCTCCTCTGGTTCTGCAGGTGACATGTTGGTGGTAGTTGGTCAGAGACTTCTTCAAGCTGGCCTGGTTGAAGATGCCCCCCCCTCCAAATGATTGTGAAGGCGTGAAGGTGCGCTGTCTCATGACTGTTGATCATGGTGCTCAGCTCCTCCAGTGCCAGCTTGACATTTGCCAGGGGTGGAATGTACACCGACCACTACCAGGATGGCGGCGGAGAACTCCCTCAGCAGATAGAATGGACTTGACCACCAGATGTTCCAGGTCAGGGGAGCAGGACTGTGACAGAACTGACACCTCTGTGCACCACGACGAGTTAATCATGAAGCAAGCCCCGCTGTCTCTGCTTTTACCTGATGCTGCTGCCTGGTCTGTGCGGTGGATGGTGAAGCCTTCAGTGTCTTTTAAACATTGTAATTGTGACTGCCTCTGCCACTTCTTCTGGCAGCTAATTCCATATACCCACCAACTTCTGTGTGAAAAAGTTGCCCCTCGGATCTCTTTTAAATCTTTCCACTCTCACCTCTTGTTTTAGACTCCCATGCCCTGGGAAAAAGACTGTGACCATTCATCTTATCTATGCCCCTTATGCTTTTATAAACTTCTGTAAGGTCACCCCTCAGCCTCCAATGCTCCAGGGGAAAACATCCCAGCCTATCAAGTCTCTCCTTATAGCTCAAACCATCCAGTTCCGATAACATCCTTCTGAATCTTTCCTGTGTCCTTAATGACCTCTTTCCTCTACACAGGTGACCAGAACTGCACACAGTATTCCAAATGCGGTCTCACCAATGTCTTATACAGCTGTAATAATAACTGTAATGGTCATGCAGACTTTAATCTGCCTATAGATTAAAGGGTAAACCAAATTCAGGGTAATCATGTGGAGGATGAATTCATGGCATGTATAGGAGATGTTTTTCTAGATCAGAATGTTGAGAGACCAATGAGGGAACAAACTCTTTTAGATCTAGTATTATGTAATGAGATAATGGATAATTAATGATCTGGAGTTAAGAAGCCTTTAGGGAACAGTGATCATAATATGATAGAGTTTTGCATGAAGGTTGAAAGTAAGAAACTGCAAAGAGCTGTGGACACAGGTTAGCACATCATGGAAAACAGCCTCCCCTCCCTCTATGGACTCTGTCCGCATTTCTTGTTGTCTCGGTAAAGCAGCCAACATAATCAAGGATCCCACCCACCCCAGATATTCTCTCTTCTCCCCTCTCCCATCAGGCAGAGGTTACAAAAGCCTGGAAGCATGTACCACCAGGCTCAAGGACAGCTTCTATCCTGCTGTTATAAGACTACTGAATGATTCCCTAGTACGATAAGGTGGACTCTTGACTTCACAATCTATCTCGTTATGGCCTTGAACTTTATTGTCTGCCTGCATTGCACTTTCTCTGTGACTGTAACACTTTATTCTGCATTCTATTATTGTTTGCCCTTGTACTACCTCAATGCACTGATGTGATGAAATGATCTGTATGGATGGCATGCAACACAAAGTTTTTCACTGTACCCCAGTACATGTGACAATAATAAACCAATTTACCAAAGTGATTTAGTTCAATGTATTACTAGAATCTCAATTCCAAATAAAGCAAACTATCAAGACATGAGGTGGAAGTTGGATATAGTTGATTAGGAGTCTATATTGAAAGACAGGACAGTAAATAAGCAATAGCTATTTTTAAAGAATTGCTAAATAGTGTACAATTAATGTATAGCCTTTAAAAGAATAGAAAGGCATAAAAAGAAGTTAAATATAATATTAGTTCAGAGAAAAAGGTTTAAAACATTGCCAAAAAAGGCATTAAGCCTGAAGTTTGAGAGAGTTTTAGAATTGAGCAAAGGAGGACCAAGACATTGACAAGGAGAGGGAACTTAGAATACAAGAGGATGTTAGTGAGAAACAAAAGAACAATTGAAAAGATTAAAAAGTGTTATTATGGGTTTCTTATGGACTAGGTAGCAGAAATATGGAAATGGAAAAGAGATTAAAGAAGTATTTTGTGTTTGTCTTCACGGGATAAGATACAGAGAAACACTCTGAAATAGTTGGGGACTACAGATCTAAAGTGAATAGGAATTACAAACAAATTAGCATTTGTGTAAAAAAACTTATATCGAGGAAATCAACAATTGAAAAACAGATTCATAAATGTGTCGAATATGCATGAATGGTGGCTAAGTGAGTTGAAACTATTGTTTTGTAGTGTAAGATAAATGCATGATGTTAGTGTTGTTTTCCATGGGAGCTGAGTGCTAATGTTGATTTCTATTGATTTGCAACCATTTTACTTTCAATTATATTCCAATGAGACATGCAGGAAATTTGAGAGCAACATGGTTTTGCAAAGTAGGGACAGTAATGGGTGCAATTTGGGGTCTAACCTGGGTACCACCCACAGAAAAAACCTAAGCCATCAAAGTTTTCCATTTTATAAAAAAAGAATTAGACAATTCTGGTTCAACTGTGGGAGAATAGATTGCTAATTTAATGTAATTCTTCCTAATTTTAATTCTTTACCAACTACCTTCTCCCAACTAAATACCAAGTAGGGTGAAATTATTCCACACCTTTCACAGCATGGGAATATTGCCAATTCATCATGAAGTATAAGAAAAAGAGTAAGTTGTTTAATCTCTGGTTCTTGTTCCACCATTCAATAAGATACGGGCTAGTTTGTGCTCTGATACTAGACATAGCCCAGTCCCTTTATACCTATGATTAAGAAATCCCCACAAATCTCAGACTTAAAAGTAGCAGTTGGTCTAGTATCAATAGTTTTTTTTGTGAAAGAGAGTTCCAAACTTACCAGCCCTTCTATGTATAACTGTTTCCAAACTCCACCAGTCTGGGCTCCAATTTTTAGACCATTACCCTTGGCCCTCAGAAAACAGAACAAATATTTCCATCTGCTTGATCAATTACCTTTACTATCTTGAAAACTTTAATCAAACCCACCCCACATTTAAAACCAAAGCACAGATTGTACGATTTCTGCTCCCAATTTAAATCTTGGAGGCCAGTGTTCTGGTAAATTCACATTGCATTGCCTCCAAGACCAACATATCAAACAAGCTCGTCCCTCCATAGACTTTTCCCACCCAAAGACTTAGTTGAGTCAAGCAGCTGAAATCAAATTATAAGATACCTTTCAAATCTGGACAGACATCAGAAGATCACCCAAGTTACTAAAGGGGGGCCTAATTTTAAGAAAATCTCAAGGTTCTTAGCTTAGACTATGCTGCACATCACCTGTATGTGCCCAAAAATGGGCCATTCTTTACACTGGCCTAAGTGTCAAAACATAGACAGAGAAGAGAGGCAATAGAAAGGAGAAACCGTTTGATTTACTATTCCTGGAAAGAGAAGAGAAGAATACAATTTTCTGGCTTAATTTCTAAATAAATTTCTGTTTGTTGAGTCCCCAAAGAGTTCATTTAAATATAAGGTGGACCCCTGCAAAGGCAAGGTGGGTTCAGCCTGAACTTCTTCCATTTGTCTTCACTAACCATCCAGAAAATGGCTGCAAGGAAGAACCATGTCTACCACTTGATTTGTCTGTAAATGAACCCACAACATAATCATGGGACCAGAAGTGTGCTTTAGATAATCTCCTGTTATAATCCAGACAGGAGTGTAGAGAAAGATTTCAGATCAGCAAACAAACTTTCTGAATGTTTTGTGTGTTGCATTTTCCACCAAACTGAAGCTAGGATCATTGATGCACAAGGGCAAAGAGTCCTGAGCAGGAAAGTTCTTCGTCTTCAGCTACTGAAAGACCCAGCCGTCTTCAGGCATGGGTACACCCAATAATAGGAGCATTAGAAGCCTCAGAAATGATGGCTACGGGGTAGATCCAGGTCAGGATTATAGCTGGACACTAAAGATGTAAATATTTTTTTTAAATGATTTAACTGCAGTTCACTAGCTATGCTAAGGATTAGAGGATCATTACAGCCAATTTTTCCCACCCAATTGTTTTTAATTCAAAACAATTTTTTGAGTCAAAATCTTCCTTTCCATTTCTAAATTCTGCCTCACTCTTCCAAGCATTATATTGGAACTAATCTGACATTAAGAGGTTTAAAGAACTGATCTTACAACCTTCCCGAGAACACCAATCAGCACCTTTGATAAATGTTTGCATGATAGGTCAAGTCTTCGATTTGAATACTCTATTTTAAAGACTTCCAACTTGGCCAATGTTCTAAAAATGTACTATTGCCAGATATCCTTTTCCCTCCCAGAGGAGACTTTTTTGTTTCAAGAAATTTCAATTCTGTTTTGAAATTCCAACTCAGTTCACTTGGTTCCAAATTCTAACTTGTTCCATCTGTTTCAAGTTGCAATATTTCTGCATTTTCAAATCTTCCTCTTCATCTCCCTTCAAACTCCAGGGGGAATAAATTTGCTAGCAATTTGAAAACGTGTTCTGGGATCGCAACGCATGATCACAGTGCAAATTCCAGATAAAATTTATGCTCCCACTTTATCATCATGATTTGACTGTCCTTCATGTGTTAATTCTACTGTTTATTGCTTTATTGCATTTCCACAGAATCCAATTTCAGGCTCCAGTTGAAGCTTACTGCCTTGAGCCTATATCTGCAGTACTCAAAGAGAGGTGCTTTTTGTTGTAGTGGATAAGGGAGGTTATTCCACCAGATTTGGAAGCTTGGGGCAATGCTTTGCAGAGCAGCCATCCTGATTTTCAGATTGGGTTCTCGGATGCCATGGAGGATGAGAGCAGAGCAAGGTCGTTGAACAACAAGGCCAAAGAAAATCAAGTGGCCTTGGGAGGATGTCACACTGGAGGTTCAGTGAAACCCTATGCACATGGATGCAGGGCCATAAGCATTTTAATAACCTCACCAGTGGAAGTGGATGAATGTCTCCAGCTTTGTGTTCCACACTGAAGTCTACTACCAGATTATAGTGGGTAGCCCTTGTCTTCAAGCAGCCAGCCAATTCACTGGTGCAGTGGCTGAAAAATAATGGGCACAGTTGACAGACAGGAGCTCAACAGGTTTTGAGCACTGGTCTCAAACAACTTCTGGATATGGTTGGCAAAGGTACAAAGACTTAGGGTTTGACAGGGTTCCAGTTTAGTTCCACGTTCTGAACTGTAGCCCTGCTGATGCTGTAGGTGTGTTCACAGGGAAGCTTGCTGCTCTCTGCCCTTGAGGACCAATTTGCCTTTCTTTTAGTTTGCCTCTATCACTTCTCCAAGGTCACAGTAGGCTGTAAGCTATAAGATGTTGCTGAGCCTGGAACAACCCTGAGGTTGGGTCACTGTCATTTTTCCTGTGACTGGCATAATGGTCCAAACATGGCAGATCACAGTCCCCAGCTCCTTGGAGAAGGAGTTTCTCTGCAGATTCATTGCTCCTCAATCAATTGCACAGATGAAAACTGCTCCCTGAGGTTGGATACCCCTATTAGCCAGAGCCCTCTTCCTTCTCCGCCCACCTCTGCCAGGTTCCCTGTCTCTGGCTCATCTCCTCCTCCTGTTCTTAATGTTGAGAGACCCAGCTGCACTGACATCAATACATCCGATTGTGCAGGGAAGAAATGGCTTAAGGTGTGGCAGGAACACAAGCGCTAGAGGAGCTGACTTAATGTTACCTCCACACTCAAACCAATAACCTCAGTTTGCTCAAATAAATGGAACTCTGACCCAATTGCCAATAAGTCTGCAGGTCAGTAAGGATCTGTTTAAATAATACAAGTGAATGGGTCTCTTCCCGCTGCTGAACATCAGGTTTCCTGTGCATGGTTGACACAATGTGTAAGCTGGATCGTCACAATTCAGTTTGGCAGGGCAGGTGTTGAATCAGCAGTGCATGAGCATTGACACCTATCTTGTTGCAGCACACCTGCATAACACCTGCATGATACCCAGCTATTCAGCTTCGTGAGGAGGTGCAAGTTGTGCTAATGTGGGGGAGTAATGAAAGAAGTTGGAAGCAAGTAGACCAATTAAACAGCACCATGCTGCTTTCTTTCGCCACATGTTCAAAAGTTGCTGGATTGGGAAATGCCTTCTCTTTGCCTTCCCCTGGACATCCATCATTTTCTCCACGTGAACGGCTACAGCCACAAAATATATCAGAGTTTCCACCCAGCACTTCTTTCCAGCCAAGGATATCAAATGCTGGCACAAGTTGAAGAAGCCCAAACTAACAGAAGATTGCTTTGCCTCCAGAGCTGCATTTTCCAGATGAACAAGCTTTTATTACCACAACTTAATATCTAACGTTGCAAAATTCATCTTGTGCGGCCAGATGTTATTCCCTCACATGTTTTTTTGTTAAACAAGACAGTTTTACTAAATTGAGGATACTTCATCATTTGTGACAGTTTATTTCTTTTTTACATTCCTTGATGCGTTCTTTCCATTTCAAAGTTCTTTTCTCATCCACTTCAAAGCCTCATTTTGTTTTCTTCTGACCATCACAGAATCAGAAATACTGCTTTTCCCACTTTTTACCCTTTATATAACTGGCCATGGATTACGTAAATCTTCCTTTGTAATATTTACTTCACTAAATTACTGGCTGAAAGATGATTCTAAAGTATTTTGAGACCAGTATTTTTTCCAAGTGGCTTAACCAAAAGATATAAACATAATAGCAAATTCCAAACTGCTCATATTTTGTATGCTCTTGTAAACCTCAGAAGGTAAAACATCTAAAGTGGATAGTGCACTGCAGATTTTCTTAGATGATAATCACCCAAAATTTCAGTTTACCCAGAGTAAATGGCACCAGCAGTCATTTCCAAGTGAAATCATGCCAGTTGTGACATTGGATTGTCACTTCTGTGTGTCCCATATTAGAATAGAACCATAGAACAATACAGCACAATACAGACCCTTCAGCCCACCATGTTGTGCCGCCCTTCAAACCACACCTAAGACTATCTAAACTCCTTCCTCCCACATATCCCTCTATCTTAAATTCCTCCATATGTTTATCTAACAATCTCTTGAACTTGTCCAATGTATCAGACTCCACCACCACGCCAGGCAGTGCATTCCATGCACCAACCACTCTGTAGGTGAAACACCTCCCTCTGACATCTCCCTTGAACTTCCCACCCATTACCTTAAAGCCATGTCCTCTTGTTTTGAGCATTGGTGCCCTGGGAAAGAGGCGCTGGCTGTCCACTCTATCTATTCCTCTCAATATCTTGTATACCTCTATCATGTCTTCCCTCATCCTCCTTCTCTCCAATGAGTAAAGCCCTAGCTCCTTTAGTCTCTCCTCATAATCCATACTCTCCAATCCAGGCAGCATCCTGGTAAGTCTCCTCTGCACCCTTTACAACTCCTCCACATCCTTCCTATAATGAGGCGACCAGAACTGGACACAGTACTCTAAGTGTGGCCTAACCAGAGTTTTGTAAAGCTGCATCATCACTTCTCGGCTCTTAAACTCGGTCCCCCAACTTATGAAAGCTAACATCCCATAAGCTTTCTTAACTACCCTATCAACCTGTGAGGCGACTTTCAGTGATCTGTGGATATGAACCCCCAAGATCCCTCTGCTCCTCCACACTACCCAGAATTCTGCCATTTACCTTGGAGTTTGTCCTTCCAAAGTGTACTACCTCACACTTCTCTGGATTGAACTCCATCTGCCACTTGTCAACCCAGCTCTGCATCCTATCAATATCCCTCTGCAAGCTTCGACAGCCCTCCATACTATCCACAACACCACCAATCTTTGTGTCATCTGCAAACTTGCTAACCCAGCCTTCCACCCCCTCATCTAAGTCGTTAATAAATATCACAAGAAGTAGAGGTCCCAGAACCGATCCCTGTGGGACACCACTAGTCACAGCTCTCCAATCCGAATGCACTCCCTCCACCACAACCCTCTGCTTTCTACAGGCAAGCCAATTCTGAATCCACATGGCCAAGCCTCCCTGGATCCCTTGGCCTCTGACCTTCTGAAGAAGCCTACCATGCGGAATCTTGTCAAACGCCTTACTAAAATCCATGTAGACCACATCCACTGCACTACCCTCATCAATCTTCCTGGTCACTTCCTCAAAGAACCCTATCAGGCTTGTGAGGCAAGATCTTCCCTTCACAAAGCCATGCTGGCTGTCCCTAATCAGTCCATGTTTCTCTAAATGCTCATAGATCCTATCTCTAAGAATCCTTTCTAACAGCTTACCCACCACAGATGTAAGGGTCACCTGCCTGTAATTCCCTGGACTATCCCTACTACCTTTTTTGAATAAGGGGACAACATTCGCCATCCTCCAATCCTCCGGTACCATCCCCGTGGACAACGAGGACTCAAAGATCCTAACCAATGGTTCAGCAATCTCCTCCCTCGCCTCATGAAGCAGCCTGGGGAATATTCCGTCAGGCCCCGGGGACTTATCTATCCTAATATTTTCTAACAACTCCAACACATCCTCTCTCTTAATATCTACATACTCTAGAACATTACCCTCACCAACACTGTCCTCAGCATCATCAAGACCCCTCTCCTTGGTGAATACTGAAGAGAAGTGTTCATTGAGAACCTCACCCACTTCCACAGCTTCCAGGCACATCCTCCCACCTTTGTCTTTAATCGGACCTACCTTTACTCTAGCCATCCTTCTACTCTTTATGTACAAGAAAAAAGCCTTGGGATTCTCCTTAACCCTACTCACCAAAGCCTTTTCATGTCCCCTTCTCGCTTTCCTCACCCCTTCCTTAAGTTCCTTCCTTGCTACTCTGTATTCCTCACGAGCCCTGTCCGATCCTTGCTGCTTACACCTTATGTATGCTGCCTTCTTCCTAACTAGTTGTTCCACCTCTCTCGTCACCCATGGTTCCTTCACCCTACCATTCCTTCTATGCCTCACCGGGACAAATTTATCCCTAACATCCTGCAAAAGATCCCTGAACATCGACCACATCTCCATAGTACATTTCCCTTCAAAAATGTCATCCCAATTTACACTCCCAAGTTCTCACCTTATAGCCTCATAATTCACCTTTCCCCAATTAAATATCTTCTCGTCTTCTTTGCTCCTATCCCTGTCCATGACAATTCTAAAGGTTATGGAGCAATGGTCACTGTCCCCTAAATGCTCACCCACCATTAGACCTGTCACCTGTCCCGGTTCATTACCTAAAACTAGATCTAATATGGCATTCCCTCTAGTCGGCCTGTCAACATACTGTGTCAGGAATCCATCCTGGACACACTTAACAAACTGCGCCCCGTCTAAACCCTTGGCATTAAGTAGCTGCCAATCAGTATTTGGAAAGTTGAAGTCTCCCATTATAATAACACTGTTATTTTTGCATCTTTCCAAAAACTGCCTTCCAATCTGCTCCTCAGTATCCCTACTGTTAGTGGGGGGCCTATAGAATACTCCCAGGAGGGTAACTGCCCCTTTCTTGTTCCTAACTTCCACCCATATTGACTCTAGAGAGGATCCTTCTACATTATCTACCCTTTCTGCAGCTGTAACAGTGTCCCTGACCAGTACCGCCATCCCTCCTCCTCTTCTCCCCCCCCCCATCCCTTTTAAAGCACTGAAAACCAGGAATATTCAATATCCATTCCTGCCCTGATGTCAGCCATGTCTCTGTAATAGCCACAATATCATAGTCCCATGTACTTATCCAAGCTCTCAGTTCATCTCCCTTATTCCTGATGCTTCTCGCATTTAAGTAAATGCACTTTAGCCCATCCACCTTACTACTTTTATAGCCTGTACTTTGCTTCTCCTTCCTCAAAGCCTCTCTACCTGTCAGATCTGATTTTTCCCCATCCCCTTCTTCCTCTGACCTACTCCTCTGGTTCCCTTCCCCCTCGCAATTTAGTTTAAACCCTCCTGAACCACCCTAGCAAACCTGGCCGCAAGGATATTGGCCCCCCTCAGGTTCGGGTGTAACCCATCCTCTCTGTACAGGTCCCACCTTCCCCAGAAGAGATCCCAATGATCCAAAAATCTAAAACCCTCCCTCCTGCACCAACTTCTCAGCCACGCATTTATTTGCCATCTTCTCCTATTCCTACCTTCACTACCGCGTGGCACTGGCAGCAATCCCGAGATCGCTACCCTCGAGGTCCTGTTCATCAGCCTTCTGCCTAGCTCCCTAAACTCACTTTTCAGGACCTCATCCCTCTTCCTACCTATGTCGTTGGTACCAACATGAACCACGACTTCTGGCTGTTCTCCATCCTGCTCTAGAATCCTGTGGACCCGATCAGTGACATCCTGGACCCTGGCACCTGGGAGGCAACATACCATCCAGGATTCATGTTCACTGCCACAGAACCTCCTATCTGTTTCCCTGACTATCAGAATGCCTGATGTCTTTTCCTGGTGTCAAGTGTTCTCCAATTGATGCTACTATTGATGCTTCACACCATGACCATTGTGGAACAGACTCACACTAGTTTGTTACTTTTCTCGCTATTTAAAGGGACATTGGGAGACTTGACTGGGCAGCTTCAGGACTGACTGCAGAATACTTATACACCTTCTAAAGTCCACAGAATGGACTACAACTAACAAGAAGTGTTTTCTCCAGTGTTCGACCACTATGATACTCATTCCTCTGTGCCTCAGTGGTGACACTACTGGCAGCACTCAATACTCAAGATATCATCATGGTCATGGCTGGCCAGTCAGGGTAGGCTGGCAAGACTGGGGCAAGAGGCAGACATGTGCACCAGTGGAGAGACTACTTCCACAGAGTGTTCAGAACCACCATATCTTACCTGGGTCTCTCCAATAAAGATGTCTTCACAGGCTCAGGTCTTCCAAGGCTGTCATCACTGCGTCATTATGTTCCATCCCTCAGAAAGCACTCAAGACTCCTTCATCTGCACTACTGGACACTTTCATCAGCCAGCACAACCCAAAGGGATGGATTCTGGAAGACAATGCTGCTATGGAAAGTTAGATCACATGGGAAAATTAAATCCTCAGAGAGCTAGCTAATTGGATACAGAAGTGACTTGATGGTAGAAACCAGAGAGTGATAGTGGAAGGTTGTTTTTCAGACTGGAGGCCCGTGACTAGTGGTCTTCCCCAGGGCCTGGTGCTAGGTTCATGGCTAGTTGTCATCTATATCAATGATTTGGTGAGAATGTACAAGGCATGGTTAGTAAGCTTGTAGATGGCACTAAAATAGGTGGTGATGTTGACAGTGTAAATTGTTATCAGGATTTACAGAGGGATCTTGATCATCTGGGTAAGTGGGCCAAGAAATAGAAAATGGAGTTTAATTCGGATAAGTGCGAGATGTTGCATTTTGGGAAGACAACTGAGGGGAGGACTTTCACAGTGAACAATAGGGCCCTGGGAAGTGTTGTAGAACAGATGGACCTAGGAGTATAAGTACATGGTTGATGAGGAGAATGGTGACTAAGGGATGATCTTATAGAGGTGTATAAAATTATGAGGTTCATATATAGGGCGGATGGGCACAGTCTGTTTTCCAGGGTTGGGGAATCAAGAACTAGAGGGCATAGATTGAAGGTGAGAGGGGAGAGATTTAATAGGAACCTGATGGGCAACTTTTTCACCCAGAGGGTGGTGAGTATATGGAATGAGCTGCCAGTGGAAGTGGTTGAGGCAGGTACATTAGCAACATTCAAAAGATACTTGGACAGGTACATGGATGGGAAAGGTTTAGAAGAATATGGACCAAACGTGGGTAGATTGGATTAGCTTAGATGGGAATCTTGGTCAGCATGGACCAGTTGGGCCAAAGGGCTTGTTTCTGTGCTGTATGACTCAATGACTCTATGAGAAAAATTTGGTGTAGGGCTTTTTGGATCACTTTACTCATCAATTGTCTGCACGAATGTAATTGGGGCACATCAAGAGAAGGCAAGGATAAGGAAGTTAACAATCACTTCAATGACACAGTGTTAGGCATTTGATGTCAGGGCATACATACAATACCAAAGTTCAGAAGTAATTCCAGACTATACTGAGGTTTATGATCAACATTTATTTCCTATTGCAAATTTCTCTTGAAAATTTGAATGTTAGGTTCCCTTCTAGCCTCCCCTCCATGGACTCGGTCCATTACCTCTCGCTGCCTTGGTGAAGCAGCCAGCATAATCAAAGAACCCACCCATCCGGGTCATTCTTTCTTCTCCCACCAGGCAGAAAATACAGGAGCCTGAGGGCACATATCACCAGGCTCAAGGACAGCTTCTATCCCACTGTGATAAGACTATTGAATGGTTCCCTTATACAATGGAATGGACTCTTGACTTCACAATCTACCTTGTTATGACCTTGCACCTTATTGTCTTCCTGCAATGCACTTCCCTGTAGCTGTGACACTTTACTCTGTATTCTGTTATTGCTTTTACCCTTTACTACCTCAATACACTGTGTAATGAATTGATCTGTATGAACAGTATGCAAGAGAAGTTTTTCACTGTATCTTGGTACAAGTGACAATAATAAAACAATACCAATACCAATGGCAACCCTCTACTTCTCTGGTTCCTCATACAGTCAGACTTCAACCACAGCAGCTGAGCCACAGCTGATGGTCCACTACAATGAGAGCCACCAAAGTACCAGAATTGCTGTGGAAATCAGTCTTCTAAAAATGCAATTCCATTGCCTCTATTGGTCTGGGGCGCTGTGCAGGGCTACATCAACAAGATACTGACACTTTGTCATGGTGTGTGCACGCTGCACAACCTTTCCAAGGGAAGGCAGCACCAGAGCTGCAGGAGAAGCAGCACACAGACACGGAGCCAGAGGGACATGAGGCACAGCCCGAAGAGCATGAGGATGGGGAGCGTTAATGGGGGGATATTTCAGCTCAACATCATTAGCTTCATATGCTCACAGAGTGCAGGAAAGGGGCGGTGTCAGCATTTGATGTTGGGGATTCTATCCTAGAGATGTGATTTTAATGACGAGCCTGCTAACTCGTAGGCAAATGAAGTGGCTCTCCCTGCACTACAAACCCTAACACCACAAACAATTATCAGGAGAGTCCAGGTGAAGTGCCCTGCTGTACACTTCCATTTGCACTGAACACATCACATCACATGAATGTTCCCCTTACCATTTAACCTAATTGGCTTGATACAAAGTCTTTCTTGTTGAATGGCACCTGGTTTAAGGAACTCTAACCTCTCCATTAAATAAACTTTCCTTGGATCAGCCCCACTCTGCAGTCTAGGCTTTGGTTGAAACCTTAAACTCTTTGCACTTCTGCTCAGCTTTGATAATGGCTGGTCAGTGTTGTAACCTCAACAACTGAGGGTAATCACATAACAATATATTGACCTACTGGTATTCAATGGGTAGGGAAGTGTATTGAGGGGCCAACAGTTCAAGCCAACAAAATCCACAGTTATTCTGCAATAAAAAATCTATCATGAGACTCCAACTGATACTTGTTTTAGAAAAAAGCAATTGACTGTTTCAATGTACACAATAGGGCACAATGTCCTGACCCTGCACCTCTCAGGGGACTGTATAGATAACCATGCAACACTCTGTTGGCACACAGACAGTTCCACCGTTGTTTCAACCTCGACCTGGAGTTGACATTGGCTGACAGACCCCAAATCACAGGTGTCTGGTCCCTGTGATCCTCACCCTTCTCAGAGTCAGCTATGCACAGTCTGGGTAGGACTCTACTCGGGATGAAGTGATGTGTGACTGTGGAGAGAGAGCATGAGTTCGCATGTGTCATCTCTCTCTTCCTGTAGGAGAGCAACCTGCCTGTGTGCAGTGTCTCTTTGTGCATAACACCCAGCTGCTCATGGTTTCCATCCCTTTGCTAAGGCAGTGAGTATAATGATCTGCTCTCATCTCTCAGTTCCCCCAGGGCACCAAGCTGCTCCCTGGTGACATATAACTGTTCCTTAAGAGCTTCAAGCTGCTCCCATGTGACAGTGGCCAGCCCTCTGGCTGGGTTAAGGTGAGACTGGGTGTAGGCAAGTATATGTTGTGTGCCTTCTATTTGTGTCAGCTGTTATCCAATGGGATTGTCAGCAAGACATGGTCTCCTGGATCCACATGATCCTCTGCAAGAGGAGGAAGATGGATACCTCCACACTTCTTGTCATTGTCAGGTCTGACAATGCAATAACCATCATCTTCATCATGCAACATCTCAGTTGTCATCCTCATCTGAGACAGGACAAGCACATGGGCTCATTGCCATCCCCCACATTCACCAACACCACCCTCTGCAAAAATGCTATACTTTACCCGAGTCAAACAAATGAAAATATAAATCATGAACTCTGCAACGTAATCAGAGATTCATTGAATTAGAAAAGTCAAGTATGCCCTCTGATTCAATCCACTGTTTGTTATCTATTTCTCTAAGGATTTTACATCTATTTAATCTGTAAGAGGAATCGACCTACACTACTTTGCACCTGAATTGCTGGAATTCTAGGAATGGTAAGCGTATAACTGTGTATGTACAAGTGATCTTTGAGGGAATTTGATCTTCCTGATCTGCTGGGACTACCGTGACATTATCATTAGGAGTGGGGGAAGTGAAGGCAGATCACAAAATGTGGTGTTGACTGCTTAAGGTGTGGCCACCCATTCCAATGGCCATCAAGCATACTCAGGCAGCATGCAACATTCTGCCAGCACCTGGTGCACATTCTGAGTCACTAGGCACCGTTGTTCATAGATGTCATGTTAGCTACTCTTTTGACAATACACCCCACGAAGAGGATACATCCCAGTGCAAGCTGCATCTCTCCATAGTTTTGTTTCCCTCTGGACAACTGCAGATCTTTCTGCAGTGGCTGCTGCTGTCACTGAGGCCAGTTATTATTGGTTGTGGTTATGATCCTTTTCTGGGTCCTGATGGATGGTGCTACACTCAGTCACCTGCAAAGATGGGAAAGTGAACCACAAGTTTACAATCATTGCTGCAAAGTTTTCAGGGTGTAAGCCTAAAAAAATATTCATACTCTCTGTCTTCTGTCCTTTGAAAAAAAAATCTGTCTGTGCCAATATGATAACCTGCAGCAGTCAAGAGGCATTGCTGACCATCTTCATTGGCAGTAGAATTAGATAACATTACTACAGTAATATATAGGCTGGACCATCCCCATTGCACAACACCAACAAGCCACAAAGCTACCCTTGATTTAATGGAAGTAGAGAAGACCAATGAAAAACAGAAACCAGCACCTCCATAATGGAGCACCAATCTATTTGATCGGCACAACATCGTGGGCTGAATGGCCTGCCCAGTTCTGTACTGTTCTATGTTCTAATGATGTCACTGGACTGAGCTATATGTATGCTGAACGCCACATCAGCAGATTGTGGAGACAGTCCTGGAAAATTAGGGAAAATGGAGCTCATTGAAAAACCCGGGACCTGGGCTTCGCCCCGTACAAGGATGATATCATGGGAATCAGGGGCCAATCATCATGGCCATAGAATGTTGCTGATATTGTTGCACTGGATGGAGTCTTTGGCCCAAAACATCAGCAACTTTGTCAATAGCAGATTTGTTTCCTTGATTCCAGGGTTATGGCAATCGGATATAGAAAGGTGAGTGAAGTCCAAAGATCAGATCGGCCATGAATTTATTGAATCCAGAGTGGGCACAAGGAATGTGGCTACATCCATTTCTTTTGTTCTTTTGTTACTGTTGCATGAGCTTCAATCCACACCCAGGAACAATGAAGCAGCCCCTGCCATATTACAGAAGCACTGGGATAAAATCCAGGTTAATCCAGACATATGATGGGTAACGTTTCACCAGGCACTCACCAACTTCAATAGGACCTGGCCATAACCAGCAGCACAACACTCACTGCAGCTTTCCACCATCATTGCTTGGAAGTCACTGCCTGGTGTGGAATATTACCTATCTATGTCTGTTTTAGGCTGGATCTTATCCTTGCACTGCTGTGGATGCTGGAATGTTGTGGAATAGAGACACCTGGCAGTTCAAATACATAGTTCCCTGAAAATGGGAACACAAGTAGGCAAGGTGAGAGGAAGGTGTATGGCATGCTTGCCTTCACTGGCTGTAACACTGAGTATTGGAGTTGGGATGTCATGTTACAGTTGTTCAAAACATTGGTTAAGCCGCATTTGAAGTATTGTGTCCAGTTCTGGTCATCACACTCCAAGAAGGATATGATTAAGCTGGAGAGGGTGCAGAAAAGATACACAAGGATGTTGCCTGGATTGGAGTGCTTGAGATCTCAGGAGAGATTGGCTGAGTCTGTTTTCTCTGGAGCGAAGGAGCTGTAGACAGGTGACATGATAAAGGTATATAAAATTATGAGAGGTGTAGATAGGGTAGAGAATAAAGATATCTTGTAGATAGCTTGTGTCTGTTTCTCGTGGTTAGGCAGTCTAAAACTACAAGGCATAGGTTTAAGGTGAGGAGAAGGAGATTTATAGAGGATATGAGGGGTAAATGTTTCACACAAAGAGTAGTTGGTATCTGGAATGAGCTGCCAGGGGAGGTGAAGGAGGCAGGAACAGCGACAACATTTAAGAGGCATCTGGACGGGTATATAAATGAGCAAGTCAAAGAGGGCTATGGAATTAATGCAGGCAAGTGGGATTAGTACAGATTAGCGTGATGGTCGGCATGGGTGTGGTGGGCTGAAGGGCCTGTTTCTATGCTGTACAACTCCATGACTCTATGTGGAAATTGACATTATATTTTACAGGGAAACGTGTGAATGAAAAATAGGAGTGAGCCAAGGTTAGACCCTTGGAGACTGCATGGATGCAGGAAATAAAGCAACTGGTGGTGATTCTTTGGCTATAACTATAGCCTCATGAATTATAACACAGTACGCACAGAAGGGCCCCCCTCTAAGGACACAGGAAAGAGATTTTCCAGTACTGCCCATATCTCCTGAATAAATGTTTTAAAATTTTATTTATTTTTATATATAGTACATATTAACTACCTCAAGGTGGCAGGAGAGACACACAAGTGAATAATTCTGTGGCACACTGAGTTACTTCCATCCACTAATGTAAGGTGTATGGAACAGGTTACATGGTCCCACAGGGGAAAAGAATAACCTTTTTGAACATAAGAAATGCCCCTAGCCTTGAAGAATTCATTTTTGAGACAAAAGATTCAGCAGGGAAGACCTAGATTGGGATAATGCCTCAGTAGGTGTCCTCTTGCCATTCATATTTAATGATTCATCTGATGGAATATAAGGGGATAATGTTTTAATACAGTGCTGAAAACTTTACAGCTCAATTAATGGAGGAAGTAGATTAATGTAATGTTTTCACACTGAGGTAGGCAAATGTGTTTCTCATATAAACTTTCCATTTTCTGACATAGATTAGTGGGTACAGGCATATAAATGATAAAAGAAATGTTCATTGAGTTGTCAAATTATTGGCAAACTTTTTATTGGTAAGCTGGAGGCAGAAAAAAGCAAAGCAAAAAAACTGAGTTAATAAAGTACTTTGAACATCTTACCTGGAGCTGAATGTAATTCAAAACAGACAAGAAAAGGCATGTGATACCATCCCTGGCATATTTGTAAGTTCAATCTCTTAATTGTCTGGGCTTCTTTGGTTTGCCTTTTATGCCTCCAGGATATTTAAGGTTCCTGAGATATCAATCTGAATAAATGACAAGCAAAGGAGCTTGGTGCCACACAGTGCACAAAAGAAAACAGGGTGACCCGATTACTTAACCTTACACAATCACTCTGTGTCACCATAAGTTGCATGAGCCACAAAATGGTATCACTTACAGTAATTGAAATTAGTATTACAGCTAACTGGTCAACTTCAGTACCATTTTGTCAAAGAAAATGTACAGCATATAATAGCTAAGTCTCACTGAGCCAGAGGGTGATAGATAAAATGTAATCAACATCGAAGAAAGGTTTGGGTGTTGCAATGTCAATCTGTGATTTGCATTTCAAGTCACACTTATTGACTTGAAAATTTAATTGGACAGGTTTAAAATAGGTACCTCAGTACCGAAATATGCCGGAATCCACTTCCAACAGTCAGCGAGAGCTCACTGCCTGCCATATTGGATTGAGTCAACTGCTTTTAAATTTTTTTTTTAATTTCATTTACAGCATGGTAACAGGCCCTTCTGGCCCAACGAGTCCGCGACGCCCATTTTAAACGCAAATTAACCTACCTGTAGGTCTTTGGAATGTGGGAGGAAACCGGAGCACCCGGAGGAAACCCACACAGACATGGGAGAACGTACAAACTCCTTACAGACAGCGACCGGAATCGAACACCGATCGCTGGCGCAGTAATAGCGTCGCGCTAACTGCTACGCTACCGTGCCTTTCTTCAACAATTTGCTGGAAATAATAAAAAGGCTCATTATAATAAGACCCCAGTGCTTGATTTAAAATACCTTTAAGGAATTTGTCTGACTTACCACATAATAAACCTGTCCAGATAAGTCATAGTACTAAAAATAAGCAAGAATGCTGCAGATGTGCTATTTAAAGGGCACATCTGCTCAATGCAGGTTAGTGAAAGATTTGTCATCTGCTCTTCGTTGTTTGCTGCTGTTGTGCACAAACCCCTTTAAAGACGCTGACTGTTTTTAAGTGAAGTTGATCAATTAGCCATCTAGCCAATAAGCTAAGTGGGTTGTGGGTTGTAGTTTGTACACCCAGCCCATGAGAGTTAGCATCAATCTCACATGATCTCTGTTCTCATGTGAGCAGGCTTGTCCTGTCAACTGCATGGAGAGTTCAATTTTTTAGTCTTATATTTGTTAAGCGATTTATGCACTCACAACATGTTTTACCCTTGACCCCTTGAGTGAAAATCAGTCCTAAAATATGAAGTTAAATGTAATAAGCAACAAAATTTAGAAAGTGCTGATGGCTGTCACAAAGGATGTCTTTTTGAGTTTGAAGCAACTCTGCATTTATTTTTAAAAAGGCCAACAGGCTGACCTCTACAAATGGCATTGAATTAAGAAATATATCTTGGTGTTTTCAGTTAAGGGAAGAATGTTGACCAGGAAGTTAGACAAGTGTTTTATAAACTGTGATATAGTATTTTGAACATCCAAATAAACCATAAAATAATGGGACTTATTTTTTCTTGTGGAACAGAAGGAGGGAGGTTATTTGGCCCATTAAATCATGCCAGCTCTGAGAGCAATTCAATCAATCCAATTCTCCCATTTATTTTGCAATGAACTCTCCTCTCTCACATGCCTATTAATTCCTCTCCAATTCTCCTCTCGCCCAACTGCACTAGGAGTAGTTTACAGTAGACGATTAACCCTGCAGCACGTCTTTGGGACATGGGAAGAAACAGCAACACCTGTGGAAAACCACACATTCACAGGGAGAACATACAAACTCCTCACAGACAAAACCAGATGTCAGGACCAAACGCGGGTCACCGGAGCTTGAGGCTCTGTGATTGCCACCCAGACAGCAATCACAGAGGCAAAAACATTCCACAGCTGCCATTGAGATGAATAAAAATGTATTTCTGTTTATTGGTTAAGAGAGGAATGTTAACCCAGGAAATCAGGCAAGTCTTCAGTAAACTGTGGTATGGGGCTTGGAACATCCAAATGAACCTTAACATGCATCCAGAGAACATTACAGCTCCATTGTCACAGACTGTAGCTGACTTGAGAATGGAAACAACTTGCATTTAATTCCCAGCAAGCTCACCTAAAATATGGTAATGCTTTTCTATGTGTCTAACCTTGGTAAACACAAAACTTTCTCTTCCTTTCCTCACATGGCGATGACCCTAACCACATCCACCTCCTCCCCATAATGGTTGTGTGCTCATTACCATTTTTACAGCAGCAGATATCATCACACATTTAAAATGCAATTGGGAAGATGCAATAATTCTCTGTCACAGCATAAGTTTCCTGGTGGTCAAAACCCCGGCAGTTGAGGGATGATAAGAGTTGAGGGCCCCATAGGTTTTTAACACTGTCCTTATGGGCTGGTAAGAACACACATGTTCCCTGCTCTGTCATACCTAAGAGAAGCCTTTGTGGCCTTTCCCCCCTTACCCCACTTACTGCCACTCATAGCTACTGTCTTCCTACCACCCAGGTAGTCTCTGCCTGCAATGTCCTCTCTGGTCCCAAACCCCAGCCTATCATTATGATTGACCATTGCTAAGAGGTGTCCCTGGTGTGTGGACTCCCACTGCTGGCTGTAGGAATTCTCCTTAGACTTCAAAAATAATCCCTCATGTTTCAGAACATGGTAGATTGCCTAGAAGATGTTTTATTGTGCAGACACCAAATTTCAGAAAATTTGCAGATCTATAATAAATTCCTACAGTTCAGGTTCTTGTAGCTCCAAAATGATCAGGTTTGCCTTCTGTGTGGTCTCTGACTGTTCCTTGTGCTCCGATCCTAAATATAGCCAACGTTAGCCAGCCATCCTTACGTACCTCTCCCCAGCAAAGTCCAGAACTGTTTCCTTTGATATCAAATCAGTTCTCTGAGGCTCAGAAATATGCAATAAACTACAATTGCTTTGTCTGAGCCTCCAGCCCAGCAAAAGAAGAGTCATCCTAGCTCCCTGTTCATCATTGGTCTTACTCCACCACTGCCTAGTGGACTCCCCTTCTAGTTTGATGGAGCTTCAGGATGCGAACAACTTGAAACTGGAGATTTGGCTCAACCAGAGAATCTTTTAACCAGGAGGTATCACAAATGCAGGTTTCAACAGTCCAGCTGCCAGGTCAAAGTTTGACAGACCCCTGTACCCCCTTTACTGGGTTTCTCAGTCATCTATGCCCTACCCCCAACATCCAACATCACCCCCCCCACTCTCCCCATTCAAATCTTTGACCAGCTTACTGGAGACCTCTTTGATTCAGTTCACGAGCCAGAAGGGGTTCAGACCTACTGCTGAGCTCTCACTGTGAATGCTGCAGTGAGCTTTGCCACTGAGACTTAGACCGATCGATACCAATATTCCAGAGCTAAGTTCAGTGTTCTCCCAGTGTCCTGAGCAACACCTTCTTAACTGGCAACATCAATGGGGACTGCCTGTCCTCATTCAGTATTTCCTGGGGCCTTGCATTTACTGGTTCCAAAGCAGTGCCAGTTTCAGGGTTGATATTAAATTGGCCACAGCTGAAATGTGATGTGGATTCATCCTCATCTCCATCTATCTGACTGTAATTTTAAATTGCACTCAACAAGGTCATCTATCCTGGCCCTCTTTAGATGTGATCAGGCTCTAATGACATTGGGAACCTGCTGTGTAACATGAGGCTGTGCATCGATCATTTCCCCATCAAGCCAAACCAGCAGGGCAGGGCAATCAGGGCCTGATGCATGTCTGGCCAGGCAGATTTTCAAACCAAAACTTCAATGTCTGTTGATAACAAGCAGAGGAATGTTTCATGTGGAAACATTGGCTATTGCTGCCCAGACTTTCCTGCCTCCTTTCCCCAGAGGGATTTACCTCACATAACACCTACCTGATGCCTGGGATTTTGTCCCTCAGTTGACTTTCCAGCCATCTTTATTGGGAAGTTGGCAAGTGCTTGCTAATGAGACCCAGCCACTAAAATCTGCCAAGACTTCTTGCTATTATGCCTGCCTGAGCTATTCCTTCCCTGGGCTGCATTCCTATCTAAGAGTTAAAATCAAGCCCTTTGTGTCTCAAATTTATTCCTCACAGAGCACTTTGGGATCTCAAAAGGACACGATAAAGTGGTAGGATGCCTCGGGTAGGGAGGGCATCGATCCTATCGAGGGTGAGTTGGATCTGCTTCAAGGCCAGAATGTTCTACCTGTGATATCAGTGCTGAAGCTGTTCTTATCAGTGGATACAAGAGCAGCTGAAACTCATGCATACTAAATACTTAGTGTTTGATGGAGATGTGTAAAAGATGGTCATGGAGTGGTCCAAAGAGAAATAATGAGCTGGAAGTAGAGCAAAGGTCTTGGTCAAGAAGGAGAGGTGAGAGAGGACCAAGTAGGTGTTGTTGCCTCTCTCTCTTAGCTCAGTACCCTCCCTCAGGGTCCTTTGCACTCCTCCCTCAGGACCCTTTTCACCCCCCCCCCCCCAGGGCCCTTCACACCCCTCCCTTAGGGCCCTTCGCACCCCTCCCTGAGGGTCCTTCACACCCCTCCCTCAGGACCCTTTGCACCCATGGCTCGGGTTCCCTTCACTCCCTTGACTCAGAACTTCTCACTCCGCTTGTTCAGAGCCGCTCACTCCCCTGGCTCAGAGCCACAAACAGCGTTGGTTTATGATCCTTAGCTCTCACCAGACTTGCGCTTTCCCAGCCTCTGGTGGGTGAACAGTGTTAGCAACAACATCTCAAGGGTATTTAAATTTTGGCCTCCCACCGCCTTGCAAACAATGGGTGGTCGGTGTTTCTCCATTTGCAATGATCTCCCTTCTTCTGGCCTCTTCAGTGCCATCCAATTAAAGGACAGAGGAAAGTTATAGGCCTGATTTAAGTTTCCCTGGACTAGGCACTATTTAGCATCTTTCTTCTCCCATACCTTCTGTCTCGCTGGTTGGTGTTGGAGATGGCCAATGGTCCGTATCAGCCCCCTGCGTTCAACAGTGTTCTCTCTTCCCCTTTTAGGACCCTCCTCAAGAATGTGCTCTGCTCCTTTGGCCAGCACAAGAGTCAGCCAAAATAGAACAGAGATTCTTGAGGTGTGTCCAAACTGGAGAAGAAAGAAATCTCTGCTAGAAATAGGAAGTTCCTGCTGTGGCAGCTGGCAGCAAACTCTCTTGTTTACCAAACCTCAGCAATTGCACTAATACTTGAACTGCAAAGGCCCACCATAAATCCAATGGTGGTTCTGGAGTGGGTGGGGAGTGCAGGGTGGGGACAGTGGGGAGGTGATGGGAGCATCTAGTGGGTTGGAATGTCTGGAGAAAATCCAGAAGCCAATTGACTGGGATGAAATTTTCAATCTGAATTCACTTGTGTCATTCTAAACCTGAGTTTGAGACCTGGGTCAGTTTAGGTTGTGGACTGCTGTGAAGCACACCCATATGATGTGACCTCGGTCATGGTTAAATTGGCTGTGCACAGACTGAAACTGCTCTGCAAGGATAGTGGGCTGTAGCTTCAAATATGGATTGCTACAATTGTTCCTGGATGCACCCCTTCCACTCTGTGCTGTGCTTTCCTCCCCATGTCACTCCTCACAACCTCGATACAACAGCCTTCATTTTCTATGGATTTCATCACCTCCCTAACTCACTCACCCAATCCTTTGCAATGTGATGGAGAAAGATTTAAAAGGGACCTGGGGGCAACTTCTTCATGCAGATGGTAGTGTGTATATGGAACAAGCTGCCAGAGATAGTTGAGGCAGATACAACAGTGACAGTTAAAAGGTATTTGGATAAGTACATGGATAGGAAAGGTTTGGAGGGGTCATTGTCTCATTGCCACTCCCACAGAATGCTGAGGTATGTGCAAGGAATTTAGACAGCATGTATGTGCATGTCCTTAAATGCTTAATGATTTCTTGGGGTGGGGGGGGGGGGCGGGGTGGGATGCTGTGTCTTTGCTGGTTTCTGGTCATGAGCCTGAAAAGATGGAGTATGGTGATTGCCAAGGTTGTGGGTTTGCAAGGACTGGTTCCTATCTCTTTCATTTGTTGCCAGTTGTCATTGAACATCCATGAGGACAATTGGTTGTTCTGCCAGTGCTAGAACTGCCCCTGCTGCCCCTCCCCCTCACAGCCCCAACCCCCCAAGTGTCGCTAAAGGGAGAATCCAGCCAAAGACACGAATCCAAGAGCCTGCTCATTCTAGCACAGGGGAAGCTTACACAATGACTGGACTTGGCAAACAAGCCATCGGTGGCTTACCTTATGCCTATATGCAGCCAAACTAGGAGATCCACTGGAGTCTTCCCTGCCTGAGATTTGCCAGAAAGAACCAAAGCAGCGGTCTCAATAAATGGTCTTTAATTCAATTGAAACAACATGTTTAAACACCCATCAGAACTTGACATTGGTGTTGGGACTGGTTGTCTCCCACTCCATCAAACATTTTGCTCTCCACTTACTAACATTTGGAGGGGTTAAAATTTCTCCTCAAAGCTTCTCACAGATTGTAACCTACGAATCCATCTCTCAGCCACTAATTCATGTACATCTTTATTCCAAATGATAACCAAGATGTCAGGGAGGTATGATGGAGAAAATCAAGGAGACAAAGCCATATAGCTTTGTTTATATTTCTGGTCAAAACACTGCATTGATGGAACTGAGTAAAGACAACCCTCTGTCTCTTCTGTGAACAGCTCACAACTTTCCAAAGCTCAGGAGTTGACAACAATGGTGGTCTCTCTAGTGATCTCATGCAGCTCACGCAGTTATTGACCTACTTTCATTACAATGCTGAAAGAGCACTTCATTGTCTCAGGCACAATATTTGAATGAGATGTTTGTCTGCTTGCTCCTGTGCCGTAAGACATCCCATGGGAATTTTGAAGAAATGAAAGGAGTTCTTCCAGTTTCCAGGCAAGTCCTCCCTGAAGCAACATCACCCAAGAAATAATTTATGGTTTAATTACTTAATTTATTGTTTGTGAGTCCCTGCTCTTTGCAGTTTGGCTGCAGTGCTTCCCGGCATTAGGGTGATTACAGTTGATGGCTTATGAAGCAGTTTGCAATATCCTGAAGAGTGCTTGTGGTTGGGTGCATCAGAAGGTGTGAACTGCATTCTTGGCATAATGCTGTGAATAACAGTTTTAACAAAAGCAATAGCAAATCTCCCAACCCAAGAACAGTTTTGCAGAATTATGGCATATCATAGTGCAGGCTTTATTTAAATCAGGGTACAGCTTTGTCTGAATGCTCTGCCGAAATGTAAAACCCTTTGAAGTGAGATCAACAGCATTTAGAAGCTTATTACTAAGATCATGACTGTACGTATGTTATTACTTGATTAAGAGGTTGTCTTCGAATGAGCCACAAAAGATCCTATTGGGTTTGGAAGGATAAAATAAATGAAACAGCAATTTTGAATGCAAAGTATTTTTAACAGGTAATCAGAAAGAGGTGGATTCTGTTATATGTTGGTCTGAAAAGATGAAACTGTTTTATTTGACTAGAGTTAAGGAGCCCAAGTAGGGAGAATGTAGATAAATTGCCAATATGATGCACACGGCATCTACAATGGATTGCGTGAAATTGGACAAATGCATTACCAACACAGATCTATATATTCTCTCCCTCTTACATGATGAGATATTGGACAGATGTATCACCACATGAGGTCACATTACTCTCTCTGGCCTAGATTACCATCTAATGAAATCATTGCCCAGCTTTATTGCAATGACCCTAGCACCAGATGGCAGCCACTTGGCTGTGATGATGAGGAAACTGTAGGGTTGGGGGAAAATGGCAATGCACATCTTGTCTCTCTGTGAATAGGGAGGCACTGATAACGTGAAATGATCACATTAGGTTAAATCCAGCAATTCAGTGAAATTATGTGAGTTTCACAATTCACAATTCAGTTCAGGACTTACCCCTTTGGGGTTTAGTGGTTAGATCCTAGATGTTAGAGCAGGTCACATTGAAGGATGAAATAATTGGCAGGGAAGTCCAATTTAATATTCTGAGCAGCAAATCCATAACTTGCAAATGCTTTTTTGTAACCAGTCTTTAATTTAAAAAAAGAGAAAAAAAGCATTCATTATATCACTAATAACAAGAGAACATTGCTGATTTAACAGTAAGCAATCTCAAATTTTCCACTTAGATATTTGAGCAAAAGTAATTGCACCCATTCTGAGTATGCCAATAGAGGGTCAGAAGGTAGCTCGGTTAAGGAGATATCAGACCCATGAGGCTCCTGCAGCCATTTGATCCACATACAGGTAATCCATGATCCTGCGCTGACAGTTAAGTGATTCTAACATAAACTACATCTCAGAGAAGTGGAATGCAGATAAAAGCTTTATTTGTCTTCAGGAAAAAAAAACTTGCTTAAAATCTGTCTATTATACAGTGCAGACCTGGATGAAAGCTGACATGAGCTGTTTGATGTGAGCGAATGCCCCTGTGCTATGTAAAAGCCAATGACCCAGCTGCCTTCAATGGCAGAATGCGGGCATTCAGTCACTGAGAAATCCAGTTATATGATAGATGACTGCACTGAACTTGCCCTTTTAAACTGCGGGGATCATAACTTGGGGAAGTCCTTTGTTCTGGCCAATGATGTCAGCAAGTTGCAGTCATCAGGCTGACAACTAAAAGACAGCTGAAATGGGGGGACAGTCCTTCATTGCAGCCCAGTAGCACAAAGGTTTGCTTATAATTTAGTTCTTGTGAATGAAAATACTTTTTGTATGGGAGTTTATTCATCATTAGTTCTTGTCATGATTTTTGTCACTGTGCTAATTCATAGCTAGGCAAAATGACAGTATTTCAAAAAATTGTAAGTTACTTTGAAGACTTGAGTATGCACCTCATATGATGTTTCTCCAGTGAAATATGTCGAACAGGGTTAAAAAGACAAGGGAAGGATGTACACACTGTAGGCAGCAAAGTGTGTGAGGTAGATCTGTGAAAGGAAACCATGTAAAATGTTCTAAAGAAACTCAGTAATCTATGTAATTAAAAAATACTTACAGTTTAACAACATACTACATGCAAAAACAAGAGCCAGCAGGAAGACCACTATAGTTTGTAGCCAGGTGATCAGCTAATTGACCACAAGCTTTTACTTAATTCTTCAAGATTTCACATTGAAATGCTACATTTCCACACATAATAATAACTTCTAAGTATGACCTTGCAGGTTAAATGTTAGGTTCAGTGATTGTTTAAGCACAGTCCCAAGGAGAATGGATGCATCAAAAAATTGGAGATTAAAATAATGTAAATACTTCATGAACCTATAGATATTTTATATTCATGATCATTTTTACTTCTGGTAACAATAGGAACAATAAACTTTTAATACAAGTATTTCCTATGGGCTTCAATTTCTCTTTTCAATTTATAAAAGTTTAAATGTTATACCATTGAAAATAAAAAAAAGTATCTTGGCCTTTTGCTTCAGTCTTACATCATTAATGTGACTTAAGAAAGCAAGCAATCGAGAGTTGCCTATAACAGTTCTGCTCTCACAATCATCAGTGGTTGGCATGAGCTGGCATAATTGTAAATATTTTGTTTAATCTAGCTGTGGACCATGCTAAGCATAGTGCAACAAAGATTTTTCAAGTGGAACGGAGCCTGTGAATTGACTGAAAGATGCTTTTGGTGCGAGTGTGCTGGTTGATAAGTGTAACAAAAACCCCTTTGTGAAATTACAATGTCCAAGTAGAACCAGGTCTGAGAAAATTCCCAGCCATAGATCTCCAGTTAGATACACTTGGAATTTCCATAGGCATTCTTCCAATATATTTCTACAACCTCAACAGATGATCAGGAGAATCTCTGGTGAAATGACATGAACAACTAAATATGGCCAACAGCCACGTTCCTCCTGCAGGGCTGCTTGCAATCTTCTGCAAAAAATTGTTTCCAAACCTAAGAAGGAAATATTATGAAGATAACTAATAACTAGGTCAAAGTATTACGTTTCAGGGATTTAAGGGAAGCATGAGGTGCAGCCCAAGAGAGTCAGAGAGGTTTATAAAGGGTATGCTAGAGTTTTGTGCCTGATCAGCTGTAGATGAGACATCACTCAAAGGCTAAAGGGACTGAGAGGTCTGTAAGAGAGTTAAAGGACTGCAGAACTCTTGGAGAGATGGAGGATGGGAAGAAGCTGCAGAGATAGGAAGGGCAAACAAGGTTGAGAATTTGAAAACAAGGTTGAGAATTTTCTTTGGGAGAGGTTGATGGAGCCAGTGTTAGTGTTAGTGAGAGAGCATAGAAGTGGTGAATGAGTGGGCCTTTTACAGACTGGATTACAGACGGAAGGATTTTAGTAAATTGTGTAAGGGATGCCTGCTGGGATTGCATTGACTAGGCAAGTGTGAAGTTGAGAGAAGCATAGCAGGTCTGAACCAGGCATTGTTACAAAAGTGAAACTAAGGGGGCTTTATAATGTAAAGGATACGGATTGATTCAGAAGGTCAGGGTCAACTAGGACACCAAAGGTGATTAACTTTCTGACCAGGCTGGGGAAATCAAATTATTAGCAAGTGAGCAGTTGTTTTATGGAATCTCAGCAATAAGAAAGAAACAGAATTTTTGGTAATGACATATAAAGCAATTACAAAAAAGAATATATCCAATAAAAAATTTCTAGAGCATGAGGACAAACAGCCAGAGGTCATTGTACATACTGATACAAATGACATAGGTAGAACAAGGGATGAGGTCCTGCAGAATGAGCATAGGGAGTTAGATAAGAAGTTAAGAAGCAGGACCTCCATGATCTCCGGATTACTCCTGGTGCCACGTGCTAGCGAGGTCAGAAATAGAAAGATAGGCTGAGGAGCTGGTGCAGGGGGCAGTAATTCAGGTTCTTGGACCATTGGGATCTCTTCTGAGGTAGAGGTGAACTGTACAAGAGAGCAAGTTTAGTAATCAGAATAGTTAGGGCCACAGTAAAGGGAGAATAAGGAATACTCAGTTAAACTCCATTTATTTCAATGCACGAGGTTAACGAGTAAAGTGGATGAACTCAGAGTGTGGATTGGCTCTGGGGACTGGGATGTTATAGCCATAACAGAAACATGGCTGAGAGAAGGGCAGAACTAGCAGCTCAATATTCCAGGATAGAGATGCTACAGGCGTGACAGAGGTACAGGTAATCGAGGAGGGGGTGTTGCCTTTTTGATAATGGAGGACAACAGCAGTACTTAGAGATAACATTCTTGGAGGATCGTCTAGCGAGGTCATATGAGTAGAACTTGAGAACAAGAAGGGGAGGGTCACTCTAGTGGGGCTGTATTACCCCCCAGTAGTCAGTGGAACTTGAGGAATTGAGTGTAAGAGAAATTGCTCATACTTGTAAGAATAACAGGTTGTATTAGTGGGAGATTTTAATATCCTCGGTATTGACTGGGCCACACAGAGTGTGAAGGGCTTTGAGGGGGGTGGAATTTGTGAAATATGTCCAGGAAAGTTCCCTGAGTCAATAGATAGAGGAACCTACTCAGGAGGGTGCACTACTGGACCTCCGCTTGGGGATCGAGGCAGGGCAAGTAACTGCCACCTCTCAGTCAGGGAGCGCTTTGGCTCTAGTGGCCATAATTCTTTTAGTTTTAAGATAGTGATGGAAAAGGATAGGACAGGTCCACAGGTTAGGGTCCTAAACTGGAGCAGGGCTAATTTTGAGGCAATTAAGCGGGATCTAGCAGAGGTCAATTGGGAGAACCTGTTTGAAGGGAAAGGAACAAATGGCAAGTGGGAGGCTTTTAAGAGAGAGATATCAAGAGTCCAGGAACAGCATGTTCCTGTTAGGGTAAAGAGTAAAGCTTGCAAGTTTAGGGAACCTTGGCTGACGAGAGATATTGAGACTCTGGTCAAGAAAAAGAAGGAAGTGTACATTAGATTTAGGAGGTCGAGGACAAGTGAATCCCTTGATGACTATAAAAAGATTAAGACTACACTTAAGAGGGAAATCAGGAATGTAAAGAGGGAGTATGAGATGGATCTGGCAGGCAAGGTTAAGGAAAATCCCAGAAGGTTCTATAGCTATATAAAGAGTAAGAGGGTGGTTAGAGAGTAGGTCCCCTTGGAGATCAGCAGGGCTGCCTGTGTCTCGAGCCGCAGGAGGTGGGTGGGAATTTTAATAAATATTTCTCCTCGGTGTTTACTAAGGAGAAGGTCATGGTTGCTCAAGAGATAAGGAAAACTAGTGGAGATGTTTTGGAAGAATTTCATATTACCAGGGAAGAGGTATTTGCAGCACATTAATGTGGATAAGTCCCCAGGGCCTGATCAAGTGCATTCTTGCACTTTGTCAGATGCTAGAGAAGTAATTGTGGAGGCCCTTGCAGAGATATTTGCTTCATCATTAGCCACTGGTGAAGTTCCCAAAGACTGGAAGGCGGTTCACATCATTCCATTGTCTAAGAAGAGTAGCAAGGACAAGCCAGGGAACTACAGGCTGATCAGCCTGACATCAGTAGTGGGGAAGTTACTGGAGGGAATTCTGAGGGACAGGATCTACCAGCATTTGGATAGACAGAGTCTGATTAGGAGGAGTCAACATGTCTTTGTGCGTGAAAAGTCGTGTTTGATAAATCTTTTTAGATTTCTTTAAAGAGGTAACCAAAAGGGTAGATGAGGGTAGGGCAGTGGATGTTGACTTGGACTTTAGCAAGGCCTTCAACAAGGTCCTGCATGGCAGATTGGTCTGGAAGGTTAGGTCCCATGGAATCCAGGGAGAGCTAGTTAGGTGGATTCAAAATTGACTCAGAAGTAGGAAGCAGAGGGTGGTGGTTGAAGGTTGTTTCTATGAATGGAGAACGGTGACTGGTGTGTTCCACAAGGGTTGTTTTTGAGACCCTTGTTATTCATTATTTCTTTAAATGATTTGGATGTGCATGCACAAGGCTTGATCAGTAAGTTTGTGGATGACACAAAATTAGGAGGTGGCGTTTATAGTGAAGAAGGTTATCGTAGATTACAGGGGGATCTTGATCAGTTAGGGAAGTGGGCTGAGGAGTGGCAAATGGATTTCAATACAGATAAGCATGAGGTGATGCATTTTGGGAAGTCAAAGCATAGTAGGACTTATACTATGAATGGTAGGGCACCAGGGAGTGTAATGGAACAGAGGGACCTAGGAATATAAGTGCATAGTTCATTGAAAGCGGCATCACAGGTAAACTGGGTAATGAAAAAGGTGTTTAGCATGCTGGCCTTCATCAGTCAGGGCATTAGGTATAGGAGTTGGGACATTACGTTGCAGTTGTACAAGTCGTTGGTGAAGCCACACTTGGAGTACTGTTTACTGTTTCTCAGGACTAGAGGGCCTGAGTTTTAGGGAGAGGTTGGCCAGGCTAGGTCTTTATTTCTTGGAATGCAGGAGAATGAGGGGTGACTTATAGAAATGTTTAAAATTATGAGAGGCATAGATAAGGTGGACAATAACAGTACTTTCGCCAAGGTAAGGGAGTCCAGAACTAGGGGGCAAAGATTTAGCGTGAGAGGGGAAAGATTTAAAAGTGACCTGAGAGGCAACTTTTTCATGCAGAGGGTGTATGGAATGAGCTGCCAGAGGAAGTGGTTGAGGCAGGTACAATAGTATCATTTAAGAAGCACTTGGATAGGTACATGGAGGGAAGGGTCCTGAAGGGATATGTTTCAAACACAGGAAATTGGGGCTAGCTTGGTGCACAATGTGGTCAGCATGGAATGGTTGGGCTGAAGTACCTGTATCTGTGCTGTATTGCTCTGTGACTCTATTTGGACTCTTAGCAGTGTGGAGGAACAGAGGGATCTTGGGGTCCAGGTCCATAGATCCCTCAAGGTTGCCATGCTGGTCGATAGGATTGTTAAGAAGGCATATGGTGTGTTGGCCTTCATTAGTTGGGGTATTGAGTTCAAGAGCCGTGAGGTAACGTTGCAGCTCCATAAAACTCTGGTTAGACCACACTTGGAGTATTGTGTTCAGTTCTGGTCAACTCATTATAGGAAGGATGTGGAAGCTTTAGAGAGACTACAGAGGAGATTTACCAGGATGCTGCCTGGACTGGAGAGCATTTCTTATGAGGATAGGTTGAGTGAGCTAGGGTTTTTTTCTTTGGAGCGAAGGAGGATGAGAGGTGACTTGATAGAGGTGTACAAGATGATAAGAAGCATAGATCAAGTGGACAGTCAGAGACTTTATCCCAGGGCGAAAATGGCTCTCACAAGGGGTCATGATTTTAAGGTGATTGGAGGAGGCTGTAGGGGGGACATCAGAGGCAAGTTTTTTACACAGAGAGTGGTGGGTGCATGGAACGCACTGCCAGCAGAGGTGGTGGAGGCAGATACATTAGGGACATTTAAGAGACTCTTAGATAGGCACATGAATGATAGAAAAATAGAGGGCTATGTGAGAGGGAAGGGTTAGATAGATCTCAGAGCAGGATAAAATGTCGGCACAACATTTTGGGCCGAAGGGCCTTACTGTACTGTAATGTTCTATTTACTGAATATAGTTAACAAGGAGGAATGAAGGTTGAAAGCTCATCTTGGGGTCAGATTGGTCGTGAGTGGTATGATTAAAATAAGGTAACCAGAGAGCATGTAGAAGGAATAGAGTTTGTAACAGGGGTGAATCTGATGTTTTCCCACCGTTTAATAGAGGCAGTTAGTGACCAGTCTTACAGCAGAGAAGTTGAAGATGGAGCAAGGCAGGTGATACAGAGCAGGAACTGAAAGTCACTCCTTATATATGGAAGCTGCCCCCTGTGGTAGCATGTCGATGAGATATAGAAAAGAGTCAAAATCAGATCCTCAGTGGGTTTCTGCTGCAGGGGTGGCAATAGAAGATATTGCTGGAGCTGCATGCAGGAAAGATTCAGATGTAGGTAAAGTGTCTATAAATTTGGGTTGGAGATGAACAGGGTATTGGAGGTAAGGAATTCTACAAGGATAGAACAGGGAATACGTATTCTGACAATAGGGCTGATAACTAATTTTGAAAAGTGCAGTGTCATTATTTGACAAGAGAATTCTGGTAATGCAGATTAGAATGGGGATTAGGGGGAGGAGTCAGGTGGTTGGCCATTTGGTAAGAATATAATCAAGGAAGCAAGAAGTTGGTCTTGTGGAGAAGGAATGAGGGACGATTAAAAAACACAGTGAAAGTCATGGTGTGAATGCTCAGTCAAGGAGGAGCCTAGTTCAATGGACAAAGGGATGAGGGAGGAGAAAGTATCATGGAGTTGCTAGAAGTGTATCTGGAGGGAGCAAAGTACAGGGGATTGAGGAGGCAGCTGGAAGTAGAGAAGTTGCTTCAGTTTCTGGGGAAGATCCTGAAAAATCCTGACCAGATTCTGCTGTAACTCCATCTACAAGTTTGCAGATGATACCACCGTTGTAGGCCATATCTCAAACAGCAATGAGTCGGAGTACAGGAAGGAAATAGAGAGCTTAGTGGAATGGTGTCATGACAACAACCTTTCCCTCAATGTCAACAAAACAAAAGAGCTGGTCATTGACTTCTGGAAAGGGGGCTGTGTACATGCACCTGTCTACATCAATGGTGCTGAGGTCAAGAGGGTTGAGAACTTCAAGTTCCTGGGTGTGAACATCACCAACAGCCTGTCCTGGTCAAATCATGTAGATGCCACAGCCAAGAAAGCTCACCAGCGCCTCTACTTCCTCAGGAGGCTAAAGAAATTTGGTTTGTCCCCTTTGACTCTCACCAACTTTTACTGATGCACCATAGAAAGCATCCTATCTGGATGTATCACAGCTTGGTATGGCAACTGCTCTGCCCAGGACCACAAGAAGCTGCAGAGAGTTGTGGACACAGCCCAGCGCATCACGGACACCAGCCTCCCCTCCTTGGACTCTGTCTTTACCTCTCATTGTCTTGGTGTAGCAGTCAGCATAATCAAAGACCCCACCCACCTGGGACCTTCTCTCTTCTCTCCTCTTCCATCGGGTAGAAGATACAGGAGTCTGAGGGCACGTACTACCAGACTTAAGGACAGCTTCTACCCCACTGTGATAAGACTACTGAACAGTTTCCTTATACAATGAGATGGACTATGACCTCATGATCTACCTTGTTGTGACCTTGCACCTTATTGCACTGCACTTTCTCTGTAGCTGTGACACTTTACTCTGTACTGTTATTGTTTTTACCTGTACTACATCAATTCACTTTCTACTAACTCAACGTAACTGCACTGTGTAATGAATTGACCTGTACAATCGGTTTGTAAGACAAGCTTTTCACTGTACCTCGGTACAGGTGACAATAATAAACCAATATCAATACCAAAAACTGACAATTTAGACACAGAAAAGAAGGGTTTAACAGCACTTGATCATTGCAGCTTGTTCTGATGCTAGCTGGCTAAGTCAGTTGTGATGGCAGCGGTAAGTATGGATTCTTGCACAGGAGTGAGGGGGTAGTTAAGTACATTATATCACAATGGATGGGAGCTAAAAGTAGCTGGCAACTTTGAAATGCAATATTATGTGACTGGAGCTGAATAATATTATAAACCCACATTCACAGAGCGCAGGTGTTACGCAGATGGTACTATTCACCACAAGAAGACTCAAGAAAGGTAGAAGGAATGGGCTGAGAACAACTGGAAAAAAGTTCATTAAGAATAAAGGAAATTGTGAGAGAAAATTTGGAGGGCTATGTGACATTATGGGATGCCAGAGTTTTTCCAGTCTTTCCTGTGGTTTACCTCTACACAGAAACTTCTTTATTTAGGTGAAGCCTTTCTGTGATTTTCATCTACTTCATTAGGAAGGTAAAAGCTTTATCCCACAATGTGTTTCAGTGTGTTCTTTTAGTCAGGACTTTCCTTCATATTGGTCAGAAAGCAAATGCAAGGAATATGTGACACTCTACCTAACTAATCCCCATTAGAGCCTCAATGAACTACAAAAAGCAGAGTTTCTTGATGTTATTCAGACATCAATCAGATTTTAACACAGTCACATATTCAATGGTCAGAGCTGGCCTTGCCCAAGAAAACATCTAATCCCCATTTCACTACTAAATGCAAAAAAACTATTCCATATATAAGTTAGAATCCCTGCTTGTTAATTTTAATGGGCCAGGTTTGGTGGTCAGCAGTGCATGAGTGATCCATGCTGCTCTTTAGATATACAGCTAGAGGGTTTTTGTGTGGTAATTTAGGATATTTCAGCACTGTACTATCTGCAGGATGTTTGGGACTGGTAAGAGCAGATCAAGTACCAGCATGTTTCATCAACCAATCTGACTAAAGAATCCATCCATAGTCAAGTAGAGCAATGAGACTCCATATTTGTTAAAGTAAATTTTAATTGCCTGAAAGGATTTGAAGTATAAAACTTGTTATGTTGTTAAAATTTAAGCTTATGAGCACAAACAATTTCAGGCAAGTTTTATACCCACCCACACTCTTTGAGTTCTCTAATGCTGAATCTTTCAGCAACATAGTAATATGATGAAGCTTTTGGAAAAATGCAAAATCAGACAACAATATCTTAAATTCTCCTTTTAACTGCACATGTAACAGTTCTATTTGATTTACTCTAGAGTTTGATAGCTCACTGTTATTCTGACTGGAAAATCCAGTTTACCATTAGCAGCATACGTTGCTTGATATGTATGTTGTGTACAAACTGTTCATTTTTTTAGCATGTAAGCTAAACAACAGGATTAAGAGCATCATGGAAAAATAGGATAAAATTAATATGAGAGTTCCAATTGATTTTGGTAGTTGTGCCTCATTTAAATAAAATTGTGTTGCCAGCACAAGACAAGAAAAGGCAAAGAAAAAAGTGGGATGAAGAATAAAGTAAGGGAAGGTATGTGGGTGGGAAGGAACAATCTAAGAAATTAAATTGTCACCTTTCAATCATCCCCTGGGCTCATTCCTAATGGCTGATAGGTTTCTAAGCAAGGCCTGCCTTGTGCATTGAACACATGGCTGTGTTAAAATTTTACATCGAGATCTTACCTTTTGTAGTGCAATGAAGCTCTAATATTCTTTGGAGTAGGACATCTGATGCTGCCGCAGAAACACTGGCAAAGCATAAGCGAGATGAGTACCAGGCCATCAATTAATTCCCACCTGAATTGTTCCTATCAGGCATTAGGCAAGGATGGGGGTGTGTGCAAGGTTTGGGGAGATGGGAGTGAATGTAAATGGTCAGTGAGGATTGATAATATTAGCCTTCATACTTAAGAGGTAAAATATGTTCAGACATTTGTACTCTAAGTTTTGTGGTGAAGCTTTGTGGGATAGATTGATAATAATGTGTCTGTCTGATTGTTGTTACTCCAGAGGGAGTTGTGCTCTTGTGTTTGCAGAGCTCCTATATAAATCTGTGAAATGGTATCTATAAAAGGCAGGCAGCCTACCTACGATCCCTGGAACAGATTGCTCTATTGAATTCAGTTTTATGTTGTCCTAGTTTAGAATTGTTTCTATTTTCACTTGTAATCCTTGGCTTTACAATGGATCAATAAATTCAGATTTCCAAACACAAAAAGGAAAAAAAGTCAACCTGAGAAGAGTGTACATTTTAAAGTGGTAGAGAATAAGAATGTGATGCTTGCAAGACCTATCCTTGAAAGATGGTTTGACTGGTTTGAGCAATGCTATAACAAGAAATACCCATTAACCAAACAAAAACTCACACTACACCTGAAAAGATATTTGGATAGGGATTAGCTTAGTTCGGGTCACATTGGGTTATGAATTTGGTTTGTCACTATTCATGTAAAGGTTGACAGATTTTTCTCATATTCGTTACATGCAGTGTGTGTGCATGCTTGTGTGCAGAGGACAATGTATGAATACCTCAGCAGTTTCAGGAGCCTCACAAAAAGTAAAAAGATTTTTCAATTCAATGAGTTTGAAGAGCTCCACTTTGTAGAAGTGAGGATCATCCCTCCACTCCTGCACACCTCTTAAGAAACACTTCATTTTTGTTTTGGTTAACAAGGAGGCAATACTGGGAGATTATAGGAGAAAACCTGGTATTATTATGTTGAATTTTAGGTGCAAAATGAAGACAAATAAGCATTCTATGAGTATCTAGAAATGAAGGGTGAGAATATATCAGTGGGGAATGGGATGTCAATCAAATTGGATGTTTTGTTTGAAAATTTGTCAAGCTTCTTAAGTGTTGTTGGAGTTGAATTCATCCAGATTCAATCAAGAATAATCCATTATATATCTGTCATGACTTTTGATGGTCATGAGTCACTCTCTGTAGGATAAACAGCCTTTGACCTGTGTTGTAGCCACAGTATTTATGTAGCTAGTCCAGTGAAGTCATGATGACTCTCGGGATATTAGTGTCGGGATGCATAATGATAGTAATGCCATTGAATATGAAAGGTATGTGGTTAGACTGTCTCTTGTTTAGTGTGGTTATTGCCTGGTACTTGAGTGGTGCAGATGTCAATATCAACCCATGCCTGAATGCTGCCCATATCTTGTTGAATGCAGGCATGGGCTACAACATTTTCCCTGGAGTTGCAAATGAGTTTGAAAAGTTTGCAATCGTAAGAGGATATGGCAAAGTGTCTGACCGTATGATGGAAAGAAGGTTTTTTGATGAAGCAGCTGAAGATGGCTAGGCTGAGAATACAGGCCCAAGGGACTCCTGCAGCAGTGTGCTGAACCATTCTGGTTGGAGATGGTCACTGCCTGTCATTCTATTTGGAGATGGTCACTGTGGGAGGGTAGTGGGTGATAATCAGACAGAGGTTTTCTTTCTCAAGTTTGATCCTGTGCCATGGTTTTCAATGCCTCTATCTCTGTCAATATCTATGTCTCTGCTGCCAATTCTGGTTGGGCTGTCATGCAGCTGAAATACCACTGAAACAGAGAAGTAAAGCATGTTGATTGAAAGGTATGATTCTGCAAGTAGAATTATTTCAGGTTATCTAAGAGCTCTCCCAATTTTGGCACAAGTTCCTGGATGTAAATTAGATCGAATTAGAAGGATTGAGGCTGGGCAAGTTTCTCCTTTGTTATATCTGAATCCCGTGCCTAGGTTCATTCTGCATCATTCATTGGTTTCTTTATATTAGGCTTTGTCCTTGTGGCTTAGCATAACCAATTAATTTGCTGGGTCATTTCAAAGGGCCATCAGAATCAACTGTACAGTCACAGAGAGACCTGATAAAGTAAGAACAGCAGATTTCTTTTCGTACTGTACAGTACTGTGGAAGATCATCAAATTGTTTTCGACAATCTAATTACAATAGATCAGCCTGCAAAATTATAACATGTTAAAGCAAGATAATTTGAAGAAAATATTTATACAAACTCTGAGAAGTTACTAGTAGCAATGAGCCTAGAGATACTTTTTTCTTCTTCTGGTTTAGATTATTAATCTTAAAAACAGCACCAATTTTGAAGAAGCTCTCTAAATAATGGAATAAATCTGCTATGTTAACCTAATTTTAATAATAGGATTTAGCTAAAAAAAACTAATTTAAAAGCTAATTAAATATTAATAATTTCTAATTTATAATGTGATAATTCATCTTGAATGTAATTATCAAATATTCAACCCATTCCATTACTACATCTCTAAGCAACATATATTGACAAAAAACAATGACACCCATTCAGTATTTGTTTATTATAATCCTATAACATTTACGTTGTGGTAAATTAATCTAATTGCCGCTTTGCCAGGAACCTTTCCTGTGATTATTATTTTTTCCTCAAAGCACAATCATCTTGTTGCATTCTTTTGCGTAATTCCATATTTATGAGATCCTTGGCCCAGTATGAAGCTCTCTTTCTTCAAACACAGCAGCCTCTTGTTTTCTTTCTTCCTCTTAGTCCCATTGTACATTGTCAGCTAGTTTATGTAATGCCTTTCATCATTCAGAACCTGAAGGTGGCTATATGTCAGCTACTTTTCTGTCGAAATCATTCGAGACTTTTTTAAGGAGGAAGCAGTACCACCATCAAAGACCATTGGATGAAAAGTAAAGACTGAACGTTAATTGCTGCTGAAAGAACTTAGTGAGCTCTTGAATCTGCAAAATAAAGCTCTTTCTTAAAGAATGTTGGGATTCATAGCTCAAACTGGAAAATTTAACATCACCATTGGTTCAGCAGTTGTTTTATTCTCTCAGCCAGCATAATGGTTCTATTATAAACAAAGCCCTGTTGGCTAGAACTCTGATATACTTAAAAATACAAAGTCCTCCTCATTAGAGAATTTTAGATTTAGCGCTAATTAGGTGGAGATTTGCCAATGAAAAGTTCAAATTAAAGTCCACAGATTTCACAGTGCAGTACTGGGCTTTTAACAAAAATCAGTTTATTGATTCATTTTCCTGCATTTTATCCTTAACTGCTAAAGTGCATGTTTACTTCAGTTCATACAGTAGGAAATCAAGCATTAAATCTCGCACAATAACTGAAATAAGTATTTGAAATTGAACAATAAATGTACCTAAAAGGAAAGTGCTTTGAACAATTTCAATATACACATCTAGTAACAAAGAAATGGACAAATATTTTACCATTTACATCAATATTACATATTGATTTGGTTGATCTAGGCTTCATTTGATACTTGAATTTTCTCCCTGTATTCTACCTGCCTAGGCTGGGACACAAGAAGGAGCATGGTGCTGCACTCAATCACTATCTAGAAGAGTATGCAGAATGTGTGAATATGGACCCACAAACACATCCACACACCCACCCACAGACACACACGCATTCTCCCCATCATGTTAAAAACACAAGCATGTGCCCCTCCAAAAGCTGGCAAATTTAATTTCCTGTACACACCCCTGTCTGAATATTGGTTGAACCAGAAACTTCCAGAGGTTGACCACTGCACACTGACTAAAATACAACTTGATTGAGACATTGAAATAGAGATGGATGGAGATGTATCATTAGGTCACTTTATTAGCAACATCTACTCTACTGTATCGTAGTCCAAGATGCCATTGCATTATTAGATGTTAAAGATAGATAAGCAGAGCAACAAGCCTAAAATTTTAGTCAAAATCCAACATATCTGCTATCCATCCAGTGTCACGACCTGCTTTCACTGACACTGAAAATGAGGCATCTTGTGGATTAGCAGATTGGCAGTGGTTAACTCTGGTACAGTTTTATTTGTTCGGTTGAGTTTACCTTAAGGCAAGTTGTTGCCCATAGTCATCACCTGCTTCCTTCAGTCATTATCTCTTCCTACTTAAACTCATTTTTATTATACTGTAACTATGCTGATGCTTCTTAAATATATACTTTCTCAATGTGCTTAAAAAGATTAACCATTGAATTAACTTTTGTTAATTAACATGTTTCATTCTTCACTTCTAATTTGAACTAAAACAACTGCCCTTGTTAAGCCATCTAAATTTACATTCTCATATACAAATTTTTTGAACCTTGCAACCCTAAAAAAATTGAAAACATTTTTGATGAGTAACATCCCACCTGAAGTACTTAAGGCTACCATGGAATCTGTCTTCAGATGGCCTGGCCAATCACAGACCACATCATTCAAACAGACAGATCTCAGAAAATCACAAGTGTCAGCAATTCTAGTAGGATAACATATATTGATCAAGGAGGTTCAATAACGAAAGCCTTCTGCCATAACCTCTACCTGTTTTTATCCAAGGCTTAAATCACTTGACCCCAGGTTGAGACAATTTCCTTTTCTATGCACTACCATAGGGTCAATTATCAGAGGGCTAAAGCAATGTAAGAGAATTCACTCTGTGAATGAGCTAAGGTTTCCTTATAATCTGTTTACAGTAATTTATAGCCTACATTAGAAAATTCTCTGTCAATATTTTCAAAGGCCATTGAAGGTCAGACATCCTGCTGGGATTCATATTTACCATCATGATAAAATACCAGTTACAACTAAATGCAGCTTCTTCATTTGGTAACCTCCTAACTCCTGTAACCCACTTGCTTCAATCATGTAAAATTCATTCATAGCAAATGAGTTCTTAGAACAGCTTCTCATTTGATACTACACTGCCTCAATAATTATTCATGGCTGTAACTAATCTTCTGCAAGTTTGCTCGGGTTCTGTTTTCTGTCTCTGAAGAACAGTAAAATGTGGGATCACGGAGTAGAATGTAGCCCAATATCTTCAGGAGAGGAGAGAAATGAAGGCAGTTGGTAACAATAAAGATTTTGTTTTCTCTTGCGTCCTTTCCGGGAATATGGATAGTTGTTGGAAATTCTCCCCCAGACGTTAAGTTTTGCTCAGATTTATACTTGAAAGTTATTGACGGAAACAGGAGCATTTGATGCAAAACAGTAAACTGAACTTCTCAGCGACTACTTTAGCAGTGTAGAAAATCTGGGAGTTCGCCCTGAGGTCATATAAAGGAGGAAGGCTAAGAATGCTGATGGATGAGAAATATCCAAGTGAAACCAGCAGATGTAAGAGCTGGTAGCTGTTGTCAGACACATGAGAGACAAGAAAAACTGTGTGCCTTTGAAGAATTTGAAGAAACAAATCTTAAATTTAATGACCTCAAAAAGATCAAGATTATTGATTCAGCCATTATTGCGTAGAGATTTGGACATTGTGGTTATTGACTGCACAATATGAAGGCATTCATTAATGTAGTGACTAATCATCAGTGAAATAGTGGATAAGAGTGAATGTTGGGTGGATGAGGTCATTGAAGAAACATGAGCTGTCATTCTCTGACTTCACAGACTCCACAGAGATCTTCACTTCATGAGCAGGAGCGCACACTGGTCATTTGAACACAAGGGCCCTCTAACATGTCAAAAATAACCAGCAGAATCAATGTTGCAGGTGGCTTGATTTCTGACACATGTTTGCTGGTAGGTAAGGTTCTCCATGCGGAAAACGTTTCATAAAATTACTCCATTGAACTATACCAGGTTCTCTGTGTATGCAAGGGATAATATTCCTCATTCTTTTCACAGGCACATCAATTATTCTTTGGTACAGGGAATATAAAATCAGAGAGTAAACCTGTTAAAGAAAATGCCTGATTTTCCATCTATTTAAATGATTGAGTAGGAAATCAGTGAGCTTCACAGTGAGTTAAGCAATCTGGCCAATCCCATCTCCCTCTACATGCTCCAAACAAGTTGACACCTAGGTGTTGCAGAGAAAAAAAAGATCTATTTGCTTCTTTAGTCCAGGATGCAAATCAATATTTTGAAGCTGTACACTTATTGTATGGAGAACGAAACAGTCTTCATATATTTAAAGTTTTTACCATAAGATTAAAATAGAATATTGCTAAAACGTTTACTTTCATTGTAGCTTCGTTCTTTTAATAGCGCAGTGTTCCCATCACAGCCCATTGTGGAGTTGTGGAGTTGCCTGGTAAACCCATGCCATCAACCAGTAGTGCATGGAATCCTCTCCCAGCCTGATTTGAAGGACCATTCTAGACTGGTATTGTTGGTTTAAAATGGAACTAGACATTTTAAACTATCATGAGTGAAAATATAATTACCTAATTTCATATGCATAATAGTTATTTCCAAAAAGTTCAGCCTATCTGCAGCAAATTCCATGGTGCAGTTACTCCCTCATATGCATAAATATACTTAAGTAGAGGCAGAACAAACATGGTCTATCAATAAGAATAAAGATTGCCACCTAACTATGGTGATGCTAGTTTCTTGTAGCAGTATTGATCCACTTCTAGTAGAGTGAACCCATCAGCCCCATTCCCCTGCTCCTTCCCCATAGCCCTGCAAATTATTTTTCACAAAGTGCCTCTTCAATTCTCTTTTGAAAAATGTTACTAATTCTGTCTTTATTTCTGGAATCAACCATCCTTGGACCTGCATCCTCTCCAGAAGTTCATATTCTCACCAAAGGGAGGTGACCAGAATGGGATTTAATTGACCATGTTCCTACAAAGGGATTACATTGAGTGCACGGATGGATTAGCTTCCAGCATCCATGATCCTGTAACTAAGGAGTTCAGCTATTTTTAATGAACCATTCACATACTGTAAATTCCCATTAATGTGAGCCCAAATATACCACAACAAATATGATATTTCATAAGAGAATTTTGAAAAATTTGAAATATTCATATACTAGCATTTTGCACAGCTAGTATAGTTCTTTCTAACTAGCCTTAGGCAAATTAACTTTATTAACATATGATAAGAACATTCTGCAAGTATGTATGCAACTAAATTCTAGTGTTGAAAGAAGTTAATTTGGACCAACTGAATGCATTCTATATTACTATTACATTCTCCTCATTGTGAAAAGAAAGCATTCTTCAGCACCTCAGCTACTCATTCTCAATCAGATGAGTTTTGGGTAAAATTGTACAGGACTTTCAATTTGCAACAGAGAAATAGAGATGAATGTATGCTTAGGAGACCAAAGTCTCACTGGAGCTGGTGATGTTACATTTGGCTGAAGGACGTTAGGCAGAGGTCATCTACCTGCTGTTTCCATATTTTTGCAACAGGCATGTCCTAGGTGGCCCCTCAGGTGAAAACTATTAATTTTTGAGCCCTCCTGCAAACAGGGTCTGTTTCTGGTATTAGGAGTCATTTTAGGTCATTTTACTTCTACAGTATCCTTTGTTCACCAGTATCATCAGGAACATCTGCAACAAGGGGATAGAGAGGTTCCTCCCATAAGTGAATATATCTGAATATGCATAATAGGTTTCTATTTAAAGTATCACTCCAAAAGCAGTCTTATTTATGTTCCTGCACATATTCCTCACATGTATCATAGAATCATTAAAACTTACACCACAGAAGTAGCTACTTGATCCATTATACTGGAGGCTGTTCAGCCCATTATATTCATACCATCTCTAATGGTGTGGATTATCATGAGTCCTTGCATTGTAAGCAGTAGTGCACACACTTCACCAGCCACAAGCAGAGTTCTTTAAGTGTACTATGCTGTCACCTACCCAAAACTTGTTTTCTTTTTCACATTAGAGCTGCATTCAATGCACTTAGCCTGTTAACTCTTAAGAACACAAGAATTTAGCAGAGGCACAAGAGGAAATCATGCAGTATGCAAGCACAGTCTGCTGTTCAGTTATATCTGCTTTCCTGTCGTAATTCCCATATTCCTTGATTCCTTGGGGTCCAAAAATTTCTCAGAACCTGGCTTGAATAAACTGAATGACTGAACATCCACGGTGGCTAAGGTAGAAAATTCCAAAGATTCACAATCTCCTGAGGCAAGAAATTTTCTTATCTCAGTCCTAAGTGGCTGATACCTTATCCTTTGTCTATGCTCTTACTTCTACGCTGTTCACTTTGAGGAAATATTCTTGCACCATCTACGCTGTCAAACCCTCACAGCTATTATTAGGTGGTGAGAGAAAAGAGAAATATAGTGACAGATCAATTGCCTTAAATTTGTCAGTGATTTAGTACTGGCTAAATCCCTGTAATTATTGTTTTGTAAAGCCTGTAACAGAACAATTGTAATAGTGCGACTGAACTATATAATCGTGACAATTTGTTAAAAAATCTTAAAGACAAAGTACAGCAGGTTACTGTTCTAGATAGGACACTGCATATTAACATAGGAACAGGGGTACCCCCTTAAGCCTCTGCTGCCTTATAATTCAAATATTTCTACCCACCTTTGTTTATAGCTCTTAATACCCTTGCTTTACAATAGACCATTGTTGCCAGCTGTCCTGTGCCTCATTCTAGATAATGAGTAGGGCCAAGTTATTCATTGGGAGAGGGATCATTGACAGCTCCCAACAACCCTCACCTGACTCGCTGAAAAGCTGTTTCCATCAGCCATGATTAGCAATGGGAAAGTTAGCTTACGTCCTGAGTATTGAATGGTCATTCCTAGGGCCATTGATTTGAAACATGGAGGTTCTCGTGGCTCTGTAATTACATACATGATAGCGATTGACTTGACGTAGGAGCTTCTTGTCCATTTGAAAAAGGCCATTAATAATTTTGGCTTGATCCTGAGCTTTATAAAAACAGTACATTAAGGCATATAAAGAAAAAATTATAAAGAAATTTAGGTTTACCCTAGAGCATAAAATGAGGACCAGAAAAACTTGTCTCCCAATTTTCATTCCCATTAACAGAGGGAGGTGTGTAACTGCAACTGATCTGATATTTCTCAGTTCATCCTACTACCAAAACATCTACAGTATTACACAAAATCAAAATTGGCCCATATAAATATAAAATTGTTGCCTATATAGTTTGCAGTGTATGTAAACACATGTGAAACATAAGTGTTGTTTTCGGGTTGGTGTCATTATTACCTTAAGGCATTATTATGTTGAGTCATGTGGTTAACTATTGCAAAAGTGTATGTAGCATGCTTGGGCTAGTTGTATATCAACTGTTGTATAAACAGACATGCTTCCTGATATTCCTAATCTAGATGTGTTATGTAACACATCATAAGTACAAGAAGAATGCAATACACCAATTAGTTAATGTTCTAATACACTCCATGGACACACAAAGTTTCTAGCCATTTGTTGATTGGAGCTTCATACTCGTAACAACGAAGGTGTACCAGTGGACAACAGTTTCATTACCATTTCACATGGCAAACTCACATATCAGACTAATCAATGGTTATTACTCAGAAAGAAGTAGACTTTCTAAGTAAAATTCTTTCTGATGATTATCAATCTTTTTGTTCAAACAATATACTGTATATGATTGTTATCTATGTGAAAAATCAAAATGATTACTCTGGTGGTAGGTGGACACCTGTAGTCTTATTGAATTATATACAGCTGTATTTCTAAAATGAATAATATTTGCTTTAATGGTATTTTCCTTCAATTTTGTTTTCTTTGATATAAAGCCACTGCTTATCTGAACATTCTCGGGGAAACCACTATAATCCTATTTTATCTATAGAGGTGCTCTTTTTATAAAAAAAACACCTTTTAAGTCATCATTACTACTAGGGGCCAAAGAAACAGCTGTATTTACAATTTCAAATCATCTTATGAAAGGATTATAAACAAGTCTGTGCCGGTCTCTGCTTTACCAGTCTACACAACTGTAGGATTAAATCAAAGGGAACAGACTTTTTTTAAAGTCCCACTTAAGGAAGGCATTGGTTGCCTTGCCGAGGACTTCATTTAACTGCTGCAACTATTTGACCACACACAGACCATTCTGTCAAATGGCAGGATGCAACCTAAGAACTGAAGTGCTGGAATTGTGATATTTTTTTAAAGGAGGAAGACCACTCTCTCCCTCTGTTACAGTGTTCTGCAGAGAAATTTAAGTTCTTCCTCTGGGTTGGATGTTGACCCTGACACTAATCAAGAAGTTGTTCGGGTTGTCTATTTCACTAAGGTCACAGAAGTGTCTAAAACAATTCCTGTCAGCTCACAAAGGGGAGCCGTCATATTCTTGGTGCTAAATATTCAAGGTAAACAACAGCAAACACAAAGACCTGCACCAGTAATCCCTTGGGGCTGGTTTAAGTGTGGTGAACTGGGTGGGGAGAAGCCAGCAACAATGAGCCAACACCTGAGGACATGGTTATTTGATTGCCAGACAGTTTAGCCGGAACATCTAAGTAATGTAATGACAGAGGTCAAGTTCAGTGGCACCACAAAGAAATTCCTCTTCTTAAGTTCCTCGCCTGTAATAGAGCATGCTTGGCCAGTTTTGGTCCACTGCCTTTTTTATGGAAGTGCATCAGAATCAGGTTTATTATCACTGACATATGTTGTGAAATTTGTTGTTTTGTGGCAACAGTATATTGCAAGACATAAAGACATAAAAATTACCATAAATTACAAAAATAAATTAGTAGTGCAAAAGAGGAATAATGAGGTGGTGTTCATGGATTCATGGACCACTCAAAAATCTGATGGCGGAGGGGAAGAAGCTGTTCCTAAAATATTGAGTGTGGGTCTTCAGGCACCTGTACCTCCTCCCCAATGGTAGTAATGTGAAGAGGGTGTGTCCTGGATGGTGAGGGTCCTTACTGATGGATGCCAACTTCTAAAGGCACTTCCTCTTGAAGATGTCCTTGATGGTGGGGAGGGTTGTGCCCATGATGGAGCTGGCTGAGTATACAACCCTCTGCAGCCTCTTTCGATCCTGCGCATTGGAGCCTCCATACCAGGCGGTGATACAACCAGTCAGAATGCTCTCCACCTTACATCTATAGAAATTTGCAAGAGTCTTTGGTGAGATACCAAATCTCCTCAAACTCCTTATGAAGTAGAGCCGCTGGCGTGCCTTCTTCATGATTGCATCAATGAATTGGGCTCAAGATAGATCCTCTGAGATGTTGATGCCCAGGAACTTGAACCTGCTCACCCTTTCCACCGCTGACCCCTCAATGAGGACTAGTGTGTGTTCTCCCGACTTCTCCTTCCTGAAGTCCACAAGCAATTCCTTGGTCTTGCTGGCTTTGAGTGCAAGGTTGTTGTTGTTGATCTATCTCACTCCTGTATGCCTCCTCATCGCCATCTGAGATTCTGCCAGAATTTATAGATGGCATTTGAGCTGTGCATAGCCACCCAGTCATGAGTGTAGAGAGTGTAGAGCAGTGGCCTAAGCACGTATCCTTGAGGTTCGCCTGCATTGATTGTCAACAAGGAGGGGATGTTATCACTGATCCGCACTGACTGTAGTCTCCCAATCAGCAAATTGAGGATCCAGTTGCATAGGGAGGTACAGAGGCCCAGGTTTTGAAGCTTGTTGATTAGTACTGAAGGGATGATGGTGTTGAACACCAAGCTGTAATAGATAAACTGCAGCCTGACAAACGTTTTGCTGTTGTCTAGGTGCTCCAAAGCCGAGTGACAAGCCAGTGAGCTAGACTCATGCCAGTTCACTGCTGGTATGAACCCCTTTGTGCCCAGTGAAGGATTAATCAGTAGACTATGCAGAGGAGACGACCAAGGGTAGACTCAAAACTTTCCCAGAAATGCTCCTTGGAGATATGCAAAATTGGTGGAAAATCAGACCAGATTTCTAGCATTGCTGTGAAAATTGGGCTTTCTGCTTGCTATAGACCCAGGAGATTCAACTGTGACAGAATCATAATGGGATGGTGTCAAACCAGCCACCCATTGACATCAGTATGAAAGAAAATTGTGTGAACTATATAATGTGTATAATATGCTACTAACTTTACACTCTCACTCAGAGACTGCCCATCAAATTCCACCCATCAATCTCCATCCTTGGTTCCAAGCTAAAAAGCATATTTGTGAGGAATTGGGAGAGGACATGACCATTATCCAATATAACATGCTGAAACTGTGGGATAGTAAAGCAAATTGGCAATAGAAAAGTACCTACTTTGGAAAGAAAATTGGATAAAGACTTAGTTGTCTACTTTATTCTTTGCAGGTAGGCATGAAAGCTTCTCAGCTAATAAGAAATTTGTTTGAGCTTTTATTTTAATTTTAATATAAAATGTGCACAAATATGAACTTTGATTTTTTTTTAATGTTTTGTTTCAACTTTCCACAAATCTAAATGGCAGCATTAATCATGGAATTAAGTTCATTGATAGGGATAAGCATGGAATCAACTCAGAAATCTGATAAGGCCTCAATAGTATTGGTTAGGTAATCCAGCCCAAACAAAGCCTGTCTGCTAAAAAAATGTGTTTGAAGCTTTTCTTTGTCAAAATGACAGAAACAAGGCTTCTCAAACAGGAGGCTCACTGTTAACAGCTCAGGCAGTGGAAAGAATGAAGTTCATAATTTATTAAACTCAACATTGTAGGTGTTGTTCTGCAACATGTAAGTGAAAACAAAATCCCAGTGGCAGGCTCAAAAAGTACCCCTGCCCACATGAAACCCTCAGAATCAGGAAGGCAGGTTTTAACACCCCAGACACTAAGCTTCCAATCTTGCAGCTTTTGTGTTAAGAGAGCTCTCACAAAGTCATATAAACACCTTGCAGTTGCTTCCGCAATAAACTCACCATGCTGTTCTGCAATGCATCCTCTCAAAAACTGAAGCAGACTCTCTCATTCCCTGGTGCCAGTATAATACTGGAACGAGTAATTGGATGCCACCCTCCAGTAAGTCTGAAGCTGGGGGGGTTGGGGGGGGGGGGGAAGGAAGGAGGGGGAGGGGGAAACTGAGTACAGTTAAGGGAGCAGGCAGTGAGAGAATGTGGCAGTGGAGGAAGGAAGGAGCTGAAAGGGAAGGGTGAGTGAAGAGGAGGGCACTGAGGGTGAGGCGTGGAGATCCATTGAAAGGGATGGTTGAATGGGGAGGAGATTGAGAGAGGGTGGGGATAGCCACCCACGTGAAAAGAATCCACAGACTGGCATCTGCCATTCCTCAAAACTGAAGTGGAGACATGCCATCCCCAACCTTGAAGGACTGCCTAAGAAGAAGTCAAGGAGATTGGTATATTTAATAGACATACAGTTCAACTGGTGATTTTGAGTTAATTAAAACCATCTTGTGAATTTTAATTGGTGTGTTCCTTTTACTGCACACTTTCTGCATTTAACACCCTTCTGGGAGGAATATTCTTGCTACTGTTGACTGACACACTTAGTTATGTATGAAAGTTCTCAGTGTGGACACTCCATTTCACATTTGAATGACTGTTGTGGATTTGGAAGAAGAATGTGAGTAAAGATGAAAGCTAAATGTTCTGGATGCCCTCCTGTAGCTCCCTCATTTCTGGTAGAAACACAAAAATGTGCTGTCTTAACAAAACAAAGGCCACTGCATTCAACAGTCTTACCTCTTACAAGAAGAGGAGGATGTCTTTTATCCCTCAAAATCTGTTGTGCCATTCCATGAGATCATTACTGATCTCAGCCTGATCCTATGAAGCATAACCATAAATGTATGCCTCCCTGAAGTTAAAAATGAAACCTACCAGTGTAAGTGACATGAACCAGGCACAATACATTGGGCATGTCAGAAGAGATCAACTTGCACTATCTGTGATTCAGTGGGGATCTGAATCCATTGGAGTCCGAACAGCAGTTTCCCTCCAGCACTGGAGCAGCCTTGCTTGTTGTACTCAGTCCTGGATGTAAGTTTGTCACAGTAGCTCAGAAGGCAGACATAGCAGCTGGAGGTCCTACAGCACTTCCATTTGCCCTTTCTTATCACTGTGTATTGCTTAGCCTGATTCTTGCTAACTGAATGAATCGAGAATGATGTTTGCAGAATATTGAATGGTTTACAGTGGTTCGTGTAGTAGACCTGCTTGATACTGATGCCAATTTTCTCACCTTTGGAGTCCACACATTAAGGGATTGAGGATATATAAGTAAGTAGCCAGTGGTTGGTCACATTGGAATAATGCAGTAGACAAGCAGAAGTAGCTGCCAGTTATTCATTAATGTGTACTGGGAAGGAAATTCATTTGAGGTATAAAAGAGTTCCATTCCTGTCAGTATGCCTTTGAGCAGACTAGATTAAAGTAATCTTTGCAACATATCACTACAGAGTTGTGGATAAAAGTCTAAGCGAAGACGCAATAATTCTTGAAATATAGAATAACAATGAAGAGTTTGTTACATGAAATAAAGTGAGATTTGAAATCTTACATTAATATGTAAATCATTGGCTCGACAGAAGCCAAATGCAAGAAACAGTATCTTCAAGGGTCACTGTGGTTATGTATAGACCATTTGCTCTCGAGGAGTTGAAAGTGGTAGCCTGTTGTGCCTCCAACCCTTTGTAAACCAAAAAGGACATGAAAATTTCTAGGAAGATCGTCCATGAGTTCTTTGAAGGTTCCTCAGTAACATCTGCTAAGGCATCATATCTCAAGTAAAGCATGATGTAGTCTCCCCTATTTAATTGTTTCACTTTGCAGCATGGCCACTCAACCTGTGTGACAGGTCAAGGGCACATCTGACAGCTCCTGTACAGAGCCAAGTTGCAAGTCCAAAACAAAAACCTTTTCCAAAGTCACTTTGTGTACCATTTTCATAGCACCTTTCAGTGATCTTCTTGCTGAATGTGGGCTAAACTCTTCAGTGCCAGGTGCCAATACAAAGACCATGCATGGTGTACATACACCATCATGAGAACCAAAGGAGCTCCTTGATGGTCTTGCTGAAAGATTTCAGCAAAATGTCCTCAGATGGATTAGAATTGGGGAAAAGGGAAGTAAGTTCTGCATTGTGATTTTCAAGAAGCCACTGTTCAAATCCCATTGGGCAGGGACCCTCAAAACCGGTGCAGTGATATTGATTTTGGAGAGGCCGAGTTATTTCTAACATAGTTAAACTCAAAGGAAACATTTCAAGCCCATGTAAAATAATATTCGAGCAGCAGTAGGAGTCTCGACAGCTGCCGCTGCAATGCTGGCAACAATATGCTCACGTCTGTCAGTGTGCAGACCCAAGTCTGCAGGAAAAAAGCCGGAATGACAGAAGACTAAAACCAAAGGGTCATGGATGGGGGAGCAATGAAACAGAGAGACATTGTGATGAATGAGAGATAAAGACCAAATGATAAGAACAAGTGAAGAGACATAAGGTGACATAGAAATGGGGAAAGAAAGGTCAAATAAAACAGAGATCAAAAAAATCAGAGAAGTTCAATGGAAAGTCAAAAATAAGTGAAACATCAAGTTGAAAGAAGAAAAATCAATATAAAAGGTCACTGTGACAAAGAATGATTTTAAAGATGAAAATAGAATAGAAAGAGTGGGCAAGACAAAAGAATTACAGATGGGAGCTAAAGCAGAATGGATGGGATTATGGAAGTGATTGAAGACAGCTTTCTGGGACAACTTGTTTTTCTATTTTACCTCCATTTTTCTCCTCCTATTGGCGCAAACACCTTCATTACCTGGAGAATGGTTAGTAACCTGTTCCTCAGCCAAAGTTGAGTGTCTCAACTAATCATGACCAGAGAAACATCAGAGAATTGCCTAAACGCAATGATATTTTTTCCACAAAGTATACACCTTAAGTCTAGATTAACATGCCTACTAGGAAAATCCTCCTTGAAACAGTTTAGGAATAGATAGATAGTTGAAGGAAAGTAGGGTAAAGGCATACAGGAAGAGAGGAATTAATGTCACTGATGCAATATATTTATGTAGTTTACCATTGCTTTGATATATGTTTAAGTAACAATCTCCTATTAAAGAAGAATATTCCTAAGATTACTTGTGCAAGGACTTTATATTTGATGATTATCTCTCATTTTAAATGCTCTTTTCCTCAGAATCCCAGAGGCTACAAGGAGGAGCTCAATTGATGGTGAATTTCATCATTACTGTTTGCCTATATTGGGAGGTGGCTCTCAGGATATGGGAAGCAGTGCATGTTCTCCAGGGTATCATTGTGGATCTTTATGGTTGAAGAGCCATGCTGTACAGCAGGGCTGGGTTAGTAGAATTTTGTGGATGTCAATTGTAAGGCTCATTCTTCCATATGCTTTTGTTGATGAATTGGATCTTGGCCTCCAAACATGCACATACACAAGCATTGTCTCCATAACTACTGCTCAGTGATTGAAGTTGGAGTGGCCTTGGTTTTGCAGATTAGCTGCACTCCATGGGGATGCTTGTTTGACGTGGGGTGCAGCACTGTGGTGAGAAAGATTTGAAGAATGTTGGGGCAATGACACTAGTTGGCACTGAAACCGGGTCAACTGTGGATCTTTTGTTTAATATCATGATTTTCAGCCTTTGTTAAGCAGATATTGGATGGAGATGAATTTCAGTTTTTCAGTTGAGAGGTCCCAGAAGCTTAGAAAATGCAAATGTAATGCCTGCCACCTTTCAAGACAGGAGAGAGACAGAAAGCAGGAAACTATTGACCAGTTAGTCTGGCGTCTGTCACTGGGAAAATGCTGGAATCTCTTCTGAAGGAGGGAATAGCTGTACATTTAGAAAACTGTAAAACAATCAAGTAGAGTCAACATGGTTTTATAAAAGGGAAATCGTGTTTGACAAATTTGCTAGTGTTCTTTGAGATACAACAAACAGTATAGATAAAGGAGAACCAGTAGATGTAATGCGTTTGGGTTTCCAGAGGCCGCTTGGTAAGGTGCCACACAAAATGTTACTGCTCAAAATAAGAGCACATGCAGTTGAGGATACTTCATTCACAACAGGAGGACTGGCTAACTAACAGAAAACAGAGATTTGGGATACCGGGTTCATTTTTGAATTGGCAATCTGTAACAACTTGGGTGCTTCAGGGACATTTACAATCTGTGTTGATGACTTGGAATGATGTTTATAGCAGCCAGGTTTCCAGATGATATAAAGATAGGTGGTTTAGCACATTGTGAGGAGGAAACAAAGGTCCCAGAAAGGAATATTAATAGGTTAAGTGAGTGGGCAATAAGTTGATAGGTAGAATATAATGTGGGAAAATGAGAGGTTATCCAGTTTGGACAGAAAAATGAAAAAGCAAATTATTGTTTAAATAGAGTGAGAGTACAAAATATTGCAATAAAATGGGATTTGGGGATTCTAGTGCATGAAACATAATAGGTTGAAATATAGATAGAACAAGTAATTAGGAAGGCTAATGGATGTTATTGGAAGGGGTATGAAGTATAAAAAGTAGGGAAGTTCTGATGCAACTTTACAGGGTGCTGGTGAGATTGTGCCTGGAATATGATGTACAGCTTTAATTTCTGTATTTCATAAAGGCTACGAAAATACCAAAGACGTACAGGTAGGTTAATTTGGGTTTAAAATGGGTGGCGTGGACTCATTGGGCCGGAAGGACCTGTTACCACGCTGTAAATAAAATTTAAATTTAAATTTAATTTTAAAAAATTTAAAATTTAAAATTTAAAATTAAAAAAAAAATTTAAATCAAAAAACTGCAGGTGCTGGAAATCTGAAAATAAAACAGAAAATGCTGGGAACAGGTAGCAGCTGTGAAAAGAGAAACAGAGTTATTGCTTCAAGTCAAAAGACCCTTCATCAGACTTGGAAAATGAGAGAGCAAGACAGTTTAAAGTAGCAGAGAAGGTGAGGGAGAGATGGATAGGACAAAATGAATACTTCTGATAGGGTGGAGTCAGGATTGTTGAGGTGGTGAGTTGTTGATGAAGCTTTCTGGTTGATAAATTAATGAAAGCTGTTACAGAAAGAAAAAAAAAGGAGCATAAAGGCTGTGAATTGCCCACATGATCTGGCAGTGTCAATGAATAGAGGAAATATTTGAGCTGATTTCAAAGATGTATAACCTACAACAGAATTGGGCAGTTCTGATACAAATAGAAATAAATTGGCAGATTGATTTACTATTGTCACATGTACCAAGGTATAGTGAAAATCTTTGTTTTGCGTACCATCCATACAGATGATTTCATTGCAACAGTGCATTGAGGTAGTAGAGGGAAAACAATAACAGAATGCAGAATAAACTGTTACAGTTACAGAGCAAGTGCAGTGCAGGTAGACAATAAGGTGCATGGCCATAACAAGGTAGATTGTGAGGTCAAGAGTCCATCTTATCATACTAAGGAATCATTCAATAGTCATAACAGTGGGATAGAAGCTGTCCTTGAACCTGGTGGTACGTGCTTTCAGGCTTTTGTATCTTCTGCCTAATGGGAGGGGGGAGAGGGGAGAATGTCCAGGGTGGGTGGGGTTTTGATTATGTTGGCTGCTTTACCAAGGCAGTGAGAAGTGTAGACAGAGTCCATGAAGGGGAGGCTGGTTTCCATGATGTGCTGAGCTGTGTCCACAACACCTTGCAGTTTCTTGCAGTCATGGGCAGAGCAGTTGCCATACCAAGCCATGATGCATCCAGATAGGATGCTTTCTATGGTGCATCAATTAAGATTGGTGAGTGTCAAAGGGGACATGTTGAATTTCTTTAGCCTCCTGAGAAAGTTGAGGCACTGGTGAGCTTTCTTGGCCATGGCCTTTACATGGTTGGACCAGGACAGACTATTGGTGGTGTTCACTCCTTGGAACTTGAAGCTCTCAACTCTCTTGATCTCAGCACTGTTGATGTAAACAGGTGCATATGCACTGCACCCCTTCCTGAAGTCAACGACCAGCTCTTTTGTTTTACAGATATTGAGGGAAAGGGTGTTGTCATGAATTGTTGAATTAATTATTGAGTCTCAAAGGCTGCAATATGCTCAGAGGGAAATGTGCTGTTCCTCAAGCTTACAGTGAGCCTTGGATGAACAGTGTAGCAAGCTACAGAGAGGCTGGAATGGAGAATAAGAGTGACAGGCAACTGGAACGTCAGGCTTGCCCAATCTGAGTTTAGGCCCAACCTGCTCAACCTCTCGTCATAACTTCATCCCAGGAATCAACAGTGAATTTTTGCTCCAAGTATATCTGTCCTTAATTAAAAATAGAAAATGCCAGATACACTCAGCAGGTCAGGCAGCATCCATGGAAAGAGAAACGGAGTTAACAATTCAGGTCAAGGACAATTCATCAAAACAGGGAAAGATTAGGGATGATCAAGAGGCCAGACTAGAGCAGACGAATAAGTAGGTTGTGAGGCTTAAGGAAGTCCCAGAGGTAAAAATGTGTAAAGCCAAGGAATTTAATGAAGGATGAGAATTTACATATCCACATGTTGCTGAAGCTAAATATACAGTAATTGAACAAGTGTAGGGCTGAATGGTGAATAAGATGAGTTCCCCAAGGCAAAGAGGACTACAGACCTAATATGGGTAAATGGGATTAGTGTAGATAGGCACAACAGTTGACATAGAGATGGTGGGCCAAAGGGCCTACTTCTGTGCTGTATGACTCTGTGACTCTGCGATGGTGCAGGACCTGACACAGGTAGCAGAGTTCTGAATCTCAGGATTATGTTGGAAAAATTGGAAGTTCGCCAGGAGAGAATTGGAATAGTCAAGTCCAAAGGTAACGAAGACATGGATATGTATCACAACATTGAGAAGAATTGGAAAGAACTTTTTTTTCCCCCAGCAGACAGATAGCTACAGTAATTGAGACAAAAGACAGGTGCTTTTATCCCTGAAGTATTTGAGTAAAATATATACATTTTTCTTTATCTCATTTGGGCATGATACAAAAGCCTGTGGTCCCTTTTTCAAAATAACATTATTCATGTCTGACTTATACATTGATAAAAGATTCTGAGTTGTAGTTGTATGGTTTTCTAAAGTGCTGTCATCAAAATGGACTCAAGTGGGAAAGAAGAAGCAGAGGTTAAGGCAGAGCTTGTCTTTTTGTCAATTACCAGTTCTTGATAGCTCACATTATGCTAGCTTCTGTTCTTTGTCAAAACAAAATCCCAACTAGTGGTAACTCCTTATGTAAACATGAGCTGCTTAGAATTAGAAGCAGCGTGAATAGCCAAACAACAGTACAAAAATGTCTTAACCTTAGTACAATGTGGATGTGTGAAACAGTCCTCAGGCATAACTTGAACACAAAGTTGTTCTTATAAAATGGAGATTTCCAGTTAATCAAAGCCTTTTTAAAATTCTTGTGAAGTGAGGAGTCCAATATGCCTTGCAATTAATATTAGTCTCCTGGCTCAAGCTCTGTGAATTCCACAAGAAGCAACGTCTGTTATCATTGGCAACTTCTGAGGTATTTTCCAAAAAAATTATCTTTAGAAGCTTTTGTCCTGAAATAATTGAAAATTGTCAAAAAATATTGATTTAGAAATGGAGACTTTCGTCTTCAACTGAATGAAGTGAGGAATAGAATTGAATTGCTGAGTTTGACAACATAATATTTTTGTAGTGTCTGTGCACTTTATAAAATCATCATTTTATTAAGGATGAGTATTGGATTCTGAAGAGAAATGGAAAAGCCGAGTGAGAAATAATGTTAACTGGTAAAGCTACAATATATAGGATATACAGAGCTGCTAATTTTACGACATTATAATTTGGCACCACAGCTATTCTGAAAGTTCAAGAACATTTGAGGTGAACATATTGATCTATCCTCTTCTATAATTTTATGCACCACTCTGCAGACTTTCTTTGTCTCTATCACCTATGTTGTGGGATGTGAATTACTCACTGACATGCCTTACATTTCAGTTGTCAAAATAGACAGAAATAAACAAAATAAAAATGTATTTACAGTCCCAATTTTATTTCATCTGCAAAGCATGCCAACTCAGTATAATTTAATATTTTCACTACAAGCATATGTATTCAGTGCCAAATAACATTTTGCTCACAATATTCAATAGAAAGTGTAAGTATTTCTAAACTTTTACTTAGAATAATATGTCCTGGTTTACAAAATTACCTTTATTCACTCCTTTAGTAAATACGAATTGTTTGTGATTCTTATTTATCGATGGAATAAATCCAAGCAAAACTCAGAGAAAATTTTAACTGTCGTTTTTCTTTATTGCAGCATGAATAATTTTACCACAGATATTTCAATATTCATTGTTAATATGTGGAAGCAATTATGAAAATATGTTACATGGATGAGAAAAAGTCATAAAAGGAAACACAGAGAGAAAGGTTGAAATAATAATATGCTCCATAGCGGAGCTATGAAATAGGCAGACAGCTGGCTGGTTGAACACTATCTGTGGGATGCTTTTTGAGACACTGGCTGTTTCCAGCCTTCCTGTGGATTTCTTGGTAAAGGCTTTGGCCTCACAAAGCTCCTGATCCGTGATCTGAGATGTTTTTTGTTAACTGAATTAGGAATAATAGTGTCCTCCCATATCAATTTTAACTCAGAGCAGGTTTTGGGTGGTCAAGGTCCCAGGGTGAGTGCCAAGAACACCCAGTCTCTAGGCAGCATGAAGCCAGCGCCTCATCTGTGTGCTTCCAGTCAGCTGCCCTCTGGAAATGGTGGAAATTGCCAGTTGGCTGGTGGATTTGGGAGAACAGAGGTTTGGGTGGCAGGAACCTACTGGCCAGCACTCAGGAAATAGCTTGCAGGAGAGAATATAGTGGGACAAGAGCCCAGAGCAGAGGAGGCCTGGACTTCCCTTGTGGGATCCAATGGAACATTCCTATTCCTCCTGACACAGAAAGGTAATAAAAAGCACCTGACTTAGATGCTTTCTTCTGGCCCTCCCAGTCCATATTTTGAGCATGTGTTCATCATTGCCTGGTTCTGTGTCCCTTTAGGCTTACAACTCCACTGTAACACACCACAGACTTTCCTCTTTAAGTACACCTCAGACTCCATTTCCCAACAGAGACTACTCCATGAAAAAAAATAATATTTTCTCACTGGCAGCACTCTCACCTCTGAAGGTTATGAGTTCAGGTCCTGCTCCAGAGATTGATGAAACTTTCTGCACAATATGGCCAACATATTACAATGGTGAGAACAATTTGAAAAATCTGCATTGGCTATGTACTTTGGGATCTCATATGCCATGAAGACACACAATAAATATAATCTCTTCCTTTCCACTTTTACTGCTCCTACACATTGCGCAATGTGACACACAACGTACAGTATATACTGGTGTTGAATATAGTCGTAATTTTAATTTAAGAAGCTATGTCACATGTTTTACCACTGCTATATTGTATACACCGACTCCTAGACCCAGGTGAAGACCAGTGTCACAAATGAAGGCTGTGTTTACTTGAAGCTCTGTGTCTAAGTGTGCGAATGACTGACACTGATACTCAGCTCTGGACACAACTTTGGGAGAACCTAGAGTCCACTGCTCTGCTTATGAGGATGGAACATATGGAAGTCCCAAGCTTCAGAAAGTAAGATGAAATGAGTTCACAAATTTGCAAAAGCCTGATGAAAGGGAGGGAAATCCTCAAAACTGAAAATCAATTAGGATAAGCAAAAAACACAAAAATGGAAGGTTTAGGAAATGCAACTGTTGCAAGAGATGTTTAATATTTGGTGTTTGACCAAGATACAGTGTCCAACATTGCTTTAGATCCTACAGGTCACAATGTTGAAGAACAAAAGGCAGTTATTCATGACCAGAAGAATGCTACTTTAATTAGTAGAGGCAGGCGCTGGTATTTAGAAGGCACTAACAAGTAGGCTGGAACCACCAAATGCAATTGACATCCATTTGATGAGATTATTGAGAAGCTAAAATCATTTGAACCAGCACCTTCCAAAATATTTCCCAGTTATAAATCCAGTACTTGAATCAGCTGATGAATGAGGCAATTGGAGATTACATTGTTGGTCTGAGGAATTTATCAAGACTGTGTAATTCTGGAATGTCTTATGCAGAATGTTGAACATAAGAAGATCTGAGCAGGAGTAGGCCACTTGACCCCTCAAGCCTGTCCTGCCATTCAATATGATCATGGCTGATCTGCCCAGGCCTCATCTCCTCTTCTGTGCCAGTTCCCTATAGCCCTCAATTCCCCAAACTTTTAAAAATGCATCTACTTCTTCTTTGAATATCCCCAATGATCGAGCCTCCACAACACTCCAGGGTAGAGAATTCCAGAGATTCACCACTTTCTACGAAAAGGAGTTCCTACACAGTTCATTTTTAAATGACTGTCCCTTAACCTTGTAACAGTGTCCCCTTGTTCAAGATTCTCTCACTAATGGAAACATTTGAACATCCGCCATGTCATGCCCCCCAGGATTTTATATGTTTCAATTACTTCATATCTCATTCTTCTAAAGTCCAAAGAATATAGATCTAATTTCTCTAGCTGCATGTAATAGGACAACCCTCTTATCCCAGGAAGGGCAGATAAGTGTTGTTTAAGTGACAAGGGAGCTAAAGCCAAACTCTACATACAAGACTTTACTTCTGACAAGCAAAACTTATAGTGGAAATGGCACTGAAGTGTATGAAGAAACTTTGTTGAACTCAAGGTATGGATTCAAATGTATTGGACAAAGTCACAAGGACAACAATGGTGGCAAGAGTCATGTCTTCTTCAGACCTTAATGTCACACCCTTGGTATTCATATGACATGAGGATCTGGTCACATGAATGTCAAGAAGGGATTCAGTAGGCAATCAGCTAACCATAGGAAACGGAAAGATGAGGAAACCACAGGTCACATGATTACAAGAGGCAAAAGGCCCTGATGTCAATTTAGGGAAACCTCTATCTGTTGTAACTGCAGTAAAATTGGATATTTGGCACCAGCTTGCAGAAGCAAACAGAACATGGCTGGCACAAAGAATTACCATCTACAGTTTTCTCAGGGACATAGAAATGTGTTATCAAATACCATGTACTGTGGCCCAAGGCAATCGGGAAGCTGAACTGCAGATAATTGTCATAGGCTATGTCCAGAGCCTGACAGTGTGAGGATTAGGTGGAGTTAGGAGACTCGGACTTGGTATGTGTTTGTCTAACAACTGTGCAAAGTGGACCTGGAACAGACAGGTCATCCTCACCTTGATAGTCACTGGCTTAACCTACAACTTCTCACCATCAGTTAAAGAATAACTTGCAAAGGAACATGGACAGAATTGATTGCATGTACATAATTAGGAACATGTTCTTTAAGTAATTGCAGGAGTGAGTTGGAGTTACAGTCAGAGAGAAATACATATGAGTGGACATCACAGGAACAGTTAAGGATTAAAGCATTGTAGGATACAGAGTGCTCAGGTCATGTTAGTGTACAATTGTTTGTTGCTTTTTTTACATCATTTAGCCTTTGGTGATTTTATATAATGACATACATCATATTATTTATTGCAGTTGTATTTATATTATTTTATTTGTAATATTTTCTCAGTCTTAACGTCTGATTAAAAGAGTTCTGGTTTGTGTTGTTCTGTGAGTCTTGACTAGTTTTACCCCAGCTGGACAGGTTCAGGCTGACAGACAGTGTAATGAATTGATCTGTATGAACGGTATGAATGACAAGTTTTTCACTGTACCTCAGTACAGGTGACAATAATAAACCAATACCAATACCAAGACTGCAGATGCCGGAATGTGGAGCAAAACCAAAAGTGCTGGAGGAACTCAGGAGATTAGGCAGCATCTATGGAGGGAAATGGACAGTCGACATTTCGGGTCAATACCCTTCATCTGGACTGGAAAGAAAGAGGGGAGATAGCCAGTATATAAAGGTGGAGGGAAGGGGTGGAGCAAGAGCTGGCAGTGATAGATGTATCCAGGTGATAGTTGAGGGGGGGTGAGAAGGAATGATGTCAGAAGCTGTGAGGTGACAGGCAGAAGTGACAAAAGGCTGAAGATAATGGAATCTAAAAGGACAGGAAGGTAGACCATGGAATAAAGGGAGGGAGATGGATTCCTCTGGAAAGTAGCTCTCCATGGATGTTGGTGAATGATCCCATCTTTTGGATATTGCAGATCACAAACTATTTGGGATTAGTGTAGATGGGCATTAAGGTCAGCATGGCTGTCTCCTGCCTGTCACTTTGGTCAGCTTTGTCATGTCCTTTGGATGACTGTTAGTCATTGGCCTGTCCCTGCTACTACTTCTGAGGTTACAATACAGCATCTGCTGGCACAAGGCTGCCTGGCTCCTTGGTCTTCCATCTGAGGTTACTCACTCTTTAACTCCTGACAATTTTGGACATCAGACATCCCAGCAATCACTCAGAATGTGATAAAGTTCTATTGCAGTTTCTTGCAACATTTCAAAGAATGCCCTCTTTATTTTAGAAAACAAAAATCACACCTACAAAAATTTGATGCAACCTTTCCTTTGATTGCACCATCTTCATGTCATTTGTCTGCTGGATGTCCCTGAACTGCTCCTATAGAAATATTTGATGCTTGACCATTAGTGCAACAAAAGTACTTTGAGGGGGGAAAAGTCTAAACGTATCAGCATTCTGGAGAGTTGTTGACTAGGTTTTGCTCCAGTGACAGTTCTGATGCTTACCACTTTCAAAAGCTGTGGGGGACACAACCAGCACTCCTGGTGATATCCTTTTTACCTATGAATTGACTTGTCATATTTCCTCAATTCCTTATGACATAGAAGAAGGCCATTGGCCCATCAAGTCTACGCCAGCTCATAGAGAAATCCCATTGCGCCACAAACTTCCCCTGTAACCCATTGTTCCCGTATTCCCATCAATTCTATCTCTCACTTACATGGGGCAATATTTTACATTGGCCAGTTAACGCACCAGCCTGCATATCTTTGGAATGTGGGAGGAAACTGGAGCAACCAGAAGAAGCCCATGCATCACAAGGAGAACATGTAGACTTCACACAGCCAGCACCGGAGATCAGGATTGAAACTCACGTTGCTGGAGCTGTGGGCCAGCAGCTCTTCTGGCTGCACTACTGTGCTGCCCCTCTCTGTAAAACTTAAGTGATAGCCACACTGAGTGGGTTCAAAGAAGCTTGTTTATATTTGTATTATATTTGTATAAACTAGTTCTTCAGGGTTTCTTCTCAGCTTACAGCCTGTTTTAAAAGTTTAGCACACACACGCTAAATTCCTTACAGCATGCTGTGGTAGAATTTTTAGTCAATTTTCAGTGCATGTTGGTTTACCACAAGTTATTTAACACTTGGTAAAGGTTTTGACTACAGGTGTTAATGTATATTTAAAAACAGTAGAAGGAGGAACATTATACAGTAAGGAATGAAAGCCCTTTCCACCAGTATCAGTGGAGTAACACCAGTCTTGCAAACATAGAGGAATGGTGGACAGGAAGAGGTATGTAGGTCCACTAAGTCTGGTGACTAAAGCTGTCTCTCCATCTCTCCCCTCTCTCTTTCCGTCCCACTCCACAGATGTTGGATCTCTACAAAGAGACTCAGGGAAATACAAGAAAAAAAGACTAAGGAAGGAAAAGAATACCTCGGGCTATCCAGTTTAGTCCAGAAGATCACATACAGTAGGTAATAAAATCACTTAATTCTAGTTTTCTTCAAGCTGTTCTGCCTTTTAATAGTACATTACCCACACTTCACAAGTCACATTGCCTTTCTTCAGATTGGCTGAACCTTAAGTTTCATCTTGCTTCAGCAAACACGCTGTTCCCAGCATTGGGTGATTCCCTCTCATCCAGTCTAATCACTAGATAGATTATCATATGATAGGGGCTACTGCATCTACTAAGGAAATTCAGTGTTAATATCTGGTCACCTAAATGCATACTGCACTAATCCGTGTTTAAAGAAAAGGGACAGTGTGCCATTGTATTGAAAGGAACCATAAGGCATTCCTTTCAGAGTTTTAAGTCTATTACAATTATACAGGATTTGAGTTTCTTTAATGATAGAACATTAAACTTGTGTGAAACTAAGAAAACCTCTGCGTATAAAACAATGCACAATATTCAATTCATCAGTTCTTTGCTTTAATTTAGGTAATATGATAAGCTTACAATATTCAATTACAGATTCATAGATGTCAGTATAGAGTTTAAGGCTAAACAAATCACTTCCTTTGTGACTGAAAACTTAATTCAGTAACTCTTCTCGGAACTGGTGAGTTTATAATATGTGTTCCTTTGCTTTGAAATGAAGGCAAATGCCTGAAAATAAACCTAAATAAGATGTTGCTTTAAGTGGAAATGCTATAAAGGGCCAACTTTCACTGCCTTTGTTTGTTTCATCCCCCACATCTCACCTTTTAAATTTGGCTGAATCTGCCATCTCCAAAATGAGGAATGGTCCCATTGGCACCAGAATGAGTAGCAGACCAGTGCACATCACTGATCAGATACTCATTAAGTTGTGATGAAAACATTGTCACACCGTAAACTGTAAAAATGTTTGAAAGGAGAAAATTAATATTTCACATCAAGGTAGTTGGTCAGCCCTGGCAAATGTCTCGATCTGACTTTACTTTTCAAAATCTAATGAATAGAAAATGTTAGAAATACACTGCAAGTTCATCACATTTGAAGAGGAAGATCAGATCAAGACATTCACCAGCTCTGACCAACCATCTTGATGTAAAACTCTAATTTCCTCCTTTAAAGTATGACTGAATCTAGTGGACCTCCTTTCCCATTCTGTAATTTGTATTCAGTTCTATGTAATAAATTTTTGTTCAGTCATGAAGTTTTCAAAAGGAGGTATTTACCCCACAGGACATAACACCTTTAAAATTTTCACAGAAAAATATATTTAAACAAATATTGTGCAATGCATGATTTCTACAGTGTGTTTCACCACCTTCTGTTAGCTGCACAGAGCACTGAACAGTTAACTATGCTTTTGAGCAGCATGAGAAAGAGCTAGTTACCTGTTAGCACCAAACTGATAACTAGGTGGACCTGGGAACCTACCAATTGTTCCAGCTGCAAGGAAGATGTTTTGGAAAGTTATTTTCTTCGTGGTGGATTTATCCTGAGGCAGCCATGGGACATTTGTTTGGGATTTGTTAGTAGAATCTGTTAGTACTAATCTTATTCAGAACCTCTCCCTTGACCTTGCCATCTATACCCTCAGTTTTTCCACTGTGTTATCTCTCATCACTTCCTTGTGTAATTGTCCAAACTTATCCCCTCTGCCAATTTATTTTCTTCTGTGTGTCTTTGATTCTCCATTCACCACAATAACTCTACAACTACCACTCTGGTCAGTCACATCCCCTACACTGCCTTTGATACCCTATTCCTTTTTAAAACCTTTACCTTCTCACATCCTGCCCATTTCCCAGCCACAGTTTTACCAGTGTCCCTGATGCCACACTTGGACAAATGTTGCCTTGATATCATCAGTCAATCTCAGTTCACCTCTGGAATTTAGTGCTTGGGTCCATGTTTGGACTAAGGCTATGATGAGGTCTGGAGCTGAATAGTTCTGACAAAACCTAAATTAGGCATTGGTGGGCCAGTTATTGATGTGTAATTATTGTTTGATAGCACTGTTGATGACATCTTCCATCATTTTGCTGATGATTGAGAGTGGACTGATTGGGCAGTAATTAGCCATGAACAGGCATACCTATGTAATTTTCCACATTGTTGGATAGATGCCAGTATTGTTACTGGATTGGAACATGGCTGGAGATACAGCTAGTTCTGGAGCACAGCCCTTCAGTACTACTGCGGGGATGCTGTCTGACCCCACAGCCTTTACTGTATCCAGTGTGATTAGCTGTTCCTTGAAACCATATGGAGTGAATCAAGTTGGCTGAAGCCTGTCTTCTGTAATGGTGGGGATCACAACAGGAAGGCATGATGGATCAACTTTCTGATTGTGAATGCTCCAGCCTTGTCTCTGGCCATGCCCCTCTATTGTTGAGGATGGGGATATTCGTGGACCTTCCTCCTCCTGTTAACTGTTTAACTGTACACCACCATTCATAGCAAGGCATACTAAGACTACAGAGTTTCAATCGGATCTGTTGGTTATGACATCATTTAGCTCTGTCTATTGCAGTTTAGCTTACATATCGCCCTGTGTTGCAGTGTCAGTAGTCTGGCACTGCATCGTTTTTTGGGATGCCTGCTGCTGCTCCCATGGCTTGATTGTGGTAATCAGAAGTTTTAGATTGATGTGATGTACATTTCTACTGCTGCTGATGATCCACAGCACCTCATGGATGTCCAGCTTTAGCCTGCCAGATCTGATCTAGTCTTTCCCATTTAGTACTATTGTACTGCCACACGATACAGTGGAGGATGACCAGTGAAAACAAATATCATGAGCCTAGGTTAAGATACAATAAATATATTTAAATCTTCTGTTGTACTTTTTATGGCTACTTATAACCAACCAATGACCAACAATTTTGATTATTAATTTTTATTTTAATCCTTTCTATTTAATTTTAATTAATACAGGATAGCAACCAATATATCAGATTGGTTTTGGAGCAGGTTTTATGATACAATCTAACTGGCTAGAGACAGCACCATAAAAACAATAGTTAATCCTCAGTCTCCTTTACTTTGATGCAAGTGGCATGTGTGTCATTTTATCATAATTCACTACTCTATATCCTTTTAAGTAAATGCTGAAACAGTACACAGCAGAGGGGAAAAATGTAGCCAACGTGCCACACACAAACATGATGTTATCAGTACCAATGTTGGAAATCCCCATGCATTAATTAAATATTTCAGAAGGCTCTTTTGGACTTATACAAAAGGATTATTGTACTGTGTGTCTTTTATATAGCTTCTTCATTAGACAGCCAGCCACAAGTGATGCATGTTACATCAGATGCCTTGATACACATCAGAAGGCTTTAGTGTAAGAAGCAACTGTAATAGGCTTTACAGATCAGTTTGACATATTTGTTGCTTACAGTGCATGCTGTATCCATTCATTCTGGGTCTGTTCCAATCCTTCCCAATTCCAGTTATTCAATTAGCAGTAGCAAGTCATCTTGACTGTCTGAAGAGCTAACTACAGAGGATAGCAAGAACAATTCAATGTAAGTACATGTAATAAATGAATTAAAGGATTTATCCTTACAGATATATTGTGCCATTTGGTACAGAATATTGCACACATCTTCCCAGGTTCAATCTGAATTGAATAGTTCTATTCAAACTCAGACAGTATAGATACAGTGCTCCAGGGCTAGTTTCTGCTCCCAGTTGTCAGATAAAGCCCTATTATCAAAATAGGTGTGTGGAGATCAGTTGAAGACAGGATTTGAAACACCTGCAAAGTCTTTAAAATTGTGTCGCTGATTCTTACTTTCTACCATCAAACACACAGGGAACTCAAAGTTGATTATGACACCACAAAAATCTAGGCTGAGACTCCAGTGCCAACTGAGGGAGCACTGTGGAAGTGCCATTCCTTGGATGATATGTCAAACCAAATCACTGCAGATGTCTGTTCTTTGAGATGGATGTAAAAGTTAACAAGGGACTGCCCTGAAGAAGGATTTTACCCAGAATCCTGGCCACAATATGTCCCTTAAACATTATCATTTAAAGGCAGAATATCTCATTTGTATCACATTCCTGTAAGTAGGGTCCTGCTGCATGTAAATAGGTGCCTTTACTGCATAGCAATAGCGGAAACACTTCAGTACATTCTTTATTAGCTGTCCAGCACTTTTGAAGTGCTGGGGGTCATAAAAAGGTCTTTTTCTCATGCATCTATTAGCACCTGTATGTTTCTTATCAAGAAATTTCAGAACATCATATGTTATCACCCTTGGTTCAGTGACAGTCCCTTTACCTCTGAGCCAGAAGATTGTGGGTTCAGTTCCCCCATTCTGCCTTCTGCTTTCCCATTTCATTCTCACTAACCCCTGCAGCGACACATGTTGAGGGAATGCTGAAATATTAGGGCACCACATCCACAGGGGCAACAGTAATTTGTTGCTTCATGGAGCAGATGTAAAAGCTGTTTTCACAGCTTTAAAAATATGTAACTCCCCTCCCTAATGATTGAGCAGATACACATGCTGTGCAGTGCTTTCACTAAACCATACAGAGCAGGAAAGCTTCAAGTGTAAACCCCCTGTTTATGCTGAGTTGGTTGATCTTAGTCCCAAGGCTGGAGAGGGGGAAATATTAACCTGGTTTCTCACTCCTTATTGCTCTCTAGTGATCCCAATTCCTGTACATTTATTTTCACACCTGTTTGTCAATTAGTTAACTTTATACTCAGTAAGAAACTTGAACTTGGAACTAACTTGTGGCAAAGAATAAAATCTACCTTTACTGAGCAGCTTACCAGTCAATTGAAAGGAAACCTTGGATGAAAAGAACACCAAAAAATTAAGTTTACCAAAGTAAGAAACAATAAGTGACTGAAATGGAGAAGCAAACACACCAATACCTTTAAAAGCAGCTTAATTCTCTTTTTCTGCTTTTCAGAACACGTAATTAACAATTCACTAAATATCTGCAGAGGAGAATTTTTCATTGTAAGTTCACAAGGTAATAAAACTGTAAGTCACTATAAAGTTGAAGTTCAGTAACATTTTATTAATGTTCTATGGGACTGGAGTTCACACTGTCCAATTCCATTGTCAGCTGAGCACTGAAAGGGTAGATAAGAATGCATTGTCACCCTGGGAATATCTGGATTACTAATAATGCAGCAATTGGCAGTCAATCACTTGTTTTTATTCCACTGATCTCATTACATAAGTTTTTACTATAATAAAATTTTATTAAGCTTTTCTGGTAAACCTGGATCTTGGAAAATCTTTCTGACATTTCCCAATGTCCTTGGCAAAACTTGTTCACACTTGCCTTCCTAGGTTAAAACACATTTACCATGTATACTTGCCCTAGCCAACATTCTTTCAATGACAAATGCTAATAAAAGAAGATCAAGTGGTTGTTGATCTCATTGCTGTATCTTGTTTTCCCAGTCTATGTGCCTTGCCCATGTCTAATGGTGGTATTAAGGAGCAAAGACACTAGAGTCCTTTCCTGACCTGAAACTCATGTCATGGCTCACTGCCTTTTGACCTCACAATGAAGTGCAATTATAGCCTGGGTTTTGCAATGGCAGGTAAGGTAAAACTAAAAACCCAAAACACCATTAAAGAGTAAAATAGAAGTAAGTATTCTAATTTACACCTCCTTCTTTAGACTTCGTAAGGATTCTTCAGTCTGATTAACTTTTGGAAATATGCTTTTCAGGCAGTATGGGGGAACTGAACCCACAATCTTCTGGCTCAGAGGTAAAGGGACTGTCACTGAACCAAGGCTGATAACATATGATGTTCTGCAATTTCTTGATAAGAAACATGCAGGTGCGACAGTTGCTTGCCTTGTTCATGTTGCTCCTTCATCTCCTGCAGAGGATTCTGTGCTATTTTGGCTTACGATTTACCACAATTCCAATTTGACTGTATGCATAATAAACAACTGTTGCTGCTAAGCTGCCAATGACCAGCAGCCATATGGGCAACTGGTCTTTATGTTCACGCATGGAGCTAGAGATGCTTACAACACAGTGTACACCTGGTGTGTACCATCTGCAGGTCAACAGAACAAAATGATTTCATGGTTGTCACTATATTTCTGAATGCCTATCTGATATTTACAGTTTTATTAATTGAAGGCTGTTCATCACAACAGGTCTTTGGTGGTGCGTATGCTCTAGTCTAGGTGCCTTGTCCATTATCTGACCAATAGTGACATTAAAGAACAAAGACACTAATGTCCTTTCCTGACTTCAAACTCATCAAGGCTCACTGCCCTTTGACCTCACAATGACCTTATAGCCTGGATTCAGCAGTGTTAGTTATGGTGAAACTAAAAGCCTGAAACATTATTAAAGAGTAGATATAGAGAATAACTTAGATCAATTGCATTTGTACAATTAATGTAGAAATTAAAATTGTTGCAATCCACATCAACCTCCTCCCACTTTACTTCACTTCATCCTGTCATTCTATCTTGTTCCTTCCTCCATTATCCAGCTTTCCTCTGAATGTATGTGACCTATTTACCTGAACCACACAATGTGGTAGCAAGTGCTGCACCTACTGAATACAACAGCAACATTCAAGAGACATTTAGAGAGCCACATGAAAGGCAGGGGTTGGAGGGATATGGACCATGTGCAGGCAGATGGGATTAGTTTAAACTGGCATCATGGTCAGCATAGATGCTGGGGTCAAAGGGCCTGTTCTTGTGCTGAAGTGTTCTATGTTCCATGTCCTAAAAGGGTTCCTTCTTAAGTTCTTCCTGGATTTATTGCTGACAATTATTTATATAGCACCTAGTTTTGGGAAACCACATGTGGCATCGTCATTGCAGGTGGAGTTGGAATTTTCTTAACCTCCATAGTAGCAAGACAACATTCATCCCCTTTGATTTCCAAATGAAATTTCACTGCTTGGTCATCAGTGTCTGAACTGCTTTCACAGGGCTAACCTCAATGATGGGAGGCCACTTTATCCAATGCAACCTGTAGCTGAGCTGCAAACTCTATACCAAGTATGTCAGAGAGGCCAGCAACCCTTACCTTCAGAGAACATAACTCTACACCCTGCTGTTTCTAACAACGTACTTATTTCACCATTTCTAATTCTTGTTTCAGTCATGTTGAGCTTCAGCATATACAGGAGAAAATTCATCCAGAATTTTGTCCCTTGTATTGAATCTTACCCTAAGTCCCACATGGTTATTACCCAATCCTTGCCAACTTCAATGTCCAGGTCCAGTCTATTATTTGAAGTGTCATTTAAAAGGTTTTCTAGGCCTCATTCTATCTTACTTCCCTTTGAACTCCTCTCCATCTCCTGACTCTGGATTATTAATCTCTTCTGTTGACTTCACCATGATAACCTTGTCACTTTGCCACCTATTCCCCATTTTCATGTTGTTCCTCCTGTTGCCTACACTAAGTTTGTTCCACTTCCCATGTAAATCAACACTGTTGATTTTCAGGCAGAGAATCCAGGAAGTTGTGAACAGACTAAGAAGCCAGACCATTGGTGAGGTGTACTACACATGAGAGGTTTAAATAATCCGCCTGTGTGTATGTGGAATGTTATCCATTGTACATTTTTCACCTAGCACAGAATGTACTTTTATATATATTTTTACAAACATTTATCCATTTAAGAGTGTGGCTTTAAGTGTCCATGAATTGGAAAGAACTGGTGAAATAGCTTAGCCTGTGCTACACATTGGCTTGGGTATATTAGTGTAATTTCAAAAAACTTTATTTTGTGAGTTTGCATTGCTCTTGACCTTCCTAACTATAACCAATTATGTTTTTAAACAACATGATTTCTTGCATTTTGAATCTATCAGTACAGAGGAATGTTTTTTATCTATTTCCAATATTTAGTCTTCCCGATTATAAGAACATAGTAAAAGGATGCAGCTCGTTGATGTCCAAACCTGTGCTGACATTCAATGAGATCATGTCTGATCTGTGACCTAACTTCAGTTATCTGTGTTCTTCCCATATCCCTTAATATTTATTGTAAACAAAAATCTATCAGTCTCAGATTTAAAATGAAGAGTTGTACTTGGTATCCATTGCCTTCTACAGAAGTGAGTTCAAAACTTGCACCACCTTTTGCATGCAAAAGTGTTGACCTGGATAAGGGGACTGAGTGTACTGCAGTCAAAAGTGCTGATAACACAAAGGTGGTTGTGTGGAGGACACAAAGAGCCTGCAAAGGAATATAGATAGGTGAAGTGAGTGGACAAGAAGTTGGCAGATGGAATATAGTATGGGGAAATTTGAGGTATCCACTTTGGAAGGAAGAATTAAAAACCAAATTATCATTTACATGGAGTGAAACCACAAAATGTTGCTGTGCAAAGGAATCTGAGGATCCTAGTAAGTGAAACACATAGGGTTAGCAGACAGGTACATCTTGTCATTATGAAGACTGATAACATGTTGGCCTTTATGCAAAGGGTATGGAGTATAAAAATAGGGAAGGTTTAGTGCAACTTTACAGGGTTGCAGTGAGACCACACCCAGAGCATTGCATGCTATTTTGGTCTCCATATTTAATGAAGGATGTGCTTACATTGGGTAATAGGTGCACTGAGGGCAGTGCAGAGAACGTTCAGTAGGTTGATTACAGGCATGAATGGATTGGTGTATGAAGAGGCATTGAGCAGGTTGGGCCTATACTCGGAGTTTAGAAGAATGAGAAGCGATCTTATTGAAATATTTAAAATTCTGAAGGGTGCTTAACTAATGGATGCTAAGCAGATGTTTCTCTTGTGGGGATATCTAGAATCAAGAGTTGTGATTTCAGAATAATGGCTTGCCAATTTATGATGGAGATGAGGAGGAATATCCTTACTCAGAGGGTTATGCACCTTTGGAATTCTCCATCCAGAGAGCTGTGGAGGTGGAGATATTGCATATATTCAGGGACGACATTGGTAGATATTTGAACTAAAAAGAGAGTCAATGGGCATGGGAAGAATGAGGGAAAATGGTGTTGAGACCAAGACTGAATCAGCCGTGATATTGTTGAATGGCGGAACTAGCTTGGGGACTGATTGGTTGACTCCTGCTCCTGTTTCTTGTGTTCTTATGTTTCCTAACTTTACTCCAAAATGGCTTGGCCTTACTTTTAAGATTAATCCTTTTGGTCTTAGACTCCCCATCCTGAAGAAATACTTGACTACCTTCTACCCTATCAGCATCACTTAATATCTTGAGAAGTTAAAATCAAATCAACACATCACTTTCTAAATTCTTGGAAATGCAACCCTAGCCTGTGTATCATTTGGGTAATTCTAGGCTGCATTCTCCCTGGGACCAGTATATTCTCCTGAAGGTGCCTAGCCAGAACTGCTCGTGTAGTCCAGGTCTTGTTTAACTGACACTTTGTACAGCTGCAGTCTGAGGATATTGAAGTCAGTTGTAATGTTTTACTGTGATCTTGGATGAGATGAACTAACTGAGAACAGATCAAGGTTTTAACTCCCTAACTATCCTTGTGAAGGTAGTGGTATGCCACTTCCTTGCACTACCTCAATCCATCTTGGTAAGGTACCCCTACAGCACTGTTGGGTAAGTAATTGCAGGATTTTACACCCAGAGTACATTTTGTATCCTTGCCAATTCTAATGCTTCTTCCAAGTGTTGTTCAACAGGAAGGAGCACTGATTCATCAGATGGAGGATCACAGTAGTTGATCATCAGGAGGACAATTCTTTGCCCTGGTTTGACCTCATGCCATGAAACCTCAATGGATCCAGAGTCAGTATTTAGACTCCCAAGGCTACCCTCTTCTACCTGTTCCCCACTCTACTGCCTCCTCTGGTGGGTCTAACCTATTGTTGGGCAACATGTGCCCAAGGATGCCATATTTGCAGTATGCCATGCTTGATTCTAGGAGCATGGCTATGTTGGGCTTTACTCAACTAATCTGTCAGACTACTCTCTCAATTTAGCACCAGTCACCTTGAACTTTGCAAGGTCAACGGGGCCAATTTAGAGAGCAGTGAAGAATTGATCATATTGTTTCAAGGTCTGGAGTCACATCAAAACAGACACAGTTTGCTCTGTGCTGGCAGAAGCTTGAGCAAGACCTGATGGCTGGGCCAGGGAAGGATGCCAGAGTCATTCTCCTGGGGTTATTGATGAATCGAATGGGCGTCCTGGCCACCATTATAAAGACTGGTTGTTTATTTTTAAATTCCAGTTTATTAACTGAATATAAACACATGAAAATGAGCTCAAGTTTCCGAATTGTTAGTCCAGGTTTCTGGGTTACTCATCCATTAACTTAGCTACTGCGTCACCACAGTACCCTTGGGATCTTATGGGATATCAATCTATTGATCCAGTCACTGAGTAGCTTTCATTTTCATTGTCTGAGCAATAAGGTGCTGGAACAGGTGGCCACCACTGATAGAACCTCAATGATTTTCAAAGCTTTTCTGTAATAAGCATAAAGTCTGCTCCACCAAATTCTTGCCCAGGTAAAGATGATGAAAATTCATTCCTGTAGTCTGCTACCAACTATTACTTTCAAAGGACAAAAACAAATGCAAAGTGTTTATCCTGTGTCAACAGGGCCTTGAGCTGTAGTAACTGCTGAAGGACTCTGAGACACAATGATGGGCGTCACGTGAAGAAAACTTTTTGAATCTTGCCCTAGGGTTCCACTTGAACAAACTTGGCACATCACACTTTAAGGCAGCTGGATCAGCACCCTGCACAACGGTTTTCCCCATATTAACACCAGCCTCGGCTGAACTCCAGTGGGCGGTGGGAGGATGAATGCTTGGGCTGATTCCAGGCCAGGATGCCAGTATTAGCAACAGCTTTCAATGCATTCTGGCAGCCCTGACGTTTGTTTACTCAAGACTTTCATCTTTTTAATTATTTAACTTCATGTTATGCCATTGCCTGCAGCACATTTTACAAATGACATTTAGTGCTGCCAGTGTTCAAGTGGTTGATTGTGCTTTATTCCTATATAATTTTTTATTAAGCATCTTGACATTAAAGCTTTTGGACTCCTATTTGCACTGGCAAAAAGACTGCTTCAAATCAGAACTTGCCAAATGCAAACTCTGACTTTTAACTCCTTGCCATCAGCTGCAACAAAATGACCGGAGATTTCCTGGAACTGCACAAGTGCTGACTCATGCCACAAGACTGCCACATTCACCAATCCTCCAGTGGTGAATTTACACCAAAATCTGATTGGAGTATGCTGCTGGAGCTCTAATGATGAGGTAGAAATAGCACAGCTATGATTGTATACAACCATCGTTTCTGTGTGCACTCTGAGATTAGTATGCTACCTGCTGTAATTTAGACAAGCTTTGTTCATTTGCAACATTGACTCCATCTGTCATCTTCTCAGGATCTTACAAGCAAGTACATTATTTTAGAATGAATGTGTTAAAATGTGTGGTATTGGAGGAACAGCTGGATTTTGTTTTCTAACATAAAGTGGGCATCATTGGCAAAACCAGAATATAATTCCATCTAAGTGCTCGAGAAACTGGCAGTGGGACACCTCTTTGAACCTCTGACAGTGCTGATGGGTTTGTGGTTGCAGCAACAATGAAGGAATGGTGATAGATTTCTAAGTGTAATGGAGTCATTGCTGTAGATGGACAAAACAGCAGGTGACAGTCTTAAATGGTAGGCAGTTAAAAAAAACAGAATATAAATTAAATAGGTAAAAATTTATTTCTAAACAAATGTGACTAAAACAAATATGAAATCTATAAAAAGCACTCAAAATGCATTGAAAATCACAGGAGACATGTCATTAAGAATATAAGGAAGTCTCCTCTTAGCTGTGGCTCTGGTGCACCCAGTAAGGTTGTGATGGTAAAACAAACCACTGGAATTTGGTGGTCAATGGATGCTCCAACTTAATAAATCATTTTTAAAGCTTCACTGAGATACTTGCAACCAAGCAGCATACACCTTCCCTATTTTTTGCTTGTTAAAAAGTACTGGGCAGAGAACCAACAGCATTTTTTTGCTCCTCTATCCTTGATTTTTCATCCCCTTCATGCGCTCACATTAAAATCAATGGCAACCACGAGTATGGTGATGGATTACCTTATCCAGAGTGGTAACAGATGGTCATTTCTAGCTTCTCTTCAATGCCAGTACTACATAATTATGCATTTTCTGATGGAGTTCCTCTCTTATTTTGAAAGCTATTCATAAACATTAATTCAAGGCTGCGTCTGATAGAAATAATAAAGCAATATTTCTGATAAAATGCTCCCAGCATATCAGAATAGAAGTATTGTTGCTGATAGCATATGAATGTATAAGGCAGTCATAAAACACTGCTCTTTCTGTCACTTAAAATGTGCATTTGTAAAGCATCTTTTATAACCTCAGGACATCATAAAGCATATCATAGCCAATGTACCGTAGAATTGGAAGTACTATTATTTTGGTATGTAAAATAAAAAAAGGTATATTATCTAAATGGTGAAAGATTTGCAGGGCTCTCAGATGCAGAGGGATCTGGGTGTCCTCGCACATGGTTCACCAAATGATAGAATGCAGGTAGAACAAGTAATTAGGAAAGCTAACAGAATGTTATTGTTTATTGCTAGGGGATCTGAACACTATGGGAAGTTAAGCTTCATTGATATAGTGCATAGGTAGGACCACATCAGAATTGTGTACCGTATTGGTATCTGTATTTCAGGAATGATGTATATGCATTGAAAGCAGTTCAAAGAAGGTTTACTCCAGTCATACAGTGTACCCCCACGTTATAGCTGTTAAGGTAACGGAAATTCACCCTTGTGGAATTCACAAATCACTACTTTTTTATCTGTGCTATGGAATAAAAATTCGCTCTTATGGAATTTATGTGAGAAAAATAAAATAAATAAATAAAAATGTGAAGGAAACAAGAAATGTTGTCAATTTCTGTCAAGAATTTGCATTATGGAAAATCGTGATACAGGCAGTTTTCTAGGAATACAACTCCTCTGTAACACAGGGGTGTCCTGTACCTGGAACAGGATGGTTGCCTTAATGAGAATCGGGTATTTAGGCTAATATCTGCTATAGTTTAGAAGAGTAAGAGGGGACTTCATTGAAATATAAAGTCCTGAGGTGTCTTGACAGGATATTTCCTCTTGTGGAAGAATCTAGAACAAGGGATCTTTGTTTAAAAACAAGAGGTTGTCCAGTAAAGACAGAGGTGTGGCAATTTTTTTATCTCTCAGGGGTCACAAGTTTTTGGAACTGATTTCCTCTAAAGGCACTCAAATACTTTTAAGGCAGAAGTAGGTAGATTCTTGATAAGCAGGGAGGTGAACAGTCATTGTGGGACAATGGGAATAGAGACTGAAGGACACAACCAAATCATCCACTACCATATGAATGGCAGAACAAGCTGGAGAACCCATGTAGCCTCCTCCTGCTCCTAACTCATATGTTTGTACAGTAACATAGAGCCAATCTGCACACAGCAAGCTTCCAGGAATAGCAAAGTGATGAAGACCAAAAAAATGCATTAGTGATGTTGAATGGAGGAAAAATGTTAGCCTGAATGCTTAGATGTATCCCAGTTCTTCTTCCAAATAGTGCCATGGAGTCCTGTCCATCCACTTTCGGCAGATGGATTTACATTTAAATCTCTTGTGAAAAGACCTTTAACTATGCAGTGGTAAAATTTCTTCTCGTTTGCATTGGGCCTCACCCTGGTAATGGAGAAGAATAAGGACGGGCAGATCAGTGTGAATGGGACTGTACAGCATTCCCTCATCAGCCCAGAGTTTTGTGCTGAATTCTTTCAGGTGGAACTTGATGCCACAGCCTCCTAATTCAAGGAGCAAATGTGTTAAAAACCAACTGAGCTACCAGCCCAAAAGCCCAAAAGAATGTTATCCCTATTATAGCGAAATGCTATGATTCCATGAGAAGAATCTATGTAAAGTGTTTCCCAAGCTGCTGGCTAGTTACAGGTGTTTCTTTTAACATTAATGAGTGTTGCATGTGATCATAACATGTTTGAAAAAAATTATTTTTGTTAGAGCAAAAAAGATTATGGAGCGATGTAACAGCCACTTACAAATAGATGCCGGGAAAGGATAATTAGAAGCAGAATATTTCTAGTAGTCATATTTTGAGAAAGGCAGAACTGTGAAGCATGATTAAATGCAAGAGATTTAGAACAGAGTGTACTGAAAGCCCTTCACACACAGGGCTGTGGAGTTTTGGAATTAGAGTTGGAATAAATAGGTCCTTTTCAGCCTGAAGGGATGGAACTAGTGGGGTGCCCTAGGTTTTGATTCTTTGATAAGAGGAATCATGCACTTTGATAAGAGGAATCAAAAGGCAGATTACTATCTAAATGAAGACAGACTACAAATGAGTGAAGTTCAGAGGGGTCTAGGTGTTCTAGTGCATGAATCACAAAAATTTAGCAAGCAGGTCCAAAAAGCAGTTAAGAAGGCAAATTATGTGTTGACCTTTATCAGGAAGTGGTTGGAGTTTAAGAATATGGAGGTTTTGTCACAGTTTTACAGGGTGATGGCGAAGCCACTCCTGGAATATTGTGCATAGCTTGGTCCTCTTACCTGAAAAAAGGATATTGGAGGCAGTCCAAAGGAGATTCACCAGGCTAATTCCTGGGATGAGAGGGCTGCCCTATCAAGAAAGACTGGGCTGTTTAGGTCTGTATTCCTTGGAGTTTGGAAGAAAAAGGTTTGACCTTATTCAAGCATGTAAGATCCTAAGGGGGTTTCATCAGGTAGATGTTGAGATGTTTCCACAAGTGGGAGAGTCATGAACAAGGGAACGCAGCTACAAAATAAGGGGTCAATCATTTAAAGCTAAAGTGTATAGAAATTTCTTTCAGACGACAGTGAATCTCTGGAATCCTCTGCTCCCGAGGCTGGTGGAGGCCAGATCATTAGATATATTTAAAGGTAGAGCCAGATAAATATTAGAAAGTTCAAGGAATTGAAGGTTATGAAGAACTGGCACAGAAGAGGAGTTGAGGCCAGCATAGATTAGCCATGATCATATTGAATAGCGGGGCAGGTTCTAGGGTCTGTGCTTACTCCTCCTATTTTCTTCTTTTTCAGACAAAAAGTATATCATCATTTGAGATCAGACTGGATGAAGAAAAAGATGCTAAAGGGATAAGGAAACAACCTGGGATATGTGATAAGGAATATTTGTTTGTGTGGAGTCTAAACACTGCAATGGACTGTTTCCATTGTGTAACTTCTAGGATTAAACACGGTGATTGTGAAGACCACTTATCAGTTTAGTGAAACAATCCAGTTTGAAAGCAGCCTGAAAATAGTGATGAATCTTGCAGAATTTTCTAAGGTAGACAGTTGAAAGGAAGGATGCAAGACATCCCCTGAACAGGAAGGCCCTTCCTCGGGCTTTGAAGGATTCATTCTCAATCTCCGTCATGTTTTCTGTGGCAGATGCTCTTCCCAATATAATTGGCTGCATTACTGACTTCTTCTAAAATAAATTCAGGGGACTTCTCCATTGATGCCTGAAAATTTTGCAACTAAATATTATTTACCACAGAAGATTTAATATTAGTACACTTCACAGTTAATTAAATTTCACATTGTTCACAAATTCTGTTGAAACCATTACTGATCTTTCCATAATTCAGAGAATTTGCGAGCCACATTCCATTTCCTAAACTTCAGACTTTAAACAAAATTGGCAAACTAAACCTCTCTTCATTTACTGGGCTGCAGATAAATGGGGATCAGAGCCACTGCTCAATGTCAAAGTCTGTGTAAATGTGCTGTTTATGTTCATCGCAGAAAGGAGCTGCCAGTTGACACAACTAACTGTGAAAGAGCATGGTAGAGGTCAGGGGGCATTTGCAGCTATAGGAATATTTAGTTATCTGATCACCTCTGATTATCTTCCTTACAACAGGGCACAACCCTGGTCACGTTTAGTGCTTTTCTTCAGGATGCCTCTTGTAATCTAAACTGGAATATAAGCTGCATTGCCTTTTTTAAAATGATGAAGAAAAATCAAATGCTTCAAGATATAAACTTCAAAAAATAGTCTTTGGTTTATTTTTGCACCATTGGAGGATGTTCAGCTTTTCAATGACTCTCCATACAAGGCTTTGTGCAGATAGGTCACCCTCAGTAGCACTCAACTTGTGACATGTATCATTTGATTGGGTTTAATGTCCTAGCAATGTGAATTGTGCTACTGTTGCCTCTTCAATAAATATGGCACATAAAGTGAACAAAACTTGTTAATCTGTAAAGTAAATGTTACCTGAAACCATGAATATGTTGAGATGTACAAAATAACCATTTGGAGTCTGCCTTTCTCGACACAACTTGATGTAGCTGGCAACCAATTCCCGCTTGCTGATCTCCTGTGATACTCAATTTCACCAGATGGCTTCATCCAGTTACTGGAACCTTTCAGCTGTCCTTGGTGTGCAGGACATTGGTCCCAGAAATGGGCCACATTACCCTCATTTCGTGGATGGAATTCTTTCTTTCTGTCTTCCACTTCCATGCTCTCATTGTCACTTGTGCTCACTCCCTCACCCAATGCCAGACCTTCTGACCAACCAATTATTTCCTTCCCAGTGAGCATCCCATTCCTTGACATCATTACAGGCTGTGGCCATTTTCTGGTCTCACCAAATGACTGCCACCAGTTTCCATTTCCTCCCATTAAACATGCAAGGCAGAAGCTGAGAGGCAGTAAGCTGAAGCAATATTTAAAATGATCCTCAACTGTGGTCAGGAATGTTGCCCAGGGTTTTGGGAGAAATATTTGAGGATTTTTTTCGCTCCAAGTTGAAGGAGTTGAGATTGCCAGCTATCATTGCCTTTGCTCTGAGTTAGTTGCCTGGTGCTCTACAATGTTGCATCATAATGTGCCACATTAAAATATACCTCTTAAAGAGGTAGAATCACAGAGAGAAACAGCACAGAAACAGGCCTTTTGGCCCATCAAATCTGCACTGACCATCAAACATCCATTTTGCTCTAACCTACATTAATTCTACTTTTTACTCTCCCCACATTCTCTTTAACTCCCCTCAAATTCTACCACTCATGTATACCCTAGGCACAATTTACAGCAGCCAATTCACCTACTAACCCGCATGTCGTAGGGATGTGGGAGACAGCCAGAACAACCTGAGAAAACGCACATGGTCACAACAAGAATATGCAAACTCCACAAAGACAGCACCCAAGGTAAGGATTGTACCCAGGTCTCTGGCACTGTGATGGAGCAGCTCTACTATGGGTGACACTGTGCCACCCATCTTCTGCCTCTAAATCTGCCTTGGGGTATATATTTCACACATCAATTTCCCTGTCACGGGACAATGAGGAGCAATCCAGAAAAGTTCACAGGTCACCAGCCTACCTTTGTTGCCTTTGCTCTGTCCACCACATCCCTGTTTGCTGGGCATGAACAAAGATTTTACCAAGTTGCTGCTGTCATCCTGTCTCCAACTTTTGGTGTGACTTTTTTTTCTGTGGTAAGGCTAATGTGGAGTCATGGCCCACGTGAATGCACACATCCCATGATGCTGGGAGCTGCAGGATGATTATCCCCTTAAAGGATGTCTCCTTCAATAGCAGCAGGAGCCTCTGTGAAGGCTGTGAGGCAGCAGAATCATTGGATTGATGTTTGTGTTTTCAGAGATTAACCTTTGTGTAATTGAGATTCTCTGACAAATGGAATGAGAAAGTATTTGAACAAACGTGAAATCACTGGTACAGCAGACAGTGCCACCTGTCCCTTCACTTATCTGAGTTACAGTGACAGGGGCCAATGACTTTGATCACTTATTAAAGTCATTGGCCCCTGTCATCGTACTTGGGATAGTTCTGAAAAGTTGGCTGCCTTTTTCCACTTTGATAGGCAGTAAGAACAGAATCATCCTTCCCCTAATCATATAATAGTCCCAATCTTTCAGCCCTCACCTCTGAAAATGCACTCAAAAATCTGGGAGGTGGTGCTGCAGTGGGACAGATGATGGGGAGGGAGGGTGCCTCACTGCTAATTTACAAGGCTGTCTGACGTTTTGGTCACTGTGTCTCATGATCTCATGAAATACCTGTGTCCTTTAAAAGGCTGTCAGGGTAAGTATTGCTGCAACAAACCCACTCTGCATACATAATGAGGGGCTGAAGTGAACTTGCACAATGCTAGCTGTGCACTCACATATGTGGGCAGTAGTCTTGATATCCTTAGCAAAGGGGTCAGAAACCAGAGGGTATAGATTTCAAGTAATTGGTTGAAGGTTCAGCAGGGAGATGAGGAAAAACTGTTTCACCCAGGAGGTGGTATTGGTATTGGTTTATTATTGTCACTTGTACCGAGGTACAGTGAAAAACTTGTCTTGCATACTGTTTGTACAGATCAATTCATTACACAGGGCATTGAGGTAGTACAGGGTAAAAGCAATAACCAAATACAGAGTAAAGTGTCACAGCTACAGGGAAGTGCATTGCAAGTAGACAATAAGGTTCAAGGTCAAACAAGGTAGATTCTGAGGTCAAGAGTCCATCTCATCGTATAAGGGAACCATTCAACAGTCTTACCATGGTGGGATCGTAGATGTCCTTGATCCTGGTGGTATATCCCCTCAGGCTCCTGTATCTTCTGCCTGATGGGAGAGGAGAAAAGAAAGAATGACCCGGGTGGGTGGGGTCTTTGATTATGCTGGCTGCTTCAACAAGGCAGCAAGAGGTATAGACAGAGGTGCTGGTAGGAGTCAGGAACTCACTGCCCTGAAGGATGGTAGATGTAGAAACCTTCAACATATTTAAACAGTGCTTGGATGCACTCTTGGAAAACCTAGCCCTGGAGGGCTGTGAACTAAATAGTGGAAAGTGGGATTAGGTTAGGTAGCTGTTTTTCAAATGTCATGAACACAATGGGTTATACAGCTTTTTGTGTTGTAAGTTTTGAACGATTCTATATGGCCAAGATATGAAACTCATGGACTGTGTCCCATCAGTTCATTTTATACCAGCAAAGATCAAATACAATCTGCCACCTCACACTCATGACTGGAGGAACAATTGGGTTAATAGACACATTCACTAAGTGCTAAGCCTCACACAGCCCACTGAACCCGATGAGTGCAGGTGCCTCCCACAAACACTCTGAAACACATAACAACAACAATACGAATTTCTATGGGGTGTAATTTCCTTCTGTAAACATCAACAGTAATCCTCAATAAGTTGTGTAAACTTCCATTCATGCCATCTTTTTCCAAAGAACTACTAACTTTCTGCTGAAGTTATCTGAAGTTATAATCAGCCAAATCCAAACTGAAATTCTCAATGGAACTTTTTTGCACTTTACCTCTTTAGTTATCTATTTCCCACCTTAATCAGCAAGAACTTAAAGTGGAATATTCACAAGAACAGACTGAGTTCATATAGCATACTCTTGTCTCTCTTAATATTGCCTGGAAAAACTTGAATTACGCAAAATTAACAATTTACCAATTCATGATCAACCTAAAGCAGTTCAACTTCAGGTTATAAATTTGCCTGCTCTCAGTTTTCTAATGCAAACACATCTCAACTCTACTTGCATCTCAACAAACATGGATCTTTGGAATCCTTATAGGTTTATTCAAAATATTCACAACTGTTTCCAGTGAAATGTGCAGTATGTATCCAGCGAGTGTATCGCTTGCAAAAATCCAGAAGATGGCACATGTTAATGATCTATTTTGATGAGGGATTTCATTTCCCACATCCCAACTAGTTACTTTAAGCACATTACCCAAGACACTGTATATACTTCCAACAAACATGAGATTAAATATTGTTTATATTTTTCACTTTTGCAGAGAAAATGTTCCTTAATCATAAGAGCCTTCATATTAGGGCCACCCACTTTGTAGTGTTAAGTAATCTAATTGACATTTGGTAAAGTAAAACAGACAGATCACAATTTCTAAGTGACGCAGGTGTTCTTCTGGTAAAATTCACATGGTCTAACAGAATCTTGTCAATTTTTTGAGATTTTCTCAACTATGCTTGCAGTTTTGTAATCTTTTACAGTGTCACTTCATTAATCTATGACAGTAAATTGGATGTTTATGTAGTGAAGATTATAAATCACTATAGAACACATTATAAACCCCACTTCACAAGTAAAGAGCACAATTCTAGCCCCTGCTACAGGATTAAACACTTCCGATCCTTCAGTGACTGTGGTTTCTTTAGTGTCGCTGCAAGTACTACCAAACTAGGTAGAGGTAACAACAGAATTACCCTTATTAAAGACAACCATTCACAATCTAGTACAATGAGCCATGTTCATACTGTGTGGCACACTCAGTTCTTACAGTACACTCACATTCATTCACACGCTGCTTCCTCTTTAAACAAAGAACCATGCAAGCTAACTATCTATAGACATTAAATTACACCATTGGATAACTATTAACCCATGACTATCTGCTTCTCTAGAGCTTGATCTTCCCTTACCCAGTTTAACGAAAGAAGCTACAACACCTTAATTCTGTTTATCATTTCCTTTGTGGATTAAGTGTTTTCAAGCTGAAGTTCTCTGAGCTTGTCAGGAAATCTGAAAGATGGAGTCATGGTCCATGTTATCCTTTGTTTTCTCTGTTTGCACCAGCCTTTGTCACCATCTTCTTTCACAACCTGGTGTCAGATTATTGACCTCTTTCGAATCTATAGTCCATGACAGTGTTTCCAGTTCCTGACTTTTCTGTTGGTTTTAGATTGGTCTCACCCACAACTTGTCACTTCCATGAACTTTCCTGCTCCTTTTCCCCCACAGCAGCCATTCATGATCTCATCGAGGTATCCCTTAGCTTTGGCGCTCTTTACTATGCCTTCATTGTTGTATTCACCTTGGGAATCCATGATGCCCTTGACTTGCATCCACTCAAGATTACTGCCATATCTTTGAAAAACCCAAAAAACTGCTGAGTGCATCTAAGTGGCTTTGCTTTTGCTGCTTAGATTCTTGTGTGGCGGTCGCTGCTTCAGTATATTCCCCATCTTGTGTCATAGTGCCTTAAAGATGCTCCTTCATGACCACATCCAAGGGTTGTATCTGTATCAGAACCTGAGATCTCATCTCCAGTAGGTACCTTCGGATCTTGTTGTGTCTCTGGGTTATTCTTCTTAAATAAACTGTCCACAATGTCCATAACTTGGTTCCATTCCAACGCAGATGCCACAGCCACTTTCGATTCAATAAACACAGCACCATTCGCTTTTAGGGCAGGTACGGTAGTGTAAGGGCAGGCACGGTAGTGTAGCGGTTAGCGTAACGCTTTACAGCGCCAGCAATCCCGGGTTCAATTCCGGCTGCTCTCTGTGAGGAGTTTGTACGTTCTCCCCGTGTCTGCATGGGTTTCCTCTGGGTGCTCTGATTTCCTCCCACATTCCAAAGACGTACAGGTTGGGAAGTTGTGGGCATGCTATGTTAGCGCCGTAAGTGTGGCGACACTTGCAGGCTGCCCCCAGAACACTCTACACAAAAGATGCATTTCACTGTGTGTTTCGATGTGCATGTGACTAATAAAGATATCTTATCAAGAGTCAGCAATACTTGAAGATTTTCCAGCATTATTCTACTAGAAAAATTCTTAATTAAGTTTTAACAACCACTCACTATGCTGTCTTTATGCTGTGTGCCTTCATCAAATTCTCCCTGGTTAATAGTGCCAACTTGAAATTTCTTCTCAAGCAACTTCTTTTCCTTCATTACCTTTCCCAACCTGAGAGTTTCATTGTAATTCCCTGATCCAAAGCATCTGATACCTTCCCATGTTGCCAGAAACTTCCCTGAGACCTTCTGTTCAGCTATTGCCAGCCAGTCTTCAGGAAGTGCTGGAGCTGGCTTGTGGACCTTGCAACTTTACCTGGTGATATGATTTAGTTTGCTTGAGATCATTTCCACATGGAGGCTTTACTTCTTCCAAAGACCTTATGTTTTGGGCCATATTTCCTGTATTTTCTGAACATAACACAGACTCATTGAGGTGCTGCTTTGCAAGTTCTCAATCTCTTTTCCTTCCTCAGATAGTTTTATTGTGGTCATCGCTGAACATCTCCCAGAGTTGTTAGTATGAGTTGCAGCCTGTGACCCTTGTCCACAAGTGTCTATGAGCTGCAGGCTCCTTGATGCCGCCCATCCCACCTATTCAAGTAGGGTCTGTGCCCCAGAGCACAATGGGCTTCTGGATTGCCTCATTGCCCCCAGCCCATAGTCCTTTGAAGAACAAAGCCCTTAATCAGAGCAGTTCAATCTAGCTCACTCCCAGGATCACTGTCATTTGGGCATAACCCACAACAACAATAGCTAACTGAACCCAACCATTCCTGCCAGATATTCAGCTGTCCATCTCATGACAAAATGAGGGCATCTCCCAAGTAGGTGCTCAATGCCACCCATCATCCCCCTCCTCATCTGGATCCACCTATCACCTGCCTGCTCCTGCCTCACCCCTCCCTCTCACCTCTTTATACTGGCTATCTCCCCTTGGCACTCTCGGTCCTGATGCAGGTTCTCAAACCGAAATGTCGACCATCCCTCTGCCTCCACAGCTGCTGACTGGCTCCAGCAGTTTGCTTTTTGCTCCAGATTACAGCATCTGCAGTCTCTTGTATCACCACCTCTGTAGAGTGTAGTGGAAGTATTCCGGATACACATCTTCTCTCATGACAGGGCAACTTATCATGGCATCTGTACACATATTTACAGTTGCAGCCTCCACTCATATGGCAGTATATATCAATTATCTTTCTCCTAATATTCGCACAAGCAACAACATTCCAAACCTATACCCAGGGCAGTGTCTGTGGGTTTCTTTGGTGTTCCCACAAGTACTGTCACTCAAACAAGGTTGAAGGCCCTTTAGGTTGGGAATGGCTGCCTTCCAGTGTCTGGTACAACAAGGTAAGAAGGTCATACCACATGGTACTCAGTTGCTAAAGATACACATACTCATGTACACACACAAAGATAGATTCTCTCAGCATGTAGTTACAAATCATTGATACATTCCCTTCCCATTTGCTTTCCCTGTCCATATTAGGATGTAGGTATTCACACCCTACATGCTGAAAGACCATAAATGTATTCTAATGCATTATCATTGATGCAACTCTTGTTCTATGATAATGAGTTATCAGTGCACTTCTGCTGCATGATTTTAAGATCATCGATACACCCCCTTGCATTCATCTGCAAAACAGCAATAGATAATTATACAGAACTCCATTACATAATTATTAATTATTGAAGCATTCCCTAATGTATCATTATAGATTATCTATCTAACGTCAGCTATATATTTATGAACCTTTTAAGATTCCTCCACAGTATGATCACTAATTTTCAATGATGTGATTATAGATCATTTATTTAATGACTGCAATGCATTACGATTACAGAACATTAATATCATCTCATTATATATACAGGAAATTGATGGGTCTCTTCACTGTCTGATTAGAGATTGTAAGCACGGCCTCTCTACACATTTGGATTAAAATGAACAAAAGAAATGGAAGAAACTAAAATTATAACAAAATACATTTGCAGTTTTAAATATAGTAAATACTAGAAATACTCAGCCAGTCATGCAGTGTCTGTGGAGAGAGAAACAGAGATAATGTTTTGAGTCAATGACCTTTCATTAGAACTAGGAAAATTTAGAAAACAAGCTTGTTTTATTTTGCAGGAATCGGGAGGGACAGAGAGAAAAGAGGGAATCAATAGTTTTTTTAAAATTCACTTTACATTAACTAAAAGCAGTTGAAGTGTTTTTCAGTTCTATTAATAAAATTGCACTATATTACCATTCATAACAGTATCAAGAAATGTGTTAAAAGGTTGCTTTTTAAACACTGCATCAATGCAATTGTTCATGAAAGCTTTTATATTTGTGAAAATGCAGATGAACGAGCAGAAACTCAAACTGTAAGTTCATTTTAGAAAATTTATGCAGTTTTAAGCAGTGTTTATGTAGAAATTGCTGACCATGCTCAACCCTAAACCTCTAACACCAAAAGCAGAGTAAATCTATGTAGATTTTTCCAGCTATGCATAAATCAAATACCCAGAATTTCATTCATAGTCAGTAGTGACGTACACTCTGTTATTGTTGTGTCAGTGTTGCAAACTACTTCTGTAATTCATTCTATTGACTTCAATTTTGGCGGAAAAGTCCAACACGCCGTATAGTTACCAACTGCAGGTGAACCTCAATTCAGGGGTGCGTACAGAATCATGTAGGGACACCAGGTGTACAGTGGTGTCAGAATAAAATGAATCGTGCAGCAATAATGTACAATTGATGCTATGTTGTACATTTGTTTGTTATGAAGATACTTTAAAAATGGATTGCATGGGGGACCTGAACTATTGAGCTTAATGGAAGAAACATCCATCTATTTTAATTTAATGCTCTGTCCTTGTCATCCATTTAACTTTACTTTGAAAGCATTGAGTGCCTTTGATATGTTTACCTCAGAAATGTGTGCGTCCATTCAAAACATTAACATGAAGGAAATCTGAAGTGAGAAATCCTTGCAGGCATAGCACGAGCACTTCCTTATCCCTAACTCACACCTTCTCCCAACAATTCTATCTTTTACTCCAACTGTCCCAATACACAATAGATTTTCAATATTGATTGCAGGAGCTGAGCTGGTGAACGTGAGCTGGGTTGGAGTGAGGTGACATGGGTCAGAGTCAGTCGTACAGAAGAAGGGTCAGTGTGAGGGTGACAAGGGTGAGGGTCAGTTGTACAGGAACAGTGACAGGGTGGAGAAGTGACAGGGGTTGGGGTCATTTGTACAGGAACAGTGTCAGGGTGGAGAAGTGACAGGGGTTGGGGTCAATTGTACAGGAGCAGGGTCAGAGTGGTGAGGTGATGGGGTCTGGGTCAGCAGTACAGGAGCAGGGTAAGAGTGGAAAGGGGCAAAAGACTTAAAACATAGAAGATGTTTATTAGGAGCTGTTTAGACCTAGAGAATTGAGGGGAAGGTAGTGAAGCAAGTGGGGAAACGTTGGGCTGAAAAAAGAGCAATTCCTTTTCATGTGACTATAATCTTCAGTGTCCGATTGTTGATGTGTACCCCCACTACATAATCATAGATCAATGCTGTAACTCCTTGCGACATCTACTACAGAACACTGATGTCTCGTCCTGATATGATAGTGGGTCTGAGTGCATTCCCACGGTGTATAATTACAAATCATTGAAGCAGTCCCCTGTAGTATGATTACATCTCATTGTTACAACCCCTGCAGTAAATGTATACTCCTGATCACAGGGAATGCAGCCCAATTTATGGAAACAAACAGTGAGGCCAACTTAGGGCAAACATCTACAGCAACCACCAACATAAGCAGTTATACTTATGTGGTGCCTTTAATGCAGTAAAATATCTGATGTCTACAAGAAAAAGAACCTCTGTGAAGACTGTCGTCAAACAAGGCTGTGTCACTACCCCAACACTCCCTTCAATCTCTCTTGTCGCAATGTTGTGTTTTACCTCTGATGAACTTCATGCAGGAGTGCAGCTAATCATCACAACCCATGGGAAGATGTTCAACCTACAGTGATGAAACTCCAGGATCAAGATTATTCAAACATCAGTAGTTGAGCTGCAGTATGCAGATGATGTTTGTGCCTGTGAACACTCAAAGGTCAAATTCCAAATCTTGCCATTTCTTTCCCTGAATCATGTGAGAGCTTGGGCCTTACACTCAATATCCACAAGACAAAGGCCTTTCACTAGCCTGCCTCTGGTGCACCACACTGCCCTCCAACAATAAAGGTTCACAGCAAGACCCTGGAGAACGTGGCTCACTTCCCACATCTGAGGAGCCACATCGAAGTGAAGGCAGACATCAATGATGAATTAATTGCTGCTTTCAATGTGTCTTCAACATCCTCTGGTCAATTGGTGAGAAGGGTATTTGAAGATCAAGACCCCACATCCATAAAAAAGTTATGGTCTACAAGTTAGTGGTCTGCAAGTTTTATATGTGCAATACAGTGGTGCAACTAGGTAAGCCTCTGCCTCACAGCGCCAGAGATCCAGGTGCTGTCTGTCTGGAGCTTGCATATTCTCCCTGTGACCGTGCCAGATTCCTCCGGGTGCTCCAATGTCCCCCCACATCCCAAAGAACTGCAAGTTGTTACATTAATTGGCCACTGTGAGTTACTCATAGTGTGTAGGTTATTGGTAGAATCTAGGGGGAGTTGATGAGACTTGTGGGGAGAATTTAATAAAATGGGAGTAATGTAGGATTAGTGTAAATTGGTGGTTGATAGCTGGCCAGGACTGGGTGGGCCAAAGGGCCTGTTTCTGTGCTGTGTGACTCTATGACCATGCAGCAGAGATCCCAGTCTTCTTAAATGCTTTTTACATCTGGGTTACTTCCAGCAGGCATAGAGTCATAGAGCAATACAACACGGATACGGGCTCTACAGCCCAACCAGTCTATGCCGACCACGTTGTCCACCCAGCTAGTCCCAATTTCCTGCATTCGGTCCATATCCCTCCAAGCCCCACCCTTCCATGTACCTATCTAAGATCTTTTTAAATGATACTATTGTACCTGCCTCAACCACTTCCTCTGGCAGCTCGTTCCATATACTTACCACCCTCTGCATAAAAAAGTTACCCCTCAGTTCCCTTTTAAATCTTTCCTCTTTCACCCTAAACTTATCCCCTTGGTTTTGGACTCCCCTACCCTGTAGAAAAGACTGTTACCGTCCACCTTATCTATGCTCTCATAATTTTAAGCATTTGTATAAGGTCTCTCATCATTCTCCTACATTCCAAGGAATAAAGACCCAGCCTGGCCAACCTCTCCCTATAACTCAGGCCCTCTAGTCCTGCCAACATCCTCATAAATCTTCTCTGCACTCTTTCCAGTTTAACCATATCTTCCCTATAACAGTGTGACCAATACTGCACACAGTACTCCAAGTGCGACCTCACGAATGTCCTAACTCCTATATTCACTGCCCTGACTGATGAAGGGCAGCATGCTATACACTTTTTTCACCACCTGTGTCTACCTGTGATGCCACTTTCAACAAACTATGCACTTGTACTCCTAGGTCTCTCTTTTCCATTACACTCCCCAGTGCCCAACCATTCATAGCACAAGTCCGACGCTGGTTTGACTTCCCAAAATGCATCACCTTACGCTTATCTGTATTGAAATCCATTTGCCACCCCTTAGCCCACTTCCCTAACTGATCAAGATCCCCCTGTAATCTACGATAACCTTCTTCACTATCAACATCACCTCCTAATTTCGTGTCAACTGCAAACTTGCTGATCAAGCCTTGTGCATGCACATCCAAATCATTTATATTAATAACAAATTAAAAAGGTCCCAACACCGACCCCTGCGGCACACCACTAGTCACCGGCCTCCATTCTGAGAAACAACCTTCAACCACCAACCTCTGCTTCTGATCTCTGAGCCAATGTTGAATCCACCTAACTAGCTCTCCCTGGATTCCATGGGACCTAACCTTCCAGACCAGCCTACCATGCAGGACCTTGTTGAAGGCCTTGCTAAAGTCTAAATAGACAACATCCGTTGCCCTACCATCATCTACCTTTTTGGTTACCTCTTCAAAAAACTCTAAAAGATTTGTCAAGCACAACTTTCCACGCACAAAGCCTTGCTGACTCCTCGTAATCAGACTCTGTCTCTCCAAATACTGGTAGATCCTGTCCTCAGAATTCCCTCCAGTAACTTCCCCACTACTGATGTCAGGCTGACCGGCCTGTCATTCCCTGGCTTGTCCTTGCTACCCTCCTTAAGTAACAGAACGACATTAGTCATCTTCTGGTCTTTGGGAACTTCACCAGTGGCTAACGATGAAGCAAATATCTCCGCAAGGGCCTCCCCAATTTCTTCTCTAGCCTCCCTCAAAGTCCGAGGAGACACTCAGTCAGGCCCTGGGGATTTATCCACCTTAATGCGCTGTAAGTCTGCAAATACCTCCTCCCCGGTAAATGAATGTTCTCCAGAACATCTCCACTTGTTTCCCTTATCTCTTGAACAACCATGACCTTCTCCTCAGTAAACAACGAGGAGACATATTTGTTAAAATTCCCACCCATCTTCTGCAGCTCAAGACATAGGTGGCCCTGCTGATCTCCAATGAGACCTACTCTCTCCCGAGCCACCCTTTTACTCTAGAACCTCCTGGGATTTTCCTTAACCTTACCTGCCAGATCCATCTCATACCCTCTCTTTGCCCTCCTGATTTCCCTCTTAAGAGTATTCTTAATCTTTTTATAGTCATCAAGGGATTCACTCATCCTCGACCTCATAAATCTAATGTATGCTTCCTTCTTTTTCTTGACCAGAGCTTCAATATCTCTCGTCAGCCAAGGCTCCCTAAACTTGTCAGGTTTACCCTTCACCCTAACAGGAACATGCTGCCCCTGGACTCTTGATATCACATTCTTAAAAGCCTCCCACTTGCCATTTGTTCTATTCCCTTCAAACAGGTTCTCCCAATCGACGTCTGCTAGATCCTGCCTAATTCCCCTAAGTTAGCCCTGCTCCAGTTTAGGACCCTAACCTGTGGATCTGTCCTATCCTTTTCCATCACTATTTTAAAACTGATAGAATTATGGTCACTAGAGCCAAAGTGCTCCCTGACTGCTACTTCAGTTACTTGCCCTGCCTCGTTCCCTAAGAGGAGGTCCAGTATTGTGCTCTATATATTGACTCAGGAAACTCTCGTGAACACGTTTCACAAATTCCACCCTGTCCAGGCCCTTAACACTCTGGGTAGCCCAGTCAATACCGGGGAAATTAAAATCTCCCACTAATACAACCCTATTATTCTTACAAGTATGAGCAATTTCTCTACACACCTGCTCGTCAAGCTCCGCTGACTATTGGGGGGATCCATAATACAGCCCCACGAGAGTGACCCTCCCTTTCTTGTTTCTAAGTTCTACTCACATGGCCTCACTGGACGATTCCCCGAAGAATGTCATCTCTAAGTACTGTTGTTATGTACTCCCTTATCAAAAAGGCAACACTCCTTTCTCACTTACCTGTACCTCTATCACACCTGTAGCATCTGTATCTTGGAATATTGAGCTGCCAGTCCTGCCCTTCTCTCAGCCATGATTCTGTTACGGCTATAACATCCCAGTCCTCAGAGCCAATCCATGCTCTGAGTTCGTCCACCTTACCTGTTAAGCCTCGTGCATTGAAATCAATGCTGTTTAACTGCATATTCCATTCCCTCCCTTTACTGTGCCCTTGACTGTCCTGATTACTAAACATGCTCTTCCACGCTACCACTTTATCCCATGACTTGCTCCTGCTCGGAGTTCCAGCCCCTTTGCTAATCTGGTTTAAACCCTCCCATATAGCAGTTACAAATTTCTCTGCAAGGACATTTGTCCCTCTCCGGTTAAGTGCAACCCGTCGCTCTTGTACAGGTCACCTCTACCCCAGAAGAGATCCCAATGGTCCAAAGACCTGAATCCGTGCCCCCTGCACCAGTTCCTCAACCACGCATTCATCTGGCCTACCTCTCTATTTCTGACCTCACTAGCACGTGGCACCAGGAGTAATCCAGAGATCACCATGCTCGAGGTCCTGCTTCTTAACTACTTACCTAACTCCCTATGCTCATTCTGCACGACCTCATCCCTTGTTCCACCTGTGCGTTTATACCAGCATGTACAATGACCTCTGGCTGTTTGCCCTCCCCCTCGAGAATGTTCTGAAACTGCTCAGAGACACCCTTGACTCTAGCACCCAGGAAGCATCACACCATCCTGGTGTCTCTACTGTGGCCACAGAATCTCTTGTCTGTCCCTCTCACTATCAAGGCATCTCAAGGCAATAGAAAAATACCACCAATCTCTCTATGCAGAATCCTGCAAATTGACCAGGAGGACATGCGAACCAACATCAGTGTCCTCTCCCAGGCCAACGTCCCCAGTACTGAGGCCCTAGCTTACACTCTGTCAGCTTCACTGGGCGGGCCATTTCTTCCTCCACCTTCCTCCTTTTTTACTCTGGGATGGCCTGGATCCTGTCCTGTGCAGTTAACTTGTGGCAGGCTTATCTGGGCAGGACTTTGTATCCAATTAAACATGGTACATGGGGTCTGGAAAACACATCAACCAATTACCACCCTGCTGTTTCGATGATGTTAAATAGAGGCATAAATATTGATCAGGACACCAGGGATAACTACACTACTCATCCTTAAAATTGGTGACAATTTGTTACATACACTTGAAGGGGAAGACTTGGCTTCAATTTAAGGTCCTTTCTCTTAAGACAGAACCTCTGACACAAGAGGATTCTGTCAGAAGTTTCCTTGTGTAGTTGGCTAGATTTTCTTTAATTTTCTGCAACTGGGAACTCACAACCCTTTTGAAACAGAGACAAGATTGCAAGCTACTGAGGCACAACCCAGCTCCCAATTCCTTGACCCCAGTGTAACCTGACAAAAGTTTGGAATTCAGTAGACTATCTCAGATAAGTTATTATGATGGGAGCATGCTGCCCACCCCTCCACCCCCTCCCTAAAAGTTTCAGGCCAGAATTCACATCTGGATACTCAATGGTCTGAGAGTATTTTTAAGAAGAAATGACTTGCTCACATAGAGGTTACAGGATCCATGATACTCTCTCTTCTGGGGAGAAATCCAACAACCCTGACTGCTAAGACTGGCTATTTTTTCATCAGGCTCCAGAATCTTTGGTGCAAGCTTTGGCAGGACAAGTGGTGTAAAATTTTGATGGAGGCACAATTCTAGGACAATTGCCAGAATAGCAACCAGCCACTTAGTGCAACCATTGTAATAATTGTTTTCTTAAAAAGAAGTTTTATTTCATTAGTTGAAGAAAAATCTACATATATTTCTACTTAAATTCTTAATACATGCAGCCCGAAATCATCAGCAATAAATGTGCTTATTACTTGACATTTTTGTTTTCCAGATACAGCAAATTCTGCCAGTAGAGGTATAATTACCAAACTCCATATGAACTAATCTTATTTAATAACAACCAGAGATGTGATACAACATCTGGTTCATAAACTGGTGCCCTGTTAATCTTGTTTGTCTGATATTGAACCTTTTAGTCCTTAACTATGATATAGTGCTAGTTTTCCCTATATATCATCAGTACTTTTCAGAGGGAGGACAGAGGGAGGAATTTATGCAATGCACAAATGTTATTGTACATATAATTTGAATTATTTCTTCAATTATAGATGGTATGCAGCACTTCAACCAAAATTAAACACACTTTGCATGGTGAAGGATGAATTTATTTCTGCCAACTAAATGAATAAAGGTTTATGGTTAGAACCCAGTCAAGTACGTGGTTTAATGTTAACATTGGCCTGTCCCTTTGTGATCTCTAATCCCATTTAGTGCACTGAAAATAGCTCAGTGCAGAAGTGCTGAACTCGTTTTTCTAAGCACAACCTACATAGCAAAAATGATTTATTGTATAACAGAAAGTAATCCATTCTTAGTGAGGCATATAGAAGCAGTTATTTGTTAATCTTTTAACAAGCTTCCTGTCAGTAGAATTAAGAATGCCAGTCATGCAGGGTGGAGACATTTTGGTATTGCTAATGATACAAACTGTATAGTGACATTGACATGAGCTCTTCAAATAGAACAAATGGAACTGAAATATGCCTGATTACTACATGGAACTGTCTCACAATATAGCAGCTTTATATTATACAGGCCGTCCCCAGGTTACAAATGCCCAACTTATGGACACCCTTTACATACAAACAAGCTCTTGCAATATTATTAAATTCAAAAGTCAAAAGTCCAGTAAATTCAAAATTCACTCCTACAAATAGCAGAACCAGATTTTTCTCTCTCTCTCTCCACTTTTAGTAATTGTTCTTTTTTATCAGTCTTATGATGGCATTCATTACAAAACTGTAGAGGTATAGTTACCATATTGAGTGATTTTTGCGTATTTTCCAATTTATGGACAAAATCAACTTACGGACGTCTGTAAAGTGGAACCCATTCATTTTCAAGGACAGCCTGTGACTGCAATTGGTGCAAAGGTCAAATCCACTGGTCACCTTCATGATGACTTTTATTTAATTTTGGCTTAAAACCAACTATCTCTTCAGTCTTGTTTAATACTGATATTTGCAATCCAGTGAGTCAAACATATATATGCACTTGATCTAATCCTGGGCATAAAAAGAAAAAAAGCAAGGTGAAGCTATTGGTATAACTTGGTTCAACTGATTCTGCAGCACAATATGTAAGTACCAGACTTATGATATAACTGTGCTTATAACATAACTGTTCAATGGCATCTTTGTCTATTTAAAAAAATGCTGATATAATTTAATAGATAAAGGCAAAAGGTTACAAGAGAAGTTTAACACGTGTTCAGAATCCAACAGTTTGGTCTAAGTAAAGTGACACAGAATATTACAAAACTGCACCAATCAAGTCCATGTCACTAAAATGAGTTACTGATCTCCATATCAAAGCTCAACTCAGTACGGGAGCTTAAATGTTTGTTCTGTTTGACTTAGATTAAAGAAAACTACCCAGGAAACCTCCTTACTATTCCATCTAATAAAGCAATTACATCTTAAATTTTTGTTTGCTGAAACATTTTAGGATTTTGGATATTTCCACAGAGAAGATTTGGAAAGAAGTTGCATTTGGGTGGGATGATACAGATTTTTTATATTTTGGCCAGCCATATGATGCAGCTGCTGAGAAAAAGACAGGAGTAAATTGCTTAGATTTATCCCCATATTGGCATATTAGAAGTAGAGTGAGAACACTACCCACCACTCAGAACCCTGCACCAATTTCCTGCTGTGGCCTTCATATGCTATGCTGTCACATGACTGCCAACGGCTTTCCTGCCACTTTGAAAAACTGAAATGCAGCCTGATGCAGTTAGAGAAGGCATTCACTCTTTAAAAACAGCAAGATATAAGCTGGTCTCAGCATCCTTTTCCCAGGTGAGGCCAGAAGAGCAAGATTATGGAACATGTAAGGTTGGCAGCAAGTGTGCTATCAGAGGCTCTTTTATTTATTCATTTCAGGGTGTGGTTGTCACTGGCTGGGCCAGCAATTATTACCCATCGCGATCCATTCTGAAGAAAGTAGTTGATTAATATGGACAAGTGTATATTACAATCCCTTTATGCTCTATGATTGCTTCTCTTGGAGAGACTGTCCTCTTTGATTCTCTGTGTCAATATTCACATTAGAGGAAAAGTATCGACAAGTTCACCATTTCCTCTATGACTATTATAGTTTTTCCTGCATACATCTTTAATGGGTTAACATTCCTCTTTAACACTCTAATATATTTTTACCTAAAGCTGTAGTTTTTGGTAACCTTTGCTAGCTTTTTTATATTCCATTACCACATACCATTCCTTTGCTTGCATCTCTTGGTTGCTTTTTATATTTGTTCCTCTGTGGTCAATTTTCCATACATTTGTGTTCATCTTTTATTTTAACTTGGAAGCATTTCCTATCTCCCCTGTTGATGTGTTATTGATTAACTAGAGAAGTGGTGTTTTTGTTTTTCCTTTTTAGGGCAATGTACTGGTTATGTTTTGTACAAAAGTTAGTCTGGATACTTAACACTGCCTATTGGTACATTTGACTATTTGCAATTCAGCACAGTTAATTGTGATCGATGCATTTCTTATGCACTTAAGGAATGGTTTGTGACTTATTCTCAAAGCTAATTTTGAAATATTCAGATGCATGAAGACTATTTTGTGCAGATGCTCCTTTAGTATCAGGTTGTTTATCATTCATCAATAAATATAGAGTCATACTCTTCTCCCTTGTATTGTACTTTGTGATAAATGCAGCAGTCAACCATTGCAGTAAAAATTAAATGGTTAACTACAAAAAACATAAACTTAAGTGATTAAGAAAAACCTAACAATGTGTACATTTACCTTAATCCATCACAGCCATTCTTCTCCATTGAAATCTTGCATTCCATTGCTGGGCTAGACAAGAATCTTGCTGTTCGAGCAGTCGATGAATAGTGGACTGGATATGTGAATAGAACCTACCCATTTCACATTGTCTGTTAGATTTCAATGCCTGCAACTGTACTGGAACAGTTTGTCTGAAAGAAATGTTGGTTCTAGAATGTAAGTGTTCAATACTACAGCCGGGTCATAATCTCATCCCATAGTCTTTGCTGTATCCAGTACTGTAGGCTTTTTCTCGATGTTACCTGGAGTGAATTGAATTAGCTAAATACTGGCTTTTGTGATGGTGGAAATCTCAGGATGAAGTTAGGAATATCTGCTTGAAAGGGGTTTTGAGCACTTCCATGCTGGATCCTGCCATTGTTGAGGATGGGGATGCACTCGAAGTCTTTGTTTATCATTAGATGTTTAATTGTCCACCATCATTTACAACTAGCTAAAGCAGAGACTTAAGATGATCTGTTGGTTTGGATGGGATTCCTTAGCTTTGTCTGTTGATGTTTAGCATGCATGGGGTCCTATTTTGCAGCTTTGCCAGGTTGATACCGAATTCTCAGGTAGACCCAGCATGCCTCATTATACCAGGGATGATAGTAACAGTTGACTGAGCTGCATTATGATGTTACAGATTGTGGTGGTATATATGGATGTGCCATTTTGAATTGCTATATCTTAATGATACCACTAGATGTTAGAATATATTCATGAAATATGAATAGAAATTCACATAACCAAACAGATTTTAAACCTTAACAAGGTTCTATGTTCTAATTATGTACAATTACAGTACGTAATTAGACCATAGAACATAGAACAGTACAGCACAGGAACAGGCCCTTCAGCCCACAATGTTGTGCCGAACCAATTACATTAGTAATAAAATGCTCAACTAAACTAATCCTTTCTGCCTATACAATGTCCATGTCCTACCATTGCTGAAGAGCCTCTTGGAACTGCTGCCAGGCAAACACAAGAAGTGATGTGGCTGTAGCTGAAAGCTGGTCTGCAAATCACCAAAAGAAAGGAAGTTTTCCATTCCAAGCATATCCAAAACCATTTGGACGTCCTTATCCTGATATGACAACAAGATAATCCTAAATTCAGGAGTGGGTAGCTATGATAACAACGTCGGTACAGGTAAAGATGTTTGCCTGCAATTCAGAGTAATGATGTGCTACTTCAAACTACAACTTGCAAAATAAAAGCTTTATCTCCAGCACTGATGAGGACAGGGCAAACTTAGTCAATGGGTGGCTGATTATCATCATCAATTAAGCTATTTTGAGTCCAGAAAATGATTACATTTGACAGAAGCAGTTTCTGAGGAGCACACAGTCTCTGTTATTGTTTTGACAAAAGAGATAAAAGCCAACCTCAGCACAGAATACAAATTGTTCCTATTTTTTTCTTCAAAAGATCCATGTATCTGGATTCCTCCAAGTCCAAGAGAAAAGCACCAATAGCCAAATTCCAACTGCAAACAGAGGGGGTTTGTAGTCCATTTGCACAGGGTGTGTGCCACAGTATTTCCTATGCTGACTCAGTTTGCAGGAAGAAATGCTGCTAGCATTATTGTTACCAGACAGGATGGCTGCTGAAAGACTCAGGCCACATACTGCTACCCTGGCTAACTATCACACTGGGAACCATACAATCTAAAAAAGAGATACAAATCACAATCACCTGATTGGTTTGATGGAGTAAATGTTGCAGTGTATTAATACATCTGGAGAAAAACTGCTGAATTTTGGGTTTCCATGTTTATTGTGATGTGTTTGTCTTATTACACCATGCCAAGGGACATTAACATGAGGTAGACCAAAACAAGGTGAATTAGGGAGGGAAGTGGATCTTCACAAGGAAGCTAGAGATGTCTGCACAGCTAACAATGCACTCTGCATGCAAGCACACATGCTTGCATACTACAAATGAGCCAAGGGTCTGGGTTATGTGTATTTGTGTGAGCCACTTCCATAATCTGTGCAGGTTCCTGCTGTTCCCCTGCAGCCAGACAATTCTTCCAAATGCCAGAGATGACATGAAGTGACATCCAATGCAGTGCTTAAACTCTACCTTAATACCGTCTCAGGACAGTTTCCCACTAATATCAGAAGGAGTGCATTAGATTAAAACCAAGGTGTAACATAAGCTCTGGGGGAGTATTCATAATTAAAGTCATGTTTTTACTGAGATTCAGTTAAAGGAGATCCAGACGATTATAAATGAAGTTCCTTCCACTTGATAATACAAACCCAATTAGGTCAGTGCTAAGGAGTGCTGGTGTTAAGACACACTGGTATTCCTACTGATTATTTTCAAACCATTATCGAGTGCCTTTGTTTTAAATGGCCATTTATTTTTGATCTCTGGATTTGTCAATGGAAGTCTTTTTTGATGGACCCCATTTTGTCTCTGATGACAAAAACCTGCAGCTAATTCCACTTACTGGACCTAACTTTCTGTTGACTTCCTAGCAATATATTGTACAGATTCCTTCATTGCAGTGTTCCCAGTATGCCTTCAGGATGTTGCATTTGTACCCTGCTAAAATAAACAGATATAAATTAGTCATTGCCGTCAAACAAACAGCTTTCAAAATCAACTGCATGCTTTGCTTTTAGTACTTTAAATCTAAACATAAATGTGACTGAACAAACATCTCTTTGATCCTTGTCTGAAAGAATTGAAACAAATTCTTAGTTTCTATAACGTGAACTTCATTGACTGTTATTTTTGTCAGCAAAGTGGTTCTTGTTTCTCCGTTATAATATTGTGGTGGTTCCTGTTCTGATGACACTTCATCAATGTACATCACGGCTGACTAAAAATTAGGCCTTTGGCAGAATATAGTTTAAATGGAGTGAGAATATAGAATGCTGCAGTACAAAGTGATCTTGAAGTTCTCATGCATGAAGCACAGAGAGTCAGCATGCGTGTACATCAATTAGAAAAGAAAATGGAATTTTGGCCTTAATTGCAGACACTACAGGGTGTTAGTGAGTCTACATCTGGAGTACCGAGTACAATTTTGGTCACCTTATTTAAGGAAGGATGTACTTACATTGGAAGCTGAGTTGATTCCTACGATAGTGGAGGCAGCGTATGGAGAAAGGATTTATACTCTTGAAGTTCAGAAGATTGAAATGTGATGTTATTAACGATTTGGAAGAGGTTTGACAAGGTAGATGTTAAGATTCCAGTGGAAGAATCTGGAATTGGTGGGGCAAGGAGGAGACAGTAGTTTCAGAATAAGGAATCACATGTTTCAGGTGGAGGTGAGCAGGAATTCCCTCTCTCAGAAGAATGTGAATTCTCTACCTAAAAGAGCTGCAGAAACTGAGTTATTTAATATATCCAGGCTGGGATACATGTGTTTTGGATCTATAGCAGAGACTAGGATTATGGGGAACAGCCAGAAAAGTGGACTTGAGGTCAAAGTGAGATCAGCCACAATCTTACTGAATATCAGGGAACATTAAAGGGACTGTAGGCCTACTCCTGTTCTAACTTCCTATCTTCTTATAATAAGGTTTCAAGTCAGGCCAGGATGTCCAGCAATAAATTAGGTAGCAGGGTCACAGACATGGAGGATGTAAGTCCCAAGGAAAAGCAACTGATTACTTTTTTGATGACTGCAGCCCAACTTCAATTTCTAAAGTGCATCCCATAATTAGATTGAAGATGGATCAGTGTGGAGAGAGGGGCTTGCCAAATTTTTCACTGCACTCCATAAGAATATATGAAATAAGGGCAGGAATAGGTGGATCAGCCTCTTGTGCTTGCTCTGCCATTTAATAAGATCATGGCTGACCCAAATCTTGACCACAAACCTGCTCCACCATTTAAGAAGATTATGGCTGCTCTGGTCATAAATTCAATCTATAATTCCACCTACCCCTAGTAACTTCCCACTCTCTCTTCTTCAATCTCTTCACTTTAAAAGTCAACTAGAAAGTTTTCCATGTTTTCTGCCAGACTAGAAAAAAACTCATCTGTCAACAGAACTCTTTGGTATGTAATCTGAGAGTTCCACACGTGCTGTTCTGTTTGAGAGTGTTGACTAAATATCATATTCTATTTCAGCAGAGGAGCTGAGATGGTTTGGAACTGAAGCTAAATGGTAACTAGATGACACCACAAGCACCTTGTGACACTATTATTGGGAAGATAATGACTGATTTTTTTTTGTCAGAATGTAATTAAATTATAATGGAGTTCCCCAGCTTGCCTCACAGCAATAGAAAACACATTATTTTGGAAGACAATAAAGCTGTATGCAGAGTCAGAAGTGAACGTTGTTCTTTACTTCAGTTTCAACAATAGAACAAAAATAGAGACCTTCTCTTTTTTAAGGCACAATAATGCCTTTATCATACAAATGAGGTAAATTTATATAACCCATCTCCAAGGCATTTTCCTTCCCTTTAAGACATTGAGTACAGGTAGTTAAAGGTAATGATGGTACTGAATATAACATTCCAATAGAGAAATTGTTCTGATATAATTAAACTAATATGTTACATAAACATATATCTATTTAATGTAACATGAGATACGGTGTAAAGATTCTAATCATGGCACCAATTGGAAGGAAATACAATTAGATTTTTGAGACAACATTGACTAAATCATATCTTTGAATTTCCAAAGAATGTTGTGCTGTTGCTATTGGATTTAAATAGAGAATAATGGTATCTTCTTGTATCCATTTTTTAATGCTAGCAGTGATACACTGGCTTCATAAAGCTCGACTATAGCATTTGGTTTTCAAAAGTATGGTGTTCTCTCCAAACCAATCTCTGCTTTATCAAAGCAACTTTTTCCTGTTTTTGATCTATTTCTCATTTGTTAAAATCTCAAAATGTACAAAATTAAAAAGATAGCCATTAGAATCACACAGTGTGGTAACAGGCCCTTGAGTCCACCAGGTCCACACTAACCATCAACCACCATTAATCCTACATTAATCTCATGTTTATTCTCCCCATATTCACTTCAATTCCCTCTAGATTCTACCACTCACCTGCACACTAGCTATAATTTAGAGTGGCCAATTAACATCCCAACCACATGTCTTTGGGATGTGGGAGGAAACCAGAGAACCCAAAGGAAACCTATGCAGTTACGGAAAGAGCATACAGTCTCCTCACGGACTGCATTCGCGGTCAGGATTGAACCTGGGTCACTGGAGCTGTGAGGCAGCAGCTCTACTCATGGCGATTACAGATATTTGTGCTGCTTTGCATCTGTTGGACAAACAGCAAGAAAATGCCAAATGTGAGCTTTCTACCCATTCATTTTGTCACAACTAACATCGTAAATTTCATAGATTCAGTTCCAAAATATACTCCAGGCAGACACAGAGCCATTCCCCACTTGTGGAGATGTGTAGTGGTGGGTGCTGGCTCCAGGCACCTGCAGCAGCAATACATTGTCAGCTGACCTACAGCAAGTCCTGGCCAAAAGGTCCTTACTTAAAATAACTTAAATTTTCTCCAGCATGGAGTGAGGGCGCAAGTCCAGGAGGTGGTTGGTAGAAGTGCATCATATGCTGCCGAGACCCACATACTGTTGCTGAAAGTGTCCTAGGCAATGAATCAACAGGGACATCAACAGAAGTGGGGTGTTGCCAGGGCAGTGTGATCCTGCACTCCAACAATTAGCATATTTATTGACACAGCATTAGCAAATTAGTCTACAATGTGGTCAGCAACACATTCAGGAATAAGAGGGTGGCCAGCTTCAACAACTCTGAACTGACCTGAATCTGCTGAAGACTGACATCCTGGTTTTCCTCACCAAAGCAAAAAGTAAATTCACTTATTACCCTGGTTGCTATGCATGAGTGGAAATCACTGCTTTAGAAAAGTATTAAGTGAATATTGTCCTGTCCTAAAATAAGTATTGTGATGGAGAGCAAGACCATGATGACTTTTTAAGAAGGAACCAAAGAGTTGCACATCTTTTAGTCCCTATTCCCATTGTCTTCCAGCTGGACTGTCAATGGATTGACTATGTTAGAGGTGAAGCTCGTTGCAAGGCGGCACGGTAGCATAGCAGTTAGTGCGACACTATTACAGCGCCAGCGATCGGCGTTCGATTCCTGTCGCTGTCTGTAAGGAGTTTGTACGTTCTCCCGTGTCTGCATGGGTTGCCTCCAGGTGCTCCAGTTTCCTCCCACATTGCAAAGACATACAGGTTTAAATTTAATTTAATTTAATTTGGGTTTAAAATGGGCACTGCGGACTCGTTGGGCTGGAAGGACCTGTTACCACGCTGTAAATAAAACAAAAATTTAATTTAAAAAAAAACGTTCAGTCAGGTTTTGATGGGATCACCTTGATACAGGTTGATATAACTGAATCTCAGAGTTGGTGGTGTCAACTTTAAGCTCCACACATAAGATCAATGAGTCAGATTTCTGGTTTAGGTCTTTGACTTTTGATATTTTCCAATTTAAACCACAAACAAATGAACATTTGAGATACAATAGAGCCCCAGATTTAAGTAAAAATAATTCTTAAATTAGGCTATTTCTGCTGAAGGCAGATTGTATCAATCATTTTAAAATAATACAAAGAATCATGAATTATAATAATGGTAAAGTATTAATTTGAGTAGGCTCAATCATAAAGTGGAAGATATTTATTATCTAATATTAATCTATACATAAATCAACCTACCTATAATATATTATTTTTAGAAGGTTCTGATAACGGATCACACATCTTCATGGTTCCTGGAAAAACACTAACATTGCAATTTCATATCTCACTCTGGCATCAGACTTTTGATTGACTGAAATAAGCAATAAGGAATCATAATTCTGTAATCATGCAGGTTCAAATGTAATTATGCGGACTCACAGTATGTATTCCTTTCATCAGCTATGGGAAAATAATAACAATTAGTATATATTCTTTTCAGATTTACAAACCATTTCAACAATGACTTTTAAATATATTTACAATGTAAAATGAAATTCAAAATGTTTGTTGAAAGCATGCCAAGGCATCAATATGTATAAATATTCCTCACAGTGTTTCATTTTGTCTGGCTAAGGAGCAGTAAATCTGTCAAATAATATATCAAATTCAGATTCAAGTAATCAAATTCTAATTCCTTTTAACACACTGAATGCCCTTTAGCAGAAGTGTTCTTACTTATATGTGCTGTTAATAGATCCAGTCACAGATGGAAATAAACAGCAAGGACATGTTTCATTAAAAAGCATACTAATAAAATCTTAGGGATTTCTAAGAGTTGTTGGGTTGGATCTCGTTGGCAGATGTTGGCAGCTTCAAACAGAACACTGGCATTTAGTCATTTAAAAGGCAGCAAGTCCAGGTCATCAGCCAGCACATGTGTTATCAAGTGTGTAGGTCCTGGCCCTACATGTGGCACACACATGTGGCACACACATGTCATCATATGTCAATACATTCAGTCACTGGTCTCCATCTTACTAAGATTCCTCAGTAGTTACACTGGGGAATCATCTCTGATCCCGTGGTCTAGCCTAGGATCCAAGATTCTATTGATTTCAATGGCATTTGTGGGGCTCTAAAGCAAAGAAAAAGGAAGAGTTACTCTTCTTTATTTATTTTGATTAACTTTAATGTTTCTAATTATTAATAATTGTTTTAGGTACTTTCAGATTATTTTATTTTATTTTAAAATTATTTTAGTAGTTTTATGTTCCTCTGAATGTCAGGGACATTCAAAAACTATTCAAAAACTAACAGCAGTCAAAGTTGGGTGCGAGACCTTGCCAGCTATCAAAGCTTTTGAAAATATTTCAGGGGATCTTCTTCACTCCACCTCTAGAGGCCCTGCTGTTGCTCAAGCTATGCCATCAGTATCTAGGACACTTCAGGCCTCTGGGTCTGGCCCTCTGCATACAGTCAGGTAAGTGCAGGAATGGAAGCAATCATAAGTGTCGATGCTGAACAGCCTGATGCTTTTTATTCTGCAGCTGGGACCAAGAATGAATAAAAGAGGCAGCAGTTTCACCAGTTTTATAGGGAGCAGACAAGTATTCTCACTTTCCTTTGAAGGCACTGGTGGTGCTATTAACCTTTCCCCTTGACTCCTGTTAGAGTGCAGTTCAATGGTGCCAGAAATCTTTGCATTTGAATGTGCCCCATGCACAGTGAATATGATCAGGCCTTTTGACCATGGGAAACATCACTGTTAGTTTTGACCTAGCCCTCACCAATATCAGAACATGGACATCAAGGACAGCAAGCATTTTCCTTCTCATTAAACCAACGATGCTGAGGCCAACTATAATATACTCATTGCCAGCACAGATGAAATTAAGTCACACTGCATGGATATTAAAACTGATAGCTTCCTGTGCCAAATCATTTTACAGTTGAAGTCAACAGAGGAAACGTCAGGATAAAACCACTTTTTGCATTATTTATCCCCAACAGCTCATGGGACTAGAGACTATTTTTGTTTATTCTTGGGTTAATTTTTAAAACTAACATTTTGTACAAAAATAATTATCAAACTCAAGTTTTTAAAAAATGGTCAAATAGAAACACTATTTAACAATTTCATCATTTTTCTACCCAGAGGTCTTTTAAGTGAACCTCTCAATTGGGTGCAGCAAACATTGTCAGCAGTTCATTTCTACAAAAAGCAGTATTCAGTGCACTACATAAAGTTTACTCACTATGTCAGAACATTGAAGTAACTCCCTGTATGTATTTTGCAACATAACATTCCTGATTTAGAACATGATGATGTATTAATGACTCCTTATACTGACAGAATGAAGAAAAATAGGTTATGTGGCATCACTCTCTAATATGCTCCCAGAATAAAACATTTTTTTCTCATAATTAATCATTCAGGAAAGACTTTGTGGATCATCCATTCTAAAGTGATGGATTGCACTGAATACTCTTAAAAGGAGCACCCTTAATGGCAAATACTTATGTTATCAAACACAGTCAACTGTTGAGGGAATGAATCAGCTGAACAAATGTTTTCTTTCATTAGTAATATTTTAATATGCAAAATGGACTTTGAAATTACCTAATTAAAGATTTTAAGATTATAAGTAGAATTGATAAATGTGACCGACAAATGACTTATTATTGCTGAATACCAGATTTGTTTGTGAGGTATGAGGTTTTGAAGGATATGGTGAGAGATACAGTATGAAGAGGTGAAATTCATCAAAAAGGATATTGGCTGTTAAGACTAAAGACTTTTTCCCTTTTGCTAAAAGTTGCTGTCCTTAATAATCAGTGATTGTTGCTGAAAGAGCTGCTTTTTTGTTTTGGTAATAGTTGGATTTACTTAATATTTCTATTATATATTTTCTTACATTTGTAATTACTATCCAGTGTGAAAATCATGAGCTGGCTATAAAGTTCTCCATGAATCTGTTTGTAATGCATTTGTAGACCTCTTCCACCAAGAGCCATGACTAAAGCAGCAACAAATGCACACTCTGGGAGAATATTTTGCAAAACCAACTTTTACCCAGAATTCCTGTGACAAAATGAGAAACTCAACAAGAAACAAGGTTCATTTAAATGTGTCAAATAGCATTGGAATCTACAGCTAAGGCAGTGTAATCTGTTAAATTTGTGTCCTGTTTGGCAAATACAATGGAGTACCATCTGAGAACATTAGACAGTATTGAAAAACCTTAAAAATGGCAAAACTGCAAACAGAAACAAGTTTGGAAGTTGTGGAATTCCATTCAAGTCGTGCAAAAGAATTTTCCTTTGAGCCAAGGGAAATAAATTTGACTAGATCTTGACAGTATCAAGGTACTCCAAAAAGCTTTCAGCTTGATAACGGACTAAAGCCTTGTTCTCACAATGAGTTGCAGTGCTGAAAAGATTTAACATGCTACATAAATGTCCATTTCTTCAGTTAAATTCCAATTATAAGCTGAGTGCAAACTGATGGCAATGCCTCTTTAAAAAAGGTGCTGAAATACTTAGCAAAGTAACATCTGCAAGTGATCATACACATGAAGGGGAACTTTAATAAAAAACATTTATGGATGGGTTTTATTCTTTGACAGAGTTTTACTTGCTATGCATTCACCTCAACCTCTTCCTCAGTCTTTTAATTATAATAGACCAATGATAAGAATCAACACAGGCTTTCAACCACATTTTAGAGCAGTACAAGTTTTGCTTTGTAGGAAATACAGTACTTGTAGCTATCTTCCAATTGAAGCACCACCAACATTCTTATTACCATTTCAGAACCTTTCTCCCACTAGCATTCTTCACATAAGTGCTGTGCTAATGGTACTTAAATCAAATGCATCATCAAAAATGTTGACGAGAATAGCAAATGACCATGATAAACCTGTGGTGATTATACCATACTCATTTGCTGTGCAAATACATTTACAAATACAAGTGATAAAGGCATTTTGAAAATATTCTGAAACTAGCATATGTGTCTTGAATGATACAAAAGCTGCACACTTCTCTATCCACAAGTGTTCTTTAAATTTATCACTATGCATGCAAAGGACCACAATATGTAGGGAGTGCAATGAGATGGCACTTTTCTCATTAAACTCTGGCACTTTATTTTAAATCTAACAAAAAAAGATCTCTTTCTGCCATGTGAAAAGTTGGGCAGTCTTAATCCCATTCCTTACGTTTGCAAGTCTACAGCACAAAACTACTCACAGGGTGATACCGAAGGCTCTACTAATTTCAGCTGTGCAAAATATTAAAAAAATGCTAAAACTGATTTGTGTTTAGCTGTGATCTGTGGCACCACACTAAAAAAGGATTAAGAATAATGGCATGGATTTAAAAATCCTTTTTCTGTGGTTATTCAGGGTCATTACTGATGGACTCTTATGACATCCAGAAACTGTAAATAAGCAGGTAATAAATACCCAACCAAACCCACTGCTGGAAAAAAGAGCAGTTATATCACTGTAGCAACCAAAAAAATAAATAATGTTGAGAAAATTTCTGTCAAAGAGCATAATGGACAGTATCATGCCAGTCTCATGGTGGTAGGAGCTAGGAAGAGCTCATACTCCTCTCAAAATAATTCCTGAACAAGAAGAGTTTCAATCTGACTGGTCATTGGAAGGGCAGCACCTACTACAATGTAGTTTGTTGCGGGGGACACAGACAAGGCATTGTGACTGGGGTTTATACTCACAACTTTTCCATTCGGGAAACCAACTGAGCTCAGCTAATACTCATTTAATGTTGAGTTTTGGCTTTACTTTTGTAATGACATCAACGAACATTTACTCATTTACTTAACTGGCACACACGAATGCCACAAATTTATTTATTTACTTTCTTCTTCACTTCTGTGTTTTCAATGTTACAAGATGATTCACCACATATTTGTTCCTCTGCGTGTGTGTGTGTTCAATGTATCTCACAGGTGCATTTTCCCACATGTGTGTTGAACTTTTCCATCTTGTCTACACGCCTTTTCACATAATGAGGCCCATGGTGAAGGATTTGCACATGGTGAAATGTCTACAGAGCTACGTGTGGAATTGTGGAGAATGAAGAAGCCATTTTCCTCATCTGTTTCTGAACCTCATCCACCTTCTTTTGTGCTGGAGTCACTAAGAAGTCATTGCTTACATAAATGGTGCCAATTGCTATGGAATTGACTGAGATTGTTGTTCATCAGTATGATATAACTCATTTGGTGCCACCTCAATAATAACTGGATCAATTACTCAACATATCCACATGCTCTTTGGGACACAGAACAATGCTGATCTGAGAGATTTTAGATACCCCTCATCCTGTTTGCCTGTAAGTATTTTGTATGTAAATTAATGCTGGTGGTGACTACACCTGGACCTTTGAGAATAATGAAAGGGCACAGCAGGATATAAATCAGCTGGAAAGTCGGGTGGAGCAGTGGCAGATGGAATTTAATCCAGGCCAGTGCGACGTAATGCACTTTGGGAGGGCAAATTCTCTTAGGACATATAGAGTAAATGGCAGAGACCTTAAGCATGGATGTACAGAGAGACCTTGGGGTGCAAGTACTTAGCTCCCCGAAAGTGGTAACACAGGTGGATGGGGTAGTGAAAAAGGCATTTAGCATGCTTGCCTTCATAGGTCAAGGCATTGAGTATAAGAGTTGGGATGTCATTTTGCAGTCGTAGGAAACATTAGTTAGACCATACTTAGAACATTGTGTACAGTACTGGTCACCACACGGTAGGAAGGATGTGATAGCAATAGAGAGAGTGTAGAAGAGGTTCACCAGAATGCTACCTGGAATGGAGGGCTCTAGATATAGGGAGAGATTGGATAGGCTGTGTTTATTCTCACTGCGACAAAGAGGACTGAGGGGTGACCTTATGGAGGTTTATAAAATCATGAGGGACATAGATAAGGTAGATAGTCAGAGTTTTTTTTCTCAGGGCAGGGAAGTCTAGAACAAGACACCGTAAGTTTAAGGTGAGGGTGGTGACATTTAAAGGAGATCTGAGTTGTAAGTTTTACAGACAGACTGTAGTGAATATCTGGAATGAGCTGCTCGAGGAAGAGTGGAGGCAGACACAATTATACGTTGTAAAGGTATTTGGAGGGTACCTGGAAGGGAAAGGAGTCGAGGCACAGGAACCTAAAGTGGGCAAATGGGATTCGCTAAGGTAGGCATCACGGTCGGAGCAGATGAAGTGGGCCGAAAGGGCCTGTTTCCATGCCGTATGATTCTGTGCTTCAACAGATGAGATGGATTTTCATTTTATTGATTCGGCTGAATTCTACAACAGACAAACAACCTGATCTAACAATTTACTGTCCGGTTGACAAGGATTGCAATCTGCCCATAGTTCTGATGTTAGCGGTGGGAACATTGCAAAGCAATGGCCATTCCAGGAGAGACTATGTTCCCACTGCTAGTATCTGAGCCAAGGGTAATGGCCACCATTTTGGAAGGTTTCAGTGCCCATCCAAAGCCAAAGCCCAAGTGGTCTGCAACCCCAAACCTCAATGAGCTCTTTCTGCATTAGAAAATATTCTTACCTTCTGGCAGCCATCAGTAAGTAGTACTCAAACCTCCCTGAGATCCCTTAGTGCCAAGCCTACTGCCGGCATATTTTGTGCACCTGCCCACATAGGGAACTGCTAGGATCTTCCTGCCTCCTTGAACTATGGTAGCATGGTGTAATTTAACTTGAAGAATCGAGAATGAGCTCATCACAAGTAAAACAGTTTTGCAGTTCACATTTATTGAGTAAACTAATTTGAAAGAATTGAAAATGACATTGGAAAGGACTATACAGACACATGTTTAATTGGTTTATATGTTTATATGTTAGTATGTTTAATTGGTGTTCACTAGTCAGGTACTTAGTAAAAATATTTTTAATATTTAAAACATTTCAGATATTTATTAATACCCTTGCTCCTAAAGTAAAATCAAAATTTTATGAGTCTCTTAGAAGGGCTGCAAGCATGCACAATTGTCAGAACTTACCAAGGTGATTGGCTGTGGCCATTCTTGTGAGCTGGATTCTTTTCTAGATTAATGTTTCTTAAAGCAACAGAACAGAAAATGGACCGTCAATTTGCTGGATGTAACCTGAGCTTGAAATTCCTCCATATTTTGACAATTTCAGGCAAATTTTGTTGACAAAATCATTGCAACCTCATGGAAATTCTTTCCTGAACCAGCCCAACCCCAATCTTCTGGTGGAAAGTAGGAAACTCTCCCATAAAGATGAATGCATGATTCAGTGTACTCATTTTCACACTTATTCTAGTCTTGGAAAATTCTTTGAAGCAATAGGTTGGAGTCATTCACTAAAGCAGTCAAATGACCATTTTCTTTGGTCTAGGAATCTTTGGAATTCTCTCCCTAGAGGACTGTGAATGTGAAAGTCAAGTCTGAGTTTGGTAGATTTTTGGACTTTAGAGGAACCAAGGGATTTAAGGATCTGGCAGGAGCATGGATTTGATTTGGTGGAGCAGCCATAATCTTCTGGCCTTCTGCTCTACTTCTTCCGGTCATTTTTTCTTAATGTGTTGCAAAACCTGTCTCAGTATCAGACTAAACACAGCCTTGAGGATGTAGGGATAAAGGCTCACTTTCAAGAGTCTGAAATTAATAAACTAACAATATTTGGAGTAAGAAAGGTTAAGAGAACTTAAAACATAACAGTCTTATCTTGTACACCTTTCCCATGTAAATATTCATTCTGCTGTGGTTGCTATGGTAACGGTGCTCTGAAATCATCTTACAGCAATGTGGACTATGACCAGTGCATTTGAATAAAGCGTGCAAATATATTGTTAATGGCTTGGTTTCTGTAATTTGTGGTGATTCTTTTTGGATATATATATTATTCCACGGGTTTAGATTTATTCATTATGTTCTACTGTATAATTGATTTCAATTTCCCCTCCTATTTTTAGCTGAAGTGGATCGTGACTGCCCCGGGTGAAGTGTTATCATGCACCATTAGGGATGAGAGCCAGATTAAGTAATTATCATTTCCCAAGCACAACTGTGTCACATGACTGGACTTTAGGCAAACAACTATGATCCTTCAGGGGAATACAAAGCGTGTTTCCATGATTGACTTTGCTACATGTAAATCCATAATTTAAAGTTTCAGTGGGAATGTTATGAAGTTTGACATACTCATACCAAGTAACATAAGTGAGATCTTCTTGAGTTAATTTTTATTTTGGGGGCATTGTGGAATAGCCTGGATAGATTCCAAAGACATGGTAAAAGCAACAATATCTCGACATTAATTGTATAAAATTAGATAAATTCAACTAACTGCATAATTTTTGTACTTTTAATATTCATCATTCGGTTTATTACCATTGTATTTCCTCCAGTTTTCTTTCATCTTAAATGCTTGTAATCTCTGTTTAAATCTCCTCAGAGGTATTCATTTTTTAGATTCTGTGCTGATGCTGGATTTAGGCAGCTGAGTTCTGTCAGTGGCTGACAATCTGTTGAACCAGGCACTGGAGGAATGAGCAATGCCACACACACCTTATCTGTATAAAGCAAGGGCTTTTTATCTTGTTGTTCCCTCTTTATCTACTGTTGATGACAAATGACATTATTTCATGTAAAGTATGTAAAGAATGAGTTTCTTGTATCAAGCAGTTTGCTCTAAAGTTTCAGAAAAGAGAGGTAAATTGTTAAGAATATAACAGAGAACTTTATGGAAGGCATGCTTTGATATCATTGATAAAAGATTGTTATAGGTTTGGCATAACGTGAAATCCAGGACTGAAAAAGTATTAAACCCTTGTATAGCAGAGAAGAAAGAAAAATACAAATGGTGATTACCTCATAAATTAGAGCAAAGTGTCTTTTTACCTAAAGTGCACCCTGTTCTTAGTGATCAAAGTGGGTTTTGAGGCAAAGCATGAAGCAATATGAAATGGGTCATACTCATTATCTCCAAAATGCAGAGGTTTCTCAATTTCCTATATTTGCCGTTTGAGTCATGAAGCAGAGACCAAATATACCGGGTAAGAAAGTGAAAGACACTACTGTCCATGGACCATTTTCTTACACAGCTCAAGTGACTACTTCCTGACACAGACACCTGTGAACCAAGTTGGAAAGTATGACATTGAGAGAAACATCTGAGAGAAATAACTTAAATATAAACAAAAATGTTGCCCTTGTCAAAATGAGGAAACTAGACAGATAGATGGACTATCAAGATCTGCATATGTGCCTGAAAATTTCATGGTTTCCCTAACTGATGGTTTTTAAGACCTTTAGTTAAAATTTAATTTTACTCTGCACCTGTTTCAAATGCTTTTCATTTGCTCAGTGTCTGATTACTGTGACATTAGATTTACTGAGCAAACATATGTGAAACAGAAGAGAATGGCACCGCTGTGCATCATGGCACTATTTCTAATGTGCACATTCCAGTCTGGCATGTTGCTTTTTTAAATGGAATGCACAGTATGTGGATGATGCTCATCCACAAGAGCCCTCCTCACTCTGAACTTTGTTTTTCTATTTTCTTTAAACCTTCCACCCCTGTCCTGAAATTTCAAAAGCAGCATTTTAGGCCACTGTAAGAAAATGGTTTGAAAATCTTTTAACCATCCGTACCTTAATCCAATAACTAAGTTGACCAGTGCATTTTGATCCCCCTCTACTTTGGACAGGAGTCCTGATTAATGCTGAATAGCATCCAGATACACATTCCCTCACACATAAAAAAATATGGGAAAGTCTTATATTTGAAATTTTAAAATAAAATAAATGAAACATATGGAAGTCATTTTTTACAATCAAGATCTTTGTGTGGATGCTGAGTAATGGCAACCCTTAGTTGATATTATCGATGTGATGAGAGCTGTTTGTTTTTCTCCTGTAAATCCAGTTTATGCATTTCTTTATTGCATGTTCTCTTTGCCTGATTGGCTCTTAAACACTTAACTCAACCTTGAATCAAAACTGCACAGATGTCCAGAATGTTTTTTTGGGTGAATAAGTCTTAAAGTCTTTAAGTCTTTGGGTGAATAACTCATAACTAGGTTAAATGGCAAGTGATAAGCCATTTTCTTCAAATTTTCATTCAGAATGCTACATACAGTAATTTTAGGTCACTGGGAAGTTTTATTAGAATATAGAACAGTACAGCACAGGAACAGGTCCTTCGGCCCACAATGCTGTGCTGAATAAATTAAACACCTAACTAAACTACTCCCTTCTACCTACACAATGTTCATATCCCTCCATTCTCTGCATATTCATGTGCCTATCTAAGAGCCTTTTAAACACCTCTATCATATTTGCCTCCATTACCACCCCTGGTGGCACCATCCAGGCACCCACCACACACTGTCTAAAAAAACTTGCCCCGCACATCTCCTTTCACCTTATCCCCTCTCACCTAAAATGCATACCCTCTAGTATTAGGCATTTCAACCCTGGGAGAAAGATACTGGTTGTCTACTTCATCTATGCCTTTCATAATCTTATAAACTTCTATCAGGTCTCCCCTCAGCCTCCTCCACTTGAGAGAAATCAAACCAAGCTTGTCCAACCTCACCTTCTAATCCAGGCAGCATCCTGGTAAACCTCTTCTGCACCCTCTCCAATTCCTCCACACCCTTCCTATAATGCACATCAACACTGTTAAGGAGCTTGCCATTAACAGTGTACTGTCCCTTTAATTTGATCTCCCAAAGTTATTGCACAATATTTGTCGGAGATACAGATTCAGGTCATTGGTAGAATTATGCACATTGAGAGGAATGTGTATTTTTGAAGATCCTTTTAATGTTATTTTCCTTCCTTTGTTAATTATGATTATTATAAAATGAAACCAACATTGTTTATTGTCCATTGCAATAAATGCCTACTTCACAGACCTATAAATTGGTTAATGTGGTCAAACTGACAACCCAAGCCGTTGACAACACTGTGCTGCCTCTACCTTATAATAAATTGAGATAAAGCTCAAATCTCACAGAGGACCCTGCCTTTACCCATTTTCAGCAGTTGTGTCCTTCAGTTTAACAATATTTGTTTTGCTTAAATGATTTTAGACACAAAACAGTGAATGGCGCCAAGTTCCTGGTGGGCCCGCTTCATGTGCGTGCCAGTTGAGCTCTATGCTGCTGTTCGTTTTTTAGCCCTGCCTGCCATACTTCTCCAAAGATTGGCTGACCTTGTCACCCAGTCAGCCTAAACTATCACAAAAAGCAACTGTAAACTCTCACAGTCTTATTTTGTTGCTCTTGCATTTTCAATAATCAAAGGAACTTAGTGCAGATCTACTTTACAGCCTTACAAATAATTTATTCTGAGACTTCCTTTTCAACATCAATCAGTGTTTCTATATTAAGGACATTTCCACACCCTGGTACAGGTTTACTTCAATAAATTACATTGGAGTTGATCAAAGGAACTGTGTTTTCTCAGCTGATTGCATTGCCACACACAATGTTCTTATCTGATATCAGCAGTATAGTGGCTGGCACAGATTTAAAGAGCTCCTCTGGTTCTGCTATTGAAAATGCTGGTAGTGGGTGATTGCTACACAAGTCATACCTTTTTCTTCTTTCAAGTATGTTAAGTTTGTATATTGGTCATCTGAAATGTCCTTTCAAGGCTATATAATGGAGGTAGATTGATGCTCGGTTAATGTGAATATAAAACTCACTGTTTATACCACAAGTAAAGTGTACCAAAACAGACTGGTGCAGTCGACCATGGTACTAGCCTGTCACCAACGGAAAAAAGTGTACAATTTTGATGACTTCATGCACCAGGTGTGAGCGTGGTGGGGGATGTATGGAGTGATTGGACGTTTATTGTATGCAAAAGTTGGCTGCTCAGTTTGTTTATGTGTTGTTACCATGACATAAAATACTTACAACTGCCAGACAAAAAAATAAATTGATAGGTGCATAGGGGCATCAGCAGTGCATACAGTTGGCCCAATAATTATGGCACACATTTTCAGTACAAAGGAATTGATTTTTGGCACATGCGCAAAGAGAAAAAAGAATCACAAGTCAATATGCATATGCAATGAATTTGCACAGTTAGTACTTTCCATTCCTTTGTTCTTGATCAATCAGGCACAACATCTGAATAAAGTGGAACTGATACAGTTGGCAGGGAGTGAACCTTTGCAGGGTTCTCCAATGGCAGACAACTTGGGTGCTGTGAAACACAGTGGCACAGCCTGGTAGAATGTATGTTTAACCAGTGATTCCAACATTGGGTGGCACAGAGAGCAGCTGGTTAACTCAGTCAATTATACTCACTGCTAAAGGATATATGAGAGGGAGGGAGCCACTATTGGTCGAGCTGTGTGTTAGATAAAAGCAGACAAGTCATTGATTAACAGTTGTACAAGGTTCAGTATTTCCTCTGAAAAAGCAGCATTAATATTCTAACTTTACAAATATGAAACTAGATTTTGTGCTTCATTCTTTCAATATTTTAGGCATCTTTTATAAAACAAAATAAAAATGCTTTATGTCCTATTTCTCTTCAATAAATTATGCCACAAATTACAGCAGATAAGAACAGCACTAATAGTTTTCACTGGCAAAGAATATGAATATTTAATTCTGTACCAAGCGCAGTGTGAAACAGATTGTGCTGGTGAAAATGAGCCCAGTAACTCCTTTTAGTTCAAAGCTATTTCTGGTCTCCTTTGATTTGCTGTAGCGACCAGAATTAATCCTGTTCTATGGTATTTTTCTGAACAGATTGCCCTTTGTGTTGCTTCTAAAATAATTTCTAAAATATGATGACGCTTGTGTGTTTGGAAATTCTTGGTAGTAATTGCAGGTCTAGAGCTTATTCTTCTTTGATTAGTGCCTACTTCCACTTTGGCTCAGAGGAGTGGAAGATACTGAATTCTTTTAATGTGGGGTGGCCATTGCACAGCAGCTACAGCATGGGCTTGGCAGAGCAAGGTCATGGTCCAAAGGCAAGGGGGTCCAGTTGGAGACCAAGCTCTGCTGCATAGCTCGTATGCATGCACACACCCACACACTTAAATGTATCAACACATGCATATACAGCCCATGCATGCACATGCACAAGTGCGCGCACACACATGTACTCAACACATGTAGCACATACATGCGCACACACATGCATATATGCAAGTGCACACATGCATACATACACAAAAAATTATATGTACATACATACATGATCCTGCCAAGAACCCTTGGGAGAATCTTCAGCCATGCGGACGGCGCTGCCTGAGGTAATCAGATCATGGTCTCCCAGTGCTCTGTGGACAGACTAGTGGCTCCCAACACACAATTTCTGGCCAATGGAGCCAGAGTTGAAGCAAAAGCGCTCATCACCACTCAGCATATACAATAACTCCAAACCATGGAGCCATTTTTCTTCTGCACTGCCCCCATGTTCTCTGCCTCCTGCACTGCCTTTAAACTCACAGGTTCCCTGTCTCCCACATTGTCCCTAAACTCATGGGGTCTCTGTTGCCCTGTTTCATCTAAATTCATGGTGTTTCTGTCTCCCATGCTGCTCCTAAACTGTTGCCTGGCTGGGAGAACCCTCAGGCTCCAGTTAAAATTGATCTGGAGTACAGCCAGGTAAAATAGGTCTCCAATTTGTATACATGTGTGAAGACATTTAGGCAGCAACCTTATCAATCCGTGGAACTCTCCAGAGCAATAATGGTCATTCCAGAGCAAGCTGGTGATCTGTTCACAATGGGCTTACCTAACATGGTAATTTTAAAATTAACCTCAAAGCTTCCTCACACTCACTGACAATTTAAAAGCCGATCAGGACCCATCATCCTGATATTGTTGATTACAGATTAACATAGAATCCAAGAGCAGATTTCCTCTCAGTTAGTGTTTGGATTTGGTTCCCAGCCGGATGCATTAGTACCATTGCAACAATCAGGACGCATGAGGTTAGAAAATCTGCTCTGAAAACCTTTGACCTGCTTCTCACCTGCTATTTCGTGAGCTGTATGCTCTGCTCAGGCTTTATTTCATGTGCTGAAGCCTGTTATTCATTTTATACAACAGCCTCCATAACCCTTCAAATTTGATGCATGTGAGTGTAGATTTTAACTTATGCATCAGGACACTTATTAAAAAGTTCTGGCATAGGAGTCAGCAAGTTCTGCTGGAATTTTTTTGCAATGGGCAGACACACCTTTGGGTTCCCACTGACCTCTCAACCCCATCAAATTCCTATCATGCACTCTCAGAGAAAGAGGCTCAAAGGGGAAATTGTAAAATTCACACTATAAGTGATCTGTTACCTGCCAGTGGTAATTTTATTTTAACCAGACATTAACTGAAGTTGTTGAGCACCCATTTAAACAAGGCACTGATTTAAAGTTTGTCCAGTCCTTTTACAGATTGCACTCTTAAAGTGACTATCATTATTAGCTGCATATGGTTGTCCTGCACCCTTTTCAATTGCTTACATCATTCTTTCAACTCTGGGTTTGTTTTTTGCTCTCATATTCGCTTTATTCAGTTTCTTCACAAACCATTTTCCATCTCTGGTCCTTTGTCAATTAAAATACGAAGAGCATTCCTCAACTTTGCTGCTTTTTTGGAGAAGGAGTAGGTGGATCTGAGGGATAAATGATGGGGATGTCAAGTTTACATCAAGTGGAACAAAAATGAAAATTGCCAAATCATTCAGCAGGTCAGGCAGCATCTGTGAAAGGAGAAGCAGAGTTAACATTTCGGGTCGAAGACCTTCTCTCTGAAGTGGGAACAAGAGAATACAATTGTGGGGACGAAATGGAAAGGACAGTGGAATATCTTTGACAGGATGAGGTCAGGGTTGCCTTGGTGATAGTAATGTTTACAGAGCCAGCTGGTTAATCACTTAGTGAGGATAATTAGAGAAAGGGAGCACAAACACAAGGACATGGTAAAGCTGGGAAATGTGTGTCAGAGCTGTTGCTGAACTCTGAAACCAAAGAACGCTGGAAATCTTCAGGACTCTTGAGCATTCCAACATTTCCAACCTGTCCCCACCTTCTCTTTAACTTAAAACTAATCAATTTTCTCACTTTACTGGTTCTGGTGAAGCGTATTGACCTGAAATGTTACCTCTTTCTCTTTAGACAGAAGCTGCCTGACCTACTGAGTGTTTCTAGCATTTTCTGCTTTTATTTCAGATTTCCGTATTTCATATATCCACATTTTCCACACTTCCTTATGATACAGAAAGAAACAATTCAGTCCACTGAATCTATGCCGGCTCTCAGAGCAATCTCATTCCCCCACTAATTTTTCCTGTAACCTATTCTCTCCACGTTCTCATGAACCCACCCAAAGGAATTAAACTGGGTCTCTGAAGCTTTCCATGAGTTTACATCTTCCTACCTCCTATTTAGCTCTCTGATTGCCCTCTATTGTCTACTATGATTATTAAAGAGCTTAGGCTCCCTTTCAAAATCAACCTTTTTGAACCAGCCAATCAATGTACATGGATAAAGTGCACGCTGTTGGTTCTAGAAGTTTCATCATGAAAAGTGCTGTTTTTACTTCACCCAGCTTGTGTTGCAGCATGATAGTTAGGTCCCTAGAATTCAGACAGAATGTACTTGGGTCAGACATAGACTGTCCTTAAGTTTCTTGTATTCAGACAGTACTTGGAGCAATGGTTGGACTGACAGCATCAGTCACTTTCCTCTGGAAAGTCTGCAATCAGTCTTATCTTTAGGCTCTGGGAGTTGTCGGCTTTTTGTTCAACATCCACAGGAGATTGGGAAAGCCTGGCGCCATTCTTACTGTGGGCTCTTCATTGCTGCATTTTGCTGATCTCTAAAATCTCTGAAAATGTGTTCTACATTAATGAGCTGCTGCTTTTCAACCACTGGAGAACCACTGAATTTCTCTCCTTCCCAAATATAATTAAGCAATGAGGTATTTAAACATCTCAAGCTCTCCTTGAACACTTCCAGGGTAAACTGGTGAGTTAGCAGAAGTGGCTGGTGAGCAAATGGAAATCTGGCCCCACCACCATCTGACTGCTCTGAGGAGAGTCCTATCCATTACATTACTGAGCTGCAGACAGGAGGACGGTGAGCAACTATAAAACAAAGTCCTTCAGACTGCTGCTTTGAATAAACAGCTTTAAATTTTAGAAGTTTATGATATAGAAGGAAGTCATTTGGTTCACTGTAACTGAGCTGGCAGAAAAAGATCCATGATGCCTGATCCCACTTTCTAGCCCTTGGTCTGTAGTCTGGCAGTTTACAACAATTAAATGGAATGAGGGTTTTTGACTCCACCAGCTCACAGGGAGTTGCAGATCCCCATCTGTCATCTGCCATCTGCTCATCACTCACACACTCTTCCCACTAGTTCCCCTCCCCACCTCTCTCCCTTTATTCCATGCCCCACCGTCCTCTCCTGTAAAATTCCATCATCTTCAGCCCTGTGTCACTTCCAGCTATCACCTCCCAGCTTCTGACATCATTCCCGTCCTCATCTGCCTATCACCCCCCCTCACCTGTATCCACCTATCACCTGCCAGCTCTTGCTCCACCCCTTCCCTCCAACTTTTTATACTGGCCATCTCCCCTCTTTCTTTCCAGTCCAGATGAAGGGTCTCAACCTGAAACATCGACTGTCCATTTCCCTCCACAGATGTTGCCTGACCTGTTGAGTTCCTCCAGTGCTTTTGAGTTGCTCTAGATTCCAACATCTGCAGTCTCTTGTGTCCGCAAGTTGCAGATCCCCTCGGCTTTCTGGATGACAAACCTCCTGCCCATGGAAAGAATTGGTGCCAGCTTGGAAATATAAGAGATGATCTCCTCAAGAAAAACGTCACATTAGCACTGAGAAATGAGCCTGTAAATCAATTAATGCAATGTCAAGGGGAGATTAGAATAAATACATCTGAAGTGATTAAGTGACATTATTCATCATCAAGGTGCCTGTTGTTTGGATGCTTTGGATGTTGATATTGAAATGGATTGCATGTGGGGAATTTCAACTTGCACCCTTTGCCATATTAGGAAGGTAGCTAGCATGCTCAGTGCTTGTGCATACTCTACATTTAGAGAGAAGGCTGACTGTGTCATCAATTGTTGTCCGATGCTGATTTGGTGACAACCTTGTTAGATTGGACCTCAACTATGTTCCTAATACCATGTGTTAATCGCACATGTAGGATCTAACACTTAGCTGTAGGATGAACCCCTCCCTCTCTCCACAAACTGGGCTCGTTAAAGCAGCCATCAACTACTTGCAGGTTGGATCCTGATTGATCTACAGAGTGCTGGTTGGAGTAAGTTATCGATTAGTCTTTTTCCAGGCCTTGTGCCAATTTTTGTGATCAACAGAGAGTAGATTTGTAGAACAAAGAATAGTGCGTCTTGATCTAAATTTCAGCAGAGCAATGCTGCTCCCAGACCAAGGTGCTCTGGTGATCATTGCCCTTCCAGTGAATGAGGAGAGGGCACACAAATGTGACCAGTATACTGGGAGCAGGAAGGATAAGTGTTTAGTCAGCAGAGAGTTCAGGCCCAGCATCATCGTGTTTTTCATCTGAATTCCAGCATCTGCAGTTTCTCTAGAATTCTACACGTGCTTTGGACAGGACCAATGCAGTCGGAGGCTTCACTTCACTAAGAAGGTCCAAATAGAGATAAGCCACAGGATGCAGCCTCAATGAGAAATGCAGAGAATTCAGACCTGTAGCTGGTAGTATCACAAAGTCTATTGGATCTTTCTGGACCGCGGCAGGGAACATCTGAAACAATTTGCATCTCATGGTTGTATTTTGGAGATTACAGATGCTTTGTGCACCAAAAGATTAGAATTCATCTTCAATTCGGGGAGCAACAGGCAACATGAGGGTTCACCAGAGTCACCGGCTTCCCAATGGTGCAGGGGGCTATTGAAGGTATCGCAGGGGTGTACAGCAAACCCAAAGGCTTTCAGCCCTGGTTGCATGAGCCACTACAATGCTTGACACTTTCTCCAGAAGCAGGCATAATGCTTTGATTTTGTACCAGTCTGTGCTTCTGACAACTCATCAGGAGCTGCTCTCAGTCTGCACATTCTCAGTTCTGGTGCAGGATCTCGCCCTGAAACGTCGACCATTCTTTTCCCTCCACAGATGCTGCCTGATCCGCTGAGTTCCTCTAGCAGTTTGCTTTTTTTTCTCCCCTCTTCCCTGTTCATCTCTGTTCTCAACTCACCCCACTACGATGCTAAACATCTGTTGCAGCACTATGACAGAATACAATCCAACTCCATCAACTTTCCAAACCACATTGATGCACCCAACCATGACAAAATTCTCTCAGTGCCTTTCTTCTGAATGCCTCTTCCTGTCCCGGTGCTCCTGTGCATCATTCCTCCAGTGCTGCAGTATGCCTGGTGGAAGCTGAAGCTTTTCACTGGAGAGCACTGCTGATGCCCTCAGGCAGCTTTGGGTCTGAGAAGTCCGGCTTCAGACTGCACCCTCTCAGCATGAGCAGCAGCAGGCTAGCAGCAGTCTGATTTCAAGTGGCAGAGGTCAGAGACCCTACAAGAGCACTCTGATGTGCGCGGTGGCCTCTGCCTGTACTGAAACTTTGGGCATCAGACACTTATTGGGTGTGCAGTTCATGAAATGGCAACAACTTCATGCTGGAAAGCTTCAAGCTCTGAACAAGGCCATGTGTATGGTATGGCTATATGTAAACTCCTCCCGCTCCTTGAAAGTGCACACGTCCTTTCAGGAAAAGCTGTCAATGGATCACTGTATTGATCCATCCACCTCCAACGTGTGTAACCTCACCCTCTAGATAGTGAACCCTTGCTCAATCCTTTCCTCTACTCAGCCTGCAGGCCAAGTACAGGGTTCACCTCTATACTACAGTAAGCAGAGAGTCCGCACCTGAGCTGCCTGTTTCAGATCAAATGACAGTGTGGCGTCTTGCTGCTGGGTATTTTTAAGTAGCAAGGCACAAGGGTAGGGTCATGGTAAGGGGAAGCGGGAGGCAGATGTGACAGCTGCACGCTTACTCCATCTGCAGCTTGTAAATCAGAAGAGATTGTAAGATGTCAGGGACGTGGAATATGAGATGGAGGATTACGTGTGAGCATACCATCAACTTTGGTGGTCTCAGTCCTGCCACAGACTCCTCTATGTCAACCGTAGTTACAGCTGGAGGTGTAAAGCATTATCACTGCACATGTGCCTCGTCGGATTGCTGCTGTTGGCTTTGGTTCCATCTCAAGCAAGTTGCATATTAATGACCATCCTGCAATGTGTTTGGGTAATATACTTATCACTGTTGACTAGTTTGGAGTGAGTTCAAGCTCTGAAATGTGATTGTGAGGCATGGAATAGTGGCAAGTGCAAGATGACCATATCCCAGTCCTCTGTGATAAGAGATTGTTGGTAAGCGGGTAAAGGGGGTCCAAACAATGGTTAGAAGAGCAGCTGAAGAGATACGGCTTTTGCAGATTCATTCACTAGCCTTGGCCATGTGTATGAACTTTTTGTAGCACTACAGCTACGTCCTTGGAGTTTGATGTGTGGCATTGTCTGCAACTGCTTGTTTTCTCCCACTCCTATTGTAAGCTGTGCTGGGGCCTCTCAGCCCCCTGTGGGTAGAGAAACTCTTCTATCTTCCCCATCTCAGCTACCTCATCCAGCATTGCTGCCTCGGGAAATCTGGTTGTCCAGCCTCCCCTGAATAACAAACAGGGAACATGAATTCCATGTGTGGCCTGTGCAGGCCTGAATGAGTGATTTAATCTTGCCACATGATCCCACCACTTGATTTCCACCACTATCCAATTTAACCCACAATACTCTTGACCAAGCTGATAATTTAGTTTGCATGCATTCAAACAATAATTTGGTCCCAATCATTGAAAAGTATTGAGATACTATTCAAATGCTGGATTTTAAATCATCTATGCTTAACAAAGAAGTGTTTTATTGGGCTGATTTCAAAATACAGCTAGATCAAAGAGAAGCATTTCTTTTCTTGTTTTATTTTTCAAGGGGGAGGTACCAGTACAGCCTAATTGCCTTTCTTGCATTTTGGAATATTCTTGTGTAAAAAAAAGTGCTCAACCTATATAACGTTTAGGAGTTACTTGGTTTGATTAATAACTGTTCCTTTTGGAAATGATTAGCAAATCTTGGCTGCATTTGCTATGAGTTATTTTGAAGATGAAATCTATTTAACTTTTCTCTTTCCAATTTTTCTGCTCATCGTGCATTTGCTGGAACTCTATGGTACATAGGTTGGAGTCTTCAAGGTATTCCACTCTACATGGGCCACAAAGAAAACATTTACTAACTCAGGACTGGGAGCAGAGTGTGACATATTATGGAATCAGTCATGTCATGTTTTTGGATTTATAGCTGATATTGCACAAGTCCCATTTGGGTGGTTTGAGATGGGCCCAAAATTTAGCATTGGACATCTTTTCAACAATTTGCTTCTGGTTTGCTTCTCGTACACTGCTTCTTGTATGTTTATGTTGTAATTTACAAGAAAATTACCATTCGTCAAATTGTTGTGTGCCCCATTTAACAAAGAGAGATTTGGAGCCAACTAATAAGAACAAACTTCCAACAAGTTACATTCTATGTGAAAATTTTGGATTTAAAAGTTTGATCTGCTTGTGGTGACCCAACTTTGGCAGTGGACTAAAACCACTCATAGCCTTGACAATCCCCATCTCTATAACCTTCTACAACTGACCAAGAATTCTGTGTTTCTCTGTTCTGACATCTCGCTCAACCCCAGTTTCCTTTCGCCCTCCATTGACAAGGCCCTAAATTCTGAAATGCTCTCTCTAAGCCTTACTGTCTCTCTACTTCTTATTCTTTCTTTAAGAAGCAGCTTAGAAAATAATCTCCTTGACCAAGCCCCAGTCCCCTGTCCTGTTATCTCCCATTCTCACTCAGTGTCAGATTTCATTCCATCACCATTCTGTAAAGTCCTTTTGGATATTTACTGCATTGAAGGTACAATATAAATGTAAATTTTTGTCATCAATAGTTAGATGCTTTATTTTTCTGTCTGGTTTTGATAATGATGTTGTTAATCAATGCTCATTAAAGAAGCCACACAGTTGAAATTACTGAAAATAAAGACCAGGTAATTTCAGGCACATCTGACCAATCCAATTTGGCCATTTCATACTAATGAGATGAGTTGGAAATCCCCCACCATGAAAACTTGTTAGCTGAATGCATAAAAATTTGGTTATTCGTGAGAAAGATATCAGACAGTTGTAAAACTTCAACTAATTTGTTAATATCCAGATGTCACCCTGCAATGCCATCTCTCTTCCCCAAGTTGCTAAGTTACTTGTGGTGTACCCTCTTATTCCACCCTCCTTATCCAAAAACACCACATCCATTTCCACATTTACACTGATGACAGCCAGCTCCATCTCAGGCCCACTTCTCTCTCCCTTCTCTTGTCTCTATCACATCAGACTGATGAATGAGCAGACAATTCCAACAATTAAGTACTGGGAAGGCCAAATCCATTATCATTGGTTCAGGTTCTTGGATCCCTGGTCCATTCTCCTCCCAACTGCAAAAGGACACAACAGAATGTTCATAAGCTTGATCTTATATTTGACCCTGAGGTGACTTCCCAAAGAAATTGCTCCATCACTAACACCACCTATTTCACCTCCTTGATATCACCCAATGCACATAATATTCATCTGTGGCAGAAACCTTCATCAAAATCTTCGTTACCTCTTGCACTTGATTATTCCAATCCATTCCCAGCAAGCATGCCATCTTTCACTCTCCATAAGGTCACCCAAAATTTTTCTGCCTGTGTACATCCAAATCCCAATAACTCATCAACCGGTGTCCATTGGCTCCAAGTATGGCGATAACTAGATTTTTTTAATAAACTCACAATCCTGTTTTCAGTACTGGCCATGGCCTTGTCAGTCCCCACAGTTGCTAAAACCTCCAGTCTTAAAAACCTCTGAGATATCTGCATTCTTCCATTTCTAGCCGTTTGAGAACTACTGATTTAAATCTCTATGTCATTGACCGCTGTGCCTTCAATTACTAGGGCACCAAGCTCTGAAATTCTCTCCCTAAGCTGTTCTGTGTCATTTAACCTCTTTCCTCCATTAAGACTCTCATTAGAAACTACTTTCTTTCATGATGCATTTGGTAATTTTGCTCTTGTGATGCACCTTGGAACATCTTACTATGGTACAGTTGTTATAGTAATACAAGTTGTTCTCAGTCAACGTCAATGTACTTTACTCCTAATAAACACATCACATAAAGGTAACACACCAACAAGCTGTTTCATAAGGCACAACTGTTTATGTTAAAACAGGAGCTGCATATTCACCATTATTTAAATAAAAGCATGGCCTACTAATTGAAAACTGTTAGTCATTATTAAACTCTATTTTTATGGAATAAACAAGAGTGAAAGACATGATTGAAAATGCAAGTTAATATTTGTGAATCCATTCATGTCCAGAGGAGTCATAAAAACAGTAAATGCTGAAAACACCCAGCAGTTCTTGAAATATTAACTCAGTTTCTCTTTTCACAGAAGTTGCCTGCTTGCTGAGTGTTTCCAGCATTTTCCGTTTTATTTTAGATTTCCAGCATCTGCAGTTTTTGAGTACTTCTCTTATTTGAACGTGCATGGTTCAACAAATCCTGGACATCTCGCCAGTTCCAATTACAACCCAGAATAGAACGTAATATCAAAATGTTTGGAAAGCAGGAATTCCATGCTCCACCATCCTCTCCTATCGGATTCCATAACCTTCAGCCCTTTGTCGCCTCCACCTGTCACCTCTATTGCTAGTTCCACCCGTCCCCCCCCCTCCATCTGCCTATCACTGCTCCTCGCTTGGCTCCACCTATCGCTTGCTAGCTCTTGCTCCACCCTTTCCCTTCACCTTTTTATACTGGCTATCTCCCCTCCATCTTTCAGTCCAGATGAAGGGTCTCGACCCGAAATGTCAACTGTTCATTTCCCTCCATAGACGCTGCCTGACCTGCTGAATTCCTCCAGCATCTTTGTTGCTCCAGAAAATGTCTGGCTCTGGGGATACAGCACAACTGGCCGATCCTCTTGAAGTCTCCTATGGCACGTGGAAGAACTCTGTGACATGAGGAGTCAGTGTTATCGTCATCAGGAGCAAAGTGTGGATGTTGCTGCTTGACAAAAGGTAACATCTATCCCAATTGTTGTAACTTAGTCCATCTCCACACGCTCCTTCCATCCCCATCTTTAACCCTCCATTATGTCTCACCATTGGCAGGCAGTTTCCAGTCACTCACGTCCAACTTTGCAATTGCCAAACCTTTCAGTGTCTCTTCCTCCAATAAAACATTCCTTTTATCTATTCAATTTAGAAAGAGTAGAAGATTAGGTTTATATCCACTGAGTTTAAAAGAATGAGTGGTGACTCATTAAGATGTTCATTAGGGAAACTGGGAGAATGGAAGCAGGGTAGGAGGAGACGTAGCTGTGAGAGTCCATGGGGCTTGTAATGAATACTGGTCATTGACCTATCCTCTGGGATGGAGATAGAGAAGTCAAGAAAAGGAAGGGAGGAGTCAGATATGGACCATGTGAAAGTGAGAGCAGGGTGAGACCAGGTCGCAGTCTTTCTGGGCTTGAAACGTTCCTATCCTGAAGACTCAGCCTCAAATCATCATCTTCATGGAAGCATTAGACAAGCACTTGGAGTTAGACAGCTGGATTATAGAATGTTTTGTCAAATTAATCATGATTACCCATTTTTCATGATTTTTGCTAACAAATTTGATTTCATTAAATACATACAGATCTGCTTGCTCCCACGTTTTGAGTCAGTAATTTTATTCTTAACTGAAAATGGCACTTAGCATATTTTTGGGAAAAAAGATGAATCATTAGCACTCTATTTTATTGCTGTGTGTGAATCCTGTGGTGGTTCTAGCAGTCTAGAGATTGAGTGTTCAGCACCCAACATACAAAGCTGGGAAACCGAATCCTGGGAGAGATGAAAGTATCCTTTATACAGAACCTTGTAATGATCTGCAGTGGGTGAAGGCAGATTTGAGGTTGCTATCAAAAGGCAATTAGATATGTCCTGAAAAAGATAAAATTTACAGGACCATGGGACTAATAGGAGATTGCAATGTTAGCATTAATTTCGCAAGGACTGGAATATAGAAGCAAGGACGTACTACCGAGGCTTTGTAAGGCATTGGTCAGACCACGTTTGGAATATTGTGAGCAATTTTGGGCCCCGTATCTAAGGAAGGATGTGCTGGCCCTGGAGAGGGTCCAGAGGAGGTTCGCAAGAATGATCGCATGAATGAAAGCCTTAGCATATGAGGAGAGTTTGATGTCTCTGGGTCTGTGCTCAATGGAGTTCAGGAGGATGAGGGGGGATCTCATTGAAACCCATCGGATACTGAAAGGTCTGGATAAAGTGGATGTGGGGAGGATGTTTCCAATAGTAGGAGAGTTTAGGATCCGAGGGCACAGCCTCAGAATAAAGGGACGTCCCTTTAAAACTGAGATGAGGAGGAATTCCTTCAGCCAGAAGGTGGTGAACCTTTGGAATTAGTTGCCACAGAGGGCTGTGGAGGCCAAGTTATTGGGTGTATTTAAGGCAGAGGTTGATAGGTTCTTGATTGGTAAGTGGGTTAAGGGTTACAGGGAGAAGGCTGGAGAATGAGGATGAAAAACATCAGCTATGATTAAATGGCAGAGCAGACTCAATGGGCCGAATGGCCTAATTCTGCCCCTATATCTTATGGACTTATGGAGTTCTCTTTCAATGAGCTAGTACAGGCAAAATGGGTTGAAAGGCCTTCTGTACAGTGGCATTCTGTGATTCTATCGAGATGCTGTGCGTAGGGAGTTTTCATGTTCTCTCTGTGACAGTGTAGATTTCCCTTGGCTTCCTCCCCCATCCCAAAAACATATGGGTTGGTAGGACAATTGGCTAATATAAATTGCCCCGAGTGTAGGTGGGAAGTAGAATTTGATGGGAATGGAGGCAGAACAGGCTATAGGGGAAATCAGCATAAGATGGGATTGCTGTGAGAGCTGGCATATACTCGATGGTCTGAACGGCCTCTCTCCCTGTCAAAGGAAGTATGGGTTAGGGAGATAGCGGGATCAATTTTAATTCTGTGTACTGTCAGAAAACATGCAGATTAATTGCCAGCTATGAACTACTCCAACTCTTCCACATCACTAAAATTAACTTTGTGACTTCTGTGGGTGGATAAAGTGACTCCCCAAAGCACGATGAGCTGAATAGCTTCTCACTGTGGTGTGTGCTTCAACAGTTGGAAGGGCCACAACGTACAAGGTCGGTTACTTACCCCTGATCCAGCGTTCATGTTCAGTTATGTCAGTCACCTGGCATTGGCAGAGATACAGAGTCATGGAGTCAAAGCACAGAAATAGGCCCTTCTGCCCACCAAGTCTCTGCTGCCCATCAAACACCATTTACATTAGAGTCAGAGTAATAAAACATGGAAGCAGGCCCTTCATCCTAACTCGTCCATGCCGACCATGGTGCCCACCAAGCTAGTCCCATCTGCCTGCGTTTGGCCCATATCCCTCTAAACCCCTCCTATCCATGTACTTCTCCAAATGTCTTTTAAATGTTATTGTACCTGCCTCAACCACTTCCTCTGGCAGCTCATTCCATATACGCACTACCCTCTGTGTGAGGAAGTTGCCCTTCAGGTCCCTTTATTACATTTCCCCTCTCAACTTAAACCTATGCCCTCTAGTTTTTAGTTCCCCTTCCCTGGGAAAAAGACTGTGTGCATTCACCTGATCTGTGCCCCTCATTATACACATCTGTAAGGTCACTCTTGTTGGCGCCGGAAACGTGGCGACACTTGCGGGCTGCCCCCAGAACTCTACGCAAAAGGATGTATTTCACTATGTGTTTCGATGTACATGTGACTAATAAAGATCTGATCTGATCTGATCTGATCTTATCTTGTCTTATCTTATCAAAGGAATGAAGTCCTAGCCTGCCCAACCTCTCCCTATAACTCAGGCCCTGGAGTCCTGGTAGCATTCTTGTAAATCTTCTCACTCTTTCCAGTTTAATAATGTCTCTCCTATAACAGAGTAACCAAAACTGTACTCCAATTGCAGTCTCACCAACGGCTTGTACAACTGCAACATAACATGCCAACTCCTATAATCAATGCCCTGACTGAAGAAGGCCAGCGTGCCAAACACTTTCTTCACCACCCTGTCTACCTGTGTGATGCCACTTTTAGTACCTGTACTCCTAGGTCCCTCTGTTCCACTCATCCTACTCTAATCCCATTTTACTTTCCCTGCATTCCCTTGCACAGCTACTACAAGCTAGAGGCAATTTATAGTAGCTCATTAACCTACCTACCCCACATCTATGGAATGTGGGAGGAAACCAGAGCACTTGGAGGAAGCCCATGCAGTCACAGTGGGAACATCAGGATTGAACCTTAAGAGCTGAGAGGCAGCAGCTCCACTTGCTGCACCTTTGTGCTGCCCCATCTGCACCACTGTGGTGCCATTAAGTGAAGCAATCGCAGCACAGGAGGAAGTGGGCTAGGAAGAAGTGCTGAGCAAAATACTTCATGCACTGGACCTGCCTGGTTGACTGCAGAACTGCAGAAGGAGAACGATTAGGTCCAGAGGGACACATTTTGTGGAAGGATGTGTTTGTGACTTTGAATGTCACTGCATAAAGTTTAAGACTCCTTTACAGAGCAGAACAAAGTTTAAAATTCCCACAGAGTAGCCACAGTGAGCAATCTGCTCCTTCTGGCCCTTCCCTGCTGCCCCTTTAAACACACTGCGCTTCTCCATTCATTAACCAGTGTGTGCCAGAGGTGGAAATGGTATCTGACAAAGGGGAGTGGAGGCTCCTCAGCTGCTAATGCCACAGCACCTCCGGAGAGCTGCTCCAGATGGAATGACGAATGCCTCGGGGGGAGCGGGAAATGTCGAGAGGTATGCCAGGAGGTCAGGGGCAGATGGGATAGGATTATGGGAAAGTTCACTGCCTTCCAGTGAAAAAGTTTTGACAGAATGTATTGCTGTGTGAAGCAGGTGGTGGCACCAAAAATATCTGCATTTACGTCCCTGGCCAGAGAGGCCACTGATCCCAAACAGTTTAACTGGTGGTTTCAGGTACTGCACAACTGTTTGGAATTTTATTTCCAGCAGCTTTGGGCTAATTTCGCTGAAGCTACAAGATATAATTGGTATAATCAGTTCTTCACTACTGTTGTTCAGCGAGCACTCAGAGCTAGGATCCTGCACAGAACAGTGACTTAACCTTTCCTTTATTTGTTTCTCCACTCTCCTGTGGCAGTTCTACCCAGTTGGCTCAGACAAAGGGCAAAGCTGCTCATGCAGCCTACAAAAGAGTCCTGCCAAAGCGAGAACCCCAGAATGGAGACTCAAGAGTGGATGAACTTAGGGCTTAGATAGCTATGTGGGACTGGGACATCATAGCCATTACGGAAATGTGGCTAAGGGAGGAACAGGACTGGAGCTTAATGTTCCGAGGTACAGGTGCTTGAGGCGGGATAAAGGTGGAGGAAAGAGAGGAGGGGGAGTTGCATTTATGATTAAGGGGAACGTCACAGCAGTAGTCAGAGATGAGGTTACTGAAGGATCATCCAATTAGGCTTTATGGGTGGAGCTGAGAAATAAGGAGGGGGATGATCACATTGTTGGGATTGTACTATAGGCCCCCAAATAGTCAATAGGAATTAAAGAAACAAATATGCAGGGAAATTGTGCATAGTTGTAAGAATAATAGGGTTGTCATTGCAGGGGATTTTAACTTTCCTAACATAGACTGGGACTGCCATACTGTTAAGGGCTTAGATGGGGTGGAATTTGTTAAGTGCATTCAGGAAGCTTTCCTTGGGTAATATACAGAGGGCCCTATTAGGGAGAGGGCAAAGCTCAACCTACTCTTGGGTAATAGGGCAAGGCAAGTGACAGTGGGGGAGCACTTTTGGACCAGTGACTGTACTTCTATTAGGTTCAAGTTCTAAACTGGGGCAAGGCAAATTTTGATACAATGAGACAGGAGCTTGCAAAGGTTGATTGGAGTAGATTGTTTGTGGGCAAAGGGATCACAGGCAAGTGGGAGGATTTTAAAGGTGAGATAATGAGAGCTCAAGATCTGCATGTTCCCGTTAGAGTGAAGGGCAAGGCTGATAGGAGCAGCAAACCCTGGATGATGAGGAGAAGGCAAGGGTCAGGTACAGGCAGCTGGGATTAAGTGAATCCCTGGAGGAGTATAAAGGATGCAGAAGTTTACTTAAGAAGTAAATCAGGAGGGCAAAAAGGGGGCACGAGAAGTTTGGCAGAGAAGATTAAGGAAAATCCAAAGAAATTTTATAATTGTTTTAAGGGAGAAAGAGTAACTGGAGAGAGAAGAGGGCCCCTCAAAGACCAAAGGGGGCATCTTTGTGTGGAGCCTCAGGAGAGGGGTGAGGTCCTTAATGAGTATTTCTCCTCTGTTCTTACTGTGGAGAAAGACATGAAGACTTCGGAACTAGGAAAAGTAAATGGTGAGAGTCTGCATTACAGTAGAGGAGGTGCTGGATGTCTTAAAAGGTATGAAGGTTGACAAACCTCCAGAGCCTGATCAAGTATATCCAAGAACACTGTGGGAGGCTATAGAAGAAATTAAGAGAGCCCTGGCTGAGATATTTGCATCAACGTTAGCCACGGGTAAGGTGCCGATAGACTGGAGGGTTGTGAATATTGTGCTTTTATTTAAGAAGGGTGGCAAAGAAAAACCTGGGGACGATAGGCCAGTAAGTCTAACATCTGTGGTAGATAAGTTACCAGAGAGGTTTCCGAGGCATAAGATATACGTATATCGGGAAAGACAGAGGTTGATTAGGGGTAGGCAGCATGGCTTTGTGCATGGGAGATCATGTCTTATGAACTTGAGGTTTTTTTATGAAGTGACCAAGAAAGTTGATGAGGGCAGGGCAGTAGATGTGGTTTATATGGATTTCAGTAAAGCCTTTGATAAGGTTCCACATGGTAGGCTGCTCTGGAAGGTTAGATCGCATGGAATCCGGGGAGAGCTGGCTAATTGAATACACAGCAGAGGGTGATGGTGGAAGGTGGTTTCTCGGACAGGAGGCCCGTGTCTAGTGATGTGCCTCAGGGGTTAGTGCTAGGCTCACTGCTATTTGTCATCTATATCAATGATTTGGATGAGAATGTACAAGGCATGGTTAGGAAGTTTCCAGATGACACTAAAATAGGTGGTGTAGTGGAAAATGAAGAAGGTCATCAAAAATTACAGGGGGATCTTGATGAGCTGAGTAAGTGGGCCAAGGAATGGCAAATGGAGTTTAATTCGGATAAGTGTGAGGTGTTGCATTTTGGTAAGTCAAATCCAGGTAGGACTTTCACAGTGAACAGCAGGGCCCTGGGGAGTGTTGTAGAACAGAGGGACCTTGAAGTACAAGTACATGGTTCACTGAAAGTGGAGTCACAGATAGAGTGGTGAAGAAGGCTTATGGCACGCTGGCCTTCATAAGTCAGGGCATTGAGGATAGAAGTTGGGAGGTCATGGTGCGGTTGTACAGGACGCTGGTGAGGCCGCACTTGGAGTATTGTGTTCAGTTTTGGTTGCCCTCCTTTAGGAAGGATGTTATTAAACTGGAAAGAGTGCAGAAAAGATTTACAAGGATGCTGCCAGTACTTGAGGGACTGAGTTATAGGGAGAGGTTGGACAGGCTGGGACTTTATTACTTAGAGCATCAGAGACTGTGAGGTGATCTTATAGAGGTGTATAAAATCATGAGGGGCATAGATAGGGTGAATGTATTCAGTCTTTTTCACAGAGTTGGGGAATCAAGAACTAGAGGGCGTAGGTTTAAGGTAAGAGGAGAAAGATTTAAGAGGAACTTGAGGGGCAACTTTTTTTTTTACACAAAGGGTGGTATCCATGTGGAATGAGCTACCAGAGGAAGCGGCTGAGACAGGTACAATAACAATTTTTAAAATACAGTTGGACAGGTACATGAATTGGAAAGGATTGAGAAGGTTATGTACCAAACACTCGCAAATGGGACTAGCTTGGATGGGACATCTTGGTTGGCATGGACCAGTTGGGCCGAAGGGCCTGTTTTTGTGCTATATAACTCTATGACTCTATGACAAGAGACTGCAGATGCTCGAATCTGGAACAACAAACAATCTGCTAGAGGAACTCAGTAGGTCAAGCAGCATCTGGGGGGAAGGAATTGTTGACGTTTTGGGTCGAAACCCTGCGTCAGATCCCAGACTCATTTGCTAAGTCCATTACAGATCACTAAGCATCAGTTACAACCAGAGCCCTCGGCCATCACCTCTGTCAAGCATCAGAATAAGTTAAGGAGGGACCAAAGAGCCACAGCTATTATAAGAATCACTTGCCGTAAATATATTGATCTTCAGTAAATCTACTTATTAATGGGAAGTTTTCTGCCCTGTGGCTAGTTTATTTTTCAGTTGGGACATTGCTTGGAGGTTACTTTGCAATGGGAGAGTGGATTCAATGCCTACTTGCAGAATCATTAGGCCGCCTTAGGCAGATCTTTTTTGAGACAACCTCAGGAGAGCATTGTGGTCAACAAGGAAATTTACTGTGCGTTTTTTCTCTTATTTTATGCAACCTCTGTACCTCTTTCATTTCTTCCTCCTCATTTTCTGCCCATGAACTCACATCCTGGCTTCAAACCTATTCTATAAACTTTGATCATGTGCTACCTTACCATACAGGGCAAAATTCTTGGAACACCAACATTACCTTCATTATCCTTCCATCTGCATCCAAGCACCACCTTGAATATGGGAGCAGCTTCTACCAGGATTGCTGGAATCTTAAGACCGGTGGATCCTGCAGATGTTTTTCTGTACCCCGAATTTCTGACTCCTACTTCAGCCCTACATCACTTTGTACAAAGAAAATCTTTAAATTCCGTGTCCAGTATTTTCAATTTGAATTAGGAATCTGAAGGTCTTTATATTTCTCTGTTACTGAATGATTATGCTTGGGTTATTTCTACACATGTGCAGCCACTCAGAATGAGACTAGTGTCGACTTCTTTAAAAGTATTAAAAGCTAGTTCTGTACCACAATCAGATTTGATTATTGTCAATGTATTATTTTTAATTAATACCTGGTTACCTGATACTCATGTATATTTGACTCAGTTGCCCAGTTCTTGTTGAAATACTGTGCATTGTCAAACGTCAATACTGTTATTTTTGTAATGGGTTTATTGTTTCAAATGAAGCATTGGAATTTTCCTGAGGTATCCAGGGACATGTTTGAAGGAAAGTGTTCATTAAAATACATAACAGGCTCTCCTGCAGGTAGTAACCTGGTGAGCTCCAATGGTTACCTAATTAACACCAGAAGATTGGAATCTGTCATCAAGAGAAATTGCAACTAATTTTGTAGAGTTGAATATTAACACATTGCCATAGATGAGTGCCATATGCAAATTTTTTACTTCCTTGTTTAATGTTTAGTGGAAATTTGAAATGCTATAATGTGTAGGGGAAATTATTATAGCCAACATTCCAAATGTACAAATTTAAAACAATGTAATCAAAACTCAACAGCATTGTATATGTATAATAGGATAAAGGTTATGAGAAATTTATTATTCAAAACATCCAATTTTCATGAAATCAGTATATTCCAAAAACAGCCAATGATTAAAATAATCTTTGGTAACACAGCTGGTTGTTTTGGAGATGTCCCTGTATTGTAATTTTTTCAAACATCTGGCTTTTACTGTACATTGTGAATAGGGAGACACATGGTCTTTATTTCTGGATTGCAGGCAGACACTAAAGTAATGGGGACTGTGATTTTTTTTGAGAACACTAACTACTGCTATTTTCGTGCTTGGAGGCAAAATTAAATTGAAAGCTAAAGGACTTGCTGCCAAAGGAATTCCGTTCTCACAGAACAGGTTTTTCTTATTTGAGGAAACAACTTTGATGCTTATTATTATACTGCGTCAATTAATTCTGCAAGGGTTCAGTTTCATTGGTTTGTGTTTCTGAGGAATAATGTGTCTGTGAAAGAAATGTTCTACAAATGGTTCCTATTTTTTTTCTATGTGACTTACATTAATAAGAACTTCAATCAAGTGTATGGTGTCATAAACCTTTAGTTGTTATTATGCCATAACTCCAATTCATTACAGTGGAGCTAGTTATTCTTTTACTTGATTAAGGAGTAATTAAATGCCAGCCTTCCATTCCTGAAAACCAGATGCAGAGGTTTTGGTTAGAAACTGCAAGGTAATCCTGCAGCTTAATTTCTCTGCTATACTTGAGTCCTGGCCAAGGAGTGTACGAATACATAACCCAGCTGGCACAAGGATGCTGGTGTGAATCTGTCAACTACACAGACAGGCTGGGAATTTTCTTTTTCCAAAACCTGTGTTTTTAAATACGTGAGAAAACTGAGGCATACCTGAAACATAATTTTTAAATTTACACTTTTAGAATTAACAGCAATTTAAAACATTCTCATTTACATTGTGCTTTACATTGAAAGCAGCAAAATAGGATGAAGGAAAGTCAGTTTTTGACTGGAAATCAGACAATTATCTCACAAAGGTAATTGGTTGGGTTTTAAGTTCAAATGGATCTGATAATACACAGGAAAGCAAGAAGTATTGTAAGTGCAGCAAGTCTATCAATGGCATTTTAACCCAATCACTGCATTAACACATCATTTCCTGGTGTCCTGACAGATTAGCTTCAGTATTTAAACTCAATTTCAACTCCATTATTTTAAAGGACTTTTCAAATATGAAATTTAGTGCAACTGGGACTACCATGGAGAGACAGAGTGCTACTTTACCGGAGCAGAGGCAGGTAAAGGCTGAGCCTTATTATAGTGACAATCGCTGGATATGATGCTGATGTCGTAAGGCTTCACAACAGGATACAGGTCTTTGCTGATGGCTAGATTTTGTTGCTGGTGAAACAATAAAGGCATGGCTGATATTCAGGGATATTTATAAACTATTAAAATTGCTGTAAATAATTTAAAACATTTAAATTATGTGAAAAATTGAATAAAATGCATTAATTAAAACCATTAGAACACAAAGAAACAATGCATACGTTAAAGTAAAAATGAAACTAAAATAAAAGTGACAAATAAATAAATTAACTTCCCTCTTGCCTGCTGCTCTTCAGGCCAGATGGAGACTCCATTCACAGGGGCTGATCTGACCGGAGTAAGACCACAGAGGTGATTTCAAATGGGGTCATATGACCCAGCAGAGTGTCATCTGCACCAGCATCCATCACTCAGTAATTCCCAGAGATTTACTTGGGAATGGCTGAACAAAATGGTTTCCTTTGGAACCACAAGGCCACCAACAGTCAACATGAGTGACCCATTATTTTTAAAAATCCATGAGATCATGCACAAAATTTTGCTATGCTGTTAAGTAGACCAATCAGGTATAACAAATGGCTTCACAGTTACACTAGCTGCCTCCAATAAATTACGGACTGTAATCTCACACAGGAGCAATGTTTGAACTCATTCATTGTCACACAAATAAAGAATTTATTATATATCAGTGATAGGATAACATGGTTTTCTTCTGCAATATTTTTTACCATCAAGTTTTGTTTCTGTGATCTCAATGTAGAAACAATTTCTAGAAGCTTCCATCAGAATGGCCAGCAATTTACTGAGACTGTTGTATAATCTGGACTTGCCTTTTGTGATTGTGATGTGAAAAAACATTGCTAAATAAGGAAAGCCTACAAAATTGAAGTGCTCACTCTGCCTATGTGAACCAAGACAACCACACCAATGCTTTCTGAGCTGGCCTCATATTCTGTATGGTCACGGAACTTCCACCATCCACATGGAACAAGTAAGGAATGTGATGGAATATTGTCTGGAATTGTTGGACAAGATGAAAAACACTATGATGCTGGAGGAACTCAGCAGGCCAGGCAGCATCCGTGGAGCAAAGCAGGTGGTCAACATTTTGGGTCAGAACCCTTCTTCAGGACTGAAGATAGCAAAAGGGGAAGCCCAATATATAGGAGGGAAAAGCAGAGCAGTGATGGGTGGACAAGGGAGGGGAGGTGGGGTGGGCATAAGGTGGTGATAGGTAGAAGCAGGTAAGAGATAGTGATAGGGAGGTGCAGGGGAACAGGGGAGAGCAGATCCACCGGGGGTGGGTCAAAGGTAAGGAGAGAAAAGGGGGGGGGGTGGAAAAAAGGGAGATAGGCTAGGAAAGGGAAGAAAAGAAGAGGCACGGTTGGGGGAGATGTGGGGGGAGAGGGGATTACGTAAAGTGGGAGAATTCAATGTTCATGCCATTAGACTGCAGGGTTCTAAGTCGGAAAATGAGGTGCTGTTCCTTCAGTTTGCACTTGGAGTTCTCCTGGCAGTGGATCTTAAGAGAGAGATGACAAAAATCAGCAGATTACAAAAATGTTTTCACTGTCAAATGAGCCTTTTAAACACAGATCCACTAAAACTTTAGAAAGAGTCCTCATTTACTGACTCAGAACTGAAGAAACATGTTCCCAAAGCTTTACTCTTATCTCCACTAATGTTTATTGATCTGACAGGTGACACAAATGGAAGCACAAAGCAACATCCCGACCCAGAATATGTCTGTAGAAAATCATCTTGCCTCCAATGGACACATTAAACAGATCTAAGTCCATTCAATTACTTTATTCCTTATTATTTTTACATCTAGCATTATAAATAACCTTCCTTTCATTTCAATAACATTACAGTCCTCTTTTGCAGGTCTTTTAAATGAATATAACATTACAGACAGGTGCATAGAAAAAAATCAATGTGAGATTATTTCTTGATCTCCATTTATAGCAACATTAAATATATCAATGAATATGAGCACTGCATTGGCCAAACAATTTCATCTTACTTAGAAGATATTATTTTCCCCCAAGTAATCAAAGTCTAAAGATCCTTTAATCATCACTTGGGGGAGTTTTTCCTCCACACTGAATAATCTGAGTCACCTGTACTCAGGAACACTGGACTGCTTGATTTATTTGAGTCTATTATATGGGCATAATACATTGCATAGCCAAGGTCAGTTCTACCCAGGTACACTTAGTGCTTTTGGCCATTGGCACCGTTATACTGCATGTTCTGAGTCATCTCAGATCAAGAACACTGGATAGCCAGGGCCACCTATGCTCAGATACAACCAGGGACAGCCTTGACCAGGTACGCTGAATGACATGGACAAAGATTGCCCATGTACACTGGTTGCCTGACCATCACCACCCTGGTACACTGGGTGGCCAGGGCCACCTCTGCCCTGGTACATCAAATGGCCAGGGACATTTCTACCCAGCTATTCTGGATGGTCAGGGACATTTTTGTCCTGGTACACTGGATGGCTCGGACTACTACCTCTGACTTGGTCCATCGGCTAGTCAGAGATACTTTTTCCCTGGTACATTGGATGGCAAGGACCATTGCTACTTGGCTCCACTTGATGGCCAGGAACAGGCTGCCCTGGTACACTAGATATCCAGGCCCATCACTATCCAGATGCATGATGGCAGGCTGACCTTTGTTCTGATACACTGGGTGACCAGGTCACTTCTCTCCAGGTACACTGGATGTCCAGGGCCTCCTCTACACACGAGTTAAGCTGGGCTATTTTTGTTTAGGTAAACTGAATGATCTAAGTCACTGTTACAAGAACCTGCATCACATCTGGCCAGGCACACTGGATGATCTGAATACATGATTATTGGAAAATAGGACGGGTTCAAGTGCCTGTTTTTTTTTGAAGAAACCACTTGATTCTCTGATTTAAATTAGTGAAGGAAAATTAAGTAGATTCCTTTTTGGCATGCACTCTGACCTGACCAATATTCCAAGATGCAGTGACCCTGAACTTGGCTATAGACACAGAAAATTCGCATCTATTTTTTATTTATAGGTGAATGAAACATGTTTTCTACATTACAAGCCTTCAAGAACATGTAATTTATTACAATGCAAAGAAAAATTATTTATTTTTCAGCATAACAAGCTCCAAATAAAAGACTGAAGGTGATCTATGAAATACTTTAAAGGAAATCCTTGCAGTCTGGTATCTCCAGGGTGTGTGGCTTAGTATGTTTGTCCGCAATTACTGGAGCTGGCTTGGACCCAACACTTGTTACTGGGCAGATACCATCCAGCAGAGGTCTGTCTCTAATTATGTTATTTACAGGAATAGAAAGAATACATTGCAAAAGTTTAAAGGCAAGTGTTTCCATTTGCCACATACCCTTAAATTTGTTTTTGCAGCTTTGTTCCTTAACAGAAAACATTGGGGGCAATTTTCCTCCACTCTGGCCCATTCTCATCACAAATAGGGCAGAAGGAAGATAAAAATTGCCAACTTACCATCGGAGACCCACCTGAATGTGATTTTCAAGTGATCTTGCTGAAAACAGGCAGGGTGTTAAGAATACGTTGATATCCCAGAAAATATTAGAGTGAAGTAATGTTGTCACCATTGATTCCCTAAAACACAGGTTGAAACTGCTAGGCTACAATAGATATTATTTTAAAGATTATCAATCCATTTAAAGGATAAGAATAAGATCAAAAGCAGAGACTGCAATGAAATTCATGGCACCATATACATGAAATTAGCACACAGGGACAAATTTCTGTCAACAGATTTATAAACCAGTGATATAAATGTAGTCAATGGTAAATGGGGTTGGTGGTTCGCAGAGGGCAAGGGACTGGGTGGTGGTGGCATAGTGTTTGATTCCTTGATGCCTTGAGTTGGGGTTGTGTTGAGGATACCAATGGTGGCGGTGGCGGTGGAAAGCCTCTGAATTTTCTGCATTATGTTTGTCAGAGATTTTTAAACCCAGCCACTGCATTAGCACATAAATTCTCAAGTTTCCAAGCCAACTGTGTTGGGCAGTCAATGTTACATTGGATTGCATGGGACATACTACACAGAAACAGATGATTTGGCCCAAACAGCCAGGCCAGCATTTATGCTCCACTCCAGCCTTCTCTCACCATTCTTCATGTAAATCTATTAGCTTATTCCTCTATTCCTTTCTCCCTGAAATGCATACCCAATCTCTCCTGAAATGCATCCATACTATTCACTTCAAGAATGCTTTGTGCGAGGGAACTTCGTATTCTCAACACTCTTTGGGTAAAAAGGCTTCTTCTGAATTTCGCATTGGATTTCTTCCTGACTTATATTTTTTGATGGCTTCCAGTTACATTCTTTACCACAAGTGGGAACATTCTTGCTGAATCCACTCTCAACTTTCATCATTTTAAATACCTCTGTTAGATTGCCCCATTCTACTTTTCTCAAGACAGAGGAGACCCAATCTATTCATCCTTTCATGATATGTTTGTGTTCGTGATTCTAGTATCATCTTTATAGATCTTCTCTGTACTCTCTCCAGTGACTCTAAATTCTTTTCATAGTATAACTGCATGCAGTACTCTGAATATGGTAAAACCAAGGCTCTATACATAGTTAGCATAACTTCCCTATTTTTCACTTCTGTCTCTCCAGAGATGAAGCCAAGGGCTTGGTTTGTTTTTAGTTCAAACTTTTGTGACTGGTGTTATTTGTATTCCAGGATCCCTTTGTTCCTCTACCTCACCTAGGCCTGCACCTTCCAATAAGTGACCTATCCTTCTGACCAAAACATACCTTCTCACATTTATCTGTTTTGAATTTCAATTGCCAATTACTTTGCCCATTCTGTAAGTTTATTAATGTCCTCCTGTAATTTATTGTAGTCCTATCTGCACCTTCCTCTACCCAAAATCCAGAAATTTAGAAATATAAATTGTAAACAGTAGTGGTTTTCCTGTGAATTCCTGTGAAAAGCCATGACCCACCATCTTCCCACAGGTGGGAGTTACCAATGGGTCCCCATAGTGTTGCTTTTCAATAGGACCAAGCCAAAATGGGGAGATATCAAAGGCATGTATGAAGAGGAACTGTAATTTTGATTTGCTTATGTGTAAAGAGGTAAGGGATCTTGTGGTTAAGGATTCACAAGGAAGTAGTGATCACATGGTAGAATTCCAGATATAGTTTGAGGGCAAATGCCCCATGGCCAAAGCCAATGTCTTCAACTTAAATAACGTATGAAGGTAGAGTTGTCTAGCATGAACTGGTAAATAGGCTAAAGGATAGGTTAGTGGATGAGCAGTGGCAGAAATTTAGAAAAAAGGATTCCATGAGAAAGTTGAACCATCTGTGGTTAACAAAGGAGGTCAAGGATAATGTCAAATTGAAAATGGGAGCATACAAAGTGGAAGGGCTGGTGGTTGACCAGAATTCTGGGAATTTTTCAGGAACCAGGAGCAAATGACGAAAAAGCTAATAACAAAGGAGAAAATTGATTATGAGAGAAAACTTCCAAATGCTATCGAAACAAACAGCAAGAGTTTCTAGAGATATATAAAAAGGAGGATTGGTGAGGTAAATGTGGGGGGGATGGGATGAGGGAAGGGGAAATAATGAAATGGTAAACAGATGGAAGAGCATGTGGCAACAAGGATATCATGACTCTGCAACAGGATACAGAAAAATTGAGTGGGTGGGTGAAAAATTAGCAAATGGAGTTTAATGAGGGAAAGTACAAGGTCATGCATTTCCATAAGAGGAATCAAAAGTCAGATTACCTTCTTATTGGAGAATGATTGCAAATGAGTGAAGTACAGAAAGAACTAGGTGTTCTTGTGCATGAATCACAACAAGTGCAGCGAGTAGTTAAAGGAAATAGCAGGTCAGCCTTTGTTGCAAGGATATTGGCATTTAGATACGGGGATTTGGTGTTACAATTGTACAGGGTGTTAGTGAGGCCATACTTGGACTACTATGACGGTTTTGGTCCCCTTTCTCAAGAAAGGATATAATAGCATTGCATGCAATCCAAAAGAGATTCACTAGGTTAATTCCTGGGATGAGAGGATTGTCCCATCACACAAGGCTAAAGAAATTGTATCTGTATTCTTTGGATTTTAGAAGAATGAGGGGCGGTCCTATTGAAACATATAGGACCCTAACAGGCCACAACAGGTTAAATGTTGAGATGTTTACACCAGTGGAGAGTCTCGAAAGAGAGGACAAAGGGGTGGTCATTTAAAACTGAGATGCATAGGAACTTCTTACGGAGGGTGGTCAATCGCTGGAATTCTATCTCCTGGAGGTTTGTGAAACTAGAAGGAGACATGTGAGTAGTGTAGGTATAAACAATAAATTTTAAAGAGATAGTAGTAAATTAATTGAATGTGCAAAAATGTGCCAAATGGAGCTTAATGTTGACTAGTAGGGCATCAACTTTGAAACTAAAGATGAAAGAACAGAGCCTTAGAAATTGAATGGGGCCAGTTTAGACATATTAAGATGTAGAAGGCAATGAATATGCTGGTTGAGGAACTGCTGCTACAAGATTCAGCAGAGAACGAGGGCCAACTTTTGTTTCCCACTGAATGATTTTTGAACACTAAATGGCCTTTCCTTTGCACACTGTGTTCTTGGGAACCACAGAAAGGACACAAGTTGAATCCAGGTTGTGTCCAGGAATGTGGGGGGGGGGGGGGGGGGGTCGTCAAAAGTGAGACAGCTGTGGATGTCCTGGGGAAGCACAAATTGGATTGATTGAAGCGCAGAGGGAGCAAAGATCGTTGACCAAGGATTAATAATGGAGAATCAAAGAGGGAACCAGGCCCAGAGTTTGGTTGGAGAGATGGAAGTACAGATTGGGACAGGATGCCAGCCTACCAGTTGGTAGGGGTGAGGATGAAAATGAGGTCAGGAGGTCAGTAGATGAATCAGAGCAAGGATATGGTCAGGGGTGTGGGGTTTGCAGTGAGGGTGCAAAGCATTGGGGTGAGGATATGGGGAAAATCCTTTGATAGATAATTATACTACTTGAAGATGACCACTATATAAAAACACACACACACACAAAATGCTGGAGGAACTCAGCAGGTCAGGTAGTATCTTTGGAGGGAAATAAACAGTTGATGTTTCTGGTTGAAACCCTTCATCAGCACTGATGAAGGGTCTCAACCCGAAGTGTCAACTGTTTATTTCCCTCCATGGATGCTGCCTGACCTGCTGAGTTCCTCCAGCATTTTGTGTGTGTTGCTCCAGATTCCAGCGTCTGCAGAATCTCTTGTGTCTCCACTATATAAAAAACCCTGGTTATTCTCCATCAGTGATACTGTGAACGGTACAGAACACCACCGGTTAAGATGGATATATTGGCCCAGGAGCTGGTATGGACTTTAAGAATTAAATTCTGAGGAGACATTATATAAACCAGATCTTTTCCTGGAATTTATAAAATCAAGATGCAAATTAATTGAAGTTTTCAAGAAATTAAGAAGGAATGAGAGGGTATATAGTGAGAAACTGTTGGTTGATTGGGATGTCTGATCAGAGAGACAGCTGGGTTGTCACTTTGTGAATCACATATTACAAGTGAGCAGGAACAGAGAGTGGAGACAGGGAGAGCAGAAGAAAGTGCACAGTGGAGGGCCCCGAACTGTTGACGCTCTGTGCAGGTGATGATGACCGGGATATTTCTGGAGCAGCAGCAGAGAATGTGCGATGTCCAAGCAGGGATCCCAACTGCACTGTGCAGGCAGTCAGGGAGGTCAGAGTCTGTCTCGTGCAGGCTTTGAGACAGAGTAGCTACCTCCATGAAACATTAAGTGTGGCATTTGAACAAGTGCATGTGGAGTTACTTGAGGACACGCACACCATGAATGACGCAATGAACAAGGTACCTAGCAGCCTACCTGTGGTCACTCAGCACCCAACTTACCTGGGGTACAGTGCTCAGCAACTCATTGCCAGGGTGGAAGTACACTTGGCCATGAGGGGGATGAAAGTGACAGGGGACATTGAAGTAGGAGTTCTGACCAAAGTTACCCCCCACACAAACCCCTGCTCAGTTAGTACTTCACATGTCCCTTGTGTCCCATTGGTTGAGCCCACCAGATGCAAGTGGAGCTGTTTATGAACAGGAGGTGCCTTAAGTGTGGCATGAATGCACTGAGCAAGTCTGCCCCACCCCTGAGGGAGGTCAGCCAGAGCAGCACGACTGAGCACCCACCCATTCTGACTGGTATCAAAGTTAACAAAATTGGACAGACTAACAAACAAGCCATCAGTCAGTCTGCCTTATATGTTTGTGTGCCACTGTTTGCAAAATCCTGTGAACGTCTCCAGCAGAGTACTGCAATGATCCCAAGGTACAGAAACCAAGGGTGGTTGTAGCAACCACGGGCAAAGTGTAGGCACCAAGTCCAGTGGCCACCAAGCTGAAGATGTCAGGCAGCATCTGGTGCAACACCTTGAGTTGCCTGACCCTCGGCTGTTTAGAGGTGTCCAGGGACTTAACCCTCTGCCTTATATGTTGTTTGCAGAGTGCTGCTTCCAGTTGCATTTCTCTAGTGAACCTGCCTGTGCAACTTCAGGGCAGCAGCCTGCTAGCTGTGCTGAGACAATGCTGATTTTGGCTCTGGTTGTGGGGTCTTCTTCTGGTGCCTCAAGTATGCAAGCAACCCGACACACATGCTGACTTGGAAAGCTGCAAAGTGCACGACACCTGCAAAGTTTGACAATATTTGACCCTTGTTAGTTTAAGTTAAATTGTCAGCTCAGCTCTATGATGGTTTTACTTAATAATTTAAGAAAATTTCATAGTTTTAAGCAAAGAAAAATGTTGCTGCTGTGTACTAAATGGTGGATAGTTTACAGCAGTTGAGTTGACTAACATTGTTTTCTAGCATGATTTACACATTGTCGGGAAGTTCTGGAAATAATCAATATTTTCTATTAACTAAAATAAACAGAGTTTTTGGATGACAAATATTTGCTTGACTAGCAGACAATATGGCTCACATGTCACTTAATCATACAAATTGTTTAGACTTAATCCAATTAAATAAGAAATAAACATTGTAGATAAGGGAAATAAGGTCAAAATAACTAATGAATAACTAATAACTGAGTATGAAAGTACCATAAAAGTACATTATCAGAATTATTAGTGTAGTGACCAGAACTGGATGCAAATCTCTGCCTCTAGCTGAATCAGTGTTTCATAGATATTCCACATAACTTCCTCGATTTGTACTTTTATGTCTGTACTTATAAAGCATTGGATCCCATATGTCTTTTTAACTGCATCTCAGATATCATTCCTCATGCATGCCTCCAACAAAATGCAGAACAACAACACATCAAGGCCTCTTAAACAATGCTTCCCAGACCCAGTAACTCTACCACTTAGAAACAACTTCGAAAAATTCTACTTGCAAATTTCCCTCCAAGTCATACACTATCCAGACTTTGAAATATTTTGCTGTTGCTTCATCTCCACTTGGTCAAAAAACTGGAGCTCCCTCCTCAACAGCACCATAGAAGTATCATCACCATTCAGATTGCACTGGTTCAAGAAGGTAACTCACCATCCCCTTCTTGAAGACATTTAAGGATAGAAATAAATACTGGATTCTGCAGTGATTCCTAGATCCTGTAAATTAATAAACAAAACACTAATAACCAATGTTCAAAATTTTACATAAGAGCATAAGAAATAGAAGCAGGAGCACTTGCCCCAACATTCAGTGAAATTAAGATTGATCATCTACTTTCTAGCACTAACCCTATATCCCATGATATCTACAAATTCATCAATCTCAGTTATATAAAGTATCTTAATGTGACCATGCTCCAGAACACAATGGAGTTAAGGTAAAGAATAATACATAATTTAGTCAAGGATTTTAAAGGCGTATGTGATTTGTCAGACATTAAATAACTGCATTTCACTAGAGGGAGCACTTCTACATAACAAGCAGCAGTGTCCACACTTTTTAAAATCATGCTACTGAACTTTGAGAAGTGTTGAAGTAGATCTATATTAAGCGGTTAAATTGATATAAATGAACTGATGAGAGAACTCCTTTACACTACTGCAAACAGCAGTTGACATGGTTGCACAGCAGTGTTTTGAAGTGTTGCCAGCACAAACAGATCAGACTAAAAACCTTTGCTTTTTATACAAATATATCACAAAAGAAAATGAGACATATATTGAAGGAATGAATACTTCACTGTATAAGGATCATTAAAGCAAAATACTGCTAAAATATAAAGGGTTCTTCAATTTGATGATCAGGCAAGTATATCAGACTATCCAAATTCTGAAAACCGGTACCATGATAACAGTAAATATGCTTAAAGACTGAGCCTTGTCTCTTGCAACCTACCTACTTCTCCATCTATTTGATTCAACACACCTGCAAAAATAAAACCAGACCAATATTATAACACTCTGACTGTTTCACAACTGTGGAGAGTTACTTTCTTCATATTTTCTAGGCTTCATCTGGGACTTAATATGTTAAAACAAAACACACAAATAATCTATATTGCTGATTTTTTTTTATTTATTTGAGTTTCATATCTTCTCCAGGAAGTCAATCTTTGTATTCATTGGGAAAATGATCTGTAATTAGTGATTCCATGTTGGTAATGTAATGTCCATATCCATATCCATCAAGAGATAATAGGAAAGAACGCCATGCTCCAGTATTGAATGTCACTGGTATGCATTGGAGGACCTCGGTATTACTGTTTAAATTGTATGTAGCCATAATTAATTGCTTGTCTCTTCACTTTATAGGGCTGTCATCTTTAAGGTAAAAATAATTTCTTCCTTTCCATTGAGACACTGATAGAAATTACAACAAAACAAAAGGCAAAATAGTTACATATTTCATCTTTATTGTTAAATCAAAATAAAAAAATCTTTATCAGTTATTTTGCTCAAAGTGGGTGCAAAGATCAACATTGCAACTTGGATAAAACACTGTATTAATAATCTTCCAATTTATTTTTTCTGCATTATGTAACAATGAATCAGCTAGAACAGAGTAAAATACATTTCAGTTCTCCAAGACCACACATTATCATAAGTAGATCATTCTTGGACACACAAACGATTTTAATCAATTTAGAGCCTTTAGTCAAAGCTGTTTATTCCTTCACTTCCCCACACCTACCCCCAACCCTGACCAGTGTCCACCAGCCTAAATTAAATAGACCTCTGCTAAGTAAGAAAATTCCCTTAAAAAGGTATTTCATTGACTGTAAAGTGTCTTGTGACAACCAGAGATCATGAAAGATGCTACATAAGTGCAAGATGTGAGATTACCTATCATTGTGTTCAATATGCTGGGTTCAAGTACACTATCTGCAAGTTAATAATAGCTCTGTCCTATGTCTTTAAATGCCATTTGTAAGCAAATCTTCATTTAAAAGCACACATTAATATTGTTCCAGATCTTCATTGTGGAATATAATTTTAAAAGGAAAGTGACAAATGCCAATTTAACTTAATTGCAACTTGCAGCTTGATTTGTTTCCCTAATGCAAGAGTCTAATCTGGGAAGGAAATGTCTCTTCTTTAGAATCATAGGCTCACAGCACAGAAACAGGCCCACCACATCCATGCTGACCTTCTTGCCCGTTTACACTAATCCCATTTGCCTACATTAGGACCATATCCTCTATGCCTTGCCTGTTTAAATGTCTGTCTAAATGCCTCTTAAATGTAGTAATTGTACCACCTCCTCTGGCAGCGCATTCCAATATGCATTTCAATATGCTGAATCTACAAAATAATTTTTACCCCCCTCCCCCCTACCCAAGGACTATTGATTGGGTACTTTAAATTTAATTGTCCTTTTAGATTATTAGATTTCACACATCTTCTACCTGGTTAGATAAGGCATAAGGAATATGTAATAAAAAAAGTATTAAATATTCCTTTAGAATTTAGGTGATCATAAAAGCTTGTATTACATCACCTTATTGAATGTTTTAATTGCCTTCTAATTTATCCAAACAATGACTTTTCCTATAATTTTAAAACAATCATCTTCAGCATTTGATCATATACTGTAACTACATTAAACAATTTTCCAGTACGTAAATCTTTAGTAAGCTGATCACACAGGAGCTGTTAGTTATTTTAGCAGAAATATACTTGATAACAGCTCAAGCTGCATTTAAGTAATAGATTATACTAGCTTCAAAGTTGAAAAGTGGGGGATTTTAAATTATTTTAAAAGGGTTTTACTACATAGTGTGAGGTAATAATATTGCAAGATTCCATTCTAATCATGGCATAAATCAGATTGCGTTAATACTGACGATTACCACTGGTGCAAAAGCAAGGCAATTCTTTTAGCATCTTAATGCACCAGCATTGCAGCTATACTGGAAAATTCTTGTCGTTAAGAAAACTCTGGCACGGTCACTGAGTGTTGATTAAAATCAAACCCCAGAAGTGTTGCTGACAAGAAATCTTCTGAGTATGGCCACATTGCAGAAGCACTATGGAAATCAGCATAGAACAAAATCCAGATAAATAAGTAACGATTTTTTGGGTTGATAAAATGGTGCAGAACTGAGGCAGCACAAATAGTTTAACTATTTCCTATCCATTGGTAGTATTAATAAGTTTCTTAGTTTGTCTAATTGCTTTGGCTAGGCAATGAAGGCAATGTATTATTCTATGACACACCCTTAAGGGCTCTTTAGTTTAGTTTAATAGTAAAAAAGCCCTCACAGTTCTTTTTTTAAGATTTATTTTTGACTCTGGCTCTCCCCAAATATTCTCTCCCACACTTACAATGTGGTCTAGTGCCAATGCTCTGTGTTTGTTATGAGATGTTGCTGTTTCAGGGAAGGGTTGTGTCAAACTTTGACCAGACAGACAGGTATGCAAAGAACTGCAGCACAATCAAAAATAGTCTCCTTTTGAAAGTCTGTGGTTGAACTAAACCATCATTCTGGATGAAAACAATACCATTGGTTCCAAAGGCTCAACCTCCCAAAGACATCATCTTTGTATTTGCTGAATGCATACTTTGTTTTTCAATGTCATTTTAAGATTCAAAAAACAAAACGTAATTTATAACATGTTTATCTTGCATATAGTTGCAATATTTGGAAATCATTTTCGAAGCAGGCATTTTAACAACTTAGCTATTATACAGAGAAATGAAACTGACTGACAGTAACAAGAAAAATAACATTATAATTTATACCAACAAACAACATTGTAATACATACCAGTGAATTTATTTTCAGAAAATCACTTTTATAATGTATTATGTATACAAGGGATAAAGATGAAATTTAAAAAAAAAGCTTGATTCTCTACTCCACACAACCAGTCTGGAATGGAGAGAGATAAAGGTAAACACCAACTCAACCGTTGAACAGTGGCAGTAAAGATTTAGAACTGATATTTGAGGTAAGGACATTAAAAATAACCTGAATGAGAAAATAGCATGATCGCATTTGCAAAGAACCTCTGTCAAATTTGCATACAAGTGGCAGTGATCCACCTCATTTGCAGTGCACCCAGGGCAGCAGCCACATGAACTGACCCTGAAGTCCAGCAATGATCAAGTGGGGGGGCTGTAGCTGTCCTCCTTAAACAAGTTAGTCACCTCCAGAGCCACATTTGTAATATTGAAGAAATATGATGGCAAAGTCCAGGCAGCATTCATAGCCTGCAACTCTTGGGCAGTCGACATGTGCGTCACTTGCCAGTTAGACATCAACCATACACTGGATTCATTTAAAGGACAAATATGGAAAAGAGGGAGTCCACGTTCCTCATCTTTGGCCTGCATCCCCCAAATGGCTTTGTAAGGACTGCTTAGTTTAGTTTAACTCTTAACATCAATAACACACACAGCTCTAAAACAGAAAACGTACAAGCTCCAGTCCAGGATTTCAATTTTTAGATTGAAAATTCATTCCACTGCAAGAAACAATACGAACTTAAGAAATATTAGCAGGAGTAAACCATACAGACCATGTGATCCTGGGCCTTGAGCACACTTTCTTATTAAATATCCATCCTCTTCTATTCAGGCAGCATCAATGGAGAGAAAAGCAGATCTAATATACAGGCCAATGCCCTTCCCTTCCCCTCCCACTGCCACCATGAGCACTCATCAACATGAAAAACCAGCTCTGCACTCCCTCCTCCACAGAGGCCACAGTCAGAAGTCAGAGTGGGAGTAGGACAGATAAGTAAAGTGACAGACAACTGGAAGCTCAAGGTCACCCGTGTAACTGAACAGAGTCATTGCACAAAGTGGTCCCTAATCTGCATTAGTTTCTTCAGTGAAGTAAATACCACATCATGCAATCCTTACAGGTGCAGCAGTGATTCATTTGGAAGAAGTGCAAGTGAGTTGTTGCTGCACCTGCAAGGACTCCATTCCATTCTCCGCGTTCCTCCAACTCCATTGTATCTGCTCTGATGACGAGACTTTCCACACTGGTACCTTTTCCATTTTCCTCAACCGTAGCTTTTTCTCTGTCATAGTGGATAGAGCACTTCATCTATTTCCCACAGCTCTGCTGTCACTCTCTCCTCCCAGACAGAGTGGGGAAAGGGTTCCTCTGGTCCTCGCCTTCCATCCCGCCAGCATCTATGATCAACAGATCATCCTTTGCAATTTTAATGAGATGCAATAGCTTCTCTCTTACCTTGTTTCACACCATCCAGGGACCCAAACACACCTTCCATTTGAAGCAGCAATTCACTCCACATATTCCATTCTAGTGTACTGTATTTGGTGCTCACAATGTGGTCTCTGCTTTACTAGACCAATCAAACACAGTTTGGGTAAACACATTGCAGAGCATCCGTGTTCAGTCCACATGGGCACTCCTGAGCTCCCTGTTCCCTGCCACTTAAATTCTCCTTTTCACTCTCACTCTGACCTGTCTTTCTGGGGCTTCCAAAAATGCCCAACATAAGCTTCCATCTACATCATCCATTGAATTAGTTCAGCACAACATTGTGGGCCGAAGGGCCTGCTCCTGTGCTGTACTGTTCTATGTTCTTCTACCTGTGCACATTGAGGCCTTTGGGTCTCAATATTTAATTCAACAATCAGTGTTCACAATGTGGCCTCCTCTGCATTGGAGAAACCAAACACAGATTGGGAGATTGTTTTATGGAGCACCTGCAGTTAGTTTTCAGGAGTGACCCTGAGCTTACAGTTGCCTGCCACCGTAATTCCACATCCCACTCCTACTCTGACCTCTCTGTCTGTGGCCTCCTGCACTGTTACAACCAGTCCCAACATAAGCTTGAGGAACAATACCTTGCTGTTTTGTCTGGACACACTGTAGCCTACAGGACTCAATAATGAATTCTCCAACGTCAGAGAGCTTACTCTTTCTTTCTTTTTGCACCAGATTGGCCATTTATGCATGCTATCTCTCCCTTCCAGCAGGTCAGACCATACACCATCACCGAGCCTCACCACATTAGCAACATAGTACGCAGACACCATTTCACCCTGTTACAGACATTCCCTTTGCTCCACCCATCGCCCTCCCAACCTTCTCTGCTATTTCGAACGACTTGCTTTCTCTCTTTCTCAGTTCTGATGAAGGGTCTTCGACCTGAAATATTAACCATTCCTCGTTCTACAGACGCTGCCTGATCTGCTGGTGTTCCAGCATTATATATAGAATGTGCGTTCGGCTTTAAGAATTAGGAGTATCATGTGGTGTGATGTTTGATACTTTGTTGAACTGGCTGGTGCTGTTAGTTAAGTGTTGATTACTTCTAATAAAGAAAGTTTTGTTGGTGATACTATCCTTGTTATTTACCCTAGTGAACAACATAAGAGAGTCTCCAGACACCACAATCAGATTACAATTAATCATTAGCAAAATGATGGGTGGTGTCATCAACAATGCAGTTATGTAGCACTTATTCAGCAATAATCTGCCTACTGATGCTGACTTTGGGTTTTCCCCAAGACCGCTTGGCGCCAGACTTCATTTCAAACTTGATTCAAGCATTCCGGAGGTGAGACTAGAGTGACTGCCCTTAGCATCAGGAGCTCTGGAAAACCTAAAGTAAAGGGCATCATGGAGAAAACATACCAATAGATGGAGTCATACCTCACTCGAAGGCAGATGGGTGTGGTTAAAGGAGAGCAATCCTCTCAACTCCAGGACATCACTGCAGAAATTTGTCAGGGTAGCGTCCTCAGGAAATGAAGCAATCTTTGCCTAAATGCCGCACAATGTTCAGATATGGGTTGATGTGCCAAATGACATTTGCACTACTTAAGTCTCAGTCAACGTTCATCTCCAAAAGAAAATATCTACCCAACTACTCTTGGCACTAAAAGTCATTACCAATGCCCACTGTCAGATCTTGGGGGTCATCATTGACCAGAAACTCAAACAGACCAGTCACATAAATACTGTCACTCCAGAGTAAGTCAGAGCCTAGGTATACTATGGCAGGTGACTCAACCCTTCCACCATCTAAAAGGCACAAGACACCAGCAAGATGTGAAGAGGTGCAGTCAAGATAGCTTTGAGAGTTTGTGGATTTATGATGAATATTGATTTTTACCTATCCCGCGAGATGGAGATAGAGATGTTAAGTATACTCTCCACTTGCCAAGATGAGTGTAGCTCCAAACAATACTCAAAGAGTTTGACAGCATCCAGGTCAAAACAGTCTGCTTAACTGGCATCCCAACCACAGCCCTGATTCACTCTCTCTATCAACGGCACACTGTGGCTGCAATGTATATTACCCACAAAATGCAACTTTGTAACATGCTAAGATTTCCTGAATGACATTTCCCAAACCAGCAACTCTATCATCTCAAGAATGTGGCGTCCATCACCATCCTCACCATCCGGGACATGCCATTTTCTCGTTACTGCCACCGGGGAGGAGGTACAGGAGCCTGACGACCCAGACTCAACGATTCAGGAACAGCTTCTTCCCCTCCGCCATCAGATTTCTGAACGGTCCATAAACACTACCTTGTTATTCCTTTTTTTACACTATTTATTTATTTTGTAATTCGTAGTAATTTTTGTGTCTTTGTACTGTACTGCTGCTGCAAAACAACAAACTTCACATAATTTAAATCAGTAATGGTAAACCTGATTCTGACTCTGAGGAAAGGCCAACAGGAGCATGAGAACAACATGCCCTGCAAGTTCCTCTCCAAACCCGATTTGAAAATATATTAATGATCCTTCATTGTTGCTGGATGAAAATCTTGGAACTAAACTGCGCTTTGGGAGTGCCTTCAACATATGAAGTGACAGTTACAAATAGGCAATAAATTTGGTCTTGCCCATATCTCACAAATGTAAGACAAATGCAACATATTATTCTAGATGCTCCCCATCAGGTAATAAAGAGAGGCCCTGTCCACTGTCTTTTAAAAAACCAAGGTAGATTTCAACGTACACCACTTGACAAGAGTGGCCAATTTCCCCTTGCTAATCGAAAATGAGGGAGGATATATAATGGGCAAGTAACTTGTTACCAAGTTACCAAGCAGTCTGCCATCTTGCTGAGCATTGAAATACATTGCACTGATTCATCATTTTTGGTTTTCCACCTAATAGTGAGTTAAAATCTTTCTCTTCACTATTCATATGGTATTGTTTGAAGAAGACTACAGATGCATCAATGCAGTTGAGTCTAAACTCCCTCTTTAGTTCAGAGGCAGAGGAATGAACAATAAATGCCAGCATTGCTGGAGATGTCCACTATCCATTAACAAATAAATAAAAATTCTTGGTTTCCTTGACTCTACTTCTCACAGTCCCAAGATAGCACCACCGTGAGTGGATTAATGGGATATGTGTCTTATATTTTAGTTGCATACAATTTTGATCACCAGATGCACTATGGTTCTCTTGTATGTTTTTGAATATTAGGGACATTCAGAAGATTTGAAAAATTCATTGGCTACAAGGCAGTTGACTGAACATAGCTGGCCCATAAAATAGTTGAAAAATCCTTGGACCGGGAACAAAGCGATGTCACTAGCTTTGTAAGCTGTCAAGTCGTTGAAATCTTCTGAACATCCCTGATATTCAGAAATATACAAAAACTGTTAAATAATACAGAAAATGTAAAAATTAGGAAAATAAATTTAGTCACTTAAAAATACTGAAAAACAATTTTAAGTAATTAGAAATTTCAAAGTCAGTTAATTTGAAAAGTATGTCACCTTTTACTTACCATTCCCCCTTGGACCCAGGCCATTTAAATGAAATGATATATCTGGTCCTGATTCAGCTGGCAGATTTCCCAGTCTAAGTGCTGGGGAACTCTGCAAGATCGTGTTCTGCCGTTAGACTCCATGAGGAGTCCAATCATGGAGCACAGGTGTGAAAGTGCCAGTAAGATCCAGTTAGCAAGTGAGAATCTCAAACTTGCTAGCACTTACGAAGATAAATGCCAGCAATTCACCACAGAATTACCAGCATTTCCCCACAAGTTCTGACCTGGAATGCTTCTCCTTTCCATGTTTACAAGATATTTTCTTTGGTACAGACTGGAAAGTATGAAGGGGCCATAAATCCTCACTTTTTGTTTTGCTTTCAGCTTTTCCTACCATTTTGCCCAACACATTCTCCTACTAATACCCCACCCTCCCCCATCACTACTCTTTAAATGTGATCGTGCATCTGTGCATGTTGGCTCGTAGTAAAGAGAAGCATAATCATGGGATTTGTACATACAAGCTTTTTGCAGCATCATTGCTATCCTAAATATTTGCACTGATGAAAATGAATACAGAAAGCTGAGCCAATAAAGTAAATAAAAGCCTCTCCAAAGAAAAAACAAACAATATAACATTGTAGAAGTTTTGTCCTGTAGATAAAACTTTTCCCAATACATAATTTAACAGTGCTTTGCCTGAGACTGAGCTGGCTTAAAACTAGCCAGTAAGATGTCAATGACCCTTTAGGGGTCTTAATGAAATTGAGTTAGACATTCTCAATTATTTTCCTTGCCAAACATTAAATTTGTTATAAATTGACACTAATTAAGCAATCACAGATTAGAAAGGATGCCTGTGGAAACCGTGGGAACTAAAGTGTCATTGTGGTAAAGTAAGGGATACTGGTTTGAGATTCAGTTGGAAACATTAATGGGTCATTGAGGGAAGAGAAATGGCATTATTATATTCAATAAAGGTAGATTTTACTTACAGAGCTTAACACTGTCACCAGTAAAAGATTGGAAATGTTTCCAATCCAACAACTGCAATCTTTTACAATGTTAATTATGCAGATTATTATACTCAGTTTGAATATTAGTAAAATATGGAGAAAAACATGCTGATATTTGTTGGTAAAATGGTTTAAAAAGATAAAGCAAATGAGATTATTACAATTACCCCTGAAAATATTAATAGTACAAACCATATAAACTAGAAGAACAAGATGCGGCTCTGAAATTGGGGTGGAAGAAATTTCATCCTATGAAATATTTCCAAACAGTAAATCTTGCAAATATAATGCCCAGATGTCTTTTGGAAAGTAAAATGACAAAGTGTATCAGCTACACAATTTTCAATTCTTTTAAATACAAAAACATATCATCTGTGACACTAGATAGACAAAGGACTGCAGATGCTGGAATCCAGATGAAAAACACAATGATGCTGGAGGAACTCAGCAGGCTAGGCAGCATCCGTGGAGAAGAGCAGGCGGACAACATTTCAGGTCCTGACCCGAAACGTTGACCGCCTGCTTTTCTCCACGGATACTGCCTGGCCTGCTGAGTTCCTCCAGCATCATCGTGTTTTTTATCATCTGTGACAGGTCTTTTTCCTATAAACCAGCTGTCTGTGATTAATCCTTTACTTGTGTTGTTTAAGTTGCTCGTGTTTGTTATTTTAAAATGTTGCTTCATCTTGGAAGGATACCATTGTCAGGTTCAGTGATATGATCATTCAGGCTCATTTTCTGGTTGCAGACTGAAACTTGGATGATGTTTCAGTGTCATAAAGGAACATAGAATATTACAGCACAGTACAGGCCCTTTGGCCCACGATGTTGTGCCAACATTTTGTCCTGCTCTAAGATCTACCTAACCCTTCCCTCCCACATAGGCTTCTATTTTTCTATCATTCATGTGTCTATCTAAGAATCTCTTAAATGTCCCTAATGTATCTGCCCCCACAACCTCTGCTGGCAGTGCATTCCACGCACCCACCACTCTCTGTGTAAAACCTTACCTCTAACATCCCCCCTATACCTTCCTCCAATCACCTTAAAATTATGCCCCCTCAGAAGAGAGTGTGCACTGGAGCACAGAGCTAAAGGAGAGGTGTTGAGGTGCAATGGTCCTAAGCTAAGGGCAAGTGTTTCTAGGTGAAATTAAATACAATTGGGATCCGGAATTGATGACAGAAGTGATGTGGTTCTGTTTGGTTGGGACTTAATTATTTTCTCTACCACAATGTTACACTAACTGGTTTGTTATTTCCTGCAAGTTCTTCATTCTTCATAACTATAGGCAATTATATTAGTTATTTACTGGTTCTTTAGCACTGGGTGGGAAGTTCAAGGGAGATGTCAGAGGGAGGTTTTTCACCCAGAGAGTGGTTGGTGCATGGAATGCACTGATGGGGTGTGGTGGAGGCTGATACGTTGGTCAAGTTCAAGAGATTGTTAGATAAGCATATGGAGGAATTTAAGATAGAGGGATATGTAGGAGGAAGGGGTTAGATAGTCTTAGGAGTGGTTTGAAGGTTGGCACAACATGGTGGGCCGAAGGGCCTGTATTGTGCTGTATTGTTCTATGGTTCTATGGTTCACTGCACATTTTGCTGACAAACTATTAAGCATGTGTTGCAATGCCTCTACTGTCTGTTCCTTAGGTTATTTTAAAATTTAGGGGTACAATCCATCCAGATTAATGGTGTGATTAGTCTATAACATTGCCCCTTTTTCCCTTTTAAATATAGAACTTGCTGACATGGGAAGTTGAAGCAAATATTATAGTGCAGAATATATCTATTTCCTCGATGATTTTGGCAATACAAAAGTAACAAGGGCACTCAAAATGAAATAAGGATTAGACAAGGTGTAAGTGAGTGAGAAAAAACCAATGGAAGGACACGTGTAATCTTTGTGACCAGCAGTGATAGCACTAGTAACCTCAGCCTCAAAAAATAATAGCATAGGGAAAATATTTGGCAGCACAGACTTGAGTGCAAGAGAATGTCAGTAAGTGGAAAAAGTAAAGTGGTGGCAATGGAAATATTTGTGGAGACTGGAGAAGGATTTTTGAAATAACTATGGAAAGTTCAAAAGGACTTCAGTTGTTTATTATACTTTCAGACGTGTTTCATGGCTGGAGAGAGATTCTGCCGCATCCTTGATCACGTAATCAGAGATACATTCTGGTTTTGATATTTTGTATCGCGAACGATGAATTTACAAGATAAAAGACCCCAGTGGCGTTAATCCTGTAAGCAGAAACCAGAGAAATCTCCCTGTTAAAAAGTTGCCAAGTTGCCGCACTGAATGTGCATCACCTTGGTGTTTCCCACCAGTGGAAGAGAGCTCTTAAATGGAACACGGTCCTTTGTCTTTTGCCTCACAGGCAGGACTCCACCATTATTCGAAGATGCTTACTTGGAAACAAGAGCCAGCCACTCACCATCTGACTCAAGATTTCAGACTGAAATCCATACAGCCAGCAGCACAGGCCTGGAATGAGAGCCATGCTGCTACCACATTCTCATCAAACAGACCATCCATGTAGTCAAGCTAAGCTTCCAATCTATGGACCACCTTGAAAGCACCTTGCTGTTTACTTGTTGGCATCAGCAGTAGCTCACTTGATGGCACTTTCATATTAGAGTCAGAGATTGTAGGTTCAAATCCCATTACAGAGAATTTGATAGATATGAAAATAAGTTGTGAAGAGGGCATAAGGAGGCTACAAATGGACATAGGTAGGTTAAGAGACTAGGTGAAGATCTAGTCCATTTTGGCAGGATTTTTTTTTTAAAGAGGCATATTATCAAAATGATGAGAAGATGCAGAGAGATCTGGGTGTCCTGATGCATGATTTGCAAAAGGTGATTTTGCCTGCACTGCAAATGATTAGAAATTGAATGGAATGTTATTGTTTAATTTTAGAAGAATTAAATATAAAAGTGGGCAACGTATGCTTCAGTTATATAGGGTATTGATAAAACTATATGTAGAGTACAGTAAGGAGGTATTGAGTCCTAGAGTCTTACAGCATGGAAACAGGCCATTCAGCCCACCATGCCATGCTGACCAATTGACACCCATCTTTATTAATCCCATCTTGACATCCCAAATGGAGATGAAAATGGTTGTCCCTCCCTAGAAGAGCTGCTGGCTGTGTTGGACAGTTTTTGTAATCTTTTGGAAGAACTGCCTCTTGATCCTTTGCCAGCCAAACAGGTGGCTGGTCTGGCCAGAGGCTTGACCTTGGGCCATTCCCAAGTTCACCTGGAGGGTTAGACCAGCTGGCTCCTGGTATCCCAACAAATGCTCCAGAATCCAAATTCTTCTCTGATGACTCAGTCCACTTAGAAATAGAAAAGGTAATCGAAATGCATTAGAAGTAGTTCAGAAGTTTACTGGACTGATTCCTGAAATGGATGGGTTGCCCTATGAGTGAAGGTTGCACAGTGTAGGCTATTATCTGCTGGGGTTTAGATGAGTGAGAGATGACTTGATTGAAACATATATAGTCTTGTGGATCTTGACAGGGTAGATGTAGAGAGGAGGTTTCCTCTTGAGGGAGTATCTAGAAATAGGTAATAATTTTTTTTAAAACATAATAAGTTGCCCACTTAGATTTTTGTCTTCGAGGGCTGTGAGTCTGTGAAATGCTCTTGGCAGTGGAAGTGGAGACTTGAATATTTTAATCTGATCCCTTAGTACCTTGAAGCTACAGAGGGAGCCGATTCTAGATTAAACCAAGAGTCCATTAGCATTCAGAAGCAATAGTATGAATGCTTATTATAATTACTGGGGACTCCACTGCAGTCCCACAGAGATTTCCATTGCATTGCAGCAAAACTCCCTACAGCATTGCAGAAAACTATCTAACAGGCTGCCCAAGCCATAATTTGACTAAAATTCTGTGCAAAGCAAATGAGTTCAACAGGCAAGCTTTCTCAGACAGGAATCTTCATTTATAAGTAAGCCCTGTAATGTTCAAAGCTGGCACTTCAACAGAAGACAGAAGGAAGCTCGCCTTCCAGCCAGCAGATTGCAGCTTCTCCACTTACTCCCCCTGAAGCATGGGCTTTGGATTACCTACTGCAGCTCCTCAAGCACATTATCGAACTCCTGTCAGGTGGGTGTGTCTCAGCATGTGACACATCTTGGAGTGAAGTAGTGTTATGAATTGCTGCTTGTTTCTATGACACTCAGTTTGCTAGCTGGCTCCTGCAACAAGCCAACAAAAACAAAACAAGGAACATTTGTTACAACAAAGAAACCCTTTGAAAAATGCTCCCTTGACAAAATGCTGTACACAATGATGGTGTGATTGAGTGTGTGGCCACAACATTTTTCCATATGGCAGCTTGAAAAGCAGCATTATATGTAAACATCAAAGTTGTTCATCAAAGTTGTTCAGCCACCCTTTTGCCGCCAATATTATGGAGTCAATAAAAACAATTCAGTAGAGAGGAACAAACTGTTCAAAAGATTCTCAATGGTTTGGATAGCCTCTTCACACTCACATATAATGCTGGCCTTCAATAGTCAGCTATGTTGCAGTTGGTCATAGCACACATTTGTAGTTCTGGTATGGTTTGTAGTTACTCCTATCTACCTGTCATAGGAAGATGGGACAGTTGATTCATAGACTGCATGAGCAAGATGGATTCTTGATCTCACTAATATCCCATGTCCTCCACTAATCAACTGCATGGATCATGGAACTCACTCCTTTTTGGACGCAATAGCAATGGCTGTGACCATCAAGGTTATGGAAGAAATCCCTAGGTTTCCGTGCAGGACTGGATGAAATCCAACATCTTTATGACTCTTAAGTACTGGCCTGTGGAACTGAAAAATGCAAATCCAAGAAAGTGTTGTGGCAGTATTTTTGGGGAACTAGGTTGTGAGGAGGACATGGAGTCCACAAAAGAATAGGGACACATTAAGTGGTAGATGGAATATGATAAAGAGAAATTTGAGGCTATACATTTTAGTTCAAAGAAAAGAAAATTAGTTTTTTGTTGATTATTTTAGGGATCTGGGTGTTGCTAACAAGGGAAGTACTTATTGCCCTTCCCTAATTGACCTTGGGAAGATGGTGGTGAGCTGCCTTCTTGAACCACTGCAGTCCTCCTGGTGAAGGTAATCCCACAATACCATTGGTGAGGAAGTCCAGGTGTGAAGAATGAAGGACCAATGATATAGTTTCAAGTCAGGATGGTATGCAACTTAGAGGCAAACCTACAGATGATGATGTTCCCATGTGCCTGCTGTCCTTATCTTCAGAGATGTGGTGGGTTTGGAAGGGGCTGTCGGAGTAGTGCATTTGTAGAACATGTGGACTACAGACATCATCCATCAGTGTTGGGATTGGGGATGGGGTGGTATGGGAGAAGTGAATGTGATGGGGTGCCAATTGAATGGGCTACTTGGTCCTGGATGGTGTAAAGCTTCCTGAGAGCTGTTGGAGCTGCACTCTTCCAAGCAAGTGGAGAGTATTCCCTCATACTCCCGAATTGTGTCTCTTAAATGGTGGAAAATTCCTGGGTACCCAGTCCCTGACCTGCTCTGGTAGCCAAAGTATTTATGTGACTGGTCCAGTTGAGTTTCTGGACAATGGTGACCCCCAGGATATTGAAGGTATGATCTCGAATCTGTTGTTGGAAGTGGTCTTTACCTGACATTTTGGAGGCATGAATATGATTAGACACTTATTAGCCCATGTCTGAATGTTGTCTTGATCTTGCTGCATCAGACACACCATTGGCTAGAGTTGCAAATGGAATGGAACATCATACAATCATCTGGGAACATTCCCACTTCTGACTTCACGATGGAATGAAGTTCATTGATGAAGTCACTGAAGGTGGTTGGGCCCAGAACACCACCCTGGGGAACTCCTAAAGAAATGTCCTGTGAATGACTATCAACAAGCACAACCAGCTTCCTCTGTGCGAAGTACGACTCCAACCTCTGGAGTCTTTTCCTTTTAATGCCCATTGACTTCAGTTTAAAGTGCAGTCACTCTCACCTCACCTCTGGAAATCAGCTCTCTGATCCATGTTTGGACCAAGCTGTGATGAGGTCTGAAGCTGAGCAGTCTTGGTGAAATTCAATCAGGCATCAGTGAGCAAATTATTGGAGAGTAAGTGCTACTGGTAGCCATTGTCAATGACAACTTCTGTCATTTACTGATGATTGAGAGTAGAATGACTAGAAGGTAATTTTTTTTGGATTTGTCCTTTTTTTGTGATTAGGACATAGCTGGGGAGTGTTTTAGCTCATCATGTTTTTGTTGTCACTGTGTTGGAACAGCTTGTTTGGAGGTGCAACTCTGTGTAAAGAGCACCACTACAGTCAGTGTGTTTTCCAGTCCCACACCCTTTGAATTTCCAATGAATTCATTCCCTCTTGTTATGAGCCTTTGCATCACAAGCAGGGAAGTAACAGTGGGATGTTGGAAGATGCATTTGGACAAACCAGAATCTCTAGTACCCAGAGTGCATCCCAGAGTTTGGGTGAATGAAAATTACGCCATGCAACTATTTTGAATTGCACAGTACATGCAGCTCAAGAGCAGGTTATTTGGCACAAGAGGTTTTCACTTCCACTAAAACTAAAAACCAAAAATGTTGAAAAACTCAGTTGATCAACAGCATCTGGAAAGAGAAACTGTTAACGCTTCAGATCCAGGACCTGTTACAATGGGGATATAGGGGGATGAAGCTGAGACTTTGCTGAGGACTGATTGCTTGGGATCAGAGAGCAGAAGATCAGAAGAGATGGTGAAAACATAGCAGGGATGGAACTTGGGGGATAGATGGGATTAGAGGAAAGTTCAAGGGGAGACAGCCCAGGAGGGGTATTGGAATCCGCTGTTGAAATCTGCCATCATTGACATTAGAAAGGAAGGAAAAGTCCTCTGTTGCAGCAGTGAATGCAGCAGAGAATAAAGTGGAACCGTGGGCTTCAATAGCTTTGAGATAATGAGCCAGTGTTGTTGCAGAGAGAAGTCAAGAGCATGCATGTGCTGATGCAAGGAACAAAGTATGGATCTCAAAATGCAAGAGAACTCTGCCTTGAGAAATGCTGGGTAGTTTGAACAAACCTGTGATCCAGGGTGGGTCTCTGCATCAGACCAGTTCTGACCAAAAGTCCCGGACCTGAATTCCTTCAGTACTTTGTTTTTGCTGAGGTGTTAACTGTTTCTCTTTCCACATATGGTGTCTGACCTGCTGAGTTTTTCTGGTATTTTCTATTTTTCCCTCCAGACTTCCAGCATCTGCATTTTTTTCGATTTTCATTCACTTCCACCAGCCTCTCTTCACCTTGCTTTATCTAATCTAATTAAGATAATCTTCTGATCCCTGCTCTATTTATCTAGCTTCCCCTTAAATGATTTCCTGTTAATAGATTCAATTACTCCACGTGGAAGCAGGTTGCATAAGGTCAGTCAGAACAATTTTTCTTCTTAAGACCTCTTAAAATCTGACAAGAGTTTTGGTTATACAATGCTCTTCAAACTTGTATTAACCTACAGTGCCAATATGTATAGTAAATGATTAAAATTCTGTAGTTTGCCAGAGGTATTTGTTTCGGCCAGCAATAAACTTGGAGCATTTTGAAGCAAGATGACATTCTGCAGCCCACATACTTGTGAGTCTGTCTGGTATGGGGTACAGTGAAATAATCTGACTTTGTAGCTTCCATGATGTCAACCATCTGCTCATAGATCTCTTCTGGTTACAGTATTGGTGCTGTACATCACCATGAAGGGGACCCTGGCAAACATTACAGCCTCCTTAAACCTCTCTCATGCAGAGGAACCTCCACTTTGCCATCTGTTGTAGAATCACAGAATATCAGGAAGGTCACAGTTTGGAAGGAAGTCATTTAACCCATTAAATCTGTGCTGGTTCTGTACAAGTGCACTCCCATTCCCCTACCCTCTTTCCAGAGTCCTGTAAGTATTTTCCCTTCAAGTACTTATCCAGTTCCCTTTTGAACGCAATGACTGAATCTTCCTCTACAACCCTCCTGGCAGTACACTGCAGATTCTAAACATTCAACACACAAAAAGAAAAGCTTTTCCTTCAGTCCAAAGAACCAAAAGTGATAATCACGTTCAAGTTAATTTCATCAGCTTTTGACCTTTCATCAATGGAAACACTTCCTTCTGTCCACTCTTTCTGGACCTTTTAAGATTTTAAATAACTGCATCAGCTCTCTTCACAACTTCCTCATTTCCAAGTAAAACAACCCCAACCTATCCACATAGCTAAAGTCCCTCATTCCTGGAAATGTTCCAGTGTATATTCTCTAAAGGCCTTCACATCCTCAAAGTGTAGTGCGCAGAACTCGACACAATGCTCCAGTTATGGCCAAACCAATGTTTAAGGTGGCACAGTGGTTCAGCAGGTAGAGCTGCTGCCTTACCATGCAAGCAGCTCTATAGAGTTTGCACGTTCTCCATGAGATAATGTGGGATTGTCCCAGGTGTTTGAGGCTCCCCACATCCAAAAATGTGCAGGTTGATTGCTTAATTGGTCAGTGCAAATGATTCCTATTGTGTAGAAAGTGATGGAGTCCTGGGGAGGGGTGAGGGGGCATTGGTTAAAGAGAAGATGAAGATAATAAAATAGGATTTATGTAGGATTGGTACAAATGGATGCTGGATAATCAGTGCAGACTGAGTGGGCTGAAGGGCCTACTTCCTTGTCCATACGTCTCTGTGACTATCTTCCTTGTTCTTGTGGTGCAGGCTTCTACTTATAAATGATCCTGTATGGGTTTTTAACTGCCTTATTAACATGCCTGGCATGTTCAATGAGTTGTGCACATATGCCTCCCCAGAACTTTCTGTTCCTGTATCCCTTTTAGAATTGTTAGTATTGCATCTCCTCATCTTTCCTACCAAAATGCATTTTTTCAAAATAAATTTTCTTTTGCCAGATGTCCACCCATTCCACCAGCCTATATATATCATTCTGAAGTCTATTATTACAGTTCACAATGCTTTCAAGTCTTCTGTGGTCTGCAGATTTGTAAATTGTGCCATGCACACCCAAGTCCAAATATATTAACAAAAGTGGTGTTCTTACCACTGACCTTGGGGACTTCCATCGTACACACCCCTCCAGGCCAAAAAAACAACCAGTCACTACTACTCCTTCCTGTTACTTAGCTTATCATCTATCCATGCTGCTACAATACTTAATCAGTTGATTTCTTTACTAATGGCACAAAAGGAAATACTGCTCCAGAGTGAACTACCTTGTTTTGCTTCCCTTCCTAGGGCTGGGGCACTCCCCAAACTGGACACAGCGGTCCAGAAATTCCTGCCTCGCAACATATGAGTTGACTAAACCAACATACTGCATTGGTAAGAACTTACAATGAATGCCAAATGAAAAGATAAGCCCATCAGTTTTCAAAGGAACAATTATACTGTGAGGAGATCTGAAGTGCAGACTACTCCTACCCACAAGGAAAACCTATGTTTACATATGCTCCATTATGTTGATGTTTTACTTAATCTTAACATTAAATGTTATTTGCTCCCCAAACTACAATGAAAGGGATTCAAATCGGATGCATAGGATGACCTCCTAACTGAGCTTTATGAAAGCCTGGTACAGTTACCTGCCACCAGTTGTGGCCTTCACCTGGACTGAGTTTGTAGTCACCTGGTTCTTTCTGTGCCAGCTGGGATGGCTGCTTTAGTGGCCAGGTAGAAAGCCTGAATCAGCACGATGTCTTTCCCAAAAGTCTGTTGAATGAAATTTAAGCCACCTTTTGCAACAACACTCCATCAAGCCATCTTTTTATGGTTCACAAATCAGATCTTTCCAGGTTAAAGTTCCACTAAATTCCAACAAAGCAATTACTTGTATGTACAAGCCCCATCCCCCATCATAAATTTCCAGAAGTCAAGTGAATATTATATTTTCCATTCATAATCATTATCACCCAAAAGACATTAAGCTAGCCACATGTTATACAAAATATGAGAAATGTTTCAGATTAAAATAAAATTATTATAAGATCTAGTATCACTAAAGCATGTACTTATTACATCACTATGAATCTATCTATATATAAAGTGAGACTCCTTCCTGCCTAGAGAGCAAGGAGTCTTGCTATATAAATAGATAGATTCACAGTGAGTAATAAGTACGTGTTTAGAGATTTTAATTGATTCCGCGCCCTAGAAAGAGGCCTTGTTTTGTTTCCCATTGCCTCTCCTGTGCCAGTGGTAAATGACACAACTCAGCTCTACGCTCACCGGTTACTACTTTGGTGACGATGGGCAGGGAGAGGTGGGAAATGTCTGCAAAAAGGAACTGAAATTAGCTTGGAATACTGAGATTAATCACATTGCCAATTTTGGAACAAATAGCTGGGCCATGAAGTAAATAATTGCCTTGCCAAATCTTCCTCAAAACAACATCTGCTTATTCAAAAAATAAATAGTAGTGAGTGTGTTACACTTTAGAGGTGTTCTGCCTCTCCTTACTCGAGTTCAGTTCATGCACCTGAGGTCACTCTCATGCACTTACAAATTGGCACATCTTTGACTTGCGTGTCCATGTCTTATGAACCAGTAAAGCTGTTAGTAACATGACACAGAATCAAGAATCTGTGGCTATTGATAGCATTTATCTGTTGGACTTAAGTGTTTGTAAGTTCTTTTAAAGTGATGGAATATTACATCAGACCTTATTTCATTTTAAAATATTACAACAGGGAAACTAAAACTTATGATAATGTGACATCATATGGATGTATATTTATATAGGCCCCTTCCACTTAACCCATGGAAGTGACAAAACAATAAGAAAAGGATGCAATGCTAAGAATTAAGCTAATCTTTGCAAAAACATAAGACATTTGTGCATTGGTTCTCCTTTCTTTGAGAAATATAAAATTGTTCAAACAGATTGGTGCTAATTGGTTACTTCTCTCAGATTTCAAACTGTTTCCTCTTTTGTGATTCTCGAACTACCCCCAGAAATCTTAAAGAATATCAAGAGTGCTCCTGGCTGCACTCCACCAACCCTGCCGTGGGCAGACCCAACATTGGCCTTTATGTCAAATCTCAACTTTATGTCTACACCCGAGGACAAAAGTCTGCTCAAAGATAGCCCTGATGTGAGGAGGTGATGATCTGAGGGTGTGAGGGAAAAATAAAATTGGATTAAGATTCAAATTCTAATTAGTTTATTGTCACATATGGCAGGGTACAATGAAATTCCTTGCTCACATGAAGCCCACAGAGTAAAAAGTATACATGGTAATAATAAATACAGCGACAAGTGCAAACCAACGGAATGGTGTAAAGGTAGTAGTGCAGTCTGAAGTTATGCAAAGAAGTGCTCAAGTGACAATAATCGAATGACCGAGAGAGGTAGAATTAAGAGTCCGAGAGCGTGGCAGCACCACCGGGAAGGGGGATGTGAAAGAGGTGATTGGTTCAGAAGTCTGACAGCAGTGGGGTAAGTATGATAGCAGTGGTGGATGGAATTCAATTTGTTATCTGTGTCATGGTCAGTGCCAAATCTCAATACCTTGAGCTCAACCAGGCCAACTGACTCCTGGAGCAGTGGCCTTGGGGCCCACATGGAAGACCACTGAATAAATTTGCTACACCAGACCAAAAACAAAAACACCCCACCTATAAAGGGGAATGACAATGATTCAGAAATTTGCAGTTGATGCAAAACCTATTTCTAATTTCCTTTTTCATCCATATACAATCATGCTATAGCTGGAGTGGTTGACTGCTTGGTAAAGTAAGCTAATGCACTGAAGCAAATGATTCACTCTGGATAAAGACCCTCTGTATATTTTGGTTCTTAAAATTATTTTGTTCAGGCGGTCATCCAAGATGGATGTAGGCTACATTTCTGGAACCTATATCAATCCTTCACACAGCTAACTAAAAGAATTTTCAAGCCTGTGACTTAATATCCCAGATCATTCTCCCAACAAGCTAATTCAATGTTTTTCACAGAATCAACAGAAAATCTTACCTTCTATTATGCACCTATTCTAAGACTGAGTTTTCTTTATTAAAATCCTTCTTTCAGCAAACTCACAAAATAGACATATTGCTAAGTTGTGTTAAACAATGATTTTAATACCAAGAAGAACAGTAATGAGGTTATTGTTTTAAGCAAGAAACATTGATTCCAATTCTTCCTTCAGTATAGATGTCATTGGGATTCCAGATAAGGGATATGCATTCACTTTGCGGAAAGCAAAAGCAGCTACTCACTGTGATTTGTCATCAACAGCTTTCCAAATGGGAAAAGCAACACTGTGCCTAAATACTTCAAAGAAAATTCAAATACAGAGCAACACCTTTTAAAATATGCAGCAAAGTATCAATGAAAATGTTTTACAAATCCCAATTGCATTTATTTCTTGGCTGTTGGTTGATCAGAGGATTTATTGCACTGTAATCTCACCTGGAGCTATTGCTCAAACTGGCATCTCATCAACTGGCAACAGTGATCCAGTTGTAACAAAGCCCTTGCAGGGAAAATGCTGGTGTTTGACTATTTGAAATTGCAAGTACCATTCAACTGTGGGCAAAAGCATGATATGCATAATTGAGATTAATAATATGAGCCCTATATCATGATTGTAAAATAAATATTCTTTTAAAAACAAATAGTCACTGGATAATTTCCATTAAAATGTGAAACAGCTGACTAATTTGCATTGAATCCTATTGACCCCTAATGAGTTGGCAGAAGAGCACATTTGATTATTGCAGCCCTGAGTCTAATTGCTAATTGGATGTAGCCATTCAAGCTACAGTGATGATTGTAATCTGACAGTGAAAATGATCCTTATGGCCAATGCAGCCCTTGAGTAAAAGGTGACTCAAGATATTTTATTCAGTGAACTGGAATTACCTGAACTGTGAACAATTTAAAAATAACGTGCAATACTTTTACTTGATAGAGCAGAAATAAATCCATCAGCAAACTAATGTATATTGGCTGCTGAACAAGCATTACATTTTGTAAATCTTTCACAGAGCAGCTGCAAACATATATAAACACAATTCATTGGTTTATAATATTACTAAACTTTGCAGCAGGATCAAGACAAGTTTGCAACAGGTTATAAAGTTGAGAGTTGAACTAGTGTTGTTGGTGCACAGCCTCATAGATGGAGGAAGGGAGCAAGATGAAGGTGTTTTCCAAAGCCGGCCCTGTTTTCAAGGCTGCAAATGGTCTATGTTTTGTTAGCTTTTTTTTGTAGATCTGATTTACAATTCCAGCAACATTCCAAGCATGTGTTAATAATAAAAGTTTCCTGCAGTTACCTCATATAATATTTGCTCCATGTGCTTTTGAGTTCAAAAAACAGAATTTTAAGGAAGGAGAGAAAAGGTCAGAGGAAACAATAATATGTAACATTGGTACAGCAATCTTGAATGTTCATGGCTCACTGTCTGCTTAAAAACTTGCCTAGATTTTTAATTAGTTGCCACGATATCTGTTTGAGGTTCTAGGATGGTCTTCATACCAATCAAAAAAACTGTAGATCTGGACATCTGAAATAAAATAATAAATTAATGTGGGTAATTTTAACCCCAAAAAAATGGATGGGTTGGGTTTGGCTGAGATGTGAGCATTTTTAAAATCTCTAATCTTACCACAAACCCCCTCCAAACTGCACATTTACCAGTTTTAACAAAGGTAGCAACAAGAGGTAACTATTTTGCTCTCAAACACTGGGTTGGGTGTTGAGATGATGCTCAGATACAAACTATGAAATACACTTAATGCCCACCAGCTGAGTTTCCCAGATCTCAGAAAAAATAATGCTCTGCAACCTAATCTTTAGGTCATAACCTGATTGTTTGTTGGTGGCTCATTCTACCTTTGCATTCAAGGATTTTCACAGACAGATTCAGAATAAATGGTCAAACCAGAGTGAATGTAAAGAACGAGACCTAGCAATTTGACCGTTCCTATAAGACAGGAGCATTGGAGGTGGGATGTCTTCAACATAGTTGTTTAGGTCACAGCATGGAGCATGCAAAGTTAGCAATGGCAGGTGGGACCTAGGTACAGCCAATTCTGCACATACTGTGCAGCTGGAAAATCAAATGTCTCTGCATAATTTACAGGTAATCTACACTTCTTAAAGAGTAGTGCTGTAGGTAAGAAAAGCACTTCTGAAGGAGAAAAATTGTTGTTACTTCAGAGGCTTGGGTTCGATTAGTGGACAGGAAGAAAGAGGTCCTATTCCCTTTGAGAAAGAGGCAGCTCACCAGGCAACACCTCTATTGTCAGTGCAAAGCAGGGGCTCAGGAGTGCCTGTAAAATCTTAACTGTCAGACATAGCTGCAATGCTGAAATATCTTCACATCCTCTCTCCTCACATCCCAGTGATGCCATTACTAGCGGTTAGTGCAACACTATTACAGCACCAGCGACCCGGGTTCAATTCCGGCTGCTGTCTGTAAGGAATTTGTATGTTCTCTCCGTGACTGCATGGGTTTCCTCTGGGTGCTCTGGTTTCCTCCCACATTCCAAAGACGTACAGGTTAGGAAGTTGTGGTCATGCTATGTTGGCGCCGGAAGCATAGCGACACTTGCGGGCTGCCCCCAGAACATTCTACACAAAGATGCATTTCACTGTGTGTTTCGGTGTACACGTGACTAATAAAGATATCTTATAGTCTTATATCTTACTTGAAAAGTAAAAACTGCTGCTGCTGGAAATCTGAATTAAAAACAATAATGTTGGAGATACCTAACAGGTCATACAGCATCTGTGGAGAAAGAAACAGAGTTGATATTTCAGGTCAGTAACCCTTCACCAGTATGATTTGTTGCAGAGAGGGGGTGGGGTGAAGAGAACAATGGGATATCTGCAATAAGGTGGAGACTAAGGTTGTCCAGGAGACACAATTACTTCCAGTGCCATCCAGTTAATTTATCTGTGGGAATATAAATTAGGGAGAGATATATGAAAGCAGTTAGAGGAAAAAAAAGACAACTATATGGTAGAACTGTGGGGTGCAGAACATAGCAGTTGTTGGAAATCTGAAGTAAAAAGGATGCTAGAAAGGTTATCACAAGGAGGTGAGATTGCCGAGTTGAAATTACAATTAGATCAGCCACGATCTGCCCAGGACCACAAGAAATTGCAGAGAGTTGTGGACACAGTCCAGCGCGTCACAGAAACCAGCCTCCCCTCTATGGACTCTGTCTATACCTCTCGCTGCCTTGGTGAAGCAGCCAGCATAATCAAAGACTCCACCCACCCGGGTCATTCTGTCTTCTCTCCTCTCCCATCAGGCACAAGATACAGGAGCCTGAGAGCACATACCACCAGGCTCAAGGACAGCTTCTATCCCACTGTGATAAAAGCTTCTATCCCACTATTGAACAGTTCCCTTATATGATGAGATGGACTCTTGACCTCACAATCTACCTTGCTATGACCTTGCACCTTATTGTCTCCCTGCACTGCACTTCCCTGTAGCTGCACCTACTCTGTACTCTGTTATTGTTTTTACCTGTACTACCTCAATGCACTTTGCACTAACTCAGTGTATCTGCACTGTGTAATGAATTGACCTGTACAATCGGTATGCAAGACAAGTTTTTCACTGTGCCAACAAGTGACAATAATAAACCAATACCAATACCAAGTGGTGGGGCAGGCACAAGAGGTCAAGTGGCCTAATCCTCCTTCTATTCGTATGTTTATATGTGTTTGTAAGTACTTAGCAGATCAGATAGCATCTATTGAGAGAGAAAAATTAAGTTAATGTTACAGGTGACTAAGCCTACATCAGAAATGGCCAACTCTGCATGAACAAGAAAGGCTGGTTATCTGAAATTGTTGAATTCAATATTGAGGCTACAATGTAGACAGATGGAAGATGAAATGCTGCTCCTCAGGCTTATGTTGAGTTTAATTGGAATGGCGTAGGACTGCATGGACAGAGAGGTCAGAGTGGGAATAGAATGGAGAGTTAAGTCACAGGTGACCTGAAGCTCAAGGTTGTCCTTGTGGACTGAATAGAGATATTCTGCAATCAAAACTCACAATATTTCCTTACACTATTTCTAGAAATATTGGAGTCCACTTCACTTCTCCTCCTAATCATGCACAGCGAAATTTCGAACACTCAATACCATTGGAAAACTCAGTCCCTATCACCTCACATCTTGTACACGTCATCCCTATTCTATCACTTTATCACCATGATCTGAGAAGCCAGAGGCAGCCTCCTCACTGAAGGAGGAGGTAGGGGACTTCATGGCCACGAGTACAAACTGTATCAATGGCCAGTTGCATTTTCAGCAGAGATGTCCTCCAGAGTTTCTGTACTAAATTCACACTCACCCTACTCACCCAATTCCATGGTCATTCAACAAGCAATCTTCTGGAAGAACTCAGCAGGTTGAGCAGCATCTGTGGGGGAAGAGGAATTGTCAATGTTTTGGATCAAGACCCTGCATCAGGACTGAGAGGGGGAGGAGTGATGCAGGGGCCAGTAGATGACTGGTGGACCAAGGAGGAGTGAAGGATGATGGGCAGATGGAGCCAGGTGGGGGAGTGGGTGGGATGCAGTTGGGAGACAGAGACAAGCCATCTCGAGCTCCCAGTTGCATGCCATTTTGACTCTCCTTCCCATTCCCACACTGACCTGTTCATCCCTGGCCTTCACTGCCAGAGTGAGACCAGACATAAACTGGAGGAACAACTCCTCATATTCCTCCTGGGTTGTCTACAACCCAATGGTATGAACATTGAATTTTCCAATTTCAATTCCCCCTCCCTCTGCCCCCTCATTCTGATCAATCTCAGGTCCTCCTATATTTGTCCCCTTACCTATTCCCCCTTTTTCTTCCTTTCCAGGTTTGAAAATACATTCAAATGAATGGGAATTCTGATCCTAGGTAGGTTTGGCTGATGTAAAATCACCGAGGCAGATCCCGAGCGTATAGCTGGAGATTTGAAAAACTGGCTAAGCTCTGCCATTCAATTCCATGTGGAATTCTGTGAAATATAGACTGGCAGACATGCAGGTTGCTGTTACTCAGCTCATTCCAGATTTATGATGGGGATAGGATGTGCCTACTTGCAGGAACCTGTCTGTCAATAGTTTCCTTTGGAACCATTGACCACAAGTGGTGCCGTTCAGCCCACGGACAATGATCCAGACACTGTGGACTGGAGTCAGGTGCAGTCCAAATTAGGTGGGGAGGCAGGTTCACTTCCCACAAATGCATTAGGAAATGGTTTTTTGAATAACCAGTAACTTGTCATGGTCATGTTGTCTGATGGCTCAGTTGCTGGTTGGCAAATTATAGCCTTGTGGAATTTGTTGACAGTAGTGAAAACAAGTTGGGTTGTGGCCCATCTGATAATAAGCAGCATGTGCTCTGACCCAGATTTTTATTGCTCTTTAGAACAAGTAGTTTCTGCTGTTTAACTGTATTGTCTTTGACACAAGAACGGTTTGCAATGGAAGAATAAAACATTCTTCTTTGCATTTGGGTGGTTTTTTGAGTTGTAAATTTATAGTGATTTCAGTGCCGGAGAAGGGCACTCAGTGTCAGCATTAAACAATCCAATGTCAATGACGGCAAGATTGAAAATCTTCCTGCCTGTCTGTCTATGCTGCATCCTGTTTCCAAAGACATCAGTGCCTTCCTTCATATCTATGGTCTGTGTTAAAAGCCGTTCATTCACTCTCAATAGTCTGTTGTGTGCAGACTAACAAAGGTAACACAGTGGTGAAACATATCCTTTCAAATAACTGGACAAACTGAAAATTAATTGTTGGTTATGCTCTGGGAGAAAGAGATAGTGATCAGCATATTAATCACCTTTTGTCTAAACATTTCTCTTTTAAGCTTCTAGGAATATGTCACTTCCAAAACCCCAATACTACAAGCTAATCTTTTTCCTGTCTTTTCTATGCCAATTTAGTCTCAAGAGATCTAGAAATGTATCTTGCAAAGATAACGTGACCAGTCAAAAAGATCATAATACGACTGCATCAGAATTGTGCCATGTTTGTTTGTTGGATTCAATATAGAGTTAAAACTCCTGGAGATCTTCCGGATCTCCTGCCTTAACTTCATTGGGACAGCAGTAGACCATTCCGAGAAACAGCATGAATGGCTGTTTTTATCCCCCTACATCATTTCTCCAGGGACTTTGTCGCGCGTCACTGGAGAACCCTCGTGAATACCTCCATGCAAAAATACTCAAACATTTTTTTCTCACTGGTTTCCAGTTTGCTGAGGCCAATTAATATCTGTTTATTGCATTACTGGCTCCACCTGTGCTGCTCTCTGATGAATTCCATTTGTATCTACCAGTTATTGCTTTGTCTTTTCCTTGAACTGGAGGGAAAAAGCTTCACAGCTTATACAAAAGATGATGTTGGTGGTGTTTGTATTTAGCACAGGGGCCAAGGTTGGAGCACTGAAGTGGATCACTGACTGCACAAAACCCTCAAAGGACCTGGTATCAACCCATGGGAATGACTGGAGACAAAATAGATTGCAGATGCTGGAATCTGGAGCAAAAAATAAAGTGCTGTAAGAATTCAACGGGTCGAGCAGCATCTGTGGAGCAACGGGACTGTCAACATTTTGGGTCGCAACCCTGCAACAGGACCGTGAGTGTAGTGGAAAGATAGCCAGTATAAGGGAGGAGTGAGGGGTGATAGGTGAAACCCGATGAGGGGGGATGATGGGCATTTGGAACCAGGTGGGGAAGGGTGTAGGAAAGGTGAACCAAGGGAGAAGAGTCCCAGGTAGATAGGTATGTTGGTGAAGGGTAAGATGGAATCAGGTGGGGGAGGGTGATAACGAGGGGGGCAGAGGGATGGAAAAGGTGAACAAAGGGAGCGAGACCCTGTGTTGACTGGTGAGAGTGGGAAAGGTACCTTATTGGAAGTCGGAAAACAGGAAACGCCAACCATCCCTTTGCCTCCACGGATGCTGCTTGACCTGCTGAGTTCTTCCAGCGGCTTAGTTTTTGCATCAGAATGCCTGGGTGGCTGAAGGAGAAATGACCTGGATATAATGGTGGAACGGTGACAGCAGCACCTATGGTCATCCAGGGATGTTATTCTTCTACCACTGTTTGACCTTCCAGCTAGAGGAGCCTCCCTCTCAACAGCCACCACCACCATCCAAACTGCACTCCTGCCCTCGAGAAGAGTCCTGCCTGTATCTCCTACCACAATTACTGAAACATAACTCTAAATATCTAGTCAAAGAGCCATGGGTGAACTTCACCTGACCAAACCCATGCACTCTTGCATTAAAGAAATCACGAAGGTCATTCTCCACCTCAAGTTCAAATTCAAGTCTATTGTCATGGGCATACATACACAAGGTATAAATGCCATGAAAATTAGCTTTTACATTACAAGACAAACAAGTTCATGTGAACTTAAATAAACATAAATTATACATAACTTACAAACTAAATAACAAAATAAACATAACAACAGTAGTGGTGCAGAAGTACAAGGAGGGGTGATAGGACTGGTAGGATTGCTCTGCTGGTAGCTAGCCTGGACCCAATGGGCCAAGTGGCTTCTTTCTACGTTTTAAGTAAGTAAGCTCGTGGCAACTTCCAGCTCTGTATTACAGCAGTCAGTTACAGAGTGACCCTTCTGGTGGTGGATTGAGAGCCTTTGTAAGGGGTAAAGAGTCTGCCCACTCTGATGAAGCTCATTGGATGCAAGGGGATGGAGCCCCATGACACTTTTTTAGTCTATAAGGAGGCTGTTGTAAAAATCAAAACCCAGTCCAGCCAAAAAAATAATGTGTAGAAACCTACAGATGGGTAGAAATGGAGGAGCCCGGCAAACTCAGTTCTCTATAGTCTCAGTACTTTTTAAAGTCTATTATTAAGTTCAGGCCTGACTTATGGACACCCCTTACATACGAATGAGCTCCCATAAAATTATTGAATTCAGAAGTCCAATATGGTTAGCACAGGAAACTATTCAGTAAGCTTATGATTTAAGTTTGGATAAGATACAAATTTTATTACAAATACCCTAATAAAAACATCCAGGTGAATTGAATCAGGATCAATCCCTCTGTTGGCTACCGCATTTGGGATCTTTAGTCATAAATGCAAACAATTAACTTGACCATGAGTTTGGGTGTGTGATCTATTTGATGTTACTGGAGCCAATTTGCTGCGTGAATCACAAGTGCACATTATTTAACATGGTGCAGAGTCAATCCGGTCTAACGGGGCAGTGATAATCCAGCTAGTGCCATGTTTATAACACATGAAAAATGTGGTGCTTAGCTGCAGGACACACACACACACACATGTGCATGCAAAACATACCTACTTAAAGCAGCCCTCAGTGATGTAGGTTTGTTGCTGATTCAATCTGATTTGTGCTTTTTCAAAAGTCCTGAATGATAGGGATTGTCATTAGAGCATGGAGCATTGCATCAGGTTGCAGCATAAGGTTGTGGTAAGGATATTGAATCTGACGCTGTTTCAATGTCAATTGCACATGTGAGCTCATTGCACTTCGCACAGTGCAGCTTCAGTGCCTGAGGTGTTTCCCACCTGACATTGACCTCAAATGCGGTCACCTCCAATTGTCGCTTCACTTCTGTATTTCGGAGACTCCTGGGGTGTCTGCAAGAAAGAAACTCTCTCCTCTTCACCTCATTCACCAAATCTTTCAGAGATGTGTCAGAAAATTGAGGTAATAAACAGCAGGGAAAACACTGGCTGGTCCCGGAGATCATGAAAATGAAAGCACAAGTTTTGTGTGCAACCTGCACTGTGTCAAAAGGACACAGGTTAAACCTGCTCCATGATTCCAGTACATATTTTCTAGCATTATCTAATTTAGGTCCACATACTTGTTGAAATTATGGAATGCAAACGAATTACTTGATAATTCTTGATCACTGGAAAGAACAGGATCCTGTTACAAATGAGGATGTATTGGCAAAGATAACATATCCTCATCTGTAATGGGACACCTCGTACGGATGTCCTGAAGGGAATGTCATTGTTATTAGGCTGAAGCCATTCAGTGCTGTGAAAGCATATACAATTTATACTCTTCCACTCTTTACAAGAAAAGTTCCCCAAATGAGTAGGAATGCAAATGCAATGGGGATGACTTGGTACAACTGTGACAGGTTTTCTAAGGGCAGATATTTAGCATTATCCTACGTACAAGACCTCGAAGGATGGGGTGAGACTCACATCAAATGCCCAGCTTCAGGTGTGCGTTACGATTTGTGTACTATGATGCCAATCTGCAATTGGAAATTTATTTTAGGCTGAGTGTTGGTGCTGACTACCATAATCTACTGCTAAGCTGCAAAACAACAGTATTTTTACTAACCAGAATTCAGAGATACAGTTCTGGATGATGGAGCTCGATTTTAACATGGCACATCAGCCCGTCGAGCCAAAAATTTGATGGAGTCACAAGGTGATATATTTCCACAGATGTGAAGGGAAGTGTTTTAGTCAGATGTTTCAGGCAAGATGGTTTGTACCTCCCCCTGCAATTGGATCCTCGACTTCTTCATCGGGAGACCACAGTCAGTGCAGATCGGTGATAACATCTCCTCTTCGCTGACAATCAACACAGGTGCACCTCAAGGATGTATGCTTAGTCCACTGCCCTACTCTCTCCACACTCATGACCGTGTGGCTAAGCACAGCTCAAATGCTATCTATAAATTCGCAGATAATACCACTGTTGTTAGTAAAATCTCAGATGGCAACCAGGAGGCGTACAGGAGTGAGACAGATTAGCTGGTTGAGTGGTGTCACAACAACAACCTCGTACTCAACGTCAGCAAGACCAAGGAATTGATTGTGGACTTCAGGAAGGGGAAGTCAGGAGAACACACACCAGTCCTCATTGAGGGGTCAGCGGTGGAAAGGGTAAGCAGCTTCAAGTTCCTGGGTCAACAACTCCAAGGATCTGTCATGGGCGCAACACATTGATGCAATCACGAAGAAGGCACACCAGTGGCTCTACTTCATTAAGAGTTTGAGGAGATTTGGTATGTCACCAAAGACTCTTGCAAATTTCTACAGATGTACGGTGGAGAGCATTCTGACTGGTTGCATCACAGCCTGGTATTCAGCCTCCAATGCACAAGATCACAAGAGAATTTTAAATTTGTATCCCCTGAACCTTGAACCATCTGCTAATGGGAACAGGCTTCCTGTATTTATCCTGGTCAAACTAGTCAGAGTTGGGTAGTCCTCTATCCAATCACCTTTCAATGGGAAAATCCCAGCTCCTCCAGTCTAATCTTACAGCTGAAATCCCTCATCCCTGGTTCCATTCTAGTAAAGCCTATCTGAACCTTTACTGGCATCTTCACTTTTTTCTCAACATGTGACAATCAGAAGCGGATGCAGTACTCCATTTGCAGTCTGACTGATGTTATGCACAGGTGCAATATAACTTCTCTGCTTCTGTATTCCATGCCACATGATCCTACAGGTTTTATTAACCACTTTCTCCAGTCATACTCTGGCTTCAGAGCTGTCATTTTGTCTATATTAGCTCTCCCCACTCTTTCTGCCAAGGAGGATTACTTCACACTTCCCTGCACTAAATTTCACCTGCCCATTCAGCCAGCTTACCCATATCTTCCAGCAGCCAATTACCATCCTCCTCACTGCTAACTATATTTCCAAGTCTTGTGCCATCCACAAACTTAGAAATTTTACTCTAGATGCCATGTCTAAATTTTTAATACATTTCAAAAGAGCATTGTTCTCAGCACTGACCTTGGGGATCACTATTTTCTACCAGCCAAAGAAACAACCTGTTACTACTACTCAGCTTTTTGCCATTATGCTGATTTCCTATCCACGCAGTGAGTGACCCTTTAATAAGACCATAAGACATAGGAGCAGAATTGGGCCATTTGGCCCTTCGAGTCTGCTCCACCATTCGATCATGGCTGATTTATTTTTCCCTCTCAACCCCATTATCCTGCCTTCTCCCCATAACCTTTGGTGCCCTTACTAATCAAGAACCTATCAACCTCTGCTATAAATATACCCAATGACTTGGCCTCTACAGCCATCTGTGACAATAACTTCCACAGATTCACCACCCTCTGGCTAAAGAAATTCCTCCCCATTTCACGTCCTTTTATTCTGAGGCTGTGCCCTCTGGTCCTAGAGTCTCCCACTACTGGAAACATCCTCTGCGAGTCCGCTCTATCCGGGCCTTTCAATATCCGGAAGGTTTCAATGAGATCCCCCCTCATCTTTTTAAACTCCAGTGAGTACAGGCCCAGATCCATCAAACGCTCCTCATATGTTAACCCTTTCATTCCCGGGATCATTCTTGTAAACCTCCTCAGGACCCTCTCCAACGTCAGCACATCCTTCCTTAGATATGGGGCCCAAAACTGCTCACAATACTCCAAATGTGGTCTGACCAATGCCTTATAAAGCCTCAGCATTACATCCTTGTTTTTATATTCTAATCCTCTTGAAATGAATGCTAACATTGCATTTGCCTTCCTTACTATCAACTCAACCTGCAAGTTAACCTTTAGGGAATCCTTAACTAGGACTCCCAAGTCCCTTTGCACCTTCAGTTTCTGAATTCTCTCCCCATTTGGAAAATAGTCTACGCCTTTATTCCTTCTACCAAGGTGCATGACTGTACACTTCCCTATGCTGTATTCCATCTGCCATTTCTTTGCCCATTCTCCCAACCTGTCCAAGCCCTTGTGCAGACTCCCTGCTTCCTCAACACTATGTGCCCCTCCACCTATCTTTGTAACATCCACAAACTTGGCCACAAAGCCATCAATTCCATCATTCAGATCACTAGCATATAACGTGAAAAGTAGCGGACCCAACACCGACCCCTGAGGAACACCACTAGTCACCGGCAGCCAACCAGAAAAGGCCCCCTTTATTCCCACTCTTTGCCTTCTGCCAGTCAGCCAATCTTTTATCCATGCTAGTATCTTTCCTTTAATACCATGGACTCCTATCTTGTTTAGCAGCCAGCACCTTGTAAAAAGCCTTCTGAAAATCCAAGTAAACAACATCCACTGACTCTCCTCTGTCTATCCTTCTTGTTAGTTCCTCAAAGAATTCCAACAGATTTGTCAGGCAAGATCGCCCCTCAAGGAAGCCGTGCTAATTTTGGCCTATTTTATCATATGCTTCCAAGTACCCCGAAACCTCATCCTTAATAATGGACACTAAAATCTTACCAAGGCCTCAGTTTTGCTATGTGGGAATTCATCAAATGCCTTATGAAAATCCATCTACTGCACTCCCTTCATCAACTTTTCTCTATTAACTCAGCAAAAAATTTGATCAGGTTAGTCAAAAAAAAATTTGTTTAACAGTTTGTGTCAGTTCTCCTTCATCAACACCATCTCCTCCAGCCGTTAATGTTTTCCCTCTGTTTGCATTCTCAGGTTCCCTCATCACTCATCTGTAGAAAGCCTCTGGTAGTGAGATCTTCTCACAGTGCAACTAGAAAATCAAATCCATCAGCAAGGACGTTCAAATACCAGCAACCAATTGCTTATAACCTAATTGCAGAGAAGTATGTGGTCAGGTGTCTGAAAGGATTCAGAATTGAGATGAGAAGAACATTTTACATTCAGGGGACTGCGAAGCATTAGAATCCTCTATTCCAGAGGGCTGTGGGTGCTCACTTATTGGGTATACTCAAGGCAGAGATCATTAGGATTATAGGGGTTAAGGGATTCAAGATTTAAGAGAGAAAAGAAAGTGGTGTTCACCTAGAAGAACAATCACAGTCCTACTCAAGGGCAAAGAAGTTTCAGATGCCACATTGCTTCTTTTATTACTTTTCCTGTGAGGTTACATGGTTGGAATATCTCATGATCAAACCACAAAATCTGTCATAGAATCATAGAGTCATACAGCATGGAAACAAGGTTAACAACATGTGATCAGAAGATCCGGAGGTGAATTGGTTCATTACTAATTCCTTTATTGCCACTGGCCCAACCAGTCCATGTTGAATAAGATGCCCATCTAAGCAAATCCCATTTGCCCATCTTTGGTCCATATCCCTCTAAACCTTCCCTATCCATGTAGCTATCCAAATGTCTTCTAAATGTTGTTATTGTACCTTCCTCAACTACTTTCATGGGCAGCTTGTTCCATATACACACCATCCTCTGCGTGAAGAAGTTGCCCTTCAGGTCCCTTTTAACTTTTTCCCATCTCACCTTAATCAGTCCATAGGCTTGAGCAGGTAGAAATGGGGAGCAGCTTGGCTTTTTATCTGAAGCCCACAGTTGTACTGCAGAAGGCACACGCCCAATCAACACTTACTCTGCAGCTAACTGTGTGTCATGGTGTGTTGTTTACTGCAGTTGTGAGCAATTAATGACTGTACTGCTAAAAACTGGTTGGCTAGTTATTTATTTCAGTTACAAAATGTTCTAGTTAATTATAGCCTTGAGTTCTGCTATTCCAGATGACCAATTAAGTTACTCATCTGAGTGTAATTGTTTATGGTGTTATTGTAATTGCACATTCCAGGACTCAGTCAAGCTTGCTGATAGGTATTGGGAAGTAAGCTTGGGAAAAAAAAATCTTCAAACTTAGCACTAAGAGCAGTGAAAAGATCTACTCCAGTTGGAGTTTAGTAAGGCAGACTGAGATGGAGCAGAAAACTGCAACGTCAGGCTAAAAAATTAGCCATAGAAACCCAGGGAAGAAAACAGCTGTGAGGTGCATGGATGTGAGTTTAGTTAGAGTAAAAATAGATCAACGTTGCCGGCATGTTAAAGATCCTAAGGCATATCTCAGTAGTCTAGTCTTCAGTAGTCTAGAAAAGAAAATTGACAAGTCATGTGTAATCAATTTGCAAAATTAGGAGCAATCTTAATCCCATCTCCATGACAGAAAGCGGGAAGTTATGTAATTAAAATCATCCTAAATCATGCACCCATCCAACTAAGAGGTGACTGCCAGCTACAAACTAAAAGGTGGCAAGGGACCTCATCCAGACCACATGCACATTGGATCTCAATGACATAATTGCTTTCTGACTGCAATATCTCCTTACAGGATGTCTGGGTGAGAGAGGGCAGTAACTTCACTATCAGGCCATCACAGCCGGAACACCAAAGGTCCAAAAACATATATCTGATATTTATTCTTGCGGGTCTAGGAAGACCATCATTGCTCCAGCAGGCCAAGAAGAAAACTTCAGGCTTCCCCTGCTGTAACGTTGCACCCCTCCAACTGCTCCCCCCAGCAACACCCACCTCCTCAACTAACCCATAACCTCATCGTGGAGACACTCCTGGGTAACTTGTCAGACCATGTCACTACAGAGTGGATCTTGACCAGTGCCTTTTGTAATTTTCCACTTCCCCCTGTTAACCTTCCACCTTAAAAATGGGATGAGGGAAATCAAATGAGGGATATAAGATCTGGGAATTAAAATATTCTACTGCCAGAGCTGAGTTTTGAATACCCACCAAAAGTGACTCTCTGAAATCAGATGTATGAAGCCAATAAGGTGCAGAACTTGAGCTCTTATGGCACATTTTACAGCAGAAGATTTGCTCAGCACAATACTTAACAGCAACTGTCTAGGAATGGAAGTCAGTTTTTACACTTATTCACATTTGCTTGTGTACAAGCAAAAAATCCAGTTATACAATTTCATGAGCAGGAAGGCACAGCACAAAGAAAGACATCTTTCTGCACCAAAACCAGTTGCAGAAGCCAAATGTAACTCAACACTGACCATCTATAAGGAACAAACCCTTAGCGCAACCCTAGTTTGCAAATAAAAATAATATACAGCTCCAAAGAATATAATGACTGCACTAAACAAATCAGTTTAATAATATCTACAACTTATTGCCATTGTTGAGCCAGAGGCTAATGAGATTCTATCATATACAATAAATGAAATCCTGGATGAATCAGGAATTTCTTCACCTCAAGATCAAGGTTTTCATGCATGGATTCCATTTGAAACTTCCCACATCAGGAATCAGAATCAGATTTATTATCACTGACTTAGATGGCATGAAATTTGTTGTTTTGCAGTAGCAGTAAAGTGCAAAGACATGACATTACTATAATTTACAAAAATAAATAAATAGTGCCAAAAGAAGAATAATGAGGTAGTGTTCATGGGTTCATGGACCGTTCAGAAATCTGATGATGGAGAGGAAGAAACTGTTTCTGATTCATTGAGTGTGGGTCTTCAGGCTCCTGTACCTCCTCCCCGATGGTAGTAACGAGAAGAGGGCATGTCACGGGAGGTGAGAGTCCTTAGTAATGGATGCGGTCTTCTTGAGGCACTGCTTCTTGAAGATGTCCTCGGTGGTGAGGAGAGTTGTGCCTGTGATGGAGCTGGCTGAATCTATAACCCTCTGCAGCCTCTTGCGATCCTGTGCATTGAAGGCTCCATCCCAGGCTGTGACGCAACCAGTCAGCATGCCTTCCACCATACATTTATAGAAATTTGTAAGAGTCTTTGGTGAAATACTGAATCTCCTCAAACTCTGACGAAGTAGAGAAACAAACATGAACAAAGCCCAGCTCACATGTCATTTACATAGGAATTTGATGAAAGTGAAAATGTAAGCTGAGCAAATTTCAGTAAAAAAAAATCATTATTAGTTTGTTGAATACGAAGAACCTTTAATGCAGGGCATGCAATCAGTAGTGGTGATTTTGAAGCTGTTATCCTAGGGCAGAAATCAGTTGTGGTAGTCATAGACAGTGTGATAGATAATAAGAGACCATGAAGGACACTAAATGAGCTTTGGTGTTTTGGATGAGTTTCTGAAGAATGAATTTGGGATAGATGGTGAGGAGAGTATTGGAGATGTTGGACCTCTGACGAGTATTGAGGCCTTGGATGATACAATCGGATAGGTACAGACACTGGGAATGTAATGTTCAAATATTATGGCAAAAAACATGACATAGGGTCTGAAGTCCGGTATAGCACTATGGGAATCCAGAAGGCACACTTTGGTTTACTATAAGTCGACTGTTGACATGTACTTGGAAGTGTACATGGCAATTCCTTGACTTGCTTATCGGGAGACCACAGTCAGTGCAGATCGGTAATAACATCTCCTCCTTGTTGACAATCAACACAGGCACACTCAAGGATGCGTGCTGAGCCCACTGCCCTACTCTCTCTACACTTATGACTAAGTGGCTAAGCACAGTTCAAACATCATGCCTTCTTCGTGATGCATCAATGTGTTGGTTCCAGGATAGATCCTCCGAGATGATGATGCCCAGAAGCTTGAACCTGCTCACCCTTTCCACCGCTGACCCTTCAATGAGGACTGGGCTGTGTTCTCCCGATTTCCCCTTCCTGAAGTCCACAATCAATTCCTTGGTCTTGCTGACACTGAGTGTGAGGTGGTTGTTGCGACACCACTCAATGAACAGATCTATCTCACTCTATACACCTCCTCAACTCCATCTGAGATTACACCAACAACAGTGGTATCATCGGCAAATTTATAGGTGATGTTTTAACTGTGCTTAGCCACACAGTCATGAGTGCAGAGAGAGTAGAGCAGTGGGCTAAGCACGCATCTTTGAGGTGTGCTTGTGTTGATTGTCAGCAAGGAGGAGATGTTATTCCCGATCTGCATGGACTGTGGTCTCCAGAAAAGCAAATCAAGGAATTGTCATGTACACTTCCAAGTACATGTCAACAGCCTACTTATAGTAAACCAAAATGTGCCTCCTGGATTCCCATAGTGCTAAACTGGACTTCAGACCCTATGTCATGTTTTTTGCCATAATATTTGACCATTACATTCCCAGTGTCTGTACCTATCCAATTGTATCATTCCAAGGCCTCAATACTCATCAGAGGTCCAATATCTCCAATACTCTCCTCACCATCTATCCCAAATTCATTCTTCGGAAACTCATCCAAAACACCAAAGCTCATTTAGTGTCCTTTATGGTCTCTCATGTCTATCACCCTGTCTATGATTACCACAGCTGATTTCTGCCCTAGGATAACAGCTCCAAAATCATCACTACTGATTTCATGCCCTGCATTAAAGGTTCTTCATATTGAACAAACTAACAATGAGCTTTTTTACTGAAATTTGCTCAGCTTACGTTTTCACTATCATCAATTTCCTATGTAAATGACATGTGAACTGGGCTTCTGTTCATGTTTGTTTCTGATATGGATCTTTGCTTTTGTACAGTGTAAAGCCAATGCCAATTGTTTAGCTCAAGTACCGAAGTATTATGTACTACCTGAACTGCAGATTAATGTTTAAGTTTTCAAAATAAAGAATAAAGCCGCTGTAGTTAATGGTAATAATAAACTACATTTAACAGACTATTACGGCATATAATTTCTTTATCAGTCATTAATCTCTCTTTGTTCCAATGTTACTTAATGCATTCATTGTCAGAGTTTCTTATTAAACAGAAAAGTTTGTGATCTGTTGTTTCATCTAATTTTCAATTTATCAACCCTGTTCCATTGTTTAGGTTAGCTATTATAGGAGGCATTCAACTTTTATCATTAGTTTCTTGAGAAAATATTTGAATTAATTTATCCGTCAATTTGACCCCACTATATGATATTGTTCTTTGTACATGAACTTTCATGCTATATTAGCATAAATGTTCATAACATAAATCTTCCTCCCCAAGATCATACACCAATGCATAGTTAAACACTTAAATACAGAATCTTAAATACCAGCTACTCCTTTGTTTGATTATCAATCTTTTATACTTGGAGGCAAAATTAAAAACAATTAAAATCTTGCACTTTATTTCATATCTCTTCAGAGCTTTGTGTATAATATTATTTTGAAGTTCAGTGTCTTTTGTTAGATAAACATGGCAGCATTTTGTATGTTATAAGGTCCCCCACAAAATATTAAGATATCAGGTGATTAATATTCTGAAATTGCTCAAATTGAGCAAGACATCAGAAAAAAATACACTCTCATTGAACAGTGCCGTGCGCTTAATTTTACTGCAATTAATATATTTAAATACAGTAAAAATAATTTAGATTCTCAATTTTATGTATCTCTGAAAGATGATGGGGTAACAATTATTGTAAGGTCATCCGTAATGAGTCCACTGCATCATGTTGCCTGTAGCAAGTCAAGGTTAGCTGACTGTGCTATCAAACTTCAGATCATTGTTATTTTAAATTACATCAGGCACAACATTGCTGTAGCCAACATTAGTGTGGAGATATTTAAAAATACTTTGTACTTGGTTTTAATGGAGCCATTAACCTCCTTATTGTAAACAGGTTAACCCTTCCATTAAACTAGCAAAACAAATACTCTATATGGAGAGTATTGCACTATTTTGTTCCATGTTGTGTGGAGCTTTACTGTGACGTTATCTTCTTTTCAAACCCATATCTTGCTGAGACCCATACATCAACATGGCCATGCATGATCGTTGTTAATAAGCGATGTCATCCTTAGAAACAGTATATTTTTTAAAGATTTACATTCCAGTTTGCAGTCTAAACTGAAATGGTATTTGGTTAGGACATGCAACCCCGGAGTTATGGGGTTGTTTAGATATTCATAGTTATGAATACATCACAAAAAAGATGGTGTATCTGCAAAATGTGCCACTATCATACTCTTCACATTTATTGAAAGATTGTGTGATAACACATCTGGTGCTGAACCCAGCTCTCTGTTGAGATCCCCTTTTCATGCAAAATTTCAAAATTAGTTTATAAGAGCAACAAACCAATCTTGATTGCTTAAATTTTTCTGTTCGTTTTACTGCCACCACTAGATTTATGGTGTTAAACCACAGTAAAATGCGACCCTTATACATGTGGATGAAATATTGTTGGTACCCACATGAACACAATGAGCTCTTTTTTCTCAAATGAATATGCGACTAGAGCAGCCAACAAGCTCCTACTTGCATAATATTTTTTCCTCATCAGTGTTTCACTACAAAACAGCTATTAGAGAAGTGCTGCTGATTTATTTAATTCATTAAATAATTAGCGACTTGGCACATAAAGAAGCACCAAGATTTTTGTTAGAATTAAATTACTGTCAGTGATTAGAAAGTGCTTGCTCTATTTGGTGCCTTTTCTGTGCTACTTTTCTCAACTGAGAGTTTGGTAGGATGCAAACATAGCTGGAAAGTTCAGGATTTCCCATGGACAGTTGACTCAATTGTGAATGTAATGATTGTTGACATTCCTGCTAATGTTAGAATGTGAATAAAGAACTCTTTCAAAAGTCTTGTACATACATTAAGAAAAAGAGCATTTTTGTTTTTGGAAGGATAAGAATTGGATACGTTGTATCTTGTGCAGATTTTCTTGCTTTATTTGTGGCCAGGAGAGGTAGTTCTTAATTTTTACATTGAAATAAAGGCAGAGCAGATAAAAAAAAAGTATCATCAGTATGGAATTCAAGAGAGCAGATTTTGATGAGATAAAATTATGAATGAAAGAAGTTAAATGGAAAGAAGTTAAAATAGATAGGAGATAAGGGTGTTGCAATGAATGTTATCTCCTTACATTTCAGGAAGGCACTTGGCACTGTCCTGCATAACAGATAGTTTCATTAGATGCACTTGCAAAGGATAGATACTGAAGTATTAGTCTGAAATCATGCTTAACCAAAAAGTAAACAACAAAGGGTGGTGGTATATGAAGAGGTGTCAGAGTGGTATGCAGTTATTAGTAGGTTAGTGTTGGAGTGCCTTTGCTGATAAGTTTTTTTCAGTGGATTAACAGACAGAATAATGTTCAAAATGATTCAACCTACAGATTACATCAGATCAACCAAGTAGTAGCCAATGATGCTAATCAATGTGTAATGTTCCAAAGGGAGCTGAATTGACAAGGTCAATAATGAATGAGGAGGCAGATGGAATTCAACATGAATAATTGCAATCTCATGAGATTAGTAGAAGTGACAATGTGGATTACATATTAAATGATAACATGCTTGATGGAACAGAGCTGGAAAGAGATCTAAAGATTTGCTGGCTATGTCATTAAGCCTGTAAATTTGATGTTTGCAAGCAGTGAATAAAGTAAACAAAATTGATGACTATATAGCTGGGGGTATAACTTATAAATTAGGTCAGATAATGTTAGAGTTGTACCTGACTCTGTGAGACTTCATCTATTGTACTGTGGGACTCCAGCCCAATGCTCTGTGGTTGACACTGTGATTTAGTAAGCTAAATGGATATCAAAACAATCATGATTGCACCAGGAATTAATATTTTTTTGCAACTTTCCTAACACTCCACACATTCTGGGAATAAATTAAAGATGACTGTAAATTTGTACATTGCATTGGGCAACATTTTCACCCATTAAATCTCCACTAAAATATTACAGAAGTTTCAATATACTTTCAATAATGGGGTGGGAAAAATCTGCAAATGGAATTCCAACTGCACTCCCACAAAGCAATGGTGGAGCAGGAGCGAAGAAAGTTTATTGTTTAATCCTTAACTGGAGTATTGTGGACAATGCTGAGATGGCAAATTATGCCTTGAAAACCAGGGTTATGTTCTATTAAGCAGGGAAAGTCAGAGATCTCAAATAAAAAGTCAAGAAGCTAAGCAGTAAAGGACTCTCAAACACAGCCATTAGCAAGCATGTGGATGCATCTAGATGAGAGAAGTGCATTTTCAGCCATCAGAGGTTTCCAGTAGCTCACTGAACTGACAAACCTTGCCAAAACTGCTACTTATGGAGCCAATCTGGGTGACCTAGTCTAAGATTCTAGCTTAGACCCCGGACAAGGAAGACATTTTTAGCCCACCCCACCTCCCCTCTTTTGTCCACCTATCACTGCTCTGCTTTTCCCTCCTATATACTGGGCTTTGCCTTTTCCTATCTTCAATCCTGAAGAAGAGTCCTGACCCGAAACGTTGACTGCCTGCTTTTCTCCACGGATGCTGCCTGGCCTGCTGAGTTCCTCGAGCCTCATCGTGTTTTTCATCTAGATTCCAGCATCTGCAGTCCTTTGTTTCTCAGACATTTTTAGGATGAGTTTTTAAAAAAAGTCAGTTGCTACAAGTGACTGTTGAAGCCACCTGTAGGCAAGCCAGCTTTCATCGTGGCAACCCACTTCCTCATTAGGTTTTACATTGTTCTGGGCATGTAAACGACAGGAAGTGCAGAAACATCCGCACTCCAGCTGCGCTGAGTTCTATCATGCATTTTTGATGTTTGTTTCTTTTTATAGGATAACATGGGGGATCAACGGGCAGACATTCGTTTCCAGTCATGAACACCAAGTGCATGCAATAAAATCAGTTACAGATCAAATGTACCTCCACACACTTGATTCCACGGGAACAAACATGCAAAGGGTGGAGGCAACAAGCAGCCAATCGTTTTCCACACACCCAAAGCTGCCAAGCAAAGGCGATCTTCTCCCCCATATCCAGTATTTCAATGGTGCATTGAATTTCAGCCTTTTATCTTAGCCGTTACAATTCTACAACTACAGAGCAATCTAGTAAAAATAAAAATAAAAAATAGAAAATATTAGAAATGCTTGGCGAGTCATGTAGTATCCACGGAGAGAGAAACAGACTTAACATTTCTGGATAATTACCTAATCAAAATGTTACTTAACCAGTGAAAATACAATGTGAAAGTTCTTTTAAAGCTGTTTATTCCAGTTTTCTAATTTATGGGTGGAAATTAGGTCTTGATATATCCACTTCACAGATTTAAAATGCAAGGAAGACCAACTTCAATGACGAATGCCCTGAACCCAGGGCACAAACAACTTTTAGGGGCATTTTCCTGAGTCTAATAGCTTCCCAAAACAGGAATTACACACTGGATCTTCTATAATGTAAAATGGGTAAACCACATGTGGGGTAGCAACAGATGTTAGCAGCTTGATGATGCAATGTCATTGAAGCCGAAGACCCAATTTCAGGCCAGCCTTTTTCCTTTTATTTATGGTGCACTTGCTGCCTGAATCCTGCTAATTAAATGTTCAAAAATAGGTCATGACCAATTTATAGACCCAGCCTCTTGAGTGAAATGTATGCAGATGCTTCAGCAAAAGAATAATCTGAGTTTCTCAGTATGCTGAATTAGCCATGCAGCAAAAGCTCAAATATTGGAGTATTGTCTAAAGAGTAATATATTAGTAAAATCATCCTTAGGTTATAAACAAGAAATAGGTCAGAAAACATGGTTTCTTTGTAATTATTTGTATCTTACTCAACCATACTTGGGACACATTTTCAGCATCACTAAGAACCAAACATTGCCTATTCCTGGAATGTATTCAAGCTCAGCCCTTCCAATGTGAAAGGTAGAATAACAGGCCATTGTGTTAATCCAGTCATCATCCAGGCTCAAAAGCACTGGTTGATGGGACAAGATGTAATGTAAAACTCAAAGACTTTATTTACAAATTAAGCAATTTACAAAGAACAAGGCTATTTCTTGACAAACATTAAATAATAAGAATAGGGTCACAGAATTCTGTGAGCAAATTGTAGTATCATTTGTCACACAATACTGTAATTGCAGGAAATATGACTTCACTAGTGTGCTAAAACTTATGCCAAATCATTTAAAAGCTTTTCTGACAGAGTATTGTTGGCATATGAAGAACAGGTTAGAATCTTGTTTATTCCAGAATGAACAATGGTATTACTGTGCTTCCACCAATTTATCCAGTATGCTTTAGACATGAGATGGCTTTGATTGCCTGGGCAGTACAATGGTTACATGTTGCTTGATTGGTTAACTCTCTCACTTCACTGACAGTTTTAGACAGCACCTAGGATGTTACCATATTTTTAGTGTTTTTCTTTGACATCTTTAAAATGTCAATTGATTTACCTTGGATTTTAGAAATATGTGGAGGAATTATTGTTTTCAACCTCCTTACAGATCTTTATTTCCTTAAAATGGACTGGACTGATTCAAGATAATTGACAATATTGTGTCTGTCCATCAGAAGAGTACATAAAATAATCTAGTCCTCAATTGTTAACTTCTAAGTTTGTTTAAGAAAATTTAGAGGATGGTTACGTATGGTAAATGCACTGCTGCTTTTATTGCATGTGAGAATAGAGAGCTTGTTGCTGTTCAAAAGGCCTTCCTTCAAACCGCAGCAGCATTCCTGTGTCAACATTATACTTTCACCTGCAACTCAGCTCTCAAATTTTAAAATAGCACTTCTCTTAGAACCGGTCTTGTTTGTCTTTCTGTCCAAACCATGATTTCTTTGAACAAGGCTGCCAACAAGTAGCATCCAGTGCCAAACTATTGGATAATTTGTACTGGATATGGATTCAGAGAGCTAGATTAACACTACCCAAATTTAGACCCTCTGGAGAGAAAGAAAAGTTTTAACGCCACTAATGTGAGCAAACTTCAAACACAGGTCATAGAGGCAAATGGATAGTGTCCTAAACAAATAAGTCATCCAAGAATCTGTTTTTAATTAATTAAAAGTCTGACCTGTCATATGAAAAAGTAGCATAGACAGATGAGTGCAGTTCACTGTGAACTTCAGTAGACTGATTACTGCTTGAAATGAATCCCATTTGAACAAGTAGGACTAGCTCTCTATCCTCTCATGTAGTAACAGTAACAGTGTTACTGAGAGCCTTTGAGAGTCGCGTGAGGAAAATGTCAAAGTTGTGGCTAGGAACATGCCAATATCATCATTGCACAAATGCAACTGAATCATCATCAATGAGTAACAAAATAAAGACATTTCTTAAAGTGAAAGCACCAAAGGTTAAAGATTGTACAATAATTATGCATGAGGAGGACTATTTGATCCACTTAATTTTATCCATTTAAAAGAAATCTTCTCATTGTAGCATGCAATTATTTTGTCAATGTCACCAGGATTTTCAGCTCCAACACTCCGCAGGAAGTCTCTTGTGTTTTGATCATTTTCTGTATTTTGAACATCTTTGGACCAGTCCTAAATTTATTTTTCAATAGTTTAATCCCATGTCTTCTTATCATGTCCTCACAACTGAACTTTGAATAGGTATTCCTGTTCCATCAACTGAGGTGCCACCATTCCATCTCAAAGGATCTCAGGGGGTGAAATTAGACTTGTTTCTAGCACAAAGTGACCTCTGGTAAATTGGCATATCCATTTTATGACTCACAGTTTATCTTTTCAATTGAAGTCAACACAGCTTCTTCCCCACTGCCATCAGGCTCTTGAACCAACCTGAAAAACCCTAACGCTACCTCAGACTATATTTTCTCTCTCTCAACTTGCACTAGTGTCGTTATGTTTATTTTGTCATGTAAATTATGTGTAATTTACGTTAATTTAAGTTTATGTTAACGTATGTTTGTCATGTTTGTAATGTACTGTCCTGTTGCTGCAAAAAGCTAATTTTCATGGCATTTATTGGAGACTGGAGGTAATCACAAAGAGAATGAAAACAGTGTCACTTGCCCACCACACCTGGAAGCATATCCAAACAGGTTGGCAGATCTAAAGAGACACACAGAATTTGAGCAATGAGAATGAAAATATTAATCTGTACTGCCACATGAGTGTATCCAAACCTTGCTGGGGACCAATTCGGTTTGCTTAAGCAATTTCAGAAACCGGATAATTGACACAAACCAAACAGATAATCTGCCAGGATTACAGAAGTGCTAATGCAAGTTATTTGAAAGTACAGCTGTGAACCCAAAAAGGAACAATTGAAAAAGGAATGGGCCAAATTTTGCCAGGAAATTATGCAGGTCTGGGAGTCAAAATGGTCTCACCAATGTACAGGAGGCCATGGTGAGGACACCAAATGCAATAAACAAGGTTGGAGGAGGTACACATGAATCTCTGCTTCACTTGGAAGGGCTGTTTAGGTCCCTTGATGGTGGTAACGGAGGTGGTGTAGAGACAAATGTTGCACCTTCTAAAGTTGCAGGGGAAAATGCCAGGGGACAGGGAGGGGTGGGTGGGTAGGGATGAGCAGACCAAGGAGTTACAGAGAGATCTTTCCCTTTGGGAAAGCAGAAAGGGGTAAGAGAAGAAGGTGTGACTGGTGGTGGAAACCCTCTACTTATCACCTTCCAGCCTTCATGTCTACCTTCCCCTTTGCCTCCCCCACCTGGCTCCACCTACACAATATTTTTTTTTATCTGTTTCCACTTATCACCCACCAGCCTCTGTCTCAAAACCCCCCTTCCCCTTCCCCTTTCCTTCTTCCCCCTTCCCCCACCTGGCTCCATCAGCCCATTATCCCCCACCTCACCTGGTTCCACCTACCACCTGCTGGCCTCTATCTCACCCTTCCCTCTCACCTCTTTATCCTGGCCATCTCCTCTCTACACTCTCAGTCCTGATGCAGGGTCTCGACCCAAAGTCTCAACCACCCCTTTGCCTCTGCAGCTGCTGCCTGGCCCTCCAGCAGTTTGTTCTTTGTAAGAGAATGATGAAATGTCCATCTCTCACGGGGCTGCACTTACATATTACAATTGGATTTTTGAAGAGATGTTTTTTTAAATAACAAATGTCATCAAATTATAAATAAAAATTAAATTTACATCATAATGAATGTAAACAATCACCCTAGTGTTTACTCTTCATGATTGCTTTCTTAAGGACTGAAACTCCAATGTGATTTAGTGATACAAATACCAGCCACAGCACCAAATTTTTTGTTTATTTGTCACAATCCACTCTGCCTACCTTATTTGGTAACTCTGGTCAGTGAGAATGTACTGTCCCTACATAGTTCATTACAATCTAAACCAATATAACTTAGTGCAGTTCAAACCAACAGTATGAGTTCAGTGCTTCAGTTCTAGATTGGAGGAAGCTGTTGGTATACATTCACTAATCTAGCACCCCGATGGGGTGCGTGTCAGAGATCTGATGGTGCATCTCTGGCCTGTCCTCCCATTGGTCAAGCGGGTTTGCTACTTCACTGCAATGTTCTCTTGAACTGGAATGATAGTTTAATCTGAAGCAATGCTCTAAAATACACTTTGTCGTTCCCATTGGTATTTTATACATGCAAAGGTTAAATGAACACATGAGTCTTCTTGCTTCTGTGGCATAACACAGCAGAGAGGCTGCAAAAACCCTGGCCCAATGGCATAAACACAGTAAATTGTTTTCTCATTTCACCTCTCTAACAAGTACACCACGTTGGATACTGCTGGGGTGAATGGCTTCCCAGGAGATGGCCTCCCAGGAAACAACAGCAGCAAAAGTCCAGTTCGTAGCACCATGGTGAGCATTGCTGTACATAAGGGGTGAAGAGGACTGGCAGAGTGATAGCAGTAAGGGATTTTATTGCAAGGGGGGCATTTAGGTGTTTCTGTGGTCACAAACGAGGCTCCAGATTGTTATGTTGCCTCCCTAGTGCGAGGTTCAAGAATGCCTTGGAGCGGCTACAGGACATTCTGAAAAGGGAGGGTGAACAGCCAGAGGGTGTAGTACATGTAGGGACCAATGACATAGGCAGGAGAAGGATGAGGTCCTGCAACGTGAATTTAGGGAGCTAGGTTGCCGCTTAAAGAACAGGACCTCAAGAGTTGTAATCTCTGGATTATTTCCAATGTCACGAGTTAGTGAGTGTGAGAATGGAAGGAGAGGTCAGAAGAATACATGGCTGAAGGGATGACGCAGGAGGATGGGTCTTAGGCTCCAGGATCACTGGGACCACTTCTGGGGAAGGTGAGACCTGTGCATGAGGGGCAGGTTGCTCCTTTACCAGAATGGGATCAACTTCCTTGCTGGGAGGTTTGCATGTGCTGTTAGGGAAGGTTTAAACAGAGTTGGCAGAGGAAGGGGGTTCAGAATAGTTGTTCAGGTGGAGAGGTACAATCAGCTAGAGAGAAATAGTAAGTCCAGTTGGCAGAACACGTGAGTAAGTGCACATCAAGGGAATTCAAAGCTAAGTTGTATCACTAATGAAGTTGATGTACTCAAAACTTATATTAACACAGGGATCTACGATATTGTTGCCATCATTGAGATGTGGCTGAAGGACAGACAGGACTGGCAGCTCAATATCCCAGGGCATCGAACTTTCAAGAGAGACAGGGGGTGGGGGGCGTGTAGGGGGGTGCGGTGAAGTAAAAGGAATGGATTAGTTTAGTACTGAGGGAGGATATCCTGGAAGGAACCTCAAACAAGGCCACATAGAAATAGAAAATGTGTCGCCACTTTGCTGGGAGTGTATTACAGACCTCCCCACAGTCAGCAGGAGAGAGAAGAAAAGATATGTAGGCAGATATCAGAGAGATGCAGTATAAAAAGGTTTATCATACTAGGGAATTTCAATTTCCCAAATATTAACTGGGATTGCCTTAGTGTTAAAGGCTCAGAAGGGGCAGAATTTTTGAGGTGTGTCCAGGAGAGTTTTCTGATGTAGAATCTAGATAGACCAATGAGGGAAGGAGCATTACTGGACTTTGGGGAATATAGCTGGTCATTGGAGGGAGCGTCAGTGGGTAATTATTTTGAAGATAGTGACCATAACTCCTTATATTTTGAAGTAGTTTGGGAAGGATAGGGATGGATCAGTAATTAAGGTCTTAAATTGGGGGAAAGTCTACTCTATTAACATAAGGGAGGACCTGGTAAAGGTAGACTGGGAGCATCTACTTGCAGGCAAGTCTACATCTGTACAGTGGGAAGCATTCAAAAGAGAAATAATGAGAGTTCAAGGCAAACATGTTCCAGTAGGGGTAAAGTCCAGGTGTAACAGGTACAGGGAACCCTGGATGTCAAGGAATATTGGTGGTTGGATAAAGAGAGAAAAGGAAGCATATGACAGTATAGGGAACTAATGATGGGGGAGGCCTATTTAAGAAGTTTAGGAAGGTGCTTAAAAAGGAAATTAGGAAGGCAAAAAGGGGTCATGAAGTATCACTGGCAGACAGGATTAAGGTAAATCCAAAGGCTTTCTATAAGTATATTAAGGACAAAAGAATAACCATGGAAAAACTAGGGCCTATTAGGGACAATATGGGTAATCTGAGTGCAGAGCCAGAAGGTCAAGGTGAGGTCCTAAATGAATACTTCTCATCAGTATTCACAAGGAAACAGACTTTGTAGTTGGAGAATTCAGAGAAGGATGAAAGACTAGTGCAGGTCTCCATAAGTAAAGAGGAGGTACTCAATGCCTTAGCAGGCTTTAAAGTGGATAACTCCCCAGACTGGATGAGATTTATCCCAGGCTGCTGTGGGAGGTAAGAAAAGAGATTGCTGGGGCTCTGGCTGAAAGTTCAAATCTTGGCTGGAGACAAGCGGGGAACCAGATGACTGGAGGATGGCAAATATGATCCGCCTTTTCAAAAAAGGCTGCAGGGAAAAGTCTGGTAACTATACCCCTGTGAGCCCAACATCAGTAGTAGGGAGGATGCTGGAAACAATTCTGAGGGAGAGAGTCAGCTGGAAAGGCAGGGACTAATTAGAGACAGCCAACATGGCTTTGTCAAGGGCAGATCCTGTTTGACCAATTTGCTTGTATTCAATGAGGGCAGAGCAATAGGTGTGATTTATGTGGACATCACACTTGATCTTTGACAAGGTCCCACGTGACCGATTGGTTCAAAAGGGTAGGGCCCATAGGATCCAGGGTAAGTTGGCAAACTGGATCCAAAATTGGCTTGGTAAGAGGAGACAGAGGGTGATGGTAGATGATTGTTTTTGCAATGTGCCTGCAACTAGTGGTTTTCCGCAATGATCAGTGCTGGGCCCCTTGCTGTTTGTAGTATACGTGAATGACTTGGATGTGGAAGCATGATCAGTTCACAGATGACATGAAGACTGCTGGAATTGTTGATAGAGTGGAAGATAAACTTAGGCTGCAGAGAGATATCAATGTACTGGTGAAATGGGCAGAGAAATGGAAGATAGAGTTTAATCCAGAAAAATATGGGGTTATGCATTTTGAGAGTACTGAGGCTGGGACATGCACCATGTATGGTTGGGTCTTAGGGAGCAATGAGGAACAGAGGGACCTTGTAATACAAGTTAATCGACCCTTGAAGGTGGCAATATTGCTAGATAATGTGGTTAGGAAGGCATATGGGATACTTGCCTTCATTAGTCAGGGCATCAAATACAGGAGAGGGGGGTGTTATGCTCCAACTTTATAAAACCTTTGTTAGGTCTCAGCTGGAGTACTGCATGCAGTTCTGGTCCCCATTCTATAGGAAGGATGGGATAGCATTGGAAAGGGGGAAGAGGAGATATTGCCTGGGATGGAGCAGTTCAGTTATGAGGAGAGACTGGAGAGGCTAGGTCTGTTCTCGCTGGAGCAGAGGAGTTTATGAGGGGACATGATTGAGGTGTATAAAATTATAAGGGGTATAGATAGGTTAGACTGCAGGAAACTTTCCCCTATATCAGAGGTAGATAAAACCAGAGTGCATAGGGTTAGGGTAGGGGGAAAAGATTTAGAGGGGATGTGAAGGGGACCTTCTTCACCCAGAGTGTGGTAAGTACCTGGATTATACTGCCTGAGAGAATAATTGAAACTGGGTTGTTGACAGTATTTAAGAAATACCTAGATGAGTACTTGAATCATCTAGGCATCAAGAACTATGGACCAAGTGATGGGGGATGGGATTAGTATGGAAGGGTGCCCACTGTTCAGCGTGGATGAGTTGGGCCGAACAGTCTGTTTCCATGCTGTGTGACTCTGTGACACTAGTTTGAATTCAATTATTATTTAAACTAATTTTACCAATTTTTTTTAATTATATATTAGAGGTAAATGAAATCTCTTACAGAGCTTACAAGCATTGACAGGAGGCAAGATTCCACCCCTGGCCTTCCCTCTTGTCAAAGATAGTCATGGTGTTCTGGGGTGAGGCCTCAACAGTTCACCATCTGAACTTCACAGTCATCACTGAGGTCTTGCTGTTCCTTTTTGGACAACTCCAGGATGAAGTGAATAAGGGCAACTGGACACGTATACCTACCTATGGTTAGTGGGGCAGTGTTAGTAGGTTGACAGTGAAGTAATATCTGTAACACTGAAAGATCTGGCAGATACAATGGATTTCTGGATACTGCTCCTGAATTTCATATTATTGTCATTATTTATTTGTCTGCTGCACCATTCAGCTGAAGCAAGAGGGCCTGCACAATCCTGTGTGTGGCTAACTATATGTATTTAGTGTAATAACCAGGATCTGCTTGAATAGTTGCACATAATTCTTGTAACACAATATCATTGTCCTGAAGCACTGGAAGCCTTTAATCACTGTTTTATCAGAATAAAAATCCCCCAAACAACATTACACAATGTCACAAAAACCTAGACTGAAAAACTGTCAGTATTTAATTTTCTTAACAGAAAGCAGAAAAAAAATCACTTTGTACCTTATTCCAATTATAGGATTCAGAAATATCTGTCAGAGCTCTGAGATTTAAACAATGTTAACATGTGAAAAACAGTATGTTCTGCTTTATTCAAGATGTCTGTGTTGAATTGAAGCTAGTGAGAAACAGATGCAGCTCAGCCAGGAAAGATAAATGTATATTGCACACAGTAAGAACTCAATAAATGTAGCCTTAGCAAATTTCAGTGACCCTGGTGGCTCTGTGAAACTGGTAAAATGCTGAACTCATTGTCTGGGATGTCACAGTACAGCAGGTGATGAGAAGCAACACTGAGTAATATCTGTCCATGCAGAATGCTCCCTGTGCAGGTTCCAATAGGTTTCTGAAGGTTCTGAATCACCTCACTGGAGAAAAGTAGTGGAGGTGGTTTCCCTTTGTTTCCTTCACCTATTTTATCTTCAGAATGCCAACTCCCGGGTGGGAACCAAAGCTAATGGGCACTCCAGCATGTCTTCATTAACTCCATTCCACTGTAGGAGTGGCATGGTATGATTCTGAGGAAGCATCTAAAAAAAAGAACTTTGTCAGGTTCACCCACTTCAGTGGTGACTTAAGGTCACCAATTGTAGCCTCTGTAAAGAAGAGCCTTCATGTGCATTATTTGCTACCTGTGGAAATGTGCTCATAAGGTACCTCTAGGGCAAACTAGGTAGTCAGTACTGGGGCATTTAAGAAGACCTCAAAGGCCTCTGGGCAGCTCTTGGCTGATGGGTTGTACTGATGAATTTTGTCACTGAGGGTGGAATTCCTGAGTGGCCTGAGAAAGGGGCAGTGACTGGTGGCAGATGTGCTCCAGGCCCCATTACTGTGATTTAAAGATCCAGGATAAAAATGGGACAGAATTTCCAAATGAGGGTTTGACCAATGTTCCAGCCCACATCACCGGAAGGCTTACTACTTTTGCTTAAAGATTTATGATTACAGGCAACCCTGGGGTTACAGCCGTTCGGGTTACAGAAATTCACCCTAACAAAATTCACAAATCCCTACCCAAAAATTTGAGATACAGAATAAAATTTACTCTTACAGAATTTATGTGGAAAAAATAAATGAACACAAAATGCAAAAGAAACAACAAATTCTGTCAATTTTTAGCTTTAGTCACTCAGTACTGTGGGACAATAAGATTTGAATATAACATCGCTACATCAATTTGGATGGCAGTCACTCCGAGTTCTTCCTTTGCCACGCCCTCTCCAGTCCCAGGACGTGTGAACAGACGTCTCAGGGTACCGTGCTGACACGCTCTTCATCTGTGAGACATTTTCTCTGATGCACTGCATTATGGGGAGCTGCAGTAGCCATGGCTAGCTCCTTCAGGTAATCTCTCAGCCTTTACTCTACTTCCACTAAGTCACAGCGCTATAACCCATTATCTCCCTGGACTCCTTCTACACCACCTTTCTCCCATGAGCCCTGATCCTCAAATCCCAGACCTTTCCCTGATATTCCCATTTCCTAATCCATGAGCCTTTCACGTCAGAGAAAATGCCTTGTTGTTGAAGAGCGTGGCAGTGCTACGCTCTGAGTCATCTGTTCACATGTCCTCGGACTGGAGAGGGAGGGACTCAACTGTAACTGCCAACCCAATTGACATGGTGACACCATATCCAAATCTTACTGCCCCATGGTATTGAGTGACTAAAAATAAAAATTGGCAAAATTAGTTTCTTTCTCATGAGCCTTCTTCACCTCTGAGTCTAATGTTGACCTCTGATGTTAAATAGTGGCAGTGGGACACTTTGTCATCGCTGATAAAATGGCTTATTGTGAAAGAATAACATCCCAGGGGAATGCATCTCTGCTTATAACATGGGGTTCAATGAGGCAAGCAGGGTCAGGTTACAGAAGGTTGTCATATCAACACTTCTCTACGAACGCAACCCCTCCATAATGCAGGGGTCATCTGTGCTGCCTTCTCCTTTATGTAAAACATCACTTACAGTATATAATGCTGGTCAGCATCCCTTTAAAATTTCTACCATATGACTAACTGCTCTCTGTACGTATATCTCAACAATATTTCAGGGTTATATACTACACATAGTCTCTGTCTGCTTCTGTAGAGAAGCCTCCTGTCTGTATGGAGCACATGATAGAGAAAAACTGCTTGTGTCTCTGTAAGTTCTTTTGTTTAATAAGACAGTTAGCTTTATTGTCTATTCTCCAGTATCTTAGTGAGTGAAAGAGTGAAGATTCTGAGACATGGTGCCAGAAGTCGAAACTGTAAAGCTTAGACTCCCTGCCAGAATTAGAATACAAAACAATGGGCATGATCACTTCCAATTGAAATAACATGCAGACATGTACTGAGAGACAGCAAGCTCTGCAATTCAGTTGAGGTGGTACACGATGGAACAAATAAAGACACCTGAGCTACTGGATTTCTAGCCAGTGGAGTGAGAAGTTTACACTTGATATTGAATTGGTCATGGCAAATAAACCAGAACAGATGAGAGTGAAGATGTTATTGCACTTAATTGAAATCATGGGGAGAGAATTGTACCACAGCATAAAGCCCTCAGATGAGATTCTGTAGAATGAATTAGAAGCATTACAAGTACATTGCAATGCATCTAGAACAGTTGACTCTTGCCAGTTCTGTTTTACACCTCAGAGCACGGAGAATCCTATGATGCTTTCTTGAGAGGTTCTTAGACCTTGACTGGAACGGTCTGCCAAAGGAGGTGGTGGAAGTAGATACAATAGCAACGTTTAAGAGGAGTTTAGACAGACACAAGAAAAGGCAAGGAACAGGGGGATATGGACCTTGTGTAGGTAGATGGGATAAGTTTAATTTGACATTATGGTCGGCACTGACATGTTGGTCCGAATGACTTGTTCATATGCTGTATTCTTGATGTTTCTACAGAGTGGGAACAACACAGGTTGATACAAGCCCTGGGGCAACTGCAACCAAATGGGACCAAATCTGGAAGGACAGCCAGTCATCTCAAGTACCTGGAAGATTTTATGCCAAAGTAGAGCACACAGAGTCTGGACTGTTACTTTGGGTGTTTGATTTTTATCTTCTAGTATTTTGTTACTAAAGGAAGAATGTAACATATGTGATCTATGTTATATTGATCTGTATTTCTTTAAGAACTTTACCATATGATCAACTGCTCTCTGCATGCAGCAGAGTAAAGGTCCTCATTGCACTATAATTTCTTTAGTTTATTCAAGCAGTTTGTTCCTTTAAATAAACACCCATCATCCAGTATCTTAGAGAGTGACTGAGAGAAGATACTGAGAAACATGGTGAATGTTATCACCAATTGGCATGTCAAAAAATTTCCTGTGCTTACAGCTTGTTTCCATTTTATGTATCTTACTCCCTTATGCTTAGCAGCCTGCCTAAGCAACAGATCACCATTAAAATAAATTTAGTTTAGATTGGTAATCTCCTAAAAGCTCATTGCACAAATGAACATCATATTGCATAATGCTTTCCTTCCTTTTAAGCACAGCTTCCTGAGTTATGTAATTTTATTCTTTGTATTGCTTTCAAGTTTGCCAACATCTTATCTTATAAGCCTTGGCACTTAATTTAATTAAGGCAAGGAAAGTGTAAGATGTTCTTAGTTCCTCTGGAACCATACAGTAAAAATACAAAAGTATTCTTCAGCATTTAGTAAGCTCTTCAATAGAAAATTTAATTTGGACTGCTCTAATATAAGTAATGTAATTGGTTCACTCCCTGTAGTTTATATCAAAACAAAATATTAATTTTCTTATCAGGCTTATGGTCTAGGTACTCTATCACAGAAACATGTCAAAAAACTTCATAAGATTAGATGCTGTGATGGTGGTTTCTTTGGCAAATTATGTGCATGAAGATCTCACAAACAGCAATGCATAGATTATTTATTCTCGGTGGTGTTGAAAAGACCAGAAGACAGAAATGTTAGCCAGGGCACTGGGAAAATTCCACATTCTAATTCAGTGTCAAGGAATTCAGTGTATTACTGCGGCACTGAAACAAGTAGGCAATTTAATCATTTAACCTGCTGAGTGTTTGAAAGTAAACTCCAGAATGAGGTTTCAATCCACAATTTCTCTGGTTCACAGACTCATGGAGTCGAACAGCGCAGAAACAGGACCTTTGGCCCATTACATTGACACTGACCATTGCACCCAGCTAAGGAAGAACTTGGAGTTAAGTATGCTATCAACAGAGTCACAGGACACAGGCAATCTCATGTATCTGTTTCTATTTAATACATTGTCAAATTGCATTTAATTTATATGAATGGAAATTATCAACAATAGAAAAAAATCAAGCCATTTCTAGTATTAAACATTTCCTCCACCTTCCTGTAGATATTCATTTTGTTAGAGTGTCTGAATAAAACATTTTCTGCATGTGATAGAATTTAACTAATTCCTTGTAGTAGAGTGTTACTACTGGCATGAAGCTGAAGATTTTGCAAAGTTGTGAAATTAATTTTCAGGAGTTTCAGATTACACCTGAAATGACGTGCATTCTCGGCTTGTAAAGCTTCAGTGGAGAGGAAGGTTTCTGAGGAAGGGAGGCATGTTCATCAGAATTATCGTGTGCTACAGTATCTAAGACTGAAAGGCTGAATTAATACTAATCCAATTTTTGCACAGGGCATGTTCAGGGCTATCGATTTATTTTTGAGGAACATTTATGATGAGCAAGGATGGAAACTGAATTACATGAAAGTGTGTGTTTTTAAACAACGATTAAGATCAAATTAGGTTAAAGTTTTAAAGCAAAGTAAATGATTGCCATTCTTGAAGGTTGACATTTAGCAGTTGCACACTAACATAAGGGGGTTAAAAATGCAACAAGCTGATAACCTTCTTCCCTGATCTCATGATAACAGAAAATAGTTTTTCCAGTGCATTATTAGCAATGGAAAATTTTACTACTTGATAGGACCTGTAAATTGAGGGAGGACTATGACAACTGAGCTTCTACCCACAATGGCTGTGATATCACTTCAAACCAGTCTGGGACCTCCTCCTCATGAGAGGGGATATTTTGTAGGCAAGCCAGACACATGTAAAATACATCAAAGGTAATACCCAACAAAATTACAACTTCAGGTGTTCACCAAAATTTCTTCTAGTTTTTAGCCCATAGTTTAGAGAGATTCTATTCAAATGACTTTTGGCATTTCACACCATCTTTTAGAATTTTGTTTTGTTTGCAGTCCCTCTAGGCAGAGCTGGTCTTGTGCCTAATATACTGATGGCCAATGGGAAATTTGCAATTGAACACAATGTAGGTCTTTTCTGAGTGCCAGCATACTCAGGTTCCCAATAGGCTTTTCCTACCTTAATAGAGGAAGAGAAAAAGCTATGTAGTATGGAGAATAGAAGAGGCAGCATCTGAGAAGAAAGCACCCAGTAAAACATAATTCCTCAGCTCCATGTCCCTGGCACTCAAAGATTTTAAGTCTTAGGGAGGAACTCTGCATAAATGTGCTGTCAGGGCAGCATAGTGGAGCAGCAATTAGTATCCTGACCTCAAATGCTGTCTGTGTGGAGTTTGCATGTACTCCTCGAGACCACATGGGTTTTGACCGGGTGTTCCGGTTTCTGCTCACATTTCAAAAACATGTTGTTGAATTAATGTTGACTGTAAATTATCCCTTAGTATAGATAAGTGGCAAAAAAAATCAAAAGGGAGTTGATGGGCATCGAAGAGAGAATGTATTGCAGGACTACAGGGAAATAAGAAGAGGAGAAATGGGGCTGATGAGATTGCTTATTGGGAGCTGACATGGACTTGATGGGCCAAATGGCCTCCTTCTGTCTCATAGTAAGTAAATCATCAAAGAAGCAATTGTGCTGTGTCAGCTTCTGCATGAATAACTACATCCAAATTCTCCTGCTTTTACTATGGAAGTCACCGCCACGTTCAATTCCTAAGTCACTGGCACCTTTAAGGAAGGAAGGAAGGACGATCTGTAACACGACCTAGGGTCTTGTGTGGTCACGTTTTGGCCATAGGTACCATTTTTTGGACTCCAAGGAGCTCATGCAGTTTGGCATGACGGCAAGGTGACAGCATGTGGTTTTATCGTGGTCTAGTTACTGGTTTCCCACAAATTCAAATTTCCAAAGATGAAACATAAGCTCCAGTTACAGAATATTTAAATGTGTAGAAGTTAAATTCCCTGTACCAATGTTCTAAAAGTTATCCTATTGCCTTCCTCATCAGGAATCTAAGAAAAAAAGTCAATAACCCAAGGTTTGTTAGCAACTAATGCAAATCCTTTGCTGTTGTCATAATTAGATCCTCTGAAGACTGAAAGATAAGTCAAGGAACAGTAGAAAGGGACAAACCTCTACTTGAGCTGTCTGTCCATGACAGAAAGTCATCTAAGCCCTAGCCATTAGAATTACTGTGGTTCCATTCAGACACAGGTCTTGGGGAAGCAAACTGTAGCCAAAAGTTTCCCCAGATGATGTCCATTGTGCCAAGAAACAGATGCAACACTGTCCACTCTATAACATTTCCAGCCCGTCAGGTCATTAAGTCTTTTTCCTGTGCTGATCCACTGTTTTGAGTGTGAGTCAGTGTCACTGCCATCCACCTCCATGTGGCAATCAAGACAGTTTTCTGAAGTTCCCTCCAATGGTCAGTCTTTCTGCCTTTTGCTGTGGGTTATTCAAGATTGTCTGAAGGACAGTTTCAACAATATTTTTTAATGTCTCGTCCTCTCACTTGTCTTCAGAATCCCCTCCATCATTATCGTGCGTGGAATGGGCTGCCGGAAATGGTGGTGCAGGCTGATATGATAGGGTCTTTCAAGAGACTGTTAGATAGGTATATGGAGTTGAGTAAAATAGAGGGCTATGGGTAAGCCTAGTAACTTCTAGGGTAGGGACATGTTTGGCACAGCTTTGTGGGCCGAAGGGCCTGAATTGTGCTGTAATTGTTCTATGTTCTATGTTCTATCTATCCTGATGTGTGCAAATATTGAATTTCCTTTATCATTAGGTTAAGATCCTTGAACATCCTCCTTAAAGAGATAGTAGGGATGTATTCATGACAGTTCAAACAGGCAGCTCGCCATCGTCATCTCATGGTCAACTGAGGATGGGTGACAAATGAAAATCAGAAAAACTGCAGAGGATGGAAAAATAAAACGTAAACAGAAAATGCTGAAAACACCCAGACAGGTCTGGTATATCTGTGGAAAGAGAACCAGTTAATGTTTCAGCTCTGAGACTCTTCCTGGCTGGATCAGACAAAGTGAATATCTAGAACAAAGGGAATACCTATCCCAGATATTCCCATTGTCCTATCTATCCCTGCCACCCCCACCTCCTCTGCAACTTAAAACTTACTTTTTATTCTCTTTCCCAGTGCTGGTGAAGGGTCTCAGACCTGACATTTTACTTCTGTTTCTTTTTCCACAGTTGCTACCCAATCTAATGAGTGTTTCCAGCATTTGCTGATTTTGATGGGTGATAAATGTTTGCTTTGCCAGTGATACCCAGTTCTGCAAGTCTGAGAGAGTGCCTACTCCATCTGCCACTGAAACGTTAAAATAAAAATCATTCCGCTCTAGTAGAATTATTCAGCAGCTGATTCCCAACTGGTGCTGCACCCCTTCGCCAGTCCTCTCTTTTAAAGTATGCACAGGAAGTTTATACAATGATTTTCCATTCAGGCTAGTGAGTTAATATTTCAGGCTGGCTTTGATAACAGCTTTGGGATCAGATGTACAAATGTATAAAAGGGCCATGCTGGCACTGGGCCATCTGCTCAGTTAAATTTAGTTAAACTCCAAACCAGTCAACTTGTAATGGCCCTCAGTCACTTAAGTATTATTAACAACCAGTCTACTTAGCTAGAGTTAAAATAACCCCAAGTTCAATCAAATTTTGATTTTAATTCCTCCATACTTCAACTCACCACCGCCATCACCCCCTCCTACCCACACAACACCTACCCCCACCCCCACCTTTATTTCATGGCTACTGGGTAAATTCAACATGCAATGTGATATTAAAGCTGTTCAGGAAGGTTCCCTTTTTAATCCCTAGTCTGAGATGACACTTTTGATCACAGGCAGATTTCAAAGACTTTTATTTGTAGCCCTTCATATGAGGAAGTGGAAATGCTATCACTAGGGAGATGCCTGTCACTCGCAAGCACAGAATGTGTATAAATCTGCTGAGGCAGACTCCTCTCCTGGCCCTCTTCCACTCTGCCCTCCATACCCAGCTGCAATGAAAGGCTGCGATTTAACTCTCTGATCAAATGAGATGGGAGTGATAGGTCCTCAGTGAAAAAATGGAGTAACTTACTGCATTTTTATACTCCTAAACTATCAGACCACTCACAAATTATTCTAGCTTGAATCTATGTCATTTTGCTCTGTCAATATGGATGCCACTGGAATTAAAGTTTGTTTGACCTACTGTGTGTGGGAGAGTCTCTCAATGATAAATATTGTGGTGAACCTTTCAGCAGACCCCATACGGTTTACAGACACTCTGACTTGTTAAATTTCTAAATAATCTAACCTCTGCCAGGAATCCTTTGGGAAAATCCTTCATGAAATCCTTTCAGGAATGCTGACAGCATGTTTTTGCTTCCACAGTACCAGGCCTTTCTACCTTACACATTCCCTGTGTAAACAAGTAAGCACTTGAAGAATTACAGTTGTGCATAACATTGAAAAATTTACATGAAAAAGTATTGCTATTTTCCTTGCACTACAAAAAGAATAGAATGGATTTTTTTACCAAGAGTAGATTTTGGGTCATTAGCTCACAATGGTCACAGTTTGCACCATCCACACTCTGCTTAGTTCCATTCAAAAATGGAGTCTGGTTTATATTATAGAGCATGGACTTGCATTAAAGAGGCCTCTCTTGACTCAGAGTCTGTCCAGCAATTCCAATGTCATTCAAAGGAGTACATTAGAGCAGACTAGTATGACAATAACAATGCAGCAGTGGGACAGTAGGTCATTGGACACCATGTTCGGGGCACTGCTTCTACATTGCCACCAAACCAAATGCCTGAACATTCATTGCAATGTTTCTTTCTCACACTGCTTTGAATAAAATAAAATCAGTTATTTTATTGAGATGACCCCCAATTGCTGTTAATCTCTTTATTTATGCATCATTAACATTTTCCCTTTTTTTGTTTAAATAAATTCCAGACCTAATTAGCTTTACATTATTTTGGGAAAATAAATTCTGGTGTTGATGTGAATTTTACCAAGTAAACATTTTCTTCAGCCTCAAAGGATTAATTAACAGTTTTCTTTGTTTTTTTCTTTGTTGTGGAGTCTGTATAATATTGCATATATTCCCACAAGCGGTCAGGATCATAAATGGACTGTGTGCCCTTCCACTTCCACTGACAAGCTCTCCCTCCACACACACATACATACTTGGTATTGGTATTGGTATTGGTTTATTATTGTCACTTGTACCGAGGTACAGTGAAAAACTTGGCTTACAAACTGATCTTACAGGTCAATTCATTACACAGTGCAGTTAGATCAAGTTAGTACAGAGTGCATTGATGTAGTACAGGTAAAAAAAACAATAACAGTACAGAGTAAAGTGTCACAGCTACAGAGAAAGTGCAGTGCAATAAGGTGCAAGGTCACAACAAGGTAGATCGTGAGGTCATGAGGTCATAGGTCATAGTCCATCTCATTATATAAGGGAACTGTACAATAGTCTTATCACTGTGGGGTAGAAGCTGTCCTTAAGTCTGGTGGTACGTGCCCTCAGGCTCCTGTATCTTCTACCCGATGGAAGAGTAGAGAAGAGAGAATGTCCCGGGTGGGTGAGGTCTTTGATTATGCTCACATCAATACAGAAACAGTTTGATAGTTAGTTACCTGACACGTTGAACTTCATCTCAAGCTGAATAAGCACTTATTAATACATGAACGCATTTTAACAGATATGAATATGTGGTGTTGATATGTTTTTAGTTTTGTTTTAGAGATGTTTTTATAGACTATTTTAGATATTTATCACTGTTCTTTTTGTTGCACTGATATGAGCTGGTGAGAAACAGTATTTTGTTTTTTTTGTGCATGTAAATACTCAGAGAAATGACAATAAAGCAAATCTTGAATCTTGAATTTTGAACCATATGGTGCCACCAAATACATTTTTCAACAATAAGCGTGTACATATGCCATGTACATGATCTTCATAGTTCATAGGTTTTATGATTCCAATAGAAGGGCTTCATTTGTGTAGATACAGGCCCAATATTATAGTTAATCTCTTGGATGAAAGTGGAAGGAGTTTTACAAAAGAAGAACCTGGCCTACACCAGCCTCCCATCGAGTATCCTGAAGAGGAGCATAATGCACTGTCCACATGCAAAACTTCTGGTGGAAATGGCAGATTGGAAAGGTGTGTGATCTACTGCAGCAAATAGTGAAATGAATAGTGTCAACATTTATGTGAAGCATTCATAAAGTAGTAAACAGTGGAAAGAACTGGATGTGTGCCTGAATTATTTTTTTATTGAGTGGAAAATCTTCATTGGGGTTAAATTGGTAAATGTGTATTGAGATTTCAATGCATAATTAGCCTGCAGGTCACACACATAATTCGTGCTCCTGCCTCATTATCATGATTTCAGGATTCAGGCAGTGCAAGCCATGCTGTTTATTGCCTTAGCACATTTCACAGGTCCACTTGCATAAGCAGCTAGCACCAGTTGAAGTTATCCAGCACTAATTGAACCCATGCCTGTAACTCTTAAAAGGCAGATGCTCATTGCCTCCAACCAGTATGGGAGCCATTTCGATAGCATGGTGGAAGCTTCAGAATTTGCTTGAAAGCAAATACCTCACTTTTCTGACTTGGTTGTATATGTGCCTGAATTAAATTTTACTGAGCAGAAGGACGTCATAGATTGAGATGGTAAACATACTTTGAAATTCTGACATATGATGAATGTGCAGGTGCTCATAAAACATGTGCTCCTGCCTCATTATCATGATTTTAAGATCCAGGCTGTGAATTGGTTGACAAGTTGGAGAGGGAGTCACTCAGATGTACTATGGCAGAGAGTGCCTCTCCTCTTTTTCAAAACAGACGAGAGAGAAAACAGCACCACTTCCAACATTGTGGGCTCCCATCATACTTGGACATAAAACCTTTGGGCGGAGAGTGTTTCCTAAATGAGCCAAAGCTGAGTATGGCAATCAAACTAGCAGGACTAGAAATGTGAGTAATTAATGCTGGAAAGTGCTCTCTTCTCTCTTGAAATATAATTAATATGGAAAAAGATTTTTGCTTTGTGACAAAAAACACCATTTTGTTTCTCTTCTCCCAGTTCTTGCAGAATTGGGCTCCACAAAATACCAAGCAGAATTCATGACTGAGCGATTAAGGATATTGATTGGAAAAGCAAAGAGCTTTTCATACATAAGTTCATATATTGTGTACTTTACAGTGTAACTTATTTTATGATGGAGGAGACAGAACATGGACACAGTAGTCATTGCATTTCTGATACTTTAGAGATACTATTTTTGATTCAAATCAATACTGTAATTTTGACAGAGACTTAAAAAAATGGTTTAAAAAAATCCCAAATTGTATCAATCTTTTGCCTTAAATGAAGATTTCATAGAACAAAGCAGGTTGAGATGCTGCTTTGTAATTTTCTGCTACATTTTGGAACTTTTCTAGCATCATACATTGCCATATGCAGAATATTTGGCCTGGGTTTACTCTTTTATGGAGGGAAATGCAGGTGGGAGCCAATCAGCTCCCTGATTGACCATCCTATTGAAATCCATTATTTTCCTATACTCCCAAATTCCATCAGCAGCAGAATCAGAGGGCCCACAAAAATTTGGGACCATGAAATTGAGTCAAGGATCACTATTTGTAAAAGTTATCAAACAATCACATAACAATTTTCTCTCTGTACTACTTAATATATTTATCAGACATGTCGAAACCTACATGTCATGTAAGCTTTATCAGAATACAAAAACAGAGTGTTACAATCAAAGCCCATCTGAGTGTATAGTATATATACAGATTTACGCCTAGCACTGGAGGGTGCAGCTTTCGTAAATGTGATGACAGTTTAGCTGAACAATTACTTTTTCATGCACAGCTCTAAAGAACAAAGCTTTCATATTTGACAAGGTTGATATCAGTTCCATTTCTGTCTGATTATATCCTAGTGGTATTTGCACTCCAAGCTTCACAGCTGTCACCAGCCACAATCCTGCTATTCCTAGTAGTCATATTTACTCTGTCTCAACATGTCATTAGCAACAATTTTTTCCAGTCACTGGCACCTGCTTCTCTGCTGTCAATTTGCAATTGGGGTAGGGGCTACTTTTAATCAACCAAGCTGTCTTTTTAATATCCACAATCCAGAACCCATGCACCCCAGAAGTTTACACCATTTTACTGACAGTGTCCAAAATAAGCTGACCCAGGAAGCTCTGCACAAATAACTTCCTTGACCACCAGCAGACTCAGATCTTTCTCCAGTTATATTACAATGCAAGAAGTCTCTTTCATTCTTTTATTGAGAAACTTTCTTCCACTGCAAAAGCCCAGTGAAATAGATATACCTAATTAACAGGCTTTTTTGATTCATTACTTCTACAACAAGAGGCCTGATCTTGCTTGCACCCCAAACAAAATAGATTTAGGAGGTATGATTCCCCTTTAAAGCAAAATATGATTTTTATAATAACAACCATTAAACTTTATATACTATGTTAACAAAGTAAAATGTCTCAAGAAATTTCACATAAGCATTTACAGAGTAGGATTCATTATCAAATGTAAGTGTGGTTACAAAGCATTTTATATTCTTATTAATATAAATCTGAAAGCAGATTTTATTATTTTTCTTCAGGCGTACAAAACTGAATCTTCAATGCTGATTGATTCCGAACAATTTTTTAAAATACAAAAACTATTAAATTAATATAATTCATTCTGTATTTTTCAATGTTTGATGTAAAAGCAAAGAGATTTACCCCAAAAAATGTGGCATAATGTTATCTCAAGGAAAAACTCAAAGAAAAATAAAAGTAATGCAGAAATGTAGGATTGTGGTTTTTAACGACCATTCACCGATGTTTTCAAAGGATGGAACAAAGCCAATTCAAGGAAAATGAATGCAACTTTTCACTTCTAGCTGTTCTGCCCCAGGACCTCCTGACAGAATGTTCTGCGGTAGCAGGAAAGCTACAAGCTGGGGCAATGCCACGATAATCGTGCTGTTTTAGTCAACAGGTTATGAATAGTTTTTCTGTAAAACTGTTTTGATGCCCTTGTTTGGCAGTGAAAGATGAACAGTCAGCTAATCCTGTGATCTCTATGAGAGCATTGTTCCATCTGTAATAATACTCTACACCCAGAGTGTAGGTAAGTTTACATGGCAAAAATGTTTGACGTTCTAATTACTACCTTGGTGTTGTTTGAAATGGGAGTACACTGCCACTATCCACATTTTCTTACCTCACACTGATAAAACTGGAGTGTGCAACTGGAAGAATTTAAGTGCTTTTGTCAATACAGATATAGAAGAGAGAGTATGAATAATACATAAATGTCTTAACATAAAAATGAAGCATTGCAGAGGGAAAAATGAAAAAGTGCTGGAAACTTGGTGCAGAATTAATCCTTGTCTGTTTGACCTAATGCAGGTAGCATGTCACTGTAGTGTCCAGCAAACCATTATGTTTATTACCACAGTACCCATACATGAGGTGTAATTTTTGTATCGAGTTCAGTTGATGCTTGCAAGTATTGATAGAAGTCACAACTTCACCACTTAAAGAAGATAAGATGAAAATGCTGGAAATACTCCACAGGTCAGGCAGCATCCATGGTGAAACATAGAACTTCCATCACTTAAAGGGAAGGTGCTCACTGTGTCACAAACCAGCAACAAAAGAAACACACTGAGCATGATTCAGTGTTAAAAACTATTTTATTAATCACTACTTATGATAATACGTAAAATAAAAGTAAAAATGTTAGTATGTTAGAATTCAAGAATGTTAAACCTCGAACGTTAACCCCAAAACTAAACTCTTCGTGTGTGTGTGTGACAAAGTCCAAAACTTCCAGTTCCGGAATGGTTCTTAAAGTTCAGTTCCGCAAGCCATAAGGTGAAACATGAGCAAGGGCTTCTTCAACAACCACCGTTGTCTGAAGATAAGATGTAGATGTAGAAAAACATAGAGAGAGTACATACGAAATCCAAATGTTCCACGATGGAACCCAAACGACACTTCAGTGTTTACTCGGTAGTGACTTGCTCACCCTGAAAAGCATCCGAACCGTGGTCGTCCACACACAAATACCTGTTTCCTTCTACAGGTCAGCAACAAAGTGAACTCCACCGGATTACTTCCAACTTCCATACATGGATTTCAGTGGCAAACACAGTTATTGTTTCTCATCCATCGATAGAGAAAAACAAGCAGGCTGGTGTCTCTCTCCCTTCTCTCTCTCTCTTCTTCTTCTTCTTCAACAACGTCATTACGTCCTTTATCTTCTATTGACGTAAGCACGCCCCACACACACATACACACACACTCTCTATCTTAAAGGGACTTTCACTGAGTCCGTAACACCTCCCACCTAAAAAAAAAATTTTCCCAAGAAAATTTTAACCGCGCATAGTTAGTAATGTTAATAATTATCATGCTACACAACTACAGACTATCAGATTAGTACAGATACATGTTTCCCATTTAACATCGGGAAAGACAAGCAGCAATCACATTATCTTTGCCTTTAATGTGAGTTATCATGAGATCAAACTCTTGCAAAATTAAACTCCAGTTTAACAGCCTTCTGTTCTTGTTTTTGACTCGGCTCAGAAACACCAATGGGTTATGATCTGTATACACAGTCAATGGTTTCTGAGCGGTGCAAACATATACACTGAAATGTTGCAAGGCTAAAACAAGCGACAGTAATTCTTTCTCTATGGTGGAATAATTCTTTTGATGCTCATTAAATTTCTTTGAAAAGTAAGCTACAGGATGGTCAATATCATCAAGGTCACCCTTCTGCAACAACACAGCTCCTGCAGCTTCATCACTGGCATCTACTGCTAATGAAAATGGCTTTTCAAAGTCAGGTGTTCTGAGCACAGGATGGTAGCATAAAATGGCTTTCAGCTTCTCAAATGCTTCTTGACAAGAATCTGTCCAAACAAACTTTACTCCCTTCTTCTGAAGATTAGTTAGGGGAAGAGCAATATCAGCAAAATTTTTACAAAATTTTCGATAATATCCAACCATTCCCAAAAATCTTCTAACAGTCCTCGTACCTGTGGGAATAGGGAACTCAGATATTGCTTGAACTTTTGCCTGAACAGGAGCTTGCTTGCCTTGACCTACAACATAACCAAGATACGTCACAGTGGCATGGCCAAATTCACTTTTAGCCAAGTTAACTGTAAGGTTAGCCTTGGAAAGTCTTTCAAACAACCTTTCTAACGCAGAGATGTGATCTTCCCAAGTATCATTCCCAGTCACTAAGTCGTCAATGTAGGCATCTGTATGTTTTAACCCATGAATCACTGAATCACCCTATGTCCAAACACAAGCTCAAACGGACTAAATCCGATTGACTCCTGGATCGATTCTCTAACGGCAAACAAAAGTAAATGGATACCTTCGTCCCAATCCTTGGTGTTTTCAAAGCAATAAGTCTTCAGCATATTTTTGAGAGTAGAATGAAATCTCTCCAGAGCTCCTTGAGATTCTGGGTGATATGCAGATGATACAATCTGCTTTGCTCCCAGCTCATAGACTATTTGTTGAAAAATTTTTGACATAAAATTACTACCTTGATCAGATTGGATTTCTTTTGGCAAACCAAACAAGGTAAAAAATTTTACAAGAGCCTTTGACACCGTCTTGGCCTTAATATTTCTAAGGGGTATTGCCTCTGGAAATCTAGAAGTGGCACACATGATGGTTAACAAATACTGATTTCCAGTCTTAGACTTTGGTAAGGGGCCAACACAGTCCACAATCACCTTCGAAAAGGGTTCACCAAAAGCAGGAATTGGTTTCAAAGGAGCCACAGGGGGTTTTTGATTTGGTTTACCTACCATCTGACATTTTTAGCCAGGCACCATCGTTCAAAACATATTCTCTTTCCATTGGCAAATTCCATATAAGTCTGATCTGCAGATTTCCTCAAGTCTCTGAATTTTTGTCTATAAGCCTCAGGGACCAATTCATAGGCCTTCAAAATAGCTTGTTTTACCTTGGTATAATCAGCTGCATCCTCAACAGACAAAGCAGAATAAGCTTTTTGAGCTTTACCTTTAATCACACTCTGTACCATAAGAGCCCATCCTTTCCTTGGCCAGTTTGAACTCACAGCAACCTTTTCAAAATGTTGGAAATACTGATCAACCTGATCTTCTTCAAACGGAGGGACTAATCGAACCTCCCTGCTGGCTGAAAAACCATCATCAGAATCAGATTCCGAACTCCTACGCTTCATTTGTAACTCATGCTGCCTCTGTTTTTCCTTCTCCTCACTATCCAGCTCCATCCTCTTCAATTCCATCTGCTTCATTGCTAGATCAGCCTCTATCTTCATCTGAGTTAGCTTTTGTTCAGTCTCTAATTTCTTTTGTTCGGCCTCTAATCTCTTTTCCTCTCGTTCAGCTTCTATCTTTAACTGGGTTTGCTCGCGTTCAGCTTCTATCTTTAACTGGGTTTGTTCTCGTTCAGCCTCTATCTTTGCCAGCTGCACCTGTGCCTCAGAAATTGCTATTTCACTGCCAGGAAACTGTTTTAACACTTCCTTTTCAAACACCTTCTTTTCCACATAATGGCCAGCTATCAGTCTCTGAATATCTGCCTTTCTCATAGACTGCTTTACTTCTGTAAGGTTTAGCCTTGTAGCAATCTTTATCAGATCATCCTTTTTCGCCACCTCCAATCCCTTTTGGGTTGGTGACTCCAAAAATGCCTTAATATCCATTGCTGCTGGTTTCCACACACACAAGCCAATTAAAAAGAATTTATCAGACCTCCCTCAAAAATCTTTGGATTGAATCTCGAACAAATCTCGTCAATCTGGGGTACAATCCCAGACGACACTCGTTAACCTTGGAAAATATCCCGGACGAGCCCCCAATTTTGTCACAAACCAGCAACAAAAGAAACACACTGAGCATGATTCAGTGTTAAAAACTATTTTATTAATCACTACTTATGATAATACGTAAAATAAAAGTAAAAATGTTAGTATGTTAGAATTCAAGAATGTTAAACCTCGAACGTTAACCCCAAAACTAAACTCTTCGTGTGTGTGTGTGACAAAGTCCAAAACTTCCAGTTCCGGAATGGTTCTTAAAGTTCAGTTCCGCAAGCCATAAGGTGAAACATGAGCAAGGGCTTCTTCAACAACCACCGTTGTCTGAAGATAAGATGTAGATGTAGAAAAACATAGAGAGAGTACATACGAAATCCAAATGTTCCACGATGGAACCCAAACGACACTTCAGTGTTTACTCGGTAGTGACTTGCTCACCCTGAAAAGCATCCGAACCGTGGTCGTCCACACACAAATACCTGTTTCCTTCTACAGGTCAGCAACAAAGTGAACTCCACCGGATTACTTCCAACTTCCATACATGGATTTCAGTGGCAAACACAGTTATTGTTTCTCATCCATCGATAGAGAAAAACAAGCAGGCTGGTGTCTCTCTCCCTTCTCTCTCTCTCTTCTTCTTCTTCTTCAACAACGTCATTACGTCCTTTATCTTCTATTGACGTAAGCACGCCCCACACACACATACACACACACTCTCTATCTTAAAGGGACTTTCACTGAGTCCGTAACAACTGTCTGCAACCAGAGACAGAAATCATTTCAAATGTTTGGAAAGCTTACTGGAAGCCATGAGAAGAAACCATGAGAGAAAGTGTCTTCACCTACAAGGAGCCTGGAAGCCATCCAGGTCAATAAGCTGCCATGGAAAGAGACCGCAATTAAGGTCAATGTGAGAAATGAAGCAACCAGAACAGTAGGTCAGTACCACATAAAGTTCAGTGACCTTACATGTGTAACCATGGTCAGTTATGACATCAATAAACTTCGTCTCTCAAAACCTGTACCAATACCACTCTCACGTACTGCCCAGTGTAATATGTTTCGATCAGTCACAACTTATTCTTAACAATGATCGTATCTCATAGCTTGTACGCACCGCCAGCCCTTCATTCACATTGCCCAGAAATATGCTGGATACATTAACATATTCCTCTTCCTCTTTCAGAAGAAGGTGGTACACAGTTGACACTCTTGCTGTAGACTGACAGGGCGGTCATGGTGGTGTAACCCCCTATCTATTGGTTTAGTAATCTAAAGGAGAGAGTGCTGATGATTACTGCAGCAGCTCCCATAAAGTCGGTGGCCATAGACAGCACAGAACAATCGAAAATGATGATATGGTCATCTCTATGAGTGTGACTCTGTCGGACTCTTTTTTGACCAGTTGGAGGAACAGCGATCCCAATTTAGATACCAGCGTGTTTGTGAAGAAGACTTTGCAAAGTCATCTGGGCTGGGATCAGTCTTATCATGCCTGAATGTAATGCCTAGTCAATGCCAGCTGGTCAATTCAGTTTGTACTTACTATAATTTTTAAGATAATTTGGAGGATTCATGGTCATCATTACAAACACAACCTTTTTTCAAAATCATTATTTATTTAACTCAGCTTAAGTTTCAGAGCTGCATGGTGGATTTGAATTTATATCATACACCTAAGCCTCTGGATTATTATTCTAATAAATTAACCAATATGCCACTAATCTTCACAGGCAATAACTCTACAACTTTATCTGCTCAGATAGCCAATAACTCCCACCTGGCCGGGCTCAGTTGCTGAGCACTAGGAAAACAATGAAGGTGGGATCCAAACATTCAATAGAAACATAGAAAGATAAAGCACAGAAACAAGACCCTCAGCCCACCGACTCCACACTGACCTTTTTAAGCAGGAGAGTCGTGTGGTGCGTCTGCTTTGCAGCAATGTAAAAATTGTCACAGATACTCTTGAACATTCAGTCTGTAAAGTGAACCGAAGATGTCAAAATGCAAACAGTTTAAGTGTGTACCTTACTAATAACATTACTAACTCTTGTTCATACAGCTTCATTGCTCATTGCCAGAGATGAGGGAAGGCTGGCAAAACATCCGATCATGAAGTTGTAACCAAGTTGAATCTAGTGAAGGAACAAATCCCAGCATGTCTGACAAAGAAATAGAACCTTCTCTGAGTTCAAATCCAAAATTAACAGTCTGAAGATCAGGAAACTCTGAAAGCCAATTACGACACTAGATTTATGGATGTTGTTTATTAAGTACGTGTTGAAAAGTTGGTTGAACCTTACATTGCTTTAAAACATAAATCTTCAAGCATGGATATGCTGTTATGTCTGTATTTATGTGTGTCTTCATGCTTGATCCTGATTGGACAGGAAAATCATGTGATGATCTTACTTTGCTGCAATGTGGCACAGAATGGAGCAGTCTGCAATAGGAGCCTAAAGTCTAACATGGAAATAGTTTGAATGTGTAACCTTCCAAGTAAAACCCTACCCCTTTGGACGTACTATGTCAATAGCTTTGTGAAAGTGTTTCACCCGACGTTTTACAAAATCCTTCAGTAATTTATGAAAATTACCCTGTTTCTGGGTATTTGGTCACAGACACCAGGCCTACTGGTGTGCACCTGAATTATATGTCTACAATCTCAAGCCTTGCCTGCAGGCCCCATGAACACCTAATATCAGGAATATAAATGCACCAACTACAGTCTTTAATCTGAGCTGAAAGTTCTCATGGTGAGCACCCGGCAGTGTATTGAGAGGTGGCCTGTCTACAATTGTAGAGCAGGTGATGCTGCATTAAGTACATGAAAATCACTAAAAAATTGCAGATGCTGTGAATCTGAAATTAAAAACAGAAAATGCTGGAAACACTTAGCAATTCAGGAAGCTTTTGTGGGAAGAGTAACAGAATTAATGTTTCAAGTCAAAGACTCTTCATTAGAATGGCCTGCTGAGCATTTTCAGCATTTTTTTGGTTTTACTGCATTAAATAAATTCTAGGAAACACCGTAAGAACAAGTGCTAGTTCTTTTTTGAGAATGATAGCAACTAAGACGTGTTCTTAATCATATGTACCATTACACCATTATGTTACAATCACACATGACTCATTTACATATTTACAAGCAGATATACAACGCACACTTGAAATATTCGGAGGTGTGGTGGGCATGAGTGGCTCAGCTAGAATGTAAGAAAGCTAAGGTGTCACTCCCCAGGGGCAAGGTCCCACATGAACTTTGCAACAGAGGACACGGGGGTGGGGGGGGCGGGGTGGTTTGATGGGACAGCCTAGAGACAAGAATAATGAGCAAGCACCGATTTTTATTTACAGCGGTTTCACCACTCAGGGCCCTGCCGTTAAAAATTGGGACAGTAATTCACAAGGATGTTGACACCAGCAGATCTCAAAAAAGGCAAATTGAGAAATATATTACTGATGAGCAGTGAGTGCAAGGGAGCCAGCGATGGCAATGGTTCAAGATAAAAGTTCCCTGAGGATAATAATGAAAATACAGCAATATCAGCTTCCTCTAATCCCAGGAATCTTGGCTTGGATTTCCCAGAAAAATGTCAGCATTCACCCATGTAACTGTTGATAGTTTCCCTTGAGCTGTTGGCAACTTTGGGATTTCCATGCAAACATGGAAGTCCTGAAGTTGAGGTCAGCTACTTGGAGTTGTTTTTGCAAATTCTGTCCAATGCTGAACTTTCACGGAGCTATGGAAGAAACTGGAAACTGTAACATTACCCCAGCTCATAGTGCAGAATCACATGGACATCTGCAGCAGGTTGGACCAGCTGCAGGCACTGCTCCTTGATTGATTTCAATGGAGGAAACAACTGCAAGGGATTAAGGTATATATCAATTAATTGTTTTAATTATTTGAACATATTAAAATATTTACAAGTTTCTTTAAGTCTTTTAGTTTTTAATTTTTACAGAAATTCTTATTATTTAATAGTCTTTACTCAGTGAGATTGTTTCCATCAGAATCACTTTTGTGCCTTGACAGTGAGCTAAGCTTGGGGTTCATGGCTCAGCTGTCAGTCAAGATTTCTTCCAGCTACTTTGTGAGTAGAGCTTGCTCTCCTACCCTCAATGGATCCAGTCACATTGCAGAGGGCTCTGTTGACTCATGTGACTTTGCTGGGCAGGATTCAGGACCACAAATTCCTACAAGGGGACTGCATTTGGTGCCCAAATTTTGTTCAGAGCAGGGATCTCACTGTAATTTTGGGCCAATATTTACTGAAAATTGATCGTAGACCAGTCTTTATTTTTATGCACATCCTATATCCAATGTGTCTGCCAGGTTTGTTGCTAATGATTGGGATAATGAATTCTGGATAATTTTTCCCATTGCAGGAATACCAACACCAATTGTAGAACACCCACCATCCCTGCTAGAACACCAGTGACTGATTTGGACCTTCCTGTACTTAATGTTGAAAAGGTGCACCAAGTGCTTCATTTATTGGGAGGCAAGTGTATTGTGGAGGGTCGTGGCTGTCACGTGACAGCACTGCCCATTACCTGATTGAAAGATACACCACTGCCGATTGAGGTTTGGCTCCACCCCACCCATCAGCGCACACCTGACCATTGGTCCCTTTAAGCACTTTTGTACTTGGCCTTGGGCCATTGGCCTTCGTGATCGATTAGTCCTTGCTGGCACCGGGCCATTGGCCTTTGTAAATTACCTGGGCTGGACCCTCCAGCCTTCCAGCACTATAAAGAGTGCCACATGTGCTCAGCTCTTTCTCTTTGCGACCTTTGAGGGATCACCCTGTTTCACTCCAGGCTGAGGACTGTGGGACAGCGCTGGAGAAATCATTGGTGAGGTGTGCACTGTTAAAGGGTTAGAAGCATTTTAGTTAGTGTCCCTGGCAGCATAGAGCCGTGCCTGCACTGAGTCAAGGGGTGGCGGGTATCATATTGTTTTTCCTTAACTGTCTGTACCTAGTTCGTTGTGTGTGTATGTATTTTACCCCGTTGCAATTTTCCCATGCTCGCTATAAACTGTGCACGCGTGTGTTATCCCCGTTACCATTTTCCCACGTTCGTCTTTTGTAAATAAATCATTCATCTCCAGACTGTGTTCAGAGTCCTTGCCTTCTGAGACCCCGAATCTGTTTTGCAACAGCAAGTGATTATATATTATTAATATTTCTAATCCTCCAGTAACTCTGGTCATGGTTACAACATGAAAAAGAATCTCAAAACTCCACAAATGAGCAAAGACTTTGGATTCCTTTTATGTTTCACTGAAGTTTTAGCAAATAATAAAATAACAGAAATAAATGCTAATGGGTGTAAATAAAGTACAGCTCTTCATCTCAACATTCTGCAGCTGTAATTGCTCTTTTTGCTGAGAAACCCAGAATTAAAGTAAGACAAATTATGGACCTTAGTTCTGACGTTTATATCTATAAAAGTCCTTTGCAGTGTGATCCTGAAAATAAACTCCAAACACTTGGCAAGCAGGGTAAACTTTGAAGATTTCCTCTTCAACTCCTTTCTTGTACAAATCTTAAAATATTGGATCAACATCTTAAAGATATTTCAAGATATCCTCCTTACAGAAAACATATAAATCAGCTTCAGGTCAGATTCATTGCATGCAAGAGTCTAAACCACATGCAATAAGTGAAATTTTATTGAATTATGGTCAAAGAAATAAAGAAGCAGTAGAGTGTAAAGTGTTCACTCAAGATAGAACGGAAGTTATTTTAGCTTGAGGATATAAAGAGCCACCAAATAGGTATAACGCTAATAAAGTTTTCCTGCCTAGATTTAGGACACCGTTTTGGCCCAACTTGATATTAAACACACATCTGGAAAAGGGTAGAAAGATTAATTCTTCTGTGGAGAACTCCGCTAAGGAGCTTGATGGGAAATCCCACAGAAAATGGTTACTGGGTGTGCACAATGAAATGTTTAGTGCATCAACAGACCCACCAAAAAAACCTGACAGCAACTTCAAGGAGTATGAAAGTGTCCAGCACCAATTTTGCACAGGGCTTTGTGTAGAACTAGCAGCTCATTCTTTTCAGCATCCATTGGCAGGTGTGAAAGACTCCTTGGCAACTAAAGCCAAAGCTGTCCAACATCTGGGTGCTGCCTTTGAAGCTGCAGCCTTCCACTAACTATGGGACAACCTTGCACTAACCATGGCAAAATCTTCCTATAAATGTGGCTCAACCTTCCACTAACCATGCAATATCTTGCCAATAACCATGCCACAGCCTATCACTAACCAAGGCACAGCCTGCCACTAATCATGGTAGAGCCTACCATTAACCAACTTGCAAACAATGGGATAACGCTACAGAGGAGCACTAGGATGGACAAAGGCAGAATGAAGACAAACTCTAAGGTAATCTAAGAATTCAACAAAAAACATTCAGCATCCATAGAGGGAGAAACAAGGTTAATATTTCAAATCAATGAAACTTCAATAGAACTGGGAAGATTAGAAATAAACAGCCTTTAAGATAGAGAATTTTGGGAAACAGAAATGAACAAATGAGGAGGCCTGTGATAGGGTAGATTGCAGGAGAGACTAAGTAACATTAGGGATGATGGTGCTAGTGGCAAGAGAGTGGTAATGGGCCAAGTACATAAACCAAAGGTCACCCCAGAGTGCTGTTAATGCAGGAAGTGGAATCATTATCCAAAATTATGAAAAGAAGTTACTGCACTCCTGGAAACCTGAAGCAAAAACGGAATATGTTAGAAATGCTAGAAATCTGAAATTGTTGAACTCAGTGTTGACTTCAGAAGGCTGTACTGTAGCTGGTCAAAAAAACAGTGTTGGTAATTCAGCTGACCTTGAACTTCATTAGAAACAGTGAGAGGCTGAGGTCAGTGATCATATTGTAGTGGAATGGAGAATTAAAGTAATAGGAGAACTGGAGGCTCTGGGACATACTTGCTGTCTGAACAGGTGTGATCCACCATGTGTCACCCTGTCTATGTTTGGTTCTTCAATGTACAGGAGAAATCATTCTAAGCAATAGAGATAGTACATACTAATTTAGAAAAACATCAGTAAGTTGCAGTTTTACCAGTGGGGGCTATTTGGTGACCTGAACAGTGGGGAGAGAGGAGATAAAGGGCAGGTGAGTCATCTCTTGCAGTTGCACTGAAAGGTGCCTTTGGAAGGGGAATGGGTGTTAGTGATGATGAGGGGGTAAGCCAGAGTGTCCTAGGGGAAAATTGCCTGTGGAATATGGAAAGAGTATTTCATTGCAAATGTGTAGGTATGGCAGGTGCCGTCTTGGAACAAGTATAACAACCATATCACCCAAAATATCCTTGCTGCAGAGGTGAATGTTGTGATCCTGCTGTTTAGCATTCATGTGCTGATTGGACAATGTTCAAGTTGGTAGCTATGGGTTCTTTGTACTCTTACTGTGGGAGTTGAGTGCTGTAGTTGACACACAGAGGCAAGTTACAGAATGCCTCAAGACGCAAGGGAGAGACATATCTTCTCAGACATTGCACTGGAAATCCTGTGAAGGACAAAGACAGCACCGCATCCTCCCGCCCCACCTTTGTACCAACTATTGCTGCTCTCCCTGGCTTCACATCATCCCTTCATTTCTTGTAAAGGCCAACATAAGATGCCTATGACCACCCATTCTCTTTTGCCTGATTACTTTAGTTAGGTGGGGCAGCACAGAACTCATTTTCCAGACAGTCCTCAGAAAATTTTTGAAATGGATCTTACTTGAGCATAGCTGAAGCCTTGACAGTGTTGCAGAATGTCTCTCAATGTACTTCAGGCGTCCACTTCACAACAGCAGCACCAATGATCATGAAAAAGTGAGTATCCCTTTGAAAGGAGCACCCCTTTAAGGGATGGGTATGCCTTGAAATGGCAGTTGAACTTCATATCAACACTGTTTTTGCACCAATCAACTGACTGATGATTGGACGTGGAAGTGATCAAACGCCAGTCACCAAAAATGCCTATGAGTTCTTAAGTGTGCAGTAGCAGATATTTTAAGGGGAATGGGGTGGTGGTAAACTACTGGGCAGTCGTTCCCAGAGTTGGCTTCATTTCTTGATGTCATCTTCCATTACGTGCTATCCAAAGTGGACTTTCAGCCGAAGACCCTCACCTTGCCCATGTCATCATGTCTTTAATGCCTAAGATATTCACTAAAGTATATCATCTTAAGGTGCTAGCCCTTAGTGTGTATTGCTCCCTATTTTATTTCAGTGAATAAATTAAAGACATCTGCAATTTTTTCAGTAGCACTGACTTAAGAAGCATTTATAGCCCTACTTTGAAAGCTTAATATATATTGCTTCATAATTGCCTTATAATTATTTTGTCCCCCCAACGTATAGCTGGCAGCTGAATAAGTCAATGATAGCAAGATAGTTGATTTCTGCAGCAATCTGAGGGGCAGGCAGTTTGTGCAGAACTGTCAAAGAACTCCCTTGAGTTTAGCAGGCAAGTGGGGTGCAGAATTGATGTTACTGGAATAAAATTACTTTGACAAAAATAGTAACTTTGCATTTGTTAGATTTTTCATTTGGTTTCAGTTTCATTGATTGTAATGCAGGAGAGATTTAAAAAAAATGATTCCCCTGCAAAGACTGGCAAATCCATTCGATCACAACATCTCCGAATCTAAACCTGTTATCTGCCAGAGCTCCAATAGAAACATAATTTGCAATTTCTGAAGCATTTGTATCAAAACATGGTTCCTAAAAATTAATAAACCTCAGGTGAAAGGTAGAGCACAACTGATTCAATGTAAGGATCAAAATCCTGTGCATCTTCTTTTAAAATGTAGTTTAAATAATCGATCCAACTTTGTCGGAGAGCTGCATTTAATTAGTGTTTTTTGTCCTTCATATTCATGGGTGAGGGGATAATTTTGTCTTTCAACACTTGGTTATGAAGCTGTCAAAGATACAAAATCACCTTAGAAAAGCCCTGGTTATGATTTCCAGACAGGTATGAAATATGGGTCATGAAGGCCATGCAATGTGTAGACTATCTGCTCCACCAGTTTACCACTGAATTGTTGGCTGTAAGTTATTTCCAGGATCTTCAATGATTCATCATTATCAGGGACATGTTTTAACATCCTGGAGTTGTAATTGTTGATTGGCGTCTGTCCACTTGCTGCCAATCCTTCAGTTATCCTTGAGATGCTGGTGGTGATCCACTTGCTGTTATTCAGTAGAGAGATCAAGGGCTTAGGCCCAGTCAGGATGAAGAAAGGACACATTTCCAAGTCAGGATAACATGTGACATGGAGAAGTAATTGCAGTTTGTGGTGCCCCTATGCATCCGCTACCCTTGAACTTCAAGGTGGTAGAAGTCGTGGCTTTGCCAGATACTATCAAAGAAGCTTTAACACGATGCAGTTTATGGATTGTATACGTTGTAGCACAGTGCATCCTCATGGAGGTTATGAATATTTAAGGTTGATGTTTGGGTGCTAATCAAGTGGGATGCTTTGTTGTAGATAGAACTGAAGCTGTAGTCATCCAAGCAAATGGAGAATATACCATCTCATTCCTGACTTATGCCAGCTAATTGCCCTTTCACATACCTATCTATATCCCTTTGCAGACTCTTTGTGTCCTCCTCAGAACATATTAACCTACCTATCTTTGTAACTTCAGCAAATTAGTTCAAAGTACACTTGGTTCTTTCATCCAAGTTATCAATATAGATTATAAATAATTGCTTCCCCAACGCTGACCCCTGTGGCACCCCACTAGTTATTGATTGCCATTCAGTAATGATTCATTTTTCCGACTTTCTGATTTCTGTTCATTAGCCACTCCCCCCCCATGTCAATATATGACCCCTCTGAGGAGAAATGATTGTTTTCATTATTCCTAACTTGCCTAAGAAAAATTGATATTGCTTTTGTATTTGGAGATTCCACTGTTAGGTGAACAGTCCACTATGAAGACCATTAGCTTGTGAACACAAGAACTTAAGATTTATTAGAATTTAGTTTGACTGTCAGCTCTCGATTTATTAATTTTCTGGAATTTACATTAGGGGAAAAATTTGATTCACATGGAACAGCAGCTGAGAATTGCTAATAAATCTGACCACCAATGGATTACCATGGTGGACAACAGTGTTTTTTCCTTTATTTGATTTAGATTGTTGAGGTCAGAAATACTTGCGCTTATTTGGTGGCAGTTCACTGAGGGGGTAGGTTGGAGGGTGAGGCCATGCATGAGGACCAATCAACAATAAAGCCATTTAAAGGCAACTTACAGCTCTTAAAGGGAATGTTCATTTTGGCATGCCTTAAACTGAATTACTGTTGTACTATAAGATAAGACAAGATTTCTTTATTAGTCACATGTACATTGAAACACACAGTGGAAACGCATCTTTTGCATAGAGTGTTCTGGGGTCAGCCTGCAAGTGTCACCACACTTCCAGTGCCAACATGGCATGTCCACAACTTCCTAACCCATACGTCTTTGTAATGTGGGAAACTGGACCACCCGGAGGAAACCCACACAGACACAGGGAGAAGGTACAAACTCCTTACAGACAGCAGCCTGAATTGAACCCGGGTCACTGGCACTGTAATAGCGTTATGCTAACCACTACGCTACCATGCCGCACATCTTGTCTTATTTTATCTACTATGGCAGAAGTGACAGAGAAAGGTTTCCTTTCACTGCTCTGGATACCTTGCTGATGTGAGTGAGCAAGAGAAAGGAACTCCTGAGGGTAGAAAGATGTCCAGCAAACCAGGTAAATGTCCAACATGTGTCAGCTATCTTTAGTGACAAAAAAAGGCTTATTGATCTGACCAGAATTTCTATGGCAACACTCCCACTCATGTGTCTTCCTCTCGATCCCAGGACCAAAAGTTTTATGTACCCACTTCTCATCACTTCTCATTGAATCATAGCCACACTTTTCATTAAACCTCCCACTGCTGCTACTTACATTCTGAACAAATACCAATTTCCTCACAATTACTTTGTTCACTTCTTTATATTTCTGATACCAGCAACACTACTCTACCCTCAGACACACATTCATACCCATTCATAAGGTTATGTACTAACAAGAACCAAAGAAGGAAATTCACCTCTTCCCCCAACCCTCCCGAATGCACATTGCCAGTCAGCCTCAGATGTCTGTTGACGATAATCAAACCCAAGAAGGGGCACACCTCAAGACCGTTCTTCTGGTGAGTAGAAAGACTGAGTCCAATGGAAATCTCGGTAAGCGTAAGGCATTCATCTATTATTTGTTGTTGAAGACCTAAAGGTCTGGCAGCACTGCCGCCCCTTGCTCTTCCTCTTCATCCTCAGCATCCGACTCTTGTATCAGCACTTCCTCCTGCTCAGCCAAGTCACTAAGCCTTCCACTTTGTAGGACAACTTGTGACCAAATCATCTGGGACTGTACCGAAGAACACCTCCAGACACCCGCCCCTCAGCTCTGTTAATTGCTTAAAAAGGACAAACCAAACTTAATGTAAATACTGTTGAGGATCCCTTTCACTAAAAAAAAATCTGAATGCAGTTGGGGATCCCTTTAATCAGAGACTTAATATGAACGCAGTACTTCTGAGAGGGTCAGCCACAGAAAATCACAGCATTGATTTTACAACAAAATAGCAGGGAGTTATATTTGAATTTCACCCCTTTTGTAAATCCTTGTTTAAATATTTTAGTAAATGAAGATTGATAAGAAATAGAAAAGGGACATTTCAATGTCATAATAAAATAAATCCACATTTCACCTGCAAGATTAAGTGTCATCTAATCTTAGAAATGGCAAAAAAGAGAGCTAAGATTCGAAAGCAATCCTTTTTGTACGCTGTACAAGGAAATTGGCTGTGATTTATATTGATTCCCCTCAAGGGCAAATTGTAATTAAAATGCTGACTTTGCCAACATTGATGCATCTGGATAAAAGAGTCACAGAACCATTGAACTGAGAGCAGAGAATTCAAATTGCTTCCCAAGCACTGGTTTATAATAACTAATATTTTTTCTCTTACATTTGTTCTTGTGTTTTTTCCTTTTCACATTTGCCAGAATTTCACGATAGACAACAGATGTTGCTACTGCTAATAATTAGAAGCCTTTATGATTTATGTAGAATTCAGGGGCAGAACTGGACAATTGTTCACCACAAGAAGGCCCCCGACATGGGCTCAAAAGTATTTAAAACTGATCCTTAGGCAACAGAATTAATTCAGTTTCTCACAACACTGATGGTTTGTCATTAGCTACAGTGTACTCAGAGGTAATTGATGTCAGTCCCTTTACTAATAGGTGATCATTGAGCAGTCATGTCAATTTAATTCTTGATAGCTGAGCTAAGCCCCAGGGCAACTTCAGGACCAAGTCACTTAAGTGTTCATTTTTTTTTATATCTATCAGCTTTAATTTTACCAAGGTTAGTGGTCAGATGTAATAATCCAATCCACTCATTAAATACTTTTAACATGAGTCAACAGTCAGACAAATTTTTATACAGATTTTTAACAAATATCTTAATTGTTTTTGAAGTTTCGTATTAAAATATAGATATAAATTACATTTTCACGTAAGACTAATTTCATTTTAAAGCATTAAATAATTGCTAACTGAGAAATTGAATCAATAAGTTTGAAATGAATATTTGCCTCTGTGCACAAAATCCTAATTTTTCTCACACATACAATGATAACAACTCCATTTCACAACACTGAGTGACAATTTATTTCTGTATTCAATTATGTGCTTACTTATTTATCAATCTTAGATCAACTGCTATGGTATCAATGGTAAGCTAGCAAAAGGAATAAAGAATTTTTAAAAAAGTTGGAAACCCAACAAAATGGGGCTATATCAAAACAGCCTTGTTTCTGAGTGTTTAGCCTGAGTAAACAAGTACTAACACAAGCTATGGATGAGTAGGAGCTACAACATTCCTACAGTCATGTTAGAGAAAGAAAGCATAAGTTCCATGAAAATATAAAGAAGCAAATCTAAATGTTGAAGGTATAAAATCAATGACATATTTGTCAAGAAATAAGTATATCAAAACTAATGCATTATGATTAATTATCTGATTGATTTCTCATCTAACATAAAGGCCCTGAATCACCTTGAACTTCCTGCCATTGCACTATTGCATCTTTGGGTGGCAGAGGAACAAAGAGAAAATGGGCCTAGAAAAGTAAACAGCGAGTGACTTCAGCAAACGCTGATGGTCACTCAAATTTCTGGCTGTTCACACAAAATGCTGAGGATTGACTTGGATGGTATTGATCTGCAACTAGCCAGTAACCAGATCTTGTGGTAAAGAGAGAGGTTTGTCAGTTTACTCGAGCCCTGGAGCTCCTTGACAGCTGGTGAGTTTTAAATATATCAAAAGCGTCGTTGAGGTAACCACACTCTCAAGACATACAAATAACTTTCACTTAATTTGAATAGAGTGTAAAAATGGAGTTGAAAATATTTGGGGAAAAAAAAAGTAGCTGTTACAGTGAAGTAACTGTGCAACATCATATTCAAGGTTTGATACCAAATGGTACAGCTGGAGCTTACTTCAAGTACTCTTATCTGCAAACCTACACCCTGAACACTAATGTTGGTTATCTACTTTACTTCCTCATTACAATTCAGAGGAGGCCATTCAGCCCATCAAGACCATGCCAGCTCCCAGCAGAGAAATCCCATAAGTCTTATTCCCTCTTAATATTGCCCAGTAGACCTACACTTCTCGTTCACATGCCCATCAACTCTCCTTGGATTTTTTTTTTGCCATTTATCTATATTAAGGGGTAATTTACAGAAACCAATTAACCTACCAGCATATTTTTGGGATGTGGGAGGAAACCAGAGTACCAGTAGAAACCCACACAGTCACAGGAAAAATGGGCAAAACTCCACACAGACAGCACTCGAGGTCAGGATTGAACCTGGGTCACTTGAGCAGTGAAGCAGTAGCACTACTGAACCATCTGTGTCTGCTGGGCACTCCTCCTAACAGTGCCTTGTCCTCACCATTACCACACTTTTTTTATCACTGCAGAGTTACATGGAGGTTCCATCCACTCAACCAAATTTCCCCACTCCTCCACTACATGTCCCCCATACAAGAACATAAGGAGAGAAACCAAGGACTGCAGATGCTGGAATCTAGATGAAAAACACGATGACGCTGAGGAACTCAGCAGGCCAGGCAGCATCTGAGGAGAAAAGCAGGCAGTCAACATTTCAGGTCAGGATCCTTCTTCAGGACTGAAGAAGAACATAAGGAGTTTGATGCATACACATACTGATGCTCTTGCCTCATTATCGAAACTGCCTGAGATTCTGCATGGGAGATAGTGATGGGAAAATCTTTCTCCAACTTCTCATAGGACCCCCAGCAGGGCCAGACCACATCCTTGCCAGCCATGAAGTGGACGGCACCTTATTCCCAACAAGGGAATGATGCTCCAACCCAGTATTGATAGTTGGAGCAGATTTCTGCTTGCACAGGCAGAAGCCAGCCAATGTTTGTACACTTCAGTGGAATCTCAAACACTCCCGTCAGGTCTCTGCTTGCTATTGCTCAATAGCAGCCAACTGTTAACCAGGAACGGGTTGCTCCCTCCCACGAGCAGAGAACTGCCTTCCCAGAGCAGGCAGCCACCTTCAGAGGGTTGATCTTGTGTGGTAAAGTGGGTCTGGAGGCACACTGAGCAGCAGTGCAGTCTGTCTTTGACAGGATCATTCAGATGCACACTCACGTTTAGTGTTTGTGCTGCATAAAATGTAACTCCACAAGGACTTCTGTTATTGAGAGTAATATTCTAGTAGAATAGAGGATTGGTTAATAGATATTAAACAGAGCCAGTTTTGGTTTGGCAAGTATTAAGCATTGGGGTTCCACAGGGATCAGTGATAACCTCACATTTCTCACATTGTACATCTGTTATTTTGCCCACTCATTTAATTACCTACAGACTTTGTGTCTGCCTGACAACTTATTTTCCCACTTCTCAGTCGTGGGCTCTCAGTTATTTACAACTTATATTGATAGCTTAAGTGAAGGGACCAAGTATATTGTATAAAAACTTGCTGATCTTACACAATTAGGTGAGAGAAAAAATTGTTAAGTGGACACAAAAATTCTGCAAATATTTTAATCAGCAAAACAGCAGATGAAGAACAACAGATGACGTTTATTGTGAAATTATCACTTTGGCAGGAAGAATAGGAAAGAAATTGCGTGACACTAATGAAAACTGAGTTCAAGGGGATTTGGGTGTCCTCATACAATGAACACAAGCAATTATCATCCAGCTGTCAAGTAATTAGGGAAACAAATAGAATATTGCCTTTTATTGCCAGAGGATGGATAACAAAAGAAGGAATGTTTGGTTAAGCCTGAATAGTGTTTCGTGAGACACATCTGTAGCAGTACATTACACTTTGGTCTCTTTATTTAGGGAAGGATGTACTTGTCTATAAGGTGGTACAGAGGAAGTCCACAACATTGATTCCTGGAATGAGAAGATTAGCTTGAGAAGAAAGGTTGGGTAGATTGTGCCTTGGCTTTCTGGAATTTAGAAGAATAAGAAGAGATCTTACCAAAACATTTGATTCTAAAAGTGCATGACCAGGTAGATGCTGAATGTTTCCCTGCTGATGGAATGTAGAGTTAGGGACCATGATTTCAGGACTCTGTCTTGGGCTTAGTTGAGGAGGAATTTCTTCTCTCAGATGATTGTGGATCTTTGTAATTCTCTAGCCCAGAGAGCTGGATTGGTTGAGTCATTAAATATACTCAGAGTGGAGAGATATTTAGATTACAGGGAAATTCAAGGGTCGTGGAGATTGGAGCAACACACACATAATACTGGAGGAATTCAGCAGGTCAGGCAGCATCTATGGAGAGAAATAAACAGTCAATGTTTCGGGTCAAGACCCTTCATCAGGACTGGAAAGGAAGAGGGCAGGAGCCAGAATAGAAGGTGGGGAGGGGAAGGAGTACATGCAGGCAGGTGATAGGTGAGTTCAGGTGATAGGTGAGTCCAGGTGAGGGGGGGGGAGGTAGGAGAGTGGGAGCGGCACCCAGACTCACTTCCACAGCCACATATCCTTCCTGGACACTTGTCTCCCTGCCATCTTGTGACACATGGCTTCCTGCTCCGTTTCCAGGCTTCCCAGTTTGGCCCCAACATGGATCCCAGATACGTGCATTCCATTGACTGCTACTCCCTCTGCCTCCTCTACATCAGTGAGACCCGATGCAGATTGGGTGACCACTTCGTCGAGCACCTTCATTCCATCTGCCACAAAAGCAAGGATCTCCTGGTGGCCATCCACTTCAATTCCATATCCCACTCCCATACCGACTGCCTCCTCTACTGCCAAGTTGAGACCAGACTTAGGTGGAGGAACAGCACCTCATATTTTGCCTTTGTCTTTCCTCATCCTGAAGCCCTTTTCCCCCCTTCTTTTTCTCCTTCCTCCACCCTCATGACCTGCCTATTCCCCACCTCCTTCCTTTTATTCCACAGTCCTCTGCCCTCTCCTACTGGATTCCTTCTTCAGGCCTTTCCTTCTTCTATCACCTCTCAGCTTCTTAATTCTTCCCCTTGCCCCATCCCCACTCTCCTACCTTCCCCCTCTCACCTGAACTCGCCTATCACCTGCCTGCATTACTCCTCCCCCTCCCCCCACGTTCTTATTCTGGCTTCTGCCCTCTTCCTTCCCAGTCCTGATTAAGGATCTCGAACCAAAACGTCAACGGTTTATTTCTCTCCATAGATGCTGCCTGACCTACTGAGTTCCTCCAGCATTTGGTGTGTGTTGCTCCAGATTCCAGCATCTGCAGAATCTCTTGTGTTGTGGAGACTGGGCAGGAATGTGGAGTTATGCCCAATGATTGGTTCAGCTATGGTTTTATTGAATAGCCAGCTCAAAAAGCCAAATGCCATTCTACTGCTCCTACTTCTTATTTTCTTATGTTTCACAGAACCAGGGAAGGGATCAACAGAGATGGTGTTGAAGTAGAACAGACGACAGCAGACATTACTGGGATTCCTGGGGTTTTCAGCCACAATCCCTATCAGGGGACATTTTAGATAGCCACATGAATCATAGAGAAATGGAGGGCTATGTGGGAGGGAAGGGTTAGATAGATCTTAGAGCAGGATAAAATGTTGGTATAACATTGTGGACCAAAGGTCCTGTACTTTGCTGTAATGTTCTATGTTCTATAATTTATGAATATTACCTTTACACTGGGGTTTGTTGATGAATCTTCACTCTTCCTTGTCTTTTCTCATTTCACTACAGTTGCAGGCAGGAAGATCCCAGAGTGTTGGTGTGCTGCCTGCTGGGTAGTGCAAAAGGCGCCATGAATAAGTGTGGAGGAGGAGCTGAGGAGATCTCCTGCTCCCAAATCATTCTAACTCTTATAAGTCTTATATTTGGTACAATATTTAAGAATACTTAGGACAGAAAATGCATTGATTTTAATGGAACCAAATGTGCAAAGATGGGTACAACTGGTAACCAACATTGTCAAATGTCTGGCATTTGCAACCAAGTTCCTTGCCCATTAACTCTTGGCTGAAAAGTTTCCAACACAGCAGGGTTTATCATGAGAAAATGCAGAGGTCACCAGTTTTTGTGGTGATGGGTGAAATCAGAGGAAATTCAAACCTACTATTTGTGAGCTCTTTCAAGCCTCACCATAAGCATACCTGGGAAATCCCCAGATTTGCTCGAGTCACTCGAGATACAACATCAATCAACGTTTGCTGTTGTTGTTGTAGTTGATTGATTCAGGCTGATGGGTTACAGAGTCAGCTAAATGCAACAATTCCAGGAGATGGCTTCTAGAACCTGATTATTTTTGGATGATGTCATCAAGGAGTAACATGTAGATGAGAAAAAGGAGAAGTTCCAGAATAGATCCTTGGGGTTGACCAGAAAGTTCTGTGATAATTCATAAAAGCCATATCTCAAATTAAATTAAGTTTCATTGTTTGATTTGTTATGGATGTGAGCTCATACTGAAATCTATTGCACATTTTTTAAAAGGATCTCTGGTAAGTTGCATGAATAAGAGAAATCTGGATTCTGCATGGATGGTGGAAGTTCTGGTGAGTTTGAGTATTTTCAGTAAATGGCTCAGATGTTACTGCCTGCAGTGCTGAAGGTGATTCCTGTCCTCCTGAGCCAAATAGCCAGTGGAATAGTTATAATGTGGCTTATGTTACGATTGTTAATTCTTTCCTTTCATTTGTTAATGAATTACACTGGACAATGTAAACCATCTTTAAGCCACATTTTTCTTTGTTGGTGCACTGTTTCATTGTACTCAAACACACAAAAAAAAGTGAAATAAAACTTTAATTTCCTGGTCTAACATTGAATAACACAATCAAGAGTGATATCCTGGAATTTGGTTGTGCTTTAATTTTTTTTTACAAGATATGCAGAAATATTTTGGTAACTGATGGACCAAAAGCCTTGCTGAAATTGTCCACAACTTATAAATATTTAAAGGAGCCAATCCATATTTAGGGCAACCTTCCTTCAACTCTGCATAGATACTGTAGCATAACCAATTCTAAGACAACCCAGCCTATTGCAGCACTATAGTATTTCTGGTTATGATTTAAAGTTGAGATAACTCCAAGTGCCTTTGTGCATTGTATATTGGGAATTCTTTTTTGCTGGAAAACTAACAAATCAATAAATTGAGGAGATACCCATCTTTCTACACTTCTACAGGATTATTTTGTGTAAATTGGGATATGATGATACACTATTTATATAATTAACAAAACTGGACCAAGTTCTGGACACAATCATTTTCTAATTAAGAAATGTCTATCTCAAGCTAAAAGTGCCAGGATAGCTCACCAAAATCACAATAGGTTAAGAATGGAAAGTTATATTCTTTACAGGAAATGACAATTTGATAAAGTCTTCTGATATTTTTATTCTGGCAGAAACAAGCAAGAAAATTTAACAGAACAGGTGATTGCGGAGCCAATGTTTTTCAAAATAGCCTCATTTGTATGGATTCTTATTGCTTCCGTCTCTTGGCCAAAAGCCAGACGGGTGTCATCCACAGCACCTGAACACTGAGGAACTGCTCCAGATGCCTATGAGGGGAAACATAAACGACACTTGAAACTGCAAACCATTCTTATTCATGAGATTGCAGTTCCTTATGTATTAGGTTACCTACTCAGTGTCACTAAGGATTTTTACACTCCCATGTCCCGATTACTATGGTAGACAAAGACTGCCTCACTGATATTTACCATGAACCTCATCATCATACAACAATTATTTTCATTCAATCTGCCTTCTGCCATATTAAGGACCAGATCATCCGTGAATGGCCTCATCTGTGAATATTGCTGGTCATTAATTATTGATTCATTTAGCATTCTATTTGAAATCATCTTGTGACAGTGATGCATCTCTCATAACCAAAACAGTGGGAGCAGTTAACTGGAACGCAGTTAAGAGGGGTTTCATTATAAAGAACATTTGTTCAGGTTCTAGGGGAAAGAGTCCAGACGTGTCCTTTCTGATGGCTCTGGGGCCAAAGTAAACAACTAGTCATGGCCCTGAAGCACAGCAAGAGAGGAAGTTCCATGTTTGTAATGTGGCGATGCATTTGAAAATAAAGGTAGCAAGCACAGCAAAAATAAGGTTCAGACAACCTGAATCTGGAATAATCATGTAGAAAGAAAGCTTATTTTCTGCTTCTAACCTACAGAAGGAACATCCTTTCCACCTCCATGATTTTTAAACCTGTTGTGTTCCAGGATGTTGGTCCCAGTCAGTTTATTATTTTGCTTGCTATCACTTGGGGCAGTATTTCAAAGTTAATATTTCAATGCTTCAAAGAGACAATTTTCTGTCACCCTAACACTAAAATAAAACAGTTGCCAGACTATTTAATATTACCTACTCAGAGGTCTACTTGGATCTATAGCCATCTTTCAGTACACTGTTCATCTTCCAAACAATTCAAATAAACAATTTTTTTCATTCTTTCATACTCCCAGCTTGTTTAAATTGGTCAGGTTAAGAGAGGAATTGTATTTAACAATAGAACTTACCTATAACAAAATACCAATATCAAAATCACCCACTTCATATTTCTGCATATTGAGGCCTGATTGAACCGAATCTGCAAAGCAAGTATGAAACTATGCTTTCCCCATTGTGCAGACAAAGATTTATCATCTGTCTAAACATAAATTACATTCACAGATGAAACAAACCTAAAAATTCAAGTAACATTTTGCACCATCTTTATATGTGAAAAGGTTACAATTCTGAGTTTATTTATAGCCTGCTAACATTCAGGATTAAAGTTCTTTTGTTTTCCTATTGCCTTTTTGTTAATACTGGAAAATGTTAATTTCCTATGCATGACTTTGCTATGTCTACAATGTAGCCACAGAGTAGCCTGCCATCTCCTTCAGTGGAAGCTCACTCTGCTATTTAGTTTTTGTGATGATTTCTTTCACTGTGCAAAGGTAAAGCAAGAACTTGCCTCTGCATTGCATCTTTCAAAAGCTCCAAATATCCCAAGGTATTTCACAGACAATTAAGTAGTTAGGAAATGTAATCATTTTGCTACATTACAATCTGCCTTTTCTCAGGTCCCACAAGCAGCAAGGAGATTAATGTGATGAGAATTGTAGAGTTTTGATTTCTTGCTCCTTTATATGAACACCTAGTGCTCTGGTCAGCTCTGAAAAAAGGTAATAATACTAAAGGTATCCACCACTTTGCTCACACTCAAAGCTTTCTGTTTCACTTCTTGTTTTAACCAAAACTTGCTTCTACAGCCACATTCTTTCCATAGCAAGTGTCTCTAGCTCTAATTTACTCCTCAAGGAGTCATGCTGAATCACCCATGATCATAAGAATGTTCAAGCTATCCTACATTTCTTGAATCACTATTATCATTCAACCTGAGATCTAGGCTTAATCCATATGTCAGCACAAGCATCCTCATGACCTCTCTCTACAACAACACCGATTCACTCTATCTCAAAGTGGTCTGCAGTTCCACTTTATCCTTCACCACATTTGGTGCTGCAACAAAAGACTTTTTTTCCCCTCATTTCAGACATCAAAGTTCACAAACATCAACAGCTCTGACTGGAAGGCCACTTTCAGGTCAGAGCAGAAGGCCACAGACCACTGCTGGAGGCCTGAAGAAGAAACCCACCTGGTGGAAAGTAGACTCATCATACTTTCCAACAACAGTCAGGGTAAATTTGATTCCCTTTAGCTAATGTCAAGGTGAGCCTCAGCCCTCCAGGGAACCCAACAACACTCTTCAGTCAACCTCACAAATGAGGAACTTAATCTTTATGCTTCTTTCCTAAGCTGTTGAAAGGCAGTTAAGCAATTTCTAGCCCATCTGGAGTTTCCTTTCTTTGAAGTTAATGGAAAGAGAAATGACCCATACGGAAAGCAAAATAAAAGATCTCCTCCCCACTTTTACACTCCACTGAAGTTAAAAGTTCCATCTAATAAGTTTTGCAATTCACAAAAAAGAAATATCTAGCTCTATCAGTGGGTGCATACCAATGGATCAGGTCCATATGTCAGCATGTACACTGTCTCAATGTTGCATATTCATCACACTGTACTGTATATGATGAGGTGTATTGGTACACTGTGAACAGTCTCACTGTTTAGTGCACATAATGTTATGGATCAGTATATCAGTACACAGTCTCGAAGTTTCACATTCATATTTCAACAGATCATATACTTTGTTACAACATGCACGGTCTCAGTGTTTTTAAACACATATTGTAATTGATCAGTATGTGACAGCCTGCTCAATCTCAATGTTAGTAGGATGGTTTACCCATGGAAATTGATGTTAACCTGGAACTTGACAATTCCCGACAGGACCTGATTCAATTCAGTGCAGACCCCCAACACTCTGCTGTACAGGCAACCCCTGCATTATGGGATTGGGGCTGGGGGTTGGGTTCCTCGAAAATCTGTTTTCTGTAATCCAAAGCCACACCTTCAGTCCATTTGTTTCACATAAATTCTGTGAGAGCAAAGTTTATTCCATATCTCAAATTTTTGGGTGGCGTTTTGTGAATTTTGTTAGAGTGAATTTCTGTTACCCAAACAACCACAACATGGGGGGAGGGGGTGCCTGTACAGAAACCAGTGGAGGCTCATTCCCTATGGCAGTCACACACCAGCAAAACACACTGGTTCCCATGGAGGAGACAGAGGCTGCAGGAAAGAGGGAGATATTGCCCATATTCACTTAAAGGGACATGCAAATCCTAGACATCGGGAAATATTGGAAGTATCTCTCTTTCAAGAAATCCCTCACAGCCCTTCGTTTTCTGGTCAGTTGTGAGATGAAGCCATGGATGCCAAGCATGGACATTCCTGATGTCTCCTTCTACCTCCTGCTGCTCTTGCTCCTGTTGTTCTGCAGGCTCCACCTCACGGACCTCAGTCTTTGGGTCTCCTTATTGCTCTTCCTCGGGCACCAGCTGCTGACTTTGGTCCGCAAGACTCTGCAGCATGCAGCAGAAGATGATGAAGTCACATCAGCTTGGAGTCTACTGCAGGGGTCTCAAGGAATGATTCAATGAAATCTCATCCTAGGGAAACCAATGGCATTTCCACTACCATCCTGGAACTGGTACACAGTTTATATTCGTATTCCAGCAGATCATATGCTTGTATCTGCTCCCAGGTGCAGTGGTTGGAGATCACACAGGTGTGAGGAACAATGGAATTTGAGCATCACCCTTGACCCTCAGTATCCTTCCCTCAGTTGGTGCACATGCAGCATCTGTGGAGCGAAATGAACATTCAACATAAATAGGTCTGGGTTACAGGGTGGGGGGGAAAGGGGAGGGAGGTGGCCAGGGGCCAGGGTCACATGGGTGCAGTCAGTGGCTGTCTGCACTCATGAGAAGCCACAGTGCTCCAAGGTGATCCTGCAAATTTTCACCTATGAGAGAAAATCCAAGTCTATGTATATGTTGTTCATCGGAAAGGCCCAGTAGGATGTGTGTCTCTAAAGACTGTAGAAATGGGCTCGTCATTGTGTGACCTGCCAGAACTGTAACAATTCCTGCAGTAATGGAATGTGCCAGCGGTGTCACTGCTGAAGCACCGGTGGGCATCTCAGCTGGTAAGTGCTGGAAAAAATGCACCTTATTAGCTTAGGCACATTGTGTGGACTTTGGAAGAACTCTGAGCAGCCTGAAGTTAGGTCTGAAGCTACCCAGTCAGGTCAACCAATGTCAGCAGTGGCTCCCTTTAATAAAGCAAGAAAATCAGGAAACTATAATAATGTGCCAACAAACAAGATGCTGAAGGAACTCAACGGGTCAGGCAGCATTTGTGAAGGGAAATGGACAGTCGACGTTTCAGATCAAGACCCTCAACTGGACCAGATGAAGACCTGAAACATCAACTGTCCATTTCTCTCCACAGATGCTGCCTGAGCCGCTGAGTTTCTCCAGCATCTTGTTTATTGCTCTAGATTCCAGCAAGTACAGTGTCTTGTCTCTCTATAATAATGTGCCCTTAGTTTCAGTGAGACAGTTCTACAGCAGTTATAGTCTGGTGCTTTGAGCTCCAATTTATGTCAGTATTGTTGGAAATATGCAGTGCACAATTGGTGATGTCATTAGACATGGGCCTGATGCTTGGAAAATATCGAGCACGTTAATGTGGGTTTTGCGCAGAAGTAGCAGGACAATTACACTTAGTGCAATTTAACATGGAAATGATTGCTCACACAATCTACTGCAGTTGAAATCAAAATTTTGCACAGTTAAAGCCGAAAAAGCAGGTATTGCATGTCCAACTTATTGGCCAGGGTTTTAAATATGTATTACAATGGATCAGGTACATTGGTATACAGCACACAATCTCAAATTCCAATAGTTGCAATGCATCGATATGCTACACAATCTCTGTGTTTTATACGTTTATTTTAGTAATCATATGAAATCATACAATGTTCACAGTCTCAGTGTTTGATACATATTGTGATGCTTTGTTGATACATCATGCACTTTCTCAATGTTGTATACACATATTCCACTGGATCAGGTGCGTTAGTACACCATTCACAGCCTCAAGTTACTCACATATTGTAGTAATTCAGGTGCACTGATACACCGTGCATAGTCTCATTGTTTTATATCTGCTGAATCATTGGTGTTCATTCCTTACCTAACATTGCTTTGAAGGACTGAAACTGCACCAGGAGAATGTGCCTAGACAAGCAGAGGATTTAAATTTTCCCCAATGGCTCAGCAAATTTACATAGAGGCTGAATGGACACCTCCCACCTTTGATTCTGCACTGAGTTGTCTGTTCTCAAAAATAAATGCACTTGAATGCAAGAGTAGGACATTACATATCCCACCCGTTGACCCATAGCCACCATTTTGTCACTTATGACAGGTCAACCTTGCGAATCCTATTAACCTGTCTTTGCTTTTGAGGAGTGATTCTGCAGCCTGGCATTCCCAGTGGGAAGCACCATTTTCAGCAAGTGCATCTCGCAAAAGTCATTGAAGCACAGGCCGTGATTTTCCATCCATTAATTTTAATGAATGGAAAATCACTGTCTGCATCACTGCGATTTCTCAAGATGTGTTCTCAACAAGCCCTGCCTTCCAACTGCGAGTGCTGAATCACAAAATGAACCCTCAAATGTTTAAATAAACTCACTTCTTAATGAGTTTCCATGTCCCTTTGCATATCTAAAATTATTTTACATCCATGGGTTTCTAGGTTCACAAGGGAGGAGCCATGCCCTATTTTGTATGTAAAGTCCATTCATTATCGTAAACACCTCAACCAAATCATTCCTTAACCTCTGCCTCCAAGAAAAACAATCAAAATTTACCCACTCACTTTCAACTAAGTCTGTTCATTCCGAGAATCATCCCAGTTAATCACCAATACAATGCTCCTAAAGTAAGAATCTCCCAACTGAATATTTTATTCGAACTAATTCCATACAATCTCAGAACATCAGAAGTAGAGAATACTTGGGTGAGGCTCCTGATCACTCGCACTGAACTGAGAAAAAAGCCTAAATCTAGTGAACGTAGGCAAAAGCAAACAAAAGGGTCTGAAAAATATCACTATATACAGATCATTGTGATATTACCACTCATCATTCTCACCTCATCTGTAAATCTTGCCTTAATCTAGGAACAGATGTTGCTGACAGTTGGTTCCTGTGTCTGGCCAGTTGAATGAAGCCAATACCAGTGGTTTCAAGAAAATACTGACTTCATTCTGCCAAAATGTGTAAAAGACCTGACTCTAAATTCTGGACATGACTGGTTGGTATTCCACCTTGTGGATTAACTGGTATTACATTTTCACTAAATGACGCAACCAGAATATGCAGGCCAAGTCAATAGAACACCAAAAATATTCTAAAGTCACTGTCTAAGAAATTGTTACACATCAAACAAAGAACAATCCAAGTAAATTCAATAGTATTCTTCTTTTCAGGCATTCCCTCAGTCGAGGATGACTTGCTTTCACCCTGGTGCTTGTGGATTTGAGGAGGCTGATGAGGCCAATGTAGAACCCACAATCTATGCCATGGAAGGGGCAGGAGATGCTTGATGAGAGGGGCCGAGGGATAGGCTGGCAAGTGGTGTGATCCTTCCACCATTTACACTGGATTTTTGTGCTCCTGACACAAAGGTTTGAGGCTCTCAATACCACCTAAGATGCTTTTCTATTTTGAGTGGTCATGAACCAAGCATTCCCACACATCAGTGAAGATATTACATCTTTCCAAAGTTACTTTGAGAAAAACCCTGTTCTCCTGGTAATCTATTGTTGTGGCATAGCTCGGAGTAGAATGCTTATTTTAGAAATTAGGTAATCTGCTCATCCAAGTGGCTGAGAGTATTTGGAGTCACGATGGTGGGGATGTTGGGTGGGAAGAGAATTTGTTTATCCTACCAATGGATTTGGTGGATTTTGCAGGTGCAGCATTAGTGGCACCTCAGCTGTGCTTCGAGATGCCTATTGTAGGTAATCCACGTCTCCCAAGTATACAGAAGGTCTGTTGGTTTCCTCTTTAATGTGTTACTCATGCAACATAATTCTTCATTTTACTTTATAAACTGTAAATGTGTACAAATCAATGAGGAATCAAGTTTTCTTGGGTTCATTTGTTCCCTACTTGTTCTGATTCAGATTCCATCTCAGTTCATTGATCACGCTTCACTATCCATCTTTAAAATGGAATCTTTAGCTTTTATTCCTTCGTATTGTGACTGAAAATGCAGTTGTATTTTTGGTGAGATGATTAACAAACCTTTTGATTCCCATAAGAATATTCACCATCTGCAAGGCATACGTATGATTGAATACTCTTCAGTTAGCTGGGTAAGCACTACACAAGAAATCTCATGAGATGTGCATGCCGTTGGCAAGAACAGCATTTAGCACTTATCCATTAATTACCCTCGAGAAGATAGTGATGAACCAACTTCTTGACCCAAGTGCAGACACTGTATTGAAGCTACATTCACCATGCTGTTAGGTAAGGAGTTCCCAGATCGTGACCAGTGATGACAAATGTTCTATGATATATTTCCAAGTCAGGATGGTGGGCATGGAGGTAAACTTCCAGGTGGTGACATTCCCATATGCCTGTTCTTCCAACAGGGGCAGATCCCTAAGTCACCCTAGTGAGTTGCTGAGGTGTGTTTTGCAGAAGGTACATTCAACACTGCCATGCACAGGAATGGAGGGACTGAGTATTCAAGGTGGTGGTCGTTCAAGCTTTTTGAGTATTGTTAGGCCTGCAGTTCTCCAGCCAGGTGGAGAGTATTCTATTATAAAGGGTGTTTTTTAAGCCTTCCCTTTTCAGAAATGGTTATTGACTGGCCTTGATGTAGTTTACCCCTTATCAGCCCCAGTCTATAAGTAGCCTCAGTTCTACCACAGATGGTCACAAACCGTCCGATGAGTTGCATTTGTTACCAAAGTTCCCCATTTCTGACCTTCTGATGGAAGAAAGGTGGCTGGGTCTAGGTAAGTGCCACAAGGGGCCCCCATGGCAAAGCCTTTCACCACTCCCCAAGACTTCAGCTCTTTTGTCCATGTCTAACCAAGGCAGTAGTGAAATTTAAAGCTGAACGTGAACGTCAGTGAACAGATTATTGATGAGGAGGTGTCAGATTTTTGATGGTGGATCACTGATGGGACTTTAAGTGGGTGGATTCAATTTGTCCTAAGCGTTGTGGACAAGACATACCCAAACAATTTTCCACTTTTCCAGTTAGATGCCAAGTATTGTAGTTGTTCCAGAGGCACAGCTGGTTCTGAAACACAAGTCCACAGTATTATAGCTGGGATGTTATCTGTTCCCACTGCCTGTGCTATAACCAGTGCACTTAATAGTTCCTTAAAATCATGTGGAGCAAATCAAAATACCGAGAAACTGGCTTCTAAGATGGGTGGAACCTTATGAAAAGGCATAGATCGATCATCCATTTGGTATTTCTGCTGGAAAATGATTGAAAACACTTCATTCTTGCCTTTAGCACTCATGTTCCAGGCCACATCATGGATAAGGATGGAGATGTTTGTGGAACATCCTCTTACCATTAATTCCTTAATTACTCACCACCAGTCTTGACTGGACAGACAGACCTGCAGAGCTTTAATTAACTCTATTAGTTGAGAGATAAGTTTGCAATGTATACAACATGAAGCATTTGATGTTTGGCATATATGTGTTTTTTGTAGCTTCACAACCTTTTCTGATTACTTTTGGGTCTGGTAATGCCTTAACATGCACTCCCACTTCTCTCATTGAATCAGAATGGTCCTTGCCTTGATGGTAATGATGGAGTGAGGGATATGTGGGGCCATGAGACCTAATGATTGTGGTGGAATATCAGACTGAAGACCCAAAGCGCTGCATGGGTGCTCAGCTGTTCTGAATCCACTCCTTTTGGCACGGTGGCAATATCACAGCATAATGGAGCAGACCCCTTGTGTAAAGACAGCTTTGTCGTCACAAGCTCTATAGCATGAAAAACAACTTCCATGAGTCAGTTCAGTTACAGGAGGTATGCTTTCCCCAACTTGAGGTGAGTTCTCTTTTTCACTTTTCTCTTGATAGAACTTACCACCATCAAACAATGTCTGTTATTGTAAAACAATAATAGACACCTACCTCAAAGGTGTGAATTTTCCATTTCTCTCACAATCCACCTGGCAAACCACTGGAAATTCCATTAGGAACTCACTAAATGCAACATCTTTACAATCCAATGGATATTCTACATCTTATTTAGAATGCATACACGTGGTTCAGTTAAGGTTACTTTAGACTAAACCATCTCATTAGTTAAACAATTTTTGAAATTACTTACTAGTACTGTGCGCTAGAGGTAACCAATTCTTGGCATTGTGTGGACAGAGTTAGTATATTCACCTTCTGCTGTCAATTCCAGCAGGATCATACACTTTGAGATTGTTGGGATAATCCCGACTAATAAAGGAACACACATCTGTACTGTAAATTTGCCATGAGGGAATGCTACTTTGTTCTGCAGTATTCACATGCAGGCACTTGGGATTGCAATCAAATTTGGTTAGGAACTAACTGCTGTATTTAGCTTTCCAATGCCAAATTTGAAAGAAAATCTAATTTTCACTTTGAATAACAACCTGTAATGACTTCACCATGAGCCACCATAGGGGAATATAGTGCATTTTGGGGACCCAATCTGCTATTCAAGAGTCCCTACTGTGATCTAATTTGCTGATACTGTTCAACTGTAGAGTCAGTTCCTGGCCTGAGTCCTTGTAACATGATGGTTGGTGCATTTGTTTCCTACTAATCCAGTTCTTGCTTTCAGTCACTGCAATGGGTTTGACAGCCAGACATATAATGAATTCTGTCAGTTCCTCTGCAGGGATTCAGGAAAGATGTTTTGCAGAATCTTGTTCTGCATTTTAGAAGTTAATAACATTCAAAATCATTCAGGTTAAATGTAAGAAACAAATCCCAAGGGTTAATGTACATGTTATATATTTACACTAGACATGCATTTCTAAATCTGAATATAATTAAAGCTGGTGGGCTTCTCCATGGTGGTCTCCTCATATTCATTTCGTTCAGTGAATCAGTGGAGTGGACAAACTGGAATGACATCAACCAAGGGGAGAGCATCTGCTTCCTTGCATTGGCGTTGGTGTGTTCAGCATGTTCAGAGATTCTTTAACAAAAATAGCAATATTCTCCAGGGTTACTGCAACATTACTTCAATATGTATTGAGGCTTATGGAAGCAGAGAGCTCTTGGCTCAATGTGATAATGGTAGCAATGTGGGCTGTTAGCTCAGAATATCCTCAAACAGATGAATAAAGTGTCTTTAATAGCTTCAAGGCAAGTTGCTGAACAAATTGGCTCACTACTGCTACCTCAACTTAACTCCAGCTGGATGCTCTCCTTGACGCACCTCTGTGATGTAATTAGAGAAACTATGTGATGCATCTGGTAACAGATGACTTGGCAACAGGGGGAAAAAGGCAGGACTAATATAGTGTCACTGCAATTAAAGTGCCTAAAAGTCTCAAATTTCTACTTTTCCACATGAACACCTAATCCCTCATTTGATGTTGTCTTCAGTCATGAGTTAATTATTTCAGAAGATTGCATGACATCTGAGTTAATTCCTTTGAAAGTGTTATTATGTTCAAGTTTGTAAAGTAAATTATTGAAGCAGAAATTGCATAGTACCAGCCCGCCTTCACTAACTTCACAGCAGAAATCAGCCCCCAGACCAGAGGAAGATAGCTCAGGATACAATCCAAATGAGGCCTGAGCACACCTGTTAGCTTACTGACAAAATGGGCATCTTTGTCAAGATGCTTCTTTTGTCATTTTTTCACAGGATAGAGGCATTACAGTCAAGTCATGGCATTTATTGCCCATCAGTAATTGTTCCTGGATGGTTTGCTAAGACACTTCAGAGGACAGTTGGAGTGACACATAGATCAGACCTGAGTAAGGACAGCAAATTTCCTTCCCAGACTAGAAGCGGGCTCCAAGTCAGAGGGTTGGAGTGAGCCACAGGGGCAATAACTTGGCAATCACTCACCACCTCTTCTGCTCTTTTTTTGTACCAGCTGAAGTTCTCATTTCACCTTTTACTGGTGACCAGGAAGACCATTGAAAAATCCTGTGTGTGTGTGTGTGTGTGTGTGTGTGTGTGTATGTGTGTGTGTGTGCACGCGTGCGCGCACGCGCATATTTATTTGTGTGTGTGTGTATGTATGTATGTATATATATATATATATATATATATATATATATATATATATATATGTATATATGTATATATATATATATGTGTGTTCCACACCTGCTCCCTCACTGCAGAGTTTGGCCTTCAACAAGCGTCAGGCCCCCTAATTTACTTGAACAAATAGGCCCACAAATTTAACAGTGGGATCAAACCCTGGGAAGATTGGGACAGTTGTTCCACTTGTTTGAATTTACACCTGAAAAATGACACACCACCTTCTGTTTTATCTTTAATTTGGCTCACTAGCTCTTTACATCCCAACTACTTGTGTGGTAGAAATGGATAATATCCCATTTGATTATTGCAATCAAGAATTTGATATGAGCCTGTGAACAGAGAGCCTCTAGGAACCTTGCATTGGCACACATGCTTTGTCCCATTTCATTGACCACAGGGTAAGAGGCCAACATGGCAGCAACACCATGCAGTGCTTATATGTGGATAGGCCATGTGTCTGAAGAGAAAGTGAATGGCTTCCAGAATGCAGGATACTCTCCTTCTCACACCACCTTTCTTTCTCAGTGTGGCTCCATCCGGCTTGCACTGCAGTGCTGCTACGCTCTGCTTTAAGATACCATTGCAATTTTTAAAAATATGATTACATTCACCCTGCTACCTTCCTGAGTTTCCTGAAATCCCTTCCTTGCCTGCTCCAAGGAGCTGGCTGCTCTTGTATTACACTCCTCCCCAGCACTTCTTACAACAGAAACTCAAAACCCACACAACCTCCTTAAAAGCTGCTGGCAACAGATACCCTATCTATTTGCTTCAAGCACAGTACACTGGGTGGGTAGTGATATTGTGTGAAAGGAGCTGTGCTCACATTATAATTTGAGAGCAACTTGTACCACTACTGTTACATGCACTATCCATGGACCAGCCACAGTGTCAGAGCCACAGTATCTGTCCCCAATTAGTGTCAATGTGAGTTGGCTCTTTGGGAAAAGTCATCATAGCCTTTTTATGATTTTCCAGGCACAATGTGTCAAAGATCTTCTGATAATCAATATATGTTGGAGATTAGAACGTCAATTTATTTTGTGCAGAAGAAAAATGAAAATGAGAAAAAATATTCTTGGATGTTAACAATTCCTTTCCAGTGATGTAAGATCACAACACTGAAGTGGAGGAATATTTAGCACCTGGTTTCTTCATGTATATTGACAGCCAGTCTGACAGAAATTACCTGCACCGTAATTATTGGTCCAGATGGTCAGAGCGCCTATTCATGTTTTCTTGGACTGTTGCCGCACTATTGTGTGCATCTGGAGCCACAAGCTGTACAAGCTACTGAGTGTTGTAGCCCATCTGGGAATAAGCCTGATCTGCAAGTAACTGAAACTGTGGCAATGCAGTGCATTCAATCTAGGGGAGGAGGCAGCTGGAATATTATTACATTTTTCATCAAAATAAATAAGATTAATGTCTAAGTAAAGGATTGAACAAAATTTAACAAAAAGCAATAAAAGCATCAGCAACAATCTGCATTTAAATGGCATTGTCAGCATAGGAAAACATCACAAGGCACTTCACAGGAACCTTGCTAAACCAAGTCGAACTGGGCCATGTAAGGTAAGATACCTTTATTAGTCACATGTACAGTGAGATACATCTTTTACGTAGAGTGTTCTGGGGGCAGACTGAAAGTGTCGCCAAGCTTCCAGCGCTAACATAGCATGCCCTCAACTTCCTAACCCGTATGTCTTTGGAATGTGGGAGGAAACCCACGCAGACATGGGGAGAACATACAAACTCCTTACAGACAGTGGCCAGAATTGAACCCAGGTCGCTGGCGCTGTAATAGCGTTACACTAACTGCTACACCACTGTGCCGGTCCGGTGAGATATTGTAAGATATTAGGGGTAGATTCTGAGGAATGCATTAAAGGAGGAGAGAAAGGTAGAAAGGCAATGAGTTTTAAGGAGCTAATTCTAGAACTTAGAACATAGGCAGCTCAAAGTGCAGCCAGTAATGGTGGAGCGATGACCTGAGACACACAAGATGTCAGAATTGAAGAAAATCTGAATTTTGAAAGCTTCTAGGGATAGAAGGGGTGGCAAAGAAAGGAGGGGTGAGATTTGTAAACAAAGGCCTTAAAGTTGTGGTTTTGCTGGATCAAGGAGCACAGGTCTGAAGAGCGCAAGGTGAGCTTCAGGATGCAGACTGTTAAGTTTTGATCGAGTGCATTTTTATTGGTGGTGTAGGGCAAGAGGCCAGCTAAGGAATACTCAAAGCCAGAAACAACAAAGGCAAGGATGAAGGTTGCAGTTGTAGATAAGCTGAGGAAGGGGTAAAGATGGGCAATGTTATTCAGGTGAGCTGTCTCGTGATAGTGCAAATATGGGGTTGGATGTTTATCACAGGATAAAATAGTTCAGTTCACTAACCCTCCTGCTTTTTCAAGTTTCTAAGGTCAGTACACCACTCTGGAATCTAGCATCTGCGATGGTATTTATTCTGCAGTTATCAGCTGTGGTTCCAGCCAGACACCATCCTATTTTAAACAAAAAGCAAAACAAGCTTAAGGTCTGGAAACAAATCTGAAAATGGTGAGAAAGGCTCAGCATATCTTTCTGATACCTGCAGAAAGAACAATGAGGTTAACATTTTGTTAAAAACTGTCCTTGCTTATATTATTAACACCTGCCTGATGAGAATTCCAGCTGCATTGGTTGTGTGAGAGTTCTGCCTTTTCTGAATATACCTGGAGACTCTTGCAGTTAGCTACTCCTGAGAGCAATGGACTCTGACCAGATACAGATGGATTCAGGCTCTTATTGTATTTTTTGAACCTTATGGGAGGGAGAGGTAGTTTTGCAGGGCCACACCTATCTGGTAGATACCAGCAGTTCCCTGCAAAGCTACTGATATTTCCCCCAAGCAAGTTTCGGACTTTGACACATCTGGTGATAAATACAGAACCTACTGATAGATTGTAGCTGGTGAGACCATCAGCTCCGAGACCTGGGACTCAACACCTCGCCCTGCAACTGGATTCTTGACTTTCTGACCAACAGACCACAATCAGTGAGGATAGGCAGCAATACCTCCAGCACGATTATTCCCAACACTGGTGCCCCACAAGGCTGCATCCTCAGCCCCCTACTCTACTCCCTATATACTCATGACTGCATGGCCAGATTCTGCTCTAACTCTATCTACAAGTTTGCAGGTGACACCACCGTAGTGGGCCGTATCTCAAATAACAATGAGTCGGAGTACAGGAAGGAGATAGAGAGCTTAGTTACATGGTGTCATGACAACAACATTTCAGCAAAACAAAAGGGCTGATCATTGACTTCAGGAAAAGGAGTAGTGTACATGCACCTGTCTACATCAACAGTGCCGAGGTTGAGAGGGTTGAGAGCTTCAAGTTCCTAGGAGTGAACATCACCAATAGCCTGTCCTGGTCCAACCATGTGGACACCACGGCCAAGAAAGCTCACCAGGAGCTAAAGAAATTTGGCATGTCCCCTTTGACAGTCATCAACTTTTATCAATGCACGATGGAAAACATCCAATCTGGATGCATCATGAGTTGGTATGGCAACTGCTCTGCCCAGGACCGCAAGAAACTGCAGAGAGTTGTGGACACAGCCCAGCACATTATGGAAATCAGCCTCTACACCATGGACTCTCGTCTGTACCTCTCGCTGCCTTGGTGAAGCAGCCGGCATAATCAAAGACCCCACCCACCTGGGTCATTCTCTCTTCTCTCCTCTCCCATCAGGCAGAAGATACAGGAGCCTGAGGGCACATACCACCAGGCTCAAGGACAGCTTCTATTCCACTGTTATTGACTATTGAATGATTCCTTCATACAATGAGATGAACTCTTGACCTCAATCTACCTTGTTATGACCTTGCACCTTATTGCCTACCTACAATGCAGTTCCCTGTAGCTGTGACACTTTACTCTATACTCTGTTATTGTTTTTACCCTGTACTACCTCAATGCACTGTGTAATGAGTTGATCTGTACGAACAGCATGCAAGACAGGTTTTCACTGCACCTCAGTACAAGTGACAATAATAAACCAATATGAATATCAATTCACTCTACTATTGGGCTACACACTTACTGAAACTACCCATCATTTATCATAGATCCTGCACCAGGCTGGACCCAGCACAGGATCCTCAAACCCATTCACTTCAATGGAGATTTTTCAGCCATGAGGAGGTAGGGTAAAAATAAGGTAAGTTACAATCTTTAAATTATTTATGCTAACAGTAACAATTTTTAGTTATTTAAGAGTGTTTCCAAGTGCTCCTGGTTTTTTCCCTATTTTTAAAATTCTTTTAATAATTTTAAATTTTCTTTAATTGATAATTACATATTTGTTAGTTTTTGAATGCTTTGAATGTCAGAGATACACCAAACCATTCAAAGAGCTTGACAGCTTTGGCAGTCAGCAAAGCTGGGGGCCATAGTTTTGCTGACACAAAGGTCTCCTTAATAGTTTTGTGGCCTACCCACATGACCCAATTACTCGGCCCATGGCCCAGGCTTCAAGAAAGGCATCATCAGTGGGGTCCAAGGTACTTCCAGCCAGCAAGATCTGCCTTCTGGATTTAAACAGGTAAGTGTGGAGTCATGGGGAATCTGAGCAGCAAGTGCGGGCACCAGGACCCACTCAGCAACATCTGGCCACACAGCAACATCTGGGCCACAATAAACCTGTAATGCATTTGGATTTAATGTACTAACTTTATATAGTGAATAGTTCATTAATATAGTGTGTTTATATAGTGCCTTTAACAAAATAAAATATCCCAAAGCACTTTGTAGAAATGCTATGAAACAAATCTTCTGTCTCAGTTGAATGATCAGTGCTGCAAAAATGGCAGATTTTTAAAAAATCTTGAGTGCTCTCAAACAGGAGGTTCTAATTTTGTCCAAACCAGAAGCAGCTGCATAAAGTCAATTTCTGTAAAAGATACTATCCTTCTTGGTCACACTTGTGAGAGATGGGAAGAGGAATGGGGGAGGAATGAACAGAGGTATAACTCCTTATAAAGTTAGGTCCAGCTGCTGCTCATTATTTGCTGGAATACATTAATGATAAAGAAACTGTTGTTTCCACACCATACCTTTTAATATACAGGGGACTAAATTGGGTAGCACTGGTAAACAGGTGCTGGTCTTGCAATTAACCCGGGCTAGCCCAGGGCCCAAACAATTTATCCTGATATCTATTAACACAATCTCAATGACCAAACAGGAAAAAGAAAATAAAACCTGCAGATGCTGGAAATCAGAAATAAAAACAGAAGATGCCAGAAATGATCTGTCAGTCAGATAGCTTCTGTAGGGAGAGAAATAGAGATAACATTTCAGATTAATGAACTTTCATCAGACATAGGTTAATGCTAGAAAACATCCATGTATTAAGTTGTAGAGAAGGTTGGAGAGTATAAAGGCAAAGTCTGTGCAGACCAAGCCAAGAGAGACCATGTTGTAAATGATGGTGGTGCTGGGTGAGAGAGGGCAGTGAAGGCTTGTTAACTGCAAATGATCTGACCATAAGGCATAGGAGCAGAATTAGGCCATTCAGCCCATCGAGTCTGCTCCACCATTAGATCATGGCTGATTTATTTTTCCCTCTCAACCCCATTGTCCTGCCTTCTCCCCGTAACCTTTGATGCCCTTACTAATCAAGAACCTATCAACCTCCGCTTTAAATATACCCAATGACTTGGCCTCCACAGCCATCTGTGGCAATGAATTCCACAGATTCACCACCCACTGGCTAAAGAAATTCCTCCTCATCTCTGTTCTAAAAGGACGTCCTTCTATTCTGAGGCTGTGCCCTCTGGTCCAAGACTCTCCCACAACTGGAAACTTCCTCTCCAAGTCCACTTTATCCAAGTCTTTCAATATTCAATAAGTTTCAATGAGGTACCCCCCCCCATCCTGCTAAATTCCAGTGAGTACAGGCCCAGAACCATCAAAAGCTCCTCACGAGTTAACCCTTTCATTCCCAGGATCATTCTTGTAAACCTCCTCTGGACCCTTTCCAATGCCAGCACATCCTTCCTTAGATATGGGGCCCAAAACTGCTCACAATACTGCAAATGTGGTCTAACCAATGCCTTATAAAGCCTCAGCATTACATCCTTGCTTTTATATTCTAGTCCTCTCAAAATGAATGCTAACATTGCATTTGCCTTCCTTACCACCAACTCAACCTGCAAGTTAACCTTTAGGGAATCCTGCACTAGGACTCCCAAGTTCCTTTGCACCTCTGATTTCTGAATTCGCACCCCATTTAGAAAATAGTCTACACCTTTATCCCTGCTACCAAATTGCATGACCATGCAACTTCCTTACGCTGTATTCCAATTGCCACTTCTTTGCCCATTCTCCCAACCTGTCCAAGTCCTTCTGCAGATTCCCTGCTTCCTCAACACTACCTGCCCCTCCACCTATCTTTGTATCATCCATAAACTTGGCCACAAAGCCCTCAATTCCGTCATCTAGATCATTGACGTATAACGTGAAAAGTAGTGGACCCAACACCGACCCCTACGGAACACCTCTAGTCACCGGCAGCCAACAGAAAAGGACTGCAGGAGATGTAAGTGGCAGAAGGAGATATGAGGATGGGGAGAGAGGAAAAAAATGTTGGAATTGTGAAATGTAGAACGCAGCAGTTGCTGGAAATCTAAAATAAAAGAGAATATTGGAAATAGCCAGCAGGCCAACCAGCAAACCAAATGCAAATTGTGTGACTACTTTGCAGAACACCTCTATCAAATCTGCAAAGGTAACCTTGAGGTTCCAATTGCTGCTACATTAATTCTCCATCCCATTCCCACTCTGACCTCTCACACCCTCACATACTCTTTATTCCTGCAAGGCTCACAGTTTGCACACATTGCCAACTATTCAATGATGGCAGCCTCTTCACTACAGCACATTCTGCAGCACTCACAGGCACACTTGACAGGCAAGGTGGCACATAACTGCTAACAGTAACATTAGACAGACACAGAACAAGCTCGGTCAAACAGCTCACTGCCCTGGAGAACAGAGTATTAGCCATTATCTTACATCTACAACAACAAAAAGGCCATTCAGCCCATCAGAACCATGCCAGCTACCATTTCCCTATACACCTGCATCTTATTCTCTCATACATAGCCATCAATTCCCCTTTGTTTCTTTTTGCCATTAGCCTAATCTAAGGGTAACTTTACAGTAGCCACTTAGCCTACTATACTGTCCTTGGGATTATGGATATTGTCATCATAGAGTCTGTGGCCAGCATGGCACTCATTCCAAATTCTCTTCCAGTATACGAACTGCAGTTGGTGCAAGCAGGAAACTCTTATTTCCCTCCTTCTCTCCCCTCATTATAATTCGACTCATCAGACAAGCTGAGCAGCAGAAGAACAAAGCTCCCCACTACAGGAGACTCACAGCTCGCAACTCAGATGACAGTTTCTGATATGAAGTTCCAACCAAACAGCACCTAAACAATGGAGGCTACCAAGCTAATGTCACTGTCTTAATATCTTAAGATAATCCATGAGCACTTTGGTTAAAAGATTGCTGCCTGAGTTCACATGCTGGCCTGATTTGTAAAACCTGCATATTGTGTATCATTAGACCATCTGATACAGAAAGTCTTGGGTTCAATTCCTAGCCTTGCCAAGTTGGTTACATAAAGTAAGAACAATAGTATGGCCACTACAATTAACCAGGAAAGTAAAACAAAGCAAAGAGCCTTCCCACTTCTGATCACAATACTCTGTTCCTGTTTCATAGCACTACAAGTGGCCATTCATAATTTTTATTTGATTGGAAGAAAGCTTCATTTTCCATCCTAATGTTGCAATATTGTATGCTCTGACGTCATGAGTGGAGCAGATGGTAGGGGAGACGAAGGAAGGCACTTAGGGAAAAGGGGATAGAGGGAAAGACACTGAGGGAGAGTGGACTGAAGTAAGAAAGAGTTGTCTGGGGAAAGGGTAAGCAAGGGAGAGGGGCCAAGGAAGAGGGTTTGGGCCAGATCATGTGTGGTTGTGTCTTTGCGTATGTGTGAGTGCATCTGTGTGTGCTCAGTGTGTGTGTGTCTTTAGTGTGTGTGTATGTGTGTGTGTGAGTGGGTGTGTGTGAGTGTGTGTGTTGTGTGTTGTATGTGAGTGTGTTGTGTGTGTGTGTGTGTGTGTGTTGTGTGTGAGTGTATGAGTGCGAGTGTGTGTGTGTTTTGTGTGTGTGTAAGTGAGTGTGTGTGCGTGTGCGTGTATATGTGTGTGCGCGCGCAAATGCACGCGCGCACGAGCAACAAGCCGGATCTCCAATTGTCTCAGACATCCTGACCTCTGCACTGAAGTCTCGCTCTGTCAACTTCAGCTGGTGGCTGGAATGCAAAGGCCACCCCATGTTAAAGGCATTCATACACCGGCACCTTTCACTCCTCAGAACTCGAGTGGAAGTCAGTCACCATCGACCCTACGGGATACCCAAGAAGAGGACACACACTGGGACAGCACATTGTCTGTGATAATATGGAAAATCTGTACTATTTCCCTTTTTTTAACAGCCGAAATGGTAAACCATCTAAATTGAACCTTCTGAATATTTTAGTGCTTAAACAAGGATGCAGACGAAGGCCTTTATTGAAGCTTGGCGGTGACTGAAAACAACCACTCATTATCCTGCTTTGTCCACTTGAATCCCAATTCCTGCTTCCTGCATTCAGCGCAGCTCTCCAGGAGGTGCACCTTACCTCATCGTCTCAAACGGAGAAAAATGCCGGCCAGTTAGCTGCAAGAAAACACAGGAATGAAGGAAGACTTTTTTTTAATGCTTTATGCCAGTTGTTGCTTAAGGATGCACAGTTATGTCATTACAAAGTGGTGAGAGGAGGACAATGATACCTGTTCTTGAGCAGGATGCAGCATAATACATGAGAGTGGTCCAAAATAAAAAACTTTGATTTCACCCCTCCCTGTTCAGCAGGCCAATCATCCTTTCAGCAGTCCATTAGCAGCCCAACACAACCCTTGGGCAGTAAAACTTGTTCTGGTCTCTGTGAATTGAAATTGCAAATGCATTTAAAAAGAATAGACTGAGAATTCTTTAAGGTCAGAAAAGCTGTGCTAAAGTAGTGTTGCATTGAAGTCTATAGCGCATGCTTGATAGAACATGGCTTACAGAAGGACCACATACAAAGATCTTTCCTCTGTTAGCTCTGCCTGGAATCAGTTGGAAACATCAGAGGGAAGAGGCTTTGGGGCATGAGAAGCATCAAGGACTGGAGAAGCATCAGACCCCCTCAAAAGACAACTTAGACTCAGCTTCCCAGATCAGTTTGAATTAAAGGGTTCAAGGTGGAGAAGCAGATGTTCGCATGGTGACATCTGTTCTTAGATACCTTTAGTATGATCCTTTCAAATAGTATTTACATTATTTAGTTAATGTGATGCATTACTATGTGGTCTACAAGCCACAACTGCAGAGCTGGTGATGTTGAATTAAATAAACTCTAGGAGACACAAGGGGCTTCAGAGCACAGTAACATTTTATCGGATATTAATGTCAGTTATCATGTTTGCTTACATCACACATACACGTGATTCATTTACATATTTACAAACAGTGGTTGGTTCTATAAACAACTTCTGGAATAAGTTATACAACTAAATTTCCTCTACCCATATTAGAACAATTTGCTGCTACTTCTATATTCATCTCCACTGGCTGTTGATTTATCTGTACCTTGATCATGAAATTTTGTTGCTTCCTGCCATTTTTACTAGTTATGCTTGTTCTGAATCAACTTCAATGTTCTGCCTACTCTTTCTTTATGTTTACCTGCTGGACCAATTTCCCTCCTGTGAACAGGGTTACATTTCTAGCACCGCTCTATTTTGTTGTTTTGGTTTTGGATATACATGCTCTCACTTCTCACATATGTAACAAGTTGCTTCCTGTTGTGTGAAATGGTTCCTTACAGCTTTAAGGATGAAGGACTCTGGACACGAGCTTTGGATATCAAAGCTAGTTTAATCACAAAGGCAAATGCGGGGACAGAATGGATGGGAACAGATATGCACTCATACACATGCAGGAGACCGCAAACATGAGGGGGGATTGCAACTAGGATAAGATACACTCACACACACACACTGATACACAGAAGCACACAATAACAATGTACAACTTCAGGATATAATACTTCAATGCTTGACCCACACCAGCATTGGCCCTTAATGCTCCCTGAGTCTGAGTGAAATGCTCCCAAACCACATGGTGATGCAGTCTTACCAGTGATCTCTGCAGCGTTGTCTCACTACTCCTGGGGTCATCAAAAAGAGAGAGCTAGGGGATTGCAACCCTTTTTATGGTGCTAGGAGTCTGGGTGGAGCCTCATTGAGTGATTTAAATGGGCCAATGGTTTTGGGGTCAAGGACAAAGGTGCCTGCCACACCCAATGGTCAAGCAAGTTCAGAGACAAAAGGTACTCTCACACCTGAGGGATGAGTGGAGCTGCACCTTGATTGACAGTGGTATAACTGCCGATCCGAGGAGCAATGCTGTCCTCCAGTCAGCGGGGGTCAGTGTCGTTACTGTCACGTGACAGCCATGTGTTTTCTCACTACATTCCTTAAAGAAGAACACCTGCAAGGAATGGTTCCTAACTTTGGTTCAGGAACAGGATTTATGCTGCTGACTTTTGATTATAAGCCACCATCTCATATTTGTCCAGTGATGGAAGGGATTCCTTGGCATTTTTCACTTTAAAGTTGTATTATTACCAACCAGATCAAATATAAGACTCTGTACTTAATAATTCAGACTGAATCCACTCATCATTTAAGCCATACATTAATCTGTCCCATGGTGTACACTTGAAGAATTCACCTAAGTTGCAATGTCAGAATAAATCCATTAATACACTGACTGTTTTTAAGCTCTTATTTCCTTCTACCATCGTTGTAACTTTCTGTTATTTCAAATGACTGTGGATTGAAAGAATCCTTCAATGTTTGTACTGCTTCAGTGAATGAAACATCTTTGGTACTCTGTGGAGTAGCCAGATTAATGAGTTTGCAATAGGTCTCAGAGATCATTTCCATCAAAAAGATATTGTCCTTATGCTCCCTTAATGAAAATGCGCAGGCACAGAATATTGCCATACAATTCTCTATTTCCAGAACGTCATTCGCAATAAAAAGTCCTATTCTCTCCATATATCGTGTCAAATTTGTATGTAAATTAATCACATGTGCTGTGATGTATCCACATAATGGCAAGTGTGACAGAAACACATGTGATTGTTGTTCCCACACCTGGGAACATTTGAAGTGTGTAGGAGGCATAAGTGGCCAATAGCCAAGGCATCGTATGGTAGGAAACCACATGAACTCTATACAGCAGAGGACTCAGAGGAGGGTTTCAGTGGGGCAGCCTAGAGGTCGAGGATAATGAGCAAGTACAGCAAAATGTTAAGGACATCATCCCCAAGGAATATGGGGAGTCATGCTGCAACCTTGTATGGAGCTTGGGAGTTGCGGTTAACTCTATTCCAAAACCTGCAGACCCACACATTGTGCAGTAGCTGATGGCTGAGGTCTCAGCACCCACAGCAGCAACTAACAAAGGAGTATTCCAGTGAAGACCCTAATTTCTAGCATGCAAACTCTGCTTGTGCTCACATGAGCTCTCACTGCTGTCATCTGTCTTTGGATCAGTGACCAAAGTGGCTTTGAAGGAGTCACAGCACCCCTGTAATCCATCCTCCAACAGGTGACTAGAAATGGAAATGTGCTGCTCTAGGGTGTGGCTATGATTCTTTGGAACGTGTCCATTAGAAATATTTGGAATAGTTCGTTGATGTTGACAGGATAGACATATACAAATATATGACATTAGATTAAAAAAACTGCTGCCCTTGACCTTCATTTGTATTAATAGACTATCAAATCGAGATTATATTGGATCTCAAAGGGGTAATAACTATGCAATGAACTTGTGATCATGTAACAGAAAGAGAGTTTAAAAAGTGTAAGTGTGATTATGTCCTCCTTCCTGGAATGAAAGGGTTAAGTGCCTGGTTAAGTGGCTGAAGCTTCTTGCAAAGGACCTGCAGGAAAGTTATTGCATGACTAACAGTCATAGAGCTTTGTAAAAGGAATCTGGCATGCTTAATACAATTATGTAAAAGTGATGACTTAAACAGGGTGAGTGAAAATATAATTTGTATGATGTCAACCAAGAACATTGCACGCATAGAATTGTTTTTTCAGAAAGTCAAAAACAACTGGAAGCTGTTGCAGAAAAGCTTGGCACAGTTATTTGATTTAAGTCCAATGGATCTGGAAGGAAATTATTGGAGTTTATTACACATCAAGATAAATTAAAAATCCCAGTGTCTGCAGAGAATCCATATAGTAACTGACAGTAACTGTCACAGCACCATAAAACAAGGAAGATAGAAAGCATGACCTGATTGTTGACAGGGCAGAAGAGAGGAGTTATTTATTGAAAAGCAGCCTTGATCTGACAACCACAATGAGCGTAAGTGATTTTTCAAATATTTTCATATTTTTTCATTGTCTCATAAACTCTCCATAGCTTCAAATTCAACTTAATTACTCACCACTAGATTCCCTGGGAAAAATTAAGTGATATGCAAATCTGATCAATAAAAGGAGTCTGTCCAAATATTATTACTTTGTTTGTGCGACAGGAAAAGTAATGGAAACACGAGTGGAAACCTGGAAGCAGTGTTGAAATAGATGGCACCATGTTCATACAAGAGCTACAGTGAGTCCAATTCGCTCGGAGGTCAAGCACCTTGATGACACAGAGTTTAGGATATCTTAGGAGAAACAAAAAACAAAACAGAAAGACATTGTAAATAATGATCAGTGTAGATACAGTCAAACATTTTCCCACACTGCCCAGAAAGGAAAGCTCTGCCAATCCTATGGATTTGCAGGATATTCTGTGAACAACATATGGGCGCACCAGAACCCATTTTTATTATCTCTCACCATTTTCATGTAACACATGATCACCCACACTTGTTCCAGTGCTAATATATTCCCAATGATTTATTTTGTCCATGAGTGGCTGTTGCATTTGTTGACTGAACACAAGAAAGTCCAGCATGAACTCCTACTGTAATATAATCCTAGTGTGTCAGGCAAACTACTGACACACCAGGATTATATTAACGATATTCACTTCAACTTTAGGTTTATTTTTGGCAGAAATTTAGGACATGCAATTCTACACCTACTATCATATTGATGAAATGGAAAACAGAGAAAAGATTCTGTCTTGTTGAATGCCCATGGTGAGCAAGATAGAACTACTACTGCCACCCCAAACCACAACACCACCACCCCCCCCAAACCCAACCTCTTCAACTCCCAACCCTGTTGAGATAGGAGACCCTGGCTTTAGATAGGAGAACAATTTGGCTTTCCCAAGTATCATCTCTTTATGAGAGTTGGTGTATGTTCTGTCATAGATTCAGTAAAACATTAGAATGTCAAAGAGAAGAGGTAATCTCTCTTGAGGGATCTACTGGTTTTCAGAACAGCTCAATAAGCACTTAGGAACCATGAATGTGAGGCGACTCTGTTCTTGTAGAGCAATTTCTTAGGATACATTAGATGCGTGGGAATGGCAAGGGATCATCCCCTCATCTGAGTCACTGCCTCCAGTATGACCTGGTCCCTACGGCATTGCAGCCTTTTCTTTCAACCTGGTGGATTCCATCACATCGTGCTTGAACCAGCAGAGCAGAATTGTGGCCCTACAAGTCTGAACAGAGAGGAAGGGTTCACACATGACAAAATGCTCATTGAGTTTTCCAGTTTTAGGTAACCGTCCCCTCCAATCAGTTGTTACCCCCTTCCCCTTTCCTCCCCTCTCTGTGTCTCCTTCCGACCCTCCTCCAGCCCTTCCATTTTTGTCCCCTTTCCCTCAACACTCCCCTTTCCAGCCCCCCATCACCCCTCCTTGTCCCCCTCCCCCTCCTGGTTCCATCCACCCACTATACAAACAGTTCACACTCCCCCACCCCCATCTGGTGGTTCCATCTGCCATTCACCTCTCCCCAGTGGTTTCCATTCTCACCTCCTTTACTTATCAGAGTCCAGCACTGGTGGCCCTTTGTGTTCCTGCATATCTCCCCCTCCAGCAGCCATCTCTGCCCTTCACACTCCCCTCCCCCCACTTCGCTCCATCTGCCTCTCCATTTTTTTTCCCTCTCTCTCTCTTTGTCTGGCTCCATCTCTCATTCTCCTGCCACTGTCTCCCAACTCCAGCCCTGCTCCCCTGCCCTACCTGATGCAACCTGCCTGTCACCTTACAGCCCTCCTCAGTCCACCAATCACCTCGGGCTCCCGTCTCACCACTCCCCTCCTCCTCTCTATGCTGGCCATCTCCCCTCTCCACTCTCAGTCCTGAAGCAGATCTTTGACCCAAAACATTGACAATTCTTTTCCTCCCGCTGAGTTCCTCCAGCAGATTGTTTGTTGCTCCAGATTCCAGCATCTACAGCTTCTTGTGTCTCCATAGAAAAATGGCTAGCCTGTACTAGCCAAGCTTTCACTTTCAAGTGGGTACAGTAGAGATGCAATTAAATAATGAGACTAGTAGCCAGAGCTCTGGACCATCTGATGCAGAAACATGAGATCAAACCCCAACATGGTGATTAGAGGTATTTAAGTAATTAAATATGTTAACTAAAATCTGGAATTTAAAGGAAAAGTGTAATGGCTTTAAAGAACTGGACTGTTGTAAAACACATCCTTACCTGGTCAGACCTACATGGGACTCCAGACACCAATACAGGTGAGTTTTAACTACCACGTCAGTTCAGGACACGGGGATGGACAGAAAATTCTGCTATTGGCAGTGACAAATTAATTAAAAGAAGTAGGTTGACTGCCCACTTTATTTTTAAGTTAAGGCTTTGTGATGCCAAGATCTGGACAAGGAACAACCTATCTTCTTCACCTCCACCCCGAATTCTACCCCTTATGGATCTGTTAAACAGTTCCAATAATGTTTGGGTTCCAGTGGGTCCTATATCACCTTATATTCCTGGCAATGACCATCTAACTTCTTTGAACATTATCCTTGAGCCATGAACTATCTTGCATTGCCCTTTAGGTGAGGGTGTTGTGCAGAGTCCAAGCCAGAAATTCCCATTCTCTTGCAATGTGGTCAGTTGTTGCTTCAATGCACTCAGTTTGACAAATAAGAATCAATTTTACAACACTGTGAAACGTGCTGACCAGATACACCAGGGGTTTCCAATGGCTCATAATGTTCTCTGTACACGTCACATGAGTCTCTGCAATGCAGTCTCTCAGTGTCTAATATAGTATGGATACTGTTAGGCCTGAAATCTCTCCTGTACTAAAATCTTTCAGCCTTTCAAATTCCAGTAGCCACTTGCAACATAATTTTGACCTTTATATTTCCCCACCATTGAGGACATCTTCAAGAAGCGGTGCTTTAAGAAGGCGGCATCCATCACTAAGGACCCTCACCATCTGGGACATGCCCTCTTCTCGTTACTACCATTGAGGAGGAGGTACAGGAGCCTGAAGACCCACACTCAGTGATTTAGGAACAGCTTTTTCCCCTCTGCCATCAGATTTCTGAACAGTCCATGAACACTACTTCATCATTCCTATTTTTCAGCATTATTTATTTATTTATCTTGTAATTTATAGCAATTTTTATGTCTTGTACTGCACTGCTGCCACAAAACAAAAAATTTTACATCATATGTCAGTGATAATAAATCTGATTCTGATTTTTAGCTCAAACATATCATTCACTTTAGCACAATAACCCAATGGCCACAGGAAAATAAACCGAATCCTAAAACAATTAAAACACACCAAGCACTTAATGTTAGTCACATAATCTATTTCTTCTTTGCCTTAGGCAGGACCACAGTGCTGAGGATGATTTCCTTTCACTCGAGTTCTGTGGATTTTGAACTGCCCGAGGAGTCCTTTGTGGGATCCACAGACTCTGAAACAGGTGGGGAGATGGGTGGGTTGTTTGGGATGTTGTGCATTCCTTCTGCTGTTGTCATATGGCTTCTGCGTCCTTTCATTATACAGACGTAAGGTGTTCTAGGCTCTGCAAGGTGCTCCTCCTCCATTTTGAATGATCATAGACCTGGTACTACCATGAGTTGGAGGTGATGTTATATATTTTCGAGGAGGCTTTCTCTGTCCTCCTGAAGATCTCTTGCGATGAAAGAGCTCAGAATTGATTGTCTCTTTCAAGAGTCTGGTGCCAGGCATGTGGATCCACTGGAGACCAGAGCCTTGATTATAAGAGGCAAGATGGTCCTGATGTTGGTTCACCTATCTGGCTAATGATTTGGGAGGATTTTGCAGAGACAACATTGGTGACATTCTGAAATTTTATGAGGTGCCTACTGTGGTTGTCTATGTCTCTGAAGCATACAGAAGGGCAGGGATCACTACTGCAACCTTGCTGTTGTTTCAAAGACTCTTTTCTTCAGTCAGCCAAGGGCAGTGGTGGCCTCCTGGAGGTACTCATGTATTTCATCATCTTTGCCTGGCTGTTCCTGAGATATGGAAAGTGATCCATGTTTTCCAGAGTCTTTTCACGGATCTGATTTGTCAGATGGCAGCTTTGTGTGGCAGGAATGAAGGACTCTTGTCTTCCAAATGCTTAGTACAAGGCTTGTCCTCTCACAAGCATCAGTGAAGGAATGACCAATGATTTAAAGTTCCGCCTCCTAGTGTGCACATATGCAAGTGTCATTTGTGCATTATAAATCACTATGTGAGCTTTGGGGTGACCTAGTTTCTGGAGTGGAGGCGATGAAATTTGAACAATTTCTCATTAATTCTTTTTAATTCACTCCACTACAATGGGAAACTTGTTGGTGTTGTAGCAAAGAAGTTTGACCAAGGGATTGGTACAATAACACAGCCTTGTTTTAGGCCAGCCCACAGTGGCATTGGGTTTGTTGTGGACCCATTGCTTAGGATCACATATTGCATGTCACCTTTCTTGGTTAGTTGAAGCAAAAGCTTTAGTGAGGAGGTAAAAGCCCCTGGACTGTGGTTGCATTTGTTGTTCAGATGAGGATCTTGCCCATTGAACCCCTTGATGACTAGAAACCAAATTTTGACTCTGGGGTAAGTTCTTTTGCCACTGGGAGGAGATGATTGAGGAGGATCCTTGTGACAACTTTCTCTGTGGCAGACAGCATGGTTATCCCACTGTAATTACCACAATCAGACATTTCCTTTCTTGAATATGACCATGATTACAGAGACCCTATGATCCTCACTGTGACCTTCTTGCTGGGTAAGGGATCTTGGACTTTAAATACTCCTTTCCTTAATCAGCCCAAGGCTCTGCTCACACACTGGAGGGAATGATGACTTGCGTAACTGATGCTTGCCTTCACTGAGAGGTGGCTTCCAAGATAAAGAAAGTGATTCGTGCTTCCAAGGGTTCACCCAGGGATCTTTATTTTCAGGGGTCAGTTGTGTGCCATGAGGGAAGGTTAGTGGAGGACTTCTTTGATCAATTACTTGACCCATTAACCATTCTATTTGACCTGCTACTAACTCAAGCTAGACCTCAATTAAAACACCAAAATGTTAATAGCTGCTTGTTCTGAAACTTTGAAACAAGCACATTGAATTACATTTAAATTTAAATTGCCATAGAAATAAATAACTGAAAATGGCATTATTTATGCTCCAGTCACTTCCACTAAGCTTCTACTTCATGTTGTTCCTGACTTTCACACTCCAATGGTCTCTCACAGCTCAGCAAGTGATCTTATCAGAGCAGCTTTCCTGCTGAAACTGAGATGTAAACTGAGGATAAATTTTATGGATTAGCGCTTCACACGATGAAAATGTATAGTAGGATTTTATAGGTGGAGTTCAAGAGCCCTGGAATATTTCCCGTTCTGTGTTAGGAAAGCAAATTCATAAAATTCATCTGCAGACACAAGAGTAAAGCAGAATGAACACCGGAGGCATTAAGATCAGAAGGTTACCGCCTGGTTCTTGGCTCAGTAAACATCAGCAAAGAAGCTCAGCAGAATAAACAAGAGCAACACTATGGATTCTGGGCATGCAACCCCAAAAGAAAAATAGTGCAGAGATTTTGGAAACAGTAACATCGAATTTTGTGATTTTTTTTTCTAAAAATTACATTGTCAAAAGAACCTTAGTATTCACTCTCCATACATTTTGCCTGAAATGAGCTCACTGTAATTTCTTTTCCTTCTTACGCAGTCTCCCATGGTTGAGGATGACTTGTTTCCACTCCAGTTTTGTGGTTTCTGAGGTGGGTAAAGAAGCCAATGTGGGAACAATCTACTCTTCTACAGATGGGCCAGAAAGTGGCTGATGAATAAAGAGGATGGGTAGTGTGTGAGGTAGTGTTCTCCTTTTGCTGCTTATGCAGGGTGTGCTTCTGATGCATGATCTCAAAGTTTTCAACACCATCCTGAATGCTTCTTCTCCACCTTGAGCTATCATAAGCCAGAGATTCCCATGAGTCAGAGGAGATGATGCACTTATTCAAGGAAGCTTTGAGCATATCCTTGAATCTTTTTCTCTGCCTGCCTACTGATCTCACCTCACAACAGAGCTCAGAATGGAGTGCTTGTTCAGGCTATCTGGTATCGGACATGTGAACAACATGGCACGCCCAACATAACCAACTAACAATAACTAGGACATCGGTACTGGAGATGTTGGCTTGGGAGAGGATGTTTACATTATTTTGTTTATCCTTCCAGTGAATTTGCAGAGACGACATTGATGGCATGTTTCCAGTGCCTTGAGATACCCACTGTAGGCAGGCATCAGATTGTCCAAGTCCACATCTCAAATTTAATGGGTGGTTCACTCACACCCCAAGAGGAAACCTTCCTGCTTTCAGGGTTTTGTGCAAGCAACCAGAGGCAGTGGCCAACAAGCAGTCCAGGCCTGGGAAGACAGTTGCTGTGTGACCCCTTTCCACCCAACTTGGGGTCTACTGGCTGTAGATTCAGTGACCCACCTACAATATCTAAAAAGAAAGCATTCTTAGCTCTGACCTCATGAGATCTTTGGCCTAAAGCCTAGTACCAGCTTCTTCAGGTATGCTGCAGCTTCTGAGCCAAGTGATCACTCCAAGAATAAACTGCAGTGACAGATGTGGAAATGTCACTTTATTTCTCTGGTTACCCTGTTCTTTTGCTTTAGTTGATAATCGACGAGGACATAAGTAGCAGTTAGCATAACGCTATTACAGGGTTGATTTCTGGTCACTGTCTGTAAGGAGTTTGTACATTCTTTCCATGTCTGTGTGGGTTTCCTCCGGGTGCTCTGGTTTCCTTCCACATTACAAAGGCGTACGGGTTAGGAAGTTGTGGGCATGCTATGTTGACACTGGAAGCAAGGCAATACTTGGGGGCTGCCCCCAGAACACTCTCTGCAAAAGATGTATTTCACTGTGTTTTTCAATGTACATATAAAGATATCTTAACTTATCTCATCTTATCTTAAACCTACTTGGTTTGTAGACTGAATAAAAGATAATAGAACTTGAGAAATCAAAAAAAAGCAATGTTGCCAAAAATGATGCAGAATAGCAAAAATGAAAACTCAGCTCACTGTGCTCCAGGTGAAAGGTTGCTACACAGACACAAACTAGAGAGAGTGTCGTATCATGGACAGAGTCAGGAAAGACTCTGACCACACAGCAGCAAGCAGTAAAATCATCAATTACATTGCTACAGTTTTTGCCAAAGAAATAAATACATCAGAGGATGGAATTAGAATTGATAAAGCTACATTAAACAAACAAAATGAGGAGAAACAATAATAAATTGATCAAGCTCAAAGAGAACAAAATTTCTGGCCTGGATAGATTACATCCAGCATTTTAAATAAACTCAGGAAGAGTGGCCTAGGTTATATTACATGTATTTAAAACTCATCAGAAAAAAAGTGTAGTTCAGAGGACTGACAGATTGCTAAAGTAATTCCTGTTTTTAAAATAGGTGATGGAACACATCAGGCAAACTATAGAAAAGTCAGTTTAACATCTTTTGTAGGAAAAAAACACAGAATCCAGTTTAAATGAGAAAATAGATAAACATTTAGAAATAAAAAAGGCAATAATGCACAGTGAGGATAGATTTCAAAGGTGAAACTCTTGTTAGAATAGCCTTATGGAATTCTTTGAAGATAGAAGTAGAGTCCAGCATTTATATTAATTATTTAGATGTTGGATTAAAAACACAATTTTTAAATTTGTGGATGACACAAAGTTGGTAGAATGGTTAACCTTAATGAGATCTGCACCGAATTATAAGAATACATTAATAACCTTGCAGAATGGGAATACATTGGAAAATTAATTTCAGAAAAGTTAAGTGTGGGATATTACATTTTGGTCAGATGAATGGGGAGTACAAATGAATAAATAACTAACATTTGCAACACAGACATAAAAGCACAAATACTAAAGTTTATTCTAGAGGTATAGAACTGAACATTGAAGAAGTTATGTAAACATATCAAATCTCAGTCAGGAAACCATGAGAAATGTGAAGGAATGCCAGTTTGGAAAGGGTAAAGATGATATCCTTTCTAAACTTGTATACCCTAACAATTCTTACAGCATCCTGACTGAGATTTCATAAACATTTAATCATTGTGAAGCATTTTGATAGGGTAGGCACAGAGAGGAAGATTAAACTTTGAGACAAAAACCAAAGGGGATCAATTTAAGATGGTCATCAAGAAATTAGTGGGGAATTCAAAAGAAAATTCTTCACCCAAAGGGATGTGTGAATGTGGAACCCATTTGTTCAGATTGTTTTTGAAACAACTAGTTTTTAAGAGAAAGTGAGGTAAGTATCCAAGGGAGAAGGGGTGAGAGGGATAGGATAGTAGTTTGGGTGAAGAAATTGAATGCAATGTGCTTGAACTAAATAGGCTCTTTCTGGGGTGTAAGTGCTTTGCAAATATGATGCTGACACTGTACAGTTAGAGAATGGATAATGGAGAAATCTGTACATGGTGAGACTCTGGGCACAAGTGATCTGCTGTCAGCGCCAGCAAGGATTGCATCAGTATCAGTACACACAGGGTCTCCACGAGGCAGCAGCACACATTAATTCTACCACCAAATTCTCAGCTGAGAACTTTGATGGGTCAGCCTACAGAAGAAGGCGAATGAGCACAAACAACAAAATGTTTGATGCTAATTGATATATAAAACAAACTGCTGGTGTTAGAAATCTGAACTAAAATAAAAAAAATACTGGAAACGCTCAAGCAGGTCAGGCAGCTTGTGAGGAACGAGAATCAGAGTTAAAGTTTCAGCTTGAAGACACTTTGCCAAAATGGGTCAGTGGCCCGACCTGTCAAGTGTTTCCAGTATTTTGTTTTTATTTCAAAATGTTTGATGCAGCAGGTAGCCTGTCAGAAAGTGAAGGAGTGTGGAGGTGACCAGCACCAACAGGGTCCAGAGCTTGGAATCCAGTGTCAACAGAGTGACCAGTGCAGTTTGAGGACATGGACTGAATCCTGACGTCTGAGGGCTAGTATCAAACTTTCATTACAGGGCAGACAGGTGCCACCCAATACTTCAACCTGGAGTGGAAGCTTAGACTGTCCTCCAGCAAAGCTAGCTTGCTGCTGTGCATGTCTGGAGTGCTATCACTCTGGCTGTCAATTATAATGTTCAAAGAGATTTGCTAAGTGACGCCGTGGTTGAATAATCTGTGGTCTGTAACTACTGATGCCATCCGAGAGAGTGGCAGTGGGACAAACCTGTGCACACTCTCAAACTGACAGTCTTCATCCTCACAGTCTTGCTACATGTCAGCCAGACTGCTGCCATGCACATTAAAAGGTTCAGTCTGCAGCCCGGTCTCTATACCCAAAGACACTCAAGTCATCCAAGGACATCTGCAGTCTCCTTCAAATACAGTCAGCAGCCTTCCATAAGCCATACTGCAGCCAATAGAGTAGTACTGGCTGGTAACACTAGGATCAATGTAACATGAAAGACAGACACTAGGAGTATACACAAGTGTGATTAGTTGATTATCGTATACAAAATCGCAATACTTTGTTCATAAATTTAGATTGAGAAGTGTATTTTCTGGTGGGTTTTATTTTTGCATTTTGACTAAGGTGATATTGTGAAGGTCAGTGAAAATAGGAGAATGAGGTGTGGGACTGTTGATGAATGAGGAATTGGGTTTGTAGTTAGCACTACTGTACTAGAATGAGTTCCTCACACATAATACAAGCAAAAAAAAGGCTGTCAAAATTGCCTCCACCCTTTCTCCTCTCTTCTTCCCTCCTCCTCCTCATAGTCCAGCTCTACCTCCTCATTCTTCTTGTCCTCATCCTCCTGCTCCTCAGCTGATGGTCTGATAGCTGATGGCAAACCTTTCCACTGGTGAAACTGCAGAGCATGCAGCTGACCACCACAGATCCGGACAGAATTGTAGTGAGAAATGGAAAGGGATGGAAAGGATTCATGGCTGATCCTTAAGTCCACATTTCTGCCCACACCCCAGAAGTTCAGACTGTGCTTAAATTGTTATTCACTGAGCTTCATCTTGGTCCTTAATCAGCCAAGATGGATATTACCTCTTGCAATGAGCTCTTCCTTCTCCTCCTGCAGCATCTCTACTCTGAGTACTTTCTTCTCTTTTCTAGTAATGCTGTACTCCAAGGAGGTGGCCAACTGGTGTACTTACATCTGGTTTCTGCAGAAACCTTGAACCCTGTAGAAGTCCTCAGCCCCCGCCACCCGGTTCTCCATGGTATTTATAAAAATCATCAGATATACATTTTTATAGAATCAGGCTGACAACCAGAAGCAATCAACCAGCAACTAACTTGTGAATAGCTGATGATCCAACTAAATATTAGATATTTCATCAGAGGAGTATGCGATGGTGGTGGGGTAGTGAGTCCTTCCTGCTGCTTATTGAGTGTTCAGCCAAACAAGGAAGCGCATTGGCTGGCTCACTGAGCTCAAAGTATCAACAATGATGTCAAATCAAGAGCACATACTGTTTGTTCTGCACACTGAGGTACCACATTCTTAGTAACCTCACACCTGATGAAATTCAATGCAGAATTTACTACCTTCCAAACAATAGACATGACTGTCCATTTTTACACCCTATTTATGCTCTGTCACATTTGATGAGCTATTTAACAGCATCAGTGATAAGAAATTTGGTAATCCAACAAGCAATTCAAAAGTGGATTTGATTGCTAGAATTTATTGACCATACCATTAATTTCCACATGGATTAGATAAAATTGTAGAAGATAGGAACAGTAGAAAGCCATTCAGCACCCCCAGCCCCTGCCTACTCCACCAGTCAGTACGATTAAGACTTATCTGACCTTGACTTCAACTCTATTTTCCAGTCTACTCCCTATAACCCTTGATTTCCCAATGGAGCAAAAGCTTGTTTATCTTGACCTTGAATATATTAGATGACACAACCTCCACAACTATCTGAAGTAGAGAGTTCCAAAGATTCACAATGCTCTGAGAGGAGGAATTTCTTAAAAGAGCAACCCCTTATCTTGAAACTATATCCCCTCTGTATTCTGTTATTGTTTTTATCCTGTACTACCTCAATGCACTCTGCACTACATCAATGCGCTGGGTAATGAATTGATCTGTACAAATGGTATGCAAGACAAGTTTTTCACTGTACCTCGGTAGAAGTGACAATAGTAAACCAATACTAATACCAATACCTTGATCTAGATTCCCTCATGTGGCCAAATAGCTTCCAAGCATCTATCCTATCAAGCTCCCTCAGAACCTTTTAATAAATTCACCCAACAAGTATGAGTCCAAGCTGCTCAACCACTCCTCATTTGACAATGTCTTACTCCCAGGAACCAACACAGTAAGGCTTCTCTTATCATCATGGCGTCATGGAGAAAGAGAGAGGGTTTTTCAACAGGCTAGTAAAACTGCAAATAAATATTTTCAAGTAGTAAATTTCAAAGGAACAAAGGAATTGTTGGACAATGAAAAAGCATGGATCATTTCATTTGATTTCTCCCTTTCTGGTAGCCACATGTTACAACGATAATGGAGTCATTGGCTAATCTTAGCAGTCTATCTGTATTAATCAGTTTACATTACATGAGTAGGAAGATTACATAATTGCAAGAAATGGAAGAGTAATCAGGTTTAAATATAATTTTGAAAGTTCACACATTATAGAAGTGAATTCCCATAGGCTGGGTCATGATGGCTCTGATCTCCAACAGGGGTCTCCCAAACCCCTGCTGCAACTTCACAACACCTAGAGAAATGATATAATCAGCAACATTTAGTCACTTACATTGTTTCTCCAGGTTTCCACCAATTTCCCATTGAATTGCCCGCAAAATCATTCTGGGTATATATTTCTATTCCCCTTTTACTAGCACAAACAAAACTAGCAAATATGATACCAAGGGAAACCATGCAGCATGTAGTGGGATAGCCTAAAGTTTGTGAATTCATGGCAACTGAAAATTACAAAAATGGAAATGAATCAAATTCAGTTTAGATGGTTGCACTAACCAACAGTGATGCCATAGATTTGTATCACGTATTCTACATTTGATGCTACTGTTATATCATGTTTTTCATTCACGCTAAATTGCGACTATGAGCAAGATGTCTATGAGTATTGTCAAGTTATTCCAAACTTCGACTCAGCTTTGCACAGAGCCAGGCATTTATCCTGTCCAGCATGGAGGCAATTCCACGTCAATGCCTGTGGACCCAACCATGCTTCAATATCTTCGCTACCACTGCAATGAAGTCAGAAGCACCCAGCACCTGAGTGCTACAATGGAAGATCTGACTTGTGCCACGCAAGCTCTGATTGCTGCCATCATGGCTCTGGATTTCATTAGTGCTCAGATTTCTGAAGCATTCTTCCAATGGATTGTTGGCATCAATGCTCTCTAGTATATGTACAGTATCTGCCATCATCTCTCAGAGTGGCAGCTTTCATGCTCCCATCATTACCATGAGAACAGTGCATTTGCTGGTGCCAATAGTCAGTGAGCAGGTGCAGCCCAAGATCAAGTCACCTAGGCCCCAAAGCTGCTCAAACTTCACAACCATCTATCCCAACCACAGATAGATAGGAATGCAGAGCTAAGGTTACATTCAGATTAGCCATGATCTTATTAAATGGCAGGCCAAGTTGCCTACTCCTGCTCCTAACTTGTATGTTCATTTGTATCAGCAAATCAATTTCACAATTTCACGAGGAGCACCTATTTAACATAGGGAAACAAAGGACTGCAGATGCTGGAATATCTGGATGAAAAACACTATGATGCTGGAGAAATTCAGCAGGCCAGGCAGCATCTGTGGAGAAGTTCTTTATTACAGGGTCTTCAGGGTCCTGACCTGAAATGTTGACCACCTGCTTTTCTCCACGGATGCTGCCTGACCTGCTGAATTCCTCCAGCATCATAGTACCTATTTGACATGGTGCACAGACTGACATCACATGCATACCTTCCACATGCTTTGTGCATAGATGCATCACATTCACATATGTGTGCAAATCAAGGGTTCATGAGGCACTGTACACACTAGGAGTTCACTATTTTACATCTTAATTCTATCATGCACTGGGTGGTTAGTTTTTTAGGTTGATATATCCAGTTTAAAGCTGACCAATTCAGAAAAAAAAATCAAAGCTTTTGAATGATTACAAGAGATTTATTATAATGATATGAGGAAGGAGATGCTTTGATTATGAGGAAAACACAGAGAATCTACAACTTTTCTCAACAGAACAGATAAAGTTATGAGCAACTGTAGTAAAGAACAAATTTATTCAGAATTTTTGTCAGGTAAACAGGAACATCTATATACACTGGTTGGTGTACAATGGTAGCTATTGAATATGAATTTAATATTATTATCAAATTAATGTGTAGAAGATACTTTTCTACACAGTTGTTAGGACACGAAAATCCAAACTAATTGCTAATCCTTTTCTAATTCTTCTGATGCATGAAAATGGGAAGTGGACGGACATATATCCAGTTCCCTTTGGTTGTTTATCATGTTGCAAAACAGGTTGCAAATTGAGAGTTACAAGCACTGGCATAGCATTACTTACAAAAGGATTGGCTGAAATGCAGGAAGAAATGTAATGACCTCACCAGAATTATCAAGTTAAATTTCCTGTTATATGCCTCATCTTTTACCTAGGCCCAACTTGACCCTACTTCTGCACAATCTGTCTCTACTTCCATGGTAATACATTCTTTCAGCTATTCATTTTATCCATTCTTTCTGCTCACAACTTTAACTTTTCCCTTTTTTGCATACTTGTGCGCAAATTTAAGACTTTAACAGATCATTTTTGTTTTCATTTTATTTGCTCAATATAAGGTAATATAAACTCTGAGATCATTTGTACTTGGGACTACTTTGTCAATACCTTTTACTGGTCATTCCCATGTTTACAAACATATACATGTTTTTGTCAAAGTTAATGTGGAAAGGGAAATATTCCCCCCTTATGTTTCAGTTTATGTGAATTAATAGCCACAACCCATGCAAAATAAAACTACCCTGAGCAGATGACTGAGCTACATTAAGCAGCATACTTATTACAGTCCATCTTAATTTAAACCATGTTCAGTAAAAACAAAGGCATGGCAGGTATGCAACATAATGTACAACTTTGTGTCTGTTTTAGTTTAAAATGAATCCCTGGAGTGTGCAAAGTAACTTTCATAAACCTGAAAGAGAGTTTGCTGATTTATAGCCACCTGTTAGCATAGCACTAACATTGTTCATTCCTGTTTTGTAGATATTACACATGCAGTGCACATTTCATTAGAAGGTGGCTGGAGGGTAAGGCTGATCTGTAAACTACAGCTGTTTAATCATTTCTTAGTAGCAGACTTTCTCCATCTGCACTGTGATACTTTTTAATAAAAACTTACGCAACATAGTCTACTGTCATCATAGAGAGACACTTAAAAGAAGCAATTCGCAGGATTTGTAAAATTAGAGTAGCTTCCTTTTTTTATTGAATTGAGTTAACTGAATAGATCTGAACTTTGCCTGTACTGAGTGTATTAGCTGGAAGTCACTCATAAATAACTCAATCATCCAACCCTGAATTAGTGGCCTTGTAGAATGTATAATGAAAAGGAGCAGGAAACAAGGCAGGGGGCCAGGAATCCTCCCTCTTCCCTCATCTGCATGATTGTACCTGACTGATACCAATTGCCATGCTTTCAATACCTAGTTGCCTGTATCTCCAACGTGTATTGTAAGACAAAGCCAATGAGGTAAAATTCAACAGAAATACAAATCAACTGAAACTACAACAATTATTTTTTTTAACTAATTTAATTTAATTTTATTTTATTTTATTTACAGCATGGTAACAGGCCCTTCGGGCCCAACGAGTCTGCGCCGCCTGTTTTAAACCCAAATTAACCTACCCGTATGTCTTTGCAATGTGGGAGGAAACCGGAGCACCTGGAGGAAACCCACGCAGACACGGGAGAACGTACAAACTCCTTACAGACAGCGACAGGAATCGAACCCCGATCGCTGGCAGAGAAAGCCTTGCTATGTTTCAGAATTGTTTCTGATGCAACATAAAACAGATTTGCTCACAACAGTGATTTATAACCATGAAATATTTTTCACGTGCAATCGGTGCCTGTCAGAATTTAGAAAAAAAGAACAGTCATGTCTATAAATAACAATGTATTAAGATCGAATGCCGCAAAGAATTATTTAGTTGTGATACATGTGATAAGCTGAGATTTGTAGAACACTACTAATCAGGTACCCCAATCAGGGAACAGCATCTTTTCTTTTGACAAGGCACATTAAGCTTTTCAGACAACACTGAATTCAGTGATGTTAGATAATGACCCTGCTGTTGTCACTTTCACTTCCTCTGGTTCCACCTTTTGTTTCTATATTTCCCCCATTACCACCCACTTCATCGATTGATCTCATTTGATTTTTTTTTACCTTTACTTTATCATAGACCTTACTTTTTAGTTTTGCCTCCCACTCCCCCCAGACATAATCATATATTAAATCTGCATCTTAAAGCTTGTTTCATCCCTGCTATTTCCAGTCCTTATGAAAGAAGATTGACTTGAAAGCTTGACTTGAAATGTGAAGGAAGTGCTGGCAGTTCCCACTTGTACCAACTGGCACTTCTCCTCGGATGTGCCAGCAAGTTTGGGATAATGGCATGTCTCAACTGCCAGCTGCTGCACATCGGTGTTCCTTTGACTGTGCTGACATTAGCATGCAATGTCATGCAAGCCCAGCGTGGTAACGTGAAGTTGCAGAGGTTACCTATCACTTACTATCTGCACCAGCAGGAGTTCTTCTCCACTGATTTCGATGGAAAGGAATGGCTGCAAGTGACCAAAGTGATCTAATATTTGTAATGCTTTGTTTAATTGTTTTGTTCAATGTGATTATTCAAATTATTTGAAGTGTCTAACATTTTTAAAAATGTATATGTAGTAATACATATTGAATAACTTTTAATAATTTGTAAGTCTTTGAATGGCTTTCAGTGTCAGGTTCAGAAATATTCAAAACTTTTTCAGCTGTTTTTTGGACAGGGCTTATCCTTCCCCATCTCCCTCCACCCACCCATTGCAAATGCCTCCCCCCGCCCCACCCAATCCCACTCCCAGATGATGCCATTGACTTTGCAGAAGGCCTTACCACCTAAAAGTACCTGATCACCAAGCAGTGTGTCTATTTTCTTAAAATAGCTCCCACTACTTTTACTACACGACATAATTAAGAACGTAGGTCATTGGCTAGTGTGAGCAGATCATCATTGATAGTGAATTCTCGACCAATAACTCTGTTTCTTTTCTCTGCTTCACAGATGTTGTCTGACCTGCTGAGAACTTCCAGAATTTTGTATTTCTGATAGCACAATCAACATAAGCTTGATGCACTGGCTATTAATAAAACATTTCAATCTATCAGTTCTTCATAATTTCAGAGAAAGAAATGAAACACATGAATAAACTAATTCTGATCAAAGAGCAGAAATGCAGAACAGGTAATAAGTAGCTGGATTAGAAAGATAGGTGAGCATAACTCTCCAGCAGAACTTGTTACTGGTATCTATGATAATAAGATTCAGATGGGCTATGTTTACAATAATAAATCAGAATAATTGTGGTAGGTTTTACAAATTAGCACTTAAAGCAGAACTTTGTACAGTGGAAATGTGTATTGGAAACGTGAGGACAGAGATCAAAGTCTCCCATACATTTTTCCATTCATTAATTGTAACCATACCTCTAGGCCTGGAGCACTAAAATTCATAAAATCCAACTCTTACAGCATGCTCATTGGCCTTCTGCATACTTTGCAAATAATATAATGCAAATCTTTCAAAGTATGTACATAATCCTCGAAAAAGATACAAAATTTGATATTAAGGATCCAAAATTTATCTGTGCTGAATTCAAATACAGGCTTGAATATTAAAAGACCAGAGGGCAGGAATTGAATATCAGTGGAAAACATACACTTCAATTGAGATGGTGCAGGACACCACAAAAAATGTGTGCTTCCATTTCATGACTATGACTGTTGTGCCAAGCCAAAGACAGCCCTGCCACTCATTACACCAATGCTTACGCATGGGGTGCAAACTCATAAGTGGCTGGCACCAGCTGAAACTAGGTGGCACTGATTATAAACATTCCTACATCTGTTAAAGGTTGGGGTAGGCCCCAGCTTTAAAGCTGTTGAAAGCTTTAAGAAACTCGCTTTAATACATATTGAAGCAGGGCAGAGAGTGTGAACAATGATTTTCAGGCACAGCTCCTGACACTTTGGTCAACAAGGTACTGAGATGTTCTCTCCACCAAAGAGAGCTGGAAGCCCTCCAGCCATCCAGCCACTCCCCGCTGCTTAGGCATGGCATGGAAATGGCACCAAAAGCATTGTGACACACTCACTAACTCACCTCCCAAAATTCCTGCGGTAGAAGATAGTTCGTCATAGCTGCTGGCTGAATCAGACCGGCAGTGGTCAATACCATATCCTCAGCTCAGCAGTTGACAGGAGAGTGCTGGTCTTTACAGAAGTGGCCATCATTGTGTCTATAGCCAGCATTAGTTTGCCGAGGCCAAGAAGATAGAAATATATTGATACCTGATCAGGCTTGTCGTACCCTCTCCCTCATCCCACTAATTTTCTGATTTACAAACTTCATGTGGTTATAGAATCACCTTCTACTTTCCCCCTGCCAATGCCATCACCCATTCTTTGTGCATTATGATAGGCAAGAACTCCAAACAGCCCAGGGACAAACTGTTACAGAACAAGAAGCAAGAAAAAGACACTCCATCATTTGATCCTACTTTCACTCCCAATGGCTCTGTTATTGGTACTACATGTACTCTCAAGGAGAGCTTAGAAAAGAAATAAAGACTTGTTTTACTGTGGTCCCTTTCTCATTCCATCATGTCGCAAAGTACCTTCCAGCCAGTGAAGCATGCCTGAGCTGTAATCATTGTAACAATGTGGGAAGCATGGCAGACAAATTGTGATGGCAAGCCCACAAAATGTGAACATGAAAATGGCCAGACAAAGTGCTTTACAGAACTTGATTGAAGGACAAATGTAGGCCAGGACACTGGGGAAGTTGACCTACTCTTTTAAAGCAGTTGTCATAGGACCATTGCATCCACCTGAGGTCGCATTTGACTTCTGCTCCAGAGGACTCAGTTAACAACTCTGATAGGCAACAATAAATGACGGCTGACGGGAAGGCACGACTGAACACTTGTAGCCTGCCTGAAAGGACAGAGGTGGCGGCTAACTCCATTCTATCAACTGTGGATCCAACGATCACAGTTTCTGATGAGCGTGGGTTCTCCTTCCATTATAACGTAGGCAGAGCCACCCAGCATCCGGGTGCTGCAGCGGGAGCTCAGACATCTGCCAGATAAGCTCAGCTTGCTCTCTTGCAAACACAGACTCGAGGCTCAGGATGCCAGTGTTCAGCAGAGCTTTGAAGGTGTCACCACATTCAAGCAATGCACCCCCCATTGGATTACTAGAATTCCCGAGTCACTGGCCAAGAAAATGACAGTTATTCAGTGCAGCACAAGTCAGCTGTCCTCTACAGCATGACAATGTTCATAATCTTACCCTTACCATTGTGCTGACATCCCGTATCTTGCCAATCAGCAAGTTAGCCACTCAAGATGAGAGAGCATAGTCCCAAACTAAGCCATTTAAACAGAGTTCCTCAAGCCCATCCTTCAAGGTCATCTGCAGCTTTCTCTGTAGGCAGAACTTTCTGAAAGCTTAACATAAGAGACAGGAGCAGAAGTGGGTCAATCTGCTCAGAGCCTGGTTCACTATTCAATAAGATCATGGTTGATCCAGTGATACAGTCGTAGTTCCAAACAAAGCCATTTTCCTGCTTCCAACACCACTTTCCTGGTCTCTCCTTATATCCATTGATTCCCATTACTTTACAAGTCTGAAATAAATATTTACTTTTTTTTTAAAAAAGCTTGCCTGCAGCCATTGGGGAACACAACTTAGAAGCAATAGGGAAGGAAAAAGCACATGGGAGACAGATTCTAAAAGTATGTGGAGGGGTAATTATTTGGGGTTTAAATGGTATTGTCTTGATTTGATGCATAAAAATGGTTTGGAATGTTGATTTGGTTTGACCTAGTCCTCAAGAATTCTGATCAAATGGATACAGTGTTGATCAGCTCATAAGGGAAGGATAGATTGGCATTGTGAGGAAATAGCAGATATTGTTTTCCTATATATTTATTCACTCATAGGATAAGGTCAGCATTTATCACCCATCCCTAGTTGTCCTTGAGAATGCTTTCTTGAACTGCCGAAGTCCTTCTGAGGCCCAGACTCCCATAATATTTTCAGGGAGGTAGTTTGGGATTTTGACCCAGCCATGAGGGAGAATTGTCCAAGGTAAACGTTCTGCAGTTGAGAGCATGTAGTTGCTGTCCTTGCAAGTAGCAGTGGTTATGGGTTTAGGTGATGCTATCTAAAAAGGCTTGGTGAGCAACTCTGGTGTATGTTGTAGATAGTACACACCTCAGCCACAGTTTACCAATGTTAGATGGAGTGAATGTTCAAGATAGTAGATGGGAGTGTCAATAAATCAGGCTGCTATGTCCCGGATGATACCTAGCTTGATCAATGTTACCAGAGCTGCAGTCAACCACACAATTTCTTGTAACTCAATGGTTACAAGAACTTGTGTGGTTGACTGCAAAGAGCTAGACGGTATTAAATTCAACTCATGACTTGTGCCTTGTAGATGGTGGAAAGCACAGACAGGAACAAGTTGTTAGTTACACATTACAAACTACAGAGCCTTTGATGTGTTCTTGCAGGCATGGTAATTATATGGCTGCCGGGTAAGTTTCTGATCATTGGGGAATGCAGAATGTTGATGGTGAACCATTAGGCTGTTACTTGTCAAAGGGAAGTGGGCAGATTCTTTCCCGCAGATTGTCATTGTCTATCAAATGTTACTTATACTATTTGACAATCTAAGCCTGAGTGTTGTCCAGTCCTTGCTGCAAGTGAGCATGGACTGCATCATTCTAGAATCCTATTGTTGCTGCTCAGCTTTATCCCTTGAAGCAATAAGGATGATTATCTGAGCCATTGACAGCATATACAGAGAGGGCATCCCTATTATCTTCTACTTTGATCCTCCTCCTCCTCTGCTGTGTAGTCATTATCATCACATGTTTTGTCTTTGGGTCTCTATCTCATAATTATTCCACAGGTTCAAATGAAGAAGCATTGATCTGAAGCATTGGCCTTTTTTCTCTCTCCACAGATGCAACTTGGCCTTCTGAGTATTTATGTCATTTTCTGTTTTTTTTTCTGGGCAAAATCAGCACCAACCACTCATGGCGTTGAAGAAACACACAGCCAGAGCCCAAATTTTCAGTCCAATTTTCATTAGACCGTTGTCAAGGATTTATATGTCTTTAATAATCAGGCCAAGATGCATAGATGCACCAAGTCATTATTTTACCAAGATTCAAATGTATAATTGCTCTCTCTCAGATCCAAGGGAATATCAATGCTCACCAATAAACCAACAGACATTGTAAAAAAACAAGTATTTAAGGTAACATCACTTTGTAGCAAAAAACAAACTGCTGGAAAAACTCAGCAGGTCAGGCATCACCTGGAGGGGCAAAGGGATAGTCAATGTTTTGGGTCAAAACCCTGCATCAGAACTGAAAATGTAAAGGAGACATAGCCAGTATAAAGTGGTGTGGGGAGGGGTGAAAAGGAGCTGGCAAGTGCTAGATGGATCCAGGTGAGAAGGGGTGATGGGCAGATGAAGCCAGGTAGGAGAGGGAGGGGTAGAGATAGCAACCGAGGCTGGGAGGTGATTGGTGGAGACAATAAAGGGCTGCAGATGATGGAATCTGATACTAACATCACTTTGTCTTCTCTTAGTCACAACAATTCAATAAAAGCTGTCTTAATGTGACATAAAATGTGAGTTCTGCCACAAATGGAGAATTATATCTACTTCTAGTGCCACATTTTAGGGAAGATCCTAACAGGGGCTGCAGAGGAAATTTACTAAGATCTGTGGAAAAAGGTACTTAAGTAGGTTAAATGGAGCAGCTGGGATTTTTTTTTCTGAATAGGGAACGTTGCAAGGGGAGAGAGATATTTAACGTCATTAAGTGTACAGATGAATGGATGAAGAGAAACTGTTCCTATTGATGGAAGGGTCACAAACTAAGGGACATGGATGAAAGTGTGTGACGAAAGAACCCAAAGTGACAGGAAGAAAATCTTTTTTTACTCAGTGAGTGGCTGGGGTCTGGAACGCAGGGATAGTGGTGGAGGCAGTTGTGGTTCAAAAGGGATCTGGATAAATATCTGAAAGGAAAGAATGTGTAGGGCTTAGGGAGAGCATGGAATGAATTGGACTCATTGGATTGTTCCTACATACAGCCGGTATTGGTTCACTGGCTAAATGAATCTCCTGCTGCGCCATAACCATACTGTGATTCTGTGCTTCTATCATATCTAACAAAAAATGTTTTAATGTAACAGAAATGTATTTGGATCTGAATTGAGACACTTAAAGATAAAACATGTGTTTGAAAATTCAAAGGTATTAGGCAAGAAACTAGCATCATGATTAACCTATAATGGAAGTAACCATCTTCATTACCACTCACTTCAATGGTTTCCATGCCAGACAGGCAATGTACAAACCATCTTATGCCCAAATGACATTGAAAACCTACTCCATAGACTGGGCAACAATAGGTGATTGTTTTATATTCATAATTCATCCCTTACTTCAATTCTCCTCTCTCTTTTTCTCAGTTGATGGTGAGAGAAGACTGGTTGATTATCTATTTCAGCAGCTTTACTCATACTTTATATGATTGTCTGTGACTAACCAGTGATTTTCGTGTCAAAATTCTCAATGGGCCTGCACTACATTTTTTGTGTACTATTGTTAGACCTTTGGAGTAGAGTCTCTGCAAATGTAGGGCACAGAAGAAAATAGTAGAAGCAAGTGAATTTTGCCAGTGGGAAATACCTCTCTGAAGCTTGATGAACCCTATACCCAGCAATGCAAATGGCCAAGACATTGTTCCCAATAACAGTCTATATGATTGTGCTAGATATTAGAACAACTCAGGCCCATACTCCTGATTCTTTGCCTGGTTTTGCTCCTGATTCTTGCCTGTGTACAACAGATATCTAGAGTTGCAGAAGCCCTTTAAAAATTAAAAAGGCTGACCAGGGTGAGTGCAGTAAATCATGTGGGGATCAATACACTTTTCACTGGGTCTAACAGAGGCCAGATGCTTTTCCTTGCCCGCCAGAAGGAAGCTCATTAAACAGCTGCAGTCTGTAGACTCCTATAGCTCTGGTGATCTCCTGCCCCTCCCTTCCCAGCAGCATTCCTGGCACACACAGAAATCCTGCCAGCGTCTTGCCACAAATATTTTAGCAAGATTGAGAAATCTTTTGCCAATTGCCTTCATTTCATGTCCCATGGTTCTTGACTCAGACAATTGCTCAGGGTTATTGGATCAACTGTCGGGGCAACTCTTAGCAGAGCAAGGTGGTAACTTGGCAGAGCTGCTGTCCAAAAGCCTAGTTCAGGGGGCCAACTCTATAGTTTTGACTCTGTGATCAACTCCCCTGTTAATGCTGTTTGACAAACTCCTCCCCAACCCCCCAACCCAAGTCATACTGACTGGTAAGATTTGCTGCTGATTGAGCTGTAGCTGCTGGCAACTTGTGACGAAAGCATGGGTTCAATCCTATCTGTTGGCTCCAGAGGAAATGTGGGACTCAATCAGATGGGCAATCCTGCAAAGGGCTGTGATCCCAGCCAGGAAGAAGACACATTGGGAGCCAAGATCTGATGGAGTGGAACTTCTGGAGTGGGGAAGCATTTCCTTCTCCACAAGGTGTCCATATCTATCTACCACCCACAGATTCCCTGAGACTTGGCAAACACCAATAGCCATGATTAAACAGAGGTTACAAACCTCATTAAAATATTTTATTGGCCAACCCACCACCTGGCAATAAAATGACACCTAATCCACTTGCCCCGCCTCCGTGATACTGAGAAAAGGGCAGGTTGGAGGTGATATATGGTTAGGTTTGTAAGCTTTAACATTAGACCCATTTGCTTCAAGTGCAAGTTTCCGCCCTCGAGTTTGTCTCAGTTTGTCTTGATTGTCTTTAGTTTAGTAAGACATGACTTGGTTTTTCTCCTTTTGGAAGGATTACTTGTATTTGTGAACCTTCCTCAGTAATTTTCTGTGTTAGCAACCATCTACAGTAGACTTCAATTACATGAAACACAAGAAGGAGAGCACTTCATGGGAGGACAGACCCTACCCAAATCCATGTAATTAAACAGACTCTCTTCACTCAAAATTACTGTTCTTCATATTAGCAGTATTAATTAAGCAGTGTTATTCCAGAAGAAAATGTTGCTGTTGGTGAACGTTATACTCCTAAGATAAAGCATATCAGCAGAAGGAATTAGAACTTCCCCATTTTTGGAAACCAGTATCACCATCCAATATTCCATAATCATGTATAAAAGGATTAGATACAGAGTAAATCTCCCTCCATTCTGCCTAATAATGGGCCTCAACTCCAATCTCAGAAGAGCATGCCCAGCTGGATCTATTTCCCACACCTGCGATCTTGTGGCCTCTCTTGAGTGAAGCAGCCAAATGATGCCAAATTAGAGCCTGTGTCATTGGGAACTAGACTCGGGCTGTCTGAGCTCATTTCACTTAAAGCTCTTGCAAGGAGCAGCTGGAGGAGATTTTCATCCCATCAGGAATTATATGCAGATCCCATAGGTCAAAGGCTGGCATCTACCTCTCTATAACACCCAGAGCCTCCCACCCACCCTATGATTTATTGGTTGTTGTTTTAAATCCAAGGTTTCAGGAGCTGGGACCCACTAATACACATGCAGCCTGTTAATAATTTAAGTAGATGTAGACACCACAATTTGTTTGAGCTGTTATGCACTTGTACTTATTTTAACATTTTATACCAAGGAAACATCTGGACCTCATTTTCTCTGTCATCCTATCAAATGCGACACATAGCTCTAATCTAACCAATCTCTGGATTGTTGGCTGGATTTCACAAAATCCCATTATAATAACGTTACTTTGTACTTTAAAATCTAAGGAAATCTAACTTTCTGTTTGATTTGGAATGGAACCTTGGTGCTATTTATACAAAGCTCTTAAATAAACATCTGTGAAAATTATTTCAACAAAGGTGGCACCGAGTATTTGTGCATTATTGTCGAGGGCTACAGAAATTAGTTTGTGCCTGCAGGTCTCATTTCATGGTTTTCTGACCTCTGTCAGGTTTGCTGCATCACGTTGATATAATATAGGTTTTTGTGCTCAGGTCTTCACTTGGTCAATACCTGATTTCAGCCAGATTGCCCAAAGGAAACATTTCATTGAAAAAAATTCAGGGGGAAACCAATCTAATCACATATTACCTATTTCTTAGTTTATACATGATCAAGGGGAAAACTGGACAGCTGGAATTTCTGGAGTGCCCATATCTCTAATCTCTATCAATAATCAGTGCTGTGTTGAAGAAGACATAATAAGTGGCAAAGCTACATGCAAATTCTATTAACACAATAAGCATACACTTATACACTTAGTTGTGTTGATAGCTCTTTATTATAGTAAAACAAGCTTATAGAACTTTATTTTATCCTAATTGATCACTAATGGTATGTTAGAGAGTCATAGAGTTGTACAGCACAGAAATGGGTCCTTCCACCCACCATGTCTCTTAAAGATAATGATTGTATCTGACTCCAGCATCCCTTCTGGAAGTGCATTTCAGATAGCAACCATTCTCTGTATAAACAAACTTTCCTCTTAGATCCCCTGTAAAACTCCTTCCTCTCACCTTAAACCTACGAACTCTTGTCTTTGATACGCCTACCAAAGGAAAAAGATTCTGACTATCTACCCTGTCTATGCCTCACATAGTTTTGTCTACCTCTATCAAGTCACCCCTCAGCTTCCTTTGCTCCATGGAAAACAAGCCCAGCATTTCCATCTGCTGACGTTCTGCCCAACTTTCCGTCAGATCTATATCCTGCCTTAGATAACCTTCCTCACTATCTACACCACCAACAACTTTTGTGTCATCCGCAAACTTACTAACCACACCTCCTGCATTCACATCCAAGTTGCTAATACGTATCACAAATGACAAAGGTCCCACTATCAATTCCTGCAGTACACCAGTGGTCACAGAGTTCCAACCAGAAAAGCATCCTTCCACCACCAGCTTCTGCCTCAATTCTGAATCCAATTAGCCAGCTCACCTTGAATCCCATTTACCTTGACCTTCTAGACCAGCCTACCATGCAGGCCTTATTAAAGTCCATACAGGCAATGTCTACCACCTAGCCTTCATCAATCTCTTTGGTTATCTCCTCAAAAAACTTAATCAAATTAGTGAGACAGGATTTCCCTCACACAAAGCCATGCTGACTATCTCTAATCAGTCCCTGTCTTTCCAAAAGTACATCACATAAATCCCATCCCTTAGAGTTTTCTCTGACATTGGGCTCACTAACCTGTAGTTACTAGCTTATCTCTCTGCCCTTTATTTAAAAAGGACAACAACATTAGCTGTCCTCCAGTCTTCTGGTACCTCACCTGTGGGTAACAAAGATGCAAAAATTATTTAACAAAGATAGCCCCAGCTATCTCTTCCCTTGGTTCACATAGTATACTGAGATCGATCTCACCCAGTCCTCAGAACTGATCCATTCTCATGTATTCCAAGGTATCTTAAAGTTAAACCTTCTTAATACTGACCTGCTCCAGATTATCAACACACCCCTCCCTGAACTCAATATCTTCCATGTCCTTTTCCTTGATGAATACAAATGAGAAGTATTCATTTATGCCCTCGCCCACATGCCCTGGTTCCACACATAGATTACCCCTTAAACTATTAAGGGTACCCACACTTTCTGTTTTGGCTACCCTCTTTCTCCTAATGTACTTATAGAATGTGTTGGGATTCCTCTTAATCTTACCTGCCAAGGATATTGGGTAGCTCATTCATAATTCAACTTCTCATCAAGATACAAATTTCCTTCAGCTTTTAACTTCACCAAAGGCAAAATAAAAATAACAGTTGCATTAAAATGAGTGAAGCTGATAATTATCTCACCCCACTCTAGGTCTCTCACCAGGTGACTCTAATTCTAACTGTTGGTCTCTGCAGAGCTTGCACTCTATCCCAAAGCTCTTTTGTGATCATTATTGAGAAACACTCATAATCCCTTCTCAGTGTCACTTTGTTCTCTGCCTCTCAGATGACCCACACAATGGCAAAGTACCGTCTAAGACTATTGCCAAGTAATTGGACTGTCATCATTAAATTCATAATTCTGGTCAGCATACTCTGTGGACAAATGTTAGATTAGTCCCACTTTCTGCCAGGACCCCTGTCTGCCCACATCTAAAAAAGGTACTTGAGTCAGAGTGAGACAGAGAGTTCCCACTGAAAGGAAGGAGAGGAATGTCCATGTTGGAGGAAGTCTGAAACTGGGGTGTTAGGATGAGCAAACTCCGATTCTCCTGAATCAAGCAGGAACATAAACGTCTTACCATAGGGTCATAAGAAGAAATAACAATAGTCCTTGCAAATATTCAAAAGTATTTTCAGTAAAGCATTTTATAAATGTTATAGTCTTCAGGGAATTTAAGTTCTCAAAGTAGTTGGGTTCATTTTAAAACACTGAACCCAGTGTGCCAGCAGCTGTAAGTGAGGAACGCTGACATAAAACTAGTTAAAGTACCTTTTAATGCTGTTAACTACAGTAGGCGGAGGCTGGAGGGCAGTCGTTTTTAATAAGCTCCATTTGAAAACCTAGCTTGGTGTGTTTGTCACGACAGTTGTCTTCCTGGTTGAGTTTGTATTGCTAACAGATGGGAATCTGGCAGCATTTGTTTTAATTTATGCAGATGTGCTATAAAATGAGCAACTGCAGAAAGTGATTATAATGTTTGTCTGACATGACCTTCTCACCATTGTGACAGTAAGTGTAACAAGGTTATAACTGGTCATTTTCTTCAGAAGTTCATTCTTATGTACAAAATTTTAAAAAAACATTTTGCTTCCTCTTCCTTTTACCTTTATCTGCACCTCAGGTTAAAGTTGAAAATTTTTGCCTGACAGGAAATAAATAGTCAAAGTCAATGCTCAACCTAAACCGGCAGAGATTGCAATGTCAGACAAAAGTGGAGCATGACCTGTTTACGTCAGGTCTCCAGACCCTGTGAGGAATACTGGGAATTATTGGTGAACTGGAGTTAGGTGGTTCTTCAATCTGTTCCACTTTCAGATCAGAATCATACAAGAAGCAGATCAGATGAGATGACACCAGCTTGGAACGGAGTTGATGACATAATATTGCTCTGTTTCTATTGAGAAATTTTAGTCCAGTTTTTTTTTCTGTTTTTTGTTTCTTTTGAATTTTTTTTCTTTAGCTTAGTTTGGTTTGATATATTGTTTATAATTTTTCTTATTGTTTTGGGTTTTTTTTCTTTTTTTATATTTTATAATAAATCTTTTTCTTTTATATTATATTCATTCAATAACAGATCATTGGATCTACAGTTTTTTTATACTCTATTGTTCTTTATGATTATCTATGTCATGATTGTTCTCTTGATCTCTTTGTATTACACGTATAAACATTAATATATTAATCTGTACTAATTTGAAAACTAATAAAAAGATTGAAAAAGAAAAGAAGGAGATGACACCAGCCTAACAATTTCCTGTTAGCTCCACCTTCGCTAGTCCAAAAAGAATTCAAACACTTTAAAGCAGGTCAGCAGTGGGACCTACTAGATTGCTAAAGGCAGGATCCATCACAAGGAAAGCAGCCTTAATGAGAAAGAGGACATTTTTCACAAATGATTCTGCCTTGGCTGGATTTGCTGTCATCAGCTTCCTGCAGCTGGACAAAGCCACAGTTTCCATTGCCTATCCCTTCCCATGGGCACCCTATTTTTGCATGGATACAGCTACTGTGTGTAAATTTTTCAGTAGGGTTAGTCACAAAATGTTGCATATCATCATGGATGCACAGTATTTTGGGCATCAATAAACTTTAATTTCTATTTTTCCAAATAATATCAAATAATATAACAATTGCCCATTTTATGTTGCATTCCACACCTTTTTAGCAAAGTTGCATCAATGAATGTTTTTGAAAAGGATGAAAAATTGGGTCATCTTCTTCACACCACTGAGTTCTTACCCAGGACTAAGGAGGAAATTTTATCCCAGTGAGCCAACCCTCTGGGTGATGTAATCAGGAGTAGCACCAAGCACAGGCAAGCCAACAAGAGCAGAGAAAGCCAGCTGGAGTTTAATGCTGACTCTGGAAATGTCCATAGCTACCCATTGATCCAGTTGCTGAAATTCTAGCTTAATAGCCCTGAGAAGATGGGAAAGGAATAAATCTGACCATGTAGAATAAACGTACTTCAAACATTTCCAGGGCTATAAGGTAAATGCAAGGAAGTAGAACTACTTGAATATACCTTTCAAAGAGTTGGTGGAGGTACATTTGGTGGATAGGTTTCCTTCTATAACACAAGGAGAAATAAGATCAGAGCAGTAGGTCGGCAAGTGGAGGGATTGAAAGGAAGATAGAGGTTATGTCAAGTAAGGTTGAAGGGAAGGGCAGGCAACGTCAAGTTAATGAACATGGTGGGACTGATGGGCTGAAGTCCAATTAGTTTAATGCAAGGACTATTACGGGTAAGGCAGATGAATTTAGGACCTGGATTAGTTCATGGAATTATATTGTTGTAGCTATTACAGAGACTCATTTGAAAGAAGGGCAGGACTGGCAGCTCAAAGTTTCAGCATTCAGATGTTTCAATGAGTACTTCACATCAACATTCACCGTGGTGAAGAACATGGAGGATAGCGAGATCAGGAGGAGATATGCTGATACTCTAGCCATCTTGATATTAAGAACGAGGAGGTGTTGGCTCTCTTGAAGAGCATTAAGGTGAATAAGTTCTCAGGGACCTATCCCAGGTTGTTGAGAGAGGCAAATGAGGAGATTGTTGGGCCTTTGACAGAGATCTTTGCATCCTCTTTAGCCACAGGTGAGGCCCCAGGGGACTGAGAATAGTCAATGTTGTTCCTCTTTTTAAGAAGAACAATAGAGACAAACCAGGAAATGACAGGCTGGTCAGCCTTACATCAGTGGTAGGGAAATTATTGGAGAAGATCCTTAGGGGTAGGATGTACTAATATCTGGAAAAGCACAGACTTATAAGGCATAATCAGCCTGCCATTGTGCAAGAGAGATTATTTCTTATAAACTTGTTTTTTTTTGAGGAGGTGACAAAGATGAATGTTCAGTGTAGGGTAGTGGATGTTGTACACATGGACTTTATAAAGTTTTCAACAAGGTGCCTCATGGTAGGCTGATCCAGAAGATTAAGGCACACAGATCCATGGAGACTTGGTAGATTGGATTCAAAATTAGCTTGGCCAGGGAAGTCAGAGGGTAGTGGTGGAGAGGGATGATTCTGACTCAAAGTCTGTGACCAGTGATGTTCCACAAGGATCAGTGCTGGGATCTCTAATGTTTGTGATATATATAAATGATTTGAATAAAAATGTAGGTGAGCTATTAGCAAGTTTGCAGTTGAAAGAAAAATCGTCAGAGCTGTGGATAATGTGGAATGTTGTCAAAGGATTCAGCGGAGTATAGACCAGTTGGAAATGTGGGCAGAGAAATGGTAGATGGAGCTTAATCCAGACAAGTGAGGGGTTGCACTTTGGGAGGTCAAATGCAAGAGGAAAGTTTACAGTAAATGGCAGGACCCTTAGTACCATTGATGTACAGAAGGACCTTGAGCGGTAATTCCATAGATACATGAAAGTGGCAACACGAGGAGACAGAGTTGTAAAGTAAGCATACAGCATACTTGCCTTCATGGTTCAGGGTGCTGAGTATAAAAGTTGGGAAGTCATGTTGCATCTGTATAAAACTTTGCTTAGGCCTCAAATGGGGTATTGTGGCCATTTCTGGTCCTGCAAGTGGAAGTTTGGGAGAGGATGTTGCCTGTAAGGAGAGGTTGGACAACTTTGGATTGTTTTCTCTGGAGCATCAGAGGCTGAGGGGCGACCTGATAAGAGTATATAAAATTATAAAAGCACAGACAGGGTAGATAGTCAGAGTCTGTTTCCTGGAAATGTCAAATGCTAGAGGGCATAGCTTTAAGTTTAGGGGGGATGTTTAAAGGAGATTTACGAGGCAAGATTTTTAGACAGAGAGTGGTAGGTGCCTGGAATGCGCTGCCAGGGAAGTGGTGAATACAGACACAACAGCAACATTTCAGAGGCATTTAGATGAGCTCATGAACAGGCAGAGAATGGAGGGATAGAGACCATATGTAGGCAGATGGGATTAGTTTCAATTGGCATTATAGTCGGCACAGACAGTGTGGCAGAAGGGCCTGTTCCTGTGCTGTACTGTTTGATTTCTGTGTTCTAAGACCAGACAGAAGTATAAAAGTGGGCCGAGGTGCCAAGAAGAGTTCCTGCTCTTCTTTGAAAATAACCATTGGACCCACCTAAACACCTAGAGACAGAAAGACTTGATAAACATCTCATCCAAAAGATGGTGCCTCCAGCAAAGCACTAACCCTTTGGTACAGCGCTGATAAATCACTGCAGATTATGTATTCAAGTCCTGAACCAAGCTTCTATTTCAGGCAAAAGAAAATTGCTCAGAGCTGAACTGGCACACAAGATGAAATAGAAATCATGTAACAACAGCTTTTAAATGCCTTTAATCTAGAAGAACATCCCAAGGCACTTCCAAGATATAAGAAAAATAAATACTGAGCCAACCTATTAGAGATTAGAGGCTTGACAAGAGCTTTATTCAAATAGGTTGTTTTTAAGGAGGGTCTTATGGAAAGGGAGATGAAGAGAAGTTCAGACAAAAGGTTTGAGAGAATGGAACTTGGAAGCTGGAGCAGAGACACCAATGGTAAGGTGAAGGGAGAGAGAGGTTTGTGAGTGGGTGTAGTAAATGGAATGGATCTGAACAGGGCTGAAATGGATGGTGTAGGGAGAGATCACTGAAGAATTTGAACATAGGGCTAGGAAATTAAGGGGGTTTGGTGTGCCCTGGTAGTCAGTAAGGACACGTGAAGTGAGCAAACAATGTGTGAAACACATCGCAGTTTTTTGTCTAGGCTACTTCAACATCATTATCCAAATCTGCAATCTCCACCACAAAGATGGGAACCCCTCCACCTGCAGCTTCCCTTTCAAGTCACATACTATCCTAACTTGGAATATGTTGCCAGCCCCTCAGCATCACTGTGCCTAATCCCATATTTCCCAACCCAACAGCACAGCACCTTCAGCAGAAGGAGGGCAGTAGTTCAGGATAGCAACTCATGAGCCCTACCACTTTCTCAAGGGTAATTAGAATTGGGAAATAAGTGGTGGCCTTACCAGTGATGGCCAGATCCAATAAATGAATCAATGGACTAGATTCCAACCATCAGATGGGCAATAGTGCTAACAGCAAGCCCATTTACATTGAGGGGAGCATGGTTCTTTGAGCACCCCTGTGGCAAGCATTGCATCTGGACCTTGACAATACTGAATAGATCAGTGGACAGTAAGAAGTTGCTGGCAGAGAACATCTATCAGCCGATAACCAGGGCCCAATATGACAACAGCCCAGATAATTTTGGTTCAACCCAATGGAGATATTTTGTCTGTACTGGCCCTACTTTATCTGCCACCATAAGAATTTTTAAAAACTATCTCTGGTCTCCTCTTTGGATGGACTGTCTAAAAGTGACTGTCTTATTTGTGGCATTGGACTGCAATTTGAATATTGAAAGGTGTTACTGTCTGAAAAAAGGTGTGGCATTCAGTGCCTAACAGTTGGTCTCCTTGCAGGTAGCATTAGGCAGAGTTTCATCATTAATGGAATAATAAGCTATTTTCAAGCCCAGATTAACAATCCAGTGATGTAAATTCAAATCCCATCACAGCTACCATGAAAAATTAAATTGTTAATTAATTTATCCAGAATTTAAAAGAAAAGCCTCAATAATGTGATGATAAAGTGTGCGACACTTAAAGGGGCATAAAGCTCTCAAAAATTTCCCTCCTGAATTTATGTAGGGAAACTGCTAATCACTATATTAATAACTCATATTGATGAGTGACTTTAGTAAGCATACCTGAGTCAAATAAGCACAGCTGAGTTATTCTTAAACAAAGAAAATACATCTTTTATCTGACTGGCCCTATCAGGGAGTTATTTTTTTGTTTAGGCCTTTTAAAAATGCAACAAAATTGGCCTCAGTAAAAAAAAAGTGTAATATTAGGGAAATTAATGGGACTGAAAAGCAATGAAATCCTAAGACCTAGTGACCTTCATACCAACATCTCGAGAAAGCTGGCAATAGTGATAGATGATGCATTAATTGTAATCTTCCAAAATTCCATAGATTCTAGAACCGTTCCCATAGATTGGAAGGTAGCAAATCTAACCCCACTGTTTCTAAAAGGACAACAGAAAACTGTCACCAAAGGGAGCGAAAATACTAGTATCTATTTTAAGTATGTGACAACAGGCACTTAATAACAATAGAAATGGGCAGAGTCAGCATAGATCTAGGAAAGAGAAATCATGTCTGACAAACCTCTTGGAAATTTTTGTAACTGTAACTCAGAATACAGGTAAGGGCAAACCAGTCGGTGTGCATATTTGGACTTTCAGGCTGTCAATAAGGTGCTACACAAAAGGTTATTAAATTAGAGGACATGGTTTGGTGAACAATATACAGTAACTGGCTGGGAATTGAGAAAATCTAAGAATAATAGATAGAAAATCTCAACATAAAAGGTCAAGCCATTCAGGACAGAAATGATAAGAAATTTCTTTACCCAGAGATTAGTGAATCTTTGGAATTCTTTACCAGAGGTATGTGGCAACTGGGTTGTCGATTATACTCGTCAAAGCTGGGTAATGTTCTAGTTATTAAGGGAATCAAGGGATATGGTGTTAGTGCAAGAAAGTAACACTGAGGTAAAAGATCAGCAATGATCTTATTTGATGGGAGAGCTGACATGAAGTATACTCCTGCTCTGTTTCTTATGCAACAGACTATTATTTGCCATTTCTTTATCATCTTCACTTCTTTAATTTATAGGAAATAGGGTGGTGCAGGCAGTATTTTAAATTTTGTATGACATAACACAAGAACTTGTTTCAACATTTTGACTGTTTTTCAAAATAAACATGCCTTTCTGGGTGAATTTATTTGTTCATAAAGATGTGTGAGAGAGTGGATGGAGCTCAGCTTCACACTTGTTCAGCCACTGTTTGCAGCAAACATTGACAAGTCATAGGATGGTCAAGGCCCTTGTCTACCCCAATGTACCTCCACACTTAAATGTCTACTCAAATACTCTGCAGCATTATAAATGTTTCCAATCCCATTCCAATTATCCTTGTGAAGTTTCTCTAGGATGCTGACAATTTCATGCAGATTTATGCTAAATTATGTGTTTTCATACTGTACACTGCTTCCAAAAGGAAACAGACTTAAGCTGCCCAAAATCACCTCATATACAGCCAGACACATACATCCATCATAGAAAAAGGTTAGTATGACAGTGCATTCAAGCCTCAAGGAGAGGAAGGTTTACTGACACACCTAGCCATCCAATCCTAAGATTAAATTCTTTGTGCAAGTCTCTAGAGTGGTTCAAGGAGGAACAGAAACATTTGTTTAATTAAATTGTGGGAAGAGAACATGACCAAAGACATCTTTAATACCCTTTTTAAATCTAAACAATTCTTCAAACCAAAGAAGATGTCTTGAAGCAGAGCACTGCTAAAATTCACAGACATTATACATACTATTCTTCAATAAACAAAGCCACTATAACTCTAGCCATGCCTTGCCATATGCATTCAAGTCCTTACCATTAATACTTTTTCACCTGTGTGAAAACTCTGAATATTCCTTATTCAAAGTATTTGCTCATCATGTTAAGAAAAGTAAAACAAATAATATTATTTAGAAAAATAAACCCTGGACTACATTACAAAGAAGGGAATAACATAAGCCATGTTGAGGTTCATGAAGTAATTCAATCTCTGAATTATGTTGACATTGATAAACTGCTTCAGCTTCCCTTTCATGGTTTGTAATATTAACAGAGCTGCTCAGTGCCAACCATCTATTCTCATTTACTTATTGTTCACTTTCCTCTAGTTATTTAATACCTTAAGGTCAAAATGGCAATTTTGTAAAGGCGATTCTTTTATATTTTTCAAATGTCAAATAACAGACAAAATAAAAGTTCCCTAAGAAAAGCTTTTCTAGTGCTAATTTTCCATAAATATTTTGCTATCCTGACACACAGAATTGAGTGCATATGTTGGGCCAATATAATCTGGATTTGCCCTTCTAACCCCACCCAGTCTCATCACCATAGCCCCTGCCTGCCTACTAGAGGAGCTCATTCTACACTCCAGATAGGCATATAGCAAGACTTAGCAAGGACTTAGAGGTGAGTAAGTTTCAGGTAGGATACTAGTGTGATCCAACCCCTTGAACGCACTGACAGCTTTAAACAAGAGGTAAGGCTGGGGACAAAATGTTGTCCCCTTACAAAGCTGAGAGGCATTTGTAACAATCTTTAAATGTTTTGACATCCAGAGACATTGAAATACTATTAAAATTGCTGTAAATAATTTTAAAAGGTAATTTTTTTATAGAATAAGGGGAAAATACATTGAAATACTAAGAAATGACAAAAAAAAGAAACAAAATAATTAAAAAGTACACAACTTACCTTTATCTTATTAATTTTCATGTTGGGAATTTTAATTCAAATAAATAGGCATTCCAATTCTACAGCAGTTCCAATTCCACACCAGGTTGAAGGTGGATTCCCCAGTGTAATGCTGGAAAATCCCAACATGTTTGAACTCCACCACTGGATTCCATGGGGGACGGCACTGGCAGCTCCTCCTGTACTCATAGCATGCCTGCATATGCCCTGGACATACTTAACTGGGAACGCCAAATGCCAGCAGAACAGACCGCCACAGCAACGTGTCTTGGCCTATGAAATATGATATACATTCACTTTTCAAACAATAGAGGCTGATTATTCCAAGAGCTGTGTAATAAGCAGAGCTTTTGATGGTATGTAAGAATACTCATACGATTCTTATGCTCTATATTCCCAGCTAATTCACCTCATTGTAACATCTGTCCAACATTCCTCTTTTAACTAGGAACTGCACATGATGAACTCTGATATTAACTAAATGACATCAATGTTACAGAATCTATTGATTTGTGAAAAGAAAGGTTACATTAATTTCAAACCTGTGTATAATCCTTGAACACTTTGTAATCCTTAAATACTTCAATAAACAGTTAACACAAGTAATAATATTTGGACTTTTCAAGTATTCACAAGGCACATAATTACTATAAATATCAAAAAGTCCAATAATTCAGCAGTGATGGAAATGTCTAACTAGCGGAACAGTATATTTAATACCCAAACTCTGGTAAACCCTGCAATGGCGCAATCACTTAGGTGACAAAGAGCACCAACCATGCAAAGGAATAGTAGCAGAAGCTGTTACATCTTAAAGGATTTGACAGGAGATCCAGAAAATCCAGAAAAGGGGTACATGATTTAAGCAAGCACACAGAAGGAAGCAAGTAAATATTGTTACTATCAGCAGTCGAAGTATAAGATGTCTAAGAAAAGTAGATTTCATGAAAGATAAGATTAAAACTATTATATGGACCTTAAATGTTAGCAAGAATATCGAAAAGAAGATATGAGAAATTAAACTAATAGGATTATGTGCTTTACATTTTACATGTCATGATCAGAGACGATAAGAGGCAATTTCATCCGATTTTAAATCACACATTTCTTTTTAATGGCAGCACCAACACGTAAGACTGTGTATTCCTTCCTACTGCATACTGACCCTGACCAACTTCATTTAACGCCCAGTGCATTTTGCTAAAACTATGGGAGTACTTGTGGTCATTATCCAGGAATTTGCTCAGTACCAGCACATAATTAAATATGAAATACTAAAGAAAGAAAGCCTTTTTATATGATTACTTGTACTTTCATAGGACATTTCAAAGCACTTCATTGTCAATGACTTACTTTGAAATACATTGAGTCGTGTAATGTGGGAAAGACTCCAACTGATTTTCACCTTACAAAAGCTTGGAAGCAGGAATGAAATTCAAGGCCAGCTATCTGGTTTGATGGTGTCAATTGAGGGATTTGCCAGGATTCCAAGAGAACTTCCTTACTCTTCTTCCAATACGATCACTGAATTATTCATATACGTATCTACCTGAGCACAGCAAACACATTTAACTCAATGGACAGCATCTTCTTAGCATTTTCTTAGAGATTCACTGAAACATGATTCTTGAGGATGAGCTCATCTCTGTGTAGACCTCAAATTTGCAGATTTATAGATGAGTTCAAGGTTTACACAAAGACAAGCTCATAATCAAGAATTACCCAGCACTGATCAGTTGTCTTAAGAAAACTGGACTGAAGCAGACCTCTTGCTACTGAATGATGAAGATATTTTATGATTTTTTTGGCAAATATTTCACATTTTTTATTTACCTAAACCAATCTTAAATCAGAGAGTTTCATTTAAAAATAACATTGGATTTGCTGTGAAGTTGGTTACATGCTGGGAGGATAAGGTAATGCGAAGGACTAAAATATTAATGTTTGGCAACATTGGTTATACCCCTCCAGTCCCTTCTCCTTTAAGTATGCATAAGCTTCATCTTTATATTGGCTCTCTCTAATTCAATCATTGATTCTCACTCTCTTTGTACAGAATTGCTTTAATGGCCTATTTAATGTATGCACCTCTATGTTCTGGTCTTGCACATGTGGAAAGAGTTTCACAGCACAAACCCAACAATAGTTTTAAAGATTTCTATTGAATCTTCTCGTTCTTCTTTTCAGAAAAATGAGCCCCGGGCTATTCATTCTTTCCCAATAAGTGCTATTATCCTGTCCTGGTAAATCTTTTCTGCATTTTCTCTAGTGCTTCAAAATCCTTTGTGGTGTAGAGAATGAAACAAAATTCCAAAAATGGCTTAAAAATTGTAATAATAGTTCCCATTATCAGTTCCTCTACAAATGAACTCTGATACTTTACACACTGAAAAATCAATTTGTGGTGTTATTTTAATGTTTTATTTATCTGTTTTCTTATACTGTTCCTCTATCCACTTCTGAGGAGCAGATGCTCTCCTTGTTCTACAGAAAAATGTAGAACATGTTTCTATATTGAATTTCATTTGACCATTTATTCACCCAATCTTCAAGCCTCTTTAAGTCCTTGTGGGGTTTTTTTTGGTGCAGTTTTCTATCTGCACGGTTATGCTGTCAATTGTGGTGTCACTTAAAATTTTGAAACCTTTCTTCCAATGTCTGACCCCAAGACAAGTGCATGTAGACTGAACCACAATGATCTGAGAAAACAAATCCCTGCAAGACATTACTTCCCATTTTCTGCCAGTCTGAGTATCTTCCCTGAACTCTATTCCTCGGTTTCTGTTTTATACCCATTTTTAACTATTTGGTCTGGATAGGAAAAGTCAGAGGAGCTGACTTTGTGACTTCACAAGGAAAAGCAAGAAATATGAAATGTTGTGTGTCCACAGGGAATCAGAGTGAGAGTCAGGTTACATGGAGTGAAAACAGAAGCTTAAAAGTGAGACACTTAAGAATCAAGCAAAGAAGAGATTTTTGCAATTGGGTTTATGGTATCAGTAAATAAATGTATAAGTTTAACTATTATGGTAGTTAATAAAGTTAATAGTCTCTGTGTTAGGTTTATGTGAACAGTATGGTGTCTACAAGTGACATCAGGAAAATGTGCTACATTATTTAATCAGTACCCCTATCCATTTGGTATCATCTCCTATTAATCTCTCTTCCTCATCTCTCAGTGGACCTATCCCTATTTTAATTTTCCTTTTGAATTTGTGTGTCTTTGAGTACTTCACCATTTCACTTCATTTTTTTTTTGTTTTCCTAGTTGTTCTTAACCTCTATCCAAGATGATCATATTCCCTTTCCTCATCCATATCTTCATTATTTTATGTATTTAACATAGTATCTTTCTTTTGACTTACTTAATCCTCAAAAATAATTACTCAATACTTTTTCTCATTTTCTGTGGCATATGCTTTCCCTGAACTTTAGTGATTATCTCTTTATTCCCCCACTGTGATTCTACTTCCAATTATATGGATTTATTGTCTTTAGCAAGATACTCACTCAACTCCTTATTTCTAATCTATTGTTTTGGTCTTTGTACTTTTCAACCAATCACTACCTTAATCTTATTTTGTTGTGATCACTGCAGTAAATTCCGATAGTCCTTTATACAACTATTTGGAAATCCTGATGGTTTGGCATCTGGCTCACTGGTGATGGTTCTTGCCAGGGCCCCCTAACCCATACTCCTTTTAAACGCACCAGGAATCCAGAACCCACGCCCCCTTTAAACTCCCTGGGAGCCCGTTTCCCACACTCCCTTTAAATTCACCAAGGTCCTATTTCCCACACTCCCTTTAAACTCACCACTTTCCACACTCCCTTTAAATTCACCAGGGCCTTGCTGCCCCGGCTCCCTTTAAACTCATTGGGTTCACTGGGAAAGTTATTATAATACTGTGTAACATCCAAAAAGAGTGAAATAAAGTGTTTATTAATAGGAATAACAACCAATATTCTAGAAAGTGTGCCAGTCCGACACCACCAAAATCCTGAGCACGTCTGATTAATGGAGTTTTACTGTAATTCTTAAATGTTTCTTGTATTTATCTTCAGTTCATTTCCCTTTAATACCCTTAGATATGTTTCTTGTTGTACTTCTAACATTAGATGAGAAAGGAATCTTATACACAGTGTTTAATAAATCAAAGTCTTTAAAAATTGCTGATGCTGGAAAACTGAAATAAAAATAGAAAATTCTGGAAAACCTCAGCAGGTCAGGCAGTATCTATGGAAAGAGAAACAGTTAACATTTCTGGTCATTTGAAATCCCCCACGTTTATGATTTTGTGTTTTGTATTCATTCATAAATTCAGTGTTCATTTCTTCCTTTATTTCTTTCCATCAAAACATGATTGGAGTGGAATTCCTCACTCCATCTGACACACAGTCACCAGCTCAGAGACTGGCAGCACAAGTATTTTGAACCCAGAGAAAGAGAAGGACTCTGCACCTGGTGAGTCATCACTTGGACAGAAGCAAGGTTCGGGGGATGTGGATAGCATAGATATCAACTTACTGTAGGACACAATAACATAGTAGAGTTGCTACAGTGGTCTTCACTATAACCCTGTGACTGATACTTTCTTATCATTACCTTAAGCCATTGTACTCTGACCTCTTAGCTGCCAATGTCCTTCATTTTCATTGTCAATACTTTCTTACCCCATTATCCTTCTTTCTACCTTACCTGTTCTAGTATTTTAAATTATTTCCTGACATTCATCAATGAATTTGTCTACGAAGCAAGGTTAAAAGAGCCTCACCGGATCAGAGATCTTCATCAAAATAACAAAAAACAAGGCTCTAGAGGATCTGATAATCCTTCTGGGGCCATAAACACCAAATTTTATTCTGAATTATTTTGTGAATTTTTATTATAGCATCTAAAAGTAACAACATTGAACTGATAGTGTACTGAAAGATCAAGACTTACGCTTACTTAACTCACTGAGGGAACAACGGGCTAACTTCCAAAATGGGCATTGCACAATGCAACTACTGCACAGTTATTTATCGTATTGGAGGCAGTGTGGCAAATTCCTGCTGCCCACAGACTGACATGATTTCTGTATAAATTCAACGCTCCCCCACTATTCAACGGCTGAACATATTAGCAGGGGATCAATAGTGTTGGTGTTTGGCACTACTTAAAAGCAGACAGAACCTTTTAAATGGGAGGTGCATTGTGGTTTCAAGGAGTGATGAGAGCCATTTGAAAACTACATCTGTTCAGTGATACTTCGAGCAATGATTTTAATATGTGTGATCGATCTTTAGTTGGTGAGTGAGAACTATGATAATAAATCCATAGGGTGGCAACATCAGCAGTGTTTTGTACGACCTTCAGGTTACAGAGGGGAGAATGAGGTAAGCTGTCCAGGGGTGCAATGGAAGAGTCAGACCTAGAGTTCACATGGATGTGATTTTCAGCAGAAGATCAGTAGGGCCAAGCTGGACAATATTGTTATCATTGCATTTCCCCCCTTTCCAATCCATTACCATTCAGCCAATATTTTTTCACAAATCCACATTGACTTTGACCAGTCCACTCTTCTCCAAATGCTCTGCTGTCACATATTTAAGAATGGACTCTAGCAGTTTTCCCACCAGCAACGTCAGGCTAACCAGTCTGTAATTCCATTTTCTCTCTCTCTCCTTTTTTAAAATATTGGGGCTACGTTAGCTAACATTGAACCGTTCCAGACTCTCATGAATGTTGGAAAATGGCCCCCAATGCAATCACTATTTTGAGGGCCATTTCCTTAAATGGATGAGATGCAGACCATCAAGTCTTTAGGTTTTATCGGTCTTTATTCCCTTCAATTTCCCTAATACCATTTCTCCACATTTCATTTAGTTTCTTACTCTCCCTCATTTCCGACTGTACAGAACTCTGGAGCCCCCCACTACCACCCCCCTCACCCCACCCCTTACACCCTTAGTGATGACTCAGATATAACTTCACCCAGGTCCATGCAACACCAAGATTACAATTTTACTTCTATTTTAGACAGCTTCCAGGGAAAGGGATGGAACCAGTCTCTAGGGAACTAGGTTTGAAATAAAGTCCAAAGACAATGACTTCAGTGTTGCCAATAATTAACTGGAGGGAGCTTCTGTTCATCCAGTACTTGAAGTGTAAAAGCAGTCCTGACAATGTAGGGAAAGTTCTTTAGTCTACTTATGGAGACTAACAATATGTTTGCAAATGATGCTGCTAAGGAAGAGGGTGAAATTAGAAGAACAAGTACAGAAAAAATAGGCAAGGACAGGTGTAGGACCTTGCTATAACCTCTATAAATCAAAGTATCAATGTGGTCCATCAATTTCAACTTCACTACATCAACAGGGCTGCTGCAGGATTACTCAGGCTTGGAGCACAAGCCTTTCCTTTTTCGGGCTGACAGCATTTGTGCTTTCACCTTGTGACAGAAACCTTGGTGTTGTCCGCGAGTAAAATCATGTTGCCAAATATAATGTCTTACGTGCAAAATACTGTCATAATGTGACTCACATATCTGTGCATGTGGACAGGTTCTGAAATACATTACATATTTAATGCTGGCTGCATTAGCACTCTCTCCTCTGGGAGACATGCTGCTCTTTGTAATGCTACTGTTCTTTTTGCTGACAGAGATATAAAAATAATGAATTGTTGCTTTTACCATTTTCAATTCATGAGCCAAAATGGGCCAATTAAGGTGAAATTAATTCAGTAGGATGTACTGTTCCTGAAGAAGTTATACAAGTGAAGCAAATTGCTTTTTAACACATGCTTTAACTGAATTTCCCATTCAGTTCATGAACATTTGCATCTGATTAATGTTGCAATAAGATAATGTGGCAATAACATAATGTTGCAATAACATAATAAAGTCCACTACTAAATAGTGACAGGGGAAGAGTTAATCGTTATGCTCTTTTGGATAAAACTACTTGAACATCAACTTGAATAACATGAAGGATTTGCAACAGTCTAACTTAATTGCTGTTTACAGGTTGGATGGAGCACAAAGCTTTGCTCAGACTGCAAGCTTCACTGTGATGCTGGTTGTCATTGACTGCCTACTTACAGCCTTATATACTCCTCATGTGAAGTCAGCCATTTTCATCAGCTGGAAAGGATTTCATTCCTTCAGTGTGCAGCTGGTGTACCGCCTCAGTCAACACATCATGCAGATTATGTGCTGGCCGCTTTAGCCCTCTCTCCTCTAGAAAAGATGCTGCTCAATGTATATGCTACTGTTCTGTTCGCCTGTACAATAAAACTATTTATGAGAAAATCAAGTAATTAATTAGTCCTCCACCCCCCAACTCTCATCTCATCTCCCCTCACTGCCCCACACCCCCAACCAATTCCCCACCAGTTTCACTCTACCGTTTTCTCTAAGACAAACCCTTCATGACAATATAAATTAAACCATTAGAAAATGCATATTTTAATCCAACTTTATAAAATCTCTCCTTAAATAAAGCAAAAAAGGTTAAACTTATGTGAATTCGTTCAGCATTGTCCTCTTTGTTGCCACTGCAAGATGCTTTCTCCGTGACTGTAGTGTGGATGGTGATTGGTTTTTATAAGATAAGATATCTTTATTAGTCACATATACATCAACACACACAGTGAAATACATATTTTGCGTAGTGTTCTGGGGGGCAGCCCACAAGTGTCACCACGTTTCCGGCGCCAACATAGCATGCCCACAACTTCCTAACCTGAATGTCTTTGGAATGTGGGAGGAAACCGGAGCACCCGGAGGAAACCCACACAGACAAGGGGAGAACATACAAACTCCTTACAAACAGTGGCCGGAATTGAACCCAGGTTGCTTCTCCTGGAGGGGGGGGGGGGTGGGGCGGGTGTATTAAAGGCAATGTCAAGGACATGGGGAGGTAACTATGAGCCATTGATTCATGACTTCAAATAGCACTATTTTGACATGGGTAGCAGTTAACAGTAACATCAGTGTGGGTTAGATGGGAGCAGGAATTGTGAATCTGGGCCACAATGTGTTCCTGACAGTTCTGGAAGTCCTTTTCAACTTATGTATCCAGAGCCATGATTTGAACAAATGGTGCTTGCAAGGCAGCAGCTTGAGCTCCCTTTGCAGCGCTCAGGGCTTTGATAGAGGCTGCTAGAATCTGCTGGTCTGCATATGCTGGAGCATGGTGGGTTTTACTGATGTAGCAGTGTAAGAAGTGAGTGTTGGAAGTACAGCCAGGGAAGCAGTGACAGTTCCATACCAAGCTTAGCAATCCATTTCATGACCACTCATGAGACAGTGCGAATGCATACAAAATCAGCAGAAATAGATCTCTCAGATCAGCAGTTCAGTGTGTGGACAATGGTCTGACTAGAGTGGCCACATGACAAATTTGGATTATTCCCTATATTTTGCTCCCAGTCCTTGAGGAATTGAGAGTTGTCTAGATTTTCCCTGGAGGATTAAAGCTTGGGACATCATCACAGAAGAGTATTGCCAGAGTGCATTTGGTGATGTTGCCTGTGGTCATAAAGGGATATTGGACAGGCTGGGTTTATTCTCACTAGAACATGTAGAGGGCTGAGGGGTGACCTTACAGAGGATTATAAAATTACGGGGCATAGATCGGATAGATAGGGTCTTTTTCTACATGGCTTCTTAGAGATGGATATCTATCATGTTTATGTGGACAGCTCCCGAGTCAAGTTGATCCTCTGCACTCTTGTATTCAGTAAACCAGAGCAGTGAAGCTGTACACAGCATGTTGGCTCTGTTGCCCCAGGTGATAAATCCCAGTCTCTGTCTGAAATTCAGTTTTGTCTTGACCTTAGCTCCAATGTTCTGGAGATGCTGTAGTAAGTCACTGTCTGGTCAAGAGTGACTTTTTGATGTTGGATCATGGGTAAGTGGCTAGCCACTGAACTGGACATGAAGGTCTTCCTGGTGGTGAGATGCAAGACTGAAGCAACAGACTTGGCAGCGTTTGGTCAAGGTATGAAGACTGAAGTCACATACCTTAGTAACTTGTGTCTGATAGTTAAACAGTTTCCCACACTGCATCCATTCCCTTGAACTTCTGTTACTATTTCTTCCCATCGCCTCCTGAGCTCCTGCTATGCTGTGGATACAAGATCTCTTCTTTTCATACCTTGAATCAGGGTAGCACCATGGTGCAGCTGGTAGAGCTGCTGCCTCACAGCTCCAGTGGCCCAGGTTCAATCCTGACCTCCTGTGCTGTCTGCGTGGATTTTGCTCGTTCTTCCTGTGACTGTGTGGGTTTCTTCCAGGTGCTTCTGTTTCCTCCTAAAGACATGTGGGTTGGTAGGTTAATTGGCTACCATAAGTTGCTCCCAGTGTGTAGGTGAGTGATAGAATCTATTGGCATTGATGGGAATGTGGGAAGAATAAGTTTAGGATTGGCACAAATGGGTGCTTGATGGTCATCATGGACTTGGTGCGCTGAAGGCCCTGTTTCCATTCTGTGTGACTCTATGACAAGGCTTCTTAGTGTATTATTGGAAAACCTTGATGCATGCTTTCTTGGAGAGAAAAGCAGACTTTTCATCGTCAACCCAACATATTAATTCTATTTCTCTCACCAGAGATGCTGTTCAGCTTTTATACCGAATTTCCAGCACCTGCAGTATTTTGCTTTTGTGTACTCCCTTGTTTGTTCAGTACTTCTGTAAATGTTTCAAAGCACAGATTCACTTCACAGAAGCTCCCATCATATTTTCCAGGCGTATCATGCTTTCCTTTAAGAAATGCAGACAACCTTTAAGTTGTTCTGACCACTTACAACGTCAGTCCTTTGCTGACACAGCAGCCAATGAATAGCACAAGCAGCAGTGGCAGCGCTGAGTGAATGGTACAGATTTAAAATGCTGCTGCAGTGCAGTGAATCAGTTCCTGCCACAACCTCCACGCTATTTTGGCAAATTTTTTGAACTTAACCCCAAAACTTTGCACCATTATACTTTTAGTAGTGACCCGGACACAATTCAAACCTGGAAGAAAAGCTCACAACGTAACTAAGAATATTTAAGGATGAACATAAAGGCATTTAATGCACAATATGCTTTACTGGGGGGGGATCAACTTATTCATTTTTAAATTTGAGATAACAATGAAATGAAATATTGTGTATCCAATCCATAGTTCTTCAATCCTCAAAGCCCAGATGAATTGTTAAACTGTGGCCTGATGTACCCTTAAAGATTCTAGAGTGAAATTTTGAAAAAGGAGGAGATCAGGTGCCTTGGTCAAATATTTATGCTTCAGACAGCATCATCAAAACTGCTCATAATTGCTTATTATCATATTGCTCTATATGATGTTGTGTTACATAAATTAATCATCGTATTACAGCAGAGACTGTGATCTTAAGTCACTAAAGCACTTTGGGGCATGCAATAAAATGTCTTATTCAATTAATCTCCAGAAGCCTGGATGGGAGACCTCAATGGTGGATGCATCCAAATTCTGTCAGTCTGATAGTACATGCAATACAAGACACATGCATATTGATTGGAACTTCATTTCAGTTTCATACAAAGCCCAGTAGGCTTCTTGGCATGTTTCACATGGTCCAGAGAAAGAAGTAGTGCTGGACGGTCCACCAGAGAAGGCTTTCAGCAGCACTTTTTAACCTCCTTGGTATCATTTCTGAAGTTCTGAACCCATGTTACCCCATAAGCAGATCAAAGCCAAATGTTCAGTTCAAAATTTTAGCAATGACATTTCCTAAAGTAAAAATACACTATCTTTTTGATTAAGTACCTTCCAAAATACAATAAAGCTTCTCAATGTGGATAACCTGTTCACAATTCTTATGATGAACACAAATTAAATCCTCATGCTTTATTTGTCATGTGAAACAACTTAGGTTATCTCTAAAGTCTGTGCCATAAACCTTATTCAAGTAACTGAACATTTAATAGTTAGAATTTATCATTTTATGAAATTCCTTGGCTGTGAAACCTCAAACAGATTAGATATTCACAATAACCTGACTTACAAAGATTGCAAAACACTCAGATGACTATTTGCACCATAACTTTATCTCATTACATGAAGCACAAATTCTGTAAAACCCATAGCTGCGCAGTGTACCTGTGAAATTTACACCAATTCAATATCTCTCTCTTTAGTACATAGAACATAGAAAAACTACAGCACAATTCAGGCCCTTCAGCCCACAAAGTTGTGCCAAACATGTTCCTACCCTAGAAATTACTAGGCTTACCCATAGCCCTCTAATTTACTCAGCTCCATGTACCTATCCAACAGTCTCTTGAAAGACCCTATCGTATCCGCCTCCACCACCGTTCCGGCAGCCCATTCCATGCACTCACCACTCTCTGAGTAAAAAACTTACCCCTGACATCTCCTCTATATCTACTCCCCAGCACCTTAAACCTATGTCCTCTTGTGGCCACCAATTCAGCCCTGGGGAAAAGCCTCTGACTATCTACCCTATCAATATCTCTCATCATCTTATAACACCTCTTTCAGGTCCCCCCTCATCCTCTTCATCCTCTGTCTCTCCAAGGAGAAAAGGCCAAGTTCCATTAACCTGTTTTCATAAGGCATGCTCTGCATTCCAGGCAGCATCCTTGTAAATCTCCTCTGCACCCTCTCTATGGCTTCCGCAATCTTTCCTGTAGTGAGGCACCAGAACTGATCACAGTACTCCAAGTGGGGTCTGAGCAGGGACCTATATAGCTGCAACAATATCTCACAGCTCCTAATTCAATTCCCCCGACTGATAAAGGACAATGCACCATATGCCTTCTTAACCACAGAGTCAACCTGCGCAGCTGCTTTGAGCGTCCTATGGACTCGGACCCCAAGATCTGCAACTAAATCACTTCAGGAGCAGTATGTAAATAATGTTGCCAGAATAGAGTTCAGAACCTTGACTGCTTGTAACCTAATGAGCATTTCCTACAAATTATTAATTACACAATTGTCTAATAACAATGAGTTCTGCACAAATTATTTTCAGCAACGTCAAATTTATGAAGTAAATAAAATCAAACTCATTGTCGAGAAATTTCAATTTGTGTGAAAAGGAGGTAAAAAGGTTCTGTGCTGGTGTTATGCACCCAGTGCCACTGTGGAATATTTTTACCAGCATGTTAAAAGCATTCTTCATGATGGTTTGCACATTTGGGTAGATTGACCCCACAGACTTTCAGGAGATAAATGCAAACGGTAAATGAATTTGCACCACATGTCATCAGCAACCTCACGTGGTCCCTTCACACTGATGCGATGATCAAGAAAGCACATCAGGGTATTTAATTTCTTAGGTGTCTGAGAAGATCTGGCATGTCTACGAGGATACTCTCGAACTTCTACAGATGTGCTATATCCTGCCGGGTTGCATCTCAGCCTGGTATGGCAACTGCTCTACTCTTGACCGATGGAACCTGCAGAGAGTGGTAAACACAGCCCAGTCCATCACAGGCTCGTCACTTCCTTCCACCCAGTCTATCTACATGGTGCATTGCTTCAGGAAGGCTAGTATTATAGTCAAGGATGCCTGACACCTTGGCCATTCCCTTTTCTCTCTTCTACCCTCTAGGAGAAGATACAGGAGCTTGAAAGCCCAGATGTCCAGACTTAAGAACATCTTCTTCCTCACTGCTACCAGACTTCTGAAACAATGACCTTTTTCACACACCCCTTCCCAGAAGTGCTGTCACATTCCCATACTGTTAACTCTGCCTCTCTCAGTTATTCTGTTATCATCAGTTCAGCATTTCTTTTTGCACTACTTCAGATTACACTATAACCTTTGCCCCTTTCTGCTGTTATTCTATTTATTGGTTATATTTATTGTTACCATATATACTGTTTTACTATGTGATTTTCATGCAAACAAGGAATTTCATTGCATCCTGGTGTATATGACAATAAATTAATCTAACTATCTATCTCTCTAGCAATGTCATAGCAGAGATACCCAGACGCAACATTGCTGCTGGAAGGAGTGGGACATCCTGGACAAGTGACCCACTCCTCTGTCTAGCAATTATGGTGACTGAATTGGGCAACTTCAACAAGGATTAGAGAGCTCAGGGATACCCCCTAAAATATATAGGAGGTGCCACCTGAATAATAATCAGAAATCTAGTTATTTTTGCAGATGAGCTGGCCCTTTCAATGTCTTCTGTAAGCGGATCCCTAACATGGATGCAGGTAACTGTACATTACACAGGCTGACGTGCTTGCTTCTGTTAGAACCTGCTCTCCTGTTCATAGTGCAAACTGCTTCTTTGCAGCATATGAGCAGTCCAATGCGGCAGCAACAACATCAAAAGCATGTGTTGCCCAGCAACTGACACTACTGCTGTGTACCCAGTGTTCTTTGTGCATATGCATGAAAATATGCGATCTAATGTTTTGCAATGCACTATGTGTTCTATTACATATCAAACACATTTCGCAAACAATGTTATACTGAAATTCAATCATAATGTGGCAAAAATCATTCAATACGTCATTGAATTTCTAGGTAAAATCAGACCCATTCTTTCCCATGTATAACCTAACACAAATTCTGTATACAAAATCAAACTCACTCACTCCCACATAAAGTCAAATTCACACTCTCACCAATGTGTGCCTAGGATTTTCTGTGATTCAGACTTAACACTTTGTGTTCCAAACCTTGAAAAGTACAGTATCTAAAGAGAGGCAAAGATTGCTACATGATGAGGTAAGGTCTTTCCCAGTGCAGTTTGTGGGCCAGAATGAGCAGGAATGCTTCATTCCAGCCCACCAAACAAAGCCGTTAACATCCCGGCGTCTTGCCCACCAACACTATCGTCATTCTCAGGATTATCAACATATCACCAGTCACTGACTATGATCATTGCCTTCATAATCCCCTTCACACTCTGCCATCACACAAAGTGATCACCATCCCCACTTCTCATCACCAACTGCACATAATCACTGAACCCACAGGATCACCAATCACCTCACCCACTCGATCAGTGCCCTACCCACCAAATATCACTACTAAACTGCTCTCTATCACCAGTCCCACAAAAATTACTTCCCTCACAATTACTCGCTCTTTTTTCCATGATCACCACTCCTTCATGATCCCTGATTCTCCCCATGATGACTGACACTGAGAACCTTCACATTCACTGACCTATCTTTGTTCACTGACTACTCCCCTCATGGTCACCTAACCTTCATAATTACCACGCCCAGCCAATGAACAACATCCTGTGATAACCTAGCCTCCCCCACTTGACTACTGACCCTCTCCCCCAACGTTGAAACAACTCCCAATCAATGACCACACCACAATTGGTGATCAGTTCTTTGTGATCACTGTGAAGGTTCAAGTGCAGCACTGGACAAATGGCATTCATCGGGCGTCACCGACATGGATGTTAAGCTCAGGACAGCAGAGACCTTCATCACCACAGTTCAGACATGGCCCTATGATTGGACCCGTGACTGCAGCATGTGATGGATTTCAGTAACCACTCTGTCAGACAGATAAGAGCATTGCTCTCAGATTTGTGAGCCTAGATCTTCTCCCCTTTCTCCCCCAGCACCCACCAGTGAGGAGATCTTGCCAATGGGACTTCTCCTTTTCGTCCCGGACATGCTGCAGGACCACAACCCAAAACAAGGCTTCCCCAGAAATTGATACAAACTTGCTCACAATTCTTCAACCCATCTCAGTCCCCCAACAAACATGACAATAAATAAAGATTCCTTTGATTAAGTTCAGGGTAGTATGGGAACTGGTTCTTCCCATTGCTCATGTGACCTACAGTTCTTGGTTCACATAATGCATTAGGTGGATTTATGCAGCCCAGTATAGTTGGGCTAGTGTCGACTGTCTACTGGTGTTCATATTAACCATGTGATTCAACTTTTGTCACTGCAATTCACGGTCATAACACTGACTGAATCAGATCCAGAGACACCAAAGAAAATGGACACACGGGAGTTAATTTCTAGGCCTCTTTCTCAAGCAAAGTTAACTCCTCTCTCTCACACATGTTCCTATATTCCAAATGCAGTTCACACTGTCTCTCAAATCAGATTCACTGTGTGCAACTTGCAACTGAATCCTAAACATTCAGATAAGGGAGCAGCAGAAAAGGTATAAAATTATCATGTCTAATTGAATTTGAAGAAAGCAAATGATACAAAAGAGAGTAGCAAATATAAATGAAATGCTAGAAATTCAAAACAAAAACAAGAGAAGTTTGAAGCATCAGCAGGTTACAGTATTTGCCAGCTCTCAAGAGGAGATCAGGTCTGAAGAACCAACATTTTTTCTTTCCACAGATAGACCTGCAGGGAATATTTCCTGATTTTTCATTTTTATTTAACACTAATTCATTTCATTTTACTAAGACTGGCTGAATCCAGCATAAAGTTTGAGAAGAGCAATGAGCTGAGTGTAGAAATGCATCTTTGACTGCAACCAATAAACTGGTGCATTAGTCTTAGCCCCTTGCTGTATCCCTTATCAATGTTTAGTTCTATTGACTTCAGAAGGACTGAATTTCAGGAGGGGATGTAACAGCCAATACTTTTTTGCCTATTCAGTGCTTGTAGCCAAGGACAATGAGCCAAGGACTCATTGATGTTTTACAGCACCAAGGTAATTCATTTTTCTCAGGATAATTTGCTTGCTTTTTGTTTAAACGTTCTTTGTTTGAATTAATTCCTCCTTCTTGTAAACAGTTGTTTGAGTATTTAAAAGGCTGGGACGTTTTCAGTCAACAAAAATAATCACACACCACACATTTTTCCCAAAATTACAGACCACTATTAATAGTTGACTGAATGGCAGTCATTGTACTTTGAGGATCGGTATTTACTGACTGATATAATTTCACAGCCATCTCAGTGTAATCGTAACCATTTCGAAATCTGAGTGTTTACTTACCCCTCTATGTTTCTACTCTTAATACAAGGGAAAATTTTAAACAGATTTTAATTTGCTGTGAAAGTACAGTAACACCATCTGGCTACAAACATAGCCAGCAGAACCTCATCGCACATAACTCAGTGCCAGAACACTTGGTGAAAGCATTGTTTGGTCCAATTTAATCATCCTTACATTTGTATGGGCATACCATAACTATTCAAATGAAATTACACACTCAGAAACAGGTCCCTAGTCTGTAAGCCACTAACTCCGAAATCATGTTTGGGACAGAAGAACCCTCTATCCTGTTGGGCACATTAGTTTCAAGTCCATGGCCTCTGTTGCAAGACCACATAAACAACATGTAGCTTGTGCATATCAGAATGATCCTGTGTTTGGATCTTGAAGGCATGTTGCATCTGGCATTGAAACATAATCAAACAAAACTCAGCTTTTATGAGGCTGCAAACTGCACAATCCAAACCAAAAGAACAGAAAATGCTGGAAATACTCATCAGGGCAGGCAGCAATTGGGGAAAGAGGATTAGAACTGATGTTTCAAGTTGATGACCTTTCATCAGACTTAATAAACTGTGTAGTGTGAAACTTAACAGAAGCTGTCTACCTCTGTGGAAGAAAGCCAAAGGAAGAAAATGCCGTCCAGGTACTGTAAGTTTAATGGAGACACAAGAGACTGCAGATGCTGGAACCTGGAGCAAAAAGCAAACTGCTGGAGGAACTCAGCCGGTCAGGCAGCATCTGTGGAGGGAAATGGATAGTCAATGTTTCTGGTCGAGACCCACAATCTGGACTGTAAAAATAGAGGGGAGATAGCCAGTATAAAGAGGTGAGGGGAATGGGTGGAGCAAGAGTTGGCAAGTGATAGGTGGATTCGGGTGAGGAAGGGTGTTAGGCAGATGGAGGAGGGAAGAGTGGAAGTAGCAACTGAGGCTGAAAGGTGATGAGTGAAGGTAACAAAGGGCTGTAGATGATGGAAAAGGAAGGTGGGACGTGGAACCAAGTAAGGGTTCCATGTGTTCCAAGGGTTCCATCTCCCTTATTTAACAGATAAAGATGCCTGAGCTGCTGGATTTCTAAGCAAATAACTTGTCTAATGAACTGCTTACACTCCATATTGAGGTTAACATGACAGATAAATCAGAGCAGATGAAAGTGAAGATCATTGGTCACCAGGGAAGAAAAATGTAACATGACATAATGCACTCAAATGAACCAACTTTGGACAATGCATTAGAAGAATTACAAGTACATAGATATAAAACAGTTCATCATTCCCAATCATCTACTCACTACTAGGAACAGGGAGAATCCTTTGATACATTTTTAACAGAGCTAGAATTGTTAACAAATAATTTCAGTTTCTCGGATTTGAAAAACTGACTCACTCATGGGTATGGCATATTGGTTAAGTTACCCAACTAGTAATCCAGAAACTTGGACTAACAATCCAGTGGTTTTAGTTCAAACCCCATCATGGCAGCTGTGAAATTTAAATTTGTCTAGTAATCTGAATTTACAACTAGTTTTAGAAATAACGAGCACAAAAGCTACCAGATTATTTTTAAGTTCTTTTTAGATTAATTCTCTGCCAAATCTGTTACTAAAATCTGCTATTTTTAGCTGTTCTATGACTCCAGACCCATCCCCATGTGATGGACTCTTAAAAATGACTAGCAAGCCATTCAATTGTCACTGCCTTTTCAAGAGGCATTTCGGGAATCACCATAAATATTGGCCTAGCCATTGATGCCAGGATCCTGAAAACTAAATTTAAAAATCTCATCAGATATCAAATTATATTTGGAATCCATGTGTGCAGCCTGAGGGGAGAGCTAAAACAAGAGAGAGAGCTAACAGTAGAAAAGTGCACAGTTGTTGACCTACCTAAAGCCGAGCTAAAAGTGTTGGATGGAAAAAATTGTGCACAATGTGGATTAGAAAATAATTTCTACAAGCAGTGCATGATGACAACATTGAAAGTCCATGGAAGGAATGAGTTCTGCAGGATTAGGTTCAATGCCCTTGGCGCCAAACAAAATCAATTTATAGAAGGAACATCCACTAGATGTCTCTACGCCAAGATGTTGGTGCAAGGACAACTAGTTACATTTCAACCTGAGTCAGAAATAATATTTAACATACCTCCAAAGCAACGCATCAATGTTGAGGCAATGCACTTAAAAACAATGAGTATGTGCAGCAAGACTCCATTGGGCCTTAACGAATATGCTCTTTGAAGGTAGTGAACCCAAAGAATCAAAAGGGATATGCTGCAGGTTTCATCTCAGTATACTAAAAATATATCACACCTCAATTTGGAAGTGGTACAGACTGATAAAGCTATATAATGACAGGATCATGAAGTCTTTCAATGCGAGCAATCACTATAGTTGTGCAACTCCCAGATGAATATGCAGACAGGTTTCATGGAACATGGAAACAGAAGTTCATGGAAGTATAGAAATGCAGCTAGAGGTAGTCAAAAGAAAACAGGGGTAGTCAAAAACAGGGGTGCCAAACAACTGCCATCATTAAGAATGAGGATGAAACCCATATAAGCCAATGTACATGACAGAAGGCAGTGGTGACTCAACAGTACAACAGCCCAGACTAAATGATGCCATGGTAGAGCAGTGCGTCCTACATCACAGGAACAGACATTATATCAGGAAGGCCATCAAAGAACTGGACCGTGTACTATTGCACCATGGAGTGGGAACATTACAGCTTGATGACAAGTCTCAGGAAAACTGCAACCAGTGATGACTAGATCTTGAAGAACAGTCCATTGATCCAAGTATCTGAAAGACTGGGCAAAATTAAAGCACATAGACATTGAACAGTTATTCTGAAATTTTTAATCTTTGTTTTTCATTATTAAAAGAAGGAAGTGAGATATGTTATTGAAAAGCAAAGAACTGCAGATACCGGAAATCTGAAATCTGAAATAAGGTAGAAAATGCTAGGAACCTTCTTTATCAGTAGATGGAGAAGTAGAGACAGCATTTCAAGTTGAAACAAACAAGAAAGATCATGGAATATTAACTCTGTCTCAAAGTCCTTAGATGCTGCCTTATCTGCTGAGTATTTCCAGAATGTTATGTTTTGATTTCTGTCATATGTATTATTGGTTGCTTGCATTCATTGCTGTTTTAAGCTGTACCTCTTTAAGGATTGTGTTGTCTGACTGATTATTCTCAAGACTGCAATATTGTTTAGAGTGTGAAATTTGCTGAAGCGAAAGGTCTCTGTGAAAGAAAGCCTCAGTGAGGAATGCTGTCCTGACACTGTAAACTTCTCTTTTATTTAAAAATGTGCCCTTTTTGTTGGTTTGAATTACTGTCTGCTTTTCCAGTGTCTTAGAGAGAGAGATGGACATTCTTGGTCAGTAACTGATCTGAATTTTTGATTTCTGTCTGTCCCTGTCTTTCCCTCCATTCCTTTTGTTTTACTTGGGTATGTTATGGGTGATTCTGTGTCAGTCCTATTAATGCAGCTCCTCCAAGCTGCCTGTTGCTACACCCACACTTTGCCAACCTAGGTACTTGGCATCTCAAGCACTTCAGCCTGTAGCAGCAGCACATTTCACTCTGACCCCGAAATTCAATTCCACTGAAGTCAATCAAACAATTTCTGATTCCCTGCTAGTACCAGTAGCACATTTATCACTAGCTACCAGGAATGATTTTCTAGGTATTTGTGTTTTCATTTTACACTTTTTGCACTTGCATGTCATTTTTATAGCCTCAACTATTACTTTGAATATTGTTGGCATATTCTTTGTATATGGTCCTTTAATGAACCAGATTTTCTTTTAAATTCGATGTTATGTTCGTGTACTGCACATTGAAGTGCACGGACCTGCCTCACTGGCTAAAAAATTAATACTAATGGGATGCGTCACATATAGTCCTTATTGAACTGGGACCCAGGTCAGAAAGCTATAATCAAACTGAAAGTGATGCGTTACGAAACTTACAAAACAGCCTTTTCCAAAATGACAGTGGTTCTGTTCAACTTGACATCAGGACCATGTTGTGTTGTCATGCTTTACTGGCAATATTCACTCAGCTACCAGATGCTAGCACGGCAGAATGTTCTCACTTAGTTATTAGATCCTTGCCAATACGGATATTGTTAGCTTTACACCCACTGAGTGCCAAATGGAATCCCCTCAAACAATTTAAAGTGCTGTAAGGAGAAGCATTCATACAATAGATTAATCCAAGCAGACACTATATCAGAGGAAACATTCTGTACTTCACAACAAAGATCTTTACAGATTCCATAAGGGTCTTTAACAGATTTAATTTTCTAATTCCAATAAAACAGGAAAAAGCAGGGGAGGATGGACTGGATTAATCTTCTGAATCGGGTCCCTCTCTTTAAATTCAGTAAGCCACCTGTGAACAGAAAGCATATGCCTGCCTATTAGAGAATTCAGGCAACCAGCAATTCATGAAAGGGCTGTAACATCCTTAAAGAAGAAATGAGCAGAGCAATCGATTGCAATCCGAATATCACCATCAATATGCTTACAGTGACATTAGTGGGGAAGCTCCCAGCATTTATTGTGCCTTTGAGAAAATGCAGCAAAGGAAGGTTCCCAGAGGGAAGATCACCTTCCCGTGAGAGCAAAGGTAGAAAACTCAGTAGAAATAATTTACCAGATCTGTGCAAATGGATGTTAATTTCTGACTATCCTTCAAATTGCATTTGCTCTTTATCAGTCTATGGGCTGGAAATTGTTCAGCCTCTGGAAACATGCATTAAAGTTGCACTCTGCAGAGGGCTCACTTCACTCCAGTTTTTTACAATACTCTAGGTGAGGGATATTTTTAGGTGCAAGAAGACAAGTGCTTACATGATGTGAATCCTGACCTTCAATGAGGTTATGTACAGTAACAATTCATGTGCAACACTTAATAACTTACCTGTGCAATCTCCCATCAGATGGGGTTCTTAAAATTCTCAATAGGATATCTCCTTCAAATAATGGAGCTGAGTCTGTTGACGTAACCTAAGTGGTAGAATGGACACAGGAATGGACATCTTGCTTTCCTAGCAGATAACTGAGGATCAGAGTGTCAGAGATGGACACCCAGGAGCATGAGTTGAGGCTGGGCATGAGCCTAAAAAGAAAGTAGAAAGCCTCACCTGGAACGTGAGAGGATAACCTGCTTGACTGAGAAGGGTAAAGTGTCAACCTTAGTGATTGATTCCCTAACAGTGGATCAGGCGGGGACTTCCATTTTAACTCATGCTCAAAGAGGTTTGCTTTTTTTAAGTCAAAAACCTTGCTCTCGGCATGTATCCACCCGTTCTAATGTTGCATATGAGATGTGCATAGCATGATGACAGAATTCTCTGCTGCCTATCTTGACAAACTCATGGAAGCCTGTAATTCAATTGTGCACTACATACTAATGGATATGCCTCTGATATTTTGGGATTACTTTTGCACTTTCATTCAGCATATTAAAAACATGAAACATGCAATTTAATTTCTGGGCCAATCTTTCCGTTCTCATGGAGATGAAATGCATTGAACATTTTACCTCTTTGTGCAATACTCATTCATACAATATAAGGTGGCAGTCACGTGAGTGGAATAAGATAGTGATATCATACAGAGAACATTTTAAAGTTCAGAGAATGAATACAGTCAATAGCAGCACCATGCTTAGTCACTTGCAAAGTATTATTCCTAAATGGCATGTTACTGGGACAAGGTTTAAAAGTCCAAATATACATAATTACCTTGATATGTTTCTCTCACAAACCAAGCAGCACAGAAGGACATTTCCAAAATTTGCTACACCAAAACCAAATGGCAGCAGTTTCCCTCTTCAGCCACAAAGCTGCGGAAGGAACTGGTGACAATGTTACAACATGGTGCCACCACTTAACAAGTATCCTTCATCCATTGTTATTCATTCCACATTCACATCTACTTGAACTGTATTTATTAAGCAGATACATTATGATCTAACGTAACATGATCTTGTCTCCCTTTGCACTGTAACTCTCCCATTTCTCTTCCTAAGGAAGTCTTCTTGAGATGGGATGAGAGCCATTGATGCTGCAGAACAGAATATAATTGTAAGTCATATGTCAAACACCGCTCCTACTAACAGCATAGAATAGGTTGCCAAATAAACTACAAGTGACATGTGAGGTGTAACAAGTGGAAATAGCAGGAAGGTAAACAGAAATATTTGGGCAGGCAGCAGAATCACACCACAAAGGCTGCATATCATTCAGGCCCAGTTGCCTCCACACAACAAGCTGTATTTGTATGAAAACACTATAATGCTGGAGGAACTCAGCAGGCCAGGCAGTATCCGTGGAGAAAAGCAGGTGGTCCATGTTTTGGGTCAGGACCCTTCTTCAGGACTGAAGATAGGAAAAGGGGAAGCCCAATATATAGGAGGGAAAAGCAGAGCAGTGATAGGTGGACAAAAGATGGGAGGCAGGGTAGGCACAGGGAGGTGTTCAACCACAGTAGGGGGAAGCCCCGGTTAGAAAAGAAGTTGAACACCTCGGATGTCCTAGAGTGGAAAGCCTCATCATGGGAGCAGTTGACTGCCTGCTTTTCTCCACGGATGCTGCCTGGCCTGCTGAGTTCCTCCAGCATCATAGTGTTTTTCTTCTAGATTCCAGCATCTGCAGTCCTTTGTTTCTCCTGTATTTGTATGGTATACTTCATGTAGAAATAAAACATCCCAGGATCCTGAGGTACAAATAAAACATGGAAAATATATGACTCTTAAGCTTACTTAAGAGGTAGTTTTTAAGGGAAAGTATGGAAATTAACGAACTGCAAGACATTAGGAAGGGAATTCCAGATGAGAGAAGCATGGTTGTTACTAATGGTGCCTTAAACAATGTGATGCACAAGAGGCCAGAATCTCACCAAGAGCATGCATCAAGTGAAATCAAACTACTTCTACTGAAAACTATTACTTACATCACAACTTCTGTAAAAGCAGTCCTTTCTAACAATGAGTTGTTAGTAGGCATTACCGTGACAAGGAGAAAGAGGAGAGAATGTGCAATGCACGATAACATGCTGGAAGATGGAGAAGGGGAGAAGGTTCTCCACAGGAGCCCATATCTGCCCCGGGTGCTCAGGGACTAAATTTTGAACCTTAACCTTGCCAAGCAATTGCTGCGTAAGAGATGTTCAATTCAATGTGGACTTCCTTGCTAAAACTTGGCAGATGCCGCAGCTTCGAATACCATCATACGTCCAATGTGGGTCAATGGCAAGGGAATGAATTGCACCTGGGGTGTTGGGAACATTTCTAACTTCTTCCAGGATTGACCTGCAGATAATTGCAGTGTGCAAATACTCAAAGAAAGATGACCACATTTTATTCCCTTCTGCCAGACACCAGCAGGCAGAAGGTGTGTTTGACTTGCAAGGATTGCAACTTCCCATGGTCCAGGTTCCCACAACACTTTGGAGACAATGCATTTCAGCTCTCTCATGTACCGCAACCAAGAATGACTCTGTTCTCACAATATCCAATAGGTACGTGGCCATGGACAGTAAAACATGTGGGTCAATGACCAATATCCAGGTAGCATTAATGTTGCCTTAATGCAGTGGCAGTCTACTGTGCCAGCTTCTGTTGATCCCCATAGTGCCCACTGGGCAATAGGAACTTTCCTCTGATGATATAGCCGATGATTCTGATACCTCGTTCATGCACACAAGTAATAGCTCTTTTGCCTAAACAGCTCTAGTGAAGCCCTACCAAACTCAGCATAGCAGCTGTTTAGAGTGTTAAGTACATTGAGAAATCTTTCCATCATGACACCAGCTGTACCAAAGACAGTTGGAGAGCAGGAGCAAGAGTGGGAGAGGGATGAGAAGAAAGTGGAGAAGGGGAAATGGAGGAGACGTCTTTTCTGCCTGAACTGTTGGTGAAGGAACTCATCAACGTGCAATTTTTGTAAGCTCGATACTAATCCCACATTCAGCAACAGTCTCTTGTCTCACCTTCACTCTGTCACTGACTAATGTAGCATTCACTTGGAAACAAAGCAAACAAAAACACCACAAAATGTTCATTCTGACCCAAATTTATAAATTTAGCCCTGGTTCATTTCATAGAAAAATCATCTAATCACCCTTATCATTAATCCTTTAATGCATGTCTACTGATTTCCTCTTCCTAACCTCTTACTCAGACACAGAGCCACACCAGTACTGGCTGTTGAAGGTTGCTTGGATGATGAGGCTGCTGTGGTTGAATAGCTGCCATTATTTACAAGCCATGAGCAGTAGATGGAGGGTTTACAATAGTGCTAACTGTGTAAGAATGAGGTAATGCATTGGAACTGTGGAATTGTATAATAACATTTGTTGCTAATTGGGTCATAGGTGTATAATGAATAGAGTAGTGGGTGAGACTAGTGAGACAATTGTTGCTGGATCTATATCCTGGAACTTCCTCCCTAACAGCACTGTGGGAGTACCTTTACCAGAAGGTCTGCAGTGGTTCAAGAAGATGGCCTCCCACCATCTTTTCAAGGACAGTTAGGAATGGGCAACAAATTACACCTACATCTCTATAAATGAACAACAAGAAAGAACATATAAGAACTTAAGAAGTAGGAGCAGGAGTAGGCCATCTGGCCCGTTGAGCCTGCTCTGCCATTCAGTAAAATCATGGCTAATCTGGCTGTGGACTCAGATCCACCTACCTGCCTTTTCCCCATAACCCTTAATTCCCCTACTCTGCAAAAATCTATCTAACTGTATCTTAAATATATTTAGTGAGGGAGCCTCTACTGCTTCCCTGGGCAGAGGATTTCTCAGATTCACTACTCTCTGGGAAAAGCAGTTTCTCCTTATCTCTGTCCTAAATCTACTCCCCCGAATCTTGAGACTATGTCCCCTAGTTCTAGTGGATGAATTCTTCTTTTTTGAAATTTTGAAATTTTTTCAATATTTTGAAAAAAAATGATAAGCTGTGCCACTTGAAGAGGAATTTACACAGCTTGATAACTCAGCTGAGAGCAGTAAACATTCTCATGCAATGTAACCATGTTCCTGAAGAACCACTCCTGGCAACAACCACAATTTGTACCCACTGCTTCCACAGCAGTGCCCAGAAAGTGTACTGGTCCCCTGCAGTCTGCAGGCGGAGAACGTATCTCCCCACTGCACTTCTTCCACTAAGGTCTCCGTGCAGTGTCAGAAAATTTCTGTGCCCAGTCTCTCTCTTGGCCAGTCATTGCTCAAGCTATCACAGCACAAGGCCAGTTTTCAGATGTCTACTTGCCATAGTGCTCATCCAATTCTAAGATTGCTAGCCATTCACAATAACAGATCTTTGATGCTGTCGACGGCATGAGAGCACTGGATGCAAACTGTGAAGGTCACGGGGCTACCTACAATGCAATAACAGGGACTGCTTATCACATACCCTGATCCCATGCTCATTCCCAGTGGTTAATGAATTTCCCTCAATGTTTCTTCTCAATTCATAGCATCCAAGTCTTTAGGGATTGATTCCTGGCATTAACAACCAATACTACAAAATTCCACTGCCTCTGAGGATGTTATGACTTATAGAAAAGCATTTCACCACCTTTCCACCTCTTTACTTAAGCATCCACTGCAAACTTTGAAAACCATGCTGCCCACTGCTCCTTTCACATTTTACCAGCTCAGCTTTCGTTATGGAACACCTGCCACACTACACCTTTCCTTTAAGAAGTGCACACAGGTTTCAAGCAGTGTAGGCTAGCTTTAACAAGTGATAGTCACTTATGAAACTGACTTCCATCTAACACTTCCTGTCTATTAACAACAAAGTTAATGATGGTTAGATGCTTTGGTCATAGAAACAAGCAGGCTGGGAACATGTTATCACACTCAGCAAACCTTGCACCAGTTGTCAAGAGCTATAAAGCTTAGCCACTTGCATATTTTAAATATTTCTTTACAAATTTGACACCTGTTATTTGTGAACATTATTATCAGCTCCCTCCCCTCCTCACCAACTTAGGTTGAACCCTTCACCTGACATGGTTATTTGCCTGCTAATGACAGGGCTGCAGCATTTTCTGACGATGCTTTAGAGGAACTAATAAGATTTTGGTTGGTTTGTTAACCACATTCCTTGAAAGTGAGAAGCTCTGACAGCTTTTTTTCTAAACTTCAAGCTGAAATGTATATCTATTCCTTTATTAGTGGTGATTACTATATGCCGGAAACACTCCTTCATGTCTTGGCTTCAAAGCTTGTACAGGAAGGAACACCTGTGTTCTGTAACATCCAATTGTCAGCTAACAGGCTTGCTTTGATGTGTCAGGTCCCATATACCCTTCATTGTGATCATGAATCATGTGTCTGTTAAATGCTCAAATTAATACTTTGATCGGGATTTGATTCCCAGTTTTATTATTAAGCAGCAACATGATGTTTCCTGATAAAAAATGTTTGGTTTCAGATGGAAAGTGCATGAACAAGCAGCATTTCTGCTGATTTTCACTATAATAGAACCATTCATTGTTAGCTTTCCTTAAACATTCCTAATGGCTGCCTTACAATGTTAAACGACTTGCTTGTTTTGATGATTTGGTTTAAAGATTATTGGAATAATACAATTAGATTATGGCCCCAATTCGGGCCCCAATTCAAGATCATATGTATGCACGTGAGTCATTGTCCCCCAAGTGTACACACACTCTCCTTAGCCACACACCAGTGAACAGAGCTGTATATAGGATAATGTGTTACTTGTGTGGTACTTGGAATTTTATGGACCAGGGCTGCAATACACAAAAATAAGTTTTAAGCAGCTGTAAGATAATTTAGGGTGAGCTGGCAAAGCATTCCCTTCAATAATTTACTTCATTAGTGTGTGGCTCTGCACTGGACTTGCACTGCGCCAGTTTGTTCTTCCAGTTAAAACTAATTAGAACATGAAAAAGAAATAGAAGGTAAAATAACTCCCCAAACTAATAGCAGTCATTTTAAAAGCTCACAGCTAATAAAAGAAACAGTTCACATTCATAGAGCACCTTTCACAGGCTCAGAGTGTCCCACAGCACTTCACAGCCAATGAAGTCTTTGCTGGTGTATTTACTGTTGTAAAGTAGGAAATGCTGCAGCCAATTTGTGCACAGCAAGCTCCCAGAGGTGGAAATGAGAACCGTGACCAGGTATTTTTCCTTGGAGTGAACGTTGATTAAAGAGTACACATTGCCCAATACCATAGGGAGAGCACCCCTGCCTTTCTTCAAAATAGTGCTACAGGAGCCTTCACATTGACCTCAGATGAGAGGCTGAGCCTCCTGGCATAACATTTCAAACTAAAGGACATCAGTGTGGCACAGCCTTGAACAACCTGCCAAGATCAGTGGTACGAACATGCATGTAACAACAATTTATTCTGTGTCCAAAATCCAAAACATTGGTAATTCAAATTTAATAATGTATTTAAGTAATTTAGGCCAGTGGTAAGAGAATCAAACTATTTTGAAGAGAATCAAACTATTCCAGACTGTCTTCTAGTCTTTTGCTTTTTTTCAGTTCATGTGTGCACTGGTTCTGAATCAGAAGCTGTGGTTTGGGTTCCAGCCAGGCAGAACCTACCTTACATTTCTTGGTTCCTGTCTGGCTGGAATGTTAATTGTCCTGTTTCGGGACAAGCTTGGTACACGCATGAGCAGAGATCTCTCCCAGCAACTGGCATCTTAAACAGAGATGGGGAGGGGTGAATCTCTCCTTAATATATGTTCAAATTAAGGACAGGTTGATTTACAAAGTGCTCATTGCAGCCAACTGCCCTTGAGCTCTGTATAGACCAGTTACATTTACACTCCATTTCATGTTAATTGTATGAAACTGAGGTTTAAATGCACCTGACCCCTTTTCGATAGAGCCAGGGCAGGTCTTCCACCTACCCTCTGACTCTGCCAAGACCTCAGTTAGGGCCAGTCAGCCAATAGCTGCTGATGCTTAACTCCACCATGTACTTTCAGTCATTCCTTATTTGCTTTAATATTCCATATCGTACAATTTGGGCAAGAGGTATGGCCTGTCAGGATACAGTTTGTGAGGTCTATGACTGGGGTCACCTCAGTAGCAGTGAAGGCCTCTGAGAGATCCAGGCAATACCTCACCAATTAGCAACAGCAGAACAGGTAGAAGTGGATAAGAGATAAAAGCTGCAGCAGATTATGATTTCTAATTGTCTTATCAAGTTTGTGTAGTAGCTGGTGTGCAATGGCCTCCCCATGTCAAAAGAACTCCCAGCCAGTCTTCTTCCACAATCATCAAATGGATGCAAGTCATCCTTGATCTTGAGAGACTACCAACGAGGATAATATTCCTCTTCTGTCATAGCCCTTGCAACTTTCCTTAGAAATACAGAAGGCCACACCACAAAATGAAGCCATTCCTTCAACAATGTTTTCTGGCAAACAAGATTGCATTCTAATGGCTATTTGTGCTAAGAATTTTCTTCCATCCTTCCCTTTAATTCTTTCAATAACTATGTTAACTTTGTGACCTTTTGTTATCACTTTTCCAGGAGGAAGAACATAATTACTCACTCTTCCACAGCTTTTAGACCAATGAACATTTTATCAAGAAATAACTTTTGCACCTGTTTCCCATCTCAACTGGTTGAAACTTGTGATGTGGAACACCAACAAATGAAGGGATATATTAAGCTGCCTCTTAAAGAGACCATGGGAGCTATCCCAAAAGGTGACTTCCTAAAACAACCTTTTTCCTGAATCCACTATGCTTCCTGCTGGCTTCCCATTATCCCCTTCCCAATTTCCCTCCTGCCCACAATTTACCTGAGAGCCTCACTGGTAATCAGATTGCCTAGCACTCAAAGATATAAGCTAATGGCAGCTGGAGATGAATTTAGGATGATCCTAGGTCAACTACATTCCAGAACATTGCCACTATTGTCACAGGACTGATCTCAATTTCAGCCAACGTCCAACCTCTACCCTTGGTGCAAAACCAAGAATTCAAATTACTCATCTGGTTATGCAGCCATCCTTAAAAGCCTGTGTACTTGCAAACTCAGACCACTCTGCTCCACTACTCCTTTCTATTTTATACCATTTAAAAACCTATAATAGTTAACAAAAATTGAAGAAACTGCTGTTGATGTAAATCTATAATAAAAACTGGAAAATCTCAGCAAGTCAGCCAGCAAATGTGGAAAGAGAAACAGTCAATGTTTCAGATCTGTATCTGTTCATCAGAATTGGTGGAGAATGAAGTATTGAGGACCACAACAGCTTTGAGATGAAGTGATCCTGTGTTGCTACAGAGAGACAAAATAAAAGTTAACAATTTTCAACATCAAACCACATCTACCAACTTTATAACCTTCTTGTTATCATATCCACAAACTCCAAAGTCATTTACATAGCTCCTCACAATGCACCACTAAAAGTGCAATCCTTCCTCTTCTTCTTGGGCACCTCTCAGTTTTCAAGATAGCTTCTTAGACCTAGAGTGGAAGGTGCCTCTACGCAAATTCTTGTAACATAGGGTGGCTGTTGCACAAGCCATCATGTGGACTTGACAGAGGAGATTCTTGTCGAATGGAAAACAGGCTCCACTGCACAGACACGGCACACACATGTATGTGGACACACACTTATGGGGTATCTGTCTTCCATGCTACCTTTAAACTCACAGGGCCTATGTCTCCTGCACAGCCTTTAAACTCACAAGACCTGTCTTTATTTCAAAAATAAATTCTATTGATAAATAGTATATACAGGAAATACAAAACAGTACATAACTTTCTTTACATTTGTAGCGTTATCAACTCAATATATTCTGTGGACAAAGCACCAATGCCACTCGTGTGACCTCCTTGAACAATGTGTTTGAGGGGCTGGTACGCTGGACTCAGCCGTTCAGTTCGAGTAGCAACAGGACTTTAGACTGCAGTCCTTCCCAACAAAGCCTTTGTGTTGGCTGCATCAAGATCCAGTACCTCCCTTAGGACTCCTGCAGTGCCAGTTGGTAGCATTAATTTATGGACATCTTGTTGTACTGGAAGACAAACAAGTTTCGGGGAAACCAAAGCGCATCTTTCACTGAGTTGAAAATCTTCCAGCAACACCTGAAGTTTGTCTTGGTATGCGTCCCTTGGAACAGCCCAAAGATCAGAGAGACCTCTGTTACACAGCTACTCAGGACAAACCTCGACAAGGACCCGTGCATCCTTTTCCAGCCCTTCTTTGCAAACAGAGAGTCCACAAAGAGGTGGATGATCAATTCATCCTCATTGCAGCTGTCTTGATGGCAGCGTGCATTAGGAGTGAGATTCTGAGCGTACAGGAAGGATTTGACAGGGAGGTCCCCTTTCTGTAGCCAAGTGAGGTCTTGGTGCTTATGGGCAAGTTCTGGCAATGACACATTCTGCCAAATGGTTTTGACTAGAGAAAAAAAGGACTGTAGATGCTGGAATCCAAATGAAAAACACTATGATGCTGGGGGAACTCAGCAGGCCAGGCAGCATCTGTGGAGAAAAGCAGGTGGTCAACGTTTTGGGTCAGGACCCTTCAAGTTTGAAGATAGGAAAAGGGGAAGCCCAGTATCTTGGAAGGAAAAGCAGAGCAGAGATAGGTGGACAAAAGAGGGGAGGTGGGGTGGGCACAGGGTGGAGATAGGTAGACGTAGGTAAGAGATAGTGATAGGCACGTGCGGGGGAGGAGGGGAGAGCAGACCCCCATGGGATGGGTAAAGGGTAAGAAGAGAGAGGAAAAAGAGGAGGCTAAGAAAGGGAAGAAGAGAAGGAGCATGGTGGGGGAGGGGTTGGGAAAAGTTTGGGGGGGGGGGGAGATTACCTAAAGTGGGACAATTCAATATTCATGCCGTTAGGCTGCAAGGTTCCAAGATGTAAACTGAGGTGCTGTTCCTCCAGTTTGTGCTTGGAATTCTTCTGGCAGTGGAATGATTCTCCATCCGAGATGTCCAACTTCTTTTCTAACCGGCTTCCCCCCCCTACTGTGGTTGAGATCACTCATACCCGCATCTCTGCCATTTCCCACACCTGCTCTCACCCTCACCCCTCCCAGACCCAACAAGGATAGCGTCCCCCTTGTCCTCACATTTCATCTCACCAGCCTATGTATCCAACACATCATTCGCCACCACTTCCGCCATCTCCAACAGGACCCCACCACCAAGCATATCTTCCCCTCCCCACCCCTTTCTGCCTTTCACAGGGACCGCTCTCTCCACGACTCCCTAGTTCTTTCCTCCCTCCCCCGCCATCCCGCTCCCACCCCGGGAATTTTCCACTTCCCCCGCCATAGATGCAACACCTGCCTGTTATGAGAAAGATTCTATTGGTATTTTAAAGATAAAGGTATCTGGACACACAGTCTTTGTACTTTAAAAGGAGGATTTTATTCACAAAGACCAAGGCGGGAACAGAATGTGAAGGAACAAATGCACCCTCACACACTCGCACTAGGGTGATCGCAAAATGTGGGGAGAGTCGCAACAGGGGTGAAGTGCACACACGCGTGCGCGCGCGCACACACACACATACACACACACACACACACACACACACACACACACACGAAACAAACTAGTACAAACAATCAGGGATCGAACAAATACGTTGTCTGGACCCCCTGAATCGGGACAAATAACGGCTCTACGCTACTGGGAATCTACCCAGGATGCTCCTAGACCCCTGTGGAAGTGCTCCCTCTCACCTGTGGTCTCGACCCCAGCAGCAATTGGAAAAGAGAAAGAGAGCCCACGTGTACCATCTTTTATAGGGCTGTAGCGGGGTGGAGCCCGCTAAGGTGAAACAAGCCTATGATTCAAGGTCAAGAACAAAGGTGGGTTACGAGCCAATCCTCAGGTGTGTTCTTTAATGGGTGGGGCAGAGCCGGACCCTTGATTGACAATGGTGTAGCTTCCGACCTGATAGGCAATGCTATCATCCGACCATGGGGGTCAGTAATGTTGTCACTGTCATCTGACCCTTGGCCTTTGATACTACACTGCCCCTACACCACTTCCATCCAGGGACCCAAACAGTTCTTTCAGGTGAGATAGAGATTCATCTGCACCTCCCTTAATATCATCTACTGCATTTGGTACTCCAGCTGTGGCCTCCCCTACATTGGTGAAACCAAACACAGACTAGGTGACCGTTTCGCAGAACACCTGCGCTCTGTCCGTAACTGGGATCTGCATCTCCCCGTTGCCAGTCACTTCAACTCCCCCTCCCACACTATCACAGACATGTCAGTCCTCAGCCTCCTCCACTGCCAGGAAAATTCCAAACGCAAACTGGAGGAACAGCACCTCAGTTTCCATCTAGAACCTTGTAGCCTAACAGCATGAATATTGAATTCTCCCACTTTAGGTAATCCCCACCCCCCACTATGTTCCTTCTCTTCTTCCCCTTCCTAGCCTCCTTTTATTTTCACTCTCTTCTCACATTTTACCCATCCCACGGGGGATCTGCTGTCCTCTCCTCCCCCACACCTGCCTATCACTATCTCTTACCTGCATCTACCTATCACCATCTTGTGCCCACCCCGCCTCCCCTCTTTTGTCCACTTATCACTGCTCTGCCTTTCCCTCCTTTATATTGGGCTTCCCCTTTTCCTATCTTCAGTCCTGAAGAAGGGTCCTGACCCAAAACATTGACTGCCTGCTTTTCTCCATGGATGCTGCCTGGCCTGCTGAGTTCCTCCAGCATCATCATGTTTTTCAAATGGTTTTCACTGTTTGTCTGGGAAACTCTCCAAGTGGGGATCCGTCGTGTCCTTCTCCCACAAGGCCCGCAGGATGTTCCATGCTGGTCACTGCCTGATGGACTCGTGGTTAAATGTGTTTTCTGCAGAAACCTATCTATGAAGAACAGGTCATGTGGCAAAGTCCACCTTAATGGAGCATTGTGATCAATAAGCCAGGCCCATCTTGCACAATAGCACCTTGTATTTGCGTACTTCAGTTTTACGCACAGCTTGATGCTGTCTCTATCTCCCACATTAGCTTTAAATTTGCAGGGCTTCTGTCTCCTGCTCTACCTTTAATCTCATGGGGCTTCTGTCTCCTGTGCTATCCCCAAATCCACAGGGTCTATCATTCGCATTATTGCAGTTTAAACTTTTAAGAGCTTTAGGTGCTTGATATCTTTTACCCTTCACTGACAGTGAACTGCAGCAAAACAGGCTGGGGGCTTGCTATGCATAAATAATGAGGCTGGTCCTGGAAAATCCCATGAGATCGGCCTGTCGGTGAGATCAGAAAATCAACCCTGTTAATACATATCCTACAAAGCCTGAAGCACAAAAATCTGCAACAGTGAGTACAGTTATAGAAGCAGGTTTTAAGATAATCTTTTCTTAAAAGTCAGGTTAGCCAAGAGGATTCAATTTGAAACCTAGTAAATGGATACTTCAACGGAATGCTTCACCTAAAGCAATATTATTAAATATTAATTAAAGATAAAGTCAATGTGCCCTTGCTAAGGTTAACATTTTGATAATGCAAAAGATTTTTACTTGCTTTTTATGTTTTTTTTCTGTGAATCTATGTGCAATTTAAACATAAGGATAGTAACATGGGTCTCACAATATATTCTATAGTAAAATCTATCTTTAGCACAGATAAGTGGATGTGGGCTTTACAAAACTAGGTTTCTGACTACAGTAATAAAACTACCATGGTCGCATTAAAATTTGTTAATCCTCATAAATGAGGGTGTTGCTCTCCAGGTTTGCACATTCAACTTTTATTTTTGGAATATTGTTGAAACTGGCACAAACTGACAAGATAAATGTCTCCAAACTCTCAGTTAGCTCTTAGGACCAGAAATGTAAAAAAATTGGAGAGCCTTATAATCTACATTTATATCTATTCCTATTGGTTATGCTGAATAACACAAAATGCATGCCTGACATGGGATTACTGAAGAGGTAGAAATTATTCCCAGTGTATCTGATGACCATATAATTGTGACCCTCATCTGACAGGCTATTTCCTGTTGTTCTGCAAACCTAAAAGAGTCTAACCACCAACCCATGACATTCAACATCATTACCACCTCTGTGTCCAATATCATCAATATCTTGGCCAGGAATTTAACCCAATAAATACCATAGTCACAGAGTCATAGTGTTATATAGCAATCGAAACAGGCCCTTCAGCCCACATAGTCCACACCATTCAAGGTGCCTAACTGAACTAGTCCCATTTTCTTGCATTTGGCCCGTATCCCTCTAAACCTTTCTTATCTATATATTTATCCAATTGTCTTTTAAACACAATTGTAACCACCTCTACAACTTCTTCTAGCAGCTCATTCTAAGTTACAAAAGCAGGTCAAAGCTGGATATCCTGATTCTCCAAACTTTTCCAGCATTTACAAGGCACTAGCCAGGAGTCTGACGGAATACTTTCTATATGCCTGGATAAGTGCAGATACTCAAAAAGTTTAATATTATTTAAGCATTCCATTTGATTCATAACCCATCCACCACCCCAAAGATTCATTTCCTTCCGCCACTGACACACAATGTTTACAGTGTATACTAGCTACAAAGTACACTGTATTTGTTCACTTAAGCTACTCCAACAGCACCTTGTAAACCCTCAATCTCTGCCGTCAAGAAGGGCAAGGACTGCACATGGAAACATCTTCATCAATTTGTTTCCCTCTAAATTACCACACCATCTTTACTTTGAAAGATACCTCTACTTCTTTATTACTGGGTCTAACTCCTGGAACTCCCTCCCCAACAACACTATGGGAGTACTTCTACCAGAAGGCAGATCACCACCACCTTCTCAAGGACAATAAATGCTGGTCTTGCCAGTGAAAGTAATATCCAGTAAATGACTTTTGCACTCCAGAACACCCAATGGTGAAGCAATAGGAATTATTCTCCAGTCATTCCTGGGGATTTGTTATCCATTCATTGCAACTTTGAATAAAGTTAAGATGGATCAAATAGCAACGGGGAAAATGCTTTTCTTCCTTGCATTCTGCCAGTCCTCTCTACCAACCGTTGTCACATATTCAGAAAAAGTAATCTGAATCACATCTAGAAAAAGTATTGCAATCTTATTCAGACTGCTCATCGGCATTTAAATGAAAATTTATTTGAGAATGTAATGGAAGATATTTGGTGGAACAGATTCTTCTGACAAGAAGATTGAAAAACAAAATAAGTGAGGTGCAGCAGGAATGAATGGGCCCACCTTCAATACCATCCAGCAACACACAAATATGCCAATGGCAAGAAAGGGGAAAGGGGAAAGGATAAATTCACAGAAAATTCAAAAGGTGCTGAGTCAAAGGTCCCAGAGACTTACACTAATTCACAAATCATCTCTGCTTGACAAAAAGACTGTTTTCATTTGTGTGGGTAGGAAAAATATTTCAACCATATGTGAAAAGGATTGATTTAAATTCACTCATAAACCATAAAGAAATACAACCACTGATAAATATATAACAGTTCGAATGCTGGTCTAACTACAAGAATGTGGTTTTTAAATTCAGTACAGGAAAGGTAGATGGATTATCTTGGAAACTTGAGCCTTCATTTTCATAGATCAACGACATTGAGGCTACACTTGTCTGCAGTGTATGCATGTCTGTGCCTGGTTTGCTTTGTTGAATTTAGGAGTAGATTCCCTGGACAAATAGTTAGGGAGATAACAGTTGCAAAATCTGGTGAGCAAATAGTTCTTAAACTATTGATGTGAATCTTTCAAAAGGAGGTAATTCGTGGCTTTGCTAGCATTCAGCTTGCTATATCAGCAATGTGGGCAAAATTACCCCCGTCACATAATGCCTCAGTGCAGGAACTGTGGCAAAGAAAGGAGCTATTTTGTGGAGTGGATGGCTGGGTTGCAAGGTGTGCAAAGGAGATTACAAAGGTAGTAAATGTGGTCTTGCAGAGATCATTAAAGCTAAGACAAAATAGGAAACAGGTTTCCAGTATGTGGAAAAGCACCAAGGAATTCTATCCTCCCTTGCACACATGCTTGTTTTTCAGCCATAAAAGGCATGTCGCAGTATGATTTTGCTGCGTGTTCAATGAGGGAGCATGCTTAGAACGTTTACCCCTTTTCACTGCACTATCTTATATAATTGAGGCCTGGAACCTCATATCTCCGCACAGTTTCAATCGGTGTTCATACAATGCGGCACCTAACGAAAATCTTGCTGGATCATTTGCAAAGACTTGACCATAAAAAACTAGGTGGCCAGTTTTCCTATCACCTTCTGTACTGTTGGATACCTATAGAGAGAGATGAAGGATTTACAGAAGCTGAGCCACTGTGGTGATGTGTTACTTCTCCACCTTGCAATTGTTAAGAGTTCTCAAGCAATGGCAGCCTTTGCCCCTCTAGGTAGTGGATGTCTGTGTGCTGGCAAAGAAAGCACCTTTGTCATCTATTTTGTATAGATCACAAATTTCAGACATTGAATCAAAGCTGGACAGAACTGCATGTTCAGGGTGGTCGATGGCACATTACACTCCGTAAATGTAGTGCCTCTGAATGGCAGACAGAAGCGATTAAACTTCCTTGTTAGAGACCTCCGGGTGGTGGAAACACAAACTGCCTGCTGCTTTCTACTGAAGGGTAAGTGAGAAGAAAGTAAATCCCACCCCCCTCCTTGAGTAAAGAACCTTTATGAGGTAATGAATACAATGGTGAGCTCCAAGGTGTGTTCAAAGTCAAATCCGATTTTCTGTGTAGGGCCCACACTGGTACTGGCTGTGAAAATGCACCTGATTTGACACATATTTTATATATGATTTAGAGTCTCCCTTGAGTGTATCCTGTGGTTTGAATGTACCAGCCTTGCTGTTATTTGAGAGTTGACTCTCTTCAGTATAATGCCATCTCTGTGAATTGTCTTGTAAGTAGAAACTACAGCAGTGGCAACAAGGGTGGGGTGTTGCTATTTGAGGGATTAGCAAGGGAAGAGCAATTAAGTGCAAGGTTCCAACAGAGAATAGAGTTCTAGGGTAGGTCAATAATAATACCAGGCCTTGGATGTAGTATATATGTTGATGAGATGTGGCTAAGTTTAAAGTCAAATCTGATTTTCTGTTTATGGCCCACACTGGTTCTAGCTGTAAAAATGCACTGGATTTGACACATGTTTTATATATAATTCTGAGTCTACCTTTGAGATATTCATTGCTTTAGCCATTTGCCTTGTATATGAAATGAATGGGAATGTGGAAATGTTCCTGAGGGCAAATAATGTCATCAGCACGCTTGGGACTTTGGCAGTGCCAAACTAACAGATTTTCCAGATTATCGAACAATATTCCAATTTACACACCAATACACTTTTCATTCACTTTTTTAAGATGTTCCACAGTAATATGATAAGCTTTCCAGCAAGCTCAGTATGTTTAAAGGGACCACAGGAAACAAGCCCCAGTGAGTTTCAAGGGAGCAGAGGAAGTAGAGACTTGGTGCATTAACAAGGAGTGTGGGAACCAGGGCCTTGGTGTGTATAAGGGAACGCGAGAACCACAACCCTCTGTGTATAATAGAACGCGAGAAACAGGGGCCCTGTGCATATAAGGGAATGTGTGAACCAGGGCCCCTGCCTGTTTAAAGAAACGTGTGAACCAGGGCCCCAGTGCGTATAAGGGAACACAAGAACCAGTGCCCCAATGTGTATAAAGGACTGCAAGGGCCTCAGTCTTTACAAGGGAACGTGAGAACCAGGGCCCATGTGCGTACAAAGAAGCATGAGAACGGGGGTACCAGTGAGTACAGGTCCTCCCCATCTTACAAATGCCCAACTTATGTACATCCTGTACAAACAAACAACCACTTGAGAGACCAGCTGGATGATTTGCTGGCTGCTGTGTGGCTGCGTGCATCTTCTGTCATTTGGGAACCCATCACGGCCACATTTCTGACTTGTGTACCGTCCAGGTTTTGAACAGTTCACAGAAGGAAACCCTGCCATCAGCTGGGGAGGACCTGTATGAAGGAACACAAGAACCAGGACCCTGGTGTGTATAAGAGAATGTGAGAACCAGGGCCCAGGTGTGTTAAAGGGAACATGGGAACCAGGGTCTCAGTGTGGGAACCGGCTCCACAGTGTTAAAGGGACTGCAGGGATCAGAACCCAGTGACTCAGATGCCAAACCATCAGGATTTCTGAACTGTTAGATAGCAGATTATTGGAGTTTTACTGCACCAACTATAAATTATATTGTATATTAGGCACAATTAGGATTCACAGCACATATAAAACAATATGATTGAATTTGTCTCCCTTGATAGCAATACCCAGCTTGTATTTTCCAATTTAAAAAGATTCTCTAGTATAGATATACAATTCAGCAATAAAATATCCTCATCTCTCTTTTATGAGGTTGTTATGAGAAAGTATTGCAAATCTTTGTTTCTATTTCTACAGATTGCTTCCAAATGTAATGTAATTAATGTGACTCAGTAAACCATGGTATACCTCAGCAACAGCACAAACTAATTGCATGGAATGTTTCCAGCGACTTTCAGAAGAGCATTAAGTGAATCATAATCCAAAGTGAGTTAAAGTGTATAGAGGCATTGATGGCTCCTTCTGTCTCTTCCTCACTCACTTTTTGTGAACTCTCATCCTCTCGTTCTCATTGCACTGCTCTTTAAACCACATCATGTTACTACATTAATATTGTAAAACATGCACAAACAGTAAGGAATTTAAATGATTAGTCTGAAGCAGGAGCAGAATAAATAAAATGGATTATTCCAAGTTATGACATTTATAAACAAGCAACCTTTTGAAAGTCCGCAAGAAACATGGGACAATGGGACATTATTTCCTTTTAGTTTGCCACCTTCTGTTCCTGCATTCTGTAGGTGGCGTACAGTGTGCTGAATGCATCCATTACCTGATACCTGGGGAGGGAACCATGAAGTATCAAATTCAGCAAATGCCTTTACATACAGCTCTGTGTTCCTTTCACTGTTCATTCAATAGATCACGATCATCCTTCCCGTAGAAACTGTTTCATGCTTCCCAGTTGGGTTTCATCTCAGCCTGATGAAGCTAAGTATTTGAAATTAATTTTGAAGTTTGCTAAAAGCCAAAACTAATATTTGTCCCAATAAGTGGATATTTATTTTCATGTGTTCACAGCCCTTTAGTTTGTTTTTTTCTGGTGGAATCCCACTATAGGCCTGTTCTGAAGTGAAAGCTGTGACTAATTGTTTCAATAAGTTGAAGCAGAAAATCCAGGCCAGCAAGTTGACTGCTCCATTGGCACTCAATGATTCAAAAATCTCATTTGCACTCAATAACTTCTGCCCTCGTGTTTGAATACTACTATGGAGTTTCTGGTGCTTGGAAAGATCACTTGCAATTTATGTGATACCTGAGCATATTTTCCAAAGACAAGCTATTTGTCCTTCGCTGCCTTTGTTTCACTTTCACTACCCCTGAAATCCACACCCTGGCCTTCCACATCTTCAGCTTTGTTTTCCTAAATGTTCTCCTTGGCAGTATCCCTGCACAAACTTCGAGCAGCCTGTAACTCTGCTGCATGCCTCCTATCATACGCAAAGCTACTGCACATCCACCCCCCTTTCTTAGCCAAGCTCTAGTCATTCCCTGCTCTCCAACGAGAACGCCTTCCTTCCACGTAGTCAACAGAACTATTTGGCCCAAGCGATAAATTGTGCTGGGTCTGGACACTGTTAAGCATTAGAATTGATTAAGTAAGTAATTCCTAAAGTAATCATTTGATAATATATTAGTTGTTAATTTGAATTTCAATCAAAGTACAGGGAAAAGATACCAAATCTGACAACGTTGAAGAAAGCAATGTATTAATTAAGCAAATAATTAAATAATCAAATAATTAAAATGGGAAGTCAGGCATTGTTAAATAGTTATAAATGTACATTGCAAATATTTTTTCTCCATTCCACTCTACCAGAAGAAGCTTTAAACTGTAATAACCTCTCCTGAGATATGTGGGGCAGATTTTCCTGTAAATTGCAAGGGTAGTTGAAGATTGCTGAGGGAATTTCCATCACATCAAGCCTATGTCCTTGTGCCAGGGTCACAATGGTGTGGATAGCTCTGTCCAGCTCTGGCATCTGGTGTGGATGGGGGAATGATGGGGTAAACGGCTACAGGGGTGCTGCAATTATCATAGCTGGTGCACCAGCAGAAACACTGAATTTTCTTGTAAATATAAACATCATCAAATACAGTAATATAAAAATTCTTTGAATGATGTACTTCTGTTATTTCCATCTAATTACAATGAATTTGTTAAGGGCAGATTGTGTCCAATTTTTGAGGAAGTAACAATGAGTGTTGATGATGTAGGATTTTAGCAATGCATTTGACAAATTTCCTCAGGACAGATTATTCAAGAAAGTAAATCCCCATTGGATCCAAGTGACAGTGGCAAATTGGATTAAAAATTGTCTCAGTGGGAGGAAGTAAAAGGCAATGGTCAGCAGGAGTTTTAGTAACAGGGGAGTTGAGAGGAGTGGGGTTCCAAAAGGCTCAGTACTTGGCTCCTATGTAAATGATTTGGACCTAAATATGGGAGTTTCAATTTAGGCGTTTGGCAATGACATCAAAGTTGGTAATGCAGTTGATAGTGAGAAAGAAAGTTCTAGATTTCAGAAAGATAACAATGGATTGATTAGGAGGGCACAAAAATGGCAAATAGAGTTCATAAATGTGAGTACAGTTGTCAATAAAAAAAACATACCAATGCTTCTCTTATTCGCTATCTAGCCCAAGAAAACAAAACCATTGTTCTTATTGCAGAAAAAAAATTAGATACCCTGGAGTGATTTCAAACCAATAATCTCACCTTGGGGGGTTCGGCTAACTATTAGAAAATACTTAAGTTTTGCCCTTGTAATTTATAGTGTCACATGTGTTCCTCAATCATATTACTATATCGTAATCAGTCCCAGGTGTCTATTATTCTCTATTTGTTTTATGCTTCTAAATATTTTATATTGATATGTAGTCTGCACAGCCACATAGCTTCCTCTCTTCACACAGCACTTTACATATTCTGCCTGCCAGCAGTTCATCAGCAGAGACAGGCAAGCAAAGCATAGGATGCAGGATTTATTTCAGTTATAATGCTTCTAAGTAAGGAACAACTGCTTATCATAGTCTGTTGATTTATTCAAAAAAAGTTTGCCATTTAAATTGGAATTGTCCTTATTAGAAATAGTAAAATTTCACTCTGATAGTAAGTAGTAATAAAGTCAAACCAATTTTTAATTTCAAAGTTTGAGAATCTAACCCTATATAAAGATATTTTCTTTTATTCACATGATCATATGCTTTTCTTTACATGGCTTATAACATTAAACCAGCACAATTAATCCACTCTCTATTGACTATATTTTTCTTGGTTCTTTGTTAAAGAGCTGAACAAAAAGGATATCTTTCCTTAAAGCACTGCCACACATTCAGCACAGCCATCCATGGCATACACTAAGGCGGTCAATTTTGAAGTTATCGTAGAGGCACAGAACCTTGCCCTCCATCCCACATTGTCCATGTCAACATTTATGCCCTTCTACACTAATCCCATTTGCTGGCATTAGGTCCATATCCTTCTATGTCTTGCCTATCCATGTGCCTTTTGAATTGTCTCTTAAACATAGTGATTGTATCTGATTTCACCACCTCCTCTGACAGTAAGTTTCAACCGATCTGTGTAAAACAACTTTTCTCTCAGATCCCCTGTAAAACCTCTTTCTCTCACCTTAAACTTATGCCCTTTTTTGATACCCCTACCATGGCAAAAATATTCTGGCCATCTACCTTCTCTATGCCTCCTATAATTTTATGTACCTCTATCAGGTCACCCCTCTGCCTCCTTCATTTCGGGAAAAACAAGCCTAACTTGTGTTTGTCCTCATCTTGTAATGTACTGTGCTGCTCCTGCAAAAAGCTAATTTTCATGGCATTTATACTCTGTGTATGTATGCCTATGACAACAAGCATGCCATATGCCTCCTTCACCACCCTATTTACCTGTGTTGCCACTTTCAGGGACCTGTGGACTTGAACCCCAAGGTCCCTCTGTTCATCAACATTCCTTAGCATCCTATCATTTACTGCATACTGTATGTCCTACCCTTATTTGACATCCCAAACTGCATCACCTCACACTTGTAGGGACTAAATTCCATCTGTTCCACCCAATTTTCCATCTGATCTATATCCTGCTTAGCCCTAGAGAACCTTCCTCACTACCTACAGCAGCACTAACTTTTGTGTCATCCAGAGACTTACTAATCATGCCTCCTACATTCACATCAAAGTCATTAATATATATCACAAACAATAATGGTCCCAACACCAATCACCGCCGTGTCCCCGTGGTCACAGAGTTCCAATCAGAAAAGCATCCTTCTACCATTACCATCTGCTTCTTATCACCAAGCCAAATTTGGAACCAATTAGCCAACTCACCTTAGATCACATGTACCTTAATCATCTGGGCCAGCCTACCATGCAGGACCTTGTCAAATGTCTTACTAATGTCTATATAGACAACATTTACCACCCTGTCTTCATCAATCTTTTTTAGTTACATCCTCAAAAAACTCAGTCAAATTAATGAGACAGGATTTTCCCTGCACAAAGTCTTGCTGACTATCCATGATCGGCCCCTCCCTTTCCAAATGTACATAAATACTGACCTTTAGGACTTTCTCCAATAATTTTCCTACCACTGACATAAAGCTCACTGACCTGTATTTACCTGGTTTATCCCTGCTGCCCTTCTTAAATGATGGAACAACATTAGCTGTCCTCCAGTCTTCTGGCACCTCGCCTGTGGCTAACAAAGACACAAACATCTCCAACAGAACCCCAGCTATCTCCTCCCTTGCTTTCCATAGCAACCTGGGTTAGATCTCATTGGCCCCGGGGATATATCAACCCTTGACATCTAACACCTTATCCTCCTTAGTACTGATCTGCTCCAGATTACTCTCATACCCCTCCCTGAACTCACTATCTTTCACGTCCTTCCCACTGATGGATGCAGACAAAAAGTATTCATTTAAGACATTGCCCACAATGCCTGGCTCCATACAGAGATTATCATTAGGCCCCTAAGGGGACGTACTCTTTTCCTGGCTACCCTCTTGCTCCTGATATACATATAGAATGTCTTAAGATTCTCTTTAATTTTACTTGCTAAGGATATATCATGAGCCTTTTTGTTTTCCCCGCTTCTTTCTCAAGTTCTCTGCTACAAATGCTATGTTCCTCAAGAGACTTCCTCAATTCCAGTTACCTTTTCCTGCCATTCCTTCCTTTGTTTTTCCTGATCAAACCTTCAATATCCTTTGTCATCAAAAGTTCCTTAACCTTGCCATCTTTGCCTTTCACCCTTACCAGAACATGCTGGTCCTGAACTCTTCTAAAAGGGTCCCTCTTGTCAGCTGTTGTTTCACCCGCAAGCAGCTGCTCTCAGTCTACTTTCACCATGTCCTCTCCTACGCTATTAAAATCAGCCTTCCACCACCAACATTTCCACTACCTGCCCGGTTTCATTTCCTAAGGTCAAGTGCTGTCCCACTTCTAGGAGGAATAGGGAGTACTTGACTCAAATGACCTCCTTGAACGCACTCAACCAGTTCCATCCCACCAGCCCCTTGCACTAAGGTAATCCCAGTCGATATTGGGAAAGTTAAGATCCCCCACTTCTATAACCCTATGGCTCTTACACCTTTCTGCAACTTGCTTACATATCTATTTCTCTCATTCCTGCTAACTATTGGGAGGCCTATTGAATGACCCCAGCAAAGTGTGTTATTCCTAAATTCTACCCATATGGCCTCATTGGCTGATTCCTCCAGGATATTCTCTCTAAGTACTGCCATTATGTTCTCCCTAATCAGTATTGTGACTCTCTCTCCTCTTTTACATTTCCCTCTGACTTCCCTGAAACTTCTATATCCCAGAACATTAAGCTGCCAGGTCTGCCCTTCCCTCAGCTGCCAGTATGCAGAAAATTAAAATCAAATGTATAATTAGAACAATATGTCCAGTAAACTATATACCATCTCCAACAGCCAGTTTGTTAATGCCTACTGTATTAGAAGAAGCATTAAAAATTAAGTAACATCTGCTAAAAATAACCTGCGCAAAGATCATTCTTTTTGGCAGTAGGCCCATCAGTTCCATGCTAACCTAGTGTGAAGAGGAACCTGTCTATATATTATTTACAAAGCAATCTATGTCAAGCTGATTACTGTTCCAGGCATCAAAAACTACTGCAATGAGTAATCCTCATATTCTTTAGAATTTCTTAAAGAATTTCATTGTAAACTTCAACCCTCCCTAACTGTTCAGGTGCACCAGGAGGTATTCGTATTTCTCAAAGAAAGGAATAATAGTACTAATCTTCATCAGAGATAAGTTTGATGAAGAGGCTACTGACATTGAAAACTGGGATTGCTTTACTCAGGAATACTTCCAAATGTCATACTCATTTTGTTACCTCACATAAGATTTACCTAAGAAACAATGTTTCAAACTTAAAAATACTATAATTATATCTTATGTGATCTTTTCAAGGTGTTTTCAAGGGGCAAGTGTTGTCCACTTCATTTCTTTGCACTCTTCCTCAGGAGCAGTGGAAAGAAAATCAACACTGTGACATGCCACAACATAAACACTCTGACACGGCCACAGGCAACATTATACCACACGAGATCCAAACTCCGTTTAATGGTACTATCTTGAGTCAAGCTTCTCTAGCCCATTGAAGACTATATGAAATGTTCCTCCCTCCTTAAACTAGTTTTAATCTATTTATATGTCAATCACAATGCAATTGCCTGCTTTGTTTCCCTACCTCTTCTAACATCTGACACTCATCCACTTGCACCTTGACCTCACCTACGGAACTGAAGTGGTTTTAACACATTATCATTACAGACAGCTCAGTGTTCGTTTTTCATTTGCCATAGTTTCCCATTATTCTTGTGGCTGTTTACATAATTAATACTATCCAAAGTAACTTGTTGATTATGAGGTAGTTCGGGCATGATGATACAGTGCGCAGAAATTGTAATCTTTTTCTTCCCTGATTGAAATAAAAGATGCATCTGCATTACATCAAAAGGAGTGATTAATCTTATTTTGTGATTCATGTGATGCTGAAAACCACAACAGCAAAGCTAAGATCAGCTAAACATTTTATCTGAGACTGAAGATATGAATACATTTTGTGTTATGTTTCATTATTTGTTGCAATCTCTGATGAATAGTTTTCAGACTGAATCAAGCTTCAGTCTTCTGATTAGCACTTACAATGTATAATATAATTTACATTTTATTGTAACTTTTTTTCAAATACCATGCATTAAAAGATTAAGAGAGCCATAACTGCAAAGCATGATGTTGCCAGTCCTGTTCTACTGCAAGCATACAGTATCAGAACTCTGGGCTCTTCTTCAAATTGTGCAAGTGAAAGGTGTATCATGGCCTTGGTTGACAGTCATCCCATTTATTTGCTGGTCTTTCCAAGAGAATCAGAAAGTGTGATGTTCCTGAAGTATTCAGCATTGTCTCCATGAAGGTACAATAAGAAATATTTTCACCACACGCCTGAAAGACCTACCATCTCAAACAAAGAAATAAGAGAATTGTGAAGTTACTGTTCATTTTCTTTATAGTACTTTGTCTTTTCATCATATTATTTTAATAGTCCATAGATTTTTTTAAATTAAGATACTAATTACTGCAATGTTATGTCTGTTCCACCATCCGTCTTTAATTTTCTTAAATAAACACAGGTTAGAAGGAGCAGATCATTTGCCATTAGATCAACAGATGTTCAAACAGCTTTTATATAACACATTCCTTTTTGATGTAGGAAATAATTGTATATGGTCAACACCCCAATTAAGATTCTCGATGACCCATACCTTGTATCAAAACCGGAAATGAAAATTTAATATTACACTAATATAATCAAACATAAGTCTGAGACGACAGTATTATTTTCCTTGTCAACCACCTCATTTTAACTCATGCTAACCTCAAAAAACAAAGCCTTGGGCTGAAATTTAATTCAAGCTTGATTTTTTTTGTCACTTATGTCAATGTATTTCAGCAGGCTCATTTTCTGCAATGGGCTGTATCGACACATTTAGTCTCACTCAGTACCCTGGCCTGCCAATGTTCCATAAGACTATGAATATCTAAGCACTTGAAAACTTGAAACACCATGGCACAGAAGGCAACGGGCCGAGTGCTATAAAATGGGATTAGTACAGGTAGCTACTTTATAGCTGGCTCAGGCACAGTGATTCAAAGGGACTGTTTGTGTGCTGTATTGCTCTATGATTCTATGACACTATGACACTGAGTATAAACTACCAGCTGGGATGCCCTTCCCCCACCCACACAATTGCTTGGAACAGTGATGATTTTCATACCTCAGAAAGGAATTTGGAGCCTGGGATACCATATAACGGGTTAATAGTTTTTGCAAGCTGCACACATATTTTATTGATCAATTTTGCTAATGAGATGCAAAACTGGTCCATGTATTAGGGGTTAGAAGTTCAGACACGCCTATATTTCTACATGTAGGGAATGCAGGGTGCAGCTCCTATGCCTGAATAATGAGGCCTGGGGCATTCATTATTCACCCTCATCTTCATTAAGCAGGCGACATGTAAAGATTAAGAAACAGCTGGTGAGGTAAATCGTCACTAAAGGTCTAGCTTCTGTGAGACTTGTAGGAGCCCTCAGGTAATTGGAAAAAAGGTGAAAATGGGAGTGGGTGGCTAAAATAGAGCTGAATGTCCTAAAATAGGACATCAGCTATGTAGCTCCAGAGGATGATCTGCATATAAATTGGATGGAACCAATGGTATGGGGATTGGTGGACTAGAAGCAGCAGTCTGCATTTCTGAATGCGGGTTTGAAAGGGTTCCATCTGATCTCCCTGCTCCATCTGTAGACAAGTATAGAGCACCTAGCCAGCTAGTCATGCTATGCCAGTCAAGTGCGACCCATATCGAGTGAAGTGCTGGGACAATTGATAATCTGTAAAGAGTGCAGAAGGAATTTATGGACATAGATCAAATTTCACATTCAACATCACTTTCCCAACATTGTGGACTGAGTCCTTCCAGCCATATCACAGGCTTAATTGATTACAGAGTCATAGAGTCGTACAGTTGTTGGGCCACCATGTCCATGTCGCCCATCGTACCTATCCACACAGATCCTATTTACCTGCATTACATGTGTAACCTTCTATGCCTTGGCGATTGAAGTACTTGTCTAGTTACTTCTTAAATATATCTGCTTCCACCACCTCTTCAGGCAGCATATTCCAGATTCTAACCACCCTCCATGTGAAAAAAATCACCCTCATATCCCCTCTAAACTTTTCTACCTCTCACCTTAAACCTATACCGTATTGTCTTTGACACTCCCACCATGGCTAAAGATTTTTACCATCGACCCTAACTATCCTCCTCATAATTTTATAAACCTCTATCAGGTTCCTCCCCCTCAGCTTCCTCCACTCCAGGAAAAACAAACCCTATCCAGTCTCTCCTTATAACCTAAATACTGCAGTTCAGGCAACATTCTGGTGACAGAGGTCAAATAATTGGCAGTGCATGATTGAATTTATACACACTAAAGTTGTGTACACACATTTGTATTACAAATTATTCTTTCAATCTAAAATGTATCTACTTTTCTACAGTACATAGTATGCCTCCAGCTTTTGTTTCTATCAGCACACTTGCTTAATTCCACAAGTCATTCAATTAGTTTGGTTTGAAGTGACTTATCCTTCACAGGGTGGTCCTCTAATGAGTCAAAACTCTTCTCTGTTTCAATAACATCCTCACAATGGTTTATTTTTGCTGTTAAGAGCTGCTCACCACCAATCAACTATACATATAAAAAATATTTAAATCATTCACACTTGTTTAGAGTTGCCACTATACAAGTGAAAGGAATCAGTGTAAAATGATCTGAAACAAGCAGGATTAGGATGAAACAAGGAAGTCAACACAAATGAATGTGAGTTCTGAGATAACACCGACTCACATGGATGTTTCAGCTATCCTAATGTTATATGTGGCTGATTCTTATATACTCTCTGAATTGGATAGCAACTCACTCAGTCATGGGTACAATTAAACATGGACAATGAATGCTGGCCATGCTAATGCTGTCCATATTCCATGAGCAAATGAAAGAAATCACAAGGTTAAAAGCACAAAGTGAATATGACAAAATTCTGTTAAGGTATGAAATTTGCTTTCTGAATGATTTTACACTTAGATTTATTGCAATACAAGCCAGGTTATTGAATTTTACAATGCCTGCTCATAATCAGCCTATTATTTAGGTGAAATGTTTGAAATTGACTTTTGCATTAAATGCAGAAATTAAGATTGGAACATAAAGTGGATGCCTTGGTGCATTCATTTACATTTTATGGTGTGCCAAAAGAATTCACTTTGAACTCAGCATAAAACTTGTACACTGCTGCTACCAGTTTAGGAACATTTCACAATTGCTATCACTTATTAAATGGATATATTTACAAATACATGAAAATCATAACGTATCCTAGGCTTTCCAATACTTACTTGAGACATTCTCTCGGCTCTTTTTCTAAAACCAATGGTGTTTTACATTAAGTTTTAAATATGAGCTGTGCATGTGAAACCAGGGCCATTTCAAAGATACACTGTTTTAGAAGTGAAGGTTAAAAGGAAGATAAGAGGATAAACATTGAATATGGAAGCTGATGGGGTCAAACACAAGGAAAGTGAAAACATATCCTGTTGGATATGTTGTCTGGCTGGAAGGAGAGGGATTGTGAGCAGACATTTCAGACAGAACAGAACTCTGGGTAGCCATGGTGAAGGAAAAAGAAAGACACATAAGAGACATTAATACAGAAACCATCATCAAGAGAACCGATACAACAGAGATGGAAAAATTTGGAGATTGAAATGGCATCTTTTTTGAAGCAATATGTCTACATGTCATCAAAGATTCCACATTTAGAAGTGAAATCAAGGAACATTTTTACTCATAAATGGCAATGAAAGCTGTTGGAACTGTGAAATTTTCAATACAGAGATAAGAAGTTTTTGTTAGATAGGGGTGTTAAGGGACATGGAATAGTGCCAGATAAAATGTTGATGTTGATATTCAATGTTGATGATCAAACTGAATGGCGGAGTAAGCTTGAGGGTTCAATCTTCCTTTGTTTTTCTGAAACTTGCCAATCAATAAGCAGTTGCTACTGCTTTGCCCTGAAATGTATTTCATTTGCACAACAGTGATGATCCATGAAGCATGAAATGGAAGACTTCAGGAATCAACTCTGAATCTAACCTCCCTTAATATTCCATTGTGTTTCAAAATGAGCCTCTTTTGAGCTCCCTGTCTAGTTTGGCAGAATTGTGAAAGCACTGGGCCGAATTAGAAGAGTATGTCTCTATTCTTGCCAATGCAAATCCTCAAAATCTTGCCAAAAATCCTGCTAATCCTATATCTTATCCACAGTGTAGTTTGCCAGACTTCACAATAATATTCACGTAACTACAGAAATAGGGAGATCAGCAACTCCAGATCAAAATGTTTTAACCTTGCCAAGATGCTAGTCAAGAAGTGCAAGCATCTTTCATTCTACAAGCCAATTCATAGCACCAACTGTGAGCTTCTTGACTGAAAACAGAACTAAAGTATCAGAGGTTTGTACAATGTGGCTGGAATATATGGATGAATTCTTTTACATGAGGTGCAATAGAATATTCATTTTCTGTGAGCTATTACCATGAATCAGTGCTCATAAATTGCTGGTGTGCTCCATTCATTAGATTTTCTCTTGTACTCCTCAACTGAGATGTAATTTGCGACATAAACTTCTGCTGATAACAGGAGTCACAAGAATACATTTGACACCTTGTTGAACAGCACCAAGCATATATTTCCTTAAGCAATAGGATTTAAGGTTCAAAAAAACAAAGGATTGAAGAGACAGAGGGTGACGGAGTTAAGTTCATGACTGGAAATGTGGGCTGGGGTGTTAATATGGAAGCCGAAATTATGAGAGGTTGGGAGGGCAGTGAAAGCTGAGGACAGAGGGAAGGTGAATTCAGACAGGGATTTACATCACTGGAACTGGTAGGTCACACACAGACAGATAGGAAAGCAATGAAGGGATCTTGAAAATACTTATGCATCATAGAGCAATGATGTTAAATGAGGGGAAGCGAATTGGAAAAGGTGAGGTCCTCAATAAAGGGAAAAGTGTCACAGAAAATTTAGACCAAGCTGTGAAATGGTGGTGAGAACCAACTTGTTCCAGTGCCAAGAGGATGCGATTTTCATTCAAGTTCTTCATGCAAAGACCTGTGTGCTTGAGCATATAAAAGATAAGGAACTTCAGGCATCACGCACACAGATATGTGTGCAGGGAAGAAGGAAGAGGCTTGACAAGCAGGGACACAGGTCTCCTCAATAATTATTAAGCATGTTAGGATAGCACAAATACATATTCAATGTCTTTGCTGTTGCTTGAGGCCAGTCAGCACAGACTTGACCCACTCATGCCAAGCTTTTGCCTTCTAGACCTGGAACTGCTCAAGGTACACCAGAAGTGACAGAAGTACATGAAAAATATGCCGAGGGAATGCACTAAGATGATTGGTTGACATCTCTATGTTGCATGGAATACCATGATTTGGGGGCGTAGCAGACAGCGAGGAAGGCTATCAAAGCTTGCAGCGTGATCTTGACCAGCTAGGAAAATGGGTTGAAAAATGGCTGATAGAATTTAATGCAGACAAGTGTGAGATGTTGAACTTTGAGAGGACAAACCAGGGTAGGACTTACATAGTGACTGGTAGGGCTCTGAAGTGTGCAGTAGAACAGAGGGACCTGGGAATACAGGTCCATAGTTCCTTGAAAGTAGCATCACAGGTAGATAGGATTGTAAAGAGAGCTTTTGGCACTTTGGTCTTCATAATCAGGGCATTGAGTACAGGAGTTGGGATGTTATGTTGAAGTTGTACAAAACCTTGGTGAGGCTGAATATAGAGTATTGTGTGCATTTCTGGTCACCTACCAACAGGAAAGATATCAATAAGCTTGAAAGAGTGCAGAGAAAATTTACAAGTATGTTGATGGAACTTGAGGACCTAAGGTACAGGAATAGGTTGAATAGGTTAGGACTTTATTCCCTGGACACAGGAGAATGATGGAGACCTTATAGAGATATATAAAATTATGAGGGGTATAGATAGGGTGAATGCATGCAGGCTTTTTTTCCTAAGGTTTGGTGAGACTAGAACTAGAGGACATAGGTTTAGGATAAAAGGTAGAATATTTAAGGGGAATCTGAGAGGAAACTTCTTCACGCAGAGGCTGGTGCTGTTACATTAATGGCCAAACGATCCATTTTGCTTAAATGGAAGGATCCAATACCCCCTACTACTTTTCAATGGTTCTCTCAAACTATATCATGTTTAAACTTGGAAAAAATTAGGAGTGGTACTGTTGATCCTTCGCTTAAATTTCAGCAAGTTTGGAGTCCATTTATTCAATATTTTCACATGATATAGATCCCCTTATAATAACCTTTCAATTTAGAGGAACGGAGTTGACGACATAATATTGCTCTGTTTCTATTGAGAAATTTTAGTCCAGTTTTTTTTTCTGTTTTTTTTTGAACTTTTTTTTCTTTAGCTTAGTTTGGTTTGATATATTGTTTATAATATTTCTTATTGTTTTGGGGATTTTTTTTCTTTTTTTTATATTTTATAATAAATCTTTTTCTTTTATATTATATTCATTCACTAACAGATCATTGGATCTACAGATTTTTTTATACTTTATTGTTCTTTATAATTATCCATGTCATGATTGTTCTCCTGATCTCTTTGTATTACATGTATAAACATTGATATATTAATCTTTATTAATTTGAAAACTAATAAAAAGATTGACAAAGAAAGAAAGAGGCTGGTGCGAGGGTGGAATGAGCTGCCAACAGAAGTGGTAGATGCAGGTTCAATTGTAACATTTAAGAGAAGTTTGGATAGGTACATGGATGGGAGGGGTTTAGGGGGATATGGTCCGGGTGCAGGTAGATGGGACTATGCAGAAATCAGGTCGGCATGGACTAGATGGGCCAAAGGGCCCGTTTCTGTGCTGTAGTGCTCTATGACACTGTGACGCTATTTATAAATTTGGTTTGCAATGTTTACGTATTGCCAGCTTTTACTTTTGTGTTGTTGCCAAATAGAAACGATGGTGGTGTATAAAAGAGAGAAAGGTAAAGTGTGAGATTGTTAATGAATGGGAAATTGGGGTTTAGTTTACTGGCATCACATTCAAACAAGGAAGAAATTGTCAGGATTGCTTTAGACCTGCCCCTTCATCTTCCCCTCACTTCCTTCTTCTTGCTGTATAACTGGTGGCACAGATTGTTCTCATTGTTGCAAGATGGTGCAGCATACAGAAGACCACCACCCATCTTGTTACCCATTCTGTCAAACATTGCAAGGTTCCTTCAGGCAATGCAACTGTGGATTCGGCAAGCTGCAGCATGCATTCCCAGATTTCATGTGGCAGTGTGGCTCTTTTGCTCACATCCCTGTGGAGTCATGAATCCATATTGCCCCACAGCCTCCAATTTAAGAACATATGGATTGAGAGCATCATGAAGACATTCCATGTGCCTGGAACACGGTGCCAGGGGAAGTGGTAGAAGCAGATACAATGGCAATGTTTAAGAAGCATTTAGACAGACAGATGAACAGGCAGGGAATAGAGGGCTGTAGACTTTGTGCAGGCAGAGGGAATAAGTTTAGAATGGCATCATGGTCGGCACAGACATCGTAGCTGAAGGGCCTGTTCCTGTGCTGTACGTTCTGTGTTCATTTGATCCTTTGTGGCTGCTTCACCTTTCACCAAGATCATGGTCAATTTTGAGCACAATGTGGCTCAAGTGTAGGTTGTCAAGCAAACTGCCGCGGCATGAAAAATTCATGACTATGGCCAGGATATCAGGCACTGATAGACATAATTTACTGTTGGCCTACTACAGCTGGACATTGAAGGACTGGAACTCTTTCTAGTTACAGTATATCTCAGAGATAACATACTGCACACTCAAAGCAATATGCATGAAATTAATAACATTGCAGGACAAGGAAACAAGCATGATTAAAATTGTCAGTGCAACAGTGAACACCGAACACCCTTATGCAACAGTGAACAGTGAACACCCTTATGCAACAGTGAACACCGAATTGCAAAATGTTGCAAATATCTCCAACTTCAGCCTGGAACAAACTTGACACATAAAATTGCATGCATTGGTGACCTTGACAGCCAGCCACAATCTGGTGCTTAACCTGCTCCGAGATCTGGCTGCAGCAAATGGCTAAGTTCACTGTAGATGTCCTTGCCGAAGCACTTTTGTCTAAAGTATTGCTTCTCATTAAGTTTCAGGCAACAGAATCATTCCTTGAATGGTTTGACTGTCTTAGTCCTCTGCTGGGAGTCCTTTCTTCACCCTCCTCCTCTCTCTCTTTGTTTCCTGCTCTGCTCTGTGCTGCTTCTGCTTCTTCCCCCAGGCAGTCTACCCCAAAGAGAATATCTACTAATGAATTACTTGGAAGTTAGAAGGTCTGAATTCGGGAGAAGATGCTTTAGCACCTGCAACAGAGCTTCCCGTGCACTTCAGCAACTTCTTAAAAACTCAAGAAAGCACTAAGCATTTGAACAATTGGGGCACCAGCCTGTAGAAATTAATCAGCTACTATGTAGAGAATTGAAGATCAGAATGAGCTAGGTGTCTTTCCATCTGCTGCATTCAAGTTCAGCATCACGTGAGAAAGAGAGGACTTTCTTTGCAGATTGAACTTCAAAACAACATCACCAGTCTCAAGCCAGTGTTGTGGTCTGTTGGCATCACAACATGGGTTCAGTGCCATATCGCCTATTGATGTGTTGCAAATTCTTATTTTTCTCCGTATGTATACATCAGGTATAATAATTCATTGTAGATACCCACAATAAGTGTATGCCACATTGCAAGCAATATTCCTTCAGCTACTGGGGAGTATTGCTACTGAAGGAATGGATACTGTAATGACGTGAATACGGAGGGAGAGGGGACAGATTAGTAATGAAGAGAGCATGTTATTATGCATGGGGGTGATTAACATCCTCCAAAGCTGAACCCTGGTCTTCGTTTTTGGAAGTAACCAGGGTGGTCTCTGTAAGGATATAAATGACTGCACTTTGGGGTGCATGCAATGCGTGCACCTCTGGGCTGAAGCAAATATAGGTGAAGTCTCTTTTCCTTGAGGATGACCTCCCCAATACACCAATGAGGACCAAAACTGTGCTGTAGTGTTCTATGTTCTATGTGGCAGAGATCACCTGGGGGTGATCCTGAGGCTAAGAAGCTGAGAATAATTGTGACCCCAGACTCCACAGGCAGAGCAGAGCAGTTAGATCACACATTTAAGCTTATATTTGAAGTTGTAGGAAGTAACAGATCTTAGTGAAGGCAAAGTTTGCAGTTTGAGCATCAGCCCTTTAAATAGCACTGTTTCAGGCAAAACGGGGAGGTAAAAGCTGGTTGTTCTGTGAGAAAATAGAAACTGTCATTTGTTGTTCTATTGAGCTTGAAATCTCACTACAAATTCTGTGTGTGTTGCACTAGTGTTGAAATCATTTGGGAATGACTTATGGTGGGAAGAGAGAATGAAGGACCTGCTGAAACATGAGGCATCCACAAATTGTGCAAACTAGTTCTACTCTAAGTTAATTTGACTTCAACAGCATGGCAAAGTTTTTTTGGAGTCATAATTACAAATGTCTAATGCACAGTATCAAGCTACTTCTCTTGCAGAAGTAAAGTTGAACAGTAATGGCACTCTCAATCACTAGTACAATTTATAAAACCCTAATTTTGCTTTCAGATGGAGTAGCAAGTTATTTATTTCTTTAACGAAGCAAAGAGCTACTGAGGATATGGAATCCTTGTACACATTCATAAACCATTCTGCCATCTTGTATTTAAAGGGAGCAGATATTTTGCAAAACTCAAAAAAGCAATCGTCAAGATTTTCTTGGAATATGGGAACATTTTTGTTAGCGTTTTGTGTGGCTGAAGATTGTCACCTGTCTAATTGACAAGATGAAGCCTACAAAAGAAAAAATGGAAATCTAAGGAAGGTTGGCATTTGCATTCACACACAGATTAACTGTACTGAAAAAACATTTACTTGCTGGTGGGTCAGCACTTACATTTGCATTTAGTGGCCAGTTGTCATTTTGACAGTTTTCTTTTTTGTTTGTCATTGTATGTGAACTATTGCTGCTTGCTTTGACTTTCATGGAAACAAAAGCAAACCTTAACACTTTGAAAAGTATTTGTGGAATGTGTAACTGAGATGAGCACCTCAATAATGTGTGCTTCAGTTATTCTGTATACATGTCCATTCTATTAAAGTTGCACAAACTGCTGCTGTAGTCATTAAGTAACATATTGTCAGCATACAATAACAACTTGAATTACCTAGTCAAATCCCTCTTCAAGTAACATTCTTTTTAAATCATTTTAAAATTTTATTGTATACAAAGCATCTAAGCAAGCATTCAGTGGCTCAAAGCAACAAATATACTCAACTCAATTGCAAAATGTACCAGCTAGTGTTGTAGTGTGCCAAATCCTCAGCGGATATATGTGTAGAATTCTTAGTAATCAGAATGAATATCAAAGCAGAAAATTCTGCTTAATAATGTTGTAGCGACACAAATCCTCAATGATAAATATATCAAATGTTGCTGTTGGATTCAAAATACCATCCAGTATGGCAGTGAGCCAAAAACTAAGTTCTGGTGGAATGCTGAGCCATAATTCACTCATCTATCATTGTAGTATATTGTATTTTCAATGCATAAATACATCACCAGGCATTGTAGTGAGCTCTGCACTCAGTGGATAACCGCACAACATGGAAGTACTAAGCAATACACTCACCCCTTGGTCTGTGCCGAGCTAAAAGTTGCAGTGTTTAAGTTGCCACTATTTCCTCACTGCCACAGTTTAAATAGGAAAAAGAATGGTTCAGGTTTCCCCTCTAGTGCCTAGGGAAAACTCAGACTTTGTGGAATTGCACTAAAAACACCCCAGGTGACCTCCATCACTAACTCCATTAGAATCTGCAAGATTACAGGAAGTCATCACATTTTAGATTACATTGGGGGGTGGGGAGGATGAAGAATGGACCTTAATCACACACTGGATAAGAAGGGATCAGCCAGCTGCATTAAAACTGTTACCAACAACTGTAATAATGAAACCAAACTATCCTTCGACTTGGGTAACAGATTGGGATATAACAAAGGAACATCCTGCCAGTCAACTCTACAAATTCCTCCACATTAACATCTGGAGACATGCATAATTAGGGCAGCCTTAAAGTATCACAGAGACCTGAATTGCCACCCATCCAATAAACAAGTGATCATTAAGCTTGCCTGTTCTGTATAGCACCTTTAAGTGTAAAAGATCCCAAAGCACTTCTCAAGAACTCTTGAAATCTGGTTTGATTACCAGCCAGATTAGAAGATACGAGGAATGGTAATGACCAGAAGTTGGTCAAAGAGAAAGGTCTTAAGAAGTATCTGAAAAGGGGGAGAGAGGGACAGAGGAGGAGGGTTTTAGGAAGAAAATGTTGACCTTACACCACAGGCGTTTGAAGGAATGGCCACAATGGTGGAGCGATTACAATCAAGAGGAGAAATGCAGAGATCTTGGAGGGTTTTTCAGCTGGAAGAGATACAGAAAAAGAAACAAAGGCTGAGATTTTGTCTTGGAAATGCTAGCATACAACAACATCATCATCACACTTTGAAACTGACAACAAACTCATATTTCTGCACATGTAGATTAATATGGAAATATCAATCTTGGTGTCAGGGTTTTACCATTTTTGGACAGGTTCAGATTTCACAAAGGCAATCATTGGAATTTAATAAATTATTGAAAATTTGAGGTATTTGCAAATTATTCTATCTGTAAAATTGTTTGAAACTGTGGTGCTTTGTTGCACAAGCTTTTAAAGCCATACAATGCCATAATTTTATAAATCAGGGTTATAATTCCTTCTAATAATTATCTGAAAAATACAATAGATTTTAAATCAATAAAATATTTTTGATGTTCGTGTATGAGCTTTGAGTTTTGAATTTGGTGAAATATTTCAAATATTGCCTAAAAATTGAGCTTTTCTCTGAAACTTTGCTTTCTTGAAGAATGCTTCATAGTGATTGGCTGCAAAGGTAGCGTGATGCCATCACTATTGTCGGGTGTCAAGGATCCCTTGAATGCCTGATAGCACACAACATCAGAAAAGAGTAATTTCCAAGCCACAGAGTTTGCTGAATCTTTTTGGACAGATTTCTTCAAAGTTTGTGATGAATGCCACTGTCTTTTTGCTGATCTCAAAATCTAAGCCAATACAAATAATTAGAAAATTATTTATGTCAGCACAAATTTCACGTAATGCCAGTGACCACATGAACAAGACTCGCCCTTCCCCATATGCAAGTATTTGGATCCAATTGAGTTTCCATGCCCTCATGCTTTAATCTGTTACATCATCAAAAAATAGCACTAGCTTTGAAAATATGAGACAGTTCTGCCCACCTTTAATATAGATTGAGATGACAAACATAGAAGAAGAACAAGGTGGTGCTAAGACTTGGAGACTGCTTCAAGGGGAAAATTAGTAGCAATTAATGTTGTCTTCAACGTGGAGAAACAGCAACAATTCTAACCAATGCAAATAAAAATATTGAAGGAATGATGAGCAACTATGACGAAAGTGTCCTTCAGATGTTAAATGATTAAGCAACTTAAGAAAACTCATTACAACAGTAGTATTCATCTTGGCTTAGTCCTTCAGTGCAGAAATAAAAACAAGCCAAATCTTAATGTGTCCAATCCACATATTTTTCTAAGTATCATCAATGCAGATAAGCACTCTGAGGGATTTAATGGTTACGTTGGATATGACTTAATTTCCTTGCTCTACTCACAGACATTGGTGATATAGACCAATAACATTACAATATGATTATCTGTTTCCTTCAAAAAATTTAACAGCCATATGAACAGAATAGGCCATTGTTCACAGAAGCAATACCCACTGGACTCACAGTCTGAGTTTTAAATAACTAAAGCAGGTGTATTTTTCCTTGGCTAAACCCAGACGATCTTGTAGTCAGCCTTAACTCACTTCAAATCCCATATCATTTGGTTGTGGTGAGGAAGTATTGAACACAGTTTGAAATTATAGATCACAATTTGAAGTATATTTAATAGTTAAAACATGAACTTTCAGGAGTACCTTCATTTACAAGAGATTCTTTTTTTCTTCTTCAAACACACAGATCTAGAAATTCAAATACTCCTTAATAGGAGCCCTGGATTGAGTGCATACCTTCATCTCCCCATTTAGTGCATGTTACATGATGATTAGTGGCTCAGTACTCACCAGCCAGCCATTTATTGCCTGAGTCACATCTGGAATCCAGGCCTAAAGGGTCATCTGTTCACCAAACAGCAGCACTCTGGGAAGTGCATGTGCTGTACAGCACTGGTACAGCTGCAAAGGACAGAATGTAGATGAGGAAGCATGCCTTCCAGATCACTGACATACAGACAAGGTGAAGAGAAGGGGCTATGTTCTCAGTGCCACAAGGGTACCTAGATCAAAGATGAAAAAATGGTAGCAGCAGGTGGCCAGTGAAATTACCAAATGAGGTGACCATCCACCTTTGGAAGCTGTATAGGAAGAAATTCCATGACCACGTTCACTTTGTCAAGATTAGTGCTCTAATGTTAGAGATATGAACAAAAGAACAAAAGAAATAGAAACAGGAAAAGCTTTGTGTGGCTGTCCTGTTATTCAATGAGATCATGGCTGATCTTTTACCTCAGCACCATTTTCCTGCGCTAACATAACCTCTCTCAATTCCCTTAATATTTGAAAATCTATCAATTTCTGTTTTGAATATACTGAACAATGGAGCCTCCACAAGCTTCTCAGTGGAGAATTTCAAAGGTTCACTGTCCTCTGGGTGAAGAATTTTCTTCTCAACTCCATCTTGAATGGCCAACATCTTAATTTGATATGGTGATACCTGATTCAGGATACCCCACCCGGGGGAAACATCCACTCCACATCTACCTGTCAAACTACCTAAGAATTTTGTATGTTTTAATGAGATTACTTTTATTCTTCTAAACTTAGTAGACTACAGGCTCAGTCTGCTTATTCTCTCCTCATACAACAAGTCTGCAGCCCTGAATTGCAAGTATCTCCTTCCTTATGTAGGGAGGCAAAACTGCACATAATATTCCAGAAGCAATCTCACAAGAGCCCTACGTACTTAGATTCTAATCTTCTAGCAATAAAGGCCAACGTAGCCAATTGTTTGCTATATCTGCATGTTAACTTTCAGTGATGGCATGTGCAGGAAACCCAGTTCCTTATCAACACAATTGCCTTTAAATCTCTCACCATTTAAAAAAGTACTCTATCTTTATTTTCCTCTGTAAGACTTCTCTTTCATTATATTTCATCTGCCAAATCCTTGCCATTTCACATTCAATCAACTTGACAGCTCCTCTCTCTCTCTCTCTCTCTCTCTCTCTCTCTCTCTCTCTCACACACACACACACACACACACACACACACACACACACACACACCACACACACACACACACACACACACACACACACACACACACAGATGCAGAACTATCCCACCAAGTCTGCCATGTTCCTTGGTACCTACTGTCCTGCAGCCACTAAATTTCTCTCAATTTGCATTCTGGACCCTCCTCCAAACATCACCATTACTATTTCCTTCTTTTGCAAGTGGTAGAATCTGGGGAGAGTTGACAAGAATGTAGGGAGAATTTAAAAAATGGAATTAATGTAGGATTAGCATAAATGGATGGTGAATGGGTTGGCATGAACTTGGTGAGCCAAAGGACCTGCTTCTATATGTATCCCCTTGTTTTCAATAGCAGCTGCAGTTGAGAATGGCTGCTTTAAACCTTCATCCATAAGGAGATATGGCACGTGTTCACAGTTCACAATTCCTGGCAATTCCTAACAGTAAACATAATGTACGCAAATGTGCAAGGGACTGTGAAACTTGAGCTTACATGTTTGAAGTTTTCAACAGCATTGCTTGTATGAAAATTATTCCTCAACAGCACCCAACCATTGGTATAAACACCTAGCACAACACATTGACATAAACATTAATTTCTAGGACATTGTGTATTTTGCTTTATCAGGGTAATTTTACACTCAAGAATAACGTAGAATCATCACTGTGGTTTCTTTTAATCATAGAAATGTCTTAAGTGAATGTAACTTTTCTGTGTATTTTAGAGTTCAGCTCTTTATTTATTGTCCTTTAAGACACTGGGGAAGAACCACCGAGCCCTGCTCCAGTCCCTCCTTTCTCTACAAGATTGATAATTTAGGCTTTACTGAGAAAAATTCATAAAAACTATGTGTTCTAACATAAATGTTGACCTTGTCCATTGCCAATAACTTCAGAATATTTCACTGTAAATTTATTCTCAGCAACATTTAAATTTAAGATATTTCATTTGAATATCTTAAATTAATTTTACATCTGGAAGAAAATGCAAATTGTTAGAGTCATAGAGCAATATAGCACAGATACAGGCCCTTTGGCCCAACCAGTCCATGCCAACCACGGTGCCCACCCAGCAGGTCCCAATTTCCTTCGTTCAGATATCCCTCTAAGCCCCGCCCCTCCATGTACCAATCCTAGTGCTGCTTGAATGATACTATTGTACCTGCCTCAACCACTTCCTCTGGCAGCTCGTTCCACATACTCACCAGCCTCTGCTTGAAAAAGTTACCCCTCAGGTCACTTTTAAATCTTTCCCCTCTCACCCTAAATCTCTGCCCCCTAGTTTTGGACTCCCCTACCCTGGGGAAAAGACTGTTACTATCCACCTTATCTATGCCTCTCATAATTTTAAACATTTCCATAAGGTCTTCCCTCATTTTCCTACGTTCCAAGGAATAAAGACCCAGCCTGGCCAACCGCTCCCTGTAACTCAGGCCCTCTAGTCCTGGCAACATCTTCATAAATCTTTTCTACACTCTTTTCCAGTTTAGCCATGTCTTTCCTATAACAGGGTGACCAGAACTGTACATAGTGCTCCAAGTGCAGTCTCACAAATGATTTATATGACTGCAACATAATATCCCAACTCCTATACTCAGTGTCCTGACTGATAAAGGCCAATGTGCTAAACACCTTTTTCACCACTCTGTCTACCTGTGATGCTGCTTTCAACGAACTATGCACTTGTTCTCCTAGGTCCTGCTGTCCACTACACTCCCCAGTGCCCTACCATTCATATACACTGGTTTGACTTTCCAAAATGCATCACTTCACACGTATCTGCATTGAAATTCACTTCCCCAACTGATCAAGAGCCCCCTGTAGTATACGATAACCTTCTTCACTATCAACAGCACCTCTTAATTTTGTGTCATCTGCAAACTTATTGATCAAACCTTCAAATCATTTCACATTCAAATAATTTATATAAATAATGAATAACAAGGGTTCCCAACACCGACCCCTGAAGGACACCACCAGTCACCGGCCTCCATTCCGAGAAACAACCTTCAACCACCACCCTCTGCTTCCTACCTCCAAGCCAATTTTGAATCCACCTAACTGGGTCTCCCTGGATTCCATGGGACCTAACCTTCCAGACCAGCCTACCCTGAGGCCTCTTCAAAAAAACTCTAAAAGGTTCGTCAAGCACGTCTTTCCACGCACAAAGCCATGCTGACTCTTCTTGATCAGACTCTGTCCATCCAAATGCTAGTAGATCCTGTCCCTCAGAATTCCCTCCAGTAACTTCCCCGCTACTGATGTCAGGCTGACCGGCCTGTAGTTCTCTGTCTTGTCCTTTGTTGTGAAGTTGTGAAAAAAATATTACCAAGCATATTTGACAGGAGTTACTCCACTATCCATTTCTTCAGCAAATCTTGCAAGTACAACAGAAAGTTTTTTTTAGTTACAAAGATGTCAAAGGATTTCAAACCACATCAAGGTGTTAATGATCATGCTTTGCAGGCCCCTGCCTGCTTAAAGAAAGCACAATGAGAGGACAAGAATCTTTAGGACAGCTGGGTTTGCTAAACACCTGAAATAGGACTCTAATATAATATAAACAACCTGGAGGAAAATATTTGTGCCTTAGACAGCTTTTCTTTCTCACTGTGAAATGTATTTTCAGTTAAATAATTGAATTTGTTTCCCATGGCAGGTGAAAAAAAAGAACGTGGGATGAAATGATCAAGTTTCATCAAGCAAGTAGATGGGCCATTAAAGCAGCCATTAAAATTAATCCTTTTGTTCAGACAAGCAGAGCTCAAAGTCAGCAGGTGGTAGGAGAGTCAGAGAGGCTGAAGAATTCAATCGATATTTTTCCATCTGTTTATAGAACCAACATATAATCTGACATATCCTTCTCATTTTTTTCCTACTTTTGAGTTTAGCTCACATTTGACTGCTTCCTAAAGATAGCAAATGCAGCAGAAAAATCAAGATAGAAGCACTGTTTTTATTTCCATCTCTCAATCAAACACCTCTTCCTACATCCTTATATTTATTTCAGTACTTAACAAGAAGGGCAGCATTGCTAAGAATGGAATGTTGTCCACCGTGCACATGGCGATGCCTGAAATGTTTTTGGGTCTTTTCTACCTGGGTAACTATATGACATTTTAGCTCTTGTATCTCCAAAAGGGATGTTCAAACTATTTGTATCTTTGCATTTGTCTAACTTAAACTTGAGATTGGGATATGCTTCAGTAGATCACATAGTATTTTTGAAGGGTATGTTTACAGAATACAAATAATTTGCAACTAAAGGCAACACATGGTAAAGATACCCAGCTTAACTATCCACTATTCCCTCGACCCTGTCACTGCCTTACACTTTTCTCAGACCACTTGCTGAACATCCATTTGTGAATATTCCACATTTTTCAGCTTCTGCTGAAGGTGGGTACCAATATACGTTGTTGAGCTACCTGGAACTAAGGTAATACATCCTGAGAAAACAACACTGAGGGAAATCCAGTGCTGGTACTCCACCAGGGTGTAAAGAATACATTGAGAAAATATAAGGGAGCTTTGATAAGTTTGTAAAAACTGGCTCATAATGACAGGGAATGCAAAATTATATTTTTATTTATGCTTCCAGACTTTGGAAAAGGAAAGGACTACAACAGAAGAACTGAAGGGAGAGACAAACATTTATCTGTTTGATTTGAGAACATCAATGCTAACTTCATAAATAACAGGAAAATCAGAATAAAAGGACTTAGATGAGAAAGACAGGGTATTAAGAACAATGGCAAAAGAAAACCTTACAGATAGTAAGAAGTCAAAAAGTAGGCAGTATTTATAAAAGTAGAGTGGACAAAATAGCTGAAAATGACAGCACCGGGCCAGCTGGCTATTTTACACCTAGCTAACGTTCCTTTGACCTGTTGATTAGGTCAATTTAACTGGCAAAAACATTTTAAAATCGACCTCAAGATAGAATAACCCAATATGTCAGAGGTAGTTGATCCTTGGAGGGATAGGGGAAGCTACAGTATGTACTATGCTAGATAGACATCTTTAACATTAAAAAAAAGAGCCAAGACTAATTGCACGCTATAAACCACTTGGTGGCTATATTAAGTTGAAAGCTACAAAGGTAAATATCTCTATTGCAAAAGTTAGCACTAGGGACATGCAGTAGTGAACCAATGAATTAAAGGAGGAGTTACATTAGAATGGGAACATTTCAGTGGAAGACATAAGCAACCTTATGTAAACTGGGGAAAAACATGTGATTTCAATTCAGAGATGATATGTGTAGTGCATGATTTCTTCCTGGCCCAATGGATCAAGAAAGACACAGAGTTAGTGCACACCTTGGAGTAATATTTATTATAGTTCACAGTGGCACAGAATGATAACAGTTAACACATAAAGAGAGTTGTTGCAAGAGGTCCCAAAGTATGTGAAAGCCAATTCTTAATGAATTATTCTCATCTCCGATTACAAACCATCAGTCCTCAGCAATTCCACCCTTTATGAAGTGTTCTCTTGTCATGGACAGAAACATGACACCAATGTGCAAAAAGCAAAGCCCAAAAAGGCAATGAGATAAATTACCAGAAATCTGCATTTTAGTGATGTTGGATTTGAGGAGAGCAGCATTTATCCTGAGTGGCTGGCCAACCTTTGGGATAAATGCTGCTGTCCATCAAATAGTGCCAGAGGACATTTTGCATCAACTTTTCATATCATTCAGGGCCACAGTTTGACTTTTTAATTCAAAAAACATCTCTACTAAAACAGCAAGAATTTTAACACTCTGCCAGAAAGCTAAAGAGGTTCATTTGACTGCTCTATTACCCACACTATCTATATTTACAACAATAGTGTATACTTTTGCAATTTTGTAGAACAGTCTTGCACCACAGTTTCTTAATTGCTAGCAACTTGATTAGGGCAGGTGAAATTCAGATATATTAGGACCCTCATTTAGAAATGACAGTTGTGACAATGAAAATGCTGAAGTATTTTTAAAAAATCTTTTCTGCCATCGATGGCAACACAAGTTTTGCAAAATACCAACCTACCTTTCCCATGGATAAATCTTCAAAAAATCTAGTTTCTCCTAATTCATACTGAATGTGAGAACACCTAAAAAACATCACACTATCCAGAATAATGCTGTGTTGGTGTCTGCACCTTAGTTGTTCTTTTCAAAGTGGCAGGTCTATTGGGACAAAATAGAGAAACCAGAGATTTGGCTTAGCACCAAAATGGTGACAATTTGTGCTTGAAATTAGTTCTCAATTACTAAGATTGCTCTTGAGCTTTTATCATTAGGAAATTTATTAATGGAGTTATTCTGTAAATTGCACAAGATACCTAGAAGCTGCTGTATGAAGGATTTGAAGAGCTTTGTTTATAGTTCAGTGGGTAATGGTGACGTGTAAACAAAGAATGGTCCCAGGTTTTTACTCCCAGGTCAGTGCTGGGTAGTTGACCTCTAGCTGGGCTTGCTCTGTAACTGGCCTCATTGCCAAAAGGTTTCAGCACAGGAAATTCAACTCGATTTCTTGTCCCCATTGCAATGGATCTTAAAGGGGAGGGTGTCAAATGATTTCCTGCTTTTCATTATCAGCAAATGGAAAATGAGAGCTGGAGTAGTCCGTGCACCCGCTCCCCATCCCCAAGCCTCGTCCACCACTATATAGGATCATTGTTGACCTGATCACAGCCTCAGCTTGTTTCCTGCCTGTTCTCCACAGCCCTCGACTCTCATTAGACTAAAAATCTGTCTGTCAAAGCCTTGAATCCGTTCAATGATTCAGATACTAGTGTGGCGAATGGCAAAGATTCAAGACCTTCTCAAAGAAGAAATTTTTCATCTCCATTTTAAATGGCAGACCTTTTATTCTGAAGCTGCGCCTTCTAGTTCTAGATTTTCCCAGGAGGGAAAACCTCCTCTCACCAGTTACGTTGTCAAGCCTGTATGTTTTAATAAGTTCACCTCGTATTCCCCTACACTTTCTTGATAAAACAACACCTTCATCCCAGGAATCAATCTAGTGCACCTTCTTTGAACTGCATTCAATGCAAGTACATGCCTCTCTACAAAAAAAAACAAAATTGCATGCTTTACACCAGATATGGTCCTACAAATGCCCTGTACAGTTTTAGCATGATTCCTCTATTCTTATACTCTATTCCCTTTGTTTAGAAGTCCCACATTCCATTGGCCTTCCCAATCACTTGCCAGACCTGCATCTTAAATTTCCATGCTTCATGAACATGAATACCAATATCCCTCAATACACAGCAATCTATAAGCTCTCTTTATTTAAACAATATTCTATCTTTCTAATGCTCCTAGTGCAAGTGGAATCTCCCCACATTTTCCAACATTACACTCTTCCTGTTAATTTTTTGCCCATTTGATAATTTAATTATATTCCTTTGCAAATTCTTTGCATCTTTCTCAGTATGTGCTTACCAATCCATTTTGTATCATCAACAAACTAGTATCAAGCATATTATAGCCGTCATTAATATAGATTGTAAGTAGTTGAAGCCAGAGCATTCATCCCCAGCAGTTACACCTTGCCAACCTGAAAATGACTCTTTCATCCCAACTCTGTTTTCAGTTAGTCAGTCCTCTATCTGTACTAATGTATTATGCCAACTGTCATGAGTGCTTACTGACTGCAGTTAACTTTTAAGTGGCAACTTATCAAATTTATCCCAGAAGTCCAAATATTCTGCACCTATTGCTCCATATACGCTCAAAGAATTTTAATAGATTTGTCAAACATGATCTGCCTTTCATAAAACCATGAATCCCCTACAGTCTAAAAATCTATCTCAGTCTTGATCACATTCAGTGACCACACCTCCACAACCCTCTGAAGGATTCAAAAGATTAACAACCCTCTGAAAAAATAACGTCCTCCTCCCCTATGCTCTAAGTGAACTATGCCCTAGTTTTAGATTCCCTCATGTGGAAAAACATCCTCTCAACCTATCAATCCCCCCCACAATCTTACACATTTCAATAAGATCATCCCTCATTCTTCCAAACTCCAAAGAATTATAACTGTTAATGCATAAAAAGTCAAATTGAAACAATGTCATAGAGTCACAGAGTGGTACAGCACAGAAACAGGCCCTTTGCCCACCATTTCCTTGTCAACCTTTTTGCCCATCTACACTAATCCCATTTGCCCACATTACAAACTTCTATGCATTTTCTATTTAAGTGTTTGCCTTTACAGAGGTGACAACATCTAAAATGCCCCATCTATATCATAAAACTAAAAGTAACACGGGTTTAATTTGAATATTATATGTATTAGACACTTCTACTTCCTAAACTAATCATAGAGTGTAAACTGAAATATTGTATTATGGCATTTATTGAAAGATCCATTACCATTTAATGTGATGAGAACATTTACTGATGAAATATGCTTTACAAGTTTTACTGCATTTGTGAGATACTTTCAGCATGTTTCACCTACTCCTAATATATCGAGTTGCCTAATTAAACTCAATACAAGAGAAATTGGATTTTAGCTTTTTTATTCTACCTATTTGTACATATTTCCATCTTTGTATTTTTCTTACTGAGCTTCAGGCAAACAGCATTAAAGAGGGGTGATTTTTGTTTCTTAAGGTGTTTTGCTTTTAACCTTTTAAGTACTAGTATCATAGTCCATTCTCTAATCTACAGGGTAGGCCAATAAACTTGTAACTTAAACACTAGAGGCTTGAACTCAAGGCTTCGACTAATAAAAGCAAACATGCCATATGCCTTCTTTACCACCCTATCAACTTGTGCGGCCACTTTCAGGGAGCTATGGACTTCGACCCCAAAATCCCTGTGTATGTCAATGGTGTTAGCAGTGCTGTCATTAACCCGGTAATTCCCCTTTACGTTTGATCTCCCAAGTGCAACACCTTACACTTGCCCGGATAAAGCTCCATCTGCCATTTCTCTACCCATATCTGCAACTGATCTATATCCCACTGTATCCTTTGGCAACCTCTACATTATTCACAATGCCACCAATCTTTGTGTCATCTGCAAACCTACTAACCCATCCATCCATATTTTCATCCAAGTCACTTATCACAAACAGCTGAGGTCCCAGTGTGGATCCCTGCGGGACACCACAACAGGTCTACAGCAGATACAATCTCACTGGCTCTCCACTCTGCTTTGGAGCATCTAGACAACTGCAACACATATGGCAGGCTGCTGTTTATCAATTACAGCTCGGCACTCAACACCATTATCCCCTCGGTACTAATCCCCAAGTTTCAAAACCTGGGCCTCCGTACCTGGATCCTTGACTTCCTTATCGAGAGACTGGAGTCAGTGCAGATCGGTAATAACATCTCCTCCTCACTGACAATCAACATAGGTGCACCTCAAGGATGTATGATTAGTCCACTGCTCTACTCTGTCTACACTCATGACTGTGTGGCCAAGCACAGCTCAAATGCCATCTGTAAATTGGCTGATGACACCACTGTTGTTGGCAGAGTCTCAGATGTGATGAGGAGGTGTACAGGAGTGAAATAGATTGGCTAGTTGAGTGATGTCGCAACAACAACCTCGCACTCAACGTCAGCAAGACTAAGGAATTGATTGTGGACTTCAGGAAGGGGACTTCGAGAGAACACACACCAGTCATCACTGAAGGGTCATCAGTGGAAAGGGTGAGCAGGTTCAAGTTCCTGGCCATCAACGTCTCAGAGGACCTATCCTGGGCCCAACACATTGATGCAGTCATGAAGAAGGCACACCAACGGCTCTGCTGCGTTAGGAGTTTGAGGAGATTTAGCATGTCACCAAAGACTCTTACAAATTTCTATAAATGTACGGTGGAGAGCATTCTGACTGGTTGCATCACAGCCTGGTATGGAGGCTCCAATGCACGGGATCAAAAGAGGCTGCAGAGGGGTGTAGACTCAGCCAGCTCCATCACAGGCACAACCCTCCCCACCATCAAGGACATCTTCAAGAGGTGGTGCCTCAAGAAGGTGGCAGCCATCACTAAGGACCCTCGTTATCCAGAACATGCCCCCTTCTCGTTACTACCATCAGGGAGGAGGTACAGGAGCCTGAAGACCCACACTCAATGATTCAGAACCAGCTTCTTCACCTCCACCATCAGATTTCTGAATGGTCCATGAACCGATAAACACTATCTCGTTATTCTTTTTTTGCACTATTTATTTACTTTTGTAATTTATAATAATTTTTATGTCTTTGCACTGTACTGCTGCCACAAAACAATAAATTTCACCTCAAATAAGTCAGTAATAATAAATCTGATTCTGATTCTGACCACTACCCTTTTGTCTTCAATAGGCAAGTCAGCTCTGAGTCCAAATGGCCAAGTCACTATGAATCCCATGCATCTTAATCTTCCAGATGACCCTACCATGACGAACCTTGTCAAATGCCTTACTAAATTCCATGTAGACAACATTCAGTGCTCTACCTTAATCGATCACTTTCGACATCTCCTTGGAAAGCTCAATCAAGTTAGTAAGACATGACTTGCCCCGCACAAAGTCATGCTGACTGTCCCTCATTAGGTCATGTTTTTCCAAATGCTCATAAATTCTATCCCTAAGAATCCTCTCCAATAGCTTGCCTACCACTGACATGAGACTCATTCGGTCTTTAGTTCTCAGGATTATCCCTATTTCCCTTCTTGAACAACAGAATAACATCAGCTACTCACCACTCCTCCAGGACCTTGCCTGTGATTGGAGAGGACACAAAGATCTTGGTCAAGGCCTCAACAATCTCATCTCTTGTCTTTCTCAATAACCTGGGGTATATCACAGCAGCCTCTGGGGACATCCACCTTAACGTTCTTCAAGAGACCCAACACCACTTCTTTCTTTATCTCAAAATGCCCTGGCACATTAGTATGCTCCACGCTGATCTTACCATCCTCCATGTCCTTCTCCTTGGTGAATATTGACACAAAGTACTCATTTAGGACCTTGCCCACACCCTCCACATCCAAGAGGAGGGTGTGTTCTCTCCTTTATCTTTGAGTGTTCCTACTCTCTCCCTGGTTATCCTCTTGGTCTTGGTTATGTATGTATGGAATCCTACTTGCCAAGGACTTTTCAGGACCCTCCTGGCTCTCTTAATTTCCTTCGAGTTCTTTTCTGGCTTCTTTATATTCCTCATGGGCCCTGTCTGATTTTAGCTTCCTAAACCTTACACATGCTTCCTTTTGCTTCTTGACTAAATTCACGACCTCTCTCATCATCCAAGGGTCCCTTTCCATCTTTATCCTTCCTTCTTACTGGAACATACTGTCCCGTACTCTGTGCAGTTGGTCTTTAAACAACCTCCACATGTCAGATGTAGAATTGCCCAAACACAGCTGTTTCAAATTAACTCTCCCTAACTCCTGCTTAATACTCTCATAATTTGCCCTCCCACCCCCCCCCCCCAATTTAATACTTTCCTGCAAAGTCCAGACCTATCCTTATTCATAGCCATCTTAAAACTTAAGGAGTTGTGATCACGTTTTCCTAAATGTTCCCCCACTGAAAGGTCAGTCACCTGGCCAGGCTCATTTCCCAATACAAAGTCCAGTATGGACTCTCCTCTATCCACATACTGTTTTAAGAAACATTCTTGGATGCACCTAACAAATTCTACCCTTCTAACCCTCTTGCACTAAGGAAGTCCCAGTCTATACTGGGGAAGTTGAAGTCACCACTACAACAACCCTTTTGTTTTTGCACCTTTCCCTAATCTGCCTGCATATCCATTTCTCAATGTCCCAGTGATTAGTGGGGGGATCTATAGTATAATCCCATCAGAGTGATTGCTCCTTTCTTACTTTTGAGTTCTACCCATATAGACTCAGTGGATGAACACTCTGTTATGATCCCTCTGAGTGCAGCTGTGATATTGCCCCTGATTAGTAGTGCAACTCCCCTCCCCCCCACCCTTTCTTTTACCTCCCTCACTATCTCTTCTGAAGCATCAAAACCCTGGAACGTTAAGCAGCCAGTGCTGTCCCTCTCTCAACAAGTCTCTCTAATGGCCACAGCATCATAGTTCCATGTACTGATCTGTGTTTTAAGTTCACCTCCCTTACCCTTAATACTCATTGCATTAAAATCAACATATTTCAGCCCTTCCGTTCCATTATGTATATAATATTGTTCCTGCCTGTCCTCCCAAACTTCCTGCTAACTATTAGAGTGTACATCGAGGGCTTAAGCCATTGCTGCCAGGTTTACATCTCATCAAAGTTGAAAATTACCAGCCCCGATTTACTTTTCAATTTGTAGTTGTGAGTCACTTGGCAAAGGAAGCCAAACATGAATGGAAAGCATCGTAAATAACATCACCGCTGTCAGGACCTGAAATGATCCTTAATAGAATACCTGAAGAAAAAGTTGCTGTCAAAAGCTCAGACAGGTAAAAAAATAATTCTCGTCTTGTGTTTTGTTCTATCCATAGGCTTCTGTATTTTTGAATTTTCTTGTTTAAACATTCACTGCTTATGGATACAGACTAGGAAGAGTAAAAGAACACTACAATGTAAATAAAACAAAGAAGATGGCACTGAAGAAGTCTTAGACTAAGCTCTCTCTGCCTACTAGGAACATGGAAATGCAGGTAGCCTGAATGCCTCAGACTTGTTCCATCAATCTCTCCTTGTCTGCACTTGATTCAGGTGACTACGAGAATCTGAAAATTTGGGCAAAATATTAAAAAAACATGTGCCTAGAAATTCATCTTTGATCACTAGCAGTAAATGTGCAAATAAATAGCAATGGTATTCAGTTACATTAAAGTTCAACACTCTGTCACTACTATATTGTGCACTTAGTAGTACCAGCCAGGGATAAATTTCCCACCCCCCTTCCAACCGGATAAATTGGAAGCTAAATTTAACCTAAACGCAAGGCTAAGACATTGGCCAGTTTTGTCTCCAGAAATTTGATTAGACTTACTGTTTCATAGATGAATGTAAAAGATTGAGAATTGAGGATACCTGGAGGCATTGAATTTTTGTATGTAATTCACTTAGGCACAAAATTCCATGATCTTGTCAGCCATGTAATTAATTTGCACCAGATAGCATGTCAATAGAAATGGGGAAGAAACTCAAAGCCTGGAATCAGTGGCTGGGGACATTTCAACTTATGTCACTTTTTTTTACATTGAAAACCGTTAACTACATGTCTTAACCTTTCCTAATTCACATCTTAGCTTTCAGACCCCAAAGATATAACCAGTTTGCTGCAATCCAATTTTGCCAATGTGTTTTTGAAAATGTGCCATTTATTTTATATACACGAAAGCCCAGTTACCCTTTATTGATAGCACCTGTTCATTTAGTTCCTTGTCAGTAAAGATCAAGGTTTAACATGTTTTTCATTTCAAACAGCAGTACTGTAACTGACCTCCTGTTACATTTTCATCTTTTACATAACATCTGTTTTGCTGTACTTTTCCACTGAGTTGTTTATGGGATTCTGAAAATGCGAGCTATCGTTTTCCAGCTGCACAATCCTTTTTAAGTTGATTTACTGAGGCAGTTACTTTTTTTTAAGAAAATAGAATATGCTAAAAACTGAAAGATACATTGAAACTTTTCTTTACTATATATCATTTCTTGAATGGAAGACAGGCCTAATTGACAGCTGAAAGCCATTCTAATCATTTTCTGCACTACCTTAATCTCCTTCAAACTTAATGATTTAACTGACTACATTTCCTTATGTAGCCAATCACTACTAAGAACTTGGTTGAAGGAAAACTACCTTGTTTTCCATTGTTTACATTACTGAGATCCCATTACCAACCTCAATCTTTCATTATACCTTGTATGCTTTCAGAAACTTCCAGGCCACAAAGATGGGCTCTGCAGCATCTGTTGCTTCAGTGCAGACACTGGCAATTTGCTTCCAGTTTCCTGCATTAATTACGAACACAACCTCTGGCAAACTGGTTAGGGCAGTAATGTGTGCATTGGTCATGCAGATGCAGGGTTGGCAGATTATTGTGTGAATCCTTGTGCAACTCAGGATTGTCAGTATCACTGCCTAGTTGATGGATACAACCACACTTATAGCAAACAGACATGGGGACTCTCAGCATTTAGTGGCAGGAATAATACATGACTGCATAGGTGCTATTTGAAGGTTCCTTGCAGGATTGTTCGTGGTGATTGGAAAGAGAGTGTTGGGCACATTTGCAAGAATTTCATTGATGAACACGATCAGAGTTTGAGAAATCTTAAAAGATTCATGTGGCTAAAGGTGAAGTTTCAATCAAGCCTACACCAGTTCCTTTCACATATGAAGACATGTTGGTCACACCTCTTGGCCTCACAGGAAAAAGGAGGAGAGGGCTCACATGTGGGCGAGGAGGAGAGGGAGAAAGACTTTGATCTGGAGACCTTGTCCACAGTGAGTTTTCCAGAAATGCTTCTGCATTCATTTGACAAAATAGCAGTGGTTGAGGTCACTACTTCTCCAATGAGGTCTTCATGGAGATTAGTCGTAGACTACAGTTACACTGCCCCTCTGATTGTGGTAAAGAAATTAACAGTCACACTAAAATCCACCTCTCCAATTATTAGGTAGTTCTGGAGATTTAGAATGCCTTTCACAATTTGCATTGCTTCTCTATAATGTAGGAAGGTAGAAGAGTCTAATGTTAAAGGGAATGGGTTTAAAGTGAGAGGGGAAAGATTTAAAAGGGGAAGCTTTTTCACACAGAGGGTGGTGGGTATATGGAACGAGCTGCCAGAGGAAGTACAATTACAATGATTAAAAGGCATTTAGACAGATACATAGATAGGAAAGGTTTAGAGGGATATGAGACAAACACAGGCAAATGGGAAAAGCTCAGGTAGATAGCTTGGTCATCATGGACGAGTTGGGCTGAAGAGCCCATTTCCATGCTATATAACTCTATGACTCTACTCAGCAGGTCTGCAGAGAAAGAAACACAGTTAACATATCAGAAACTTTCATCAGAACTGGAAAAAGTGAGAAAATTAGCATATTTAAGTTCCAAAGGTGAGGGGGTGGAAAGAACATAGGAACGTCTGTGATAGGGTGGAGACCAAGAGGGACTGAATGACACAAAAGGTAGTGGTCTCGCCTGAGAGAAGTTGGCATGGGCCGACTGATCACACCTGACCTGTCTGCAGGAAATATAAATGAAGGGAGGTGAATGGAAACAGAAGAAAAAACATTGCTGAAGCTGTGAGATGCAGAACTCAACAGCTGATGGAAATTTGAAATAAAAGAGATTGTTGGAAATACTCAGCAGAACTGGATTGTTCTGATACAAAATAGAAAGTCTGGTTATCTGAAATTGTTGAATTCAGCATTGAGTCCTAAGGGCTGCAATGCGGTTTGATGAAGGGTCATGATCTGAAACATTAACTTTGTTTTTCTCTCCATTTATGCTGCCTGGCCTTCTGAGTATTTGCAGATTTTTGAAATTTTATTTCAGACACAATCACTGTGGCTACAAGAACATGTCAGAGGTTGGGTATCCTGGAGCAAGTGATATAATCTTTGACTCTGCTAAGTCTTTTCACCAGTTTCAAAGCACCAATCGATAGTGTGAGGGAATTCTCACACTTGCCTGAATGATTGCAGCTCCAACAACATTTAAGAAGTTTGAAATTGTCCAGGACGAAACAGACAGCTTGTTTGGAACTCTATTTTCCATCCAAACTATTTTCCCCCTCCATTACCAGCTAGTTTGTAAGGTATACCACCTACAAAATGCATAGTAGCAACTCACAAAGACTTCTTTGAAAGAAGCTCCCACATCTGCAATCGTTTCCACCTAATAGGACAAAAGCAGTAAGCACATATAAACATAGCCAATGCAAGCTTCCCTCCAAGAGGAACATGCCGTCCTGATTTGGAAGTTTATTCACACTTCTCTACTATCACTTGATCCAAATCCCAGAACTCTTTTCTTAACAGCACAAAAGGTGTACCTTCACCACGTGGACTCCGCAGCTCAAGGAGGTAGCATCTAACCACATACTCAAGTGAAATCAGAGATGATCATTAAATGCTGGTTTTGCCAGCAATGTTCAAATACTATGAATGAATAAAAACAACATTGCTAGCTTGTGCATTCAGAAATTGCTGCAGCTTGTGGCCCTGTTGGTGGGATATGATGTTGAAAGATTCATTCATTGACTTTGACTTTGTGCAAGTTACTTGAGTTTCCTTTGATGCTCCAACTAGGTCCTCAGGGTCTGACTCCTGGAACTGGCTGCCTTGTTTATCTGGACTCAATGTTTTCTATGGTCTCGGCTCAAGAGCTCCTGGCCACTTTTGTACATAGTGTTTCTCTCCTTCTTTTCTTCAGTTCCATCAAGACCTCCAGCACAGCAGAGCCCACTGTCCTTGCATGCTGTGCCATTATTTTCTAAGTTGGAATGAATTCTAGTCCAAGCTGTAGCCACATTTCTCCTCTTTGAGATGCCAGCTGGCTTTAAGTAATACTAGGCATTTTGGCACAGAACCTGTGAGTAATGATTGATTGCACCCATGTTCACTGACTATTCAATTTATACTCACAGAATCATACAATAAAGAAACAGGCTCTCCAGCCAATCAAGTCCATGTTAACTATCAAGCACCTATCCATACTAATCCCATTTACCAGCAGTTGGTCCACAGTTTTCTGTGCCTTTGTGATTCAAGTGCTATGTTTTAAATGTGAGAATATCTGCCTTCATTTCCTTCTCAAGTAGTGCACTCCAGATTGCAGCCACCCTCTGGATCAATTTTTTTCCCCTCAGAAACCCTCTAACCTTCTTACTCCTCACCTTAAACCTATGCTCCCTCTATCCCAAAATTTTCAAGGACAAAATTGCATCCAGAACAAATTCCTGGCAGACACAACCTCCAACACTTCTTTAGTCTGAGCAATTCCTTCTTATGCCAACTGTACACCCACCTCTGGCTGGATTGTTCAGTACTGGACAGTGACAGCATTTGCTTGAGTCCAAACTGGATTTTGATTCATTGATTCTCAATCCTTAGCTTCTACTTCGGTAATGTCCATGAAGAGAGAAGTGGAAGAAAGGATAGGAATTAAGCTTCTGAGAGCAGGTGTGGCATGAGGGTTTCACAATGTCAATTGCAAGAGATAATAGGAGGGTTGAATTGAACAGAAGGAAGAAAAGCAGCTGACAAATACCTTCCTCAACAACTTCTCACCCAGGATTACAAAGAACATCTGCCCGTAGGGAGGAAGTAAAGCAAAAAGTGAAAATTATTTTTAAAGTCTTTGAAGTCCAGGTGTCCGCATTGTTGGCAGACAGACTGTGCAACTAATGAAGTTACTGTGTGCAGATTGTGAGGAAGGTAACAGTTCCAAGTAAAGGCAAGATTACAAATGGTAGCATAGTTCCTCCTGAGCAATTTTGCTAAGTAATTCATTTACCTTAGCACAGAGTAGGATGAGGTGAGATGGGAAGGGTGAAATGTTACAGTAACTAGCTAGTTATGTGCAGATTTACAAGGACTTTGTTGACTCCACATGCATGGCTGAATTACACTGGGTCAGCAAGCAGAGTCTAATTGTATTGCCAATCATTTCCCATATGCCTCTCAACACTGCTGCTATGAAAACTGCATCACTCTGATCCAAACAGTTCAATAAGCATCTGCCTCATCTAATGAACCACTTTGGTAAACCATAGACCCCATGTGCTTCTGAATACATTGTTCATATTCTTCAGAAAAAATAATACTGCTTTCTTTGTGGCAACAAAGAATTTTACTATATTGACCTCCTTAAGGCACTGCAGGTCTCTAAATGCTGCATGGAACCAGCTTCAACTCAATGGAGTTATTCATGATGGATTGATAGCTGTGAATCAAACTAATTCACCTCTTCCAGAAAGTAAAGATGCCAATTAATGTACACCAGAAGAAGATGAATGCTAAATGAAGCCAAACCATTAACATGCCTTTCTAAATGAGCTCTTAACAGTTGATGACTTTTGAGCTCTCTAGGGAAACATTGTTAGCACTGAAGAGCAGGACAGCCTCGGATTCATATGTGAAGTGCTGCCTCACCTGGAAAGACTATCTAGGGCCCTGAATGGTGGTGAGGGAGGAGGTGTAGGGGCAGGTGTAGCACTTTGCACGGTGGCAGGGATAAGTGCCGGGAGGGTCAACGGTGGGGAGCGAAGAGTGGACAAGGGAGTCACAGAGACAGCAATCCCTGCACATCTATTCAAAGAGTTCTTAAAAGCGAAATGCCCCTGTTCTTAAAGTGAACAAAATAACATAACAATACAATAACAACAGCATATTCAGCAGGAGTGAGTGAATAGGTAGTGATTCCCATGGATTTCCTGCAATCCCTTATTGTCTTAAATAAAAGTAGGTCAACAGCTACAGTCTGTTTTACCCTTCAGTTATAGAACACAAAACATATTAGGGCAGAGCTCCACTATTTGCCTTGGCTTTTTCACTTTTAATGTCATTGCATGATAAAAGTCAACCCCCATTTTGAAATTTTCAATTGACTTAGCCTCAGCTTTTGGGGGACAAAGTTCTGAATTTCCCATAAATGTTTGCATGAAGAAGTGCTTCTTGAGATCACCTTGATATCAGACCCTAAAGTGACAGAGTAGATATGGTTTCTAATGGAAGAGTCACGAATAAGGGGACATAGATACAAAATAAGGGGTCAGTTATCTAAAATTGAAGTGCACAGAAATTTCTTCTGTCAGAGGGTAATGAATCTTTGGAATTCTCTGTCCCTGAGGGGGTGGAGGTCAAATAATTAGTTGTTTTTAAGGTGGAGTTAGATAAATATTTGAAACATTGAGGAACTGAGGGTTATGGAGAACTGGCACAGAAGAGGAGTGTGGAGGCCAGCGGAGATCATCCATGATCATGTTGAATGGTGGTCTCTTCCTGCTCCTATTTTCTTGTGTTCTTGTGTAACAGAAAAGTGTCGCTTGAAAAATGCAGCTGCAGTCGGTTAAAAGCACATGTTTGTGTGTGTACACTTGCATTGATATGGGCATGGAGACAAGATACATGTGTGTAGATCCAGATGCAGTGCCCAACATTTCTCCAGATTAAAGGGATCTCCTCATCACCGTTGTAGGTGTTTAGTCAGTTAGTTGGAATCTATAACCCACCCCACCTAAAGGAACAATTTCTTTTCCAACTACCCCAAGAAAAATCTCTTAATTGGCTTAAAAAAACATTATTTAGTTACCTCTTAACCTTCTCAATACCATGGAGAATAGTTCTAATCTTTCCAACCTCTGCTTATCAATCATGCAGCACTTTAATCACCTTACCTCTGGTAAAACTCCTCTGTACTCTAACCCTATAGATCTTTCCTTCAGCTTGTTACTCAGTATTGCCCACTAGCACAATCTCTTTGCTTTTGTATTCTATTTATAAATCCAAATTATCTTTATGTTTTTTAGAATAATCTTATCAATTTACCCTGCTGCTCTTAAGGATTTGTGTATATAAAAAATGAGGTCTCTCTGCTTTTTACATTTTCAGTAATTTGTCCTTCTATAATAGTCCTGTCAAAGTGGATTATTTTTCACTATTCTGCACTGACCTCCATCTGCCACACATCAGTTCATTTCACCATCCTGTCCATCATCCCAAATTCTACAACTATTCTCATCACTACATTGCACTGCCAGGTTTTGTTTGAATACAAACATTTAATGCTACTCCTTACACCCCAGTTTGGCCCATTTAATAAAAGAAATTAATGATAATGGGAACCCAAAATTGATCCTAGGGAAATAACACTCGTCTGAGACACACTAGTCCGCCACACAGTCTGAGAAACATCTATTCAGCAGCACCTTCAGCTTCTTGCCACTAAACCAGCACCACTTCCTTGTTAATTTCATTGGTTTCCATCTTCTCCACAAACATTTCCACAAGCTTACACCATGTGGACGTAGATATGCTCCACATATCTAATCATAGAAGGAAATCTTTGTAAAGATTATCTAAATAAAAGCTGCAAGAATCAATTATAGTTGGCCCTCTGTAAATGTAGAACTATAATAAAAGCTTTTGTATTTACTTGATAGAACAGGAAGTGGATTTTAGTATAATCATCAGTTCATCAAATATTCTGTTTAGTAAACATGAATCTTATTTTTTTCCCTGCTCCTTGTCCATACTCTTGCTCTATTAATTCTAGTTAATCACAATGTGACACAGAAAATTTGTTACTATTTAACATAAGCAACCCAGGAACTGAATTTAGAAGCAAGACATTGGACAGAAAAGATACATTTTAGTTTCAGGAAAGCAACAGCTATTCAGAACATATATTTGATCTAGTCTTTTTGGCTTCATTAAAATGTCCATTTATCCATTGCACTTATCAATAGACATTGATTAGGACCCATGCTCCTAAATGGAAGAACTGTTTTCTAAATTTGAGGCACAAATAAAGAGCCGAATAAGTTATTGAGAAGGTAACTATTCCGAAAACTTTATTTATGCCAACTCCTCCAACCTGCAGATGGTGAAAAGGTGTCTTATCTTGCTCATAGAGTTCCTGCCGACAGTATACCTGGCTGCACTCTTTTTCATGGTGAGTAATGAGGTGTTACTCTAGCTCATTCAACTGAACAATTAAAGTGGAACTCCAGATCCCAAAAACTTATCTAATGCACTGAGCCATTCTGCCAATATCTAATTCCTAACACAGATATATTTTTGTAGCATTTCATCTGCACAGTAAAAGCAATATTCAAATGGAATATTCTCCACATGTTGAGAGGTCAACTGCTACTTTAGGAAGAAATGTCTACCGCCTTTTTTCACCAGATGAGAACATGCATGTTGTAACTGCTTAAATGCAACAATAAAAGGCAAATTACAACACTGGGAGAACCAGGTAAAATTAGATTTGCTTATGTAAAAAAAACAGAATTCAATTGAGAGACTGAACAAATCCTTATTGTGAAAAACCAAGCCTCAGGATCTTTATCCAAGGAGGTAAAGAAAGCAACAGTGAACTGTATTTTCACCTCTAGATGCACTGACCCCTGCTGGGTTTAGTTTGACAACGCTCTGGTGAAGCGCCTTAAAAGCATCATAAAAATAAAAGTCAATATTGTTGGTGGTGTTAATTGTAACGATGAACAGATGAAAATCAACTGTAATGAAGTGCCAGGTGGTCCATTGAAACATACGACGACTATTTCACTGTACTGCTGGGAATGTGCTAGGGGTCAGATGTGCAGGGGTGGATCAAGAGATTAGATGTGCACACATCTGACCTTTTGCTCCATCCCTGGACTCACCATTGAATCCAGAGGTGTTCCATTAGTTGCTAAGCCAAGGGTTGGATATACTTTGAATCAGACTTCACAGCTTTATGCCAGCTGTAGCTGGCACATCCAGTACACCTCATTTACTTGGGGTCATTAATCATTTAAAAACATAATTTAGATGATATGTTTTATTTATTTTTCATTACTTAAATGAATATTCATGTTTTAATTTACTTGTATTTGTTTCATGTGTTTTTAAATAACTTTTTAAATAATTTTATTTATTTTTCCCCCAACTGTTTCTGAATATCTCTGAACATTTGGAAATTGTGACAAGATCTGACAGCCCAAACTATCAAAGGACCATTGGGATGGTCTGTGGTCAAGATCTTGGTTCCTGCCACATGTGGGCTTGGTATTGGTCCTGGCCACTGCACCTCGTGGAACTGCAGTGCCAGCAATTTAGGAGATAATGACTGCAAAAACAGTGATACAGCCAAATGGATAGCACAGGCAGCAACTGCAGAGTGCAGGCCAGGAACAGCATTATCCATCCCATTGCCAAGAACTTCATCTGAAGAATTCTTTTTTTCAGACTTTTCTTTTGTCTTCTGAAACAAATGAGAATTAAATTGGGCCTTGTTGCAGTCACTTTCCTGAATGAAATTTAAGAGATCAACTTGCATGTCGAAGAGGTGTTGAAAAGGTGGCCAAAGCCAAGTTATTTTGACAACAGCAGCAGCTCCCCTAACCAGTTGTTCATCATCTTGAGTATGCTAATAAGGCAGCTGGTTATTGGCAAAAATGCAAAGAGGTTCATCCTTAATGGAGCAGGTAGCAGGTGTGCTGTGCCCATGCTATACAGGAAGTCTCCAGGTTACGAACGGGTTCTGTTTTTGAGACTGCTCGTAACCCGATTTTGTGTGTAACTCGGAACAGTGTCTGCGCATGCGCACTTGGCCCGGGGATCACGGCCGCGCATGTGCACTTGGCCCAGCGATCGTGGCCGCACGTGGCCCCGGCCGCACATGCACACTTGGCCCGGGGACCACGAAGGTCAGTTCGTAAGTACGGACATTCGTAAGTAGGGCGTTCGTAAGTCGGGGACTTCCAGTATATAGCATCATTGTCTTTCCTCAAAAGGGATTACTGATAGCTACCACCTTAAAGAAAATTACCATAGTATGGAGCTGCACTCTTCCTCTTCTTGACCTTGAAATAGTTGCAGGAGTCCCACCTAGTACCCATGATGATAGGTAGTCAATCCAAAAAGTGTTCCATAATTACTGAAAACCAAGGATCAAGAGGTTACTCTTGTGATCAAAGAGAATGGATAAAGTTTCCCAAGAACCAGGAGGGAATTGGGAAGTTTCCTGATCTCAAGATCAGCACAGTGGGAATTCCCTCGAGATAGGGAATTAGACAAGGGTTCCCTCAAGAGCAATGATAGAATGTAGAACATAGAACATTACAGCAAGGTACAGGCCCTTCAGCCCACGATGTTGTCGACGATAGTGTTCTCAAGATCAAGCGAGATTATTCCCTCAAGACTGGTGGAGTGTAATGCATGCACAATTGGTCAGTACCAGTTTAAGCTTTATAGCTTGTAACCTGCATGTTGCAACAATATTTCAGTGCAGAAGCTTCCAAAGTCTCCCTGTCAATTGAGAATACCACTGCTGAATTGCTGCTTTGCACAATTCAAGTTAATTTTATAAATAAATACCTCGCTTGTTGGTATAGATTACCGATAATCTTCTTGCATCTTAGAGAATGAGTGAGAAAACCTAAGCAGTTGGACAGTTCCCTCAAAATCGAAAAATTGGATAGAAGATGTTACCTTGAGACCAGGAAATGCCCTCAAGGTTAGGGATGAAGGAGTGTTTTCTCACTACTGGAAATGGTAGGAAGTTCCATCAGAATCAGGATTAGGGATCATCAGGCATGATGGATGGTGGGGGGGGGGGGGGGGGGAAGATATTCACTTGATTAAGTATTTGGGGGAGGGGTTCACAGGACTGAGGTTAATGGCAGTGTTTTCACAAGATTGCAGATCAGGGAAAGTTCCCTCAAGTTTGGGAACTGGGAACATTCCCTTAATATTTGGGATTATGGGTAATTGTGCATGTTCTCTTTTGATAGTAGATTTCCTTGAGACTTGGCTTCAATAAATTCACTGGAGATTGGAAATAGTGGAATATTTTCTCAGAATTCCAGATCAGGGGGCATTCCTTTAAGACTGGAAATTAGTGGATACCCTTGAGGCTGGAGGTCTAAAGTTATTCTCCAAAGATTGGAAATTAGCTAACTTTTCTTCAAGACCAAAGATTCATTTTGAGGATTGAGGAGCATTTCCCTCAAAAATTGGTTAGAGGCTGGAGCCTTGGAGGCCTAAGCATACCTTTTGCAACCTCAGGGGGCGCTTCTGCTCCTTCTCACCCACAAAAAGGTCAAAGAAAAGGAAATTTCTTAAACTTCCCTTTGCCTCCTTTATCTTGTTGTCTCCTCTCATTGTGGGTTTGTTGTCAGGATGCAGCCAGCAGAGAGCTCCTTATGACTTTTTGTTAATATAACAACGTGGCATTACAACATCTGTATGCTGGACTGGCTCTAGTGCATCGCTGCATTTGGTTTTAGAGCAGTTGGGGGGAGTGGGTGGGTGAATTGGACTGGAATAATAGGTATAAAGGGAGACAAGCAAGTATTGATCTGCACACTTGCACTGTCAGTATGGGTCACACAACTGCAAGTTTAAAAGAGAATCATTTTTATTGAAATACCTGAATTAGTGCTGGCTTTTACAGGAATGATTAAAAGGCTATTTTGGCTTTTTTTTAAAAAATCAGACACTGAAACAGGTCACACATCAGAAGAGTGGACTTTAACCCATGAGCTCAACTTGCTCAAACTAGAAGGTTTTGGCTCAGGCTTCTGCTATGTGTTTGCCACTTTACATTAGGAAATCTTTACTATGAAATAGCCCAAATCACATTCTGTTGATCACTGCACACACTTGCATTTCCTATCTATCACTTCGCTCTAACTATTTATCCTTCATGTTGTTAAATCAGGATTTGTATGATTTACCTCTCACAGCATAGAAAGAGCATCAATCAGAGAAAAATTGTCATGGATCCAAACAGATCTTGAGCTTTCATGAAGGTTGGCTAAACTGTATATAAAAAAAAACAAAACTTTTAAGCTACGTCTACATGGGTGGCCAACTCAGATAGACAGGGGTCATGACAGTTGCAAATATCATTATGATATACTATTTATTTGTCACACTGTGTGAGCCCTCTGCCATAGCCGTTACTTTTGCCTTAATTAGAATAGTATTAGTTAACAGACGTTTAAACGTCTGGCATTCAGAATGCTATCACAATGATAGCCAAATGCTAAACAATGTGATGGTATTGAGGGAAAAGACATATTAACGTTTGCAAACAAGCAGCCATGGACCTTATTTAGAAAAGTGTCATCATATGTTTTGATGGAAATTATGGAATACTTCCAGATGTCTCCTGTAATGATGTCAACCTTGCGGAAATAAGTAACTTCTAGCCTATAATTAACCCTGACACAAATTGTGCTGGAAGGAATCGTTTAAGCTCCCTACCCTGGGCCCCATTTTTCAAAAAAAAGAGATTATTAAAGATTTGTTTCCAGTGGTTCAATACCCATCTGTGTGATTAGACACATTGTTGAATACCCACTTTCTAGATTATATATAATTTTTGCACAATAAACATTAATTGGAGGGAAAATCCACGTATTACAATCTGTCAAAAACAATTTATTGTAACTGCAGTGTAATTGAAGTTAATATTATCTTTTTATACCCACCAGCCGAAAATGTAATTTACAGTAACTACATTTATATTTACCTCTGGGACATGAGTTTTAATCCAAGTTGGACAATGGGATGAAAGCCCCTTTCTCTTAATGTTGCACATGGAGTGAGTGGCCAGACCTCAGTCAGGTCCAAGCCAACGCTTCTCTACAGCAATGTGTTTTCAAAGTTAATGGGTAATACAAAATGGCCACATTCAGAACTATTTGTAATTTTTTGCACTGAGCTACTGTATTTGAAATGTATATGATGCCTTTAAGTCATCAGGACGGGCAAAGTGGTTTAAATGCAATGAGTTACTTTGAAAGAAAAATCACTGTTCTAATATTCACAATTATTTCAACTAATTTACCCTCAAGATCTTATAATCAACAATAAACTAAATAGTCAAATAATCTGTTTTGACTGAGTAAGAGATGTCAGCTAAGGTGTACAAATGCTCCCCTACTCTCCTTCAAATGCTAGCATTAGATCTTCAATGTCCTTCTGAAAGGGAAAACAGATATCGAAGGAAAGAGAGAGACTTTGTTTAATAGCTCATCCAAAACACAGCACCTCCTGACAGTGTAGCGCTCTCTGAGAACAATACTGAAGTGTCACCCTGCATTATATGCTTAAATCTCTGGAGTCTGGTTAGAATCTACAAGTATCTACCACAGAGAAAAGAGTGCTACCATTTAGTTAAAGGTAAGGCAGATTAGGAAATTAAGAGAAAAGGCTTAAAATTGTACACCATCAATGCAAGTATACAAATGTAATACCTTGCTAATTCTCCCATTTCGGTGAACTTAAAGCACCCATTTAGCTAGTTGGAGATCCAATTATCTTCAATAACAATCTTTAAAATTGGATTGTTATTATAACAGGTAGATGATGCTCCCTCTGGCTGCCCATCTGCTGACAAAGCCAATCCCTCATCATTGCTCTGGGAGTGTGGAATCGCCAATTATTACTACATACCTTGTCTATATTTCAGATATACTTGTTTCCAGTGTGGCATTCAGAACAGGTCCTTTACATAACCTTATCAATATACTGCACTTGCTTGGAATCCTACTGGAGGTCAGAATTTTGCAAGTATAAACCGTATTCCAAACACTATTCCTGAGTACTCATTAGAGCCATCAGCATGGATTCCATGCAAGTCCTTCCAAGATAATTGACGGACATTATATTTTGTGATTGTGATGGTGAATTCCAAATTGTCATCATCCTTTATCTAAGGAAAGTTTTAAAATAATTTCCATTTAATTCTTCTCATGATTATCTAGCATTACTCTTCCTTTATTTTTGTGCTAAACAGTGGAATCAATCTGTTATATTTGCCCAATTGCAGTTCTTCTTAACCTTGAAACCCAGGGTTTGGTAAACACATGCTTCTCAGCTTTATTGAGAAAAAGAACACCAACTCCTTTGATCTCCAGTCATAATTGTAAGGCAAATGTTTCATTTATTGTTATACCTTTTCCTATAATAGGGGAGATGAAGCTGCATAACTGGGGTTTATATTCTATGCTTCTAGGACTCCAACTTGCATCACTTCTGAATGCCACTTTTACGTCAATGCACACACCTTTAAAATCTAATCTTTTAATATGCAGTGCCATCCCTATTCTAGTTTTCAAAATTAGTTTCTATATTGAATCATTCTTATCAATTAGTGCATGATGATCATGAGTTTTATTCTTCCGGTGCCCCACTCACCCTAATGTCTGGTCTCAATTCTGCCCGCATTAAACAGCAGTGTCCTGGCCATCGATCCCACAGCTGTCAAGTTCTGTGTCATAAGCAGTAGCCCTTTCACGATAGATTCGGTAGCTTGTGAATGTGGCTGAGAAATGTCCATGACTGCACAAGTACTGAAAGAAGTTCTGCTCCTGTGGTTGGTTACTACCTGTATAAGGCAGGGTACACATGGGGCAGATAGAGCGAGGTTCAGATGTTTGGTTGGACCTCATAGTCCCAATGATACAGCCAAAGTATGTTGAATGTTGAACTTGCAAACACCAACCGACACAAGGACGATTTTTAATAGTTCTTCTGGTTACATACAGTATGTAAATAAACCCAGCTTTGAATCTACCACAGGCTGAACATCTAGGACCATGGCATAAATGCAAACCCAAGTGTAGACAGGGTGTGAGGTAAATTTCTGAGCTATATTAAGGCAGTAAATGGAATTGCTGCATTCACTGTCTTTAACTTGATATGCATTGATCACTGTATCCCATCCCAAAATTGGAATATGACCTTCTACCTTTGTGGTTGTGACTATTTGACCACAAAAGTAAGTTAAAACAATATGCTAGAGTGCATACAATATTAGGCAGATTTTCCCTCTCTCAGACTTCCCTATTATATACAATGAGAAAAGCCTGGGCTCACTGATTGATGGTTTCTCTGAAGGTCACAGTTGAGGTCAAAAGTTTATTTGATGAGACATTATAAACAGAAAAGCAAGCAGTGGATTGAGAGAAGTCAGAAGGGGAATCCAATGCCATTCAGGTCATTTACCTGAATTTCTGTCTATTTAAGTGGACATGGATGGGCTTCACTGGGTGTGTTCGGTCAGGAGATCCAATATGATGAGTGCAGGACTTGTCTTGAAAGAGCTGTTTTTATTGGAGCATCTTTTGGGCTGGTGTCATCAGCGAGTGTGAAGATTAGCTACAAGACCTCCCCTACAGGGGGATGAGAGCAGCTCATTGTTTTAGAGCTTTGGCAAGGTCCTGGACCGCTCAAGGCAGTCATTACTGTTCAGTGAGAGATCAGCGAATGACAGGTTAGATATTCTGTCCAATAGAACAAAAGATTGTTATTATGTTCATTCCGCATGTTTATGCATCCATTGTTTTACGTCGTTCAGTGTGCAATGAAATGTAGGCAAATAAAGTTTATAAATGAAATAAGGAAAGTCCATTCATTTCATCAAACTGGTTACTGCAGTTGGCCCCGCAAATGTTTTGTGTACAATCTATTTTAGCAACAGTCAACTTAATTACTTTATTGAATAAATGTAATGTTTAAACATTCTTTGATCCTCTAAGTGAAACTCCTGAGCACTCAGGCAAACCTACATTGTCCATTATTCAGTATTAGCCTCTAACCTTTCACAGGGTACACTCCTGTTCTCAACCCAGCCCTAGCAACACAGTAACTACTAAACCATGTGGAATATTTGATCAGTCCAATCTACATACCTAAGCAATAGCTTTGAGCCCTATTCTGAGCAGCATAGTCTTCTCTCTGTAGTTTAATCATATGGCATCAGCTAGTTGTGCTGGATCCTGCTCAGCGGAAAGTAATTCAGGGCTCGAAAATAATTCTGATCCAATGTTGCTTAAGGATGCTTCATTTGGAAATCAAGTTTGGTACACAATTCAACACTGGTAATTTGTGTTGAACTGTGTACCAAACTTGATTTCAAAATGATCTGTCCTTAAAGTAACATTGGACCAGAAACATTATTTTCCACTGAGCCCTGATTTACTTTCCACTGAGCAGCATCCAGCACAAGTAGCTGATGCTTTGCATTGCTCCTAATTTTTATTTCCACTCACCTCAACCTGATTTATTGACCAAATTTGAGAGAGGTATAAAATCTGCCAGCGATTTGCTAGCATCCATTTTGCATCACTGCACAAAATGAAAGAGGCCCCACAGTTTACTTTAACCTGGGGGCTCTCCACATAACTCCCCACCCTAAATTTGGACTGTGGGAGTACCTTTACCAAAAGGACTGGAGCAGTCACAGGAGGTAGCTCACCTCTACCTTCACCACCAATGGCCATGTTCAGCAAATGAATTTGGAAAATAATATTAATTCATCATTCTAACTGCATCATTAAAAGTTAATATGTAAATGGACAGAATTTGTTTTCTGTTGCATTTGCCATGAATCAAAATAATTATGTGATCATTTATAACTGGGCGTAACAGACCTATAACAGAAGATTCCAGTAATTTGTCCCTTCAGAACAGCAAACATGCAACATGCACCACACCCACCTATCAACTATCAATGTTAGAAGAAAGGCCCTCAGCAAATCTCTAACAGACTCCAACCCTCAAGTGAGAATGGAGATCAGATAATATCATGCTCCTATAAACAGCAACAAGTGCTTTTACTTCTGGCCGCAGCCTAGTATAAAGTCCTCTTTTTCCCACCCCCTGTCCATACCACCCGTAACCCTTGAACTGGAAACTAAACCATCAGACTGGTTGCAAGAAAGGGAACTGTCAAACCAAAACTGTGCATGTTGTAGGGTCAAATCACCACAGCATAAAGAAAACTTAACAAACTTTTGCTCAATAATTCTCCACATTACAGGGATGATATAAAAGTAAGCTCTTTTTGCTGTTCTTATTTCTGAAGTGAATTATTAGAAATTCAGAAAGTGGCAGCATCTAGAACAGAACAATTGGGGCAAAATCTCCAGAAAGTGGCCCCTAATTAAAGAGAACCCTATGTATCCTTTTTTTTGTTTTAATTATGCTGAATACTACAAAAATTAAAACAAGTTTTAAGTAAAAGGCAGTTGGCTGAGAAAACTAAATGGAAATCTATCCAACACCTTAAGCTTTCTAAAATAATGAAAATAGTTAAGCACCTTCTCCTTCCCCCATCCCTTCTCCTGGAGGATTTTATTTAACCAAGTCCTATGATTAATATGGAGCTGATTTATGTGGAGCTAAAGAGGTTGAAGTCCAACTTGGAGCTTGACCACTGTATCAATGGATCCTAACTCGGGTAATGCATAGAGATAACCTATCCAAAATAATTCATACATCTTGTGGACCTGTCTATATTCTTAAATAATCACTTTCAGCCCTGTTCTGAACAGCACAAGCTTCTTTCTGAAGAAGCTCATTGACATGGTATCAGCTACTTATGTTAGATACCTACTTGAGATCCAATAATAATTTACTTAATTATCGGTTTAAATTTTCTTTTGTGAGATAATGTTTGGCTTAATTGATTGGTACCAAGAAAGGATCTTCATTGAATAGTAAATTCCAACTTGCAGATACATTTATAGAGAAAAATTGAAAAATCATGCAAGAATGTACATGCTCATTTATCACCACACAACCTCTGTTTTACATGTAACTAAAATCCAGGAAAACAATAGCACCTCGTGTACCAAGCAACGCAAGTGTTAACTTGAAATACTAGAACAAGAACAGTTGCCAGTGATGCATGATCTCAAACCTAATGTAGCCTTTCAGTTCTGAATTACGTGTGATTTTTTTTGCAGTTCAACCAATTTTATTCTCCCTTTTGTCATTATTCAGCACATGATATAAAGCCCATGATAAGAAGAAGGGGTGGTGATAACTTGATCATCTTCAGAATTGGTTTTGTACAAATACAAGCCCAAATATTATACCTTTGTTCGTATGATTTTGGTGACAAATAACAGTTCCACGGCAAAGGTAAGGAAACTGATGACATGTTTTATAAATTGGCTGCACGCAGAGCACAGGAACGCTTTATGCTTCTGCACATGTTTGATCTTTCTTTCCAAAGGACAGGGTTCAGCAGATCTGAAATGGTCTGAACTAGCCAAAATTCAGACGTCTGCAAAAGAATCCAAAATATTCCATTAAGAGCACTTTGGGACTTATTCTTAAAATAAAGTCTTCATAATGTATGTGTTTATTTATGGATATAGCAAAGTCCACACACCTGAAAAAGATATAGATAAATGTTTTGGATATACTTGCCCATTTTTCTAATGAAACTAGTATCTTTAATCTCAATGTAAAGATTAGTTTTGCATTACAGATCGACTATCCCAGTTCACTGTGAAAACAATCCTTGTCTACTGACAGCTGAAAAAACTATTAGCTCAAAATATTTTGCATGGTTTCTCATATTAGAATGGTGTGTATTTAAAGTGTATGAAGTTTTGTTCTCTGACTCATTCCTGAATGAAATGGGGGGTTTTCTTAACCCACAGGTTGCTTCATTTCCATTATGTGTTGTGTTTTTAAAGCCTGCTAGCAGGTGTTCTTTGAAGTGAACATTGATCTGATGAGAAAGTTAAACATATTGGAGGATCTCAAGGTGACAAGGAATCAGAGCAACTTCCAGAGTACTACTCTAACTTCCTATGCAAGCCCCAAAGATCTTACATAAGCTACCATTTTGAAAATGGAACAACTCAAATTTGTTTCATAGTATTTCTTTATTGTTGGGTTTCATTTTTGCATTTTAGTCAAAGGATTGATATGATGGTCATCGCAAGAGGTTCTTGGAGAATGGGTTTTTGAGAACTGCATTCAGTAGAATTGCATTCAGGTACATATTTGATTATATTTGAGGTATTGTATTCACAGGCAGCCTGGCCACACTGTAACTTCCCTAGATTGAGTCCTCCTCTTCCCTTTTCTTTGCTTTTTCTCCTTTCCATGCTCCACGCTCGTTCATTATGTAGATGATGGTAACAGGGCTGTGAATACTGTGCACCACTATAACTTTTTTTTATCCACACTGCTGAGTAAGGCTGAGCTTCTCCAGAATGCTGCAGGCAGAGGATTTGTTATTTTGGCTCCCAACAGCCTACTCTATTGTATTTTGTATGTGTGAGGGGTGTGTGGCTTGTGTACCAAAGTCATGAGCCATGTCATTAGCAGATGGCAATTGCCACACAGGGCCTAACCTTTGGATTGTCAGAGTAGCTCAAATGAACATTAAGGATGCTATGAATTCTGATGAAACGCTATCAACCTGAAACATGAACCCTCTTTTTCTCTCAGCCCAGATGTTGCCTGACCTGCTGAATGTTTTAGCCATTTTCTGTTTTTATTTCAGATTTTCAGCATCTGTAGTATTTTGATTTTCTGCCTACTGATGCACTGTATCCACACGCTAGTCAGATGTTAAGGGAGTAGCATCCAGTGTAGTTGCAGTGTAGCCCAAAGTTGTTGCCACACCTGCAAAGCAACATACTTACCGGTCAATGACATCCTGCTCCTTCCACAAGCATACAGTCATGCATACCTGAATGCTTAGTTCACCAGCACTTCTGTGACAAGAGCTATAGACAGTTTGTTTTGAATGGAAAGAGTCAGTAACCTCTCTTAGGCAACCCCTCTTAAGCAAGTCGATGTCAACTGTGAGACTTGGCCAGAGACATAAAATGGGATTAAATTCCATCTGCCTGTTATAAATTGCATTCAAATTTTACTTCTATTGAATAAGACTCATTAAAATATCAGGACAATCTGAAACAGTCATCAACTCAACATCACTAATTTTATGCTATGGTCCAAAATGCATTTTTACCCTTAAAGCTTTATTCTAATTCAGGTATCTGGAAAACAACTAAAATTCTACATGTTAATATTTTCTGCTTCCTACTCAACTTTATATTCATTTTCAAATAGGCTTCTTTTTCTTTATAAGTATTTTGTTCTCCATTGCTTCACTCTTCTAGATCTTGCAGAACTAATAGTTTAGGGAAAACAATTCTGGACATTTTCAGTTTTGTTGGTTGATGATATAACTCCAATGGCTTCTCCATACCAAACTTTATAATATGTAACTTTGTCCCCAAATTCTCTTCCTGCTTTCCATAAATATTTGGACACAGTTAATTTCTTCTTTGTTTTTTTTAGTATAGTCTTCCAGGATCATTTTATATATGGCATACCCGATATAAACCTTTGTGTGATGTGAAGGTAGATTAGGAATTTCAGCATGGAGGCTACATATCCTGATCACAGCCAACATGATATTCTGATCATTGAAAGTAATCCACGAAGCATCATGGAGGCCATGAATCAAATATTTTGGCCTCTGAATTCCCAATATGCAATTCTGTTGCATAAAACTCTTTGCCAGCAGTGCTAAATATTAAAATTTATACCATATGATTGAAGATTACTCGCAGCAGCAAAATTATATTTTATCTTACTGCATAATTCATGAGCCTAGGTGCTCTCCTGCGTCATTCAGTGCAGTATGCTGAAGGTCAGCTCTTTGTGGTAAGTTAGCTGATCTCACCTGGGAGAACAACACAACCACCACATTTGGTCATAACATATCCAACTCAGGAAGGAAGGGAAATATTAGCTGGGTTTCCAGTTCTAATTATATATAGTGACCCCTGTTGGAAAGTGTGATTGTGTGGACACATGCTGAGGTGGGGAATAGACTCAGTTGCTGAGTCCCAGCTGACTGAATTACCTGCTCATGCTTACTGGCTTGGCTTATAGAGGAGAAATAACTATTTCAGTGAAATGTGTCCATTGAAATCTGGAATCCTGACTCAGGTGCAGACAACAAAGATGACAGAAAAGGAACAAAAGTTCCAGTCTATTTGTTTCAGAGTTCCACTATATAATGTTGACCTGACTTAATTTCAACACACTTACTGGCATTATATAATAAGGTCACTTTAAGATATTGTATTTGCTTCAGACATAACACTGCATGATGCTCAGTGGTGGACGTGCACCAGCTGGTAGTTGAGGGAATTCAATCCCTTTTGGTTCCAGTATAGGACACAGAGGTGGCAATAAAGCGATGTACATGCAGTCAATGTTAACTAGCACCATGAGGAAGCATGCATTCCTCACAAAAGTGATAACGCACCCCTACTGCTGGTTGCTGGCCAGAGGGAATGAATGTGGTGAGTTGTCATTAAATAGTAGAAATTGTGAAAAGAGGCAGAAAAATGTTAGATGTTTCAAATATCTTCCAACAACATCTTAGAAGGAAACAGTGTCATAAAGATTTATAGCCTTGGTCAAGTTGACAACCATTGGCTTTGAGGTCCTTGCCCAGCTCTGAAATTGTTTTGTGGTTCCAATGAGTGGCATATTTCTGATGAATGTTCTTATGAAAGTGTAGGTGCCTCACACAATTCCTTGCTGAAATATAATTATGAGAATTACTTACAGAGCACTGAGGGAAGAAACGTGCTCCTACTAAGAGTCTCCCTCCATCGCACTCCCCTTCCTTTCCCCTACTTCAGCAGCTTGCACTGCTCCATGTGCTCTGTTCATTCATCCATTCATGTGGTGCTGCAAGAGGAATGCCTATCAATAATCCAGGTTTGAGAGTTTGTGCAGAAGCCAAGGCAGAATAAGGTCTTCCAGCAATTCCCTGTAGAATTTTGCCTTTGAATCAAATCTTGAAAGAACCTTCTAAAATCACAAGAAGAGCAAGAAGAAATCATTCAGCTGCTAAACTGTTGATGAGACTTTTAATTGGAAAGTTGGGATTTATTCTTGCTGCTGAACATGTGTGAATTTAATTAAGGATGTTAGTTGAAGCACCAATCTTCAAAATGACGGCACTGGTATCACATCAGCCTTCTGGTGATTGATTTCATGAGCTTCATCCTTCCTGAGAATGTTCAGTGCATACACACTAGTCCTTTGCTACTCAGAGCACATACAGTGGCGCCATTTTGTAATTATATTTGTTATATTGAGTATCTGCAGTAACTTCAATTCTACTTTCTATTTATCTAGCCTATTGCAAAATAACCAGTACATCATAACCCTTTCCAACTTGGATTTTCCACAATGAGCATATGTATGCAAATGTAATATCCTTAAAGATGAGTTAAATATAAATTCTGTACAAAGCACATGCCAAAATGTATGTGACACAATTTTAAATGAGGCACAAGCAACCAATGCTTCCTTGATGAAGTAACTGCAAAAGGACATTGCAAGGTGGGGCAAGTGAGGGGGCACATCCCCACTCATCCCAATAATCATCCAAACAAAATGTATAACTTGAGGTTATGTATAGCACACCCACACATTCACCCCTTACATTAAGGACATGTGCCCTTCCAAAAGATGGGATATTTAGATACAGTAGCTATCCAGTATGTTCAAATACCCAGTTTGTACCATCCACTATTCAAGGACCAACAAACCAACCAACTCATTCAAATCAGGTTTATCTTTTTCAAATATTTTCAGACCCCTTTTTCCTTCCTCAACCTATTCACATCAACAAAATATCTTCTGAAACAAATACATTAAAGTGTTCACTATTTGGAAAATAAATCACAACCTAAAAATGAGCCATGATAGAAGGAATTCCTTGTGCCCTCTGTGAAAGGATTTAAAGTTTATGTTCTGTGTCAGTTACACGCTTTAAAGTTCACCAAGGCCTGGAATGCCAAGAAATTTCAGCTCTTGTTGTATATGTAGGTGAGAAAGCAGAGCAAAAACCTGTTACATCTAGCAGAATGGGAAGCTTTGAGGAGAAAGAACAAAGTTACATGCAACTTAAGCATGTTTTTGAAAATGGCCAATAAATGACATGAGATGGCCAATAAATGACATGAGATACAGGCCTTTGTCTTTCAGATTCAATGTTTTCAGAACATGTTCATGTGAGATAAATATAAAATACTTTGCATATTGTGAATCTGAAGAATAACAAAAGATGTGGAAATGCTTGGCAGGACAGGCCAGCATTAGAGTGTGAAATAAAGTTTCAGCTCAAAACAATGTCCAGGAGCAGCAGATGAGAATTTAAATTCAAGTAATTAAGTAAACCTAAAATAAACACAAGTGTCAAGGGTTTTCCAAAAAAACCACTGGATTGTCATAAAAACATATCTGATTTTACAGGGAAGAAATCTGATGTCCTTACCATGTCTGCCCTAGTTGTGGATTTTATTTGCTCTCTGGAATTGACTGTCAGAAGCCAACAAGGGATGTGCAATAAATGAGGCTTACCAATAACATCCACACTCTATGAATAAATAAAAATGAAATATATGCTGAACTGGAAAAATGTTAGAGATGTAATTGGTTTTAAGCAAGTACAGAGCAAAGTAGATGAGGGGTAAAAATGAGGAAAGTTTTGACCAGGATATATAAATGGGAATAACACGAATCATTACCAACAACTGCCATCTGGAAAAAAATGGATCTAAAATTTTATAGTGTTGTGTCTGGAAGATTGGAAAGTGTCTAATCATAAGATGATGCTGTGGTCCTCAAACAGGTTGAGTTTTCTTGGATAACTTCAGAGGCCAAACACAGCATTGTAGTGAGTTAACATGACCCATAACTGAAGCCAGGGGTCATGCTTGCAACTATACAGAGATGTTCATCACAGTGATCACTCAATCTGTGTCTGGTCTCGCTGGTCTCTATATTCATGTGCAATGAATATAGAAAATGAATTGAAAGGAGTGATTCATGCCCTGGACCATGAGAAGGGGGGAAGTTAAAGGTGTTGGATGTTGCAGAAGTAACAACCCTTTGGGAATGATGCAAGGGAATAGTGCTTGGTGGTAACAGCATGCTGTCGGTAATGGAAATGGCAGAGGGTGATCCACTGAATGCAAAGCTGGCGAATGGAGGGTGAGCACAAATGGAATGTTTCAATGGTTTTGGGAGTAAGAGGTTGCAAACAAGTGAGAGCAAAAGTGCCAGAAATGAGATGGACAAAATACAGAGCCCAATCAACCATGGGGAGGAAGAAGAAGAGGACATGGCAGTCAGAAGAACGATTGGAAGGTGGTGTTGTCAAAACAGACCTTGCGGGAGACAAAGGAACTGGGCAAGTGAAATAGGGAGCGGGGCAAAATGTAGTCAAGAGTGTTAGTGGGAGTCTGTGGGCTTATATTGGATATTGGTTGACAGCTTATCCTCAGAAACACAGGTGAAAAAAAATCAGGGAGAAGGCAAGGGTCAGACAAAGACCGTATGAAGGAATGACAAAAGTGGAAATTGGAAAGAATGTGATTTTTTTCAATTTGAGCAAGAGCAGGGAACAGCAGAGGTGCAGCCAAAAATGCACTAGGACAGGTTGAGGGAGGCAACTAGAATGGGACTGGAATAAAGAATATTGCATATATCCTACAAAAAGTAAGCATAGCCAAGACTCATTCCAACACCTTTTATTTGGTCAAAATGAATAAAGTCAAGGGAAAGTTCAATATCAGTACAAGTTCAGCCTGATGCAGGAGATTGCAGGTGGGTGGGTGCCCATTCAAAGAAAAGAAACATTGTCTTGGGTCTCAACCCAAAATGTCAACTTGTACATTTTGCCTTTACAGGTGCTGATTGACCCACTGAGTCCTTCCAGCATTCTGCTTCTTTTTATCCTCATGGGAGGTTGGACATCCAAGGTGAAAAAGGAAATGGCTGACGCCAGGAATATGAAACTGCTAACGTATGGAATGACATGGGAAGATTCATGAAGCTAAATGTGAAAGAGCTGAGAGAAGTTTTGCTGGGCAAAAACAGGTTGAATGATGTTGAATTCTGAAGCAAGGAGGCAGAATCTGAATGAAGATTCCTGCCCAAAGGAGCAGCAACAAAAGTCATGCTGAATTCAAATTTCATTGAGACATAAATGAAGCAGAGGCTTTTGCTGAGAACTGATCTTTTGATACATAGAAACAGTGAAAGCTTTAACTAGTACCTTCCAAGCAGGTATGAGTGATTTCTTAAGTGACTTCTGTGATGTAAAACTTGTGCGATATATTGCTTGGTCACATTTGCTTCATTTCAGTGATGGGTGAACCACCCTTAGTGCAGTGGAATAATGGGAAAGTTAGGAGTTTCTATTACCTGCCAGATCTGTTTCATGTCATTTATATTGTTAACAACAACAAACAGCTGTTAATCTTTCCCAAAATGTCTCATATCTCATACACTGTTCAGAGAAGCCACCAAACTATTGACTAGATTAAATCAATCACTTGTAGTGTTGCTCCTTTGCATTCTAGTGCCTAGAACGTGGCTGTAATCTTTAGCTGTTAAGACTGACTTGCATTTGGACAGCTATTCCCTTTAGGCTGCTACACAAATAAAAAGCAGTTTAAAAGGTTTAAGAAATGGAAAAATTATGTTTCCCCTTGAACTCATTGCACATGATTAAAGCAATTCCATATTATAGGTTTATTTCTAAACTATAGGGTTGAAGTACCCATTTTAGCACAAAGTATGAATTTGTACTCAAATCTGCGTTTTTGTTGAAACTGTACCACAAAATTTAGTGCTCAGGCCCTGATTAGATCAAATGAACTTTACTACCAAATGAAAAGGATCAAAAATTCTAAACAAGACTCTTTCAATTCCCTACCATTACTATCTGGCAGATGATAGCGCTAGAAGACAGCAGAGGGAATTTGCCAAGAAACACTTAAAATAAGAAGGATGAAAAAATTCATATTACAATAACACTACAGAGGGAACATTTGCTATGTACACAAGGCACTGCAACCTGGGAACAATCGAAATCTGAGTAGTTCTATACTTTATTGACTAGTCTGACAGTTTTAAAGCATAAAAAAACCACATCTCTGGAATTTGTGAACAAAAATCTAACTGAAAATTACACTGAAAGAAGTTGTGATGCATCAAGTTTGTATGGTGAAACCTCCAGAGGTTTAAAATACCACTTGCATGCACGTTTTTATTAAACAGCTTGAAAAGTTATGCATTTTTCAGTGTTGAATATACACTGCAAAAATCTGTCACTCCTTTGAAATAAACCAAAACTGCCTTTTCCAGATGATTTCAAATGAGGCAAAGAATATGACCCTTTGGTTGATGTGGACCTCCTGTTCTAATAAACTGTTCATTTTGTCCAACTAAACCATGATTAGAGTTTTGTGTTCCAGCACTGTTAAGATAAAAAGAATAACAAAACCCTTCTTTATAATGGGCAGAATAGCTAATCCCACTGAATTATATGAAAGGAATTTTGACCTGTTATCCTAAACTGCACAGTTGTAATTATTTTGGCATTCCCAGGAAACGACAAGTGACATCAAAATTTCCCAGATGCTTTTTAACACACAAAGCGCAAAAATTGCATTTTTTTTTATCAACGGCCTGTGATGAAGAACAAAACAAGTGAGGGGAGCTCTCGCTCCCACAGAACAATAACTAACAAGATCCATTTTGCTTTTCCTACAAATTTGCAGTAATGAGATCGGACGGCACTTTCATTATTTCTAAATCATGGACTGTCCGTTAAGCTTTTTCCAGAGCAGCACTTCTACCATTGTTAATCTAATTCCATTTGACATATTTTTGATTGTATTCTATGTCATTTTGCAATGGCAGATTGCACAGCTTAGTTTTTGCCAGTTCTACAAAAAACTCAATCTATTCAATTTGTTAATTTTAACAAAGCTATAAATTAATGCTTCGAGATGGCAATGACAAGGTGGAGCTTCTGAGCTGCATAAGGAATCATTGAAAATTCTCCATAAAAATGGCATTGCATAGTATTTAGCCTGATGTGTGAATATGTAAGCCCTCTATTGTAGTATTATGACAGTGGTGCCCCATCATTATTTCCACATTAACAGCAAAAATATAACAATGAACACGAGAATTTCGAGAATTATATTTTTTCAATTTATTTCATTGTAAGTGCATGTGGGTACAGTTGAACATACACTCATTATAAATGTGTTGTGTATGTGTCCGCAGACACACACACATGCCCTTTGGAGGCTGTGAGGTGGTCAGGCTTCCCCAGTACTTTGGAATTAGCACAGAGATGTCACCAAGCTGGAAGCAAGTGAAGCTAGCTTGCAATAAAAGTAATAGGAAATTTACATATTTAGTTTGTGGCTCACTAAACCAAATTAAAACACTTGTTTGAATATATTTTGCAAACTATGGCAGATTGGATCTCTATTAGCATCAAACATCAACAACTTATTTTGTGATATTTTTTGTAATAAATAATGTTTTTATTTGTTTATATTAACATGATGCATCAGATCAACACAAGCAACCAGTTATATTTTGCATGGAGCAGTAAGGATGGATTTATAACCTTGCTGGAGGTAGCAAAGAAACAATCATCAACATCATCATATGATCCCAAAAGGCAATATTTCCTCATTCCAAATTGCAGGCATTTCTTCATTACAACATCCAGTTAGAAATGCTGAGAGTGCAAAGATGCATAGAATATTAAGGTGTCCTCAAACGGGTGGGGAATTTAACTAAAGATAATAAGTATTAAGGGAAGCAAGACAAACACCTCCGGCCAGAACATATTCTGGCCTGAAACTGCTTGGCTTTTCACTGATTGCAACAGAAAACCAATAATTAGGAATACTTTGAAAAGTACTGTATTGTGATTTCCTTCACAAGCTGGGTTCATATGATGAATCCTATAAAGGCCATTTGATCTCATGCTTCCAGAATAACAACCCTGCCATCTCTTCATCACAGCTTATCATTATCTCTTAAATAAGGCCAGTGTCCTGGCTTCCACCACACTTCCAGACAACTTTTGCAGCTGTTGATCATCTTCTGTGAAAGAAATGCCTCCTGATGCCTGAACCTGTGCCCCCTTGTCCTGCTGTCCTGGACTATCTGGAAATATTGTTCTGAGTAAAGCTTATTTTTTTGTTCTCTTTTAAATATCTTTTATATCAAGTCCTTTCTGGAGCTTTGTAAGCTTCTGTGAACCCATAGTAGATGGCTAAGTAGTTTTGACTAACTGAAGCTTTTACATAAGTTAATAAGTAATTTCTCTCTGCACACAATGGCCTTTTCTGTGGATAGCAATTATGTTACCAGTGCTTCACTGGTTGCATTTTTAAAAATAGATCTGGCCAAGTAACAAAAGAATATTTCATCATGAAATTGTAATGGTTAATTCATTAATTATTTGTCAAAACTGAAGCCCAGAAAAAGCTGACCACACATAAAAATTATGTTGAAAATAATCAAATCAGAAACAGTCAAATCAAATTATATGGTATTTACATGCACTTAATTACCGGTTGGTCTCTTCTGTCCAATTTTATAATGGAATAATTTCACAATTTTAATGACAAATTCCTGGATTCAATTTAAATCAACAAATGAAGTTAAATCTTATTTTTAAAAAATCTAATATACAGTTTAGTGTACTAAAATAGAATTCTTTGTGGCGTTTAATGCCATAGGAGGGAACACATTCAACAATTGATACATTCTCATTAATCGGAAAATTGTAAAAGGACATGTAGGAGGCAAAGTCAGTCTCAGAAAATTATGCTTGGCTTACAATCTTAGAAGCATAATAACTAGAGCCAAAGGTAATTTCTACCTCATGCCGCTCTCTGATATTGTGTCATTTTTATACTCCCATCTGATGTGCAGTAGACTCAAAATATGTGTGATCTTTATTTTTCTCTAATAATTAATTCCCATCAGAATAATAACTTACAATGAATAGCTCCAAGGAAAATGGAATATCTGTGACTGTAGCATTGAGACCAAGATTGGCAGCTTTCAGGTAGACAATTTCACACCACATATATTATAAAGAATCCTCTTAGGGATGATATCAAATGAAAGGATTCAGAGATCAGGTCCAAAGCTGTACATCACGGATTGACAGCAGGCTGAATTCTCCATGTGATAAAAGTCTGAAGGTTAAGATGCACACATTCAGTCAATACAGAGCTTTCCTTTACAAGAGCTGCATTATTCATTTGCACAGTTTGCTAACTCACCTCACTTTATCAGTCACAAACAGAAACTAGCGGTAGCACCTGATCTCATTTTTTATCTTTCTTTTAGAAGCTTGACAGCAGAAGTCAACCCAGTCCAGTCGAGACTATGGATTGGCACTTCAGGTCTCCCTTGTGGAATCCCTCTTTTCATAAGCTTCTCACATCTGATGCTGTTGAGTTGGGGGAACTGAGCCCTGGGGAGCTGCTGACTGCTTCACGGTTCTGCCAACCATCTCATCAGATTATGTGTCAATGCAAAGGTCTTTAAAGGTCATCAGAATCCTCCAACTCCAGACCTTACAACCCTAGCCAGAAGCCTCACTTTAATTCTTGCCTCTGTGGGGGAGCTGCCTGTCCAGTCCAGCTGAGAAATAACACATATGACAAATGTGATGAGATGGTTGTAGTCTTGACCTGCAATGAGGCACAGACCATTTGGCGATGATTCATATGTGTGTATTATTGCCTTTATTTTCACTGGGATGACTTATTATGGTTGACGACTGTGAAATTATCCATCTGTCCATAAAAAAACTGCTGCTTTTGAGCTCCAGCCCATTTTAATCAATGTTTTGCTCATAAAATTCAGAGGAAAATGTTAAAGCATGTCATTTCTGCCTAGTTAGATGAACACCATAGATGTTAACTTGTGAGAATCCAAACAGTGAACCCAATCACTCACAACTCACATACATGTAAATGCTGCAGAAAGAACACATTATTTGACCAATGCTTTAAAGTGATTTTCACATCTATTTGTCTACTTGACATGTACATTGATTGTAATATAAACATCATGTGTTTTTATTGAAATTGTGTATCCTCTTTGTTACTAACACTGGGGAATATTTTTTATCAAGACATTAGATGCTTAGAAGTGGCAGAGAAATGATCAATCATCAAGACAACACTTTAAAGCACAACTTGATCAGCCATCTTGTGCTGGAAAGATTGGAAAAGATTGAGTATACATAATGTGCTTCCCAATTATTGTTTTCTGTATTTGCCAGAATTAACTTATAACGTTCATGTACTTAAATCAGAATGGTGAGAATGTTGAAATGTTGACCTTTGACAGAGTTAACAATAATGCATTACAGCTTTGCCCAAGTTGTGTTTTAGGAATGCAAACTGATCCTTAAACCATTGGTCTGGCTGGGACACCACCTCAAAATTGTAAGGAGCTCTGCCTTTTCATGCTATTATTCTGTGACCACTCAGACTATTGTGTCAACGTGGATCTGTAATCACACCAATACTTCAAAAACATTTTAGAATAGCCTCCAGTTTTATATACAATAGTGTGTACTGGTGAAATTACATTATTTAAACTCTTGAGATGCAAACTTCATTAGTGTTTGTTGATGCCATTTTGAAATGCAAAGCTTCCCTAATGTTGAATTACAGGATATAATGTAAACTTCAGTTCAGCATAAGTGTCCACTGATATGCCAATTGAGCTGGTGAAACTAACACATAACCTTAATGTTTTCAGTATAAGTATACTTTGTGGTCTTCAAAATACAATTTAGACAAATTCCATCATTTGCTTCCTACAGCTCTCAAATTGGAGCTAGTGATTAGGGTGTTACTGCTAAACATTCCAGTTTTGGCCTTGATAAAAACATGTTACAGCATATTGTGCACTAAATAGGTGGCTGCTGAACACCGCACGATAGAAGTGATAGCTGTTCAGTTGATCCCAGCAACATTACATCAAAGTGTGCATTGCAGATTCTGGCTGAAGATTCTAATTTATGACTCTGGTGTGCCAATGTGTTATAGAACTATGACATGAATGTTGTTTTCCCTAGCAGATGATTGCTTTATTTTCAAGCAGTTGTTTTCCAGCAGTCATTGCAGTACTCTGCAGCATCTGTGAAATGAATGTAAAAGTATGTCGGTCATGCTGTGAACACAAGCAATTAAGGCTTAGATCTAGAAACTGCTGTAAATACTAGACCTCTGGTTTCTGTATTCATTAAAGGGACAGTAATCCTGTTGACATGTTTACACTACTTGTCAACGAGGAAGAAAAAAATGTGAAGGTTTTGGTGAAAATCAGCATAGATTAATTGGTAATTTATTTCATTGCTATTTAAGAGATTGTGCTATATGCAAAGTAATGTGCAAAAGGGTGAGGCATTTGCCCACAGTTGCTAGATGCAAGATACTCATCAGACTCAGGTAAAAGCCCATGTATTGAAACACCACACCAAAAACTTAGTCTAGACTTGCACTTCAATGCCCATTTTTTGAGATGCCATCTTTCCTATCTGCCCCTTTAAGGGAAATGGAAAAGATCCTACACATTATTAAAATAGTGGAATCTTCTTGTGTCCCAGCCAATATTTACACCTCAGTCAACACCAACCCAGCAGACTAACTGGTCATTAACTCTTTGAATTGTGCAATGTGGTGCTGTGTTTACCTGCAATACAAATGCACTTTAAAAGGTATTTCACTGCTTTTGAGATGCTTTGGAACATTCAAGCACATGAAGGACTATGTGCAAAAGCCAATGTTTCCTTTTATATTACAATGCACTTGTATCACTTTAAAATGTTTCTGAGAAATGAGATAAGGAGACATAAAAAAGCAAATATTTCTTTTGATATCCCTTGAAATGCTTTTTCTTTCAAAAAAAAGGTCATCACGTATAAGCACGGAGACACATGGAACAATAAAATCTTAGATTACATCACTAGTCTGCATAGATTGCACAACCTTTGACAGGCTGAAGTGGGGCATTATAATTATCCCGAGTGTGTCAGGGAAGCCAAGTGTTGTGCCAACACTCACCATCTGGGCAATGTGTGAAGAAGACCCACTTGAACAAGGTACTTGTGCAAAGTTGCTGTTGCAAAGGCAAAATACTGCAGATGTTGAAAATCTGAAATAAAAACAGAAAATGCTGCTCAGCAGGTCAGGCAGCATCAAAGGAGAGAGAAACAGAGTCAATGAATTAAGTTGATATCTTTCATTGGAGCTCAAAAAATTCAAGATATTGGTGCCAAGAAATTCAATCACATTGCACTATTTTTTTTCCTCAAGGGTTATGGAATTGAAAATCCTTTCTTTAAGAGTGAAACCTAATAATGACTAGTCCTAAGTCATCTCATTTCACTCCAGAGATTTGTCCAGGCATTCACAAGGAGTGAGTCACTATTGACCACTGCTGCTGCCATTGTTCCTTTCTGAGGATTGAAGGAGAACTTGGACCACATTGTCTCAGCAGATCCTATTGTTGGGTAACTACTCCTTCCAACACTACCCTTTCTGTGCACTGCCTGCACTATACTAACCCAGCCCATTACCCTTCTAACATCACTCTGCAATCCCTCAAGGCCCAAGCCCTCGATCGCCCAACCCTGCTGATCCTGCAATCTTCCTGACATCACGTTCCTGAGTCCTCAATAGCTGAGGCCTCCTGATGCCCCCATCACCTCCACAAGCCCTTTTATTTAACTGGGCCCAATCTTCAGCCATTCCTTCTTCTGACCATCCACCCCCCCCCCCAACCCCCCAATTCATAGGCTGGCCTCAAATCCCTTTCTCTCCCTTCCACAGCAGCACAAGCTCTTATTCTGCACCAGCCCCACAGCTGTAGAAGGGTTTGCTGGCCTAACCAGTTAGGCTCACACCCCCAAATAAATGAATAAAATTATTGCACTTCATTCAGCTAAATACATACATATTCACAGCTCATGATACAAACTACAGTACACTATGGAGATTAAACGCAGGCTGGGTAACTTCTTTGCATGATACCTATATTCAAATTGCAAGCTTGTCACTATGCTTGTGATGGCCTGCCACTTTAATTCCCAATCTGTCCTCTTTGCCCTCTTCCAATGAGACTCAACATAAGCACAAAGAAGTGTGCCAATTTTCAGTTAGGCATTTTGTAGCCTTCTTCAACACTAAGTTCAGTTAATGGTCACATTATTCACATTTATATCCCCTCCAGGGACCTTTTTTTTTGTTTTTTTGACCCATTACCACTTGTTTTGCTTTTCAATATTTTGTCATTTAGTCTTTCCTGATTTCCAGTCTATCACAGAGTATCTGCTTAGATTCTTTCTTTCTCTTTTTGTCTTTCCCGATTTCTGTTTTTGCTGAAAACTTGTGATATCTCTAAACATTTTAAATGAAAAGTCATTGATCTGAAACTTTACTTCTGCCTCTACAGATGCTGCTGGATCTGTTGAGAGCCTATTTTAAGATAAGTTTTGTTGTTAATCCATTCACAATATGTGGACATCCCTGGCAATGCCAGCATTTGCTGCCCATGCCTCATCAGCACTGAATTGAAGAGGCAGGTAACAGTCAACAAGACCGGTGGGTCTGGAGTCAATGTAGGTGGGTCTGGATAAAGTCACCAGATTTCCTTTCCTGAGTGGCATCCGCAAACCAGATGAGGTTTTTTTTTTACAATCCAGTAGTTTCATGGTTACTATTATTGAGACTAGATTGTTATTTACACATTCCAAGTTTTTTAATTTCTCAAATTTAAATACCCCTGTTGTCTGCCAACTCATGTCTCCAGAACTCTTACTGCTGACTCGGTAACTCAACCGTTATACAACCGTACATCAGGTCTGCTGTTACCTTTGGATTTGTATAAATAGCATTTTCCTCCAGTTGAATGTTGGGAAGAACAAAGCCACTGTCTTTGGCTCTTATTACTAATTGTAAACTGTCAGTTCCAGAACCCATCCCACCTTCACTACATACCTAGCCAACCACTGTCCCAACCTCACCTTCCTGACCTGAGCTGCTTCTTCCATAATCTGTCCTTCGGGTTGACCAGGTGCAACTTCACCCAGTTCTGTCAAAACTTTCAGCCATGCTCCACCACCTCCCAACTTGCATAATTCAATATACCTCTGCTTGGTGTCTATCCTTCAGCTCATCCAAAACTATGTTGCGCATATCCTATATTTGGAGAGCTCCCTCTCACCTATTATATCTCTTCTCACTGATCTGCTTCATCTCTCAGTTCCCTAATGCTTCAAAGTTAAAATATTCAGCCCATGGCTTCACCCTCCCGTTATCTTCTCTTAATTTCTTTCTCCAATTCTCCTTTCCTCTGACAAGGCCTTTGCAAGAGATTCATTTGAAATACCTGTTCTTTTCTCCCTCAGCTGGACAAAGCTAATGGCAAGAAATATTCTTGATTCACAATATCCAAAGATGCAAGAAAATGGGCTGTTAAGATTTGTTTTAAAAATGATTCAGAAAAATAAGCATTCCAATGGCTTTACATATTGGTTTATTAATGCACTGTTGCCACTGTTCACTAGGATACATATTTGTGGTTTCCTACATGGCTTAGAGTCTACTGTGGTAGGTGTAAGGCACCAAGCAGGACAATTGGTTTTCCCACAGGAAATAAAGAGTATTGGTAGGGCCACCAACAGATTATAATTTCATTGGTTGTGAACATGAAATCACTATAGAGAGGCAGAGTTGAATATTGCCAGCAAATAAAGCCCTAAGTACATTTTAATTATTGAGTTTGAATAACGCAATGAAGTGTTGAAAAGAGACTTTAACATTTGGGTATGTACATCTCAGTATTTTTTTGACCAAGTTCATATAAGTTTCCTTTAAAATCAGAGGTCCAGTAGGGAAAAAGAATGTTGCATAACTATAGCTGGTTGTGAGAAAACCCAGCCAATTACAAAAGTAGTAACAATCTTGACTCCTCTCCATACAGATGAACATTGCCAAGTCTCAATGGCTTCAATCCACCTGCTTTGGTCAGTTGAGTTCTCAGCGGAGGGACTAGTTGGAGGTCAATGCTAAAAGTAAATGCAAAACCCGCAGCACTCCTTGAATCCCACTTCATAAGTCATTCTTGGATAACGTTAAAAGATGGCACAAAGGAATGTAAAGTCTGGTAACTTGTACGGTGTATGAAAATAAGTAAATATTTTAAAGATGGAAATGAGGAGATAAAAACTGGATTTAAACAAAAATGCAGTTTCATTTTGAATCCACTACAAAGCACATTCTGTTCAAGTAAGTGCATTTGAAAAGTGGGGTTTATGGCAAGCTAAACAAGTTGTCTGAAATAACTCACCCTCACCTATGTACTTAAACATTTTCATTAATCTGATATACTTTGATAGTCCAATATTAATTTATTAATTAAATTACATATTTAATTAGGTGTGCTGTGTTATGCAATAATACACACCTACCAGCCAATCACATTTCAGGAAATCAAACCATGGCATTATATAATGAATGCTTAGATATGGCAGATACATCGACAAAGTTCAGAATAAAATATATTTGTTATACATCACTATTATCTGTTACAACTCTTAGTTCATCAAGCTTGTATCACTACTTTAGCCCCAAAGGGAAAAGAACATTTGCATTCCTCAGTGAACCTCCCACTACTCAGCATAGCCTGCTATAAAAGAGTTTTTCAGGACAATACTCATTTAAGCGCCTTCAAGTGGTCAAATTAACAAGACTTGCATTAACCCTGCTGTGTCCTCATGTGTTGCAGATAGACCTGAAGCATACAGATTGTAATTGTAGTGCATTAGTGTCGGAAAACCATTCCAATTGATGGTCAGCTGGATGTGTGACTTGCCTGCTGTTTGTCCCCCCTCTTGTTATATTTAATTGGAAATGGCTGAAAGAGTTGGAATCCATCATATGTTGGAGCATTGCCAACTTAAAGCCAACATGATGTGGAATATGGACTTTACTTGCAAATTCATTGATCAGATCCTTGAGGTTAGGGACCAGTTGCTCTCGCAATTTGTAAAAGCTGCAGCACAAAAGGAAAAAGTTTCCATGGATTGGGTAACAATCATATGAGATGCTCATTGCAAAACAGTGTCTAGACATATGTGAAGTGAAATGAAAAGAAAAAAAAAATTCAATACATTGTGCTACTGGTGCACATTATAAAATATGTAATCCTATTCTTCAACTACCTCAGTCCCAACCAATGGAATTCCCTCCCTAAACCTTTCTGCCTCTCTATTTTCTCTGTTGAGATGCTCCTTAAAACCTCTCTCTTTGATTACATTTCTAATCATATTCATTATCCCTTTAAGTAGCTCAGCATCAAATTTTGTTGATAACATTCCCCAAGATACAGCTTGGGACAAATTACTAAGAAAAAGCCATTGCATAAATATAAAGTGTTCTAATGGGAAATCAAAGGGGCAATGCCAGTACCTATAGCTAAACAAACACAAAAACCAAAGACACCTGAAAGGTAAACATTCCTGAAGCCATGCTCATGAATGGTCTATCATGCTCAATCTTATATTCCTTGGACTGTACCACTGTGGAATGCTTTAACATTTAGATAATTTTAAAAGATGTACAGGCATTCAATGGACAAGGATCCATTAGAAAATTACCTCAGGGACTTCAATGCTTTCTCTTGACAAATTTCCAAAACAGTTTCAGCATGGTCAATAGTTATAACGTCTGTGTTGTAACTCTGGTTATAAGTATATCCTTTAAAGAAAGTGAGGGGTGCAATCTAAGTGCAGAGGCGCTATCGAAGTCTGGAAAGTAATATTTTCAAAGATGCTGTTGCATTTTAATCTTAAACTCTTTAGATTAAATTATTCGATTGAAAGTACTTTTCTAATAAATTTCATTTATGTAACCAGAAAGAAGTCATTACCAGTTTCATTTTGGCATACTGAGGCAAAGCCTAGGGGCCCTGTATTGCCAGCAAGTCCTTCCAGGTATCACTGAAAATGTCATTGTCTGCACCCCTTAAATGTTACTTTTAACATAGTTACCACAGTAGAAATGGATTCTCGAAGAAGTCAAGCTAATGCATCGCTGAGTTGCAGTTGGTCTGAGCCAATATTCAGAAAGGCTGTTAAATATGTTTTTGCACAAAGACCTAGAAAACCACAAGAATCTTCAGCATTCCTTCTCAGGCTATGGAAAAGTTCACACATTTCTTAGTCCAAAAGAAGACCTTTTTGAGTAAAACTATGTTAAGAATGATTTTGTAATATTCATTATGAAACAGGATTTCTTTTCTTTAAACTTTTTGTCCATTACTCAGCTTTTTGTTTAAGGAGTTTTCCAATTTCTTGGTAAATGTAATACTTAAAAGGAACACTGGTCCTGAGAACACTTGACTGTGAATACAGACTGGGATATTTTACTACCAAAATCTGCTATAAAACTGCAGGCTTTTGGTAATAAATCATACAACAGCAACAGTTAAAGTTGTCTTACTTTTGAGATGCAGAATAAGCCCAGAACTGTGAAACTGCATCTGACAGAATTGGATATAAAAGAGACAAAGGAGAACTGAAGACCCAACTTTAACTTTAATCGACGAGGAGGAAAGGGCAGAGAACAGGGAGACAGTCAGGAAACAAGCAGTCAAAAAAATGATCCTCAATATAATGAGTGCTGTTCATAGTGTTACAATAGTCTGGGCACAAATGAGATTGTCACTTTCAGAACAGAGGGGTTACTTGAATCCTTTTATATCCATGCACCTTTACATTAACTCACATGAACTTACCACAGGTTCATAGTGGCCACTGGCATTTTTACACTTACAAAGCCTAAAGCTTCCGAAATGCCTATCTGGCCTGTACATATTTCATTAAAAATAAACTCTATATAATAAATAAATATATAAAATAAATATAATGTTGCCTTTGGAATTTCTATAAATAAATTTAACTTTTTTGTTTTCTTTACTAAGAGGTCTTTGCTTAAAGCCCTAAGGGATAGTACCATTGAGCTGGTAGATGAATTGTCTGTTTTTCTTTTTTTAAATCATTTTTACGTACGATTGCGTCCTCCATGCCATTATTAATGCAGTGTGGGCTTGAGCATTGTCACCAGCCCATATCCTGATGAATCAAAGTATGGCAGCTATGCTGATACACAACAAAATAGAACTGATCAAAAAAATTTAAAGCGTGTCCCATCCTGGAGCATGCATCAGGCCATCTTTCTCCTTGGCAATTCACTATATTCCTCCCTCTTACACATTTTTTTCAACCAAGCAAGTGGGCACAGGCTCACCTCTGAGAGGACAAACTGTAAGTGCAGAACAAAATCAGCGTGTCCCATCCAAGCCTCCATACACAATGCATGCGACAAAGTTTGGCAACAGTAGAGCTGATGTGATGACACAGCTAATCGTTTAGAACCCACCACATGAACCCATTATAGTGGTTGCTTTTCAGTGGTCCAAACTAAAGGATTGTCTTCATCAACTTTGGCTTAAAACATCCTTGTATAATTCAGGTACTTTGTCAGGGTCCACCGGTCTAGGTAAAAAATGAGTGAATTTTTGATGCCTTTTAGTCCTAGTCCCTTCCCTTGGGGTTCCATCTTTATTTAATGCAACAAAGTACCGTCTTCCAGTGTCCGCATGCTTATAAAGATTCGATGAGTAGGTATTATACCAGTTTTCCTCAAACTGCTCCCGGAAAACACACTCTGCCGTCAATTTCTCCTGCAAAATAATGGAAATTAATAAAAAATTAAAACCAAGGAAAAAAATATTACATCAAATTTACCAAATGATCAGTACTCATTAACTAAGTTTGCATTCAGTTATCTTCCCAGGATAGTGACTTGGTGGAGCAGATTGTCTGCTCATTGTAAATATCATCAGATTTTCATTTCTTTGAAATTATTGTGATAGAAATCTGGTGGATCCTCTATTAAGACTGTAGCCTCTTGAAAATGATTCCCACAATTTGTAAGGATATAAAAAATCCATCAAACATTCTTTTGCTGGAAACAAATAACATATTTTCATTAAAATATTTCCTAAATTGCCAAACAATTTCAGACGACAGCAGCAATCTGAAGAAGCTCTATGCTTTATATTGTTTTCATTTATTAACTGGTTGTAGGATCCAGCTGCTCCTGCCTCTCTCTAGAGGCATTCACGGAGGAAGGGGGAGGGTTGCCAGCAGGGGCACTAGCCCCACCATAATCATTTAGCACACTATGGACCAGCGCATTTGAATGTATGTGTACAGTATGTGCCTGTTAACATGTCTCTCCAAAAGCAGTCAAGTTTAAATTCCTCTGCACATCCCTGCCTCTCTTCATGCAATGTGTTGTGACAGATTCCAGAGTAAGCCTGTTATATCTTTCTCTATCTCTCTCATGTGGGCAGCCTAAGCAGTAGGGTCATGTCTGAATAAGTAAGAACAAGAATTTACAAATTATGAAATTATTCAGCATGGCTAAAATGAAAATTGAACACAAGATAAATTGCTGGGTTATAACATTCCCAGTGATGTTAATTAATGAATTATAATCAATTTTTCTCAAAGAGGGTGAACAATTGAATAAAATAATCTAAATTTCAAGTTCAATTAAGAAAACTAACGATATTGCTGAACCATGCCCATCACTTTACTCAACAGAATTGTCTTTCTCAGACATAAAATGCAATTTGTAATTTAAACAGTCATTCTGAGGCCAAACACTGCTATAGAAATTGATCATTGTTGCAACTATATTCTGGCAAAAACATACACATTGAAAATATCTAGTGCTACACTGGCCTCAGACAATGTTCAGGCATCTGTGGCAGTTGTCTAAAACAGGTTTTAGGCTCCTTCCTTATGTCAATGTGAAGTCTGATGTCTGTTTTAAGATCCCTTTGGGAAATTGGGATGCTCTGAATTGAGCTAGAGTCATTTACGTTTTGTTGTCTGGATGGAGTTTACTAGGTGACTCCACAAAAATAGTAAGTAAAGATGTTTTAAAAAATTAAGATCAGGAAAGCATTAGGTTGTAACCACCTTTCCATTGTAAACAATTTTGAAACATAAATGAATTGAATTGTAATGGATGATTAGTAGAAACAAGATTTTATTTTAAACTGTTTTATAACAGGATTGTTTCCTCTAAATCCGGACTATCAAAAATTAATGTTTTGATTTAATAAGCAGTTTAAAATGCTGCATCTACTTTAGAATCAGAGCTGAAAGAATTACAAGGTGGAATAAAATCCCATTACAAAATCTTCATCTGTGATTTCTTATTTAGTACAGTTTTTACAAAAAAGAGGTCTTTAGTTATAGAGTCATAGAATAATAAAGCACGAAAACAGGCCCTTTACCCAACTTGTCCATGTGACCATGGTGCCCACCAAGTTAGTCCCATTGGCTCACGTTTGGCCCACATCCCTCTAAACCCCTCCATATAAAAAGTTCCATATCAAAAACCTGGCTATTTTTGTACATTAATTGCTTTTATTTATTTTATACCAGAAATATGTTTACCAAAATATTTCAAGATTTTTAATTGGAACATCTTAGATTTCATGAAATGCCCTACAAGGTTAAATGTTTCTGAGTCATGATATCTTCAATGCTGGAATCTTGCTGATCAAAAAAACCAAACTAGGTACTAAAATTATGCATCTGGAATTGTGTAAATAATCAGATGCAGATTGTGCTGTTGTCCAGTTGTTATTATTAGCATTACTTCCAGAACAACTAGAGAGTCCCTGTATTTAGAACTCCTAGGATTTTAAAATGTGTCGATATAATGAAGCTAGAATTAATCAAAATCTAAAGCGATATTTTTAATAAAATCAGACTAATTTTGCTTTCATGTTTTTGGATTGTTAATAAATACTGACAAAACCAACAGATAAACTGGATTTATTAAGTTGCTAAACAAAACCAGAGAGGTGAATGAACAGACACAGCCCCAAGAGAAAGATCTGCTAAATTCTGAAATGCTATATTAATGCAGGATAAGATATCTCTGCCCTGCGTTTGAGCTTAGTAATAACTGTTGCCATCAGTTCTCCAATTTGAATAAAGATGTTGAAGAAGCTGACAAAAAGTAATGCAAAAGAAAATCTTGATTCTAGTTAATGGCTTTTGGAAAGGGCTTCTACTATATGGTTTTGTAAGCTGAAGGTTAGAGTTGCAGAGAGCTATGTAGAGGAAAAGCCGGATCAGGATGTGCCCCATCAATAATTTTCCAAATCAAGCCATGCCATCTTATTCAGTCCCACTATTTGAGTGGAGGCTAGGCCTTTCCCCATTGGAAAGGCAGGAAAATCAGAAGAAAAGTCATTCCTGATTACTCTTAACACAGCTCCTAGCACCCACAGAGAGAAATTTTGGCTGAGGACTAGAAACAGGTTATCTGGCCATCTTCTCAATCATTTATGGTGTGAAAACTGGGAATACTTGGAGACAGGAAAGAAAATGAATACTTTACCAAATTAACATATGTAAAAATTGATAGATTTTGTATCTTGGTGATTAATTTATTGAAGTCCTATACTTACCACTTTGATCATATAATAAGTTCAGGCACCAGCTTTCAGGTTATCAGTTATCAAAGGTAATTCTGTACAGAATGACAGTTGCACCTTAACAAGTACTTCCATGGTGGATGGGACATTGTAGTACTATCAATCTGTCCTCTGACCCAACAGCAAGTCACCCATATTTTCACAGCTCTCACAGGCTGCAATTAATTCTGTAAAACAGGAGCTCTATTTTCTAACTTTCAACATTGAGATCATGGGTTAGCAGCTTTCTAAATAATGGACTAGCACCAAGAGAAATAAATGTGGAATAGGGGTGCTTGGAGCTCATGTGTGTCCATTTCATGCCTGCTACTTGTTTTTCTTAATTTTATTTATTGATGGTAAGAAATTTTACTTATGGGTTACAATTAGTGTTTGATTTCAGATGAGATCTATATGAACATCTTACATATTGTGCAATAAATTTCAACCAATAAAGAAGGTCAACAGATACTTCAGCCTTTTTAAACTGTATGAATAATCACCTGATTTACTGCGAGGAACTTAATAAGAATCAGAATATGTTTTACAGCTGCACTTTTTTTCAAACTACAGTCATGAATAAAGTTTTCCATGGTGTTCAATTCTTTTGAAATATATATGTGCTTTGTTTCAAAAGATTTATAGCCACTAAATATTTTTTGCAAACCGATTACTTCAGGGCTGGCGTCTTTGATGGGAATGTCATCTTTGTAGCTCATGCAAATATGACAATCTGTTGCTAAGCCTTAGTTGCTGGCCTTAATATTCCCCTAAAGTAAACCCACAGGGCTCATTGAAAGCTGCTGCTCAGTGTTAGAATAGCATGTTTCCACTCCCAACCCAGCTACAGTTGAAATGGTCAAATAACCAATTCTGCTATTGGATATTTGTGGAGAAAATAAAACTTGTGGCTCTGCCATAACTCCAAAGGTTCAGCTGGTAAATTCAATGGCCAGTGTTCAGATTCTGGATTCATTTCTTTGATCTTGGCCAAGGAAACTTTGCCACAGATGTTCATTGGTCATGAAGTGGTGGGGTGATGGAAGGGTGAGGTGGAATCAGCTTGAGTTTGCATTCATGCAAGTTTTGCACATGGTCTTGATTCTGTCTGAAGGTTCCTCTACCCTTATGTTTTACTGGGACACTGGCACCAGAGAGAGGTAGAGGAACCTTCAGACAATCTCCCATATTCTCATTATGGAAATGCAGCCACACAGGTTGGCTATTAATGGCAATAGTATCTTTGCTTGGAAATTCAGCCTTCCCTTTGTCTTTTTACTAGCATTTATAATATATGTTGAACTGTAGCACCAGAGTGACTTAATGTTTTCAAGAATAAAGTACTAAAAATTGGGCAAAAACACTTTGAGCCTCAGCCTGGAATGTTCTTCTAGATCTTCTGAGATAGACTTGGTTTTATGCTTGGCTTTAGACCTAACTTCTGTAGGTTCAATGTTTGTAGGTTTAATGCTGCAACCAGAACAGACTGAGCTTTGTTGAGCCTAAATTACAAAATATACCTGGAAGCCACGAAACTAGTCAGAGGACTGAAATAGAACTAACAAATGGGACTTGTTCTGTAGGTGTAATGTGGTATTAAAATAAAAAGGTTACATTTATTCCTCACAATGAGTGATTGATACTTGGAACAAATTTCATGGAGGCAATAATGGAGGGAAAATTCAGGAAGCATTTCATAGAATCATAAGAATTTACATCACTGAAGGAGGCCATTTGGCCCATTATGCCCATACTAATCAAAAATATACTTTAGGTTAACCCTATTTATCAGCTCTTGGCTATGGCTCTTCAAGTGCTCATCTGGGATTTGTTAAATATGGTGAGGGTTTCTGTCTGCTCCCACTGCCCTTTCAGGCAATGAGTTCTTGATCTCTCCCATTTGTTGACTAAAATAATTTTCCTTCAACTTCTTTCTAATTCAGCTACCAATTAATAATTCTATAAGCCTAGTTACTCACCTCTCTGCACATGTTTACATGTTAGGCTTCTCATTTTATGCACATCTTTTAAATCTCCTCTAAGCCTCCTCTGTTCCAAAGAAAGCAACATCAGACTAAACTGTCTTACCTCATAACAATAATTCACCAGCCCTGGCAACATCGTCAAATCTCCTCAGCACTTTCTCCAGCAGTATCAAATCCTTCCTGTTGTACAGTAATCTCAACTGGACGCACTACTCTGTCTGAAGCCCAATTAAAGATTTAAGTAGTTCTACCATGATCTCCCTCTACTTGTATTCTGTGTTTCGGCCAATAAAAACAAGTATCCCAAATGTCTTCTTAACAACCTTGTCCACCTTCAGAGATCTGAGATGTGCATTCCACGATCCCTCCTTTTTATCTACACTTTTCAGTACTACCATTTACTGTGTATAACCTTGACTTGTTTGCCTTCCCAAATTGCATTACTTTCATTTCTCTGGGTTGAATTACATTAACCACCTCACCCAGTCCACAGATACCTTCCTGTAGCCTAGAACTTTTTCCCTCACTATCAACCACACTGCTAATTTGAGTATCATCAGCACACTTCTTAATTGTGGCCCCTACATTTGACCAAATCATTTATATATACCACAGAGATCAAAGGCCTGCTATTAAGCCCTATGGAATCCATTACACTCAGCCCTCCTTTCACTAAAACCCCCACCAACCATTGCACTTGGTTTTCTACCACTGAACCAATTCGGAATTTAACTTGATGTTTGACTTTGGATCCCAACTTTTTCTTAACCAACCTGCCATATTTGTCAGAAGCCTTGCTAAAATCTATGCATACTATATCAAGTGCTCTACCTCATCGACACTATTGCCTCTTCAGAAAAACTCAAGTTATGTTAATCAGACATGAAATTATTTAACAAATCAGTGTTGATTGTCCTTAATTAACCTGTGCTTCCTTAAATGTTAATTTGTGTCATCCTTCAGGTTTTTTTCCAACAATTTGGTCACTACCAATTCCAGACTGACTGTAGTTACTCAGTCTGTCACTTCCTTCTATTTCAAACAATGGTACCACATCAACAACAGTCCAGGCCTCTTGGCATCATGACTGTAGCCAAACAGAATTGGAAAATTATAGTCAGATCATAAGCTATTTCATCCTTTCCTCCCTTGCTTCTTGTATTTATGCTTTTCTCTGATTTTCATTTAACCTGTCAATGTCTTCCTAATCTTTTTAGATTTATCCTGCCCTTCTGTTCCCCTCCAACCTTTTTGCTGTGTTAAGCTGTGAGTATATGTCAGTATCTCTTTTTTGATTTGTCCTATATGATGAGATGGACTATGACCTCACGATCTACCTTGTTGTGACCTTGCACCTTATTGCACTGCACTTTCTCTGTAGCTGTGACACTTTACTCTGTACTGTTATTGTTTTTACCTGTACTACATCAATGCACTCTGTACTAACACAATGTAACTGCACTGTGTAATGAATTGACCTGTACGATCGGTATGTAAGACAAGTCTTTCACTGTACCTCATGCAAGTGACAATAATAAACCAATACCAATACATCCAGGAGGTATAGCATTGGGAATTCCCCTTCCTTTACTAGATATTTATTCTGATCTATCACTCTTCTCCTCCTTGAATGTTTCTCACTTCCCAGACACTGAATCACCTTCAAGTAGCTCTTTCCTGTCCACTTTTACTAAATCATATCTCAGCCTTGCAAAATTGGCCTTGCCCCAGTTGGAAGTTATAATAATTTAATGCAGGTGTATAGTTTGACATGTGCAGGAATTTTATAGGTGGAGGAAATAAATTGAATGAATTTCCTCTATGTACATGCCTATCAAGACACTTTTAAGGTGACACATGAAATGCATCTGTACAGCCCCTGTAACCAGTATATATGTCATTCCAAGAAATAACCAAAGCTATACCTTGCTTTTTTATTAAGAGAAGGAAAATATCCAGTTAGCCCAGTTAAATTGTGAAATGTGTAGATTTTTGCTAACATTATTCATTCATTCGCTATCCCAGCATATCCCTGGAGAGAGTTGTTCCTGATTAACCGATTCTCTTTTAACTTCAATTGTAAAACATAGGTCAAGTGCTGTGTGCTTGCTCACAGGTCCACAGGAAACATGAAACAAATTTAAATCAGTTTCTGTACCCTCTGCAGGGAACAAAATCACATGAATAGTGACAAAGAAAAAATTCTCATTGGAAATATACGTCAGTGTTTATGAAAACACAATCTGCTACATTCCTGTATTGGAAGTAAACTTTTTCAGGTAGGCATCAGATTTCATGCAGTTATGTACAAGTCCACCTAACCTGCTGCAAACAAAGTGTTCACAAATGAAAATGGAAACAAGAAATTCATGTTGTAATTGCCTTATTATAACTGAAAGGTAATCACTAAAGTGGGGAACCTACAGGATATCTGATAGTAATAGGTCATTTAATTAGTTTCTATGGTGCTTTCCTGTGGAGAAGTTAATTCACAACCTGATACCTGGACAAAGTAGAAAAATTGATTTTAACATTTTTTCGCTCCATAATGCCAATTATGTCAAAAACAATATCCTTTGTTTTAAGACACTGCCCGGGATCTGTCTATTTGTGACACGTTTTAAGAGTGCTGGCCGTCATTCACGGTCTTAATCAAATAGCTACTCTTCATGTGTGAGCTCCAACCTGAAAGGCTGCCTCAGTGGGTTATTCATCCACAAAATACCAGTGAACAGACAATGCATTACAGTAATGCACACTGATCAAACACAGCATTACACAGTAGAAGACTGGATAAAAACATCTCTAACATTCATTCATGTATACTTTCTACAACTGTGCAACAATCAGGAACTCCAGTGTATTTTATTGATTATCACGATGTTAATTTCAGCAACAAGAAGTTATCACTGTTGAGCTTAGGTAACAGAATGAGGGATTAATGTTGGGATAACCTTGGTCCATATAGCTCAATAGCACAGCGTACAGCACAACAAAAATACTTCTACAGGCTATATCACTTTCATTATATTAAATGTTTTCTTTGTTTCAAAGTAGGCTGGTGTTCTGTTGTTATGTTATCTATATGCTTGTGGATTTATGCTGCAATAATTGTGTGTTATTTCCAAAACTCAATTCAAGCAAGGTTATTACTTTATTAGAAAGAAACATTTTACTCCAGTTTATTTATGTGCTACAGGGACTAGATCACTATCAAAGGTATTAGCGTGTATTCATTCAGCAAAATGTGTCAGCTGATGTTAGCCTGTGTAAGTAACACTTTCTGCATTGGTAATCTACTTAGCTATCTATTACAAAAACACTTATTCTGTTATATAAGATAGCACACCTGAGCAGGAGCTAATTTTATCTTATTCGTAAGTTATGTCTTTGGTGCAATGTTTTAAGGATCCAGAAGGTGGCATTTATTTAGTGAGGTTTCAAGATGTGATATATTTGAACAGACAATGCATTACAGTAATGCACACAGATCAGACACAGCATTACACAGTAGAAGACTCTGAATAAAAACATTCTGAGGCAACCAAAGTGCTGTATTCAGCCAGCTACTCTCATAAAATAAACCCCACTTAAAATATGTGTACTGATCCAGAGTAAAAATAACCTGTATTAGAAGTATGCATGAACAAAAACTATTAACCCAGTTCCAACAGCAGGGGTTACTTTCGGGAATGAAGTTACATTATGCAATTGCACAGGAATTCTCTGGATTCTTCAAACACTTGTAACAGCTAAGCATTTTAGATTAAATTAATTTGCATTTTATCTGCTTATAAAACTTAGGCAATCACTACAAAATGTTCTTGAAAATGAAAAGTAAATAATGCCCAAAGTTACATTTTTTAATCAAATAATAAACTCCACATAAGCAGAGAGCCTTATTATACATGGAGAGTGTATATGAAGGGAATTTGGACAACGCATCCAGTGGGTGTACAGACATTTTCCCTCAATCTGTCACTTCTTTAATGCTACAGTTCACTATCCTACTCACCACTTTAACTCCTGTATGCCTCCCTTTCCAATACACCCACATGTTCAGAGCTACTACAGGGATTTAACACTTCTGTTTCCTGCTTGTGATCATAACTAAGTACAGATAACAGGAAAGCATCTCACTTCAATTTTTTAGAAATCTGCTAATCTTGAAGTATTTTTATAGTCTTACGCAAAGAATCACTACAAATAAAATTGTAAAATAGTTTCCTGTAAATCACTCTAAATCATAGGAGAGTGTTCTGATCTGAGTAATTCCAATATCTATACTAAATAGTATGCAATATTGTAAACAGTCTGTAACCCATTTATTTCTACAGATATTATGTATTAAGCACTAAAGTCGGTCTTAATTGAACTAAATGGCTTGAAGCATTTTCCCATTTTTCACTTATTTGTTTTTTTTAAAAAGGATTCTGAGAGGACCTGCAGAATTAAATTGATTTTTTTTTCTTGTCAGGAAATAATTACATTTTCAGTCAGAAACTGGAAAAACAATGCTTGAAGAAGTTCAGTGTGTTTTAGAAGAACCTTCTTAAATCTGATCATTCACTTTCAATGAATAATCTCGCAGAGGCAATTTTCAAGGTCTTTAATTTTAACTGTCTTTCAGTAACTATTTCTTTTGTCTGTGTTTATTCTCCAGCAATTTTGAAGTTCTCACTTTCTTCTGACAGTTTTTTTATCTCTCTATACACATATATATACGTTTCTCTGTTTCTCTCTTAATAATGAGAAAATGTTTCAGGGCCATGACATTTTATCAGAAAGGTCATCAACCTGAAACATTATTTCTTTCTCCATAGATGCTACCAGACCTGCTGAGTATTTCCAGTATTTTCTCTTTTTATAGATTTCCAGTATCTGCAGTTTATTTGTCCTTCCCAGCCATCTTTAGCTGCTTCATCAATAGCCTTCCATCCACTGTAAGGACATCAGTAGGAATGTTCACTGTGCAGATATCAATGACCAGTTCAATTTGCAATTTGCAAAATCTATGCAATGAAACAGTCCATTGACTACTTAGAGGAAGATGTACAAGTTAACACTCAAGCTGCACAACTGCCAACCATGAACCATTTATGACAGAGAAAGATCTTACCAGGGCATTTGTCCCCAGTCAACACATTTTTGGGTGTCACCAGTGAACTGGACCAGCCACAGAAATAGTGCTGCAGGTCAAAAGCTGGGTTTGCTGTGGCAAGTGACTCATCTTCTCACTGCACAAAGGCTTTCGATCACTTAATGGCACAAATTAGGAGTGTGATAGAGTACTATCCACATGCCAGGACAAGAAACCAGTCAAGGAACAACACCTTCCAGGACAAAGCGGCCCACTTGTTTGATATCCTAATGTCTACCCTAAGTACTCAATCGCTCCACCCCCAGTAAATTGTTGTTCCAGAGTGTACCATCTGTAAAATGCACTGCAGCTAAGGCTGTGCCAACAGTACTTTCTAAACCCATGCCCTCTCCCACCAAAGATGAGAGCAGCAGACTTATGGGAACATCATGACTTGCAGGTTCCTTTACAAGTTGAATATCCTGGTTTTGAAATGTAATACCATTCCTTCATCAGTGCTGAAGCTAGACCCCTACCCAAAGATACCAGGAGTTGCTTCACCACACAGTGCAGCAGTTTAAGAAGGCAACTTAATACCACCTTAAGAAAATTTAGGAATGAGTAATAAATACCAGTGACAACCATCAGAGTAAATGACTAAAAGTATACACAAATATTTGACAGCTTTCTTTATGCTGAGGTAGTTTATAAGGTCACCAGGAAGAGGCTGTGTAATTGCTACTGCAACGTGGGTAAGTGGAAATAATAGAACCGGACTGTCAGAAAAAAATGTGTTTGGTGTGGGTGTGGTCTTGGCTCGTCAGACAAGTTGAGGGATTGTAGTGAGGTAAGGACAGGGGGTGGTGGGAAACCATACCTGGGCTGGAGCAGGTGTAAATGCAGCCTGAGACTAATATGGTCTGGAAGACTTTTATTTAGGATTTTGTGAAACTCAGTGGGGTTACACCATGAGACCATTTTGACAGAGATACATGGGGTTGAGACAATTTAGGTGGTGAGGGGTTGTGGGTGAGGCTGGGGTGGGGGCTGTGGGTGTTTGGCAGTGAGTGTTGGAAGACTCAGGACTCAGTTCTTAATATGGGCAGAATTATTAGAAACTATTCAAGAATGTGACAGGTTGGAGTCGGGACTGAAAGGAGTGGAAGGAACAAGGGAGGCTAGAAACACTTAAGGGAGGCCAAAACACACAACATCCTGTCACTAAGTGCCAAGAGAGAAAATGCTGTTTCTCTCTCTCTCTCTCTCTCTCTCTCTCTCTCCCTCTCTCTCTCTCTCTCTCTCTCTCTCTCTCTCTCTCTGCCATTCTTTCCACCACCACTCCTACCCAGTCTCCTTCACGAGCAGTTAAATGAGTAAAAGCAGCAGGAGGATCCTTTGTCAGAAAAGAAAGAAATAAAACTGGGATGAAATCCCAAATAAGTGCAGATAATACAAATCTGGTGCCACAGACCAGAAATAGCACAAGTGCACCATTATCAATTAAGGTTCCCTTGTTGGAAAGGTTATTAAAATACCATAAAAGTTTTTGTCAAAGTAATAAAGTAAAATTTGTGAAGTATGCTGAAGAAGGCCAAAAATTGGAAAAGATATTAACTAGATTGCATATGCAAAAAATAACCAGTTATAGTCCTTATGAAGGGTCTCGACCCAAAACGTTGACTGTTCATTTCCCTCCATAGGTGCTGCCTGACCAGCTGAGTTCCTCCAGCATTTTGTATGTGTTGTACTGAGTTAGAGAACCAATATCTTGCTTCATTGATAGGTCAACAGGAAGATAGATGGTCAGAAGCCTACAGCAGGTTATACAGTATTCATGGAGAGAGAAACTAGAGTCAATATTTCAGGTCAATGATCCCATCAGTAGAAATGGAAAAATGAGAAGACGACTGTTTCTCTCTCCACAGATGTTGACTGACCTGTTGAATGCTTCCAGCATTTTCTGGTTTTGTTTTAGATTTCCAGAACTGCTATAGGGCCATAAGGGGCAGCCAGTGTGGTTTTAGAAGCAATATGTCATGCCTCACAAATCCACTGGAATTCTTTGAGGAGGTAACTAAATTGGTAGACAAAGGCTATTCCAAAAGTATAATTACTTGGATTTTCAAAAAAATAAAGTTTCAAGTCTAAGGTTTATACAAGTATGTGGAATTAATAGAAAATTAGTAACCTTGCTTGAAAATTTACTTGATAATAAAAAACAAAAGGGAATGATAAATAGATCAGGCTGTGTCTGGCAACTTTTCAAAACTGGGGTTTAGGAACTGTTTAACAGTGTTCAAAAGGGTTTAGTCAAATTTGTTTATGTAGGCTAAGTGTCTGTATTAGTATGTACAGTGAAATCAGGAACAAGAAAATCTTACACGTGGCATAAATAGCCATTGACAAAGGAAAGAAAAGAGGGTTGGTTTTTGTTCTATCCTGAAAATTTCCATTCATTTGGAGGTTGTAAGGCTAATTGGGTATTGGGTGCACCTTGTTAACATGGTGAACTCGTGTTTGTTTAATACAGTATAATTCATTGCAGACAGCATTCCAAGTTTATTAATCAGTTAAGGTTGAATAATGCTTAATAGAGCTATTGCTTGACTGCCTTTGGAGTCACAAAGTGATTTAAATTTGGCATCATCTTGAAAGTTTCACCTATAGTAAGTTATTTGGGTGTCAGTGTAGATTAAGTAAATGGGAAGATTCCATAAGAGGTCAGATTATTCATGGTGATAGGATGGCTGCTCAAATGGCATTTTCTTGTACCATTCTGTTCTGGCATCTGTATGTTTATGAAAGTGTGTCAACAATTGTACTAAACACTGAGCTGTTTAGAAATGGTAAAAACACAAATTGTAACCAGAGAAGTAAGTAAAACAGAAATAATACATCAAGAGCAAAGGAAAGAAAAGAACAGCAATGAGAAAGAAATGTACTTTTGATTTAAAGTCACAGTCTGTAGGTCAACACAATGAGACACTGGAGCTTTTGTTGGCCCACAAAGGTTGGCATAATAGGACACATGAGCAACACTCTGGATCACTTTGAAATAGAGCCCAGATAGACTCATGAAAAAAGATACAGTGTCTACAGTGTGACAATGTAGCCTTGAAACTGTTTGCATTACATGTGGTTTTGGTAAAAAGAGCTTTAATTTTTGTTCTCTTTGTGATTCTTTGTCCATTATTTGAAATTAAACACTTCTCAATTTCTTTACAATTGGTTACTTATATTAATGAACAGTTCAATTCTCTTTCTTCGTATCAACCTTAACCTATCACTATCAAAAACACAAATGTGTACTTACCGATCCATATAGCTCTCCCTTCTCATTCATTCCGAGGTAGAGTCCACTGTCTACGCCACGAATGCTGACCAGGCCCACTGCTATACTAATGAACTCCAGAATACCTAATGATGGCAACGACAATAATCATAAATGCTCACATATAAAAAATAGATCCATTTAAAAAATGTGAAAATGCTCAAAATAATTAACATAATTCTAAATGTCTAAAATGTGTATAATCTTTCAAGTGGTAGCATTACCATTTGATTTTGTTGGTTATAAAACAATGCCTCTCCAAAGTTTTCAAAAGACCTCATTAAGTTCATTAGATTTCTACAAGGGACATCCTGCAGAATGTTTTGTAAATAAGTAAATATCTTAAGAAATTTTAAAAAGGGGAGTTCCAAAAGAAAACTCAGAGTACTGGAAAGATGTGTGCTGAGAGACCATGGCCCAGAAACTTCTGAATGCACTGTACTGCCGCCACAAAACAAGTTTCACTTCATTTAAGTCAATGATAATAAATCTGATTCTGAATCGATTATGAACTTCATCAATTCTTTGAACTTACTGGGGAATCAAAAAAGCTAGTAGGGATAGTCCAGGGAATTACAGACCAGTGAGCCTTATGTCTGTGGTGGGCAAGCTGTTGGAAAGGATTCTAAGAGATAGGATCTATGAGCATTTAGAGAGTCATGGACTGATTAGGGACAGCCAGCATGGCTTTGTGAGGTTAAGATCATGTCTCACAAGCCTGATAGGGTTCTTTGAGGAGGTGACCAGGAAGATTGATGAGGGTAGTGCAGTAGGTGTGGTCTACATGGATTTTAGTAAGGCATTTGACAAGGTTCCACATGGGAGGCTTCTTCAGAAGGTCAGAGGGCATGGGATCCAGTGAGGCTTGGCCGTGTGGATTCAGAGTTGGCTTGCCTGTAGAAAGCAGAGGGTTGTGGTGGAGGGAGTGCATTCAGATTGGAGGGCTGTGACTAGTGGTGTCCCACAAGGATCGGTTCTGGGACCTCTACTTTTCGTGACATTTATTAATGACTTGGATGAGGGGGTAGAAGGGTGGGTTGGCAAGTTTACAGACGACACAAAGGTCGGTGGTGTTGTGGACAGTGTGGAGGGCTGTCGAAGCTTACAGAGGGATATTGATAGGATGCAGAGCTGGGCTGACAAGTGGCAGATGGAGTTCAATCCAGAGAAGTGTGCAGTGGTACACTTTGGAAGGACAAACTCCAAGGTGGAGTACAAGGTTAATGGCAGGATTCTAGGCAGTGTAGAGGAGCAGAGGGATCTGGGGGTTCATATCCACAGATCACTGAAAGTTGCCTCACAGGTAGATAGGGTAGTTAAGGAAGCTTATGGGATTTTAGATTTCATAAATCATGGGATCGAGTTTAAGAGCCACGAGGTAATGATGTGGCTCTACAAAACTCTGGTTAGACCACACTTGGAGTACTGTGTCCAGTTCTGGTCGCCTCATTATAGGAAGGATGTGGAAGCATTGGAAAAGGTGCAGAGGAGATTTACCAGGATGCCGCCTGGATTGGAGAGTATGGATTATGAGGAGAGACTAAGGGAGCTGGGGCTTTACTCTTTGGAGAGGACGAGGATGAGGGGAGACATGATAGAGGTATACAAAATATTAAGAGGAATAGATAGAGCGGACAGCCAGCGCCTCTTTCCCAGGGCACCAATGCTCAATACAAGAGGGCATTGCTTTAAAGTAAGGGGTAGGAAGTTCAAGGGAGATATCAAAGGGAGGTTTTTCACCCAGAGAGTGGTTGGTGCATGGAATGCGCTGCCTGGGGTGGTGGTGGAGGCTGATACATTGGTCAAGTTCAAGAGATTGTTAGATAAGCATATGGAGGAATTTAAAATAGAGGGATATGTGGGAGGAAGGGGTTAGATAGTCTTAGGTGTGGTTTAAAGGTCGGCACAACATGGTGGGCTGAAGGGCCTGTATTGTGCTGTATTGTTCTATGGTTCTATGGAATGTATCTTAGGGTTTGTGTGAGGGTTTCCCAACCTGTCCAGTAAAGGTGAAATTGACAAAATAAAAGATTGCAAATAGAGTGTAGCGGTTAGCGTAACACTCTACAGCACCAGTGACCTGGGTTCAAATCCGGCTGCTGTCTGCAAGGAGTTTGTATGTTCTCCCCGTGTCTGCGAGGGTTTCCTCCGGGTGCTCCAGTTTCCTCCCACATTCCAAAGATGTACGGGTTAGGAAGTTGTGGGCATGCTATGTTGGAACCGGAAGCGTGGCAACGCTTATGGGCTGCCCCCCAGAACACTGTATGCAAAAGATATATTTCACTGTGTGTTTTGATGTACATGTGACTAATAAAGATATCTTAAATCTTAAATTAACCTTGAATAAAGAAATTAGACAAATGTGGCATTTATTGACACATTTGTTGATATTAATGGTAATGTAGCTGTGAAGGACAGGTGGAGGAAATCTCTGCAGGCCAAAACGTGGAGGTGGATGAATGAATGTTTGCCTGAGGAAGTGACATTAGAACCCCTTTTTTTGGAATGATGTGTTGCTGAAACAATTATGAGGAAAGATGCAAGAGATTGTGGCCCCCTAGATTGTGCAGCTTGTGGGACATTTCAGAGGACAATCAGTTGTATCATAACTGTTGATTTAAAACAGAATAAGGATAAAACCCTTGCATTGAATTTGAACACAGTAGCATCACTTTAAGTCCAGTGACCATTGCAAAGTCCTTGGCAGACATGTGTCCAAATTGGGAGAGCTGTCCCTCAGACTAATCAAACACAGACTGACATTGTCATGCTGACAAAATCAGACCTAACAGACAACCTCCATTACACGCCCGGATGCACCCTGTCCACTGGAGGTGGAGGTACAGTGAGAAACAGATAGAAGGCAGTAGCCCTGGAAGTCCTTAACGTTTGCCTGGATACCCCGTGAGGTCTTATGACATGAACAAAGAAACCTCCTCTTGATTAGAACCATAGAACAATACAGCACAATACAGGCCCTTCGGCCCACCATGTTGTGCCAACCTTCAAACCACTCCTAAGACTATCTAACCCCTTCCTCCCACATATCCCTCTATCTTAAATTCCTCCATATGCTTATCTAACAATCTCTTGAACTTGACCAACGTATCAGCCCCCATCACCACCCCAAGCAGCGCATTCCACGCACCAACCACTCTCTGGGTGAAAAACCTCCCTCTGACGTCTCCCTTGAACTTCCCCCCCCCCCCCCATTACCTTAAAGCCATGCCCTCTTGTATTGACCATTGGTGCCCTGGGAAAGAGGCGCTGGCTGTCCACTCTATCTATTCCTCTTAATACTTTGTATACCTCTATTATGTCTCCTCTCATCCTCCTTCTCTCCAATGAGTAAAGCCCTAGCTCCTTTAGTCTCTCCTCATAATCCATACTCTCCAATCCAGGCAGCATCCTGGTAAATCTCCTCTGCACCTTTTCCAACGCCTCCATATCCTTCCTATAATGAGACGACCAGAACTGGACACAGTACTCCAAGTGTGGTCTAACCAGAGTTTTGTAAAGCTGCATCATTACTTTGCGGCTCTTAAACTCGATCCCACGACTTATGAAAGCTAACATCCCATAAGCTTTCTTAACTACCCTATCTACCTGTGAGGCAACTTTCAGTGATCTGTGGATATGAACCCCCAGATCCCTCTGCTCCTCTACACTGCCCAGAATCCTGCCATTAACCTTGTACTCCACCTTGGAGTCTGGCCTTCCAAAGTGTACCACTTCACACTTCTCTGGATTGAACTCCATCTACCACTTGTCAGCCCAGCTTTGCATCCTATCAATATCCCTCTGTAAGCTCTGTAAGGTAATTAGACCAAATGTCCTCCCTCAGCTGACGCATCGGTGCCTCTCCATATTGAACACTTGGAAGAAGCACTGAAAGCAGCAACAGCACAGAATGTGCTCTGGGTGGGAGACTTCAACATCCACTACCAAAACTGGCTTGGTAGCACCATCACAGACCAAGCAGGCTGAGTCCTTAAGGACGCAGCTGCCAGACTAAGTCTGCAGTAGGTCATGAGTGAACCAACATGAGGTATAAACCACGAGCTCATCCTTGACAGTCTATCTGTGGCAGATGCCTCTGTCCACAAGCACACAAGAAGTGCCCTCCACATAATCTTTGTGGAGGTAAAGACCCTCCTTCACACCAGGGACTCCTTCTATTATGTTGTGCACCATAAGGATTGTGTTAAATAGATTCATGATAGATCTGACACATTAAAATTGAGTATATAAAATATGCTGTGGATCATCATCATCAGCAGAAATGTACTCCAACATAATGTGGAATCTCATGCATATCCCTCACTCTACTGCAAATTGGTAAATTGATTATTATCACATGTACCGAGGTACGGTGAAAAACTTCTTTTGCATGCCATCCATACAGATCATTTCATTACAACAATGCATTCAATACAAGAGAAAACAATAACAAAATGCAGAATAAAGAGTTGTAGCACAGAGAAAGTGCAATGCAGGCAGACAATAAGGTGCAAGGCCATAACAAGATAGATTGTGAGGTCAAGAGTCCATCCTATTGTACTAGGGGACCATTCAATGGTCTTATAACAGCAGATAGAAGCTGTCCTTGAGCCTGTTGGTACATGCTTTCAGGCTTTTGTATCCTGCTCGATGGGAGAGGGGAGAAGAGAGAATGTCCAGGGTGGGTGGAGTCTTTGATTATGTTGGCTACTTGAAGTGTAGACAGAGTCCATGAGGGGAGGCTGGTTTCCATGATGCGCTGGGCTGTGCCCACAACTCTGCAGTTTCTTGGGGTCATGGCAGAACAGTTGCCATACCAAGCCATGATGCATCCAGATAAGATGCTTTCTATGGTACATTGATAAAAATTGGTGAGGGCCAAAGAGGACATGCCAAATTTCTTTAGACTCCTGAGGAAGTAGAGGCCCTGGTGAGCTTTCTTGGCCATGCCGTCTACATGGTAGGACCAGGACAGCCTATTGGTGATGCTCACTCCTAGGAACTTTCAACCCTCTCAACCTCAGCACCGCTGATGTAGACAGCAGCACGTGCTCTGCCCTCCCTTTCGTTTTGCTGATATTGAGGGAAAGGTTATTGTCATGACACCATGTCATTAGTCATTAAAGCCAGGGAATCAACCCTGATTCAATGAGGAACACAGAAGGCCATTCTAGGAGCAGTGAAGTTGCAACACATGTTTGTCAAAAGCTTGCAATTTCACAATTAACAGATCAAAGTTCTGCAGGTCTTGAACGTTGGTGGACAATAAACAGCTAATGGGAAGAGGAGATGATGGCGGGGCTAAAAATAAGAGTAAAGCATTTGTAACCAAGTTCAGCCAGAAGTCCTCAGCAGATGATCCATTTTGGCTTTCTCCTGAGATGCCCACCATTACAGAGACCAGTCTGCAGCCAGTTTGATTCAGTCCAGCTGGTATCAAGAAATGGTTGACAGCATTGGATAAAATGAAGACTGTCAGAGACATGTTAAAACAATTCAAATAGCTTCAAATAACTTGTTAGAAATTGAAGTTAAGTGTAAAAGTACCATTGGATATTAATTAAAAAATAAAGTTAATAGCAAAATAAGGAAAGATAAACAAGTTTTAAAATCTCTTTATGTCTTTCAGAAGCTGTGACTTGCATGTCAGTAGTTGGAATGACATTATTATCCCAAGTGAAGTATTGATGGGTCAGGGCCTACAATGGAAATGGTGAAAAGGGCGACACCACAGTGCCAAGCAGAAGGAAGAGGAAAATGTGAAGCAAATTTGTGTATGAAGAATGGTGGTCGAGGAAGAGGAGAAAGAAAGTGGTTTAACCAAGGCTCCACAATGGAGCAGGTTCATGTTTAGAGGGTGGGTCCATTTGTGGTCTGTGGTGGAGAAATTGTTTAGTGTGTCAGGGCAGGGCCAAGCAAAGGTTGGGGGAATAGAATAGGGGGTTAATGTGCTTAAAGGTCCCCTCAGCTTCCCCAAATAAGCTGTACTGAGGAATAAAACAGGGAAGACCTAGTGCTAACGCACTATTTAAAAGCACATGTTCTTCATTAATAAGAGTTTTTTTTGTTCAGGCACATCCAAATAAAGACATAGCTGGACAAAGCCAAACAGTTTCTATACTTATAAACTGAACCTTTGGAAATAGTCAGGGCTGCAGCACAAGTGTAATTATCTTTGCTTCTCCATATTCATATACAGTCTGCTCTAGCACCAGAAACCATAGATGGAATTCAGAAACCATGCTCTTCAGAAGCAGAGCACAGGCAAAGGGAAAACGCTTGACATTTTCTGTGTGCAGCAGCTGTTTTAGATGGATGAGAGTTCGCCATCATCAGTCATGGAAATAAACTATTCTTGTTGACTCATTATTTTGACTTTATACTAGTTGATCTTCAGTGGTTTTGCTCACAGGTGATCCAAGGTTCAGTTAACAGGATGGGAAGTGTAACATGGTGGCAGGTACTGGAATGTAACAGGAAGAAGACCAGAGGAACCGGATGAAGAATTTTCAAACAACAAGTATTGAACCTTGAGATAAATGCCATTATCACTATTCAATCAAACTGCTACTGCAACAAACTTTGATAACAACAAACAGTGTTCTGATGTTGGCCCAGCATTTGTGGTCAGCTGCAGAACACAACACTCACCTCTGACCTTGAATAAACATCCCCACAAAGGCCTGGCCAGCCTTACACCGAGAGGATCATTCTTCTGATACCTGCTGTCAGGCATTAGTTCATCAAGATCTCTGGTGAGCAGCAGCTGTTTTGACATCAAGTTGTCTGAGCAGCCAATTGCATTGAAAAATTCTCAGCCACAGCATGCACAATTTTTAATAAACATTTTAAACGTCATGTAGAGTCCCAAATAAAGAAGATAGAAGACAAAATAAGTTTTTAAATGTAAAACCCCCAACTGAAATATGAGCAGATTACAATACACATAAAATTTGGTCATTTGCTAAGGACCATTTACAGCATGTATGCTTTTAAAAACTTAAAATGTTGCATGATGCCCGAGTAAGATTTTCGAAATACTTTGCACAGATTCCTGCCAGTCCAATTCAGACCTCTTGATAGCGATGTAAATGGCTGTAAAGTCTATAAAGGTCAGCTGAATCGCTGACCGTAACTTCAGGTCTTTGTCAACTCTGTATGGGTGAAAATCCCAAGCAGACTAATATTGTAAATATTAATAGTTTCATTATCATTACTTCATAAATCTTTCCCCTGCATATAATTGATGTCAATGGAATAAGTTGCATAAGTTACTACCAATCGGGGTGAATTTGTGGGTTTATGTATGAGTCCAATATATGGCAGTAGTGTAGCAGTTAGCGTAACACTATTACAGCGCCAGCAACCAAGGTTCAATTCCGGCCACTGTAAGGAGTTTGCATGTTTTCCCCGTGTCTGCGTGGGTTTCCTCTGGGTGCTCCGGTTTCCTCCCACATTCCAAAGACGTAAAGGTTAGGAAGTTGTGGGCATGCTATGTCGGCGCTGGAAGTGTGGTGACACTTGTGGGCTGCCCCCAGAACACTCTATGCAAAAAGATGCACTTCACTGTGTGTTTCGATGTACATGTGACAAATAAAGATATCTTATCTTATGTTCCAACATTCACATGCTATAGTGAGGAGCCTGTCTAAAACTGGGGATGGTCTGGGGATCCTTCTCAAGCTCCCACTACATTTCACCCCCCCCAACCCCTCCCCCTCATTCAACACCCCCTCCCCCCACCCCCATGTTGCTGAGCAGAATGGCATTTGGAATGGGCCAGAAAGTTTGACACTGCAATTTTTCAAAGGACCACTGCAACATTGCAATCTGGCGGATGCAGGCTGTTAGTAGAATTATTTAATTATAGCAATTGAAAATGAAAACAGAATCATACTTATGCAATCTTGGGATTTTCATCACATAACTTGGTAACAGTTTCACATCACAAGGAGCTATACACTTCTGTATAAGCCACCATCAGTGAATGCCACTCGACTGGGGAACTGGATTGCTGTTCCCATTGGCAGGTGGTTCAAGAACAAAGTGACACAGATTTACATTGAAAGTTAGAAGATACAGGAGGGGGGTTACGAGAATTAACTTTTTTTATGCAGAGGGCAGTGATGATCCAGAACTCATGGCCTGGTGGGAACAGAAATACAAAGAGTCAGAGTCCATCTGAGGTTTCAAAAGGGAATTGGAAAAGGCTTTGAGAGAAAGGTCTAAGTGCAGGGTAAATCACGCCTTACAAACTTGATTGAGTTTTTTGAGATGACTGATGAGGGTTGGGCAGTGGATGTTGTACACATGGACTTCAGTAAAGCATTTGACATGGTACTTCATAGTAGTCTGATCCAAAAGATTAAGGCACATAGGATTCACAGAGACTTGATTGGCTTGGCCATAAAAGTCAGTGGGCAGTGATGGAACAGTGTTATTCTCACTGGACGTCTGTGAGCAGTGGTGTTCTGCGGGGATTAATGCTAGGACCTCTGTTGTTTGTGATATATAGAAATGATATGGACAAAAATATAGGTGGGCTGATTAGTAAGTTTGCAGATGGCACAAAAATTGGCAAAGTTGTGGATAGCAAGGAAGGTTGTCAAAGAATTCAGCAAGGTATAAGCCAGTTGGAAATATGGGTGGAGGTATGGCAGATGGAATTTAATCCAGACAAGTGTGAGGTGGTGCATATTGGAGGTCAAATGTAAGAGGAAAGCACACAGTAAATGGCAGGACCCTTAGGAGTACTGATGTACAGAGTCCATAGCTTCCTGAAAGTGGCAACACAAGTAGACAAGGTGCTAAAGAAGGTGTGTGGATAAAAGTAGGGAAGTCATGTTGCAACTGTATAAAATTTTGGTTCGGCCATGTTTGCAGTATTGTGTACAGTTCTGGCCACTGCATTACATGAAGGATGTGAAGGCTTTGGAGAGGATGAAGAAGAGTTTCCTCAGGATGTTACCTGGATTAGAGAGTATTTGCTATAAGGAGATTTTACACAAACTTGGATTGTTTATTCAGGAGCATTGGAAGCTGAGGGGCGACCTGATAGAAGTACATAAAATTATGAGAGGTACAGACAGGGTAGGTGGTCAGAGTCTTTTTCCCAGGGTGGAAGTGTCCAATACGAAGGAATATAGATTTAAGATGGGGGGGGAACGTTCAAAGGAGATTTGTGAGGCAAAATTTTTACACGGAGGGTGGTAAGCACCTGGAACTCGCTGTCATGGGAGGTGGTGGAAGCAGATACAGTAGTGACATTTAAGAGGCATTTGGGCAGGTACGTGAACAGGCAGGGGTTGCAGGGATATGGACTACGTCCAGGCAAATGGGATTAGTTTAAATTGGCATCATGGTCAGTACAGACATCATGGACCTAAAGGCCTGTTCCTGTGCTGTACTGTTCTGTGTTCTATGCAGCGGGAATGGGATTGAATAGATTGCTATATAGGGCACCAATGTTGACTTTGTGGGGTGAATGACCTTCTGTGCTGTAACAATTCTGTGAAATTCTTCAACACTCTGTCTCCTTCTGAAACAAAGTGTGAGACAGCTGTTGATTCAAACATCAACTTCAAGCCTAGCCTTTCAGACAGCCACAGTCTTCGTGTTAGTGAAATCACTCAATAACCAAAAGAGTTCTCCACAGGTAACTTTATCTTTGTGGTGTTCCGATACTGCTTGAAGCCTTATTTTTGACCCACAGTCACTATCCTGAAGTTTTAAGATTGACTAAATCAAACTGAAATAATGTTTAAATTGATTTAATTGATTATCTTTTCTATTAATGTTTTTGTAATTCGGTTTGTTTCTTTCCTAAACCCTTAGCACTCTAGTTCTGTAGCAGCTCACCACACTTTCTGATTTCTTCAGTTCTAATCTGAGTAGATGCAAAATTAGATGGAAATAATGAATGGTAAGTCAAGTGGATCTTGCTTGCAGCACTCACAATTCGTAGGAACACAGGAGTAATGTTGTTTATCACAGAGAATCTAATTCACGCTGGAATGGAATTGACTGAATTGAGATAAATTTGACTCACCACCTGTGGTCCTGCCACCAGTACTTACCTGGCTTTGACATGGGTCACCAATCAAGCTGACCCTCCACAGTCAGGAAGTGCCAGTGAGGTACACTGAGGCCTCACCAGTAAGTATATCCCAGGTGGTCTCAAAACAAGGAAGGTTTTATTTTTATAGTTTTTAAATGTTTTTGATTTTCAGAAATATTTGAAAATACTATTAAAATAAGTTTAAAGAAAATAAGTAACTCCTTGTGTCCAGATCTGGAATCCCTACTCAGGTACAACTGGCATACAATGCTGGGAAAGCCCAATGAGACAGGACTCCATCACATGGGGTCCAGTGATGGAGCAGAACAACAGATGCCTTGGCATCTGCCACTCAGCACGTCCTGGACTTACAGTGGGTCCATGTAATTCTGGGACCTGATTACCTGGGAACAGCTGAATGCGGGCACTTCCTATTGGATAATATAGTTCAACCCATTAAATCAAACTGGATTTTTATTTGCAGAAGGAGGATTTCTTAAACTTGATTTTTCTGGGTTCTGCTGCAGTGCTGGGCTGGCATGGATCCAAAAATCTAGCTCTTGCCTTGTGCACCTAGTTCACATCACAACTGATTTTTGAAATTCTTCTTCACAAGCCATCCCTCAGAATGATCATCAAAGATGATTTGCCTCCACTCCAGTTTTGTGGATTGGGGTGGGGTGGATGAGCAAAGCATCACCAATGTCCTCTTCCAGGTCAACATTGCCAGTACTGAGGCCCTAACTACACCCGGTCTTCTACCTCAGGCAGGCTAACGTCATTTACATTCCCGCACCAAACTCCTGAAACAGATGCTCTACTCTGAGCTCTGTCACAGAAAGAGAATACAAGACAGACAGAGGGGGAGAAAAATCAAGAATTTGCCCAAAGCCTCCTTGAAGAAATGCAAAACCCCGACTGACTCCTGGGAATCTCTGGCCTATGACAGCTCAATGTGGAGAGGGGACATTCAGGATGGTATTAAGAACCTCAACTCCATGCACTGGCAACATACAAAAGCCCTGCAGAAGGGACACACTATCTCTCAAACTAACCACCTGCCTACCTCATCAGGCAATTACTGTGCCATTTGTGGTATCGACAAGGTTGCAACATAGGTATAAAGAGCTCTTTTCAGTATGTAAATTATTTAATGTAACTCCAACACCAAGTCATCCTAATTTGAGTGTGGGATCACCCATAGAGTGCATATCATCTGTCAAATAATTGCATGAGAGTTCTGGGAACTAGGTCCTTGATGTTCAATGGTTCTTTCATGTTAGTTTTTCCCACATTCTTAGTTTTGCGTGGCTCCTGTGTTAATTGATTTGGCTCGGTAATCAATTACTCTGGAGGTTTTCTTGCCATTACTGGGTGTTCATTATTCTTGACTATTGCTTATATTGCATCAATGTGGTGAGGATGTAGATTTGGATCCAAACACCTGACATGGATAAGAATCATTCACAGGAAGCAACAATTGTAGCACGACCAAAGGAGATTTGCTACACACCTGTCACTAAATTGATATAAGCATTTATAGAATCCTTCATGCAAACATACCTCTTTGTTCACCTTCAGTTCACATCGTCTTGCTTTAATGGTTGATTAAGTTCCTTTCAGTATGGGCTGTTGTATGTGGCAATTGGGGAAGGGCTCAATTCTCTCCCTCAGTACTATATTCTACATGAAAAGTTTACATTCAAATTACTATTCATGTGTAATCCAACCACAAAACAGCTTCATCTATGTTAATGGTCTCCATCCAGCAAGTGGCCATGAGCAAAAAACAAACTGCTGGAGGAACTCAGCAGGTCGAGCAGCATCTATGCAAGGAAAGGAATTGTCAACGTTTCGGGCTGAGACCCTGCATCAGGACTGGGAGTGGAGAAGGAAGATTGCCAGTTTAAAGACGAGAGGAGGAAGGGTGAGACAGAGGTTGGTGGGTGATAGGTAGACTGAGGAGGGGTGAAGCATCCTTGGAGCATGGGCAGAAGGAGCCAGATGGGGGAAGAGGGGTGGAGTTAGGAGACAGAGGCAGGTAAGTGATAGGTGGAAGCAGAGAAGGAAAAAAGAGACAGGTGAGGCCAGGTTTGGGGGGAGGGAGTGTGGAGGGAGGGTGGAGGTGGAGACAGAGGCTGGATGGTGATAAATGGGGACACAAAGGCTACAAGTGCTGGAATCTGCTGAGTAAGAAAGGTGATCATGGGAATCATTAAGAGACAGATGAAGAGCAGATGGAATCAGATGGGGGAGGAGATATGGTGGGCAAAGTGTATGATTTGTCATTTGAATTCTTGCATCTCTCTTCACTAACTATTCAGCACCTTTGACTTTATTCAGTGTTTGAGTGCCTAGAGCAAGTTAGTGTTTATTTTTAAATTCCACATAAGAAAATCTAAAATATAAATACTGCAGATTTTAATGACAGAGAAAATTATGTGACTAAACTAGAGAACTGAGAAGTTTGTGAAACTGATGAAAGATCCTTGACCTGGATTGTTAACTCAAGTTCTCTCTCCACAGTTGCTGCCTGATCTGCTGAACAGTTCAGGCATTTTCTTTTTTTTACTGGAAATTATTCACTTGGCTAGAAAATCAGTTAAATGGCCAAGGACAGATTAAGGATATTATGCGAGTACTCAAATTGGCAGCGTGTGACTGGTGGTGTCCTGCAAAGATCTGTATCAAGACCACCATATTTATAAAATATTTTGATGGGGCAGAAAGCCATGTATCCAAGTACCAATGACACAGGTTAGATATTCTAACCAATATAAATGAATACAAATTTACAAATAAATCATGGATTAAGCAAAATGTGTAAAATTCTAGCAAACAGATGTAGCCATAAGGAAGATCACCCAATTCAGATGTGAAAATGATAGAACGAAGAGCTTTCTGAGTCTAAAAAGCCAGAAGCAGTGAAGATCCAAAGAGGTTTTGGGATCAATGTACATCATTAAAATGTTATGAACAAGTACAAAAAAAGAGTTGAAAAAACTAATGCAATGCTAACCATAGAACAGGACAGCATAATACAGGCCCTTCAGCCCACCATGTTGTGCTGACCTTTAAACCACGCCTAAGACTATCTAACCCCTTCCTCCCACATATCCCTCTATTTTAAATCCCTCCATATGCTTATCTAACAGTCTCTTGAATTTCACCAACGTACCTGCCTCCACCACTGCCCCAGGCAGCACATTCCATGCCCCAACCACTCTCTGGGTAAAAAACCTCCCTCTGATATCTCCCTTGAAGTTCCCACCCATTACCTTAAAGCCATACCCTCTTGTATTGAGCATTGGTGCCCTGGGAAAGAGGCACTTACTGTCTATTCTATCTATTCCTCTTAATATTTTGTATACCTCTATCATGTCTGCCCTCATCCTCCTTCTCTCCAAATAGTAAAGCCCCAGCTCCCTGAGTCTCTCCTCATAATCCATACTCTCCAAGCCAGGCAGTTTATATCTAATGAATTTGTCTACAAAGGGGTGGAGATTATGCTGCAACTTGGCAAGGTTCCGGTGAAACCAAATTTGGAATACCGTACTGAAAACAGTTCTGAGCACCACACCTAAGGCACAGTACATTATCCTTGGAGTACAACATAGAATTTTGCAGTATGATATTTGAACTAAATGATGTGATTTCAGAAGCTAGGATCAAATTCTCTGGAATACATATGGTTAATGAGTGCTTTGACATTTCAATTCATTAAGAGGAAGAAACTACTAACACTGGTTGGGGAGTCACTGGTTGGTAGGTATAAAAATGAGAGGCAGGCCATCCATCAGAACTTCTGCCACCTTCAATGGAGTTCTACCCCAGTCACATCTACTATCTTCTCCCTGTTCAGCTTTCAGAAAGGACCATTTCCTTCACAATTCCCTGATTTGCTTTTCCAATTCCATCAATCAGTCCCTTCTGAAAGCACTCTTCCATGCAACCAAGGGACATGCAACACCTGTCTCTCCCTATCCACCATCCAGGAACCCAAGAAATGCTCCCAAGTGAAGCAGCAATTTATTTGTACTTCTTCCATTTGGTGCTTACGATGTGATCTCACTACATTGGAGAAACCAAACACAGAATGGATGACCACTTAGCATAGCACTTCCGTTCAGTCCAAAGGTGCGATCCTGAACATCCAGTCACCTGTCACTTTAAGTTCTCTATCCCAATCCCAGTCTGACTTCTCTGACTTTGGTCTCCTGCACTAATGTTCAACATAAGCTGTAAGAACAGCATCTCAACCTCTGTCTGAGCACACTGCAGCTCTCAGGACTCAACATTAAATTCAAATTTCAGGTAACCAACCTTTTTCCTCTCTCTACAGATATTGCTGGATATTTCAATTTCAATTTGCTTCTTGGTTTCTTTTCTCTTCTGCTTCTAATGGATGGGATTTAAAGCAATGGTTAAATTGATGACTGTGGTCTGCACCCTATCGTAAACATTCCCTCTGCCTTCTCCACGCCAATCCCTTCTGCAATGTAAAACACTCTTGCTTTCTCCTTCTTCAGTTTTGCCTTCCTTACTAAGTGTTTCCAGCATTTTCTGCTTGTCTTTCAGGAGTGAAGTTGGGAGACATGCAGAGGATAGTAAAAACCTGGAACTCTTTTCTGCAAATAGCAAATGATGACAGGTTAACTGTCAATATTAAGCATGATACTGCTAGATTTTCGATAACCAGGAATATGTAGAGATATGGGGGGCAAAGAGGGGAGGGAGGCAGGTATGTGGAATTATCAGCCGTAACCTCACTGATTGACAGAACTGGCTGGGGACTGAATAGCTTTCCTTTGCTTCTTTGTTGCAAACTCCAACCATCTTTTTAAGCCCCTCTGCCACTGTGTGTCTGTATTTTGTTTGTAATTTTAAGTGACCACCTTTCAGTGGCGTTCACTATAGAAGGTGAGGTAACATTCCCGATAAATAGATAACAGGGATAATGATGAAATGGAAGCTGTCAAAGTGAAAGTGTATATCTCGGATTAAAGATTGAGCCATTGCACCTGACAAAATCTGCCTAAGAATATTGAAAGAAATGGAGTCTGCTCTTTGCAAGCTGCTCAATTTATGAACTCCAAACAACAATGAATCAGAAACTGGAAATTACAGTCTCAGTTACAAAATTTCAATTGCAGCAAGTTTCTAGATGTTTAGGGGTACTGTACATTGTGCAACAATTTTTAAGGAAACTGAGATATTAGAAAATTTCATCAGCTTCTGATAAAGATTGTATTGTCTCGCCAACACCTTCAGCTTTCTAGGCACGTAACTAGATCGGTCAAGTTGGTTATCATGATGTAACTAGACTTTCAAAGATGCTTAGACAACATGGCACACAACTATCAGCAAAATAAAACTGACGTGCAGGTCTAGCAGAAGGTTTAGAGTTGTGTAAGGAATTGGTTGTATTTGTGTAGATGGATGCCTGAGGTCTTCATACTTTTTAGGTGATCTGGATGAAAGTGTTGCAAAACCTGTTAAGTCTTCATCTTCTGGGTAGTCCCGGGGGGGTTAGGAATGACTTGACGCCACTCCAGTTCTGTGCGTTTTGAGGAGACTGATAAGGCTGATATGGGACTCATGGACTCTGTCAAAGGTGGGTAAGGACGTGTTGGACTGCAAGAGTGGGTAGTTTGAAAAGCAGTGCACTCGTTCTACCATCATTGCTGGGCTTCTGTGTGCTCCTAATGAAAGACTCGAGGTTCTCAATACCAACACAGATGCTCCATTTTGAGTGATCATGGCCTAGGGGATTCCCATGAGTTGTTGAGGATACTACGCTTTTTCAAGGAGAATTCAAGAGCATCCTCTAATTGTTTCGTCTGTCCTCAATATCACAGAAGTTACAAAGATACACGCAAGGTAAAATGCTCTAAGCTACTAAGTAGGAGAAGGACCTGGGTGCTGCAGTGCATGTATATTTGAAGGCTCACAATCATTATCTTAGGGCCATTGGCAAAGCAAGTATAATGTTATGATACATTGGCAGGATATATGTTTAACTACATAACTAGAAACACTGTCTTCATTTAAAGGCCTTGGTTAGGACATCGTGTCCAGTTTTTATCTCTTCACACAGACAGTATAGAGCTAATGAAAAACATTCTGAGCGGGGCTATTAAATTGACATCTAGCTTAAGGAGCTCAATGATTAGGTTGTATGAGCCATTAACTGTATGTGCATCTATTTTCTGTAAGCATTCACTCTGGAAAGAGAATCTCGATTAAATTCCATTGAAAATTGTGAAAGAATTCAACTCCATCTGTGTGAACAGACAATGAGATTGGCTACAGATGACTGGGAATATGGGTTTAAGTTATATAAACATTAGACCTAAAATTTAAAAGCAGGAGAGAAGTAGATGTAGTGACTCTGTTCCACCATTGAATGGCTGATCTCAGTTAGGTCAAAACTAGATTAGATGAAGAGTCCTTTTACAAAGTTATTTTGCTATCCAGTATATACAATGAGTATGGGCTAATTGCAAACACTTAAGGAATCTCTGGGTAACATAACACCAAAGAAATATTTGAGAATAGGGGTACATGTCACCCAAACACTAGCATTTCCTAGAATTTGTATGAACTTATTTGAGGATTATAGAGGAAAATTTAAATAAGTTAAAAGCTTTTTAAATAAGTTTAAATAAATTTAAATAAGAAAAGCTTTTTTATAATTTGGCCTAAGGTTCTTTCTCTGTTTTGAGGCTTTCCCAAGAGATTATTCAGCTGGTTGGCAAAGAATGGTCTGATAGGGTGATAGTATGCAGAATTTATATCATGTGAGTATTTAATTTGTACAGTGGACCAGACGGAGACACAAAAGATTCTGCAGATGCTGCAATCTGAAGCAACACACACAAAATGCTGGAGGAATTCAGTGTCCTGATGAAGGGTTTCGACCCGAAACGTCAACTGTTTATCTCCCTCCATAGATGCTACCTGACCTGCTGAGTTCCTCCAGCATTTTGTGTGTATTGTCAGTGGACCAGATGGCCTTTCCTAGTTCTTCAGTTTGGTATGTCCACACATTTGCACTTATTGACAAGGTGGGCACCATACATTCAGCCCTCTCTGCCTCTTCCTCTATCTTTTTCTTCAAACCTCTGCCAGCATCTCCATCCATTTTACTGGATGATAATTTTCCAAATTACCATCCTTCAGTTTCTGACCCATCTCATCAGTGAGACCTACCTCTTGCTTTTGATTTCCATTTGCAATAAATTCATGATGATCCAACTTCTCTTCCTTGCCCCCATGCAAGATAAATTATGATAACCTAATATTCAACCACCTTTTATAACTTCCATCATCAAATTCTCCTGCTTATAAAGCACCCTCAAGCTCTCTACCTTGCTAATAACTTACCACATTTCCAATTTTTCTTCTCAAGTCTTTGAATCTCAGATCCATTGTCATTTTCTCCTCAAATCCTTTCAAACATGTTTCCACTCCTGATAGAATAAACCAACTTTAACACCAGTCTGCACATTATTCTCTATTGACTGGCAACTTGGAGATGTCCTCCTTATATGTCTTCCTATCCAACAGGCGCCACAGAGAAAACACTTCATGTCCTCTCTGTTAAAAAAAAATTCTTCACTGGTGGGTAGCAGAATCCAAAGTCTTTACAGACGTGATAATTGAAAAAAAAATTAGTGAATAATTAGTGAATAATCATTCCTGAAAATGGCAGAGGTGCTTTTCTAAAACACTTAGGCTCTGTCATCTGCAGGAGGATAAGTCGAGTTGCAATAAGGTAATCTAGAAGAACTGATTTTCCTCAGATCCAGCCAAATTTAACAGCAGGACCAGATATTCTTCTTGGACACATTTCCTGGCTGCAGCCAGCCAGATTGAGAAGTTGGCAGGCTGAAGAGTATGTCTGTAGCACCAGGCTACAGCTGATAAGAAGAGGAAGGGAGAGAGTAGTCGAAGGAAGCATTCGCTGTTGGTGGACAGGGGGTGAGGTTAGGGAGAAGGAGAGAGGATCATGACGGGTGAAGAAGACGTAAGGCTTGGCATTGCTGAGAAGATAAACAGTTTACACTGATATGCTCCCATGCTTTTTTATCCATAAGTATTGCTGTAAATGCATCTGCCTGTTCAACCTGGTCTTATCCTTTCTCCATTGAGCTTAAGTATTTTCCAATGACTGAAAGGTGTGGGCAGCCAGTGTTAAAGTGGGAATGGTCACAAAGTCTCAATGAAATACGTAAACGTGAAACTCAGGTTACCTGCCTCTGTAACCATTCTGCTAAATCTGGTTGTGAATAGATTAGGCTCACATTAAGGATTTTTAACTAAATTTTTATTTCTAATACAATCCAAATGCAACAACTCCAGGGAGTTAAAGTTGCTCTATCAACCACAATCCAGCAGCATTGCCTTTGCTATTATGGGCCAGTAAGATAGCAATGTAAATGCTTCACTCTTTCTATACATCAACTTCAAGTCAAATATTTTCCTACCTTGGTTGCACTTGAGTATTCCATTACTTTCAATCTCTGCTGCTTGCTTTCATTAATAATGCACAGCACTGCAATGATTGCTTCAGCCCCCAATCCATGTAAACACGGATGAATATATTTGCCAGTATTAGCTTTTACATTCCTGGTAATATTATGCTTTAGTTTGATTCATTTAAATTAATGCTGTCTCATAAAGCACTTCAGATGAGTCCAAACTGTATTTGTCCTATGATTTATTAAAATAAATAATGTTTCTGAGTTGAAGGGGGGAGGGAAGCTTCCAGTGAAGGCCGTGGTATTCTTCCAACAGGGTTGAAGAGGGCAAACCCAGAGGGGAGAGTCGCAGATACCGTTGACAGGTATGGATCAAGGGGAAAAATGCAAATCAAGAAAAATCTACTTCTGTTAAGGGGAAAAAAACAGTTTTGACTTTTCATCAAAATAAATTTAAAGTGGCGGAGATCTTCCACCACTTTTATTCATTTCCTCAGTATTTGATCAAATTTATTCAATTACTGTAAGTGTATTTTTTAAATCACTTTAAAACTAAATTGACCAGCTATCATTCTATCAAATTCCTCCCCAACATCAGTAAGATGATGGAAATAGACATCATTAGCAGCATCAAGTGGCACCCAATGAACTGCTTCCCAATGCTCAGTTTAAGTCCATCAAAGTTTAGATCCAAGCATTAGCACAAGAGCTGAATGCTAGAGGAGAGGTGAAAGAAGCCACAACGTCAAAGCTGTATTTAACTAGGTTTGGTATAACTGTATTCAATGGTGGAGAGCCCTTCCTTGGTTAGTTATAACAACAGAAGCCAAACTTGATCTTAAATAGGATTTCTACTATGGCAAGATGTCCCAAGGTGCATCTCAGAAGTACTAACAAATAAAACTTGATGCCAAACCACTAAAGGAGGTATTAGCGCAGATGACTAAAAGCCTAATTAGAGGTAGGTTTTAAGACCACCTTAATGGGGGAAAGAGGGGTAGTGAGGCAGAGATTAAGGGGAAACTCGGGAAGGTTTGGGGAAATATCCTTACTGTCTTCATTTGTTCCATAAATAACCTTCCCAACTGTTGGCTAATGATTCCATGTGATTCTGACCCAGTCAACTTTTACAATAATGAAGTAATCCAAAGGAGGATATGGTGACAGCTCACAAAACTGGAGGGGGTACCTTTGTGATATGTAATGTCCATTAAATATCACCTTGAACAAGAAAGGCACACTGTGGTCTCAATATCACCACCCTGACCAGTCCTGTATCTTCAGATCCAGGGGAGCTACCCCTAACAAGCATAATTGGACCAACCTTATCAATATAAGCAGGCCATGAACTATGTACTCAGCAACTGTTGAAACAAATTAAAAAGGAAGTATTGAAGGAGAACAAGAATGAAAGGGGACATTTATTTGAACTGATTAGCAAAGTGTATCAATTAAATATGTCAAATTAAATAATGTACAATGGTAAACAACTCAAACTGCAGACTAGAAATTCTAAGGAAACTCCTCTATTTAAAAAGTGTACAGAGGGTGAACAAAGAACATATAGAGCACAGAAAACTACACCACAGGAACAAGCCCTTTGGCCCACAATGTCTGTGCCAACCATGCCGATCTAACTAATCTCATCTGCCTGCACAAGGTCTGTATCCCTCTATTCCCTGCTGTTCATGTGCCTCTCCAAATGCCTCTTAAATGTTACTATCATATTTGCTTCCATCACCTCCAGGCACCTACCACTCTGTGTAAAAAAAAATGCCTCTCAAATCTCTATTAAACTTTTTCCCTCTCACCTTGAAGCTATGCCCTCTAATATTTGACAGTTCCACCCTGGGAAAAAGACTCTGACTTTCTACCTTATCTATGCCTCCCATAATTTTATATACTTCTATCAGATCAGCCCTCATCCTCTGACACTCCAAAGAAAACATTCCAAATTTGTCCAACCTCTCCTTATAGCTCATACTCTCTCAACATCTTGGTGAACCTCTTCTGCACCCTCTCCAAAGCCTCCATATCCTTTCAGTGATGTGACCAGAACTGCACACAAACTCCAAATGTGGCCTAACCAATATTTTATATAGCTGCAACATGACTTTCTGACTTTTATACTGAACACCCCAACTGATAAAGACAAGCATGCCATATGCCTTCTTTACCATCTTATTTACCTGTGTGCAGCCCCTCACAGTTGTCCAGATTAAACTCCATCTGCCATTTCTCTGCCCACATTTCCAACTGGACTATATCCCGCTGAATCCTTTGACAACCTTCCTCACTATCCACAATTCCACCAGTTTTTGTGTTATCTGCAAACTTACTGATCGGCCCATCTTCATTTTCATAACAAACAACAAAGTTCCCAGCACTGATCCTTGTGGAACACCACTGGTCACGGACCTCCAGTCAGAATAACACCCCTCCACCACTACCCTCTGTCTTCTATGACCAAGCTAATTTTGAAACCAATCTACCAAGTCTCCATGGATCCCACCTACCTTAACCTTCTGGATCAGCCTACTATGAGGTATCTTGTTGAAAGGTTTGCAAAAGTCCATGTACAGAGCATCCACTCTCCTATCCTCATCAATCATCTTCAACACCTCCTCAAAAAATTCAATTGTAAGACATGACCTCCGCCACACAAAGCCATGCTGACTATCCCTAATAACTCTATGCATTTCCAGATGCGTGTAAATCCTTTCCCTAATTATTTCCAATAACTTCCCTACCACAGAGGTAAGGCTCACCAGCCTATAATTTTCTGGTTTGTCTCTATTGCCCTTCATAAACAGAGGAACAACATTAGCTATTCTCCAATCCTCTGGGACCTCAAGAGGATACAAAAATCTCTGTCAAGGCCCCAGCAATTTCCTCTCTTGCCTCTCTCAATAACCTGGGATAGATCCCATCAGGTTCTGGGGACGTATCCATCTTAATGTTTTTCAAGAGCCCCAACATCTCCTTCTTCTTGATATCAATGTGCCCAAGAATATCAGCATAACCCCTCCCTGATCTCACCATCTTCCATGTCCTTCTCCTTGGTGAAATATAAATGAAAACAGCCATATAAGATGCAAATCCAAAATGGAAATTTTGGAGTGTGCGCTGTACTGGGCATGATGTTCATAAATGGGACAGACAGTGGAGGACAAGAAGCAAAAATGGGATGAAAATCAGTAAGTTCAAAGTAAATGTTATGCCTGTAGAAAACAAGGACATGCTGGGACAGACAAGCAAGGGAACTTTTACAGTAAGTAGGTAATATAAGATTTTCAACAAAGTGACATGACCTCATAAGTGAGGATTCAAAGACTGGAAGAGGAGATCAGTATAATTAGAAGCAGAGAACAATTGCTGAAAGAAGCCAAGGTGTTGGAAAAACTGTAAAGATTAGGGTTGACAAAGAAAGCAAAAAATATTGGATACCGATGAAGCTATCCAGGAGGATCATTCAGCAAATAAATATCAGACACTGTCTAAATGGACATAACTTCCCAGAAATAAAGGTTCAAAAGTAAGAGACAATAGCTTGAATAAAAGTGTGGGTTTACCATAGAGAGCTTGTAGTCATTGATTCTTTTCTCTAACAAGGAGTCAGACAAACATGCTTGTCATAATTGACTTTCTTGAAGGCATTCATCTGATCTAACTGGAGCTACAATGGGTACATCTTGAGAAAAGATTGGAAGGTATAAAGAAGCACACAGAGACAGAGTAAACAGGATGCAGTAATATTGTGGCTTGAAGCCCCATATATGAGAAATGACTCAAAATTCTAAGGTAGAAGACACAAAGTAGGTTCTGTGGCGTTTTCCGAATTTTTGGGAATGGAAAGGAATTTTCCAAAGTAATTTTGGGGATAAACGAGTGCCTTTCACCTTGGTATAAGAACAACAATATTACCTGCATTATTAATGGGCAATTCTCCACAATAAAGAGAAGAGATACACTGGAGATCAGCTACGCTTAAACAATGTGAGCTTGAATGAAAGTGTGAGGATAAAGACACTTGCCAAGAATATTGAGAGAACAACAACAAAAAATCATTTATGATAGAGAGAGAGAGGAAGAGGTTAGAAATAAGATCCCAGACAAGTCAAATCTTTTGGAGGAGGGCAATCAATGACACAATACAGCCTGAATAAGAAAACCGGAACACATATATGCTGAGAAATGGAGAGGTTGAAAATCTTTGAGAAGCAGCAGAAATAAAAAAAACAGAAGCTAGTGGCTGTTGAGGAAAAAGACAACCGTGATGTTTTAGGAATATCAGAAATCTGACAATCCAGATAAAAGGAATGAACATGGTGTTCAGGGATGCATTTTATGTAGGAAACTGAAATGTGGGCAAAAAAAATCAGTTGTGTCACAGAAACTAGAAGAGAAACTAGATCAAGTTTATCCTAAGGATGGGGGTTGGGAAGCTCCAGAGCTACAACTAACTATGGAAGTACACAATATAGCAGCTGAAGAGGATACAAATTAGGACAATTTTAGTCTCTGAAGAGAAAGGAATGTGATAACAAAGAAGTTATTTACATGGAAGATTCACTTGCACTTCTTCTATTCCAGTGTACTGCATTCGGTGCTCACAATGTGGCCTCCTCTACATACAATCAAATACTGATTGGGTAATTGCTTTATGGAGCACTTGCACTCAGTCCACAGAAGTGACCCTGAGCTTCTGGTTGCCTGTTACTTTAATCATCATTCCACTCCCCCTCTGGCTTTTACGTCTGTGACCTTCCGCGCTGTTACAATTAGTCCCAATACCAGCTCCAGGAACAACACCTCATCTTCCATCTGTTAAACCCTCCTAGGTTCAATATCAAATTCTTTCTTTCTGTTTGCATGAGAACTGGCCATATTTATCTGCCATCCTTTTTTTACTTTTTCTTTTATAAGTATAGATTAGCCTGCTGGGCATGTCCCAATAGGCCAGACTATACAATATTACAGAGTCTGTACAACTTTAGCAACCATTGCCCCCTCCCACTTCTTTGCCACCTAGACTAATTTATTTTTCTCATTCTCAGTTCTGATGGAAAGTCCGACCTGAAAGGGTAACTGTTTCTCTTTCCACAGAATAAGAAAGTTTTTCCAGCATTTTCTGTATTTATTTAGGCAGAAGCCTTCAAACAATAGAAACTCAGATGGCATATGTAATCTGTGACTACCTTTTAGCATGATACACTGACTTTTGAACTGTGGGGTGAGCTGCACTAGGGATGGGGTGTGGTAGCCTGATAATTTTGGAAGAGGGGGTGCCAGGTGAGATTAAGAATTAATTATTACCTATAATTAGTGTAGAGAATAGGACAGTAAGGTGCAGAAAGAAATCTCTCCATGTGCCACAATCCATCAAGAAATAATCAGAGAACCACAGACATGTAGGCATGCAAGGAGGCGGTGTCTCTTGTCCATGTTCGCAGTTGAAATGTTCTCCAGTCTAATTCCTGCACATAAAGTTGTTAAAATGCAATCTGGGTTACTCTCTCTTCAGTTCCTTCAGAGCTTCACCACACTATGTGTGAAGGAATTTTCTGCTTCTCCCCTCTACAGATTATTTTAAATCTCCTTTCCTGATTACTAACCTCTGTTGAAGAAAATAGGTCCTTACTATCCATTCTATTTAGGTTCCTTAAATTTACATGTTTAAAATTTCCAACATCATGGTGGGCCGAAGGGCCTGTTTTGTGCTGTATGGTTTGGTTCTATGGTTTTTTTCTGTTCCAAACATAAACACAGATAATCCAATCTTTCCCTATATTTCCAGCTTTAACAACATTAAAGATATAAACATTAAACATGTAAATTTCCCCTCTACTTTCTTTCACATAATCATATCCTTCATGTAAAGTACTGACCCAGATTGTGATTTTACTAGCATTTTACCCATTTCTAGCGTTATATCCCTGCTCTTTTATACTGTAATACAGTATAACAAGAGGCTCATTTTGATCTATTTTATTAAAGACCAGATACTTTAAATCCTTGAGAGATGACGACTATGGAATGATAAAGTTTCTCATGACCTGAAAGCTATAAATAGCTAAAATCAGAAGCCAGGTGCATAATTTGAAAAAGACTGAACAATTAAAGCAAACAGTGTGGAGGCGGTTCAACAGTACAAGATAAATGTAACTGAGAGATAAAATGCTGAGCAGGCAGAATAATTCCATTTCTGAAACCAACAAATATATTCAGAATGCAAGGAACTAGAAAAAAGACAAGGAAATGTATCATAATGATGAGAAGATGGTGAATAAGCTAGGTCAGAAATTAGGTAATCTTGAAATATCCTACACTGCATCATTTAACTATACTTCATTAAGTTCTCAATTGGTTAAGAAGTTGTTTGAAACATTCTGATCTCCTGAAAGATGCTATGCAAATTTAAGTACTGTGCTTCTAATATGCTGCAAAGACAATTCAAATGTTACATTTTTTCAGCAAATGTTTTGACAGACTATGGCAACATCTCTGGAGAAGGGACATAGGCTAATGTGAAAAATCACTTAAAGTTAGTATCCAAATGAATACAAAATATGTCAAATATCAGAACTTTAAGCTGACATCAGCATCTGCAGTGTTGTGTCAGCATGTTAGTATTTGCTGACATAAATCAATACATCCTGTGCTGCCAGGACAGTCATCTGAGGTGCTCTAAATGTCTTACAATTTTCAGGATATTGCCTCTAAAGCAGAGGATCTAATTACAGGAACTAGACATAGAAAATATGTCAGAAGGATCTACTAAACTCATACTGTTTGGCACAGAGAAAAAGACTGGAGAGAGGGAGATTGACAGAGGCTAATCTGTAATGCAAGAATGGTACAGATTGACCTGCAATTCAGACACTAACCAATCCAAAGACTGGCACAGATGACTAGCCTTTAACCTTGGAACAGTGTATTATGGATTGAATGTAATTAGTTTCTGTCATTCTGGGAAGTGGGGGCAAAGATGCAATTGTGCAAAAAAAATTACATTGTTTAAAGAGGGGAATAGTATATTTTATGATTTTTTTATCTGGTTGGCAAGCATTTTTTAATTAAACATATTTCATCTATCTGTAATTAATGGTGGGGAGTGTGTAAGAAAGCTCTTCAAACATCCATTGGTCACAATTTATTTACAATTTATAGTGTTAACCTGTAAACTCATGATACTCTTATTTTTGTAGATTACAGCTTTCAAGTGCCCATAATAATGCACCATTTAATAGCAGCTTACTTCTCGACACTTAGAAAGATAGTTCTGCTAACATTTAAGTCAGTTATGAATTCCCAGTTTTCTCATGATTGTACCATTTATCATGACTTAAACTCGGTACATTGGTGTCATTTTTGTGTGGTGCTGTGTGCTCAAACATTAAGGTTTTAATGAAGGTTCATCAGAGAAGATTGGATTTGGATGTCCTTTGGGTGTATAGTGTAAAGAAAATAGGGATACCTTTTGAGAGGACAGAGTGATAATGCTAAAAGAGAAGTGACCACTTGGAGGAACAGAGTAATATGATTTTATTGAGGAATCCAAAATTGGCATGTAGATGAAGACTGCCATCTTTAGAAAATGATCAAAGTCCTGGATGGGAGAGATCACATGGCAAACAGCAGTTGAGATGATGGGACAATATACAAGAAACTCAAATGAAAAAAAAACAATTGACATGCAACTGCAAGGGATAACAGAGGTACAGCATCTTAGTGGTTGGTGTCTTATGGTGCCCGCAATGATCCAGGTTATAACAAAAGACCAATTAAATGAGAACACAAAAGAAAACACTGCAGATGCTAGAAATCTGAAAGAAAATGCTGGACATATTCAGCAGGTCAGGAAACAGAGTCAAAATTTCAGGTCAATGTCCTTTCATCAATGACCTTTCACTGACTAAAACATTAACTCTGTTTCTTTCTCCAAAGATGCTGCATTTCCTGACCTTGTAACCGAGAATTTAGTTCAATGGCTTTTGCTGTTAATGAGGAGCCAGATGACAGAATTTTGTGACTAACATCTTTGTTAACTTTATGTCATTTGCAATCTGACAGTATCAGACCTTCAATAAAAATCTAGAGTACGTTTGCTCAGTGAAAAATATAAAAAGTTACATTTTTATCTATGTTAGTACTTGATATATAATCTCTTGACAACTTTAGACCTACTGAACGTTCAACAATATTCATTGAATTTGTGTTGATAAAAGCATAATAAGCACTTGCGTAGAGATGTGCCAGCTAACTGCAGTACAGGGGACAGCACATTCCTGACCTTCACGCCTGTTCATTACAATGCAGGAGCTGGGAATGAATTTAAAATCATGCGCCAATGCAAACTACCTCTGGCTCCTCCACTGGACTCAGCTGTGTCCAGCGGGCTGACCCAAAGGCCAGCAGGCATATGTAGTGCAAGCCCATTCATTTGAATGGTGTTGTGGCCTTGATTGAAAGCTGCTTTTCATTTCTTCCATTTACATTATTTTGATGTCAAAGAACATAAGAAAATGGAAGCAGGAATAGTCATTTGGCCCCTCAAGCTTACCTGACCATTCAATATGATCTGCCCCAGGCATCAATTCCTCCTCTGTGCCAGATCCCATTGCCCCGGGTTCACCGATCATTCAAACATTTATCTGCCTCCGATCTGAATACCTCCAATGATCTTGCCTTCACAGCCCACAAAGGTAGGGAATTCTAGAGATTCACCACCCTCTTCTTGCAGAACATGGTGAGCCTCTGGAATTCATTAATTAATTTCTAGCACTTAAAAGTGTTTTATGTAAATGTATTAGTTTTAATTGTACAAATTTTCCTCAATAATTTTAAGTATTTCTGACTGAAAGCAAGCTGTCAAATGGCAATCAGGATGTCCTAGAGACAGGGCCTCATGGTCCATTACAATTAAGACCATAATGTTTTGAGGACTAAACAGAAATCTGATATATAGGCACAGCTGCTTCAAAACAATTAACAAAGAAATTCTAATGAAGCAAAACCTCCCAATGCCATAAATTTCCCATTATGTACAAGATCTGCTGCTTATAACAAAGTTCATCCAGTGAAGGAATAGAGGACTGAAGAACCAACCACATCACAACGGGAGAACTCGAAGGATGGAAATCTACTTAGGAAGTCATCTGTAGGCAGCTTTCCTGTAACTCCTACAAGAAAGCTATACAAGAGCACTGCCTACTGCTTGCAGTCATTGCCAACTCCTAAGCACAAATATTTTGGCACAAAATCAATGGGATAAAGAGAAGAAATAAGCTCTGAAAAAGTGAATGATTTAAAGACAATTTATTCCACTTCAATGTAGCCCAAAATACTTAGCGTAAGCCCTAGATATAGTTCTGTCAGGGAATTGAACAAAAGTGGCTCATGTACACCACCAACTCTTTATCCCCTGCCTGAAATGTTATTTTTTTCTGCTACTTATTAATAATTTGCATGCCTGGATTAGATACAGCATTTATAATTACACCAGACAGGAAAAATTCTAGAATACATGGTAATTAGAACAGGCAATGAGTACAAATGTAATGGTAAAGTAGTGCAACAAATAAACTAGCCATTTCCATTGTAATATCTATATTTTGGTCATTCCATCTCCTACTGAGATGGGTTTATTTTGTGCTGTCACCATTGTATAACTCACAGCCAGTGCTGTTACATTTTTCAAGCCAGTGCAAAATGTAAACAGTTCACTATGAATTCCAATTTTGAGAACATAAGGTGACATTGTATTATTTTCTCTTGCATAGCTTACATTAGTAATCACTAGTAATAACTAGCCTATTGCTTCAAAATAAAAATTTCCAAATGTGTTAATAGCCTAGTCATATGGCAGTTTATTTGAAAAGTACATGCCATCATAGTCATGGTGAGGAAATTGTCAGTCAGCTGCTGAAACAAAGATTTGGATTTGTTTTACTGTATATTGTGCTACTACACAATGTCTTGGAGGTTACTCTAAATCATGTGGCTAAGAAGTAACTCAACTCCACAAATAAAGTGTTGGATCAAATAGCAGCAAATGCCATCAAGGTAAATTCCAGACAACAACAACTTCAGCCTTAGAGCAAGACCTCTGGCATAATTTGAGTGCCCTATTGTTGTTATGGTAAAATTATACAGATTAAAGGATTTTAAAATACATTATTTATATAAAATAATGAAAAGGCACTGATAAAATTCTATTTGGAATTTTCAGAGCAGTATCTTTTTTTTAAATCAGCAGCACTTCATTTCCTCCCAAAAGTTATTACTAGGCCCACTCGGTCATTTATGTACATTTGAAAGTTTAATGGTGATTAATCATGGTAAATGGCTTTAACACTTAGTCTTGCAATGCGCAAACATCACAATTTATAGGTTGGTCTTTCAACAATGCAAAAATGGCAAAAATGGTTATTGTACTAAGTTCCGTTCATATAAGCTGTTTTGGTATTTCAAATGAAATGATTTTAACTTATGATATAAGCAGAAACTACATATTTGGAAAATATTATTTGACTTTGACAGTAATCAGATATGCAATCTTAACACTCTAAACTAAGAAATGCCAAATAATGAAATATAAAATGTACAGGCTATATCATATCTTCATGGAAGCTATCACATGATGCATTCATGGGAAAACAGCTGTTCTGAATTCTGTGAAAGGTGACACATAAATCTTTGCAGAATTTCAGGTTTCAAGGTCATGTGAAGGTCAATTAGATGACAATGTACGAGAAATAAGTTGAAAGACTGCACAGTGGTGATGATTTTGTTTTGTGCTGTAAACTAAAACTTTTATTTAGAACCTTTCAAGGATTGGACAATATGCTAAAAGAACTAAGCCAAAGCCCAGAATTTTCCAAGTTTGACCACCAGCCTGTGCTGAGTTAACTGCCCTTAGCAATGGGGCTACTTTATCCAAACTACCCTCTCAGGCAAGGATGAAAAAAATTACCACAGTTCCTGTTCTTAATCAGAATTCAAGAAGCTACATTTGATAAGTATAGAAGAGGCTGAAATGTTTTGCAGTTCCTTCCCTCCAATCTCACCAGAGCTCCATATTCAGTCAAACTGCAGAATTATCAATTGGCACAATACCAGAGGGTTCCTAGTAACATGAAGCTGCATAGGTTGGTGCATGGAGATTAAAAATGGAGAATTACAGCAGGAAACATATGCATTGGTACAGTATATCAGAGATATGCTGGAAATACTCTGCAATTCAAGCAGCTTCTGTGGAGAAAGGCAGTTGATGATTTTCCATTAAAAACTTCCTGCACCTTTAATCCAAAACATTAACCGTTTAGCTCTCCACAGATGCTACCTGATACGTTGAATATTTCCATTATTTTCTATTTTTATATCAGAGTTCCAACATCCAAAACATTTTGCTTTCATTATCCTGATTTTACTCAGTTGCTTCTTTTGACCATACTCATAACTCGGCCAAGGGTCAGATAATCTAACTTGCAAATCACTATCAGAACAGATCCATATTTGAAAACCATGAGATGCCTGAACTTGACCTAGTGACCAGGGTGATTATTTTCTTGTTTCCAGCCTTACAACGATTTCTACACTCCAAAAGTACTTCAACAGCTGTAAGACCCTTTGGGATGTTCTAATTAATGAAAGGTTTGTTGGCTTTTGCCACAGAAAGCTAAGACCATGAAACATTAGTACTGCTCTCACTATAAAGTGTGTTTTTAATTGTGGACTTTCCTGAAGGTGCAATTGGAAATTGTAATGCATGGTACACTACCAAGCTAGTAATGTCTGGGATTGTCCATTTTCAACTGAATGCCCTAGGCTTCAGTGTCTTCCAAAGAAAATCTTAGTCTTGTAAATCCATAGCTCTGTGAAGATAGCAAAATAAGTAGATAGGGTGGTAAAGAAAGCTTATGGCCTACTTTTCTTTATTAGTCAGGGCACTGAGTATAAAAGTTAGGAAGTCATGTTGCAGCTATATAAAACTTTGATTAGGCCACATTATTCTGTGCAGTTCTGGTCATGTATTACAGGAAGGATGTGAAGGCTTTGGAGAGGGTGCAGAAGAGGTTCACCAGGGTGTTACCTGGATTAGAGAGTATTACCTATAAAGAGAGGTTAGAGAAACTTGGATTGTTTTCACTGGAGCATCAGAGTGACCTGATAGAAGTATATACAATTATGAGAGGCATAGACAGGGTAGATAGTCAGAGTCATTTTCCCGGGATGAAAATGCCAAATACTAGAGAGCATAGACTAAAGGTGAGAGGGGGAAAGTTTAAAGGAGATTTGTGAGGCAAGTTTTTTTTTACACAGTGAGTGGTTGATGCCTTGAACACACTGTCAGGGAAGATGGTGGAAACAGATGATAGCAATGTTTAAGAGGCCTTTAGACAGCCACATGAACAGGCAGGGGAGAGAGGGATATGGGCCATGTGCAGACAGATGGGATTCATTTAAATTGACATCATGGTCAGCACAGACATCGTGGGCCGAAGGGCCTGTCCTTTGCCATTCTCTTCTATATTCTATGTTCTAGTCGCATTCCCATCTCAAAGAAATACTTAATATTTCAATGCATCCAATGAAAAACAAAATTCATTAAACATGCGTGAAGCTACTTGAAAGTAAAATTATCCTCACAAATTTATATTGCAAAATAGATGATATATTTTGTACAGATGGAAAATAATCCTGTAGAGCACCAAATGCAGTGGTACAACTCAGAATTCCTAATCTAAGAAGTAAAGCAAAGAAAGGCCAACTCTTTGAAACAGTGAGGGAAAAACAGGAATATTTCTGGGTTCATGATAGCTCTGGGTAAATGTCATTAACTGTGGCTGTGAAACAGACTTCCCTCTGGTGACAGATGCATTACCTCAGCACTGAGGAAAGCATAGAAGCTTGTCTATCGGTCAGTTTGTACCACCCAAAAGAATACAACTAAAGTGTTAATCAATCTCCCACACAGAATACTTATTATTATATAAAAAAAGCAACCACTTTAGTGATATCTTGTTTGCCTTTAGAAATGAGGTTTGTGATAGGTCATTTGAGACAACAAAGAAAGTTTTCAGTTGTTTGCACCCGTTTGCATTCCCCAGCAGTAAACTTCTTAATACAATAGAAAGTGAATACAAAGGTTTAAAACGTGAAAGCCCAAAGGCTAAACAAGGCCTGCTCCTCAATTTCATCCGGAAAACAAGGCATTTCTCCAAGTAGTGAAAGAGCTTGCATTGTAAGTGTAATTGTCTCTTTTCCTTAAAGTATTTGTGGTGTTCAGGAGATGATTGACATGCCAACTGGAGGGCCTGGCTTTGAGCACTTCTGGGTGATATTTTTTCAGCTGACACCTTGAGCTATTTGGTGTTCGGTTCCTTCAGAAGTTACAATACAACCAAGCTCTCTCCGCACACTGTTCCAGCATGCCATGGATTTCTGTCCCGACACTGTGTATTTAGAACAGATAACAGAGACTTCTGTGTGGAAATATCAATGCCACACCCAATATATTAACAGTAAGCACAGAATACGTGACTTAAAAAATGGAGTGAGCTCACAAAACGCCTGCGTCGTTTACCTTCAGTTATTGCATAAATGATGAACGACTTGGGGCGCGTCTAGGCTTTTTGTTCCCATTGTTATACCATTGCTAGGACTAAATGATATACTCAAAATGTAATTAAGTGTCTCCAAAAGAGGATAAATCTGGTTAATTGAAAGGATACGGTCGAATGATTAACGGGTATGGAGGAAAACAACATGCAATGCATATATTAGTACAAAGGTATTAAACCTGGAACGCCCCTATAATAAACCGATGTCTCCCTCGAGGTCCTAGCGCCTGCAATCTTTTCCGAAATCTTGTACTGAACCCCGCAGCAAATACTAATGGAAGAGGAAATGCAATATTTTATCCAATTTCAATTAGCTGTATATCCAAGGTTGGTTATATGTATATTAATATATTGCTTTAGAAGCTAAGGTTAGAACTTCATAGTCGTTCAATGAAAATGTGTCTTAATTTTAATTAAAGAGATGGCATTTATTCCGAACACGTCCATCTGCTGAAACAGCTTTTGTACGCTGTAGTTTTGCTGACACGAAAGCCACGCCCACATTTTCCAGTTATTGAATTTCCCAATGGAGTTCAATCTGGAAAGTGCCTTCAATCGAAGAACAAACGTTACATTAAACATTCAGCCTTAGACCTCTGAATAGCTTGCAATCGTAGCTCACAGTACAAACTCAATACTCATACGAGGCAGCAAAGGATACGCTGCGGCTACTGATGCATATCGAGCGAATGAGACCTTGCAGAGAAAATGCTGCACATTGCCAAATCGTAGCGGCCAACACCACCCCCCCCCCCCCCCCCCCCCCCCCCCCGCATGTGTCTTTTAGAATATATTCAGCAACCGCAAAACTGCACGCTTAAAAGAGCAGTTCATTCTAGAGTTTGTAGGTAAACTGAGAAATAATTTTTTTGTGGAATACGATTGTATTGCTAGTTAAATATTAAACCAGTACCAAATGCAATAAGCATCAAACATGATCGGTACTGACAGTTAACTGTTTAATTCGAGGAGGAAAGTTGGTTAAAGTGCGTTGCAAAGAAAATACTGGCCATGGTGACTGCACCATGTAAACAGACAATTAACTAACATGATGTAAAATTGAGCTGTTCGCCTGCTATTTCCACTTGGAAGCTTTGAAATGGAGGATCACTGTGTCGATTTTAATTTGGTTAGGAAGGCCACGCCACACATTTTAATTGTGAAGTGCTTGACTGAATTTATGGGTACATCATGAAACAGCAAACGGGAGGGCAACGTAATCGCACTCTCACCTGCCGCTTCCACGAGAGAGTTCAAGATAACAACTCCCTTCTCCAGTGTCTTCCAGCACTTCAACATTCACATCTATGCTTTTTTTTGTTGACAACAACCTTCGCGCACTCCCTGGCCGATTGAAATGCAATCGATATAAATACAAGTACTCGAGCGACTTGTCACGCAAAGATCACTGCAGTGCTCTGTCATCGGCTGCTGGCAACCGTGACCTTCAGGTGCAGGCTGCGAAGTAAAAGTTGATTGTGATGCCCAATACTTAATTACAAAAGGGACACAGTGGAGGTGTTTAAAACATTGGTCGAGATAAAAATGGGGTGATTTTAAATCCGCCACTTATGAAATGGAGCAGGTGCCTGCCACCCAATGCAGAGGTGGGTGAAAGCAGGAGTTACTGCAGCAAGAAACACCACCTGCGTTAGCCCAGGCAGTGCCAGGCCACGGTACACAGAGGGGGCGCTTCATGTGGGCACAGGCACGACGAGGAACAAAGAATCTAGGTTTTCACCAAAGGGGGAACGGGCAGGGGATTATCCCCAGAAAACTACCGGAGTGAGATTTAAAAAATGGTGTGCGAACACGTTTGGCCCGGAAAGGCATACAATCGGTGCAAAAGATAAAGGTTCCTGAGGTGTAGCCGACCCCAGGAATCTGGGGGGAGTTGGACTGTCGCGCTAGCGCAGGTAGCAAACTTCCCACATTGGGATTCCAATGTAACCCATGTCCTCACCCCTCGCCTCCCACTCCCGTCCATCCCCAAAACAGAATGGCTGAAATAGACCGTTGAGCCAAATGTCGCTTGCTTACGGAAAACGTTTTAAATGTTCTGTTTCTATTTAGTCTCCCCGTGCTCAAATATTTTCTGTTAAATAATCTTATGTTAATATTTTGCAAGGGTTCGGGTGGAGATGATCATCATTGCACCACTTCTGCTCTTGACTCCACCCCCACCCCACACACGTACTTTCTGTTCGACTATCTGGTTTTGCCAACATGTTTTATCCAGCAGGATAGATCTTACTGCATTTAAGAAGAAACCTCTCCTGCAATACTGAATTTGGCCCCCGAATCCGAAAGTGGCAGCGTGCGTTAGGACCCGGGGGATATCTCTCGCTCTGGAAATGTAGCAGTGCGGCCGCCGTACAGACACCTGCTGGAGGCGTGAACCCAGGGCTGGAGGCTTGGCCATAACCCTCGGGGAAAAACTATACATTTATCCCCGGAATTTATGCTTTTGATCCTTAAAATATACACCATTTAACCAACAAAAAGAAAAAAATCCTCGCGAGGTCGCCGCACACACGTGGCCCAATTTACTCTTGCGCATTTCGACATTGAACAATCTATCGAGGAAACACTGATTAATAATGCATGGCGATGGGTTAAATAAGTCTTTGCTCTGATCTCCCCAACAATTTCCTCCACCAGTGAGTCATATGATTGCACCAATCCACTGCGTTTGCAATCTGTATCCAACTTTGACTGCAAAAAAACACCGATTATTATTCTACAGCTTATTTGCACATTCACAATTGCACAAATAAAGCAGCCCAATATAACAATACATTTTATAAGTTAGTTTCTTGTCTGACGACCTAGTAAATGACATTTACATCAGATCGCACGCATAAGGTCGTAAGGACAGGTAGATGGGGGGCCGCGGATACATATTCCAAAGCAAACGCATCTTGGTCATTATCCAATAGCTATGCACCTAAGTTAATGCTACAGCGTGGCTGTATCATTGCACCATTAGTCAGAATCTATTTTTCTATACACATGCAAGTACGGGACCTATGTCCTACAACTTGACCATTTTTCGCAGCCTGTCGTTTTGAAAAGTTATTTCTTTATTCCTTAGCCAAGCGAAATTTACGTAGGATCATCGCGTGAACAGATAGACACAGAGGCAGATATATTGATACGTTTAAAATTAATTGCCATTATGAGGGGCTGTAGGCCTAAATGAATGTGATGATCCTATCATTTAGTCATGTCTGATATTCTTAGATCACGTTATAGGAATCAAAATACGTTCCGACTGCTGTCCGCTCGCATCGTAGAGCGGTGCAGCAATAAACTCTGCCATCTGGCATCATCATGTAAAGGAGTAAAAAAATCATAAGATGCTTCATTTATGACCTACTTAAGTGCTTTGTGTCTCTGCTACTCACCAAATCGGCTGTGATCTTGTCTGGTTCCCTGGATAGTTCCATTAGGAAAAATCTCTAAGTGAAAGCCAGTCCTGCAGTAGAGCTGTCTCCGCCTGAGGATCCCCTTTAAGTGGGACAGGTCCGTGACTGAGCCCCTGCTCAAACCCCCCTCGGACTGGCCGAGATGATCACTCAGGAGAACCGGGTTATCCACCGGTAAAACGGGCACATTCCCAAAAGGTATTGCATCCTGGGCACCAAGATAGTTCCCAACTTCACCTAACGGAGCCATCAGTCGCCGCCGGCGATTCTGCTTCTGATAATAACACAAAAAAAACACAAGAATAATAATATAGGTGTCAGCCCAAATTGCTCTCGTGTGTTTTTTTAGAATGAATTGTTTTGACTGCAATCCATTAAAACATACATAAAAGTAATATGCTGTTTTGGTTTGGGGCAGGTTCAAGGTCAATCACTGTAGTCTATGAAACCACCACTTTATACTCACACATTAACATATTGTTTTTAAATAATCCCAGGTCTAGCAGGCTGTTTGATCTTCAGGCGATCCAGCTGCATTGAGAATAAAAATTCGTAGTTTCTCCATTGGAAGAAGATAACGATGGTCATAGCAACTTAAAACCCGGCGTTATTGGTTTTTTTTAGATGAACAAGGCTACGTCAGAATTTATGGATCTGACTCCAGAAAGGCATGCGCTGTTTTTACTCTATAAAAGACTGCATACATCAGCATGAATCCTTGAGAAAATATAGATCGCACGTTGCTCGCTGGGGCAATCCAAAAACTTTGATCTTATTTTTTTCCCAAACGTCACCTTTTTATTATCCAAAGACTCGAGGGAGATCAGGAGAGTGTCTGAAGCTTCAGGCGCTCGCCTTCATCAGCAGAAAGATCTGCAAGTCCAATGCTGGGTTGCTGGCTGCCTTGGAACAGGTGTTCTTTACGCAGACCCCACTGTGAAATGTGTGTACTATCTGCGTCTGAACTATACTCTCCATAAAGCACGCAGAGTGGCGCAGAAAAGCAGGCATGGGTTGGGTTTAAGGTAGTCTTACCAACGACATATAGGCTCCTTCTCGGTCCTAGTGCCCATGGGTTACTTGAGAAATCAAACTACTTGAAGAAACATATCGAGCCCTTTTTAACTATGTTGGATGTATATTTTCTTCAATTTAAACTTTTCAGATGGTCTCAGCTTTGCACCACTAAATAAAAATATTTTATGGATTAAGATTTATTTATTTTATTTATTAGGGGCAATAATAATACTGTATATTAATTTTCATTTCACTAAGACGCCTTTTTTGGATTGGCCCTAGGAAATGCAAGCAATCAGAATCAAAAGGGATACTCAGATCGAGGTTATAAGGTCAGCCTCAATAATTTGAAGAACGCGCGAATGATTAACCCGCATAATAAATATGCGATCAAAACGCTTGTGTACGCCTAAAAAAAACATTTTTAACTGCAGATCTTCTTATCTATATTGCAGTGTAGATTTCCATTAAACATTTCGGCTCCTTCAAGAAAGTTTTTTTTATCATAATAAAACACGAGGCAACCAGGAAAAATGACAGCCATTCAAAAATAAATTTGCCCAATAAAAGCTTCAAACGCGAAGTGTCTTCGAGTTTCTAATAAAAGCTGAGAGCTGATTGAAGTTACATCGCATTGATTGCACTTGTTTTGATTAGCACCCCTACGCAACTCCACAGAGCAGCTTCAGGCATTTTCATGGAGCTGTCACCAGCACCCCTGGCTACATTGTCTGGAAGGAAAGCTGCACCAGAACAAGTTCTGTTTAATGTTATGCAATTTAAAATTACATTACTTATCACAAGTGATCTCATTAACCATATAAATACATCGGAAATGGGCCTGGACTGAAGGTTATTCATACTTGGTAGTGTGTGACTCGTGGAAGACAAGATGGAGAGTAAGATGTTCGAAGTGTTCAATGGGGAGCCACACCTTTGATAACTATAACCGTCCAGATATATATTGTTTCATTGAGATACCAGCCCGAACATTTAAAGTAATACAGTCACCCCACTTAAGAATTTGAGACAAACAGCAACTTAAGTAGGTGGGTATTTTTAGATGGTGAGAATGGTTGTTGAATAACTAATAAAATATGCTGTAATGACTCCCGAACACGGATAGTCTTGTCCTCCAGCAAATTACAATATGCAAACGATAGACTAATTGATATACGAATCAAAGAGAAGCTTGATATAACTTTCGCTAGTCATGGTATGTGTACGGATATCTACGGGCACTAGGACCCGGGGTGGACTGAGCGCTAATCAGCAATCATGAGGGGTTTTATTTAGGATAATTTCCTGTTTCGTGAACAAATATTGTCCGGGGCTGAGGGGACTGGAGTTAAGATTAAAACCTGGAGTTTACAAATGTCTATCCATCGTCAATCATGATCTTAACAAGGTCTGGAAATCGGGTTGGTTGATGGCAGCACTGCGAATTGGAGATGGGAATAGGGGGTTGCGGTAGATTCGCTAGAAGTCGCTCGAGAGCCGGAGCTCGTCCAGTATTAGCAGCAATCCTTAACCATTCTTTTGTGTGTGTCTGCTTGTGTTATTACCATCACCGCTTTTAATGAATTTCCAATCAAGATTTTGGTTTAGGTTAAGTCATCGTGGCATAATTTTGTATAATAATAATTGTTATTCTTAAAAATACTAATAGGGCTTAAAGGTTATATTCAAGAACTACTAAAAAGATTTGTTTTGCTCTACTACTCTGCTGTCTTCATACTCTTACTGTGTCTGGACAATGTCTTCCATATGATTCCCTTCAGTGATAATTTAATGTTTCGATTTTATGTTCCTTTTTATTTAACCAAAATGTTGCGTTTCTGTTTGAAATTGATCTAATAAGCATTTCATAAATACAAGTCTTGGGATGGTGTCATTAATTTAATGTTGCTTTGGAGATTTTATTGTGGAATAAAGTGTTTCACTTGTATCAAAATCATTAATGGCATATATACTCGTGTTCCCACAGATGTTCTTTAATCGCTGGAGAAACATTAAATGAAAATCGGAAATATAACATTTCCGAAAGAGATTCCTTTGCTACAATGTTGCAGGAATTGAAGCGGAACCGTGGTTACCGTCTTGCGCTCTTTTTTTAGATCACCGTACACTATAATCTAAAGGCACACAGCCACAGTTACCTCATCAAGTCACATTAGGGTGTTTTTTCACTCATAATTTGGCTTGCTCTTCTAAGCAAAACACGGAAAATAAAACAGTTTGAATAATTGAAGAAATTAATTGGCATTACTTATATATTCATAGGCGCTACTGGGCTAACGCTAAAGATACTGAATCACAATGAAAATCCGTATATGCATTATTTAAATCCATTATTGGACACTGAATTGGCGACGCAAGAACAGGGATTCCCAATTTTAGAAACTATTTTTTTATATAAAAGGGGCAAGTCTTTCATTATATATTAGACTGTCAATTTATTAATGAGTTGCATGTACGACAATTCATAATCTCTCTCACAGTGCCTAAATGTGGCAATGCCAGACGTTTCTGTGTAGAATTACTTGAAAGTTTATACGGCCCATGTCAGTGTGGCAAAACAAAATGTGGAACCAACAGAAAGACATTTGATTTGAACCCTGGTTATTGCAGATAGGACATTATGGGAGTATAATTGACAAAGAACTGTGTTTTAAAAATAAGCCCTTATCACAAAGCAGAATCAGGTCATAGTAATTTTCAAATGATTAGCAAATATAAATGTTCTTGGTAAATATGGAGTAATAATTTAGCTTATTGTTGGATGTTTAATAATTCCAGCCATTACATTTACTGGTCCTAATAAGTAAAATAAATTGGTAATATAATCTATCAATGCGCACATTTTGAAATAAAGAAATGCAAGCAATACACACCAATATATAAATAGAAATTACAGGTAGTCCTTGCTGGTAGACACCTTCCTGTTATCAATTACTTGGCTATTAATGAGCTCTAGATTCAGAACCTCAGGTCAACATTCAAAAAATAGTGCTTCCCATTAATGAAAATGCCACACTGCCAGTTTCTTGAATTAAGAAGGCATATAAATTGTTTTATTATTGTCACATGTACTGAGGTACAGTGATAAACATTGTTTTGCATGTCATCCATACAGATCATTTCATTACAACAGTGCTTTGAGGTAGTACAAGGAAAAAAGACAGAACGAAGTGTTACAGTTGCTGGAGGAACTCAGCAGATCAGCTAGCATCTGTGGAGGGAAATGGACAGTCAACATATTGGGTCAACATCTAGACTAGAAGGTATATACTTCAATTCAGATGGTTGGACTTGTGCATGTTTTTTCCCTCGACTCCAATAAACTGTGATGTTTTAGCTCCCAGTGTACTAAAGATATGCTGAAAGGGGAAGATAATAACCTGAAAAGTTAACCTGTCTTTTCTCCTTACAGCAATACTTAGTTTTTTTTTCTAATTTCACATTTCTAACATGTACAACCTTTTAATGCAGATTTATATTGTCATTGAATGTTTAATGTAGTTAACCTTCCTATGACATCTCACAGGTGAAGAAACAAAAATTGACACTGTGGCAAAGAATAAGGAAACATTGGGATAGTTTACCAAACACTTGGTGAATGAACTAGATGTAAAGAGTACTTAAAGGGAGGTAGGTGGTAGCGCGGATTAGGACTGAAACTCCAGAATATGAAATCAAAAATACTAACATCAATGTAGCCAATAGCTGTAAGAATACACAACAGGCCAGAACTAGAGGAACACAAAAATATTGAAAGCTTGAAGGATTGGAGGGGTTTAATGTGAAAGGATAAAGTAATGGCATGGAGGAATTTGAACTTAAAATAATTTTATATTTGATAGTGTATTGGACCAGGAAACTGAATTTTGCAGAAAGGTATTAGAGTCAAACAACACCAAAACAGCCCCTTTGGCCCAGCTTGTCCATGTTGACCAAGGTGCCTTCCTGAGCTAGCCCCATTTGTTTGCATTTGGCCCATATTCCTCTGAACCTTTCCTATCCATGTACCTGTCCAAATGTCTTTTATAGAGGCACTTACAATTACAACATTTAACTTTCTCTGACTGCTCATTCCACATACCTAACACCTTCTGTTTAAAAAAAAACTTGCCCCTCAGGTCACCTTTAAATCTTTACCCTCTCACCTTAAAACTATGGTTTTAGACTCCCCTACCCTGGGAAAAAGACTGTGACATCCACCTTACCTGAGCCTCTCATGATCTTATAAACCTCAGTAAGGCCCAACCTGGAATATTGTGTGCAGTTCTGGTTGCCATACTATAGGAAAGATATGATTAAGCTAGCTAAAATCTAACCTATAAGAACACAAGAAATGCGAGCAGGAATAGGCCATATGGCCCCTTGAGCCTACTCTGCTATTCAGTAATATAGTGGCTGATCTGCTCTTGGCCTCAATGCCTCTCTCCTGCCCAACCTTCTTGTATAACCCAATGCTGTCCTGTATAATCTATATATACTTTATGTATAATTTATGCTCTGTGTGTTGTTGTCTAAATCTACATGCCTGTGATGCTGCTGCAAGCAAGTTTCTTCATTGACCTGACATGTACTGTACTGGGACCCTTACTCTTTGTGATTTTTATAAATGACCTGGATGAGGAAGTGGAGGGGTGGGTTAGTAAGTTTGCAGATGACACAAAGGTTGGGGGTGTTGTAGATAGTTTGGAGGGCTGTCAGAGGTTACAGAAGAACATAAATAGGATGCAGAGTTGGGCTGAGAAGTGGCAGATGCAGTTCAACCCAGATAAGTGTGAAGTGGTTCATTTTGGTAGGTCAAATATGATGGCAGAATATAGTATTAATGGTAGGACTCTTGGCAGTATGGAGGATCAGAGGAATCTTGGGGTCCGAGTCCATAGGACGCTCTAAGCGGCTGCGCAGGTTGACTCTGTGGTTAAGAATGCATATGGTGTATTGTTCTTCATCAATCGGGGAATTGAATTTAGGAGCCGAGAGGTATTGTTGCAGCTATATAGGTCCCTGGTCAGACCCCACTCGGAGTATTGTGCTCAGTTCTGGTCGTCTCACTACAGGAAAGATGTGGAAGCCATAGAGAGGGTGCAGAGGAGATTTACAAGGATGCTGCCTGGAATGCGGAGCATGCCTTATGAAAGCAGGCTGAGGGAACTCGGCCTTTTCTCCTTGGCGAGACAGAGGATGAGGGGGGACCTGATTGAGATGTATAAGATGATGAGAGGTATTGATCGGGTAGATAGTCAGAGGCTTTTCCCCAGGGCTGAATTGGTGGCCACAAGAGGCCATAGGTTTAAGGTGCTGGGGAGTAGGTATAGAGGAGATGTCAGGGGTAAGTTTTTTACTCAGAGAGTGGTGAGTGCATGGAATGGGCTGCCAGAAACGGTGGTGGAGGGGGATATGATAGGGTCTTTCAAGAGACTGTTAGATAGGTACATGGCGCTGAGTAAAATAGAGGGCTATGGGTAAGCCTAGTAATTTCTAGGGTAGGGACATGTTCGGCACAGCTTTGTGGGCCGAAGGGCCTGAATTGTGCTGTAGTTTTTCTATGTTTATATGTTTCTAAAATTCATTTAAACCCCTCCATGGTCCTATTTTTTGCTATTTCCTGGAAAGCTGCAGTCGTCCAATTCTGGGCTTCATTTTTTTGCCCATCTATTTTTTTCTAGTGTAGGTGGATTGCCTTCCATCTTATATGTTGAGTATTCTCAAATTTCCTCCCTAAACCCCCTTTTTAAGCTGATTATTTACACCCACCTCTTTGACCAATTTTTTTTTGCCTATCCTGCCTAAGACTTCATTCTTTGACTTGACTTGATTTTTTCTGCTTTTATCTCTGTGTGATGCTGTTCTATGTTAGAACTGCTAAATAAATGCTATTTGATATTGTTTTCATTCTTGGCTGCCAATGCGAATACAGCAGTGTTATTTAGTAAGCTATGCAAAGATGTATTAAGCACATCCTAGATGCATTTTCCAGGTAAAAGAAGACAATTCTCAATGGCCACCTCACAGCCAAAGCTCCTGTTGAAATTATTCTATGTATTTATTTATCCAATCCGTATGTAATTCAGAATTCCATCTCCACTGGCTGACTTCTAAAACTTAATTTGTTGTGTTCAGGTGAAATCTGATAGAAATGAACCAGATAAGAATGAAAGTATGCTTATTCAGAAAACAAGAAAAGTGACTTGGGGGCTGCAAAGATTACCAGGAAATTTCTCAGTTTAGTTTAGCCACACTCACTCCTGCAATGGGTTGCTAGGAGAGAGTTTGGGAAATGCTCAGCATAATAGATAGAGACTTTGTCCTGAAAAGTCACATTCATCACTCTCTATCCTGTGTTAGACAGACATCACTATTCTGTCATTGCATTGCATCAAAATACAAGAACCATCATTTTAAATACAAAACTGAAACTGCTATTAGTTCAAATAGGTGCCCTTCATTTATCCAAAGATTTCAGGGGGTAAAAAACAAACATGGCTTATGTTTTGCATCATTTCATATCAAGCTATGAGAAGTTCAAAAGATGTCATCTTCATTCATTTGAAAAACAAGGACTAAAGTTAAATTTCAGCAATTTATGGCTCTGCAAGCAACTGACAATGTGGAAATGGGAAGCAATTTGTGAAAAGCTAGGAGCAAAGAACCAGGATTATAATCATTACATTTTAGGAACCAAAAGTTCAATGTGATCAGAATAATCTCATTATTTTTATTCATAGTCAGAAATGCCTATCTAAACATTTTTACATTCTAATGAGAGCTCCATTTTTCATGAAGAAAATTGATGTTACTGATTTTGTAGGAATGGATAAAATAATAAACCTTGAAGTGGATGAGATACATGCATAGAATAAGGTTTGATTATCATTTGAAAAATATAGATTAATATTTCAAATATGGTGAAAACTTAATTTATCTTTAATTTCCAGATACAAACCCTCCCCACCATCAAGGACATCATCAAGAGGCGGTGCCTCAAGAAAGCGGCATCCATCACTAGGGACCCTCACTATCCAGGACGTGCCCTCTTCTCATTACTACCATTGGGGAGGAGGTACAGGTGCCTGAAGACCCACACTCAGCAATTTAGGAACAGCTTCTTCCCCTCGGCCATCAGATTTCTGAACGGTCCATGAACCCATGAACACTACCTCATTATTCCTTTTCCTTGCACTAGTTATTTATTTTGTAATTTATGGTAATTTTATGTCTTTGCACTGTACTGCTGCCGCAAAACAAATTTCATGTCATATAAGCCAGTGATACTGAACCTGATTCTGATTCTGACAAACAAACTTATTGTAATTTTCATTGTTTCAATTTTTATCTCAGATTTCTAGTATTTACAGGCTTAATTTTCTGAAAAATGACTGGTTGCTGGGAGGTAGTTAAGCTGAACCACTTATTTTAATTCCCCTCATTCATATTTCTCTTTAATTATAATTTGTGTTTGACAAAACAGTAAAATTTGTAGGGGTCATTTATATAAAATCTAAAGTCTATATAACTATAAAGCACCAGTTAATTTGGAATCTAGCTGTGAAAGATCCATCTTAAGAGCTAGTTGTATCCATCTAGGGAAAATAGACAGGAGCCAGCTGCTATAGGGTAGAAGCCACACATTTCTACAGAACTCTTACCATTTCTGCCTTTTATCACTCATTTCATTCACCTACCTAGCCTACTGAATTTATTGTTCCGCTATCAGAAAGTCAACTTTAAATCTAAAAGGGTATAACAGATATATTTAAAATCAGAACTGTGCACACTTACCATCTACCTTACAGTTGTAAAGGATTCAGTAGGAAAAAGATTAAGGGTGTGCTACTGTATACTATTTTACTGGCATTGAGTTCCATTCATTTTTTACAAAGAACCATAATAGATTCTATTACATTGCCAGATCAATGTAGATTTTCCCTGATATTGGGAATCTCCAAGGACAAAAACTGAAAATTATTAATTGTCGCTTTTCAACTACTGCTTTTATGGTGAATTCAGATAATTGTAAACAGAGCAAAACCAGAGTACCAGCAGCCTTTAAATATTAGATGTTTTGAATATAAACATAACTTTAATATGTTGAATGTTAAAGGAAAAGAACAAGGGATTAAGGACAAAATCTTGTCTGTCTTTGTTTAGGGAAATGCCAGTATGTAATTTCCATTATTAGAATGCACACAAATTAAGCAAAATAAAATCTTTGTTATGAATCTAGGGCTCAATAACTGTGAAAAGATTAAAATTATAATGTTAATGCTTAATACAAGTATTGCAATGTGAAATTAGAGGGTGCACTTGCTGCAAAGTTATTTGCTTCATGTAAATTATTTTTACTTATTATTGTGATATCTTGGCAATTGGCAGTTGGTGACATAAAATTAATTTCTTACCTCCAAACAAATGATCAATTTTCCCCTTTTCAAATTTTAATGTCTTAATTTTCCATTTAAAAAGATTAGTTTAGGCACTATTTAGAACCCAACAACAATTATATTTACTTTGAATCTTTAATGTGGCAAAAGTTAGGATGCAAGTGCCAAGTAATTTGGATGACAAATAGAATGTTGGCTTTATTGCAAGAGGCATTGCTGAACCAACACCTGGAGCATTATGTAAAAATGTGGTCTTTTTATTTAGGGAGATGCTTTAGTGATGGTTCACTAGGTTGATACCTAGGATTAATGGGTTGACATATGAGGAATGATTGAGTTTGTTGGGCCTATGCTCATTGGTGTTTAGATGAAAGAACGATCTTATTGAAAATCATTGAAAAGATCCAGAGGGAGTTGACAAGGTCAATGCTAAGAGGCTGTTTCTCTAAAAGAGGAACCAAGAAATAAGGGGCATAGTTTTAGAATAGGGAGCCAATGATTTAAGACGGAAATCAAGAGGAAATTCTTTGCTTAGGTAGTAATAGTTTTTTGGAATGCATTGCCATAAAGAGCAGTGGAAGTTGAGTCATTGAATATTCAGTGCTGGGGTAGATAGAATTCTGGGCCATTGGGAAGTCAAGGGGTTCAAGTCATAGAACATAGAACCATAGAAAAACTACAGCACAATTCAGGCCCTTCGGCCCACAAAGCTGTGCCAAACATGTCCCTACCCTAGAAATTACTAGGCTTACCCATAGCCCTCTATTTTACTCAGCGCCATGTACCTATCTAACAGTCTCTTGAAAGACCCTATCATATCCCCCTCCACCACCGTTTCTGGCAGCCCATTCCATGCACTCACCACTCTCTGAGTAAAAAACTTACCCCTGACATCTCCTCTATACCTACTCCCCAGCACCTTAAACCTATGGCCTCTTGTGGCCACCATTCAGCCCTGGGGAAAAGCCTCTGACTATCTACCCGATCAATACCTCTCATCATCTTATACATCTCAATCAGGTCCCCCCTCATCCTCTGTCTCGCCAAGGAGAAAAGGCCGAGTTCCCTCAGCCTGCTTTCATAAGGCATGCTCCGCATTCCAAGGCAGCATCCTTGTAAATCTCCTCTGCACCCTCTCTATGGCTTCCACATCTTTCCTGTAGTGAGGCGACCAGAACTGAGCACAATACTCCGAGTGGGGTCTGACCAGGGACCTATATAGCTGCACAATACCTCTCGGCTCCTAAATTCAATTCCCCGATTGATGAAGAACAATACACCATATGCATATCTTAACCACAGAGTCAACCTGCGCAGCCGCTTAGAGCGTCCTATGGACTCGGACCCCAAGATTCCTCTGATCCTCCATACTGCCAAGAGTCCTACCATTAATACTATATTCTGCCATCATATTGACCTACCAAATGAACCACTTCACACTTATCTGGGTTGAACTGCATCTGCCACTTCTCAGCCCAACTCTGCATCCTATTTATGTTCTTCTGTAACCTCTGACAGCCCTCCAAACTATCTACAACACCCCCAACCTTTGTGTCATCTGCAAACTTACTAACCCACCCCTCACTTCCTCATCCAGGTCATTTATAAAAATCACAAAGAGTAAGGTCCCAGTACAGATCCCTGAGGTACACCACTGGTCACTGACCTCCACTCAGAATACGACCCTTCAACAACCACTCTTTGCCTTCTGTGGGCCAGCCAGTTCTGGATCCACACTGCAATGTCCCCTTGGATCCCATGTTTCCTCACCTTCTCCATAAGTCTTGCATGGGGTACCTTATCAAATGCCTTGCTGAAGTCCATATACACTACATCTACTGCTCTCCCTTCATCGATGTGCTTAGTCACATCCTCAAAAAAATTCAATCAGGCTCGTAAGGTAGGACCTGCCCTTGACAAAGTCATGCTGACTATTCCTAATCATATTATACCTCCCCAAATGTTCATAAATCCTGCCTCTCAGGATCTTCTCCATCAGCTTACCAACCACTGAGGTGAGACTCACTGGTCTATAATTCCCTGGGCTATCCCTACTCCCCTTCTTGAATAAGGGAACAACATCCGCAACCTCCAATCTTCCAGAACCTCTCCCATCTCCATTCACGACGCAAAGATCATCGTCAGAGGCTCCGCGATCTCCTCCCTCGCCTTCCCACAGCAACCTGGGGTACATCTCATCTGTCCCGGCGACTTATCTAACTTGATGCTTTCCAAAAGTTCCAGCACCTCCTCTTTTCTAATATCTACATGCTCAAGCTTTTCAGCCACCGCAAGTCCCACTACAATCCCCCAGATCTTTTTCCATAGTGAACACTGACGTAAAGTATTCATTAAGTACCGTCCGCTATTTCTTCCAGATCCATACACACTTCCCACTGCTGCACTTGATAGGCCCTATCCTTTCACGTCTTATCCTCTTACTCTTCACATACTTGTAAATGCCTTGGGTTTTCCTAATCCTGCCCTGCCAAGGCCTTCTGCATGTGCCTTCTGGCTCTCCTAATTTCTTTCTTAAGTTCCTTCCTTTTAGCCTTGTACTCTTCCAGATCTCTAACGTTACCTAGCTCTCTATACCTTTTGTATGCTTTTCTTTTTCATTTGACTAGATTTATTATAGCCTTTGTACACCACGGTTCCTGTATCTCTCGTGACTCCCCTGTCTCATTGGAACATGTCTATGCAGAACTCCACACAAATACCCCCTGAATATTTGCCACATATCTTCCGTACTTTTCCCAGAGAACATCTGTTCCCAATTTAATCTTCCAATTTCGTGCCTGAGAGCCTCATAATTCCTTTATTCCAAGTAACGGCTTTCTAGTCTGTCTGTTCCTATCTCTCTCCAGTGCTAATGTAAAGGAGATAGAATTATGATCACTATCACCAAAATGTCCACCCACTGAGAGATCTGACACCTGACCAGGTTCATTTAAAGTTTTAAACTGTGGAACTGGAAAACATTGTTGGTCAATCAGGACAGAAAAGATGGCTGAATAGGTCCTTTTGGGGATAAAATGCCAATTACACGTATTTTGGATTTACAGCATGGAGGAAGAGAGTCCAAGCAGGTAAGCATGGGAATAATCAGGAAGTAATAAAGGCATGGATACAAGATTTATCAGCACAAGAGCTGATGTGTTTTGGCAGTAGGTTTTAGACAGAGTAAAGCACCTCACAAATAGATTAAGGTGTGACCCCAGGAAACATCTACCCCACGGGCACTTTAAGAAGTTGGACATGTATTTTCTGGGCCCTTTGCCCATAATTTTAACAGCCAGTAAAAAGAAGGAACAACGGAATCAATAGTTTGACATCAGAAAATTGGTAAGCTGCATAAAGGAATCATAAGAGGTGAGATATATGACCACTCTCCAGGCTGTATGGATAGAGTTGGTCCCGCCATGCTCAATCTGACATTCTGCCAAGCCAACCAACCCTGCAAGGACCTCATGATGCATGGACACCAGTTGCCTTCTGTGTGGTTATCATACAAGCCTTCTGTACTAGTAATATCCACGAGTGACTTTGCCCTCTAGAGAACTGGCATAACTGCAGCCTTCTCATGTCTGGTGGCTAACTATATGAGGATCCCACCTCTAATCTAACACTTACATCATGCCTTGTCTGTATCTGAGGTGTGAAAGTGTGTGTTAGCTGAGATTAAAGATTATTTTCTTCTTCTTTGCTTTCTGGTAGCTTTGCTGGACAGTCATGTGGGTAGGGGTGGATTTCTGGAAAACTGAGAGCAGAAAAGCCAAATTTAGGGCAATGGTGAAACAGGAAGGCAGAGGGGTATTCTTACACTAAGTTGAATTATATTGTGAAATAAGGGAGCAAGTGAGGAGCATATATCATAAACACACAGTCATCTTCTATGGTCTGTCCACATTCCGTGTCTAGGACTGTCCCTCTCTGCCAGTCTGCTGTTGTCACTTGTGATTGTGTGTGACCTTCTCCTGCCAGATAGAGGGGTGTGTGGTAGAGATTGTTCAGGTAATGTGCCTGACAAAGTTCAATCGTTGGCAGTATGTGGAAGCTGTGAGATATCGGTGGCAATGCTGGATTACTGTTAAGTATGTGAGAAGGTGGTGGAACATACAGGTCCCTTTTATAGAAATTATTGTCGAGTGAGTTTGGGGTTTTATTGTGTGGAGTAGTATGTGAGGCTACAGGTGCATTTGGAAGCTAAGAATATATATTGATCTTGACCACATGTGTGAGGTCAGCAAATTTCTCCTTGCATTGGATCCATGTCTGTTGAGTTGCTGACGTTACGCTGTCCACCACCCCCCCCCCACCCCCACTGGAGATTATTGATATGCTCAATAGTCTACGTCATAATTCGGTTCCCCTGTGGGTAGAGGACATCTCTGATCCTTGAAAGAATCAGTACCTGAAAATCAGTGTGTGGGGCTTGCTACCTTCCATTGTCTGCCCTCTCCTTCTGCTGTATCCTTGTAATTGTGAAATAACTTGCAGAACCATTTGCACTTTAAGAGGTGGAGACCCAAATTTGGTTATCATTTGTAGTTCCATAATGTGAGCCCTGCAGCCACTTTATAATGTCATCCAGGTTTTCCCCTATGGAATTTCAGTAAGTTTTTGATAAGAAATCAGATGAAGTTAATTAAAACATTCAGGCCTGGTATTATAGAAATGCAACCTAGTAAAGATTGGTTTCAATTTTCATTTATTCATTCACATGATATGGTCATCACAGGTAAGGTCAACATTTATTGCCTATCCCTTATAGTCTTTGTAATTGCAGTACAAGATTCCAGCTTGAGCTGCTGCAGCCTGTGTACAACAGGCTATTCACAATGCAATGTATTTCCTGGAATCTATGTTGACTAAGAAGGGATCTTGAACATTACAGGCATGGGAGGTTACATTGCACCTTGTAGATGATAGACCTAAATTGCAGGTGTGGTGGAGTGAGTGTTAGTAGAAAGGTTTCCAGTTAAGTGTCTTGCAGGCAGTGTAAAGGCTCTGAGGAGTCAGGAGGTTACTTATCACAGTACCCAATTTTTAATGTTTCTTGCAGCAACAGTCTCATCCAGAGATGGTAAGTTATTTTAAGTTTAATATTTTCATTGTCATTTTTCATATTTGCATTTGTGTTTGCATAAACATTACTTTCCACTTGCCTAAGCCTGAAAGTTATGCAGGTTTTGCTACATCTGGGCATATCTGCAAAATTATCAGCAAACGTCTCAACTTCTGACCTTATACTAAAGGAAAGTTAATTGAAAGAAAGGTTAGCAATGGTTGGTCATAGATCATTTCTCTAAGGATCTCATGCAACAATGCCCTGCAGCTAGGATTATTGATCTCCAACAACTACAAGCAACTACTTATGACTCCAGTCAAAGGGGAGTTTTCTCCCTGCTCACCTCTGACCTTTTTTACCTGCTTCCATGTTAAGTTAAATGCTACCTTATTGTCAAGGGGAGTTATTCTCAACTCATCCCTGAAATTAAGGCTTTTAGTCCATGTTTTCAATTGGATTGTAAGTCTACAGCCTTATCCTCCTACTAGAACCCAAAAATCAGTAATCTATTAGCGGGTGATAATGAATAATATGAGGAAGAGCTGCAATAGCAAGGTTGACGTTATCTTCCAACAGCCAATGATTGAGATTTGACTGATTAATCAGGAATGGATTGATTAGAATTACCCTGCATTTTGCCTACTCTTGGGCATCATTCTCTGGGGTAGATGTCAGGGTTGCAGCTGGACTGGAACTGCTTGACTAGAGGCATGCCAGTTCTACGGTACAAATCTTCAGCACTTTAACCAGAATATTACTGGGACTCACTCCCTTTGCTGTGTCCAGTGCTCACACCTATTTCTTGATATCACATGGAATACATTGAATTGACTGAAGACTGCTCTTGGTGATGGTGGGAAGCCTCTGGAAGAGGAGATGAATCATCTATTTGCTGCTTCTAGTGGACAATGGATGTGACCTTTTTAGCCTGTCTTTTGCCACAAGCAAGATTCTGCTGTTCATTTCCTAAATGGTACCCATTCATTTTGGATTTGCTGACCCACTTTCACTCCTAATTAAACCCATTTGAGAAGAGAACCTCTACAATTTATCCCCATGGCAATCCTGGCCTCACCCTATCACAGGTATTCCCTTTGTCCTATCAATTCCTTACCCAACTTCTCTGCAACTGAAAACTAATTTGTTTTTCTCTCTTTCCCAGTTTTGACAAAGGGTCATCAACCTGAAATGTTAATGTTGTTATTCTTTACATAGATGCCTGACTTGCTGAGTGTTTCCAGCACTTTCTGTTTTCATTTCAGATTTCCAGCATCCATTTTTTTTTTATTTTCATGACTGCATGTGGCAGGATTGTGGAACTTTGAATATATTTGTTAGCAAGGGGACTATTTAGCTCTGCCTATGGTTTGTTGTTACTTTATGAATATTGTCATAGAGAAATGCATCTAGAATAGATAGATGGGTAGATAAGAGAGGACCAGGTGGATTTTCTTATCATTCTGTAGGCTGTAACCTTTAGTATTCGACCAGTTCTGAGTAATGTGAGGATACTGATACACTTTTGGTAACAAATATTGTGGACCTTCTATCCATTGAATCCATGCCAATGATCATGCAACCATTTACACTAATCCTTTTTTTTAATCTCCACATACTTCCATTAACACCCCTGGATTCTACACTCAACTGCGTACTATGGGCAATTTGACAAGTTAACCTATCAGTCTGCACATTTTTGGAATGTGGGAGGGAACCGGAGCACCAAGAGGAAACCCAACAGGTCACAGAGAGAACATGCAAACACAGGGAGAACACAGACAGCAACGGAGGTCAGGATTTAATCCAGGTCATAAAAACTGTGAGGCAGCAGCTCTTCTAGCTGTGGCACTGCACTGCCCTTTACTCAGACTACATTCTGTGCCTTTGCTACTATCAGTATTCCTTCCAAGTCTAGTCCATATGGTGCTGATTCATAAACTGAAGGAAGGTAGTAGGTAATAATCAGTATACTTCTTTGCCCGAAATGTGATGACAGGAGGCTTCAATGTCTCTGGCATCAATGTTAAGAACAACCAGTGTTGTCCCTCCTGAATGGTTATCACTGTGGTATTATCTGGTGTGTCTGCAGCAAGGCTGAATGTTTGAAAGGGGACAAATTTGGGCCAGCTGTCAGTGTCAACTTCTGTTGCATTCTTCTTTGTTTTACACAAAGGAAAAATTAATGACAGAATGGGACACCTTGATTTTTTTTTTATTTTGCAACTATCCATAAAAGTCAACTTTTGAAACAAACAAAAGAATGGTTTGAAGGACATTTAAGGTTAACAATTTATAATAATGGTACTGAAATGCATGAATTCATCTAACATTGAACAATTCATTCATATGATGAACTTTAAGGAGGAAATACACCTTATTCTGTTTTGGAAGAACTAATCTGAAGTTGTACTGTAATAAGCAATGTGATAACATTTTAGTAATTTGATCACCTAGCCACTTAAGTAGTACCATGTCCATAAATCATTGTTCTTATCTTTAAAGAGTTAGCTGTACTTTGAGACATGAATAATTATGTAAATGTGTTGTATTAATCCATCAGATCTTAGCATAGTGATCAAATTTTTAAGGTTCTGCAAATTTTAAACTAAACTTGAAAAAAATGTTTAGCAGAGCAGACAACTAAACAAAATAAATCAAAGTATTTGTTCACAGGGTAATGTGACAGAGTAGCCCTATGCCAGGATGGTAATCAAGCTCTAATTTTTCATTATAAATGTTTTTAAAAAGTTAGTTCTAGGATCAAAAGATCAGCCATACATACTATATAGACAACAGATGTAAAGGCTCAAATTAAAATTTACTTTGTACATAAAGCAAACGTTTGACATGAGCTGTGTGCCCATTTTCTTTTAATAAGGGGAGGGCTTCTTTACAATAACATTAAAAAGGGAGCCATGAAACCATCTAACTGGACAGATGAGGATTTATTCATTTTTTAAAGTGCTACAGTTCAAAGGAAAATTTCAAATCTGGTATTTACTCATAATATTCATTTGAAACTTTTTACTTTCATTTTAAAGTATCATGTCATAAAATATTTGTTATAAAGAATTAGTTTCCAAAAATATTAATAATAAGTGATATTTAAACATCCCTATAAACAGTTAAGCTTTGAAACAATTCTGAGTTTGACATTAATGTGATCTGTGATTAAATTGCAGAATTTATAAGAAAAATCTTTGATATTCTATTAGTAATAAAACACATCTTAAAGTTATGTTTAAGATTAACATATTAATTTTAACTATATCTTAATGATAATTAACCAGAACAAAATTATTGAATTAAAATGTTAGAAGTGAACCTTCTAAACCTTCCAAGAGTATTTGTATTTCAAAATGATTGGATTAACTAAATTATGAAGTTGCTAAATTTGAAAGCATATTTAAATTTATATATTGACTTTCGTTTGAATACATTGGACCAATTGATACCGATTTCAATGAATGGGAGGATTCAGAGATTGCTCAATATGTGATGCTGAACAAGGTAGGTGTAAAATAAAGTTTAAACCATCATTAGTTAAATTGCCATTCAACATTTGGTGGCACAAACATAAGGCCAAATGGCCTCCTTCTGTACTGTGTGTGATGAAGAAATGTTTCTCTTCGTGTTCATATTTGATTTGTTCCATATCCTAATGAAAATATCATCCCTTCACGACTTGTTGTGTGTCAGGTAGTCAGGCAGAGCAGTTGCCATACCAAGCTGTGATGCATCCAGATAGGATGCTTTCTATGGTGCATCAATAAAAATTGCTGAGGGTCAAAGTGGACATGCCAGCTTTCTTTAGCCTCCTCAGGAAGTAGGGGTGCTGGTGCACTTTCTTGGCCATGGCATCTATGTGGTTGGACAAGGACAAACTGTTGGTGATGTTCACTCCTAGGATCTTGAAGCTTTCAACCCTCTCGACCTCAGCACCATTGATGTAAATAGCACCATTGATGTAAATTTTCATAGTGCTGATTTTTGAATGAAACCCAAATTGAATCTGCATCTGCATATTCAGATGGAGAAAGTTTGATGCTGCCTAAAGAAATGTGAACAGAAAATCCATTCCTGGATTATTGTTATTCAGTTCCAGGAAATATAAGTAGAGTCCTTAAACTGAGCTGCCCACACGTTACCTTTCCAATCCCTTGGTGAGGATTGTTGTGTAGGTCAAACAACCACATGACGATTCAGAAGGAAGTGTTTGCAATTCAGTGCAGCATGATCCACGATAGCATCGAATATATTTAATATGTTAAATGTATTTTCAAATTTACAATATATGGCACACAGATTTGTTTCTAAACTTTCACGTGAAACAATACTGACATGGAACCTTGTCATTTTGAAATATCTCAAAAAGCTTCACTGATATTCATTTTGTCATATTGCATTAATTCAGCATAGATAAGCTACTCTCCTTGAAGTTTATACTTTAGCAGTAAAGTGTCTTCAGGCCCTTAAAAAGGTGTGTAATCATTCAAAACACTTGACAAAGAGTCAAAGAAGAAAACAGGACAAGTAAGCAAAATTTTGACAAACAGGTATTTGAATATGCATGGGTACAGAGAGTGCAGGAGGACAGATTTATGGAGAAAATTGCAGAGGTTAGCGGTTAGTGAGACAAAGACACAGCTACCACTGGTTGGGCATTTCAGCAAAACAATAGAGCTGGTCATTAACTTCAGGAAGGGGGGGCGGTGTACACACTCCTATTTACATCAATGGTGCTGAGGTCGAGAGCGTTGAACATCACCAACAGCTTGTCCTTGTCCAACCACATAGATGCCATGGCCAAGAAAGTGCACCAGCACCCCTACTTCCTGAGGAGGCTAAAGAAAGCTGGCATGTCCACTTTGACCCTCAGCAATTTTTATTGATGCACCATAGAAAGCATTCTATCCGGATGCATCACAGATTGGTATGGCAACTGCTCTGCCCGTGACTGCAACAAATTGTGGAGAGTTGTGGACACAGCTCAGCACATCCCGGAAGCCAGTCTCCCCTCCATGGACTTTGTCTATACTTCTCGCTTCCTCGGTAAATCAGCCAACATAATCAAAGGCCCCACCCACACCAAACATTCTATCTTCTCCTTCTCCCATTGGGCAGAAAATACAAAAGCCTGAAAGCATGTACCACAGGCCCAAGGTCAGCTTCTATCCCGCTGTTATAAGACTATTGAATGGTCCCCTCGTACAATAAGATGGACTCTTGACCTCAGAATCTATCTCGTTATGGCCTTGCACCTTATTGTCTGCCTGCACTGCATTTTCTCTGTAACTGTAACATTTTATTCTGTATTCTGTTATTTTTTTCCCTTGTACTACCTCAGTGCACTGTTGTAATGAAATGATCTCTATGGATGGCATGCAAAACAAAGTTTTTCACTGTACCTCAGCGCATGTGCCAATAATAAGTCAATTTACCAAATATACCATTGGTAGTGCTGAGGTTAATGAGGCCAGGGTTGTGGGACCACAGCAATTTTTGGAGGGTTCGAGGATCAGACGAGGCTACAGTGACAGATATTTCAACTTAAAGTGAGAATATTAAATTTGGGCCATTGAGGGAAAGAGAACAAACATGTCAGGTATAGGAAATTGTTATCAAACAATTCATTCAAAGTTTACAGGGGAAATAGGAGAAAAGGAAGAAATTAGGAGGGCAAAAAGGGGCTATGAAATGACCATGGCAAGTAGGATTAAGGAGAATCCTAAAATCCTTTATGAGTATATTAGAAGCATTATATAAGTATATTCAATATATTATATAAGTATATATGGATACTCAGTTGGCTTGATGGTAGAAAGCAAATGGTGATGGTGGGAGGTTGTTTCTTGGACTGCAGGCCCGTGACTAGCGGTGTGCCTCAGGGCTTGGTGCTGGGCCCATTGTTGTTTGTCATCTATGTCAATGATTTGGATAAGAATGTACAAGACATGGTTAGTAAGTTTGCAGATTACACTAAAATAGGTGGAATAGTGGACAAGGAAGAAGGTTATCAAAAATTACAGAGGGATCTTCATCAGCTGAGTAAGTGGGCCAAGGAATGGCAAATGGAGTTTAATTCGGATAAGTGCGAGCTGTTGCATTTTGGAAAGGCAAATCCAGGTAGGTTTTTCACAGTGAACGGTAGGGCCCTGGGGAGTGTTATAGAACAGAGCAACCTTGGAGTACAAGTACATGGTTCACTGAAAGTGAAGTCACAGGTAGATAGGGTGGTGAAGAAGGCTTTTGGCACGCTGGCCTTCATAAGTCGGGGCATTGAGTATGAAAATTGGGAAGTCATGGTGCAGTTGTACAGGACACTGGTGAGGCCACACTTGGAATATTGTGTTCAGTTTTGGTCGCACTGCTATGGGAAAGATGTCATTAAACTGGAAAGAGTGCAGAAAAGAGTTACAAGGATTTTGCCAGGACTTGAGGAACTGAATTATAGGGAGAGGTCAGATAGGCTAGGAATTTATTCCTTATAGCACAGAAGCGATCTTATAGAGGTGTATAAAATCATGAGGGGCACAGATAGGGAGAATGCACTCAGTCTTTTTCCCAGAGTTAGGGTATCAAGAACTAGAGGGCATAGGTTTAAGGTGACAGGGGTAAGATTTAAGTGGAACATGAGGGTCAACTTTTTTACACAAAGGGTGGTAGCTATGTGGAATGAGCTGCCAGAGGAAGTGGTTGAGGCAGGTACAATAACAACTTTTAAAAGACAGTTGGACAAGTACACAGATTTGAAATGTTTAGAAAGTTATGGGCCAAACACTGGCAGATGGGACGAGCTTGGATGGGGCATCTTGGTTGGCAGGTACCAGTTGGGCCAAAGGACCTGTTACCATGCTGTATGGCTCTATGACTCTAAGCAAGAGGGTAGCTAAAGAAGGAATAGGTCCCTTCAGGGACAAGACAAGTAATCTATGTGTGGAGCCAGGGGATATAAGTGAGATCCTACATGAATACTTCCCATTGGCAAGGATGTGGAGGATGGAGAGTCAAGGAGGGGTACACTGATATCCTGGAGCACATCTCTGTGAAGAGGAAGTGCTAGAAATATTGGAGCACATTAGGGTAGCAAAATCCCCAGGCCTATCCCAGGATACTAAGGGAAGCAAGGGAGGAGATTGCTGGGGCTTGATGGAGATCTTTGCATGTTCATTAGCCATGGATGAGGTACCAGAAGTCTGGAGGATAGCTCATGTTGTCCCCTTGTTCAAAAAGGCTGGTAGGGCTAAGCCTGGGAAGTACAACCTGGTGAGCCTAACAACAATGGTAGGGAAGTTGTTGGAGAAGATTCTTAGGGACAGGATTTATGTTGACTTGGAAAGGTAGCAATTAATTAGATGGAGTCAGCATGTCTTTGTCCAAGAGAGATTGTGTCTCCACAAATCTGACTGAATTTTTTGAGGAGGTAACCAAAGTGATTGATGAAGGCAGGGTGATAGATATTGTCTATAGGGATGTTAGTAAGGCTTTTGATAAAGTCCCGCATGGTCGGCTGGTTCAGAAAGTTAAGGCACAAGAGATCTGAGGTGTGTTGGTGGATTGGATCCAAAATTGGCTGGGTGATAGGAGGCAGAGGGTCATGGTGGAAGGATGCTCTCTGACTGGAAATCTGTAACAAGTGGTGTACTGCAGAGACTGATTCATTTGCAACTTATGAAAAATTTGGGTTACAAACAGTTCTCAGGAATGGAACCCTGTTGTAACCTGAGGACTGCCTGTACAATAAATGGCAGGGACCTTAGGAGTGTTGATGTACAGAGAGACCTTGGGATGCAGGTCGATAGCTCATTCAGAGTGGCAACACAGGTGGATGGGGGTAGTTAAAAAAAAGTTTTTATGCTTGCCTTCATAGGCAGAGTATAAGAGTTGGGATATCATATTGCAGTTGTACAAAACACTGGTTAGACTGCACTTAGAGTATTGTGTATAGTCCTGGTCACCACACTCCAGGAACAATGTGGTAGCAATAGAGAGAGTGCAAAATAGATTCACCAGGATGTTGCCTGGAATGGAGGGCTGTAATTATAAGGAAAGAACGGATAGGCTGAAGGGTGACCTTATAGTGGTTCACAAAATTATGAGTGGCATAGACAGCCAGAATCTTTTCCCCAAGGCAATAGAATAAAACTAGAGTGCACATGTTTAAGATGAGAGGGGAGAAATTTAAAGGACACCTGAGGGGTAAGTTTTTCCACAGAGGGTGGTAAATATTTGGCCTGAGCTGCCAGAGGAGGGAGTGAAAGTAGATACAGTTACAATGTTTAAGAAGCATTTGGACAGGTACTTGAATAGGGAAGGAGTAGAGGGATATAGGAAATGAACAAAACTGCAGATGCTGGAATTGTAAAACAAAACAAAGACAGAGAATGCTGGAAATATTGAGTAGGTCAGGCTGCATCTGTGAGAAGAGAAACAGAATCAACGTTTCAGGTCAGAAACCTTTTGTCAGATCAGAAAAGGATGCAAAAGGAGCTTGTAATGCTGCAGGTAGGGTGGGGGAGGGGGATGTCACTGTGACCATAGGGACAAGGTTGTCTGGTCAATGAGTGAATGGGAGCAGTTAGAGAGTGAGAACAGAACATGGGAGTTGCAAAATGTAGAGAAAGAGAATGTGCCCTGCAAGTCAGGCTGGGCAGGTCCTCCACTCCCACAGAGAAAAAAAAATGAAACAAATATTGAATCAGAATCAGGTGTATTATCACTGTTTTATATGATGTGCAATTTGTTGTTTTGCAGCAGCAGTACAGTGCAAAGACATAAAAGACTATAAATTACAAAATAAATAAATAGTGCACAAAAAAGGAACAGTGTGGTAGTGTTCATAAGTTCATGGACCGTTCAGAAATCTGACAACATATCTGTTGAGCTAATATTACAGATGGATGACCGACACAAACCAAGAAATCAAGTTACCTTAAGCTGTAGAATTAAATATTGAGACTAGAATGCTGAAAATTGGCCAGAGAGAAAATGAGGTGCTGTTCCTCAAGTCTGTATTGGGCTTCACTGTGATAGCACAGGAAGCCACAGACTGATAGGTCAGAGTGGGATGGGGAATTAAAGTGGCAGGCAACAGTGAGCTTAGGGCCACTGCTGTGGACTAAGTGCAGGAGTTTTGCAAAGCAGTCACCGAATCTGCCCTTGGTTTCTCCAATATTGAGGGATACAGCACTAATGTGGGCCCATGGGATAAGCATGGATAGGCATCGTGATCAGCATGGGCAAGGTGGGCCATAAGGGCTTGTTTCTGTTGCTGTATGTTTCTATGCTTGTATAGTTCAGTGAGGAAGGGATTGAATAGGACTTGGCGTGAGTTAGGATTGATAAAAATCAAAGAGGATATCAGAACTGTGGATACTGGAAACTTGAAACAAAATTAGAAAATGCTGGGTTTTTATTGATGTTGTACATGGCCCACTTCCAACTATACCCAAATTCAAAGATTCAAGGGAAGCGTGGCTCAGCATCACATATGGCCAGTTAACATAAGATGTGAAGACAATTATTCGACTGCAATAGGGAAACTTCAGCAAACCACCTAGAATGACATTCATTTATAATAACACCTTTCATTGTAAGCTGAACCGCCTGTTTTTGTGCTGAATTTCTTGTAAAACGCTCTAAAATTATGACAAACATAAACATATTCACTGTGAGTTATTTGTTATTTCTATGTTGAAACATAGGCCAATGACAGGAAATTGCAGACAACCTGGTGCAGCTCAGAGATGTAAACAGAGGTGTTACTGTTCAGGGTACTGTCGACCTCTCGCGAGATTTCTCCAAACTTCCGCCAAGATGGCGACTTGGAGGTGGTTGTCGCTGATGCTCAGGGAACCTGCAGCAACTTTCACCGTCTTGAGGAGTACCGTCAGCCGGCGGCGGCTGAGTCCTGGGGTTTTGCTGGGGCTGGGAGTTGCTGGAGTCGGGGGCCTGGTGTTTCACGGCGGCGGGAGCCAGTGGTGGAGCGGCAGCGGCCTGAGCCGCAGGTACAGCGTGTACGCAGCCGAGCAGCAGGTAAGCAGGACCGAGTCAGTGACGCAGACCGGCCGCTGCGGCCAACGAGTGACAGCCGCACTGTCCCTCGGGCTGCCACTCAGACCTCTGCCCGCATGAATAAACGTCAACTTATTACGTAAGAAACTACCGCAGAGGTATTCAGTCCAGAGGTCCGTGAACTTAAGTTGTTAGTTGCGATTCCTTTTAGTTTTGTTGACTTTCACCAACAACATGCAAACTGTCACATAGATGGTGGTTACTAGGCGTGTATAAATTGGCTGTACACAGTGGAGGGTAGTACTTTGTACTTCCGTTTTATTGTATGGTGTTTTGGTGTTGCTGAGAGAGAATAACATTCAGATGTAAAGAAATAATACTGATATTATTGACTATTAGATTTACCCGTACTTCGAAATACGGTTGAAATGTTAAACTGAGACCACTTTTGTCTGTTCTGTTAATACAGAAGAATGTAAGCTCAGATTTCTACTGGCTATTTGACTTTTTTCCCCTCAATTACCTTTACCTGTACTATATTAACTAATTCTTTGTCTCGCTTGTTTTGCTGTACCCTCCGCATAAATTGGCTGCTAACTTTAAAAGTATTTTGTTCTGATGCACTATGGGACATCTTCCTGAAAGGCTTTATGAAATCAAATTCATTCTTTAATTTCAAATGGTTTAACAAACTATAAATCCTCATCGTATAAGGGTTTAATCAGTGTAAACTAGTGGCACTTGCATAACTATTATTCAGAAATGCAACTACTGTTAAGATTACAAATCTAGAAAGAACATTTGTGCAGGCTTTGGTATAGTAGCTAAATGGTTTCCAGTTCTCTTTTTTGGATACTATAACTGTGTTAGTGTATGTTAAAATTTACTACACTTAGATGCTGAAATGATCAATGTCTCCTGTCTTGAATTCAAATAGCATTTTGTAGCATCTTAATTTTGAATGTGATTTAAACAACCCAAATAATATCACACACAAGTTTTTCAGATTACATACTCTCAATAAACAACTTCAAAATAATTCGAGTAGTTAGTATAACCTTTAATGCAGCAACTCACGTGGTACTGGAGGAGTGTTTTGTTTCCATACTCTACAGGTGCCAAGTAGAGAAAAAAGATGGAACAACATGGGTAGTGATTAACTACTGTATTAATCCATTAAATCTTGCTTGAGTCCACAAATAGTGTCCTAGGTATAAAATGTCTCTGGTCAGTTACTAAAGAGGGGCGTTGAGTTGAAGTACTTTTTGCTTAAACGATCCCATGTATGTGAACACATTTAAAAAATGTATTTCCTATTTCATGATCCCATTCCCCTTAATGAAACTACTTTGGCACCTGTCTGTTCCTGGCATTTTTCACATTTTAGAGACATTTAGTTCAAAAGGAGTTTTGTTCAATTTTATCAGAATCATTACATTGACCTGGATAGGTCATCAGCCAATTCTAATGCTTTCTGACTCCATTTCTTGTTTACTTTTAAGGGCAGGCTGAGGTACTAATGTGCATTTTGATGAGATATTCTGTGATTGTGCATAAATTGTCATAGCTTATTGGAACTGGTCATGTTGCATAATGGGAGGAAGGGTGGGTAAACCAATTTTAACAGGGTTATGTATAAAATGGTCTTTCTAAATCTTGATATGAGGCAAAATCCTGCAAGAGGCAATATTCATATTGTTATCAGTGTCTATACCTTTACTGAAATTTAACACATGCCTTTAGTTGCTATCTGCTATGATTATTTCTTATTTTGTTTCCAGATATGAGGCACATTGTTTTAATTGCAGCAATAATGCCAAGATGCAGCTGGTCAGGCAGCATGTGTGGAAAGAGAAGCAGTCATTGTTTTGGGTCTGTGACCCTTTGTCAGAACTGGGAAAGGGAGAGATACAAGTTACTTTTCAGTAGGAGAAAAGCTAAGGGAGAAATACATAGAATAAAAATTGGGTAGTGGGCTCGAGTAGGGCTGAAGCAAAGACTGTTTCACCCATTCCACAAAAAAGATAGAGTAGCTTGGGCCCATGCAAGTGACCATAGCTAAACCTTTGATTTGGAGACTGTAAATGGAATTGCAATAGAAGGTGTTTAATGTGAGGACAAGTTGAGCCAGGCAAGTAAATGTGTTGATGGAGGGAAAACTGGTTGGAACTCTGTTTAAGGAAGAAGCAGAGAGCCCTCAGACCCTCTGGTTGTTGGGTGGAGGTGTGGAGTGATTGTACTTCCATGGTGAAGATAAACTTGTTAGGGCCAGGGAATTTGTTACTGTCAAAGTGGTGGAGGGTATATGAAATGTCATGAACTGGACAAGAGAGAAAGAATGGAGTCAAGGTAGGAATAAATATATTCAGTGGGGCAAGAGCAGGCTTCGACAATGGGTCTGCATGGACAGACTGGACAATATCTGTTCAATATGTTGCAGATTTGTTTAATGATCTTTCATAATGTAGTGCGTTTACAAACTCCATTGATTCTTCTAGGCATTTTAACTAATTGGCATAGAAAAAAGATGTATCCTATCTACAGTAAGTTTGATGTATGAAGGTATGATAAAAATTAAGAACAAATTTGCTTTTGGATAATGCCCAAAATTCTTAAATCCAATTAAATATTTGACTTGTGGTCCTAAATGTAGGGAACCCAACAGCTGATTCAAATAACAAGCTACCACAAAGGTAATAACAACCAGATAATCTTTGTTAATATTGTTTAATGTTGTTGAGGGATAAATATTGGCCACATCTCCAGAAAATATCCAAATCAGAAAAGTTAACATAAAATTCTACAACTAAGTTTTAGATCCGTGTCTGTTTTGAGGATACAGAAACTAATTGTTGTTTGGTAGACAGTGAGTAAATTTGCATGTTACACTGGCTTGAACATTTTGTATTCTTCTGTTGTGAAACATGATGTAGAAATTTGTCTGTTTGGGTGATTAATTTATAGAATACATAAATATCAATATCATTGACACTCTGTTATTACCTGGTTTCCTGTTTAAATCTTGAGTACTGTTAAGAATATCTTGTGTGTTGGTCACATATGGACACATCCTAAAATTCTGAAACTTTTGTTGAATGTAGAGACCAAGGAATTCAGATACATAATTCCCTGAAATTATGACTGCAGATAGATAGTGCAGTAAATTTTGACAGTATTCTGAGGTCTGTGAAGTGGGACACAGAGTACTAGAGTAAAGAAATAAATAAATACATAGGGCATTAGTTTGATCACAATTGAAGAACTATGCAGGTTTGGGCATGCTAATATAAGAAGTATGGTAAAAGCATAGAGAGCTGAAATTCAGCAGGAAGATTAGAAACCTTTAGTTTTGAAGAATGATTTTAAATAATAAGCTTATTTCAATTAAATTAAAGGAATTTGGAAGGATTCATTGCTTTAATGGGACAGATTTCTTTAGCTCATGCCAGTGATTCTAATTGGATCTGCGAGTGGTTAGCTGATTTTAAATGGCAGCAAGTCCCAGACTTGTACATACGTGTTATCAAGCATGGAAGTCTCAGATTTATTGACAGATTCAGGAAGTTAAGTCTGTCAGTTTGCTCTATTTCTGGACTCCAAATCTTTGCCTAGCAGTGTCTGTGAATCTTTGAATTAAATGTCACATACAACTATGTTGCTTTCTTACATTTGGAGTGTTAATTGACTGAATATGGCTGATCTTCCCAAGGCCTCAACTCCTGTGACAGTTTCCATTGCCCTGAATTCCCCAATCTTTCAAAAATGTATCCATGTCTAACAATGTCTATTAACATTATCCTGTATAATAAGTTGCCCTCCAAGCTGCACACCATCCTACTTGGAAGCATATCACCGTTCTTTCACCATTGCTAGGTCAAAATCCTAGAATACCCTCCCTAACTGCATTGTGGGTCCACTTGCGCTTCCAGGACAGCAGCGTTTCAAGAAGGCAGCCCATCACCACCACCTCGGGCAATTAGGGATGGGCAATTAAATGGTAGCTCAGACTGTGCAGCTCACATCCCTTGAATGAATTTTTAAAAAAGTATGAATCCAGCAACTGGAAGGTTTTCTCCATTGAACTAAGTCGGTGGATTCCTTGGTGTGACACTTGGTCAAGGACAATCACTTATTTACTTCAAGAAGTCAGGTCTTACACCTATATTGTGATCAAGGTACAGACCCAAGTAGCCTTGGCAAAATCCAGACTGAGCATTGGTGAAGATGTTATTGATATCACTGTTGTATTTGTGTGCTTGGATTTGTCCTTTCTGTAGGGAGGATGTACTTGGACAGTTTCCACAATGTTGTGTCTAAGAATAACAGAAGGATGCCAATGAGTCCATGCTGTTCCCTGGGAAACAATCCCATTGGTCCCTTTTCTCTTCTTTATTCTCCTGTATCCCTGCAACTTATTGTCTCTGACACATGACCGTCAACTGGAAGTATCCCACAGGGTCATAGGGAGAACGTGCAGACTCTACGTAGCCCCCAAAATTGAGACCAAATTGGGTCCCTGGAGCTGAGGTAGCAGAACTAACTGCTTCACCACTGTCCATATTTGTGTTTGCTTCCCTATAGTGCAGACTCACCAGAATACTTCTGAAATGTGCAAACCATCTTTATTGTGCAGAAACATTTCATTTGGTATTCTACAGTAGTATTCATTGCTGCATTACTGTATAGAGAATAATTTTCCCAGATTTTGACTGGAATTTTGTATCATGGAAGCCTACAGTATGGAACATTTGTAAGAAAGAGAGTACCCCTTTTAATTCAGTGATTTTTTTTGTTGTTGATTTAACATTGCTTCAAATTTTTAGTGAACTGAATCAAGTTGAGAAGTGGATTTTACTAATCTGGATTAATTTGTGCCCAGAAGGAAACTGCTTGTGCAAGCCATGCAAAAAAAAAATAAAGGATACAATGGTATAACTATTTCAGAGAGAGCTGAGCCAAGTAATGCATGTGCCAAATATAAACTGAACAAAAGTATGTGCAGACTCAAAGCAGGAGTGATGATGGGATCACTGAGCTTTGATAGTTTAGAAATAAACAAACTGTTGGGAACTTTCACTCTGTTGCTAAGTGAAGTATTATTAATTTGACCTTTACCACAATTTTGTAAGAATGTTAATGCACAGAAGTATGTGTTGTGGTTCACTTCATAAAGATGAGTTATTAATAATAAAGACTATCATTTAACCAACTGCTTTTACCAATTTGATATGGATGAGAAATTACAGCAAAAACAAAAAAAGAAATTTAAAGTCATAACTGAGTCCTCGTTGTCCACGGGGATGGTACCGGAGGATTGGAGGGTGGCAAATGTTGTCCCCTTATTCAAAAAAGTTAGTAGGGATGGTCCAGGGAATTACAGACCAGTGAGCCTTATGTCTGTGGTGGGTAAGCTGATAGAAAGGATTCTAAGAGATAGAATCTATGATTATTTAGAGAATCATGGACTGATTAGGGACAGCCAGCATGGATTTGTGAAGGGAAGATCTTGCCTCACCAGCCTGATAGGGTTCTTTGAGGAGGTGACCAGGAAGATTGATGAGGGTTGTGCAGTGGATGTGGTCTACATGGATTTTAGTAAGGTGTTTGACAAGGTTCCGCATGGTAGGCTTCTTCAGAAGGTCAGAGGCCAAGGGATCCAGGGAGGCTTGGCCATGTGGATTGAGAATTGGCTTGACTATAGAAAGCAGAGGGTTGTGGTGGAGGGATTGCATTCGGATTGGAGGGCTGTGACTAGTGGTGTCCCACAAGGATCAGTTCTGGGACCTCTACTTTTTGTGATATTTATTGTTCTAGTTCCTCTGCTCCTCTACACTGGGCAGTGTAGAGGAGCAGAGGGATCTGGGGGTTCATATCCACAGATCACTGAAAGTTGCCACACAGGTGGATAGGGTAGTTAAGAAAGCTTTTGGGATTTTAGCTTTCATAAGTCGTGGGATCGAGTTTAAGAGCCGCAAAGTAATGATGCAGCTTTACAAAACTCTGGTTAGGCCACACTTAGCGTACTGTGTCCAGTTCTGGTTGCCTCATTCTAGGAAGGATGTGGAGGTGTTGGAGAGGGTGCAGAGGAGATTTACCAGGATGCTGCCTGGATTAGAGAGTATGGATTATGAGGAGAGACTAAAGGAGCTAGGGCTTTACTCATTGGAGAGAAGGAGGGTGAGGGGAGACATGGTAGAGGTATACAAAATATTAAGAGGAATAGATAGTGGACTTCCAGTGCCTCTTTCCCAGGGCACCAATGCTCAGTACAAGAGGCTTTAAGGTAATGGGTGGGAAGTTCAAGGGAGACGTCAGAGGGAGGTTTTTCACCCAGAGTGGTTGGTGCATTGAATGCGCTGCCTGGGGTCAAGTTCAAGAGATTGTTAGATAAGCATATGGAGGAATTTAAGATAGAGGGATATGTGTGAGGAAGGGGTTAGATAGTCTTAGGAGTGGTTTGAAGGTCGACACAACATGGTGGGCCGAAGGGTCTGTATTGTGCTGTATTGTTCTATGGTTGAACTGCATTATCTCAAATAATGTCTTTGGGAACATTTCCTGATTAGTGGTCTGACATACAAAGTCTTTTATGCAGAAGTTATTTGGATAACTCTGCTTTTAAATCCTTGATTTAGATATACAAAGAATTTGGACAAATGAGTGCAGTTCATTTGAATTTCATCTGAGAAATTAATTTACCAAAGAAGTACATTTTTGCAAACTTAGTATTCTCTCTTGGGCACTTATATATTTTCCCTCATATTTTGTCCTTGAATTTTCTTAGAAAAATTAGCATAAATGCATTGTAATACATTCTGTTGTTGATTTTTAAAAAAATTGTTAATGAAGTAAGAAAATGTGTAAGACTTGGCTGGCACAAGTTTTCCTCTTGTCATCCAATATTAACCAATTCATTGTAAAAGAATGAGGAATTTTAAGTGCATACTCTATTCAGTGCAAAACATTTTTGCGTTGCAGTATAAAAATATTTTGAAGGAAACTAACTATGCTCAGATAGTAATAAAAAAAAAACCTGGATCATGGAAATCTGTTTAAAACAAAAGAATATGACATATACTCACCAGATTAGGCGCAAATCTGAACTTTGCTTCCAGTTTTACAGATGTGGCTTGACCTGCTGACTTGAGATAATGCATTCGTATACTACTTTAATTTCTGTTTTTTGCTTTTGCAATACATTGTTAAATTTTCCTTGCCAATATCAAATCAGTGGGAGCAGTTGATTCAATGATAGTCTTATTGGTAACTGATTTGTATTAAAAGAAATACAGCAATCTTTTTATTTGCACAGATGGTAGAGGGAAATAACCATATTTAGTAGATTAATAAAGCTATATAAAATTATATTCTCAAACTTCATTGGGGGGGAAATCACATACATGCCTTAAGTACAAATGCAGTGACAGTTTTGAAGTCAAGTGATTTTGATATGTGGACAAATTACAGTGTGTCATTTTGTAACAGTAAGGAACTTAGTTGCATCATTTTCAAGGAAGCCATGGCCTAAATTTTGCTTGCCACCCACATTTGCAACAAAGAAATGAATTACTCCTGGACTTAATGTGTTTACATCCCTGAAGAAGAACTTGCCAGATGAAAGTTTCCTGGACAAAACCAGTGCCACCCTGCTTGGCACGAGGGCCTTGCATGACAATTTGGATCTTTTGGGCTGAACAGTATATGCCTCACAAATGATACTGCAGAAAAAACCTTTGGTAACTGGCAAAACCATGCCCTAGCTTTGTCTTCTGTCAAAGCATGTATTTTTCAATGCTTAATCTTTTAAAAACTATTAATAATGAACAATTTTGGGGAAAAATCTATAACACTTCTAAGTAATTACAGTAAAACTCTGAATATCTGTGAACTGAATGTTTGGAAATCCTATTGGTTTGGCATCTGGCTTGCTGGGTTCTGTTTCTCACACTCCCTTTACAGTCAGTGTGGATTCTGTTCCCTGTGCTCCCTTTACACTCAGTTCCTTGGAAAATTTATTATAATATCGTGTAACATCTTACAGAAAATAAGTTAATCATAATTGTGTTGTATTAGTAGGACTAGCAGCCAGTATTGTAGAAAATCTGTTTGTCCAGTACCACAATGTATAAAAGATGCTGGATTGTCAAAGTTTTACTAAATACTGAATTTGTTCTAGTAAAGGTATACTTTTGCCTTTTGGGCATCTTTTGGAAAAAGATGGTTTTGGTGAACTTTTCATAAGTTTGAACAAGTTGGAGAAACAAGTAACTTTGAATAAGTGGCAGTCATTCATGGGAAGAATCCAGGGGATAAGAGAGCATGCCCAGCAATTATTAATTCCATTGGTCTAGGATATTCAATAAATCCAGGAAGGAAAACACTGACAGGGTATGGACTAAAAAATATTTTACTAATTGGAAAAGTTTTTATTTAGTCTTGATGGGCTAAATGGTAATCCTTGGTTAAAATTTTACATCAAAGTTGAGTTTATTGCCATATGCTCAAGTACATGTATGCACAGGTTCAATGAAAAACTTATTTGCAACAGCATCACAAGCATTTGGCATCATATAAGCTGCATTCACAAGAAAAGCACAAATATAAATTATACACAATCTTTGCAAGAAAGAACACAATTAGAACAAAAAAAAGTCCATTTTAGTGCAAAGTGGTTGTAGTGTTGCTACACTATAGTGATTAGGGTTTTGCCAGTTGGTTCAAAAACTGAATGGTTGAAGGGAAGGAGCTGTTCTTGAACCTGGTGGTGTGGGACTTCAGGCTTCAGTACCTCCCACCCCATGGTAGCTGTGAGAAGATGGCATGGCCCAGATGGTGGGGATCTTTGATGTTGCCTCCTTGAGGCAGCGCCTCCTGTAGATACTACCAGTGGTGGGGGAGATGTGCCTGTGATGTATTGGGCAGAGTCCACTACTCTCTGCAGCTTCTAGCATTCCTGCGCATTTGAATTGCCATACCAGACCATGATGCAACTAGTCAGGATACTTTCAACAGTACATCTGCAGAAGTTTGTTAGAGTGTTCAGTGACAAACCAAACCTCTAACCTCCTAAGAAAGCAAAGATGCTGGCCTGCTTTCCTTATGATTGCATCTATGTGCTGGGCCCAGGACAGGTGATCCAATATGTTGATGCCCAGGAGTTTAAAGCTGCTGACTCTCTCCACCACTGATTTCCCCCAATATAGACTGGCGCATGTTCACCCTCTTTCCACTTCCTGAAGTCAACAATCAGCTCTAGTTTTGCTGATCTGAAAGGATGTGTATGAGACAAATAGATACTTTTTCTCCACTCTAAATGCTTTTATGATTATCATTGAATTCTAGTCATTGCCATCTCCATTGCAATATTTGGCTAACCAAAAAATACATAGAGAAAACCTCAAAATTCAATCTCGTGAAATTCCTTGTTCTGCTACTCATCATGTGGAGCAAGAGATAGCAGCAGACATATGGTAATGATCAACAGTTTCCATCTATTTCTATAAATCGTTCTACACCCACATTCTAAACACATTTTTCATTGAACTCGCTGACCTACAACAAAGATAAAAATAATAATCCAAACATTCATCTATCATAACAAGCTCACCATTGATGTATCTTAATAGAAAAAATAAATTGTGCTTTAATTTTAGTGAAACTGGCAGAAGAGTCTATAGCCAAAACATTAAACATACTTTTATAATTGCCATTGAGCGTTTCTTTTCAGAATGTTTCCCTTTTAGTTACCATTAAATTAAAATATTGAAGCTGCAGTCAATTTTGGAAGATGAATGTGCTGATGCTGTTATCTTGGGTTAATCCTGACAGATTAATGACACAAGGAAAAACATGAGATTGAAATGGTACCTTTTCCCCCCTAACATCATGCGTGTAAACTACACCTGGCAAGGAAATAATTTGTTGCTTGTTCGAATGTTACATTGTTGCAAAATCTCTGAAATCTTTCACTTCATTTAAAATATGTTTGTTATTAACAGAAAAAGTTTTAAATTTAATAGCTTATCATTTTTAAAATATTGCAACTTTACAAAAAAAACTGGAGTAGAAGTATTGTGTGCAGTTCTAAGTACCTGATTGAGCTGGAGAGAGTGCAGAGGAGATTCACCAGGATGTTGCCTGGATTTAATGACTTTAGTTAGGGGGGAGATTAGGCTGTACTTGTTTTCCCTGTAGTGAAGGAAGCTGAGGGGTGATCTAACAGAAGTATATAAGATTGAGGGCACAGACAGGGTCGATAGTGAAAGTCTTTTACCCATGGTTGGGGGTCCCTAAAGCAACAGTGCAGAGATGTTTGTGAGAGGAAGAAGTTTTTAAAAGTTTTTTTTACACAGTGGTTGATATCTGAAATGCACTGCTAGAGGAGGTGGAATCAGATACAATTACTATGTTTAAGAGGCATTTAGATACGTAAGTGGCAAGGCATGGAAGGATCTGGTCCTACTGTGGGCGAATGGGATTAGTGTAGATGGACAAAAGGGTAAGGTGGGCCAGGAGGTCTGTTTCTGTGTTGTATGACTGTGACCAAATATTTTTGTACTTGTGCGAAGATATCTGTATGAGTGTTAATGAGTTTATCAACCACCTTTTATACATCTTGTCAACTGTTTGTTATTTTGTCAATTTAGCTCATTTTAATCAAATTTTTAAAGAATCCTGATGAGTACAGTCTTAAATTCTAGTTGGTAGTGGATCTTTGCTTTGTGGATGGCAAGTCTGATGCACTTCAGTAAACAAATTGATAATGACCTGGTGTTCAGACTCTGAACATGCACAAGTGCAACCATTGTCCTTGACTGAAGTTAGGGTGAACTTGGCCATGGAATGCCTGCAAGGTAGGTTGAATAGTTTCCCAGATGTACTGCAGATTGGCTCCATTCCATCAGGAAACTTGGTGCAGTATTGTGGCAAGAAAGATTGAGAAAAGGTTTGATGTGATGGTGGAGCTTTTTTTTGTAGATCTAAGGCTTGCATGTGAGCATGTAGCAAATGTAAGATGGAGATGAATTTCTTCGAAGACCTAAGCTCAAAGGATGCGCCACAGTCCCTCTCAAGACTTGTGTGGATAAAGTCCCATATCAACCTGCCATTGGTTTGGTTTGCAACAGGTTATCGAGAAGGAAGATGGAATTTTGGCCATTATTGCCAGAGGGATTCAACTTAAGAGCAGGGAAGCTATGCTGCAACTGGAGTACTGCGTGCAGTTCTGGTTCTCCTTACTTGAGGGATATACTGGCTTTGGAGTTGGTGCAGAGGTGGTTCACCAGGTTGATTCTGGAAATGAGGGGGTTAGCCTATGAGGAGAGATTGAGTTGCCTGGGTCTATACTCGCTGGAATTCAGAAGAATGAGAGGGGATCTTATAGAAACACAAAATTATGAAAGGGATAGATAAGATAGAGGCAGGAAGGTTGTTTCCACTGGTAGGTGAGACTAGAACTAGGGGACACAGCTTCAAAATTCAGGGGAATAGATTTAGGACAGAGATAAGGAGAAACTGCTTTTCCCAGAGAGTAGTGAATCTGTGGAATTCTCTGCCCAGGGAAGTAGTAGAAGCTACCTCATTAAATATATTTAAGGTGCAGATAGATTTTTGCAGAGAGGGGAATTAAGGGTTTTGGGGAAATGTTAGGTACGCGGATCTCAGTCTACGGCCAGATCAGCCATGATCTTATTGAATGGCGGAGCAGGCTAGATGGGCGAGATCCTGCTCGTATTTCTTACGTTCTTATTGTACCACATCTCCCCCAACAATAAAGGTTCATGATGAGACCCTGGAAAACATGGATCACTTTCCACATCTTGGGAGCCACCTTTCAATGAAGGCAGCCTTTGATGAAATTTACTTTTGCTTTAAAAATACCAGAACAACCTATGGATGCTTGAGAAAAAGAGTGTTTGAAGATCAAGAGATCAAGTGTGGCAGAAAGTTCAAGGCCTACAACAGGCACCTGGAAGTGCTGGAGAGCCACCACCTGTGCTATCGGCATAAAATCATCTGAATCTGCTGGCAGAATAAGCAAAACAGCATCAGCTTCTTCTCCCAGGCCAGCATCCTCAGCACTGAGGCCCTAATTTCATTCATTTGCCTCTGGTGGGCAGGCCACATGGTTCTTCTAAAACACACACCCTGCCCTAAACACCATCATGGCAGATAACCATACGGACTGAGCAAAGATTTTGAGAATGTTCTTGAAGCCTCCTTGAAAGAAAGTAACAGCACCAAAGACTTGTGGGAATCGTTGACTCATGACTGTTCGGAATGGAGAAGGAGCATTCAGGATGGCATTGTCAACCTAGCCTCCATTCGTAGGGAGCATGCAAAGCCAGACTAAATTGCGAATGGCAGGTCCCCACCCACTCTACTCACCTGGCTGCTGATCAAGATTGGTAAATTATTATTTTTATTATATTTATTATTGTCACATGTATGGAGGTACAGTGGAAAAACTTGTTTGAATATCGTCCATACAGATCATCTCATTACAACAGTGTATTGAGGTAGTGCAAGGGAAAACAATAACAGAATGCAGAATAAAGTGTTACAGTTCCAGAGAAAGTATATTGCAGGTAGACAATATGGTGCAAGGCCATAACGAGGTGGATTGTGAGGTCAAGGGTCCATTTTATCGTACTAGGGACTATTTAATAGTATTATAACAGCAGGATAGAAATTGACCTTGAGCCTGGCGGTGCATGCTTTCAGGCTTTTGCAACTTCTGCCCAATGAGAGTGGGGGGAGAAGAGAGAATGTCTGAGGTGGATGGGTTTGATTATATTAGCTGCTTTACCGAGGCAGCGAGAGGTGTAGACAGAGTCCATGGAAGGGAGGCTGGTTTCCATGATGTGCTGAGCTGTGTCCACAACTCCCTGCAGTTGCCATACCAAGCTGTGATGCATTCAGGTAGGATGCTTTCTATGGTGCATTGATAAAAATTGGTGCTGGTCAAAGGGGACAAGCCATATTTCAAGATCCATCTATGGCAGAGACTGTGGGGCCCATGTTCGTCTCGTCAGGCACCTCAGAACTTGAAGGAACAAGTCCTGAGGGACTGCATAAAAATAATAACAACAAGAAATTCTAGTACTGATTTCAGGTCCAATGTAAGTGATAATGCCTCTCACCAAAGGCTGTGTATATTCATTATCTTAAGAAAATTGTGGTGCATAGGTGTTTAGTAGTTTGTGCAAATCACCCTAATCAAGGAACTTTTGGGGAAAAAAAACTGCTTGAGGAGAATGCAATCATGTACTGTATAGGGGGACATTGAATTTTCAGAGAAGTTTGAGCAAAGAGAAATGCAGTGTAGTAGTTGTAAAGAGAGATCTGGAAATCTATGAAGTTGGATCCTGCAGTGGGTGGAGAGTTTTAAAATGAAGAACGATGGTTAGATCACTTTCATGCCTTTTTAAAAAAAATAAAGACAAAGCTATTTCAGAAGTTGTGTTACAGATTTACTAAACCAGAAGAATTTAAAAATAAACTGTGCTCTCTGAAATGATAATAAAGGTGTATGTAAATGATCAACTTCACTTTACCATATACCAATTAGGAATTCCTGAATGGGTTTGGATTAGAAATGGTAAGCATAACAATGCATCAGATAGGCCATAAGAATTAATGCTATTCTTATCCTCGCAATGGTAACCAATCCAGGCAATATTAAGGAAATTCCTTAGAATGAGCAAGTTTTAAGCATCTAAGAACCAAAAATACCAAGAATAGGAGCGGGTGTGTGAACTTGAAAGATCAAACTTCAAATACATAAGGAATAATCTTAAGTAAATTAGTTGATGGAATTTCTTCAGCAGCATTTCAGTAAAAGTTGAATACTGTTAAAGGTATAAAAATGGATATTTAGAACAGATAAGTACATATCCAAGATCGGCAAGTATAGATTAAACATTGAACTCAAAGTTTTTCCTTCAATAGTTGAATGGATTTCTGTTTCGAGAAATGAAAATTCTGAAGTTATTTAAAGAGTACTGCAGGAACAAAAGTGTACATTTGTTCCTTTTGGATGAACTAAGATGTGCCATTTGGTCTTTTGCACTGTGAACTCAGTGATTTTGCTCAAAATGGTAAGGATTTCAAAGAGGCTGACATGTATGTCCAAGTCCCTGTCATTTCAAATCTTTATCACTATAGTCTTTTTATTTTTTGCGATTGCTCGCTGTAGGCAAGTCCGAATTACTTTTGTCTCATGGGCTGTTATATTTGATATCTGTGGAAATTTTCAATAATGCATCCTGGATAAGAAACAGCATTTACTGTTAAATTAATTTAGCTACTATAATGTTTTCATTGTAACTTCCATCTTCAGTGTACACTAGAGCATCAGGATATCAGAGTTATGCTAACTTTAAGAAAGGATTAACAGCACAATCCAGAGCTCTTAATGACCACAGGAATAAATTTGAAGTAGGAGTACTGTTATAAATTAATCAAACAAGCAGCCAAATGCACAATGAAAGATTCAGCAAACAATAATGAGATAAATGACCAAATTATTTGTTATTGATTGAGGGATAAATGTTTATCAGACTGCAGGTCAGTTCTGCATGATCATTAAATAATACCATAAGATCCATTGCATCCACGTGAGAGACTGGATGAGACTTCAGTTTTGTGTCCTTGGAAAGAATCCATAACTCTGACTCAGCTAAGACTTGTGCCTTTGAGCTAAGATAACATGCAGATAAAATCTTAAAGAAGACTTGTAGAATTTTGAGTTTTACGTAAAAAGCCACGAGGAATGAATCCAATTCAGGTTTTCAAAATTACAATGAGTATTTACAAGGGAATGACCACTTTCTGTGAGAAGGAGTTATCAATTAATAATTACCAGAGAGAGAGAGAAAATGTTTAGGAGAAAAATCATCTTTACTGCAGATTGTTGAGACATTGAATGCTTGGCATAGATAACGATTGATTTTAAGGGACAACCAGGTATTTGAAACAGAGAGAATCCAGCAAAGGGCCAACAAACACACACTGAGATGAATAGCTTTCTTCTATAATATAAATTTATTTGGCTCTGTTTTGAAAATTTTGTCTTTGAATGCAAGAATGGGGAAAGGAAATGATTGGGAGTGTGCTATTTTTACAACATAGGCTTTTACTGTGAAGTGTGCCTTATTCAAAATAACAGATGTTGTTTAAGCTTGTGCTTTACATAAAACATCCTATGAGAGTATAAATGTCTGCCTAAAGAAACATTCTTCATTTTATAATCACTTGAGCTGAGAATAGACCATATTCGCAGTCTAAAAGCTTAGGTGACCACAGACATTCCAGTAGTTTTAGTCATGTCTAAATATGATGCAAGTCACATTTGCTTGAACCTTTTAGATATCATAAAAGGTGAAATATATATAAGAGAATTGAAGGATACTGCAAATGGCTGCCAGTCTTGACCACTTGGGATTTCTACAAGGGAATAAAGTACTTGTCTGGAAAGAAGTGAGACAACATTTATATTAAATTCACACTAGGATCTCCAACATTGCTTTTATGTCTGAGTTAACATTGTTGTTTAAATTTTTTTTTTATAAAGAAAAGATGAACATAGCAGATCTATTGTGAAAGTGCTGAGATGCTGGAACTGCCGACCTAACAACATCATGGGTATACCTTCACCACAGGGACTGCAGTGATTCAAGAAGGTGACTTCCAACATAACCTGTCAGAGGGAGTTGGGAATGGACAATATTTATTGGCCTTGCCAGTGACACCCATAATCCGTGTATACATAACAAAAATAATAATGTGCCTTGAAACTTGGATTCAGTCTAAGTTTCCACTCCAGGATATCCGAGATGTCCTCCTCCTTCAGTGAATGGGGTTTCCCTTCCACCACCATCAATGTTGCCCTCACTTGCATCTCCTCCATTTCCCGCACATCTGCCCTCACCCCATTCTCCCCTTCCCCCCCCACCCCTGACATAACAGGGACAGGGTTCCCCTTGTCTTCATCTACCACCCCATGAGCCTCTGCATCCAACACATCATTTTCCACAACTTCTGCCACCTCCAACAGGATCCCACCACTAGGCACATCTTCCCCTCCCCCACCCTCTTTCTGTATGGATCGCTCTCTCCGTGACTCCCTTGTCCACTCATCCCTCCCTGCAGATGACCCTCCCAGCACATCCCTGCAACCGCACCTGCCCCTACACCACCTCCCTCACCACCATTCAGGGCCCTAGACAGTCCTTCCAGGTGAGGCAGCACTTCACCTGTGAATCTGAGCGTGTTATTTATTGCATCTGGCGCTCTGGGTGCGGCCTCCTATATATCGGTGAGACCTGACGGAGATTGGTGACTGCTTCGTTGAGCACCTTTGATCCGTCTGCCACAAAAGCAAGGATCTCCCGGTGGCCATCCACTTCAATTCCATGTCCCACTTTCATACCGACATGTCTATCCATGGCCTCGTCTACTGTCTTGTTGAGGTCAGATGTAGGTTGAAGGAACAACACCTCACATTTCACCTTAGTAGTCTCCAACCTGATGGCCTCAACATCAATTTCTCTAACTTCTGGTAACCCCTCCCCTCTTCACCCACACCCTCCCCCCCCCCCCACCTTTCTCTTTTTCTTTTCTCCTTTGTCTTCCCTCATTCCTGAGGCCCCCTTTCCCCCGCCCTCATGACCCACCTATCTTCACCTCCTTCCCTTTATTCCATGGTCCACTGCCCTCTCCTACCAGATTCTTCCTCGTTTGGCCCTTTGCCTCTTCTACCTATCGCCTCTTCTACCTATCACCTCTCAGGTTCTTGCTTTTCTCCCCTCCTCCACCTCCACCCCCACCCTCCTACCCTTCTCCCTCTCACCTGGACTCGTCTCTCACCTGCCTGCATGTACTCTTTCCCCCCCCCCCAGCTTCTGCCCTCTTCCTTTCCAGTCCTGATGAAGGGTCTCGACCTAAAATATTGACTGTTTATTTCTCTCCATAGATGCTGCCTGACCTGCTGTTCCCCCAGCACTTTGTGTGTGTTATTCCAGATTCCAGCATCTGCAGAATTTCTTGTGCTTCAGTCTAAGAAAGTCTGTATGAGATGAGATATCTTTATTAGTCACATGTACATCAAAACACACAGTGAAATTCATCTTTTGCATAGAGTGTTCTAGGGGCAGCTCGCAAGTGTCGCCACGCTTCCGGCACCAACATAGCATGCTCACAACTTCCTAACCCGTATGTCTTTGGAATGTGGGAGGAATGTGGTATGTTAGTATATGTAGTCAGAGCATATTATATAAAAGGCAGAGTAATGAAATAAGGGACATCATCTCAACTGTGTACATTAGTTGTTTGCCTCTTATTCCAAAGCTATAAATTGTATTATCACTAGCATTTTATGAAAGTATTATTGAGAGAATTATTTTTTCCCCACTATTAACATCAATTGTGAAATGCAATGGGTTGGAAGTTACTTGTGGTGAGAGATATTTTAAGCTATGTAATAGTGGGGAGGAAGAACAGATGGTGCTAATAAGGGATGGAATTTGAGAGGAATTAAAAAGTAAAGTACTAACGATTTTTCAAGGTCTGTGGGGTGGGGGGAATATGAGCAACTGTTTAAGTGGGGCTTCCACACTTTGTGGTAATTTTTTTATGAACAGAGGAACTGGGACAATGTTCCCCAAGTATATGAAAATCATCGACAGAAAAAGATTACTTCAACCATCGAGCTTGGCCCACTCTCAGGATACATGAACTAATAATTAGACATTTTCCAACCCTCTAATATTCTTTCTCTCCCGTACCACTCCATAACCATATAATCTCAGCAGTAAGGTAAATAGAAGAGAAACAAGAATAGAAATTAAGAACCCTGAAAAATAGGAACTCTAGAAAATTTCACTTTAACCACCTGGGGCAATGAAATGAATGCTTGTTGACAGATTATAGGCACTACATAAATTATCCTGATGTATTTTCCTTGTGGCATTTTGAAGTATCCAATGGTGGTGTAGTGGTTAGCGTAACGCTATTACAGCGCCAGCGACCCAGTTTCAATTCTGGCCACATTCAATTTGTACATTCTCCCCGTGACTGTGTGAGTTTCCTCCGGGTGCTCCGGATTCCTCCCATATTTCAAAGACGTACGGGTTAGGAAGTTGTGGGTATGGTATGTTGGCACCAGAAGCATGACAACACTTGAGGTCTGCCCCCAAAGCATTCCCTGAAAACGATACATTTCACTGTATGTTTTGACATACATGTGACTAATAAAGATATCTGTATATACCGAAGCATTAAATATTAAAGTGAACCAAATGGAAAATAAATAGTGCCATTATAAATGGCAGCCACTTGGACTTTATCAGCGAATAATCTAGATGGAATAATGTACTGTTTGAAGAGGTATAAAAGCAAATTCTATACTGAAGCTACAATTGTGTTGTTACTTTCACATTTATTCCAGGAATAACCATTGTGTGTTCCATTGGGGTGGTATCACCATTGCAGAATTTTCTAAGTGTCCAGTGGACTTTGATCCATGGATCTTTTAAACCTTATGTATGGAATTATGTTATAAATCACCAGTAAAGATAAGCAAAAGTGGAAATATTCAGGAGCCTGGGAAACATTTGTGAAGAGAAGGGAAAAAAAGTAAATATTTCAGATCTAGGCCTGGAAGCATAACTGGGATAGGTTGGAATTGTTACAAGTTTTAACAGTGGTAAGTGGGTGCTGAAAGGAAGAAAGAACAAAAGACAGGGTCTGTGATGGGCTGGAAGGAAGGAGTGATTAAATGACACAGATAATGGTACAAGGCAAAGGAAGGTGGAAAAGGAAAATGAAATAAACATTGCATTTAGAGGAACTGTAAGTAGCATCAGCAGGATAGTTACCAGGATCTGCTTTCGAAACAAATGGAAACAGTGGTTGTGATCTGATGTTGTTGAACTTAATTTTGGATCTAGAATAGAGGCTGTAAAGTGTGTAATGGAAATGGTAGCATTTCCAACATCTTCTGTTTTTTATTTTAGAGAAATGGTAATCTGTTTAAGAAGATGGGTATTCATGGAAGAGAAGTGGTAGTGGATTGAGCTTCAATATAAAGACTAAATATGGCAATTGTGGAAATATGGAATAACATTTACAGAAAATACCAGGTTTCAGACTTCTATCTCTGTCATTCTAAATTGTGATTGAGTTGAAATGAATTTTAGTATTTAATAAAGAACATCTGAGCTTTGCCTAGGGATCTGTCTGCCCTTTCCACCAATAAAATGGCATATAATAGAACTAGAAAACAAAAAACATATTTCAGTTTTCTATTTTGATTGTTTCTATTTTTTCCTAATTAGTTTACTAAATATTCTATTTCTGTTCTGGTCAGAGGGATTTACTTCTCTTTCATTTTGGGTTTAGTTTAATCTCCAATCCAGACAGTTTCTGTAGTATTTTGTGGCATCATATTGCCTGCTGTATCTCGAGATGTGCTTAGATTTTCTCTTTAACATCGTTGTTGTTTCTATCCCTGATTGATGCCCAAACTTTCAAGGTCTGCTGTCACCTTAGATTTCTTGTCTCTTTCCAGACTTCTATGCTGATGTTCTGTTGTTGCTTCCCTAGCCTCACCCTTTCATATTCCTCATCCTTGCCTCCCCCAAAATTAGGGCTAACTTCGTATATAATGGGTTTACTCACAAGTCACCGGTCAAGTTTGGTGCCAAACAGAGTATTAACCAGTGTCCAACCTGAGTTGCCCAAAAGCTGGAATCTTTAGGGCAAAAAGTGCCACTGATATTGGATTGTAGATGGGCTGGAAGTAGACCCTTTTTTTGTGATCCCAGTAAAAGCATTTCTGCTTGCTTTGACTCAAAATCAAAGATAACTTTTTCTTTGGGTGACCTCCAGCCAAGTAACTCTGATGAAAATGAAAATATATTGGAGTAGGAATTTTTAATGAATACTCAATATTTTTAGGAGTCATAATATACTACAGTTGCATCATGACTTTGATAACGGCAGCCTTGGTGTTTTAGAAAGGGCAGAAATGGAATGTCATTTGTATTCCATTTCTGCCACGTATCAGTGTGTCTGTTTAAAGATGGAGATGGGCTCTGGTTGGTGAAAACCTATTGATCACGGGTGAGTGTTGAAGCAGAAGGAGGCGTCAGTGAAGGTCTATTGACAATGTTAGCTGTCACAGGGCAGTTAAGGGAACTTGGGTGGTCCAGACATTACTGGGATGATGGTTGAGATAGTAAAAGATAGATGATGGATGATCTAAAGGAGTGCTGTCATGGAGTGCCTGGGACTTGGGAGCAGAGCAATTTGTCAAAAATGTGATGGAAATATATCTTCTGGAAACTTGATAGCTACTAATAACTCTACAATGGGACCTAGCAATAGTTTGAGCTATTCCACCAGATTGTTCTGTTACATCTGTTATCTCAACAAATGATCAACTTGATCTTAATCATGGAGTTAGGTGAAATGGTGGATGCTTGAGCCATTTAAGAGTTGAGATTGAGTTAAACAGGACATGTCAGTGCACGTGGGGAATATCTTTAAGTTGATGCAATGATTTGGGAGAAGGCAGAGTACCTCAAATGCATAAGTTTATACTGACTAGCTTGAACATTATTTTGTTTTTAATTTGAAAGATGGCCTGCTGTACCAGAACTTGAGATTTAAAATGGTAGGTCACAAAGCAGACTTGCAGTACCCAATGCAATTAAAACAAAAGGAAGCACTCCTCTTTGTTAGTTTAATATAATATCTGCAAGTTTACATGGTTGAAATTTCTATAGGAAGCAAAATCAGTTCCACTTCTGTGTAAATTCTTCAGTGAAACTTGCGGTGAGTAGCTTGAGTGGTAATTGTGCCAATAACAAAATGTTGCCTCTTCTCTATGAAATTATGTTAAGAGGAAAAGGATTCTGCAATCATGGCCTTTGTGAAAATATTTGACTGCAGAATTAACCATTGTTGGCCATATGTAAATTTCTGTATCTTTCCATCTCTTATTTAAGAAGTTCCTAAACAAAAAAAATTACTACCCTGATCTTTTGGATATCTGCCAAATGTCAACTTTGGTTTGATAATCCTCTGTGAAATGCCTTGGGATGTAAAAGATGGAATATAAATGTTGTTTATAACATTTGCCTGTCAAAATACACAACTATTCAAAGTATTTTCTTTATTTCAAATATATACTTTATTCATAAAATGTATAGTAAATACATTCAGTACATGTTTTTATCTACATTCATTATACCAACAATTCAATACATTTTCTTACATGTGTCAACACCACTCGTGTTTCCTTCTTAAACAATGCACCCATGAAGTGTTTGAGAGGCTGTTATGCAGGGCCCAGGTTCTCAGTGTCCACAGGTGGCAGGGCCCTAAACTGCAGTCCTTCCTCAACAAAGCCTTGATGGTGGCTGCACTGAACTTCAGGGCATCCCTCATCACATACTCCTGCACCTTGGAATATGCCAGTCAGCAGCATTTGCTTGTCTTTTGTGAGAGCATGTACATGGACTAGCTGCAACCAGTTTTACTACCTGATCTCCATTATTAACACACAATGTAAGCATATCTCGTGTGATGTTGCTTTTGCTGAGCATTTGCACAGTGTTATGGCAGTGGTAGTGTGATCTGCAGTGCTGATATCTCAAGGATGTGTGCAGAGGCAGCAATACCTCCGGCATGATTATTCTCAACATTGGTGCCCCACGAGGCTGCGTCCTCAGCCGTCTACTCCCTAGACACTCATGACTGTGTGGCCAGATTCTGTTCTAACTCCATCTACAAGTTTGCAGATGATACCACCATTGTAGGCTGTATCTCAAACAGCAATGAGTCAGAGTACAGGAAGGAAATAGAGAGCTTAGTGGAATGGTGTTATGACAACAACCTTGACCTCAATGTCAACAAACAGAGGAGCTGGTCATTGACTTCAGGAAAGGGGGTGGTGTACATGCACCTGTCTACATCAATGGTGCTGAGGTTGAGAGAGTTGAGAGCTTCAAGTTCCTGGGAGTGAATATCACCAACAGCCTGTCCTGTTCAAATCATGTAGAAGCCATGGCCAAGAAAACTCACCAGTGCCTCTGCTTCCTCAGGGAGCTAAAGAAATTTGGTTTGTCCCCTTTGACTCTCACCAACTTTTACAGATGCACCATAGAAAGCATCCTATCTGGATGTATCACGGCTTGGTACGGCAACTGCTCTGCCCAGGGCCGCAAGGAACTGCAGAGAGTTGTGGACACCAGCCTCCCCTCCTTGGACTCTGTCTTTATCTCTCGCTTTCTTGGTGAAGCAGCCAGTGTAATCAAAGACCCTGCCCACTTGGGACATTCTCCCTTCTCTCCTCTTCCATCTGGTAGATGATACAGGAGCCTGAAGGCACGTACCACCAGACTTAAGGACAGCTTCTACCCCACTGTGATAAGACTGTTGAACAGTTCCCTTATACAATGAGATGGACTCCGACCTCACAATCTACCTTGTTGTGACCTTGCACCTTATTGGACTGCACTTTCTCTGTAGCTGTGACACTTTACTCTGTACTGTTATTGTTTTTACCTGTACCACGTCAATGCACTCTGTACTGACTCAATGTAACTGCACTGTGTAATGAATTGACCTGTACGATCGGTTTGTAAAACAAGCTTTTCACTGTACCTCGGTACAAGTGACAATAATAAACCAATACCAGAGAGATGTTGCCTGAAAGCAAGGAAAATGTTACGACTTCCCAAATCCTTCGATGTCTTGCACAATATAGACAGACCAACAAAGGAATTCATAAATTGATGATTACACTCTTGCCCATTAGTTCCTTTCTGAAAACAATCTATGTCCTAATTATGCTTTGCAGACACAATAAAACCACGATTCAAAGTATTCTCACCTTGTAACATTTATACCCCTTACTTGGAATAAATTGGCTCCAGAAATGAACAAATATGCAGAAGGCTTACTTATGAGCAACAGAATACAGTTCTAAATCCTTCTTTTCAAACTGAACCAATTTTATTCATACAGAATAGTTAGGAAATTTATCAGCTTATTTAGACTATTACAATATCTTTTAACTTGCAATAGCAAAGAGAAAAATGAGAACGTCGGTAACAAAACAAAATGCTGGAGCTGGAAAAACAGCAGTTGTAAAGAGAAAGGACATGTTTTGGTTGTAACTAAGTATCAGGCTGGACTTTATTTTCCATTTTAGTGTGACCATTTTTTAAAGTTTCAAATCAAAAGAAATTACCACTGGATTTCACCATGTGCCTGTGATTTTCTGAGGAAATTGTCATTCCGTTATTGTTGTAACTTCTGGATATTTGTAAACATCTTTAATTTGAGCTTTAGAAGTACTTTGGATGGAAGTATGGGAACGTACTTTGATTTAACAGAAGGTGTGAAGGTTGATGTTTAAGCCAATCTGTTACTTGAAGTGTGTATCCACTACTTCATTCTTTTTAGGTTGGCATTCTTCTACCTGGTGTATCTCACTCAGGACGCTGGTGATGTTGATGTCCTTCCTTCTCCACACCTCTTCTCCCACCATCTTGCCCTCCTTTGCTCTCCAGCCTGAGGAAAAAAAACAGGGTTGGGGGGAGAGGGGAAAAATTCACTTGTCCATAGTGGATTGACGCCTTGAGTAAACTTTTATTCAGCTGTCCAGCGGAACCAGTGGTTGCCTTAGTAACTTCTTGCCTGGTATTGGGGCAATGCACTTTGAGGCCTTTAATCTGTAGGGGATCTTCTCAAATGAGACACAAGAGACTGCAGATGCTGGAATCTGGAACAACAAACAATCTGCTGGAAGAATTCAGCGGATCAAGCGGCATCTGTGGGACTCCGGTTAATCCTCGGTTGTTCATCTGATACTGCTGGAAGCTGGCAGTGTGCAGTGGTTGGGCCTGAGTTTATCCCATGTCATTTGATGAGGACTCATCCTTCCTCAACCTGAGGAATCAACTTGGGTCTCTGCCAATATATATTTTGGTGTAGGACTGCTGTTTCTTAACACGTGTTCATGGTGTATATGTATTAATGGAGCTGATAGTTTGTGGACAGCACACATTATTAATGAGATCACTAAGGCATGGGTTCAAGAAGCATACAAATCTCTTCCTTTATTAGAATATTCCATTCTTAACACGTGTTCATGGTGTATATGTATTAATGGAGCTGATAGTTTGTGGACAGCACACATTATTAATGAGATCACTAAGGCATGGGTTCAAGAAGCATACAAATCTCTTCCTTTATTAGAATATTCCATATCGCTAAACATGGAAGAGTTATAAGAAGGAATTATATAACTGAAAGATCCACAACCTATCTCACTTCCTTCTCCAACACTCTGCTGGCTGAAAGAATTTCTAGCCTAGGACCTCGAGCACAGTGGTATTCAGCTTCTATTTGAAGCTTCATTTAAGCTGTATGGTGAAAGTATTAGCACAAGTCCATTCTGCAGTCTACTAAGTGAGGAAAAGTGCTACTGTGTTTGCAATTTGAAGAAAAATCAGAGTTGAATTATTAAGAAGTATTAGCAGCTGCAAACTAAATCAAGAGTTTTAAAGATGGTAAAAATAATCAGTATGTGATCACAGGCAGGTAATTGGCTGGTGAGCATTGCAATTTTTTTTTTCAATCTTGAAAGGATTTGTTCTAAATTATAATCCAGAACAAAATAATTAATTCTGGTACCTTAAAACTAAGCTGTTAACTAGACTAAATTATACTTTAAAAAATTATAAATAACTAATTGAAAAGCTTCATTACTATGTAAATTTATGAGAAATGTATTTGTCCTACAGGGCTGGTGACCTATTGTAGTTGCAGCGTGTAGAGCCAGTAGAAAGCACTGTGATTTTCAGCTCTATATCTACAGGGAGCACCTGAAGCTTGAGGAACTTCAAATCTTTGGATGATTCAGGGATGGAGAAAGTTGGCTGGACATTTTGTACCAGTTTTGCTTTTTAGGTTGAATATTGTAGGTTTGGTCACTGATAGAAATAGGGGAGAGTGACTATGAGAGAGGCAAGTACAAGGATCCAGAGATAACATTGGAGGAATCTCCACCCTTGCAGTTGTCCAACAGGTATGAGGTTCTTGCAGCCTGTGTGGAAGAGATTGGATAGGCTGGGGCTGTTTTCCTTGATCACAAGATTGCAAGACAAGGGAGCAGAAGTAGGCGTTTCGGCCCCTTGAGTCTGCTCCAAAGAAAAGGAAAAAAGAAAAAAATGAGAAATTGGGGGGGGGGGGGGGGGCGCAAAAAAAAAAGTGTAGGAGGCTCAGAGGTGACCTTATAGAGGTTTATAAAATCATGAGGGGCATAGATATGGTGGATGGTCACAGTCTTTTTCCCAGGTCTGATGAATGTCAGCTCAGTTTCTCTCTTCATAGATACTGCATGACCTGCTGTGTTCCCAGCATTTTCTGTTTTTATTTGAGAATACAGAATTCTTAAGAGATTATCAGCTTGAGTGGTTGGCTGCAAACCAATGCTGGCTTCTTGCAAACTCCTAAGATCTAGAAACCTAAATCTTAAGAGTCTGGAATGTTGAACTTGGTTTCACTTCATTTAAAGAAAAGTTTTCCCATGCATGGATATCCTTCTCGTTGGATTATTTGAAATATAATTTTCTTTTCTAATAGTAAGAATGTTAAAACTGTATATTAGTTCAAAAGAAATAAAACAGAAAATACTGGAAACACCTAGCATCTGTGGTAGAACCTGTGGAAAGAAAAAACTTGAGTTAACATTTCAGACACAAGGTCTTTCATCAGAACCAGGAAAGTGTGCAAATCAGTTAATTTTAAATTGTAGAGAGGGTGGGGAGCCGGGTTGTGAGAAATGGATAGGATGCCAGTCTTTACAAAGCTGTCTGGTTAATGAGGGGGAGAGAGAGAACTCCTGTTGAAGAAAGTAGGAAAACTTTCAAAGTAGCCATACCCTGAAGGGATTCCAGCAGTTTGTTTTTGCTCCACATTCTAGCATCTGCAGTCTCTTGTGCCTCCATTTTAATGCTCCATTGAGAAGTATCCAAGGTATGCTCAGTTTTTTAAGAAGCTTTCCCCCTTTCTTTGTGAGATCCTCCCACCACTCCCCCTCTGTGATTTCTATTGCTCTCCTGCTCTTTGACTGCATTCTCAACCTGACTTGCCACGTATCCTTCCTTGGTACTTGTCTTCATTACTGAGTTCCTCCAGTAGCAAGCTTTTTGCTCCAGATTCCAACATCTGCAGTCACTTGTCTTTACCTAATTCTTTCTCCTTTGCCATATTCCTCTCTGTTCATGCGAATGGAGTTTCTGTTCCTGCGGCAGATAGAATCTGGGTGGATTCTCAACGTAAGTGCTGCAAGTTAGAAGTTTGCCACTGGAATTCATGAGGAATGCGACATCAACATGCAATTGGGAAATCACCAGTGAAAAGTGGCAGTAAGTTTGGGATATCCTTATGTGCAGGAATCCTGAACTGGGTGACACTTGCACAGAGATGCTGGCAGTTCTGCATAAAACAGCAAGCATTTCCCCAAAAGAACTGAATCAGATTTAACAGTGCAGGTCCAAGACTTGTCATCTGTTTTGATTACAAGTACTGCCTGACCTGGTCAGTATTATCTGCATTTTCTGCTTTGACCATTGACAAAATTAATTTTAGTTGTTAATTGACAGCATAGGTACCACAATTGCTGGTAAGGATATACAGCTTATCAGCAAGATCTTTTGGTTTCAATCTGTAGCAGCAAAGTCTCTGAGATCCAAGTACAATAGATAGAATTCGTTGGGTAGTCTAGTAACACTGTAATTCAAGCTGCAGCAAATCAAGAAGGTGGCTCATTCTCAAGGACAATTAGAGATGGGCAATAAATTGGTATTGGTTTATTATTGTCACTTGTACCAAGGTACAGTGAAAAGCTTGTATACTGATCGTACAAGTCAATTCACCACACAGTGCAGTTACATTGAGTTAGTACAGAGTGCATTGAGGTAGTACAGGTAAAAACAATAACAGTACAGAGTAAAGTGTCACAGCTACAGAGAGAGTGCAGTGCAATAAGGTGCAAGGTTACAATAAGGTAGATTGTGAGGTTAGAGTCCATTTCATCATATAAGGGAACCGTTCAATAGTCTTATCACAGTGGGATGGAAGCTGTCGTTAAGCCTGGTGGTATGTGCCCTCAGGCTCCTGTATCCTCTACCTGATGGAAGAGGAGAGAATGACCCAGGTGGGTGGGGTCTTTGATTATGCTGGCCGCTTTGCCAAGACAGCGAGAGGTAAAGACAGAGCCCAAGGAGGGGGGGGCTGGTTTCCGTGACGCGCTGGGCTGTGTCCACAACTCTCTGCAGTTTCTTGCGGTCCTGGGCAGAGCAGTTGCCGTACCAAGCCATGATGCATCCAGATAGGATGCTTTCTGTGGTGCATCGATAAAAGTTAGTGAGTGTCAAAGGGGACATGCCAAACTTCTTTAGCCTCCTGAGGAAGTAGAGGCGCTGGTGAGCTTTCTTGGCCGTGGCATCTACGTGATTTGACCAGGACAGGCTATTGGTGATGTTCACTCCCAGGAACTTGAAGCTCTCAACCCTCTCAACTTCAGCACCGTTGATGTAGACGGGTGCATGTACACCACCTGAAGTCAATGACCTGCTCTTTTTTTGTTGACATTGAGGGGAAGGTTGCTGTCATGGCACCATCCCATTAAGCTCTCTATCTCCTTCCGGTACCCCGACTCATTGTTGTTTGAGATACTGCCGACTATGGTGGTATCATCTGGAAACTTGTAGATGGAGTTAGAGCAGAATCTGGCCACACAGCCATGAGTTTATAGGGAGTAGAGTAGAGGGCTGAGGACGCAGCCTCGTGGGGCACCAATGTTGAGAATAATCGTGCTGGAGGTATTGCTGCCTATTCTCACTGAGTGCAGTCTGTTGGTCAGAAAGTCAAGGATCCAGTTACAGAGGGAGGTGTTGAGTCCCAGGTCTGAGTTTGGTGATGAGTTTGCTTGGAAGTATAGCATTGAAGGCAGAGCTGTAGTCAGTAAACAATAGTCTAACGTAGGTGTCTTTACTGTCCAGGTGCTCCAGAGCTGAGTGTAGGGCCAGGGAGATGGTGTCTGCTGTAGACCTGTTTCGGCGATAGGCAAATTGCAGTGGGTCGAGATTGTCTGGGAGGCTGGAGCTGATGTGTGCCATGACCAGTCTCTCAAAGCAATTCATGATGGTGGATGTCAGAGCCACTGGTTGGTAGTCATTAAGGCATGTTACCTTGCTTTTCTTTGGTACTGGGATGATAGTGGTCTTAGAACAGGTGGGAACCTGACATTGAAGCAGGGAGGGGTTAAATATGTCTGCAAATACTTCTGCCAGCTGATCAGCACAAGATCTGAGCACACTGCCAGGGACACCATGTGGGCCAGATGCTTTCCTTGTGTTCATTCTCTGGAAGACTGATCTTGTGTCCTCGACAGTGACCACAGGTTCAGTTGCATTGGAGGCTATCAGGGTGGGTGGTGACCATCCACTTCCCTTCTGTTCAAAACACGCATAGAATGCGTTAAGTTCATCAGGAAGGGATGCGCTGTTGTTAACTATGTAGCCTGTCTTTGTCTTGTAGCCTGTTATGGCATGTGAGCCCTGCTATGACTGACGGCTGGTCTGGGACTCTACTTTTGAATTGGTCTTGTCTCTTGTCATTCCTGAGCCTTCTGAAGGTCATATCTTGATTTCGTATAGATCAGGATCACCAGATTTGTGTGCAACGGTCCTCGACTTCAGTAGGGAGTGGATGTCCTGGTTCATCCATGGTTTCCGGTTTGGGAACACCCGTGTTGTCCTCTTTGGTACACAGTCCTCAACACACTTGCTGATAAAGTCTGTGATGGGGGTGGCATACTCATCTAGGCTGACAGCTGAGTCTTTGAAATGTTGGCTTAGTCATAATTATCCTAGGAACTTGATGGAAAAGAGGACTTAACCTTGATGTTTATGCTTGCATAACAATGCCTGACTTTGACTTTGACTTTGCCTCTGCCTCAGTTCTCCTGCTACATGGATGACTCTGTCTCAAGATTGAACTATTACAGTACACTCTTGGATGGCCTGCAGGTTCAAACCTCCAAGACTGAATAAGAAGCTCTTGGTTATTACTATGCGAAAAATAATACTGGAGAAATTAATGGGACTGAAAGGTGGTAAATCCCCATACCTGACTTCCTGAATCCTAACATTTTGAAGACAGCAGCTCTGGAGATGGTGTGTGCACTCATTGTCATCTTCCAAAATTCCATAGGTTCAAATATGTAAGTAAAATTTGCAGACTAGAAGGTAGAAAATATAGCCCACTATTTAAGAAAGAAGGGAGAGAGGAAATGGTGTGCTTAGAATAGTTACCCTGGCATCAGTAATAGGCAAAATGTTGGAACCTATTTTTAAGAAAGTGGTGACAGTGTACTTGAAAATGCTAATGGGATTGGGCAGAACCAATATGGATTTATGAAAGGGAAATAATATTTGACAAGTATTTTGTCTTTTGGAAATGTTTGAGCTTCTAACTAGCAGAATAGATGAGGGCAAACCAGTTGACGTGTATATTTTGACCTTCAGAAGTCCAGTTGATAAAATGTCACATGGGAGATTATTGGGGGAAAAAAGAGTATACCTTATTGGAGGTAAAATACTGACAAGGATTGAGGATTAGTTAACAGATGGTAAACAGAGTAGGAATACAAGGTTATTTTTGGTTTGAAAGGCTGTGGCTAGTATGGTGCAGAAGAGATTGGTACTGGAGTTGCAACAATTCACCATTTCTCAATGATTTACACAAAGTAATCAGGTGTAATATGTGCAAATTTGCACACGATACAAACCTAGAATGCAGAGAGGCTTCATGGGCATGCAAGGTAAATAAATGGGCAAGGGCACAGCAGTTGGAATATAACATGGGAAAATGAGAGGTCATACAGTTTGATAGAGCAGAAACAGAAAAGTGAAGCTTTTTAAGGATGTATGATTGAATTTGATAGCTGAGGAGTGTTCAAAGAAACTTGGGTGTCTTGTCCTTGTACAATACGGTTGGAGGTTAACATGCAGGTACTACAAGAAATTAAAAAGGAAAATGGTCTGTTGGCATCTATCGCAAGAGGATGCGAAGACTTAAAAATGTCCACCTGATTGTCATATGAGGAGAGTTGAAGCAAAATGGTCTTATACTCTTGAGTTTAGAAAAATGAGGGGCAATCTCATTATAATGTGCTGAATTCTTACAGGCCTTGCCAGCATAGATGTAGAGTTGATGTTTCCCCTGGCTGGGGTGCCTGGGACCAGTGGTCTGTGTAGGTTAGCCATTCAGGAGAGCGATGCAGGGAAAGCTCTTTAACCAGAGGGTAGAGTATATTTTTAATTCTTTACCCAAGACAGCTGTGGAGGCTCATTTGCTGAATGTATGCAAAGAAGAGATCTTTAGGGAATTGAGAGAAAAGGGGTTAGTGCAGGAAAGTGATGCTAAGGTAAGAAATGAGCCATGATGTTGTTGTATAGCAGAACTGGCATGAGGGACCAAATGGTCTACTCTGCTATTTCTTACATACATTTTTTTCGCCCATTATCCCTATACCACCCATGTTACCTCAATTTAATTTTTTTTTATTTTCCTTCAAATCCCTCCATGACCTCATCACCGTGAAATATCTGAACTTCTATTCTGGCCTCTTGAGCATCCACAACTTTTATTGTCCAGAGATCCTCGTGTTCACGGAAGCTAGTCTTCAGCCAATTCAGTTCATCCCATATCACTGATGCACAACTTCTTTGCACTGAGGGTCAGATTTAAAATGCAAAGCACTTCTGAGGTCAACTTGCAGAAAGCATATTTTACTTTTAGAACTTATTGCCACCTCACTGCTCTGCATGTTACCCCCACTCCCTTCTCCACTCACTGTCACCGCCCCCCCAGCAGCCCTTGAGCATGCTGCCCCAGTTTCTTATGACGCACTCAGCTGTTCCTCTTGCTACGTCAGATATCTGCTCACTGTGACTATACCCGTATTATACATAGAACTGTGCCCAGTGCCCAGTTTTGCCTGTTAAAGCTCGAGAGACAGAGAGTAGGTAAGTAAAATGGTTGGCAAGGACATGGTGAGCTGAAGGGCCTGTTTCTATGCTGTATGGCTCTATGACTCTGACCTGTGCTGTACCCAAGTTTTGTACAGTAACCAATCTGGACCCTTCATTACTGTATCCATTACCATACCCATTTTTTGTCATGGCAAACCTGTGTCCATCAGTACAGTGTATCTGGGTCTGGTGCAGGATCTGGAGTTGGGCCCAGAAGATTGGACCAGGCCCAGGTTTTTGGGTATGTCATTCCTGGTGTCTGGTACACAGCCTAGTATCAGGTACCTGGCCCCAAGCCAGGTATTGAATGGGCCCTGTGGGTGCCAAATGGAGGCCAGACAGACCTGCAACTTGGATGTTGTATACCACAGTTCTCTGTGATAGTACTAAGTGGTTGAGAGCACTTAGTACTATCACAGAGCCGTAGACCTGATTGCATTCTGGACATGGTCCAGAGCTAGGTCAACTTTTGGCCAAGTTATTCTTGAGAATGTAGAAAATTGCCCTGTTATATCCTATACAAATCCAACTGATTATCAGGCAAGTCTACTTGGCATCTTTTGTTGATTTGCAAATGACTACAAGGAACAGTGTTACTGACTGTAACTAGCTTGCTAATAACCTGCTCTTTGTTGCTCAATTTGAGATTTGGCAGAGCCACACTGCAGTTGTAACCTTAAAGGACAAAAGGGCCACCTCCAAATGTTGCTCAGGTCATGGCGACTCTTCTTTCTGCAGGAGAGCAATTGAACAACTATGACAATAAGTATCCTCTATAAAATTAACATCAATGAGAATTAAAGGCTGAACTGATCTGACACCGGTGTTGCAATTAACAGGAAGGATGATGACTGATGTTGTTGGTTCAATCATCTCAGCCCTAAGACATCACTGAAGGAATTCTCCTGGATAGTACTTTAACCATCTACCCAACATCATTAGGCCTGATGTTTGTCGATGATTGATTGTACAATAGCTGATTCCATTTACATCTCCTCATATAATGAAGCTGCTCACGTCTTTATGAATTAGACCTGCACCACATTTGGATATGGAGAGATAAGTTGTAAATAATATTTGCTCAAGGCAAATGCTATACATGACCATCTCCAACAAGAGGGAGTCTAACCGCCTCCCCTTTATACTCAGTAGTGTTGCTGTCATCATATACCCCACAGTAACATTAGTTGTGGTGGTGAGGGGTTAGGGGGCAGATGCACTGGTGAATCTAGTATCTACTCGTGCTTCTTGATGTCCATTCTTTGTCTGGTAATTCTCTGAATTGCCTTGGAATATTATATTAAAGATGCTAGAAAAATCAGTTTTCCCTCTGCAGATGGTGTCTAATTTGCTGGGTATTTCCAGCATTCTGCTGTTTTCTCCCTCTCAACATTCAAATATTCTTTTTGTTCTTAATTTTCCCTCTGACTATCCTCATCCATTAACTAGATGCCTCTAAGATCAGTATGTCACCTGGTCTCCATCCAATCACAGAAATCCCCTTTGTTCTCTTCACCCCTACACAACAAAACTCACTTCCTTTCTTACATTTCCAGTTCTGAAGAAGAGTCATTGATCTGAACATTACTTTGCACTGTTTTTTCTCTAAACAGAATGCTGCCTGACCTTTAAGTATTTTCAGGGCTTTGTTTTGTTCAGGCTTCCAGCATCTGTGATTCTCTGAAGAGTAACTTGCATTTATAGAGAGGCAATGTGAATTTTAAGTAAAAGTGGCTCTACTTGGGGGAAAAAATTGACATCCACTCATTGAGATGGCTCTCTATGCCAAACCATCAGAGTGCACCTTTTATTCTTCAGTTGAAAACCAGGATTTCTTTTAAATTTAGGGATGCTTCCTTTGTATTCTGTGAAACACGTATTTGACTATGGCATGTAGTGTTAATAATAATGCATTGTTCTCCAGGTTCAAACGAAATTGGTGCTATAGATCAAGATGTAAACGGCATGGGCAATAAACTAATAGCAGTGCAGAGCCCTGTAATTCTTCCATGGTTGAATTACTTGATAGTTAGCTGGCACAGAGTTCAAATGGTTGTTTCCTTACTAGTTTGTAATTTAATTGCAGTCATGCATAGTCTTGTTGACAACTGTTTTCTGTGCTCTATAAGGTGTGCTGCAAAGTCTAGTGGTATTTCATCAATGTATCAACAGTGTGTGTAGAGCTCATTTCCTTTGTGGAACTCTTCTTCTGTTCTAATAAGCTAAATGGCAGACTTCTTTTGAGAGAGGGTTTGAAACAGCAAGTAAAAGTTAAGACCTTTAGTGCATGGTTACCTGAACTGATATCTTTTATTTTCTCTCTTGAACAAGCTGTTACATTCATTGTTAACTTCTCCAATGACACAATTGCAATATTTAAGGTTGATTGTACAATTATAGCCTGAGCATTTGCAAGCTCAACTTTAACTTCAGATGACAGAATCGTATGACACAGAAGGAGGCTATTCAATGCATTGTCCATGTGCTGGCTCTTTTGAAAAAGGTATTCCATTCATCCCACTCCTCTGCAGTTTTCCTATAGCCTTGCAAGCTTTTACTTTTCAAGTAAATATTCAGTGTTTTTTAAAAAAATATATAATGTTTTCCATGATCCTTTTAGATTATCAATTCCAATTAATAACTTTCTGCATTTTTAATCTCCCTCTTCTTTAGCCAGTTACCTTGAGGCTATTTGCTCAGATTACCAAACTTCCAACCAGTGTAAACAGTTTCTCCATTTTGCTCTTTTTAAAACTAATAATTTTAAACATTTCTGTTTCAGATAAAATGTCTTCCTGTCCCAAGGAGGAGAATCCCAGGTTCTTTCACATACCCTTATCCCCAGTACTATTCCAATAAATCTCCACACCCTCTCCAAAGCCTTGACATCCCAAAGTGTGGTGAATTGAACACAGTTGAGGTCTAACCAGTGATTTTATAAAAGCAAAGCAGTTAAAAACTTTAAAAGCCTCATTCCTATATGCTTTTTGAAACAGCTACTTCAACTTGCATACCTTGAGTTTTAATAGTTTTTCAGTACCTTTTGTTTTTAAACAGTTATCCTTAACTATTATTCCACCTTTTGGATTTCTTTTGCCTTGAATGTTGCTGGTTGTGTGAACTGATAGTATAATGTCAGAATAAGCTATCTAGAACTTTAACAATACTGCATACTATAGCAATTTACAGTGGCCATATAACTTACCAACCCACGCGTCTTTGGAATATGGAAGGAAACCCACATGGTCACCAGAGCATGCAAACCCTCTGCAGGCAGCACCTGAGGTTGGGAATGAGCCCAGGTCTCTGATACAGCAAGGCAGCTGCTTTACTAGTTGTGCCAATGTGCCGTCCACAATTTATGCATATAACAATTTTATCAAGTTTTTGCTATGTAGGAGTGCAATTAGTTTATACTTGTGCCTACTTTGGGATGAATTCAGTCAGTATTTTATTCATCTGAACTGTATACAGATGTGCCTTCTCATCCATGTTTATCACCTTGCTAATGGACATCAAGGATTGTATCATTTCTCTTGCTCTATTTGAATGTAAACTATGCTGACTACTAGTTTACAAAACATATTTTGTACAAGATTAATCACAATGTTATGGTGAAAATAAAATATTGCTGGTATATCTTTAGGGGTTATAGAGTCCCTTGTGCAGCTGTAAGCATTATGGCCATATAGACATGTATGCATTCCATGAAATTATGTTTCTACACTTGTGCATAAATAGCTGGAATCCTAGCACAATGAAGATTTGAACTTGAGTTATAGCTGCATGGTCTGTTTATTCAGGGCTAGCTGCAGAGAAAGGCAGTTGAAGGTGAAAATCAAGCATATGTGGGCAGTATTAAATTTCTGTTATTGTGATGAGTGAGGGTGCACTAACACTGAGAATATGCATTGCCTGCAGATGAGGAAGTGGTTGAATGAGCAGCTGAATGTCATGAAATAAAGGTAAACAATTAAAATTGGTTGTATATGAGAAAACGTCTTTCAAGCATGATAGTTGCAATTGTTCCTTAATATACTTAAGTTTTGTTTCTGCTTGAAAAGCTGAAATGAATAATTTGCAGCAATGAATTGTGCTGTATTGGGTAGATAATTTCTAAATTTCAATATTAAGAAATTATTGCATTCTGAACTGGATGATTAGTAAAAACAAAAGTGAACACATGAAATAAGGTCCTGCTAAGATGCTTCAATGTAGTTTGGATTTCCCTGTATATTCTATTTATGCAATGTGGGATTCAACAAGTGGCAATCCAATTTTTAAACCCAGTTTGACATTATACTGGAGTTATATGGCTTGTGATGCAAACCGAAGTGATCTAAGATGTCTTTTCTCAATGTGAATCTGGAAAAACTTCTGCTTTATACAATAAGCTGAAACTGTTTTGCATTGATTAACCTCCAACCAGCATCATTCTTTGATTCTCCTATTACTTATTTTGATGTGTATTATTTTGCCTTTTTGTAAAGTCACTGCTAAATGATTTAGTGCACAATATTAATTTGGTGAGAGAGCTCCACAATATTATTGGAATTTAGAGGTCAAAGAGGTGTTTGACACTTTCAGGTTCGGTGAGTAGATTTTAGTGAATATTCAAAAAATATAATTGAGTTATAGCATCCAATATATTTTTAAACAATTAAAAGTCATTTTCCATGAGGACTATCAACAAAAGTTCAGATTCTTTAGACGAAAACTCATTATTTTCTACAATCTTGCTAAAACCTTGATTTATGAACAAATGTTTTTCAGTATGGTTTAAGTCATGGAGAATTTGAAGCTAAGTGTTGAAATGAAAATTTTGTTGAAATATAATAACTGACGAAATAACTGAAATAACTATCTCTTTTAAAATATAAGCTATCTTTATTAGTCACATGTACATCGAAACAAACAGTGAAATATATCTCTTGCGTAGAGTGTTCTGGGGGCAGCCTGCAAGTGTTGCCATGCTCTGGTGCCAACATAGCATGCCCACAACTTCCTAACCTGGATGTCTTTGGAATGTGGGAGGAAACTGGAGACACGGGGAGAACATACAGACTCCTTACAGACAGCGGCTGGAATTGAACCCGGCTTGCTGGCGCTGTAATAATGTTACGCTAACTGCTACACTACCATGCCTGCCCATAAGATAAAATACAAGCCCTTGCTGCAGGCGTGATTGATTGAAGGACTTAGGTTGTCTTTGATTTTTAAAAAATCTGTTTATTCCCAGTTTTGTATTTTTCACATATTTCCATACAACATAGGAGTCTATTTGACCCATGGAATCTATGCTGGCTCGAGGCATTCCATTTCCTTATTTCCCTATAAACTATTTTCTCTCATCTGCCCATTAGCTGCTTCTAATTCTCCTAATACATTGCTGCACTAGGGGTGATTCACTGTAGCCAATTAACCTATAAACTAACCCTCTCCGTTGGCTGTTGATTTTCCCTCTAAAGACACAGCCTGACCCACTGTGTTCCTCCAGTAGTTTTGTTTTTTGCTCCAGATTCCAACATCTGCAGTCTCTTGTGTCTCCACCGTATAAACAAACATGATTTTAGAATATGGGAGGAAACTGGAGCACCTGGGGCAAACTCCATGTAGACAACACTAGAGGTCAATATCAAACCCAGGTTGCCAGAGCTGTGAGGCAGCAGCACTACCTGCTGTGTCATTGTGCCACCAGAATTCACTTGGGGAAGAAAAAGTGCACCAATTTTCTCACTGTGTTGAAGATATTGTTTTCTGGCCACAGGATCATGAGTGATTGAATACCTATTGGTCTTTTGTATCCCATAAGGTGTTTTAAGAGGGATAGGGAGGGGGGGAGAAGAGGAGGAGGGGTGGCGATACTGGTCAGGGACACTGTTACGGCTGTGGAGAACATGGATGTTGTAGAAGGATCATCTCTAGAGTCCGTATGGGTGGAATTAAGGAACAAGAAAGGAGCAGTTACTCTACTAGGAGTATTCTATAGGCCCCCTGGTAGCAGTAGAGATATAGAGGAGCAGATTGGCAGGCAGTGTTTGGAGAGAAGCAAAAATAACAGGGTTGTTATAATGGGAGACTTCAACTTCCCAAATATAGACTGGAACCTGCTTAGTGCCAAAGGTTTAGATGGGACGGAATTTGTTAAATGTGTCCAGGAGGGATTCCTGACGCAGTATGTTGACAGGCCGACTAGAGGGAATGCCATGTTAGATCTAGTTCTAGGAAATGAACCGGGACAGGTGAAGGATCTATTGGTGGGTGAGCATTTGGGGGACAGTGACCATTGCTCCATAACCTTTAAAATTGTCATGGACAGGTACAGGTGCAGAGAGGACAAGAGGATTTTTAATTGGGGAAGGGCAAACTATGAGGCTATAAGGAGAAAACTTGGGAGTGTAAATTGGGATGTCCTTTTTGAAGGAAAATGTACCATGGAGATGTGGTCGATGTTCAGGGATCTTATGCAGGATGTTAGGGATAAATATGTCCCAGTGAGGCAGAGAAGGAATGGCGGGGTGAAGGAACCGTGGGTGACGAGAGAGGTGGAACGACTTGTTAGGGAGCAGAAGGTAGCGTACATGAGGTATAAGCAGCAAGGTTCAGACAGGGCCCGTGAGGAATATAGGATAGCGAGGAAGGAACTTAAGAAAGGGCTGAGGAGAGCTAGAAGGGCACATGAAAAGGCGTTGGCTAGTAGGGTTAAGGAAAATCCCAAGGCCTTTTTCAAGTACGTGAAGGGTAGGAGGATGGCTAGGGTAAAGGTAGGTCCGATTAAGGACAAAGGTGGGAGAATTTTCCTGGAGGCGGCGGAAGTGGGAGAAGTTCTCAATGAGTACTTCTCTTCGGTATTCACCAGGGAGAGGGGTCTTGATGACGCGGAAGGGAGTGCTGGTAGGGGTAATGTTCTCGAGGTTGTAGATATCAAGAGAGAGGATGTGTTGAAGTTGTTAAATAATATTAAGACAGATAAATCTCCGGGGCCTGACGGGATTTTCCCCAGGCTGCTTCAAGAGGCTAGGGAGGAGATTGTTGAACCGCTGGTAAGGATCTTTGAGTCCTCGTTGTCCACGGGGATGGTGCCAGAGGATTGGAAGGTTGCAAATGTTGTCCCCTTGTTCAAAACAGGTAATAGGGATAGGCCAGGGAATTATAGACCGGTGAGTCTCACGTCTGTGGTGGGTAAGCTGTTAGAAAGGATTCTAAGGGATAGGATTTATGAACACCTAGAGAATCATGGACTGATTAGGGACAGCCAGCATGGCTTTGTGAAGGGAAGATCTTGCCTCACAAGCCTGATAGAGTTCTTTGAGGAGGTGACTAGGAAGATTGATGACGGCAGTGCGGTGGATGTGGTTTACATGGATTTTAGTAAGGCGTTTGATAAGGTTCCTCATGGTAGGCTTCTTCAGAAGGTCAGAGGCCAAGGGATCCAAGGACGCTTGGCTGTGTGGATTAGGAATTGGCTTGCATGTAGAAAGCAGAGGGTTGTGGTGGAAGGAGTGCCCTCGGATTGGAAGGTAGTGACTAGTGGTGTCCCGCAGGGACCGGTTCTGGGACCTCTACTTTTTGTGATATTTATAGATGACTTAGATGAGGGGGTGGAGGGCTGGGTTAGTAAGTTTGCGGACGACACTAAGATCGGCGGTGTTGTGGATAGTGTGGAGGGCTGTCGAAGATTGCAGAGGGATATTGATAGGATGCAGAGCTGGGCTGACAAGTGGCAGATGGAGTTCAATCCGGAGAAGTGTGAGGTGGTACACTTTGGAAGGACAAACTCCAGGGCAGAGTACTGGGTGAATGGCAAGGTACTTGGCAGTGTGGAGGAGCAGAGGGATCTGGGGGTTCATATTCACAGTTCATTGAAAGTTGCCTCACAGGTGGAAAGAGCAGTTAAGAAGGCCAATGGGATGTTGGCTTTCATAAGTCGCGGGATTGAGTTTAAGAGCCACGAGGTAATGATGCAGCTTTACAAAACTCTAGTTAGGCCACACTTGGAGTACTGTGTTCAGTTCTGGTCGCCTCATTATAGGAAGGATGTGGAGGCGTTGGAGAGGGTGCAGAGGAGATTTACCAGGATGCTGCCTGGATTAGAGCGTATTGAATATGAGGAGAGGCTTAAGGTGCTGGGGCTTTATTCACTGGAAAGGAGGAGGATGAGAGGAGACATGATAGAGGTATATAAAATACTGAGAGGAATAGATAGAGTAGACAGTCAGCGCCTCCTTCCCAGGGCACCAATGCTCAAGACGAGAGGGCATGGCTTTAAGGTTATGGGTGGGAGGTTCAGGGGAGATGTCAGGGGGAGGTTTTTCACCCAGAGAGTGGTTGGTGCATGGAATGCACTGCCTGGGGTGGTGGTGGAGGCAGATACATTGGACAGGTTCAAGAGCTTGTTGGATAGGCATATGGAGGAGTGTGGGATGGGGGGATATGCGGGAGGAAGGGGTTAGGTAGAATGAGGGTGGTTTGATGGACGGCACGACATGGTGGGCCGAAGGGCCTGTTTTATGCTGTATGATTCTATGGTTCTATAACTAATTGTTAGGTCAGCAACCTGAAGTTTATTGTTGACCACATTTTTTCTCAACTTGCTTACAAAAGTGAGGCGTGAAGAGCTTCTACCTCCTGTAATTTATTGATAGCCATTTTCTTAAATTAAAACTGACAATGCTGGAATTACTTGGCTGGTCAGATGAGTCCAAATTGGGTGTATTTCCAGCATTTTCCTGTCCTTTAGTCCAGGCATGCCCTGCCCAAGTTAAATTGGTCACGATATAATTTAGGTTCAAAGAAAATTTTTTAAACAGTAAATGGAACACTTATTACCAGGCTTTTAACATGCTATCTGGTTGTTGCAGGTGCACTGAAGATTGTATGAGATTTAAACTTATTAGAGGACTTATTCATGGTTAATTTCTTATTCTACTGTTTGCGAAAGTCCAAGACTAGAGGTACCAGGGCATTGTGGGAGCAGGCTACATAGAAGCCAATGAACTATGTAGATTGAGAAAAATTTAGATTTTGGAATAGAACTGAAAATTTCTGAAATTGAGGATAAGGTCAGGTGTTAACATGTGGGATGGAACAGAGATAGGCTATAGTATCAGTTGCAAGGGAGATCTAGGATCTAGAAATATTGGGGTAGAGCGCATTGCAGACTCATCAAAATAGTAATGATATATTGAATGGTTTGATACACTTGGTAATTACCAATAATCGGCAGGAGTATTGGTGTAGCTATGATGCCGCTGACTGATGTGCAAGAATCCAGCTGCGTACTCTTTAAATTAGTGATGAACTTTAGAAAATTGATTCTGAAGGGTATTACATCTGTTCTGTCACCTAAACCATTGTCCACGCTGCATTATTAATCTACACAAATTACAAGGATTGTTTCTGTTGGAAAATGTTAAGGTTAATAAAAGTGATATTTGATCTAATTACAAACCAATACTTTTAAACTGAGCCATTCTAATTGCTTGTTATTTAGTCAGTTGAAAATCTGAAATAATCAAACCATATGAAGCAAGAGCATTTTACTCTCCAGTGCACTCTGGTAAATAATGAAGTACGCCATGGAGACCATTCTCTTATTTGTTATGTCCGTGCAAAGGTGATGAACTGGCAGGTGTGATTAGGATAGGCAGCGTCAGAAAGTGCAATTGCATTGGCATTTTAGCTTGTCTAATATTCATAATCAGTTTCTTCTTGGCAAAGATAAGAAAATACAGTGTCTGCTCTCAATTTTTGCTCGAGGGAAGGTGATAATTGTGACAATGTACCTAAGCATTAATCTGCACTTTCAGGAGAAATGTAGGAGGAGGAAGTATAATATACGAGTTACTCCCATTAATTACTGTATGGAAAGATTTTTTTATATATAAATAAATATACACACACACACACACACACACACACACACACACACCAAATCTTATAGCGCAATATTCCAAATGTGTTAACCACAGTTATTTAATATCTTTCAAGTGCACTTAATTTTGTTCTTTTGAAGAAGGGATTTTTAAAAAAAATGATATTAGTTTGATAAATTTGAAAAGAACTCGCACAGAAACTTAATGTGGAATTCAGCAGCCGTCATATGAAAATAACTTTGTTTAGAAACATAGTTTTGATATATCTTAACTATGTTACATAATTTAAATGCCATTTTGAAAGAATCATGCTTGTGCACTGACTACTTGTGGTATATAGTGAAATCAGTATCGAAAGTAATGGGTGGTATGGGTTTATATTGTTAAATGTTTAAGAACCAGCTAGGTGCAATGAAAGCTGAAACTTAGGGAAAGGTGTTTCACTGCTTATTACTTCCCCACTGTTATTTATTGACCAGGCAGTCCTGCCTGATTTTTTGGGTCAATACCACCACCCTGCATATCACTTCTTAATTTACACATTCTTTCTAGTAAAAGAAAACCTTTCAGATTGCCATGACTTTGATACTTCAGATTGTCCCTCCTTTGGTGAGAATGATGGATAGATAAGAAAGTTTTTGAATTCGTCTCTTTTTCTTGAACTTCTGCCAAAGGTGCTGTTGAAGCAGGTACAGGAAAATGTGCACTGTTTCACTTATTTAGTATTCATTATTTTGCAAAAAAAATGTTTGAGATTACTGAGTATATCTGGAGAGCTCTCTCTTAACAAATTTAAAGTGCTTGATAAGATGCACCTGGACTGCGTGGGCACGATGGGACATTTAGCTTTTATCATTCCTTGATTCCTTGTTGAAATTCTATAGGAAGACTATAGCCAAACTAATAATGCAGTGATGTAAAGATAATACAAACCTGCACTGTAATGTCAATTAAAGCTAGTAAAACCAGAGAGCAAAATATTTACATACGTTAAATTAATTGGAAATCTAATATATTGGGATAAATTAACTCAGGGCTAACTGTTCAGATTTAATTTAGCAGACAGGTTAGTGTGAACAAAATTCATTTGGCATGGAGCTGAAAGAACTTGGCACTGAAGAGAAGCTTCAGTGCTAATAACTGTCCTTGTCCCGTGCACTTAAGGCAAAGGGGTATCCTATTTTCAGATTCCACTGAAATTGTCATCAAGGAAAATGCAGGAACAAACAGTCTGGCTTGCTTCATGCATTAAATTTTTAGCTTCTAGTTGTTTTGCAGTGTCATGGCTGAGATTCGAAATTTTTAATTTGGTTTATTTTGGATTTCTACCTAGTGCACTTCGTACTTTAAGGAGTGTCAGCCATAGCTAAATTGGTAACATACTTGCTGCTGAGTCAGAAGGGTGAGGGTTCAAATCTCACTCTAGAGATTTCAGCATAAAAATCAAGCCTGAGCATTGCAGTTAGTGCAAAGGGAATCCTGTATTTTTGGCAACTGTATCTTTTGGATGAGACATAAAAGCCCCTGTCTGCTTTCTAGAACAGAAATGAAATTATCCCCAGTGTCTTAGCAATATTTATCTGTTTATCTTACCTAAAAGTCATAATTTAGACGTTATCACATTATTTTTTATGGGAATTTGCTGTTTGCAAATTGGCTGCTGTGATTCCTATATTACAACACCTATACTGCGACTGTACTTCATTAGCTGTAAAGCACTTTGGGACATCCAGATTCATGAAAGATGTTACATAGAATTCTTTTTAGAAAACAGTGTGATCACTGACTGATGTTGTCTCTCAATTTAATTGTAGTTTTATAAACACATGTATTTCATTATGATTTATACAATTGTGCAGTATATCTTTAAATAACTAATTCGCATTTCACAATGAATATAAAGATACTTAAAATTTGGAGTGATAATGTCAAGTATAAATCTTTGAATTTTTGTTGTACACTCGGGAATAAAACACCCTGTTAGTTTTGTTGTAGTATTTCTGCCACACCTTAGCATATCTCAAACACAACTCAAAATGCAATTATTTTAATTATAAATGTGAAGGGGTGGGGGAGGAGTGGAAATGGAGTGTTTTGAAAGATAATTATCCTCACAGAAATCTAGAAAAGAGACTGAAAAGCAAAAAAAAACTGCAGATGCTGGAAATCTGAAATGCAACTGGAAAATACAGGAGACACTCGACTGGTAAGGCAGCATCCATAGAAGGATAAACAGTCAATCCTGATAAAAGTTTATTAACCTGAAGCATTGATTTTGTTTCTCTCATAGATGAGACTAAACTGCTGGGGGTCTCGAGTATTTTCTGGCTTTATTTAATTTAGGAAAGATTTTCTCCTATCTTTTTGAAGTATATGATGTGGGAGCATCCATTTAGGAAATTCTGGCACCATCTGCTGTGAGAAGAATTGTTTCTGAAAATGACTGGGAACATAAGTTTTGTTAATGTGAGGTTGCCAGGTTTGGGTGGCAGCAGCACTGGTCAACCTGGACTTGAATCCTTCATGAGAAGAGAAAAAGAGTAGCAGGAAGGGAAGAGAAGTCCAGTTTGAAGCCAGGATACACTATAGAGGATCAATGCCACCTATCTTTGGAGGTAAATCCTGCATTTGGATTAGAGGTTTGTAAATGGGATACATTAATTGTGGCCATAGTAGTGTTATCGGAGATAAACGCAGATCTGCTCTCTGTATGCAAGATGATTCATGTGTATGTTCTACATGGAATATTTAACTTTATTGTTCATGTTACCCTAAATGTGATTCAAATAAGTTCTCTGCCCACTCATAGCTTATATACATGAACTAATGGTTTGAGCTCTACAACTGTTGATTTAAAACAAAACCTGAGCAGAATAGATGTTCTTTGAACTTTCCCATGCATCTGGTGATTTGAGTCGGGAGTACTGCTGGGAGCCCAGCATCCCATTCATTGAAATTGCTGAGAAGGTTTTACAAAAAATAGATCTTCATTAAAACAAAGATGAGATTTTGACACATGTTGTAGTGGGTTCATTGCTCTCTTGTCCCCTTTTCCATCCTTGCCATAATGTCCACATTGCCATTTCCACGGATTTTGAAACATTAATTGTGGAACTGAGAAAGAACTTTTAATGATACTGATGACTCCATTTCAGAAATGTAAATATACAGCTGCTTTTGGTTCAATTATATACTGTTAAAATGATTTAAAATATCATAAGTGATTCTGACTACAGAATTAAATATTTACAGCTCCAGACATTGCAAAACAAAAAGCTGCACAAGGCCTTGAATTGTCAAGCTATTTTTATGTAAAAGGAGTTAAGGAATTATTTGGATTTTTATAAATAACTAAAGTCAAGCACATTCCTCTGGTTAGTGATGTATAAAGGATTAATCAGCACTAAACTTGAACATAAGAGTGGGTGTTTTGTTACAACAGACAGCAGGTATGTATAAAAATCTGTGTGCTGTTCCCACTAACAGCCTGAGGTGAAGAGTGAACAGAAGATATGTGATGGCATTGCTTTGATGTTAATAAACCTAAATGGAAGTCAAAAATCAAAGTGCTCAGTGTGTAAATGGCTGTGTTATGAAAAGAATAAAGGTTCAAGAAAGAGTCTGTAATTAGGTATAATTGGTGCTTTTGGACTAGTTATTTCCCCCTTCCCAATAGAATGAATGGTTTGTCATATTTTTTTTCTGTATAACACAGCTATGGTGTAACAACCCACTGTAAACTTAAAGGTGTTTTTCAAAAAATGGTGATTACATATGGATGACATAGCCTGTATTTTTTTTTCTACCCTGTCCTCTTGAAGCTTTCTGTCTGGCCAGCTGGCAGAGAGTAATGTAGGAATCAAAACACCTGCTCTTTCACTGGAGAAATTAATAGATGAAGCCATCAGGAAAGACTTTGTTGTGGTAAATTTTTAAGGGAAATACAGGAAAACCACAAACTTGCTGTTTTTCTACCTAATACCCACAAGGGACTGACTGTCCCCTGGTGGAGCCATTCATAACCACATCAAAGCAGATACCAGAACAGTGGGTGGATGATCTAATGAAAACATTTAAATAGTTCTGCTTACCTCTTTAAAATTTCCATATAGATTTTCTCCTGACTGAACTGATCGGAAGAAATTTGATGAAATGAACAACTAATAATGCTTGTAATGAATGTTCCAGTATATTTGGTTGCTATAGAAATGTCCTAGAAAATGAAAATCATTGTACATATTTTGTCACTTCCATAGTGAAATTACCTGCTTTCTGCATTACCTGCAATATAAGTTCTGAATAAATGTAATGTGATAGTAGTTTGCACAATTATTTTATGTAAGGGTTAGCAGTAATAGTAACTGCCCCTCACATTGATTATAGTTTGCATTCGCAGACAGACACAGTGCTTCATCTTTAGCTGTCTTCGACTACTAGGCAATTGTGTTGAATTGTCATAGAACAGTTCAGCACAGGAACAGGCCCTTCGACTCACCATGTCTGTTTTGAAGCAAAATCTGCCTGCATGTGGTTAATATCCCTCCATTCCCATCTTGTTTATATGCATGTCTAAATGCCTCTTAAGTGTATCTGCTTCCACCACTTCCCCTAGCAAGTGTATTCCAGGCACCTACCACACTGTGTAATTAAAAAAAATTGCTTTGTAATTCTCCTTTAAACCTTCCACCTCTCACCTTTAAAGCTATGCCCTCTTGTATTTGACATTTCCACCCTGGGATAAAGACTCTGACCATCTACCAGTCTATACTTCTCATAATTTTATACATTTCTGTTAGGGAACATCATGCACCTGAATCATTGACCATTTTTCTGCAGATATGAATTCAGAAAACAAGTAGCTTTTCATTTAAGTTTTTTTTAAGAGCAGTATGTTGAGCTGAGAGCATGTAGATGAAATATAGTTAAGATGCTAAATGAAAGTTGTTTTGCTTGGAGCCCAGACTAATTGGCTAGTTAAAGATTTCTCAGCATACCACAAGTAAATCTTTTCAATTCTCCAGTTGAATTTAGTTAGAACAGCAGCAATGCTTTAGATAAAGTGATTCTTTTAAATAAAGTCTTCAGTTTTTTAAAATGACTCTGTTGAATGCACACCAAAACATCCATTAGGCAGCTGAAGATTGTGAGAAGGACCCAGGATGTTTGTAGCGTGGAAGCGCTGCCCAGTTGTAGGGCAGGATGGAGAAGAGTATCTCTGTTTTAAGTAAATTGGGATAATATGGTGCACTTTTAAAATTTGATTTGCTGTTTGGTATGATTTAACTGATTGTCTAACAAAGCTTGCAGTTGAGCCTTGCCTTATTTGGTGTTAACTTTATTGTTCCGGAAAAGTTAAAATGATATATGTGTGAAAGGCATAAAGGTCTGGTCCAGAATTGCAATAATATTGTTTTATCTGGCAATATTGTACAATTAACTTAAGAGGAGTAAGCTAGCTTCCACAAAAGTAAAGCCATTCGTACTGCTGATGAGCATAATTGATGCCACAGAGCCTGAGAATTTAAAATGTACATAAATTTGGAACATATGATGGAGATAAGGACAGAAATACTGAGCTTTGACTGCTTTTCTGGCATGAATGAGCCAAAGTCTTCCCAGTCTGAAACTCTGAATCCAAAACAAATCTGCTTGGAGGAGTGCCATGCATCCTCTTCTACACACTAAATTCAAAGTAAGCCCTCTTAAAATGTTGTTAGCCTTGAGATAAACAATTAACAGAGGTGTACCTCTTGGTGTCAATCATTTCTACACAAGTGTCCTGGAAAATGTCAGAGTTAACGAGACACAGATATTTAAGCATACCCATTCCATTTTGACTCCCCTAACTTTTCAATCTTTCTTTAACAAAGGAACCTGCAGAAGACCAGATAGGGCAGAACATAAATATCCCGCTAACGAGTTTCTCCTGATCCAGTACTTAATGTTCACAGTCTTATCACTGCCAAGGAATGTTCTGTTTAAATAAACAACTCTGTGATTTTAATTAGTTTTGGTTTCCCAGATTTACATTTAAATAATACACCTTTTAAGCTGAAGATCCATCTTGAAAGCATATAACGACCATTAACCAGAACATTTTCCAGCATACTTGATTTTGATGTTCTTAATCATCCTCATTTTTTGCTTGCTCCAACAGTTGTTTGTAAGCTTAATGCAATTTGTCATGATTGAATTAATGAAGCTAAAAGTAATGTGGATAATGGGCATTGCTGTTGAAACCAGTCACTTGTTGAAACTATACTAAAGTAAGAGAATCCACTCTAATGATGACAAACGATTTGAGAGTAACATAAGAATCACCAGGCAAGGGTCTCCCAGATCTGAAGGCGTTGAATATGCTTTTCAGAAAAGACAGCTTTATTCTGCTGAAGTACTCCTGTGGGAGATTCATTCATGATACCGGAAGATTAATTATACATGTATGTCTTAGATGAGCCCCATCTGACCAGAATGGACTGGCTTCTGAATTGCTTTGCACAGATTGGCTGCTATTATATTTGTAAAATGAATTGCTGTAACAGATAGTTAGCGATATTGATCTATAGAAGGTTCTGTTCAGCGGACAGACATCCCTCTTAGCATGTTATTTTATTTTAAATTGAACTTTTGAACTATTGTTGCAATAAAATGCATCTGTACTGGTGAAAATGCACTATAGGTTTCATCGTTCTTAACAAACATGGTTAAACTGGAAAGAGTACAGAAAAGATTTGCAAGGGTATTGCCAGGACTAGAGGGCGTAAGTTACGGAGAGGTTGGCCAGGGTAGGTCTCTATTCCTTGGAGCATAGACGAATGAGGGGTGATCTTATAGAGGTTTATAAAATCATGAGGGGCATAAATAAGGTGGATGGTAGCAGTCTTTTCCCCAGGGTAGGGGAGTCCAGAACTAGGGGGCATAGATTTAGGGTGAGAGGGGAAAGATTTAAAAAGGACCTGAGGGGCAACGTTTTCACACACAGGGTGGTGAGTATTTGGTATGAGCTGTCAGAGGAAGTGTTTGAGGCAGGTACAATGGTATATTTTAAGAAGCATTTGGATAGGTACATGCAGGGGCGGGGCTTAGAGGTATATGGGACAAATGCAGGAAATTGGGACTAGATGGGTGGGCACCATAGTTGGCATGGACTCATTGGGTTGAAGGGCCTGTATCTGTGCTGTATGACTATGTCTCTAAACAACTGCAGCTGAACACTAAATGATACTGTTATACAGCCATATAATGCTCAATATAAACTTTAGTCCACAGCAAACAAAACTTTTGGATAATCAGAGTCCACTAAGATGGCTGGAATAGGAAATGTTTACTCAACATTGTAGTAATTAAAACAAAGTAAATTAAAATGAAAATAAAATAAATTTAATCAAAAACAGCTTTACTTTGCAGTGAAGCTGTGCTTTATCTTCAGGACTGATCTAGATGTTGTATTACACACAAGCTTCGAAGGATGCAATTTATATCTGTAAGCCTTGTGTGTGTGGACCTCTGCGTCACACTCAGATTAAAAAAAATTTTGAGTGCTAATAAATGCAGTTCAGCTAAATATTGTATACTACAACAGAGCCTTAGCTTTTATTTGGAGAGTTCTTGAAATCTCTGCTAGTTTTCTGGATTTAGCAACCTATTCAATAATTTTTGAAAAAGACCTGTTTTTTTTGTGTATTCTTCATTTTTTACACTTTGTAATGGAACTGCCAAATAAACACAACAATTAAAAGCAGATAAGGTTTTTTATTGCTTTGTGCAATATTTAGTAGTAATGTGACTGACTGGCGACAAAGCTTTCACAGTTAAACTGTCACTAATAAATTGACTTTACCATGTACCTACTTTTTTTGTAATTTTCAGGAGTACTTCAGCAGAGATTCAAATATTTAAAATTCAACATGAATTATTGAAATGATTAAAGTGAGATCACACAAGCCCATATATGCATTACGTGAATGGATTTCATATTTTATTGACACTGAATTGTCACATTTTTCTGTGGTGTCTGTAACGCTCTGAAAACCATGATTAATTCTCATCATGTTATTTGTTGTATATTTGCTGCTTGATTATTGCAATGCAATAGGTGTTAAATTGTATTTTAAATTAGCCTGTGTCAGAGTGCAAGTTCAAAGTCATGTATACATGTGGTCTTCTGATATCATTGGAAACTTGTTTCATTGGGGTCCTCTGCATAAGAATTTCAAATTCTCATAATGAGATAATGATGGAATAAATTCCACATACTACTCATAATTTTTGGATTTCTTGAATAACATTTAATTTTTTTTAAAAAGTGTTTGCCTCGCTTCTCCATTTATGTATTATGTGTTTATAGTTGTCTTATGCTGCATTTGTGCACAGATTGACCTCATTTTAAAACACAAAGATATTAAATCTCCAGAAAGTGGGTACGTTGAATCTATAAGCAGATTCCTAGTCATCTGTGGGCAGGTATTTGTTATCTTCCTAATGTGAAAAGAGTGAAACAGACTTCAAATAGAATCTATCCCCTTTGTTCTACCTGATTCTTCTGCCCAGTAAACTGTCATATAAATTGAAATCTTTTAAGATTATGTAGAGTTGCAGAAATTTCTAGAACAAATCATCTTGAAGCTTTTTTTAATAAAATGTTTCTATCCTTTCAACAATATTGTAAAATTATGAGTTAAATCTTCAAGCTATGAAGTAATGACTGTCAGACTGTAAATTAGTCTGTTTCATTGTCTAAGCAAACTTTTCAAATATTTCACTTGATATCTATTTCAAAAGGATTTGCTTGGAACTATCTCCATCCATTTTCAACTATATGTTTGTTTAATGTGACAATAGTTGATAATATTATCTTCCTTTTCCTCTGACTTTCATATGGAATAATATGAATTGTCTCCCTCATGCAAGTAATTGCTTATAAATTGGATTTACAAACCCCATTGTATGACCCTCTTTGATAAAGGATAATTTTCATAGAGCTTAAATAAGAGCTTATTTAAAGATTAGACTACTTTTCTCTCTGGGGAGTAGGTCTGTAAAATATTTTTAACTAGCAAAGAATATTTTGATTTTGCATCTGTAACCTGCAAGACTTTTTAAAAATTGTTTCTTAAACTCAGTTAGAAGTGATTCTTCTGTTTTACTACATAGTTTTCCTTTCTTTGCTTGATAATGTTGGGAGGCTGACCCACACTGTTACGATTTTCACATTTGTTTACATCCAAAACTCAGAATTTTATTGTAGTTTGTTACAGGAGTATTCAATTTGGTTGCCACTGGTTGGAAACGTTTTTTGTGAGATTGTGGATTTGATATTATCACCAAGGCCTGCCATCTGCAATGGGCCCTGTGATCTTTGAAGAGCTGTACTTTTTGGAACCTGTCTCTGAACTCCAGCTCAGGGTATATACCCAAGTAGCGTGTTTTCCTAAGTTGGGTTCTGCCCTATGCATCTGCAGCTCCTTCATCAAAATTGCTTGAGAACGTTCACTCAACCATTTCATTGAAGTGAAACTATGACTTTCAATCAGTAGCTTTCAGGAATTGTCATAGAGTTGTATAGCACAGACCCACTGTGTTCATGCTGATCTTTTTTCTCCATTTACACTAATCCCATTTGCCCACACTAGGTCTAGATCCTTCAATGCTATGTCTAATAAAGTGCCCATCTAAATTTCTCTTAAGTGTAGTGATTGTATCTGACTCCACCAACTCCTTGTAGTGAGTTCCAGATGTCAACCATTATCTATGTAAATAAAAAAAAACTATCCCCTCAAATCCCCTTTAAATCTCCTTCTCATCTTACACCTATGCCGCCTCGTTTTTGGCACCCGTGCCAAGAGAAAAAGATTCTGGCTATCCTATCTATGTCACCTATCAATCTCCTTCACTTCAGGGAAAACAGACTCAGCCTATCCCATCTCTCCCCATAACGAAAGTCCTCCAATCCAGACGATATCCTGGTTACTCTCCTCTGCACTCTTTCCAGCACAACCACATCTTTCCTATAGTGTGGCGACTAGAATTGCACACACTACTCTGAGTGCTGTCTCACTAGTGTCTTAGTTCCAGGTGATTGTTTTCCTTAAGTTGTATTTCAGTGAGGTTCCACCCTCATTCTATCTTTTTCAAAACAAAAGATGGTCAGCGTGATGTAAAATACCGCAGCACCCTGTCTCCAAAATTCTCTTTCAGTGGCTTAGCTTCTTTTGCTGCTCTCATTCTAGCTTTTCCCAGGGTGATCCAGATGATGGGCTGGCTGAACTCTATAATGTAGCCTGAAAGCAACCTAATTGGTCCTCTTATAGTCCTAGCCTAATATTCTGGGTGGTTTTTCTTGTGTAGAGAGGGGACAATATGGACACAACTGGTGGATGGTCAGTTCCCAAACCTTCCCTAAAGTTCTTGTGCTACCCATTTAAGTGGAAACAAGTGACAACTCTAAAATGTGACCTTTGGTGACGTGGTATTTCAATGACAACGCACAATAGCTTCTCCATTTAAGGTTTCTTTGAGAAGAGCTATTTCTCCTTGAGATAAACCTTGTTGCTCATTATCACGTTTCAGGGCCATGAATAAAAATAGCAGAAAGCTATTACAATTATCACAGATAGCATATCTAGAATTTTTCTATTTTTAAAACGTATGAAATATTTGAATGAATAATAGGTGATTAAAGTAAAATGTGAAATTATCATATTTTTAAAAATTACTTAATATTATTTTGAGATATAAATTGGTATTTTTAGAGTCAAATAGTTTGCTTAACTGATTATAGCTTAGTATGCTATTTAAAATCTTTCTTGATGTGTAGCAAGGCAGAAAATTTTTAGGGTATTTTACAGCTGTATTAATTTGTAAATAGCTTAAATTCATATCAATTTAAGTAATTTCTCTTGATTGCTGTGGAGAACTGTGCAGCAGGTGAATGAGTGCTAAATCATGGACAATTTACAGGTGTAAAAATCCTGAAGTTACTGTCACTTTCATGGTAATGCTGGTCAGTGTTTGTCGCCCTTTTTGTTAAGTCCAGACCAATATATTTTTCACCACATTAGTAGCCAGTAAACCATAGCATCATAGTCAAAACATGAACAGGATTTTTTAAAAAAATTGCTTTAAAAAAGTTCAATTCTGCCACTGCAAGGAGTTTGTATGTTCTCCTCATGTCTGCGTGGGTTTCTTTCAGGTACTCCAGTTTCCTCCCACACTCCAAAGGCATACAGGTTAGGAGCTGTGGGCATGCTATGTTGGCACTGGAAGAGTGATGACACTTGTGGGCTGTCCCCACTGCATTCTCAGTAACACAAAAAGACGTATTTTACTGTGTGTTTCAATGTAAATGTGACTAATAAATTTCTTATCTTAGAATCATGCCTAAAATTTAAAAGTGCCTGTTTTATTGCATTTCTAGCCTCTTCTGTTGATGCTCCAAATATGTGGATGCCTTGCTGAGCTGCCTCTGAACTTTAGTGCTACAATTAAGAAAAGCATGAGAAGTAGTTAAATGCTCCTCAAACAGCAGTTTATTTATACTTGTAATGTGTATATATAGTACAACTTGGAAAAGTTATTTACTGAAAATAGTTTGCACCAATGAAGTCATGGTAAATCACTATATAGCTTTCTGTTCTCTTGATGTTTATAATTATGAAACTGAAGTGGTCCATTTTGACTTAACAGTGCTTTTAAGGGCTAATAACGTGGGTCTACTTTTTGAAATAACTGGTAATATGCTTGCAAATCTTTCATATCTTTTTGGAGCTTTAAAAAAATCTTTAAAATGTAGAATAAGTTTAATAATCATCTATTCAGATTTACCATTAAAGAAATCACAATCTGCAAAATAAGATGACTTTCTATTTACTACCAGTTTTTCAGAAAAATACTCCCTTTTTTCACCTGCGTCTAATTTGCACGGCAGCAATTCCACTAACTAGAGTAGTCGCCAAGTAAACAGATTTCAAATTATCATGTGGGCCAGTATTCACAAATGGTACTAATTAAAGGGAAACAAGTTCAAGTGGTGAAGTCAGTCCTTTCATTATGCTTCTCAGTTTTCTCTCCTGTGATGTTTTTTTTCTGTTTGAATAGCATTCTAACATCCTCTATTTAGGATTTGTGTTGGCAGGGTAGTTTGCATGCTTAGAATTATGGGTAGATATACATCTCTAGTAGTTTTGTAACAATGTTTGTATGACTTTACTCATCCACTCTTTTAACTTGGATTCACAATGGTTAAAAAATTGTCAAAAGTCTAAACTGGAGATTTTCACGTGTACAAAAAAATAAAATAACATTATTTTTCCATGGGTCTTTTTGATGTTATTTGTTGAAGTACATGTTGCTATTTTGTTTATTTTTCAGTGTAACCAAGTATTGTCAAAGATCACTGGTGTGAATATATGTCTCAATTAAATTAGCAGAGGTGCTCCCTGCTGCAATCATAAAAATTGCCCACTAATGTTTATGGTAAATTCTTATTAAATAACATTTCAGATGTTTGTGCTGGGAAATGAAACATTTTTTTAAAGCCATTGTAATATCAAGTAATCTCAGGTCAGTTGTACTGCAGCCTGTTGCAGAGTAAAACTCTGTCTGCTCAGCTTCTGTGTGCCTCTGCTCAAACAAGGTACTTTAGTCTTCGATCAGTGGTGCAGCAGGTAGTGTAGCTGCATCTCAGCTGCAGCAACCCAGGTTCAATCCTGACCTCTGGTGCTGTTGGTGTGGCGTTTGTGTGTTGACACCACAAAGGTAAATAAATCCCCAGGGTCTGACCAAGTGTATATTAGAATGTTGTGGAAAGCAAAGGAAGAAATTGCTGGGGCCCTGGCAGAGATTTTTAGATTTTCCTTAGTCACAGGTGATGTACCAGAAGACTGGAGAGTAGCTAATATTATCCATTTAATCAAGAAAGGCTGCAAAGACAAGACAGGGAACTACAGGCCTGACATCAGTGGTGGGAAGGTTACTGGAGGGGTTTCTGAGGGACAAGATCTACCCGCATTTGGAAAGGCAAGGACTGATTAGGGATAGTCAGCTTGGCTTTGAGCATGGGAAAGCATGTCTCATAAATTTGATTGAGGTTTTTGTAGTGGCCACCAAGAAGATTGAGGTAGGACGGTAGATGTTGTCAAAACCTTGCTAAAGTCCATGTAGACAAGGTTCCCCATGGTAGACTGGCCCAGAAGGTAAGATCACATGAGATCCAGGGTGACCTAGCCAATTAAATACAACATCTTCTTAGTGGAAGAAGTCAGTGTAGTGGAGGATTGCTTTCCAGTTTTGAGGCCTGTGATCAATGGTCTGCTACAGGAATCGCTGCTGGGTCCACAGTTTGTCATGTACTGTATATTAACAGTAGGTGGCATGATTAGTAAGTTTGTGGATGGCACCAAAACTGTTGGTGTGATGGACAGTGATGAAGGTTGTCTAAGATTACAGCAGGATCCAAGTCAACTGGGAAAATGGGCAAAGGAATGGCAGATGGAATTTAACTTGGACAAGTGTGATGTGATGCATTTTGGGAAGTTAAACCTGGGCAGGACATACAGAGTTAATGACAGGGCCCTGGGGAGTGTTGTAGAACAGGGAGACCTAGGGGTACAAGTATATAATTCCCTGAAAGTGGTGTCACAGGTAGACAATGTGGTGAAGAAGGGTTGCCTTCACTGGACAGAGCATTGAGTACACGAATTGAGACATCATGCTACAGTTGTACAAGGTGTTGGTCAAACTGCACCTGGAATATTGTGTCCAGTTCTGCACCTGGAATATTGTGTCCAGTTCTGCTCACCAAACCATAGAAAGGATGTCTTTTAGCTGGAAAGAATGCAGAAAAGATTCACAAGGATGTTACCAGGGCTGAAGGGCTTGAACTATAAGGAGAAATTGGATAGGTGGGGACTGTTTTCCCTGGAGCAGAGGGGCTGAGAGTGACCTTGTAGAGGCTTGTAAAATCATGTGGGGCACAGGTAGGGTGAAAGACTTTTTCCCAGGGTGGAGGAGTCTAAAACTAAAGAATGTATGTTTAAGTGAGAGAAGAAAGATTTAAAGGTGACTTGAAGGATAAATTTTACACACAGAATGGCGGGTATGTGAAAAGAGCTGCCAAAGAAAGTGGTGGAGGTGGGTATAATTGCAACAGTATATAAAAAATTGGACAGATTCATGGATAGGAAAGGTTTAGAGGGATATGGGCCAAATGCAGGCAAATGGAACTAGCTCATGAAGGCACTTCGGTCTGCATGGATGTGTTGGGCCTAAGGGCCTGTATGACTTTATGACCTCCTAGATTTCCCCTGGGTGTTCCAGTTTCCTCCAACATCCCTAAGATGTGCTGGTTGACAGGTTAATTTGGTACTTTGAATTACTCTTGGTGTAAGTGAGTGGTAGGAGAATCAGAAGGGGGAATGATGGGCATATGAGACAAGTGATTTCAGGGAAATAATTGGGGCAATGGGATTCCTTTTGAGAATCAGCAGAGATAGGCCTAATGGGCGCACACCTTGTTATACTCCATGAAATATGAGAAAATATGAAAATATGTTTGCCAATTTGCATTGTATTGTGGACGTTTTGCTTAATTGAATTTTACTGGTCGAACTATTCTTTTCAATTAAACTATAAATATTTGCATCTGATTTACTCTCCACCACAATATTTTATTAAGATTTACAAAAATGTAGCATTGTAAAATTTTATAAGTACTTGAGTGAAGTCTTTATTGTTTATATTGGTGCTGATTCCAAGGGTTGTTTGCAGAAGTGGAAAGCCACTATGCTACTTCACTGTTTCACAAGGAACCGCAAGCAGTCAAGTCCAGGGCTTGGATTCAGACAGTTCGGCGAATACAGAAGTAGTGGTCCTTTGCTGCTGCTTTGTGTTCCAGTAAATTGTCCATTACTGGTCCTGCCCAGATTTACAGCGACAGCCTGACACCAGAAAATGCTGGAAATACTTTGCAGTCGGGCAGCATCTCTGAAGAGAGAAATAAAGTTAACATTTTAGGTCAATGGCCCTTCACCACAACTGGAAAACTACACTATGATAGAGATTTGACCGGTGTTGTCAACAACCAGAAAATGATTTAATCATTGGGAAGACTCTTGTTAAATTTTGATGCTATTGACAAGCAAGGCAAAACTTCACTGAATAATCATAGTTCTTTATTGGCTTTCCAGCAACTTTTGCTGAGCTGGGTATGATATCATTCTCTAGGACTGAGAAACTGCTTTTATAGAAGTTGTCAATCAGTGCTTGAATTTTGCTGGCAGTCTTTGGCTTCGCTGATAAAGTTTGGTCTAAATGTGTCTTCCTGCAAAAAGAGTAGAGGTCTTCTGGACAATGTAGGGAGATGAAAAACAAAAAAAAAGTTCCATATCAGATCAATAAAGGCAACAACGTGTAATATTTTGATATTTACATTATCTGAGAAAGTTGTGTCCTATTTATAAGGTAATCAAGTACATCACAGAGATCAGCTTCTCATGAAAGCTTTGGTTGCCTACTAAACAACTTCATAAGGATAGCAACAGTCAACTTGCCACATTCTAAGGACAATAGGGGACAGACAATAACTTCACCCTTGCCAGCATTGTATGTGGCCTGAGAATAAACAAAAGCATGACCTATCCAACAGACTCAACCATAGGTGAGCTACTGCTTTAAATTTGTTTTGGTCTTCAAAATAATCCATTATTTGTTGGGCTTTAAATGTTTCAAAATTTCATCACTTTGCTCTGAAGCCAGATTGGCAGACTGCTGTAATTGAGAAATTGTGATAGCTTATTCTATGCTACAATTTACTTGTTTTTAATGTAATTGCCAGAAGTGCTGTTGGCTTGTTGCTAAAGTGGAGTAATGATCTAAGGTTTGGTCAGAGAGGTGAGTTCAATTAGTGTTGTAAAGGAGGCGAGGGATCAGTGGTGTAACAGGACAGAGAATTGAAGAATTCCCAAATATGGGGCCTGGAAAGCTGCAGTGGAATTAATCTTACATTATTTAACACTTTCAAAATGCAAACCATTTGTGTCAGATACTATTCATCTTCACTTAAGTGAAGAAAGTCATAGATTTTCAGATCTCTTGTCATTATTTGTAATGCCTCATTCCTAACAAGAGCCAGGTGAATACAAGGTAGTTTCTCCACATTTTTGATGCCATTTCATTTGTGGGTGCCCACCACCGAACCTATCATGGCAATTTTTTGGGTGCTGGCCAGCAATAAGATTTATTAATTACAAAATTCAGCTACTTTGTGTCAATTGCTTGATTGCTAGTACTCCCAAAATACATCACCTCATATTTGACTGGATTAAATTCATCTGCTATTATTCAATCCACTTTACCAACACATCAATATCACCTTGTAGCCTATGACTACCCTCCACATTGTCAACAACTTTACCAATCCTTGTGTAATCTACGAACTTGGTGATCATGCCTCCTACGTCCACGTCCAAATCATTCACATATATTACAAACAGCAAGGGTCCCAGCGCCAGTCCCTGTTGAACGCTACAAGTCACAGGCATCAATCATAAAAACAACACTTGATCATCATTTTCTATTGCCAAACCAATTTTTGGATCCATTTTACCAACTTTCCCTGGATCTGAAGAGCCCTAACCTTTTGGATCAGTCTCCTGTGTGGACCTTGTCAAAGTTCTTCCGCAAGTTCACGTAAACCACATCTACTGCACTGCCCTCATCAATACACACGTTACCTCTTCAAAAAAAAAATTGAATCACATTGGTCAGACAGGATCTGCCCTTGACAAAGCCTTGCTGGCTGTCTCCGATTAGTCCCTGCCTTTCCAAGTGATTTATTAATCTTGTACTTCGATTTTTTTTTGTCTTTCCCCCAATAAGTCTGTGTTAATGTTAGGCTCACGGGTCTGTAATTACCAAGTTTTTCCCTGCTGCCCTTCTTCAGAAAGGGGTCTAATCTCCACCCATGTGGCCTTGTTTGAGGAACCTTCCCCACTCAATATTGAAGTAATGCATTCCTTGACTTGCAGTTCAATGCCACCACTTCTTTTTCATCCTCTGTCTTGCCTGAAAATGTTATACCCTGGGGTACTCATTTGCCAGTCCTGCCAGTCTTTCAACCATGCCTCAGTGATGGCAACAATATGAAAGGGAGCAGGTATGTATGTATGTATGTATGTATTCTTTTGTAATAGATTTGGCATCCACTACTACCAGACACTATCTTGTTCCCTAACAATTGACTGCATTTAAAAATATCCTTTTTGCATTTTTGGTTCTTTTGCCAGTTATCTTTATTCTTTGTGCTTTGGTTCTTGACTCTGCCACTGTTTCTCGGGCCGTGCCTTTCAAGATTTTAAATACCTCTCGGTTCCCCTTGTAAACTTCTGTTTCTAAATGAACAGTTTTTCCCAGTTATCTTTATAATTAAAGTCACTCATGTCTGGAATAATTTCAGTAAATCTTTTCTTCTTCCCTAAAGCTTTTGTAACTGGGCTAATGTGTGTATCCCAGAACTGGATTTGATATTCCAGTTGTGGCCAAAACAGTTTTGATAAAGATTCATCATGCTCCTGTCTTGTATTGCTCTTTTTGCAGCCCAGGATCCTTCAAGCTTTTTAACCACTTTGGTGATCTGCCCTGCCACTTTCAATGAATTATGCACATACGGCCCTAAAATTTTGTATTTCTCAGCATTAAATTTCAGCTGCCGCCTATCACATGTTCCATCAGCCTGTTCATATCTGCTTGATGTCTGTTACTGTCCACCTCAAAATTCATTTCACCTTGAGCTTTTGTATCATCTGTAAATTTGAAATTATGCCCTTTATACACATATCCAAATCATCAATACATATATAGAAAAAAAACACTGGTCCTATTCTGACATCTACAAAACTGGACGGTACATTTCCTACCTGTCTGAAAAATAATCTTTTACTGTTATTGTGTTTCTCTTATTTGGACAATTTACCACTCGTGGCACTAAAACCCACTTTATTCCGTGGGCTTCAATCTTGATGAGGCTACTGGGAATTCTGTATGTACCATATCAGCTGTATTTCACTTATTGATCCTCTGTTACTTCATCAAAAGATTTCTTTCAACTTCGTTATCGAATCCATCCTGGCTTCCTCTAATCAATCCACACTTGTCTATGTGACTGCTAATTCTGTCCATGGTTATTGTTCCTAGGAATTTTCCCCACCCCTGAGGCTAAGCTCACTTGTTCTGTGTTTGGGTTAATCCAAACAGCCTTTTTTGAACAAGAGTGAATATTTACAATTTTCCAGAGCATCAACTCTGAATCTTTAGATGTTTGGACTATTATGGGCACGGTTTCTGCATTTTTCATTCCTTCAGCAACCGAGGAAGCATCTCAGAAACACCAGGTGATTTATTCAATTTAAATGCAATTGACCTTCCTAGTATTTCTCCTTTATCAATTTTTAGCTCATCCAGAATCTCAACTACATCTTCCTTTGCTGAGATTCCAACAACAGCATCTTGCTTGGTAAGGAATTATGTGAAGTAGTCACTTGTTACTTTAGCCATACCACCTTAAGATTTGGTAGATATCCCTTCAGTGTGAAATTCTATGTCAATCTGCAGGGTAGAGTGCAAATCGCTTTGCCAGTGGCTGTTAAGGTCTCAATGGCCATCAAATTCTATGAACGGGCTAATTCCAAGTTAGAGATAGCAGTTAAATATCAATTTGCCATACATTATTGCATCAGAGAGACCAGATTTTTTTCATGCAGAGTTATTAAAATACATACAATTCTCTTGATTTAAAAGCAGAAGATTTGCAGGCTTCCCTTTTATTTTTGATGCCCTTTACCTTTCTCGTTTCACGTTGCAGGTGCCAAGTTACAACTCAGCAGTAAAAATTCAACCAGAAAGGGATTTCACTGCCTCATTGTCTAGCTGTACACAGAATATTGTACAGGTTCATGATATCCTGGTAGCAATCATAATGCCTTAACTTCTGTGGCAGTCTGCTGTTCCATCTGTATATCAGCTGACTTGATAGGCGAAAGAGTGCATGCTAGCAGACAGGTGTTTGTCAGCTAACAATGAGGCGATCTTGGCTCCAGTGCGCAACCACACATGTTAAGGGCGATGTGGGATATAACTCATGCCGTGCTTCTCCCCACAACCTGATAGGAATGTAGCTGTACTCAAGTAACGATATTTATGAGGGAGTCCTGCAGTACTCAGCAGTATGGGTTTTGGGAGTCATTGCTATTTACTATATACTACACAATCTTGCAAACATGAGGGCTCATCCCTAGCCACTAGGGAAGAGGAGCTGTGAAGTGGGAGGAAGATAGTAGGCATTCTCAAAAGCCCCTTTCATGCTGTGACCAATTCATCAATAAATACAAAAATGCTTCTGCATTGCTAAAAGTTTCCATCTTATCTTCTCTGTTACTGACCATCACAGTGTCCACTTGACTACAATGCCAAAATAAAAGACAAATCAGCATTCATATTCCAAAGCAACAATTTGTCTCAAAGCATCCAAATATCATAAAGATATCAACTGATGGATTGCTTGCTCCCAGTCTTCCATATACGTTTGCTTGCCCTCGTGTTCTGATCTGTTGCTGTCTCTATGGCTAGTGGAAGGCTACTGATTCACCACATGATTCTGCCTCTGAGTTAACAAGTATTATAAGCAAGCTGTTTATATCTGAGTGTCAAAATGTCTGGTGTGTGTTTATCTCTGAATTCATCTCATTGTGTTTGCAAGCTATGACATGTGAATATGAATCTTTGAGTAGACGTAATTGAATAACTGTGTGTGATGGAGCTTGTGAAAGATAGATTTAGGTCTTGTGGCTGGGGATCATTGGTGGGTGAACTGCAATGCATTGAGCAGTCTTTTCATTCATTAGTTTTGGACAGCCTAAAGGTAGAAAGGCACAAGGGTAGGTGGATTGAATTGGGAAGTTGTGGGAAAGCAAGAGGTGCATAGTCATGTGATCTTCTGCTTGTAAATGAGAAGAAATTGTACGTTGCAGGGGAAATGGGGTGTAAAAGTGCAGATTAAGAAAGCAACATCAATCTTCAATGATTACAGCTCCTTTACTGCCCACAAACTTTGGCATGACTGCCTCAATTTTGTTAGTTTTACTCCTGCAAGGTACAAGATGATGGAGCAGCATTTAATTGCCCATTCACTGTTATTGGTGTTGATTATGTGTCACTTTATCTTACAAGAGAAAAGAAAATATATTGGTGAATATTGCTCCATGATTAGGTGGTGTGTCTCTAGTTGATGCTGTTTGGAAGCAATAAGATGTGAATATGAATCTTTGAGCAGATATAATTGAATAACTGAGCATGTGATGGAGCTTGTGAAAAAGGTTTGGGTCCTTTGGCTGGGGATTGTTGGTAGGTGAAGTGCAAAGCATTGAGCAATATCTGAATCAGAGGGTGGGATGTAGTTTTTGAAGATGACTAACCCTAACTATGTGTATGAATTCATTGAACTTTTTGTGGTATTGTATCCAGATCCTTGTTGCTGTACTCCTTGCATTCAGCTACATAATTGTCTCCTACCACTATAGGAGTACTGCCTTGCATCTTGTGTACAATGGAAATCACTTCTCTTATGTTACTAATGTGGTGTTGGACAATTGCAGAATCTACTCTTGATGTGTCTTCTGTGAAGTTACACTAATCTCCAAAATAACTTCCACTACCTGCTTCTGTCACAATGTACTTCTCATAGGTTGTCATACTTAAAGCTATTTTATCATAAGCTGATGCTAGCCACTCATGAAATTGGATGAACAAAGATAATCAAAAATATAATTATTGCTGGCTTTGTGCTGACATCATTATAATTAGTAGACAGGATAAATTTGGTGTGCTGCCTGCTTTGGATTGAACTGTGTGGGTTAATTGCATATTGTGATCCCCATGCCTGTTTTCTAACTCTATTCAATTTGGCCTTTATGGAATGTAACCCTTGCCATGAAGGAATTTGAATTACAACGTCTAATGTTTTGGAACAATACCATTAATACTTAGCTTCACTTCTGCAACTACGAAGTTTTCTGTATGCAGCTATCAAGCTGGCAAGAGTTGTATTTATGATGAGGTAAAATGGTTATTCTGGCAGTCTGAGCTGTGTCTTCAGGTCGTATTTAGTTGATGATGTCATACTGTTCGTGTTGCATTCAGAAAATAAAGATTAAATGGGAAGTATTTTTGGAATGATGTATAGAAAGTTCAACTGAGAACAGTAATACAGCACCAGAGTTAAAGAGGATCCAAAAAGAGAAGTGTGGGTCAACTGGGGTTGTGATGTTGTAAAGAATTATGAATTGTGAAATTGAATAATAGAATGTCCTATTCCATTATATTTATGTTTGCATGGGTAAGGAATTAAACTTTATTTCATATTATCTCTCGGCCAGATCAGATTACCTTGCCATTTACTTTGTTGCTGTTTGAGGGATGTTACATGCAAAATGATTTGTACATCTAACAATGACCACACTTTAACTGTAAAATAAAAATAACTTCCTGAAACATTCAGCTGATTAAGCCAGATCTGTGGTAAGAGAATGAGAGTTAATGTTTCAGATTTATGAAATTTGAAATTTAACTGTTTCTTAATGAGTGCACAGCCAAAGAAATATATGGGATTTGGGAAGTGGGTGGATGGGATTATAGTCCAGAGTAGGTAAGGAACTAAGAAGGCCTGTTACAGGGTAGAAGGCAGGTGAGATTAAATAGCGAGTTTACTGGAGATGACATCTTGAGGATGTTGAAAAGGCTACAAAAATTATTAATGCATGAATTAAAATGTGTCTTCTGAAGTAGAAGTGACCAATTAATAATTCACTTCTATAAGTTTTCTGAACTGCAAAATGAATTTATAATGGACATTTTGGGCAATATTTTAAAGAAACGTTCACTGAAACATCATTCTTTGATCTCTCCCTTCCCTGAAAAGTTCTGTAGGCCCCCATTTCCTTCAGTTATCCAGACATATTATGTTTGTGTGAGACTTGATAGCTACAATTAGCAAAGTAAAATCAACAGAAAATACTGAAACACTCAACAGGTGAGACAGTTTCTGATAAAGGGGCTTTGACCTGAAACATTAACTCCCGTTTCTCTTTCTACAGATGCTGCCTCACCTGCTGAGTGTTTCCAGCATTTTCTGTTTTGTTTCAGATATTCAACAACTGCATTTTTTTTATTTATGATTGGCAGAGCATTCATTTCAAGATAATCTATAAGTGATATTAAGATTCAATCCTTTTTTAAAAAAAAGTTTTGGACAATAAATGCTGGCCTTACTGGCAATTCTCACGTCCCTTTGAAAATGATGAAGGAAAACAGAGGCGTAAAACACTGGTTGCAGATTCTATTTGATTCCACTTGCACCAAGAAAATCGATTGTGCTTTTGAAAATTTTGTAAAATAGGGAACCTTCTATTCACCTTTGGTCAAAACATGACAGTAAATTTAAAATAATCATCTCTATTAGGTTAAAGAAATTTAGAGAATTCAGTTGTTTATTTTTGCAAAGTTGAACATTGTATTATTCGTGATTTGCATCTTGCTCTGTGAAAGTGACAGAATGGCACTGGAGGTGAAGGGGAAGTTCCCTAAAAATAAACTAGGTCTTGCTCACAACTTGTTCTATCTGTTCAAAAGAACCATTACAGAGAACTTTCTTTTGTGAAACATTCAAGGTTTGCATTTCTTAATATATCCAAGATATTTTTGAGCAAATATATTCAGCTGGTGAATTTTAGGGAGCTAACAGAGGTTTATGGACAAGTGCATTTCTTTTTTGCATTTAAAACATCTAGCTAAAAGAAAACATGAGCATATTTTGAGAACTGAACTGCTCTGCATGTGTGAAAAATCTCAGTCCTTCTTAGCTGCCTCATTATAGGGGCTGTTTTGATACGTGGTGTGCTTATTTTCAGTCACGTTCATCGCATTGTTCTGCATTTGCAACCAACTGCAAGATTAATTTGGGCTAAGTGTACTAGCAAACTTACCTGACACCTTTAATTGGAAAGATCATTGATGGCTACCTGTCTGAATGCTATCAGTGGTCTTTCAAGTTAGAATTCAGAATCTCAATGAGTGATTTAATTGCCTTTATAAATGGTAAAATAATTCATGGGGTAGATATAGAGGAGCTATTTTTTTTTAGTTGAGGGAACCTGGAACAAGAGGACAAGTTCTTAAAATCAGCAGGCAAGCAGGGTAACTTTCATTGGGGGGGGGGGGGGGGGGGGGGAGGCGGGTAAAAGGGAGCCAGTAGTTGTGGTGTTTTTTGATAAGGTGCCACATAAAAGATAATTATACAAAATAAAAGCTCTTGGAGTTTAGGTTAATATGTTGATATGTACAGAGGATTAGTTAATAGATTGAAAATAAAAAAAACAGGGATTAATGGATTATTTCAAATTAACTGAGAGCATCTTGTGGAGCCTTAGGGATTAGTGTTGGGATGCCACCTACTTGCAATCCATATGAATTACTTCGAAGGGTTCAAGTGTAAAATATCTAAGTTTGCTGATGAAAAGATAGGTAGGAAAGTAAGTTATGAGAGGGTACAATCTGCAGAAAGATGTAGGTAAACAAAGGGAATGGGCAAAATGATAATGGGTGGAGTATACTGAGGGGAAACAAATGGATATCTAAAATGGCAGGTGGAGGAACAAAGCAGAATATTACCTAACATTGGTCATTAATGCTAGAAAGATGAACTACAAGAGTAAGGAAGTCTGCTGCAATTGTACAGGGCTTTGATGAGACCACATAATAGGACAGAGGTGGCAAACTTAACCTTACTATAGAAGACAGGATAGAGAAAACACTTAAACATGGGTCATATAGCCTAACACTAGGGGTAGGGAAAATGTTAAAATCTATTATAGAGGCTTGGTAACAAAGTTCTAAAGTAATTAAATGATTGGGCAGAATCTGCATGGATTTAAGAATGGAAAGTAGGATTTAACAGATCTGTTAAGTTCTTTTTGGTTTAGATAGCTAGCTAGATAGAGAAAACAAGTAAATTCAGGGTATTTGGATTTTCATAATGCATCAGTAACACATAAGCCGTTCCTGTATAGTTATAACATCTACCCAACCATGAGGAAAATTGCCCATGTATGACCTGTTCACAAAAAGAGGGACAAAACTAATCCATCTAATTACTGTGCAATTAGTCACCTCTGTCATCAGCAAAATAGGCAAGACATAGAAGGATACAGAGCTAATACAGGCAAATGGAATTAGTGTAGATGAGCAAAAAGGTTGGCATGAACATGATGGGCTGAAGAGACTTTTCCTCTGCTGTACCACTGTGACTCTGACCCTATGATTCTTTGCATCATCAATGCCAACAAGCAGCACTTAATACCTAACCAATTGCCCACTGTGGGTTTTGCAGGATCACTCAGCATGGAGAACTGTGGGATAGACTGGATGAGATAATTAACTCCCATGTCCACAAAATATACCAGACATTGATCATCTTTAACTAGAGAGAGTCAAAACACCAACCCTTGACCTTCAATGGCATAACCATCACCAAGTCCCCACCATCAATATGGGGGTGACCATTGATGAGAAATCAGCCACATAAGTAGTTCAGAGAATGGGGATCCTGCTGTGAGTGACTTTACCTACTGACATCCCATAGTCTTTCTTCAATCTACAGTGCACAAGTTATCAGTAGTAATAGAATACTGTCCACTTACTTGAATGAGTACAGATTCAATAACACTCAAAAAGCAATGATGAAGCAGCTCACAAGCTTGACACCCCATCCACTACCTGAAATATTCATTCCTACCATCAGTGGTAAATTGGTTTATTATTGTCACATGTACAGAGGTACAGTGAAGAACTTGTTTTGCATACCATTCATACAAATCATTTCAATTACTACAGTGCATTGAGGTAGTACAAGAGAAAACAATAACAGAATGCAAAATAAAGTGTTACAGTTACAGAGAGAATGTAGTGCAGGCAGACAATAAGGTGCAAGGCCATAACGAGGTAGATTGTGAGGTCAAGAGTCCACTTTATCGTACTAGGGGACTGTTCAATAGTCTTATAACATTAGGATAGAAGCTGTCCTTGAGCCTGGCTTTCAGGTTTTCGTATCTTCTGCCCCGATGGGAGGGGGGAGAAGAGAGAATGTTTGGAGTGGGTGGGGTCTTTGATCATGTTGGCTACTTTACTAAAGCAGTGAAAAGTGTAGACAGAGTCCATGGAGGGAAAGCTGGTTTCTGTGATGTGCTGAGCTATGTCTACAACTCTTTGCAGTTTCTTGTGGTCATGGGCAGGAGTGCTTCTACCAAGCTGTGATACAGCTGGATAGGATGCTTTTTATGGGACATAGATAAAAATTGGTGAGGGTCAAAGGGGACAATCTGAATTTCTTTAGCATCCTGAGGAAGTAGAGGCGCTGGTGAGCTTTCATGGCTGTGGCATCTATGTGGTTGGGCTAGGACAGGCTATTGGTGATGTTCGCTCCTGGGAACTTGAAGCTCTCAATCCTCTTGACCTCAGTGCTGTTGGTGTAAATAGGAACATGTGCATCGACCCCCTTCCTGAAGTCATGACACTGTTCCACTAAGGCTGTAATGTGTACCACCTTCAAAGTGCCTAGGCTACCCTAGTAGTACCTCCCAAACCCACAGCCCTCCACCACCAAGAAGGAAAAGGAGCAGTGTGTAAGTGGAACATGACCACCTGCTGCTTTCCCTCCAGGCTGTATCGTATCATGACTTGCAGGTATATTGGTATTCCTTCAACCTCAAGAGTATAAATCCTGGAACTCCTTACCCAACAGCATATTGGGAGTAGCTTCATCAGAAGGACTGTATTGGTTCAAGAAGTTTTACTTTACACCAATAAATTCTTGTTTTGCCTGTAACATTCACTTCCCAAAAAAATAATTAAAAACGAGAGCTTCATATTAATCAGGAAGGTTCGATCTGTATATTAGTGATTCTTGGTGGAAAAATCTTAAGCTTATTTTAGTTGTCAAAGCACAGATATGAACTGCAAATTTCTGCAGCAAGGTTCTCAAATGTTCAAAGGTGCCAGGAATCTATTGTTGCCTATACATTTTTGCAAAATTGTGATCTTTATTTTAAGTATAAATTAATGTTCTAAAAAAAAGTTAGGGTATTGATCCGCCCTTTCCTTTTACAATTCTTCCCTCAGTTGAACTGAAAAATCAACATGGTAAAAAAAAATTACTTTCATTTTAAAAAAAAGTAAAGTCGATTTAAATGTTTACTCTAAATGCCTCTCTACAGAGGAATAACATACACATTTTTAATCGTTTTAAATAAATTTGATGAAGATCTAAAAATGATTTGTAAATTACAATAAGCCCAAATTATTAGTTTTTTGAAAATCTTATGCAACTTGGAGTCTTGAAGTCACAGAGAGAAACAGCACAGAAACAGGCCCTTCAGCCCACCAAGTCCATGCTGACAATTAGCCACCCATTTACACTACTCCTATCTGAATCCACTTTTTCATTCACTCCACATTCTCATCAGTTCCTCCCAGATTTTACCATCATCTATACATTAACGACAATTTACAGTGGCCAGTTAACATACCAACCCAACCCTACCAATCCAATGATCTGCTATTAGTTTGGAAGAAGCATTGTTTTTAAATTGTGTTTATCTGAGTCTTTTTTGTATTAGAAACTGGAATCATTAAAGATTCAATCTTTATATCTATTCCTGTTGAGAGTTGTAGGGAATGATGTGGAAGTCACTTAATTTAAGAAACATTGAAAACTTAGTCTACATCTGGCCATTTTTCTGATTTCTACAATCAAGGTCAAGTGTACACTAGTGAATGGTTTTGGGAGCCATTGACTGACCATTAAAGCAGACATTCTACGGTTGTTTACAAACTGTGTTACCAGTAAAAATGAAGTTATTACATTTGTTCTTTTTCACTTGAATTAAATTGCATTAGTTTGTCTTGATTATCCTTGTGCATCTCTTTTGCTTGTTAGTTCTCTTTAATATCACTGACACTGCATTTTGATCTAATGTCACTGAGAAATAAGGCTCATGCAGTGGTTGAGTTGTTTTCTTAGTCATAAACACTTGGGTGCTACCAGCTGCAGCCTGCCATTAGGAAAAATGACTAAAAAATTCTCCCAAAATCTCAAGTTTTACAGATATCATCCAGAAGTAGACATCAAGTAAAACAGCAACAGGTTTTTCTTTATATAAAAAAACAGTTAAAGACCGTTGTGGTTAAATTGATAGATTGCATCTGAATCCAGCATTAATATATTCCAAAACATAAACATTTTTGTCAAGCCCATACAGAAACAAGTACAAATGAACACATCTTCTGCAATTTGTTTTTGTGAGCCTAAAGTGCAAATTAAATGTAAGATGACTTTTTCAGAACTCATTACCTTGCACCACTTATCCCAATCCCACTCTCAACTCCTCCACCTCCTGTTACCTCCCTCCCCACCACCCCGATTGCTGGTAGGGACAATGTGAAGCTGTCCCTGCCAAATTGTGTTGCTGCTTAACCATTTACTTTCATACAAGTACAACATTTTTAGACAAAGGATTTCTTTCCACATCCAACAGTTAAGATTTCTACCATCTTAACCACTTCAAAAGATAAGTATACTTCTTGCCCATCTGCATGCTTTTAAGACATAGTCATACCAGATCTTTGTCTAGAATAAGTAAGGGTTAATGTATAAAATATTCATAATCTTTAAAGGATAAATTATCTGATTAGTTTAGATACAAACCTTATTGGGATATAGTTTAGATACCCACCTGTGAATAACTACATTGGATTGTAGGAAGTTGGAATAATTTTAAAGGCCCACCTGTATTACTTGTTATAAAGACCATTTTCGAATTCTCCTCCACGACACACTGATCAAACTTCAGAAATCATAGATTTGTAGAAACATTGCAACATGGAAGTAGAGCATTGAACCCACCAAGCTAAATGATTAATTGGAAGTGATATGATTTGGCACATTGTGAATGACAGAAAGGACTTGTATTAAACAGTTTTCATTACTGATGGATATTCTAGCCAATGAAGTACTGCAGAACAGGCAATTTGTACCAGCTCATACAACCAACAGGGAACTAACTGAGCAGGCAATCTGTTTGGCGTTGTTGTTTGGCCACAACATGAGAATTCCCCTGTTGTACCTCATGAGCACCATGAAATCCTTCACTTTTCCCTGAGAACAAAGAAACTTATCAGAAAGGTGGGGTGTCTTGCACTGCCTCTCAATGTTTTAGCATGTGACAGACTAATAATATGTTCAAATCTTTAAAGTGGGAATTGAACTATAACTTTCTGACTTGGCAAGAATCCTCCCATTGTCAGTGCTATTCTACTGATCATGGTTATAAAATATAGATCATGCATATATTTCATTCAAAGAAACTAAATGAATAAGCATTCATCACAAATTAATTTTCAAACTTAAATTTTATATTCAACTGTAAAATAGTTAACTTTCATACTTTGTGTTCTCTGTTTATTCCATTTCAAATTAATTTGTACTACACAAAAAAATGCTAGAAATACTCAGCAGCTCGGGTAGGAAATATGGAGCAAGAAACAGAATTAATGTTTCGGGTCAATCACCAATTGAATTAAGAAAAATTAGAAGTCGATCTCTTTTAATGTTGTAGGGTTGGGTGGAGAGAATGAGGAGACAGTCTTTGATAAGGAGGATACCAAGAGGGACAGAATGGGACAAGTGGTGGGGGTTGAGAGGGGCAAGTAGATCAATAAAGAGATCATATGGTATCACTGGGTATTTTCAGCATTTTCTGTTCTTATTTTAGACATGGATAAGAACTGCATCTTCCCCATGTTTTGTTTTCCTGTCTTTAGCTTAGCCTTTTTTTCTTTTGCACCCCTATGAACTACCTTGGGAGATTTTTCTACATTAAGATATAAGAATTTACTTTTCTCTAACACTTCTACAGATGTGCTGTTGAAAGTATTTTGACTGGTTGCATCGAGGTCTGGTACAGCAATTTGAATGTGCAGCAATGTAAGAAGCTGCACAGAGTAGCGGACTCTGCCCAATACATCACGGGCACATTCCTCCCCACCATCGATTAGTATCTACAGGAGGCAGTGCCTCAAGAAGGCAATATCCATCATCAAAGATCCCCACCATCCAGGCCATACCATCTTTTCACAGCTACCATAGGGCAGGAGATACAGAAGCCTGAAGTCCCACAGCACCAGGTTCAAAAGCAGCTACTTCCCTTCAACTATTCAATTCTTGAACCAACCGGCAAAACCCTAATCACCACAGTTTAGCAACATTATGACCATTCTGATCACCTTGCACTAAAATGGCCTATTCTCTTGTTCTAATTGTGGTTTTCTTCTTGTAAAAATTGTGTATAATTTATGTTTAATTTATGTTTTTCTTGTGAATTCTGCTTACGTGATGCTATGTGCCTGCGATGCTGCTGCAAGTAAGTTTTTCATTGCACCTTGCATATATGTACTTGAGCATATCACAATAAATTCGACTTTGACTTTGGAGAATGCAAATTAATTCCAATATTACTATTTCCTAGTATCATTGACTCTCAATGCTTTCTGACACCCAGCCAATCTTTTACAACATATATTGTCTGTAACATATGATTTTAAAAAAATCTATTATGATTGATTTGCTCATGAGCTTACAATTACTGTACATGTGCCTTTGAGTCACTTATTCACATACTAACCTGTTGAGGGATGATTTCATTAAGATGGGAACAAGCTTGAATATAGTATTGATGAATGATGCAATTTATGAATAAATGTAGAAGATATGTCAGTCTTAATATATATTAAGGGTACAAATTCTGATCTTTGATGTAATATGATGATGCGGGTTTGGATATCAGCTTTTGAAATTTTAAAATCTGAAAATAGAAAATGATGCACTTGAATAGGCAGTCTACAAGATATGTCAGCATGAAAGACTGTCGTTCAGAGTGATATTCATTAGTTTTAAAACATGCTGTGATTTATTCAAAATTTGCATAATTCCAAAATCAGTATCTTGAACCCTGTTTTCTTTATCACATATAGGGAAGTATTTTTAGTGAAGAATTTTGCAAATAACCTTTTGCCGTGGCTGGTCCCATGTCTTGTTTTATTTGCAGTAGATATGGTTAGCGTTAAATTCTTCAGTGCAGAAGGGGTAAAACTGTTGACTGACAAAAAGCAGGGAACTGTAATTATTCTGTTTGAAAAGGCCATTGTGAAGAAAAAAAATTGAGAAGCTGTTTAATTCTAATTTTATATTATTGAGGTTAAAGGGTGGGTAAGGAAAGTCTTAACCATGCTTCCTGCCCAGATAGTATGTCACGTGGAAGTACTGACACTGGATGACAAAACAGGAAAATATTGTATCCATGGGCACCGCAGCTTGAGTTTTAAAATATGATGATTTATTTTTGGGCACTATAACTGACCATCTATATGCTGTGCCTGTTGAAGTTGCAGTTTGTCCAGCACAGCTCACAAGAAAAAAATGAGATTTCACACTTCCCCTCTGAATGCTGACTGAAGCAGAAAACAACCTGGGGGAATCTTGTGGGACTCCATTTGTGCTCAACCACCCAGCAAAGCCAGTGTAGCATTGCGCTATGTGCTCAGGAGTTATTGTCATCGTTTTCCTCCTTAGGCAGTCCCTGAGGATTGAGAAGGAATTGCTTCCACTCTAGTTCTATGGGTTCTTAGACCTTTAGTGAACAGGTGGGGCAGGTAGTGCTTGATGGGGTTGAGAAGTGGTGTGCTCCTGATGATTGAATCCTAGGTTCCCAATGCTGTCCTGAATGCTCTTTCTCCATTTTGATTGGTCATAGCCAGTGATTCCCACAAGTTTTGAGAGCTTTTGAGAATGTATTTGAATCTTCTGTCCACTTTTTTTGTTATCTCTTGGAGCTCAGAAGAGTGTTTTTTTTGAGATTCGAGTAGTCCATGCGTATGACATGCCTGCCCATAGGAATCAACAGAATATAATTAGTGCTTTGGCTTGGGAGAGGCTGCTGATGTTGGTTTAATTATCCTGCTGGGGAATTTTGCCGAGACCTCTCCAGTGCTTTGAGATGCCTGCTATACGTTGTTCATGACTTAGAAGCGTATAGCAGACCAGAGATCACAGCTGCCTCGTATGCCATGAGTTGAGTGCTGCATTTGAAGTCTTGATCTTCTCAATTGATGGAATCAGATCTTTTGTGAAGTCACAAATGGCCATGTATAGTCATTGATACTGTTCCCTGCATTTCTCAGAGTTGAAAAGCTGGAAAGGTCATTTTCATTATGTCTTTAGATGGACAGAATCCACACTGACTTGATGAACAACTCAGCCACTGGGAGAGGTGGTTGAGGAGTGTCCTGGCAATGTCTTTTCCTATGACTGACAGCCAGGAGACCCCTCTAGTCACTGCAGTTGGATTTGTCTCCCTCCTTTAAGAAGGACACAAGTGAGGCATCCCTGAGGTCTCCTGGTATGAGCTTCTCTTTGTAGGCATGTGCAATGAGTTTGTGAATTTGTGACTGAAGTTAGTGTCCACTAATTTTTTGAACTTTGGTAGGGATGCCCTTGGCTCGTGAAGCCTTGTTGTTTATCAGGTAGCATATGGCCTTTTCAATTTTAGGCCTGTATATTCAGGAGTATATAGTGGTCATCCTTTGCTCTTCTGTGATTTTTACAACTTGAGGTACTTCAATTGAAGAGTCGACCACTGTCAAGTGTAGATCAAATCATGTAGGGTTAGCAGGGTCCTGATGTTAGATCAAAATGAATTAAAGATAATTTGTAGTGTATGTGCATGTTTTTCACCATTTAAATATGCTGTTGCTAACACACTAGCAGGTATACTATTCCATAGAAATTTGGACAAAAATCTAAAGGATCTAGATCACTAGTATGTTTTTAAAAAGATCAGTCTTTTATATGTATCAGGAAACAATGGAAAAAGATCAACATATAACTGTATGGCTAGGCACAGTTCAAACGCCATCTATAAATTTGCCGATGACACCGCTGTTGTTGGCAGAATCTCAGATGCTGATGAGGAGGCGTACAGGAGTGAGATGTATCGGCTGGTTGAGTCGTGTCGCAACAATGACCTCCCACTCAACGTTGGCAAGACCAAGGAGTTGATTGTGGACTTGGGGAAGTTGGGAGAACACACACCAGTCTTCATTGAGGGGTCAGCGGTGGAAAGGGTGAACAGCTTCAAGTTTCTGGGTGTCAACATATCAGAGGATCTATCTTGGGCCCAACACATTGATGCAGCCACGAAGAGTTTGAGGAGATTTGGTATGTCACCAAAGACTCTTGCAAATTTCTACAGATGTATGGTGGAGAGCATTCTGACTGGTTGCATCACCGCCTGGTATGGAGGCTCCAATGTGCAGGATTGAAAGAGGCTGCAGAGAGTTGTAGACTCAACCAGCTCTATCATGGGCACAGCGCTTCCGGCCATCGAGGACATCTTCAAGAGGTGGTGCCTCAAGAAGGCGGCATCCATCATTAAGGACCCTTACCACCTGGGCCATACCCTCTTCATGTTACTACCATAAGGGATGAGGTACAGGAGCCTGAAGACCCAGACTCAATGTTTCAGGAGCAGTTTCTTCCCCTCTGCCATCAGATTTCTGAATGGTCCATGAACGCTACCTATTTATTCCTTTTTTGCACTATTACTATATTTTTTGTAACTTATAGTAATTTTTATGTCTTAATGTCTTGTACTGTACTGTGCTGCCGCAAACCAACAAATTTCACAACATACGTCACTAATAATAAACCTGATTCTGATCTATAAAGTGTTGGGCTGTAAACCACTACCATTGGAATGAATCACAGTCAACAGGGCACATGTTATATTCTCAACTAAATCACACTCAGCCTGGTAAAAGTGTATTCGGCCACCTGGCTAGTAATTTTATTAATATTTGGAGTGTGTCACTTTTTCAAAACATGACAAATTTACTATTTTAAATATATTTTAAACTTCCTGGAAAGTCTGTATAAGCACTTCTTAAATCCATGCAGTGCCAAGGCTAAGCCAGATGGTCTTTGGATGAGATCTCTCAGCTATTAGTTCTATTGTGTTCTAGACTCAGATCAAAATCTCTCTTTGGACTATTCTGCCTCCTTTGGATCAAAGTCAGAATTTTATATCTATATGTATAAATATCTTTTACTATACAATAAGTGTCGGTATGACTGTAGGTACATATGAATTTATTTTCCTTATAGGTGTATGAAGCAGCAATGTAAGTTTTTAAATTCATTTAGGAATGCCACTAGGGGAATGCTTCTTGATGACTTAATTCATTAAGCAACCATCGCAGACTGAGAATCTCTCACGACAGATTAGAATTTGTTATTGTGCTGAAGTGTGTATAGATTTGGAATTTGCCAATACAAATGATGTAAAATTGTACTGGGATGAACAACCTTATTCCAGTTTTAAAAATGTGTAAGTTGTGTACTCCAGTCACTAGTCATACCTACCAACCTTCATAATGAATGATAGTTTGTTGGCTTGTAACTCTTGCTTATGATAGTGTCTGTAGAAATCTCAAAACCATTTTTTGATCTGCTTCCTGCATGTATCAAACAGAATGTTGAATTCATTATCCACAGCTTGGTATACTTTTGTTGCGAAGTGTGTATTTACACTATGGTTTTAATATTAATCTGAATCAGTTTTCTATAAATTATTATTAGTTATCAGTGTTCAATATTAAATTCATTTTTAGCAGAAACTGAATATATTTATTGGTGGTCTCTGTGTGCTTTCTGCTTTCATTGTCAAAAGAACCGCAAATGATCACATGACAAGCTATATATAAACCATGTAAAAGAGGTGATCATTTTATTCTGACTGTAGTCTCAAAGGATCTGGTGTCCCTATAATCTTTTTTCTCATGAATGTACTGATCTTGCCATCAAGATTAATTTATTTAAAAGAATAAGTATTAAAGCAAAATGTAATGCAGTTACTTTTCCTGAAAAGGTCAATTTGTACCTTGTTATATACCAGATAATTGCTCACATTTTTAAATAGCTTGTGGCTAAGAGGTCATCACTAAAAGTGAAGGACAATAGTATACTGATCTCCTGACACCTTGTGGTCATAGAATATTACTACATTCTTAGAGGTACTGCATTGGAGCCCCCATCAGTTTTGTTTTTCAAATGACCTTCATAGTTTGAAGCCTATATAGTGCATCCCAGTGTTAATGTAATGTGGTATGGCTGTATATGCCATTGCTATTGCAGTTTCTATGGAAATTGTTGAATGAGATCATTATGATCTGATATCAAATGTGTCTGTAAGAAGTCTATCAAGCAATGCAAACAAGCCACTGCACTCTGTACAGTAGACGTAAAGCAGAGAATTTCAACAAATTAAGGTTTGCTTTAGCAGTAAATTATGTCACAGATTTTTAAATGCCCCCTTTAATGACCTTTGTGTATTTTTCTGCCTTATATGCACTGTTTTATATCATTTGAAGCAAAACTATGAATGGTATGCATCCTCGGGAGACTATTAAGCTGAGTCCTTTTTCAAACTAAAGTATGCACAAAACATTATATATAATTTATTTATTTGATAAATTGCTCAAAGCTTGTGAATTTTACCATCGCTCTTATCTGTTTTGCAAAACAGCTAAAGCTATATACGAGTAGCAGACCAGGACTTTGGTTTGTCTTTAGGTAGATAGTCTGCCTCTCAGCTTTTACGATTGACTTTGAGCTGATTACTAGATGTTGTGTGAGTGCTTTGTGAATAAGAATTTTCCTTCTGAACTAGCCCACATAACCATATGTGGGACCTGGTCTTTGTACAGTAGTTACCCTGTAGGAATATCGCAGAGGAAAGTTGCTGAGCAAAATAGACAGTAATCAAATTTCTACCACTGCACACCATTGTGCTGTATATTGCTATGCCAACATAACTTGTTTACATATGGAATTGGCTAACTTGCTGCCAAAATTCACTAACTGATTAATGCACACAGTATAATTAATGAGTATCTTTCACGATGCAAAGCATAAATGTTGTGCTTTCTATTTATAAACACAAGCATACTATGCTTATATAGTTTTATTTCTGCAACACAAGGTGTCCAGAATTGTACTTGATCACAGCTGTTGGAGCAAACTCATATTCTAATCAACCATTCATATCCTTTTCAAAGTTAATAGAAAATATTTATTCCAAATTACACTTGGCAAGAAACCCATTTCATCAGACCTATGGAATTAATAGTTGTTTTTCCAGATTTCATGATAGGTGGTGGTTTTCTGCGGGGTCATTAGTAGAAAGAATACAGCGAGATAAGATAGGCCAATGGAAATTATGGAGGAGCAGAGGGACTTAATTAAACGGATGTATACTGTAAAGCCTTAAAATTGATAGGGTATGTTGAGAATAGTTAGTACAGCACAAGGGATCCTGGGCTTCATAAATAGAGACATTGAATACAAAAGTTGGGATGTTGTGTTGAGCCTGTTTAAAAATTCTGGTTGGAGTGCAACTGGAATATTGCATCCAGTTGTTGTCACCTAACTTTAGGAAGGATGTGAAACTTCCAGAGAGAGTATGGAAAAGATTTTCTAGAATGGTTCTAGGTATGAGTGATTTCAGCTACAAGGTTAGACTTTAGAAGACACGGTTATTCTCCATGGAACAAAGAAGGTTGAAAAGAGATTTGATAAAGATCGTTTCTATAGGGTAATTAGAGGAAAGCTATTTCCATTAACAGATGGTTCAAGGAATAGGGGCCACAGATTTAAAATTTGCCCAAAAAGCACAAGGGATGTGAGGCAGAAAAAAATTCTTTATCTAAAGGATAATTATAATCTGGAACATTCTGCCTTTGTATGAACGTAGAACCTGTACTGTGCTGTAATGTTCTTCAGCCCACGATGTTTTGCCAACATTTTATCCTGCTCTAAGATCTATCTAACCCTTCCCTCCCACATAGCCCTCCATTTTTCAATCATTCATGTGCCTATCTAAGAGTCTCTTGAATGTCCTTAATGTATCTGCCTCCACCACCTCTGCCAGCAGTGCATTCCATGCACCCACCACTCTCTCTGAGAAAAAAAACCTTGCCTCTGACATTCCCCCATGCCTTCCTCCAATCACCTATAAAATTATGCCCCCTTGTGTTAGCCATTTTCGCCCTGGGGAAAAGTCTCTGACTGTCCACAGGGCCTATGCCTTTGATGATCTTGTATGCCTCTGATCATCTTGTACACCTCTATCAAGTCACCACTCATGCTCCTTTGCTCCAAGGAGAAAAGCCCAAGCTCGCTCAACCTATCCTCATATGTTCTCCAATTCAGGCAGCTTTCACATACTTCCTGTAATGAGACGACCAGATCTGAACACAATGCTCCAATTGTGGTCTAACCAGAGTTCTACAGAGCTGCAACATTACCTCATGGGTCTTGAGCTCAATACCCTGACTAATGAAGGCCAACACACATACGCTGCCTTAACAACTTGCGCAGCAACCTTGAGGGATCTATGGACATGGACCCCAAGATCCCTCTGTTCCTCCGCATTGCTAAGAGTCCTGCCATTAACCTTGTTTTCTGTCTTCAAATTCGATCTTCCAAAGTGTATCACTTCACACTTTTCTGGGTTGAACTCCATCTGCCACTTCTCAGCCAATCTCTGCATCCTATCAATGTCCTGTTGTAACTTACAGCAACCTTCTACATTATCCACAACACCACCAACCTTCATGTCCATCTGCAAACTTACTATCCCAACCTTCCACATCCTCATCTAAGTCATTTATAAAATTAATAAAGAGCAGGGGTCCAGAACTGATCATCGACCTCCAGGCAGAATATGCTCCATCTACAACCACCCTCTGTCTTCTATGAGTGAGCCAATTCTGAATCCACACAGCCAAGTTTCCCTGGATGCCATGCTTCCTGACTTTCTAAATGAGCCTTCTATGAGGAACCTTATCAAATGCCTTACTAAAATCCACGTACACCACATCCACTGCTCTACCTTCATCAATGTGCTTTGTCACATCCCCAAGGAATTCAGTCAGGCTTGTGAGGCACAATCTGCCCCTCACAAAGCCATGTTGACTGTCCATAATCAGCCTATGCTTCTCCAAATGCTCATGATTCCTGCCTCTAAGAATCTTCTCCAGTAACTTGCCCACCACTGAAGTAAGACTCACTGGTCTGTAATTCCCAGGGTTATCCCTACTCCCTTTCTAGAACAAAGGAACAACATTTGCCACCCTCCACTCATCTGGCACTACTCCTGTGGCCAGTGAGGACGCAAAGATCATCGCCAAAGGTGCAGCAATATCTTCCCTTACTTCCTTTATTAACCTCGGATATATACCATCCGGCCCCGATGACTTGTCTATCCTAATGTTTTTCAAAAGTTTCAGCACTGGTGAATACTAAAGCAAAGTATTCATTAAGGACCTCCTCTATCTCTTCTGACTCCAGGCATATGTTTCCCCTTTTATCCCTGATTGGTCCAACCCTCACTCTAGTCATCCTCCTCTTCTTCACATACATGTCGAACACCTTGGGGTTTTCCTTAATCCTACTCACCAAGGCCTTCTCCTACCCCCTTCTAGCTCTCCTAACTCCATTCTTAAGTTCCCTCCTGGCCTCCTTGTAACTCTCCAGAGCCATGTCTGATCCTTGCTTTCTAAACCTTAGGTAAGTGTCTTTCTTCATTTTGACAAGATATTCTTTGTCTCTTGTCAACCATGGTTCCTTCACTCTACCATCCTTACCCTACCTCAATGGGACAAGCCTATCCAGAATCCCATACAAGTACTCCTTAAAGGACCTCCACATTTCCATTTTGCAGTTTCCCAAGAACATCTGTTCCCAATTTATGCTCCCAAGTTACCATCATAATTCCCCCTCCCCCAATCAAATACTTCCCCATATTGTCTGCTCCTATCCCTCTCCATGGCTATGGTAAAGGTCAATGAGTTATGGTCACTATCTCCAAAATGCTCTCCCACTGAGAGATCTGAAGCTTGATCAGGTTCATTGCCTTGTACCAGGTCCAGTATGGCCTCTCCTCTTATCGGCCTGACCATGTACTGTGTCAGGAATCCTTCCAGGTGCTCCATCTATCCCCTTTATACTAAGGAGGTGCCAATCAATATTAGGGAAGTTGAAATCACCCATTGACAACAACCATGTTATTTTTGCACCTCTCCAAAATTTGCCTCCCGATCTACTCTTCAGTGTCTCTGCTGCTATTGGGAGGCCTGTAGAATACTCCCAATAGAGTGATCACTCCCTTCCTGTTTCTGACGTCCACCCACACTGACTCAGTAGACGATCCTTCCAGGACATCCTTCCTTTCTACAGCTTTCTATACCGTCCCTGATCAGCAAAGTCTCTCTCTCATCTCTTTTACCTCTGTCCTCGTCCCTTTTGAAACATCTAAGCCATTTCTGTCCTTGTGACAGCCAAGTCTCTGTAATGGTCACAACGTTGTAGTTCCATGTACTTACCCATGCTCTGAGTTCATCACCAGTGTCCCTAATATTTCTCGCATTAAAGTAGACACACTTCAGCCCATCTTACTGACTGCAATTTTGCCCTTTCAACTGCCTATCCTTCCTCACAGTCTTTCTACACACTGCATCTACTTTTACACAAAATGCACCAACCTCTGACCTATCACTTAGGTTCCCATCCCTCTGCCAAACTAGTTTAAACTGTCCCCAACAGCTCTAGCAAACCTGCCCGCAAGAATATTGGTCCTCCTCCAGTTCAGGTGTAACCTGTCCCTTCTGTACAGGTCATACCTTCCCCAGAAGAGACCCAATGATCAACAAATATGAAACCCTGCCCCCTGCACCAACTCCTCAGCCATGCATTCATCTGCCAAATCAACCTACTCTTACTCTCACTGGGGCGTGGCACAGGCAGCAATCCAGAGATTACTACCCTTGAGATCCTGCTTTTCAGCTTCCTACCTAGCTCCTTACATTCCCTCTTCAGGACCTCATCTCTTTTCTTACCTGTGTCATTGGTGCCAATATGTACCACAACCTCTGGCTGTTCGCCTTTCCCTTTCAGAATGTTGTGGACCCAATCGGAGACATTCCTGACCCTGGCAACGTATCATCCGGGAGTCTCTTTCACGTCCACAGACTCTCCTGTCTTGCCCCCTTACTATTGAATCCCCTATCATTACTGCTCTCCTCTTCTCCTCCCCCCCCCCCCCCCTTCCATTCTGTGCGACATAACCAGGCTCAGTGCCAGAGACCTGGTCACTGCAGCTTTCCCCGGTAGGTCATTTCTCTCCCCCACCACCCCCCCCCCACCCAAAACCACAGCTACCCGCCTCCTGCAGTTTAGGAGTGACTGCCTCCCTATAGCTCTTATCTATGAACTCCTCGTTCTCCCATTGGAACCAAAGGTCATCCAGCTGCAGCTCCAGTTCCTTAACACAGTCTGTAAGGAGCTGGAATTGGCTTTTAAAATAAATTGGTTAAGCACTTGAGAATAATTTTCGGTACTATGCTGGAAAAATGAGGCAGTGTGATTGACCGATTGCCTTATCATAAACTGTCATAGCCTCGATGGGTTGAATGGCCTTTTCTTGTGTGATAATAGCTTGATGATTATATAATTCAGTATCAGCTAGAACCTGTAACTCCACATTCCACTGAATAAATCAAAAGAACTTGAAGTCCTTTTCTGAATACTGTATCACATCCAGCCTTAATTTCATGCCGAAAACCTTTTGTTAACTTGGAGTCTGTTTATGATCGAGTTTCAAGGAACATAGTTTATGATGTTTCCTGATGAATTTCTAAGATTATATGGTATTTTGCATCTTTTTATTAGCTGTTACTGTGACTAATAGGAACAATTGATATGCTGCTTTATTTTCATGAAAAAAATTTCTGTTAACGTTTCGTTCAAATAGCGGCACTCAGTGGTAATAATGAAGCAAAGCCTTTGCTACTTATCACCAATGCCTCCAGGTAAAGTGTGCATACGTAAATATCAAGTGAACACTAGATTTTTTTCCTGTAATTTCCTCCATGGTGGAATGACTGATTTAAATTTTATCGTCATCTTTTGTCACTGAAGATGAAAATGTTCCCTGGTACGTCAGTGCCTTGAATAGGCAAGAAAATTCAGGGATAAAAATAAAAATCACTTGCATTTATTAAGCTTCCATTGAATTAAAGAATATCGTCAGGGGAATCTATAGAAGGGAGCAGAGGTTTCCAAAGCAGCAGTGGGTAAGATTGAGAGGAGTCGAGTGCATTGAAAAATAAGCAGGCTTTTAAGAGATCTTAGGGACAGCAGAATGGTAGCAAAATAAAATTTTTTTCACAAGGTGCTCCAGACGAATGGCAAATGATTATGTAGTTCTTATTGTGCAACACAGGATTAGTTGTAAATTAGAATCAGTAGAGCAGAGGGTGTGGCTGGGCTATGCGTCTATAGATTATTGTTTCGGGTAAGGTTGTAAGGATGTGAAAGTGCATTGCTTAATAGCAGGAAGTATTTGATACCTGCGGATTAAAATTAGTCCTCAAATGGAATACACACCAACAAACTCGGTAGCAGAATATTGTAATGATTGGCATTCTTAGACAATACAGGAAAGTTGAGATGTTCTTCTTAGATTGGAAGCAGCTTGAGCAAAAGATTGAAGATACAACTAGAGATATCGTCAAGCTGGACTGTTGGTAATAACTGCATGGTATTCCAGTTACTTTCCCACTCATTCTATTATATTTAAGCTACCGTAAGCAACATAACATAAATAATAGGAATTGGCTTGTTTATGCTACAATGGTGAATTCCAGTATTATAGAGGTCATAGGGTCACACATCATGGAAACAGGCCCTTCAGTCCACTGTCCCCATCGAGCATCAAGCTCCCATTTATGCTAAACCTACACTAATCCCATTTTATTCTCCCTGCATTTTCATCAACTCCCTTCAGATTCTATCATTCATCTACACAAACCAGGACAACTTACAGTGGCCAAATAATCTACCAACCCACACCCCTTTGAGGTATGGGAGGAAACCACACACATAAACGGAGAATGTGCAAACTCCTACAGACACTACTGGAGGTCAGGATTGAATTTAAGTTGCTGGAACTGTGGGGCTTCAGCTTTGCTAACTGTGCCACTGTGCTGTTCAGTGAGTTACAGTCCAAGAACTGAATTCCACTGTATTAGTCTACACTTTCACTCTTGCACAGTATTCTTAATACAAATATGTAAATAAGACATAAGAAATAAAAACTAATTTTTTAAGTGTGATATTTTCTGCTAAACCTTGAAATGAAAGTTTGCTTGCTGCATGAATGTTATTTGGAGTGATCTTACCAGGAATGTTGCATTTACTCCTATTTTTAATGGTTTGTGAACTAAACAGCACTTGTTACTTCTAGACCTGACTATCACAATTCTGACTGACTTTACACAATGTACCCTCCATAAACTTGTGCAAAACTTTGCTGCTTGTGCCTTAATTTGTATTGCCCCATTCACTTCCAATTTGTTGATAGGTAAGGCTGATCTTACACTCATTAGCCTTTTACAAGTGATTCAAGTACAAATATAGACATTATTAGCAAATGTGACATGTTCATCCCAATTCATTTTATTAAAATAATTAGTTACGGACACTGACATCCTCAAAGGATGTTGTTAGTTAAGGTTCTAAACAGCAGAATCAAATTTGCTCACATTTGTACTTTAATCATGATGGTAGTTTGGGACAATGTACCGAGTCGTTCCATATAAAAGGGAAGACCGTGTTTGCACTTCCATTATGTCTTCAATGTGTCCCAAACCACCTCCAGCTGATGAACGATATTTAAGTGTAGTCTGTGTATTGTAGGAAACGTAGTTGGTTTGTGCACGGCAAGGTACCACAGCAAGATAATGACTTGATTCCTTTCTGTTGTTGTTAGATGAGAAATAAATGCCACAGGACAGTGAGAAAAGTTCTTCTAATGCCACTATGGAAACTTCTACAACCATTTGAGAAGACGGTGAAGGCTTCTGTTTAATAATTGAAAATCACAAAAATAGAAAAAACACAAGGTATTCAGCAGTCAAGGCAGCGTCTGTGGAGAGAAACAGTTAATGTTTCAGGTCCATGTTACATCATCAGTGGCCCCTTCTGAAACAGGAAAGGCTAATTATCTGGAATTGTTGAATTCAGTGTTGACATCCGAGGGCTCCAATGAGCCTTGATGGGAAATGAGGTGCTGTTCCCCAAGCTTTGTTGGGATAACATAGGAAGGAAAGTAAAGAGAGATCAGAGTCAAACTGAGATGGAGTGATGTCAGAAGGGTCCCACTTACACTCTGGCAGTTCAGTCGCTGGCCTCCTACATGGCTGCAACAAAGTCCAAGATAATCTCAAGGAACAACACCTTATCTATTTAGGTACTTTGCAGCCCTTGGGACTTGATGTTGAATTCAACAATTTCAGATAGCCAGCCTTTCCTTTTTGTGTCAGACTGGCCATTTCTAATGTGAGGTCATCCACCATTAACTCCCTTCAGATGTTATCTGATTTGCTGAGTATTTCCAGCATTCCCTCTTATTTCAGATTTCCAGCACTGTTCAATACTTCATAGTCCCAGATTTTTTTTTCTTTCTACTGTCCTCATTCATCCCCGCTATTTGCACTTCCCCAGAAGATCAGTTTTGGTTAATAAGCACTCATTTCAGTCTCTTAGCTGGCACCAACAGCATTTGTCCTCTCCACCACTTCCCCCTCTCTGCAACCTAAAATGCTTGTTTTCTCACTTTTCCAGGTCTGATGAAAGGGTAAACCTGAAACATTAACTCTGTTCTTAATGTCTAAGTGCTGCTTGACCCACTGCTTATTTCCAATCTTTTCTGTTACTCCAATTACAAGTGACTCCACTTCCAGCACTCCCTAACTATTGGATTAAAAAATCAGTTTAGGTTCTGTTGCATCATTTCTGGAGTGCTGCTTTTCCAATGATTTCTGACCTGAGCAATAAAGCTGCTGAGATAAGGCTCACAATCTATAAACGGTCCAGTGCATTTAGGTTTGTCCCTCTATTTCTTACAATATACAGTGTCTATCCATAATAACCAAACTTTATATACATAGCACATTGACCTTTATTGCAATGTGCTTGGAATGCACAAATAAGTAACAAATGTTTAAGTTGTACAGAGCTGAGGTCAGTTCCCATCTGATGTGCTATATTCAGTTTTGCTTATCATGCTTCAGAAAAGGTGTATTTTCCTGAAAAGAAACATTTTAGATTTGCCAGAGAGATTGAGGTTTAAAAAATTATATTGAATAATTGAAATTAAATGGGGTTGTATTTGCTTGACTTTAGAAATTTGAGCTGTAAACCAAGAGGTGCTTAAAATGACAAAGGGATGTGTAGGATAAATATGCAGAAACTAGTTTCTTTAATAGGAGAATCTAAAACAAGGGGATTTAATAAAATTTAACTTTGATTAGCCTTGGTAATTGGTTTATTATTGTCATATGTACTGAGATACAGTGAAAAGCTTTGTTCTTGCATGCCATCCAGACAGATCATTCCAAACGCAAGTACATTGAGGTAGTACAAAAGGAAAAGCAATAACAGAATGCCGAATATAGTGTGACAGTTGCAGAGAAAGTGCAGTGCAGGTAGACAATAAGGTGCAGGCACTAGGATGAGGTAGATTGAGAGATCAAGAGTTCATCTTTATTGTACAAGAGGTTCATTCAAGAATCTTATAACAGTGGGTTAGAAGCTGTCCTTGAGCCTGGTGGTATGTGTTTTCAAGCTTTTGTATCTTGTGCCAGATGGAAGGGGGGGGGGGGGGTGGCACGGTAGTGTAGTGGTTAGCGTGATGCTTTTACAGCACCGGCGATCGGGGTTCAATTCCCGTCGTTGTCTGTAAGGAGTTCGTACGTTCTCCTGTGTCTGCGTGGGTTTCCACCGGGTGCTCCGGTTTCCTCCCACGTTCCAAAGACGTACAGGTAGGTTAATTTGGGGTTTAAAAATGGGCGGCGCGGACTCGTTGGGCCGGAAGGGCCTGTTACCACGCTGTAAATAAAATTTTAAAAAAATTTTAAAAGAAGAATAGAGGGAATATTCATTCCATTAGAGTGAATTGGGTCACAAGGTTAGTGGAAGTCTGGGCCTTTCTTCCCCTAATTCTCCAGTGATTGATGGCAGGTCAATTGAAATTTTAAAGACAGCCTTGCCTAAATAAAACAAAAGGCAATCTCTATCAGGACTATGGGTAAAATGCAGGTACATGGAGTTAAAGCACAGGTCATCCATAATCTGGTAGACTGGCAAAACAAACTTGAGGATCTGAATTACCTACTTTTGTATATTTCTTTACATGAGAGGTCTGGATTCTGAAACCACTGGACAGCAAAACTTGTCAACAGATGGACCAGCTAGACTCGCTGTACTTATTATTGAGCTATAACTTTAACTTTTAACTTTTTAGGTGTAACAACTTTAGTGAGACAGAGTATACCCCAACCCATCATACTTGGGATTCTTGACCAGTTTTGATTTGCTAGGTATTGACTCAGGTTCTTTAAAGTTGGTAAGTTTATTGATTATTGCACAGATAAGCAGTCAATAGTCAATAAAGGCAACAGGTATACAGTGAGATTCTGGTATTTTTTCCTCCTCTTTTCCATTGATTGTACTCTATCATATTCCTCCAGATATCTATTTTTCACTAATTAATAAGATATTAACGGTGCTCCATTTTGATCGTACATAATTAGTAGTCGATGTTCTGCTTCAGCCCTTTAGCACAGCTGCATATATGAGGAGTGAACAGGTTTAAAGTTATTTGCTTGATGTCTCAGAATTCCCTGTATTCTTAGTGGAAAAATGGAACTTAATTTGCAACTGCTGCAGATGTCCTGTAGCTTCTCTCTTTAATCGTCCTCACCATATAAGGTCATGGATTGTGTTGATTGAAAATGATTAGTTTATGATTGCCTCTTGTTCACAGATGGCACAGCACATAGACTCCCTCCAGATGGTTCCCATATCCTATGATTCAAGATGCTCAAAATTCACATTCCCGCCAATATTACTTACCCAACTGTTTACTCTGACTTCTGCACTTGTAAACTTGTACATATATATCCTGCACAAACATCAGCATTGAACAACGCATCATCAACCTTTCAAACCAGCACAACTCTACACTGGCCTTTACAGCAAAGCATTCCTATAGTGCCTTGAGGTTACCACTTGTATCATAGCATAACAGTTACCAAAACCAGATTAATATTAAACAACATACCTAAATCTAGCAACCATTACACAGCTGTAATATAAGACGTAGCCCACTGAAATATTCCAAGGAAAGTGGGACTGATGGAGACAGTTGTGCTGAGTACATTTTCAAAGATGTTTTATACAGTGTCCTTTTGTTTCCTTTTATTTTAATCCAGTCAAGAATTACCAAACACAGAATTATGTTTTTGAAAATTCACACAGCCTTTAACATGTCAATTAAATGAAGGCAATTGAAAACTTCAGACTTTATCATATAGAGAAATATATAATGTGCCAGTTTTAATCTGTGGCCATATTGTCAACTTCATCCAAAACATGTTTGAGCACCAATGTTGGCTCAAACTTCCTATTTTTCACTAACTAATAAGCGCTCCATTTTGATCATGCATAATTAGTAGTTAGTGTTCTGCTTCAACCCACTAGCGCAGTAGCACTTATAGGGAGTAAACAGGCTTAAAGTTACTTGTTTGATGTCACAGAATTCCCTGTATGCCTTCAGTGGAAAAATGGAACTTAATTTGCAACTACTGCAGGCATAGGCCAATGAGGTAGAATACAAGATTCCCGTCTCTTGTCTAATTTTACAGATTATCGCCTAAGCGATGCAAGAATAGATCACATATATGTTGATGACACCAATTCTTCCTTTCCATCATTTGCTTTTTAACTAATCAACTGTCTTGCTGCTTCCCATGTCACTGACACTATTTCTCTAGTCTTTAATTTCACCTGATCTTACACTATTAATATATTGCTATCCTGCTTTAAATTTCAGTGTGTTGAATCTGAAATCTTGTACAGTATTAAGCCTCCTTGTATCCATTGCTTAATGTGACTGTCTCTTATGACTTGGTTTTCTGGTTGCTTCATAAAGTAATCACACTATCTCAATGGCTTATTCAAATATTTTCTCCACTGTTCTACATGAAAGCCATTTGAAGTGTTGGTGTTCTGCAGGTTAGAAACCATGTTACTTGTTCTTCAATTTACTTCAAGGAAGCATCTAGGTCATCCCTGGGTAACTAATAGTTTCTGTTTTCACAGATGTCCATAAGTTGATTTTATCTGTAAATTGGAAAATACAGAAAAGTCACTGTGGTAATCATACCACCACAGTATTAGCATATAAGGTTCATAAGGAAGAGTAATTACTAAAAATGGAGAGAGAAGAAACAATTGCCATTTTTAGGAAGGAGCATGTGTACGTACTTTGGACTTTTGAATTTAATAATATTATGGGAGCCTTTCGTATCTATGGCTGTCTGTAAGTCAGGCCTTCATAACCCAGGGATAGCCTGTATTGCAGATTTACATTTTTACACTTGCTTGTTTGAAAACTGAATTGGCCAACAATCCTTGAATATTTTATGATCAGAAAGATAGAGAAAATATTTCTGTTTTTTTTTGTCCTTAATGTTTTTACATTTCTGGTGTAATCGGGATACAGATCAGGATTGACCCGAAATGTCGACAATTCCATTCCTCCCACAAATGCTCCTTGACCTGCTGAGTTCCTCCAGCAGACTATTTGTTGCTTCAGATTCCAGCATCTGCAGTCTCTTGTGCCTACAGCGCATTTCTATTAGTACTGGATGGCCCCAATGCAGAATCCTGGTACAACTATTATTTTCTTCTCCTGTTGCTAGCTACAGACAAGACCAGGCTTCTGCAGAATGTCTTCCAGGTACCACATTGATGGCATAGAATGGGAAACATCAACACTCCTGGCTTTGAACAGGCCCAGAAAATTTACCCCAATTTTTTCCAGACTTGTAACTCAGTCGGCTTTTGTTTTACTGAGCTCTCTATCCTTGGGCATCCTTAGCGTGGCATGATGGGAAGAGCTAGACACCATGCTCGATGTCTGGTCTGCCCATTTGTCTTCCTGAGCCTCATATGCTACTGTTATTGACTCTCTATCTGTATCAAGCTTGCTTTTCTAATTGCATTTTCACAGTTATTGATGTTACGAGCATCAAGTCTACTAACCACAGCACTCCCTCTGCCTCCTCCCCTTCCCACCAAAGGATTACCTTGGTTTCATTCTTAGCTCAACAGCATTCACCAAGCATTTTTGTTGGCACTTTCTTCTTCTGCGTTGCCAAGGTCCTGTAAATATTATTAACATTCGACCCCCTTCCAAGTTCCTTGAGTTTTCTGTGTTGCATTAAAGCTTAAAATTTAAGCCAAGATTGGGTGAACAAAAAAAACTAGTCATAATTCAATTGATCTGTTCAAACATTTTGCTCTCTCCCTCACCTATATCATCATTTTTATTCAAAACAAAACTTCTCAAATGTTAAAAGGACGAAAATATCACAGATGATATATGGTGATTCTTTCTCTGATGGGTGATGTAATGTTATTTGCTATGGCCTTGAAGTAACTTGCAGAGCTCTAGTTATGTCTTTTCTGGCATATTTGAAGCTCTGCAAGAATATTTTCAGCCAAAATCATAATTCACACCTAACTTTTGTGATTTACAGTAGGTCTGCTTGGATTTTTAACAATGTTTTATTCCTTAATGAGTTTGGACAAATGAATAGCATTTCATTAAAACCCTATTCACTCTCACCCTAAATACCCATATTAAATATCCTAGTAGAGTATAGAAATTTAGTAAGCTCTTTGCTGGTATGCTTGTACATAGCAGTTAATCTGAAAATACGATGCAGATGCTTTAACTTATGATGCCTTAACCATGGCAACTAAAGTAGAACATGCGAGCCTTTGCATATTTGTAATCTCTCGTCTAAAGAAGTGCAAAGATCTCTTGAGGACTATGGTACAATTTTGCAGTAAAATTAAAAGTACTTTAGCATGATAAATCTCCAATTTATTCAGAGTACTGCATGTTAAGAAATGTTCCATAGCTTAGACTGAAGGTGATTAATAGAATTGTTACCTAAACAATTGATTACAAATTCTGTATGGACAAATGAGTTGGTAGTACCTATTAGAGATTGCTATTTGTATGTGAGTTTTCTTTAAGTACTCCAATTTATTTTTTTTCAGCTTTCATAAATGTCAAATTGCCCTGAGGTGTGACTTCTACAGAGGCAAAAGCTAATGGAAGTAGCATGAAGTTGGATTTCTTTACTGTTCATCTTCCCCCACAGTTGTAGATTCAGTTATTTTATGTTGTTCAAAATTTAGTCACTTTGTTATTGATACACATTTTTTTAAAAGTACATGGTACATGGGTTTGAAACCAACTTGGAACTTCTTTTTAAAAGAAATGAAATTGAGCCTTGATTGTGAATGTTAATAGGGGGTACTCATGAGCCTTTGACATAAATATCAAACTTCTTTTGATCTTTTCACACAACTTGCTAAAAAGCACAAATTCATCAACTGATATCCATCAATCAATTTACCAGATGTTTGCCAAATTGTAATCCTCTGAGTTTTGAGACTAATTGCTAAATGTGTATAAATAAGAAATAAGGTTGTAATTATTTTACATCTGTTCTTGGAACATAGCAGTAGTGGCAAAGCTGCACTTATTAGCCATTTCTAATTCCTCTGAAGAGGTGAAGTGAACTCTTTTTTTTGATGCCTTGACCTGTTGCATTCCTTACAATCATGGTGTGTAGGAAACAACAGGGTTCTAACCTAAGAGAGATGAAGAAATAGCAAAATGAGTAAATGAGTGCAAATCAGCGTGATGTTGGAGGAGAATGAATGTTGCTATTCTTGCTCTTTATGGGAGAGGGGAAAAAACAAGTTTTGTCTAAGTAAATAATAATTGGAATAATGTATCCTGTAGAAAATGCTTAAAGCCACCAAAGTGTGTCACTGGTAATTTGAACTAAATCCAAGTTCACTTGCAGATTCACACTTCAGACAGACTGCTTTGTCCTGGAGGGTGGTGAGTTTGATTGTTTTGAGCACCATATTCCTGATGTAGGCTTTGCTGATGCCAGAGAGCCAGTCGAACAGTGAGCCAGTGATGAAGACTGCAGGCTGTACCTAGATTACAAGTCCTTGACTTGTGGACACCCCGACGTATGAATAAGCTCCCATAATATTACATTCAAAAGTCCAACCTATGTATGTACAACATTCCTTCCTACAAATGGCAGATCGATCTTCCTCCCTTTCTCAACTTTAGGTATTGTTCTTATTATTTTATGTGCTCTTTCATTGCAATACTGTGGAGGTATAGTTACCATAATGAGTGAATTTTGTGTGATTTCCAATTTGCAGACAAAATTAACTTCTGTAAAATCAAAACCTGTTTGTTACTCGGGGAAGACCTGCATGCTGGTTTAACTACGGTGTTGATATTGAGAGGAGTAAAAAAAAGGCTTGGAATTATAGTGCCTTTCATAAACTCTGGTTTGCCAAAAGTGTTTTGCAGTAAATGAGGTAGCTATTTGAACAAAACAAATACAAAATGCTGTGGATGGTGTAAATCTGAAATAAAAACAGAAACTGTTGATAATATTCAGATCCAGCAATATCTGTGAAGAGGAAAATAGTTAACACTTTGGGTTGATGGCCTTTCAGCTAATGAAAGTGAGCCAAATCCAATGAAGCTTCTAATTAGCAGTGTCATATTGGATATGGGAGATTTGGCATTGTCCCCACTGAAGTCTTAGAGCCTGTGGTTGAAGCTTTTCTCATTGGACATGATTGTTCCCTAGTGAAATGTTCTGTTGCATTAGCTTCATCAGATGTGTTCCTTTGCACCTTGGGAAATTGTCCCAGACAGCAGCTTCAAAATTATTGTGCAGGAGTATACAAATTTTTAATATTGCTCTGATTGCAGTGGACTGCTCCCCTCCCCTTGTGCCTTGATACAATGCAGTATCAAGGAGAACTATTGCAAGAAGTGGAAATTTTGCTTGTAGGCAGCTATAGTTCAGCATATTTTGTAATGATATATTTAAGAATGGTCTCAAAATGCTAGTAATATTTAATTGTTTTGCATTAATTTTAAATAGCAGATTCAAACAGCGTATTGAAAGTGAACATCCAAGTCGCATTACAGCTCCCTGCACGCAATTAAGTGCATTTCATTCCCTACTATTCACCACTTCTAGTATTTCCAGTAGATTTATCCCAAGTGGATCATTTATGTAATATTTTACAGTAGTGGTTCCTTGTCAAATTGGAAGATGTATATATTTCTCAACAAAAAAGTATGGTTAAGTTATTTACATTTCCTCCTCCTTTACATTCTAGTCCACTATCCCTCAAATGAAAAGGTAGCCACTGACAGTGTCAATACAAGGTTCACTTGGAAACAGCACGTTCAGTTGGCCAATTTTGAGATGATTTGTAACTTGTTTGATACAGCACCAATCAATGTAGTTCACCACTCATTCTTCTTGCCAACCATAAAATACCCATTTTAGTGAGATAATCTTCTGTAGATACATGGAACTGAATTTGTCCCTGAATTTTACAGATCCTCCACCCTTTCCTCTCCTATATCTCCCTGACAGCATGAGAGATACTTCCCAAATGGAACAAAACAAACGAAGATGTGCTTTCAAAATTCAATTGGGAAAAGAAAATTTCATTTATTTTTCTTGAAAATACACAGATCTCAATCAATGGCCCAGATTTTTCAGGTGTAAAGTTAGCAAAACTGTCCATGTTTGCCATTTTTACAACTTTGAAATTGACAACAAAGTTGAGAATTCTACACATGCATAGTTTAACGTGGGAAGTCTTGAAGTTAGTATCCATGATTTCAATCTCTTCCACCATACTTATGGGAGATAATTGAATTGACAAAGGCATCAAGTACTTGCAGAATATCCTCAGTGTAAAATATCCTAAAAATGTTCTTCTGTTGCACAAGGTGTAACTGAGTTCTCAGTAGTGTGCTAAGCTGTAATTACTGCTTGACTAATTCTCCGGTCCTATTTTTTATATGTGAATTATAGTTTTGTTAGGTTAATATTTCAAGCTATCAAGGCTATTAGAATGAAAAATATATTTGATATTTAAGGTTCCACCTGAATTTTGTACGTAGGTTCCAATCTATATTTCATTCTCTGTAAAATGTTTAAAATATCATGAAACAATTATGTTTTTTTTCCTCCATGGTATGCCATTTGTAAGAATTCTTCACTATGATTGACTACTCGACCAGCTTGGGAACATCACTGTTACTTTGAACTCCTGCCTGAAAGCATCTGAAGTCAAAGTTTTAAAGATCACTAGATCTTTGTGGGCTAATTTTTTTCAAGAGGAAGATACAAAAATAAATTTAATATTTAAAAAATCCTTATATCCAATTATGCAAACAATGCCAGAAGATTTCCCATATGCCTTTACAGAATTAGGCTACAGGCTACTAAGTGTTTGTGCCTCCGTGTGAAAAGTTCTAAGAAACAATCTGTTATGACTCAAAATTTTGATATCTGACCGGACAAAATTGGATTAATAAACTAAATTAGCTCTGATCCTTGAAGCTTTTACTCCATCTTTGCTTTTCCAGAAATGTTTTGTGGTAACTCCAAATTTGTGTCCTGTGGTTACTGACTCTCATACAAATGTAAGTAGTTTCTTTCCCCATCAGCTCTATCGAAACCTCTCACAACTTTGAGCACCTTTATTATATCTGTCCCTAATCTTCTTTGTTTAAAGGAGAATCAGCCATGCTTCTCAAACCTCCCCACCTAACAACACATGCCTCATCCCTTGCACAATCTCAGTAAATCTACTCTGCATGTCTTCCAAGGCTTTGACATTCTTCCTAAAGTCTAATGGCTAGAATTTGACACAGTGAAGTCTAATCAGTGATTTATAAAGGTTTTGCATAACAGCTCTGCTTTTGTACTCTCTGGGGCAGAAATTTATCCTTGTTCCTCTGTTAAATGTTCAATATGTTGACTTCAATAAAATGAAATTTCTGAAGCAGAATATATATACAGCTGCTACAATATTGTATATTTAGCACTTGCAACCCCTACATCTCTTCTAACATGCCAAGGACCCTAAATGCTATGCTTTTTGGAAACCTTTTTATCATTGGATTACTTATGGGGGTAAGACCACATTTTACTGAAGATGTTTCCTGCTGACTGAAGCTGAAGCTCCTCGGTATTAATTATATATGAGTGGAGCTCTGTTGACAGTTTGTTTACTTGTGTGTGGCCTTTAATGGGTGGTCTGCTGAGGATTTGTGTGCACCTAGAAGTATAAAGTGGCTACTGCAGTACGTCATGTACACAATGTTCATTTTTTGAAAAATGCAGTAATTTCTTGGGGCCAAGTTGAAATAAACAAGATTTTTATGATCAAGCTATTTAGTGAGTAATATCAATGTAAGCTTCTGCAGAATGTTCTAATTCTGTTTTGTGATATTGAACATTCAATCAATTCACCTCCCATAGTCTTATGTGGTGGGCAATTAATTAATGGGGGAGGGGTGTGAGGAGAAAATTCCAAGTATAACCCCATTCTTCATGATTGTTGAGGATGTAATCACATAAGTGAAAGGCAAGGCTAAAACATTTGTGACCATCTCCATGTGGAAGGGCCAAGTGGATGATCTATCTTGGCCTACTTCTCAGGTTGCTATCCTTGGACGTCAGTTTTCAACCAATTTGATTCATTCTCTTTGAAGCTGCTGAGCACACAGGTCATACTAAAGGCTATAGGCCCTGACAAAATCCCTTCTTTAGTACTACAGACGTGTTTCTAAGAACTTCTAGTTAAGCAATTTTAGTACAGCTTCAACATTGGAATCTACCCAAATATAGAAAGTTGACAAAGATGATGTGCTTAAAAAAAAGACAAATCCAATGAGTCAATTACTACTTGCTTAGCCTGCTGCCAGGCATCAGTAAAGTGATGGATGAGGTTATCAACAGTGTTATCAAAAAGCTTTCACTCTAACAACTGGCCCACTGCTGCTTATTTTGCCTCCTGACTATCCAAGGCCTTTTTTCCATCTACAAGGCACAGATCAGGTGACTGATAGAACACTATTATTTCCTGGTTGGGTGTAGCTTCAGCAGTACTCAAGTAGCTTGATCAGCATCTTATACACCACTTCCTCCACCAATGATTGCAATTATTAGTTCAAGGTTATAGTATTATGCTCTTGGAAATAATCTCAGCCACCTAGAATTTAAGGACTGCATACATTGGAAATTTACCTCTGTTCTTTCACTGATGCTTGGTCAAAATTTTGGAACTCCCTCCCAAACAACATTAGAAGAAGCTTCAAAATTTGGAATGCGCTAGTTCACAAAGAGACTCACTGTCGCAGAAGAAATAATAATTTCCATCCTGCTGCACAGTTCTTTCTATATTTTGAAGATATTTAGTGTGTTCAAGCAATGCTATTTTCTTCCTGTACTGCAATGTACTCATTCCCACCCTCTCAAGGGAAATTGGTGATGGATGGTTATTGCCAGTCTTGCTGATGATATTCACATCTCACAAAAATATGACAAAAAGGTAAAGGATGTTGAGTGTGGCAAATTTGATTCTTGAGTTAGTCATGTATATTGGAATGAAGTTGGGTACCCATGCAATGAATGCAAAATAATATTTCTGTCCATAGAAACACAGAAAATATATAACGTGAAAGGAGACTTATCATGTCTGTGCTTGTTTTAAAAAAAAGACCTCATCTTTTTAGCGCTTTATCTGTAACTTTGCAGTTCCTGGTTCTTTAAATATACTCATCCAAGTACGTCTTAAATGTGAATAAGGGTTTCTATCCCTACTGACCTTTCAGGCAGGGAATTTTAAATCACTACCACTCTTCAGGTGGGGGAAAAAAGTTTTCCCCCCCCCCCCCCCCCCCCCCAATTGTTCTGCAGATTATTTTACATATTATGCTTCCGGTCTTTACCTGCTCAACCAAGGAAAATAGATCTGTCCTATTTACTCTACCTAGGCTTCTCATAACTTTACATACAGTATCAGTTAAATCTCTCCTTAGTTTCTGTTTAAATTAAAAAAAGCAGCCTTGACAGTCTCTCCCCTTAACTATAATTTTCCAGCCCTACATCATTCTTGTATGTCTACTCTGCATCCTTGCTGTGGTGCAGTGAACGTAGTTATAGCATGACTTCTCTGCTCTTGTATTCTGTTTGTCAGCTAATAAAGGAAGATATACTGTATGTTTTACCACCTAATCTACTTCTGTTATCTTCAGGAATTTGTGGAAATACATTCCAATCCCTCTGTTCCTCTGCACTTTATATCCTACCATTTACAGAATATTTCCATGCCTTGTTTGCCTCCCCAAATGCATTATCTCACACTCGTCTGGACCGAAATCCATTTGCCACTTTTGTATCCAAAAACTATCCATTGATATCTTCATGTGGTCTAGAACTTCTTTCCTCCTCAAATGAGGAAGAACAAGACTTAAAATAAATTTAAATATTTTTGTAAACATTTCCCCTCAAAGTTATCTGAGACTTGACTACAATACCCAAGTAGTCCAAAACCCCATGAAACACTTGTCCCCTTAAGCTCCAAATTAACCAATCTTGTCACAACTGGCCAGTGCATCAGGCTAGTTACTCACCAATCTTTTTTGCATTCTGCACCCTCAGCTAGCTGTTCTACAGCTCATGCTTTACCCGACCAGAAAAGATCCATAAAAATGGTTGCTCTGCCCCAGCAATTTTCACCCTGCCACATGACGTACAGCAGTAGCCACTTTATACTTCTAGGTGCATAATGTGTTTTGGCTTTTCACTGTGCTCATGCAATGCCCTTTTTATGCTCTGGTGGAATGTACTTAAAAGCAGCACTCTTAAAGTGGCAAATTCACCTATTGTGGAATTGTTTTTTTATTGAATGGTACTGGAAATCTTTGCTGACATTTAACATACTTTTATAATTTTCATCTACAAGTTTGAACAGGCTTTTTGTCAATTAATATCAACCTTTTTCAATTAATATCAGCCTTTTGAAACTACTGTAGAAAAGTTGCAGATATGGGTGGAGAAATGGCAGTTGGAGTTCAACCTGGCCATATGTGAAGTGTTGCACCTTGAGAGATCAAATGTAGAGAAGCAGTATAATGTTAATGGCAAGACCCTGAACAGTGTTGATGAGCAGAGGGATCTTGGGGTCCAAGTTCATAGTTCCTTGAAAGTGGCTACATAGGTTGACAGGATGGTAAAGAAGGCATATGGCATGCTTGCCTTCATTAGTTGAGGCATTGAGTTAAAGAGTCAGGAAGTTATGCTGCAGCTTTATAAAACTTTAGTTCGGCCGCATCTGGAGTATTGCATTCAGTTCTGGTCGCCCCATTATAGGAAAGATGTCGAGGCTTTGGAGAGGGTGCAGAAGAGGTTTACCAAGATGCTGCCTGGATTGGAGCACTTGTGCCATGAGGATTGATTGGACAAACTTGGGTTGTTCTCCCTGGAGCGGCGGAGGCTGAGGGGGGATCTGATGGAGGTATATAAGATTATGAGAGGCAGAGATAGAATAGACAGCCAGTGTCTTTTCTGCAGGGTTGAAATTTCTAATACCAGAGGGCATGCATTTAAGGTGATAGGGGGCAAGTTCAAAGGAGATGTGTGGGGCAAGTTTCCTTACACAGTGGTGGGTGCCTGGAATGCGCTGTCTGGGGTGGTGGTGGAGGCAAATATGATAGGGGCCTTCAAGAATCTCTTAGATAGGCACATGAATGTGAGGGAAATGGTAGGATATGGACATTGTGTCGGCAGAAGGAATTAGTTTAATTAGGCATTTTATTACTAATGTAATTGGTTCAGCACAACATTGTAGGCCAAAGGGCCTGTTCCTGTGCTGTGCTATGTTCTAAAAGTACTGTTGTTGTCTACCAGTGAATTACATTGCTTCAGATTTGATGAAGCAAGCTAAATTACTTCAGATTTTCCTAAGTATCATTCATCATATTTGATTAAATGAAAAATATAAATTAGAGATTAAATTAGAAGGAAGACATTAAATACTCTTAGAGCATGTATTGAATGTTACTGTGGCAACAGCATCTGTTACATGGTTTATCCAAGAACCATAAATTGAATCTTATTAGATTTATTTAATTGACTTTATGAAAGTAAAAGAATGTATTTGATAGATGACACCTCTCTTGTAACCACTAACTTGTTACTAATTTACTTTGACCAGTGACTGTTTTGAAATCAGTGTTTTCATCACGTGCTGTTTTATTTGGTAGGTTGAGGAACACCTTATTTTAAATATCTGTGCATTTGTGGAAGAAATTACGCTGCTCCAAACTTGATAATGAAGATCTCTTTACAAAAAGAATTATATTTAACAATGCAAAATCACAGTTTTTAATATAACACTTAAAGCAGCATTTTATCATGTTCAAGATGTTAGAGTATTAACTCAATATCAGAGTCCAAAATGTTTCAAATGGGATTGTATTAGCAGACAATGAAAATACGTTTGTAGTTTAGAGCTGCTAATTGTATTTGTTCAACAAACTAAGTTCAAATTTTGACCCAATGTCATGACCAGTTGGAAACATGTGCATTACAGACTTCCAGATTTTGATCTTAAACTATAATTCTTAATCATGTTTTACACTTATAAAAATATATTTGTGTGAAAGGGTTGGTATACTTTGAACTCTGAAGTATGCCAGTGTCTATATGCTTAAGTTTATCATTTTTCACAAGTAAGCTGCATTTGTTGTAAAGGAAATACTTTCTTTCATCATTTTGCTAACTCCTAATGGAGTGCTGTTTATATGATATGAAGCAGCAACAAGTGAAACTTAGCAAATAGTCCCTGCATGATATTTATCATGAGCAACCACCATCATCAATCCACCATCATTGAAGTGCTTTGAGAAGTTGGTTATGGCATGCATCAACTCCAGCCTACCAGACAACCTGGACCCATTGCAATTCGACTATCGCCGAAACAGGTCTACAGTGGATGCCATCTCCCTGGCCCTTCACTCAGCTCTGGAGCATCTGGACAGTAAGGACACTTAGGTTAGACTATTGTTTATTGACTACAGCTCTGCCTTCAATACAATAATACCAAGCAAGCTTGTCACCAAACTCCGAGACCTAGGACTCAACACCTCCCTCTGTAACTGGATCCTTGACTTTCTAACAAACAGACCGCAATCAGTGAGGATAGGCAGCAATTCCTCCGGCATGATTATTCTCAACACTGGTGCACCTCAAGGCTGCGTCCTCAGCCCTCTACTCTACTCCCTATACACTCATGACTGTGTGACCAGATTCTGCTCTAACTCCATCTAGAAGTTTGCAGATGATACTACCGTTGTAGGCCGTATCTCAAATAGTGATGAAACGGAGTACAGGAAGGAGATGGAGAGCTTAGTGGAATGGTGTCATGACAACAACCTTTCCCTCAATGTCAACAAAACTAAAGAGCTGGTCATTGACTTCAGGAAAGGAGGCGGTGTACATACACCTGTCTACATCAATGGTGCTGAGGTCGATAGGGTTGACAGCTTCAAGTTCCTGGGAGTGAACATCACCAACAACCTGTCCTGGACAAACCACGTAGATGCCATGGCCAAGGAAGCTCACCAGTGCCTCTACTTCCTCAGGAGGCTAAAGAAATTTGGTTTGTCCCCTTTAACTCTCACCAACTTTTACCGATGCACCATAGAAAGCATCCTATCAGGATGTATCATGGCTTGGTATGACTCGATGGGCTGAATGGCCTGCTTCTGCTCCCTTGTCTTATGATCTTGTGAATTGCTCTGCCCAAGACTGCAAGAAGCTGCAGAGAGCTGTGGACACAGCCCAGCGGATCACAGACACCAGTCTCCCCTCCTTGGACTCTGTCTTTACCTCTCGTTGTCTTGGTGAAGCAGCCAGTGTAATCAAAGACCCCACCCACCCGGGACATTCTCTCTTCTCTACTCTTCCATCGGGTAGAAGATACAGGTGCCTGAGGGCACGTACCACTAGACTTAAGGACAGCTTCTACCCCACTGTGATAAGACTATTGAACAGTTCCCTTATACAATGAGATGGACTATGACCACATGACCTCACTATCTACCTTGTTGTGACCTTGCACCTTATTGCACTGCACTTTCTCTGTAGCTGTGCCACTTTACTCTGTACTGTTATTTTTTTACCTGTGCTACATCAATGCACTCTGTACTAACTTGAAGTAACTGCACTGTGTAATGAATTGACCTGTAAGATCGGTTTGTAAGACAAGTTTTTCACTGTACCTCGGTACAAGTGACAATAATAAACCAATACCAATACCAAAAGCTCAAACCTTTCAGTTTACTTGAATCCCCTTTAAAAAAAAATCTTGGCTTCCTGCATAACTTGGGAAAAGATTCAAGAGAACTGAATATGTATTATCTACAAATAGTCTGATACTTTGCATCCATGATAGCAACTACAGTTGACATTCAGCCCCCACCCACCCCCCCCCCCCCCCCAAATGAACCACTCTCTATATCCTGAGGGTCATCATTGACCAGTAAATCAATTGGGGGATCTACATAAATACTGTGGCTAAAAGAGCAGGTTAGAGGCTGAGTTTCCTGTGACAAAGGACTCCCCTCCAGACACCCTAAAGCACTTTGCACAATTTATAAGGCAGAAGTCAGAAGTGTGATGGAATACTCTTAATTTGCCTGCACGAGTACAGCTCCATTAACTTCAAGGAAGCTTCACAACATCCTGGACAAAGTAGTCTGCTTCATTGGCACCCATCAACTTCTCTAAATATTATTTCCACCACCAGTGGTTGAGGTGAGTACCATCTACATATGCACTGCAGTTCATCACCTCGGCTGGTCTGACAGCACCTCCCAAATCTGTGATCCATACCATCTAGAAGGAAAAGGAGAACACCACTGTCTACTGGCTCCCCTTCAAATTGCCCACAGTCCTGAGTTGGATATATATTGCTATTGCTTTTATTGCTGGCTCTAACTCCTGGAGCTCCCTCCGAACAGGACTGTGGGTATATCTTCACCAATGAGACTGCAGCAGTTTAAGGTGGCAGCGCACCACCAAGTTTTCAAGGGCAATTAGGGATAGGTAATAAATGCTGACCTTGCCAAGAATGCCCAGATCCCAAAAAATGAATAAAAATAAAATCAGAATTTATGAAGAGATTTATACAGTTTCTCTTCCCTAGTGCAGCTGAACAACACAAACTTTTTGTGTACCATATTAAATTTAAATTATCAAAAAGTTGAACAATTCCAAAACAAATGATGAGATGCAGAAAGTTACTCGTACTGTGATTTATGATTTTCATTGCAGTACCTGAATAGATACGGAAAGAAGAACCAATAACTATTTGCAAAATGGAATTAAATATAGTATATACTTGGAGACAAATTGCTGGACTGTGGGGAAACAACAATGGGAATGGGACCAAATGTAACCCTTGTTTAAAGAGCTAGCAACGACAAATGGTGGCTCTCTGTACAGTATGATTCAGGGATTGTGAATATGATTCACCTTTTGCTGTAGTGGGTGGGTTTCAAAGTTAGGATTCCAATGTATTGGAGTGAAAGATGTCTAACTTTGATTTAAAACACTTTGAGCAAGTTGGAGGTCGGAGGATTCTTCTGTATCCGTAACATATAAATATTAGTGTCACTTTTTCAATGATTGTAACAGGATTTGTTTAGTAATTTTTACAGTTTATTTTCCTTTGCTATTCAGTGCAATTTGTGTAACCATCAATTTTGTTTTCTATTTTTCCTGAAAATTAAATGTAAAAACTTGAATTTTAGCTGTCAATTTTTGGCAGCTGCTAATCATAGTAACAAGTGGCAGCTTAATGTTGGGCCTAAAGTTTATGTTGCCATGTAGGTGCCAATGCACCTAGTTGAAGTATGGAGGCAACAATTAGATATTTTTCACTATATCTATATTCCAGCTGTGTGCACTAACATTTATTTCTTTTGACTTCAAGAAAATGTTAGAATAAATGATGTCTCAAATTGCTCACTGGCAGACAGATTAGGAGATGCTCAAATGTTTAACAGCCATTTGTTCCTTTAATGGGATCCAAACTAATAGATAAAACATAATTCAGAATGATATACTAGCTGAGAGCAAAGTTATTATATGATCAAAGAATTGTTGAAGTGCATGTTAAAATAGTATCCCATACATATTGTCAGTCTTTAACATGAACCTGCTTTTGTATTATTATTTTCTTTTCATGTACATGGCACCTATGTGATGAACATAGTTATACTATGTAGAAAATGAAGTGCTTATGTTTCATTTTAAAGCTGTAGAAACTGTTAACTTTGAACTGAATTTTCAAATCAGTTTAAAACTTGAAAATTCAAGATAAAGGTGTTCCAGGTAACAGTACACTAAGTTTTAATTCTGTTTAGAGTAATAAATTGCAAACCAGTTATTGATTTGTAATCATTCAAGATGTTCCATCTTCTAGCTTAATGAAAGCTCTAGAGGTGGGACCCTGCCTACAGCATTAAGTTCTTGCCCAAAATAATAATTTGTTGTAAGCAGGATGTGTTATCTACATTTTGTTGTTATTGACATGTGGATGAGATTCACATTTGGTCTCTGTTTTGTGGAGATATATATGTTCTTCACTGGTTGTTTGAGAATATACCAGGAAGCCATATAGACCCAGAGTGGAGTAGAATCGCCATAATTACACAATTTTATAGGATCAGTTTCTATAAACTTCCCGTTTCTTAATTAAACTTCAGTTAGCTCTACATCTGTACGTTCTTGTTTCTGCAATGTGGGCTAAACCATATATTACAAGGATGTGTCTGGTTGGTTACTTAATTACAAAAGCATTTTCAGTATTTTCCATAAAGATTATCAGCAAAAATTTTGTTCAGAATAAATCTTAAAAAAAACTGCAGATGACAATTTTTATTAAAGTGCTTGTTACAACAAAATACAGATTTGGAAGAGTATTGTTTTCCCAAGAAATAGTGTGCAGATATAAGGATAAGGCTGATTTGTGCCAGCATAGCCATTCTTCTCCCTTAATAACTACTTTTTTTAGGTACATATTGTGGTTTTCCATATATTGGTATTCCAATGTATTTGCCATAGCATTGAATCACTAAACGAAAGGTATTGGAAACTTATACTTTGAAAGTGATCAGCTAAGGTAATGCTGGACAACTGTTTTAAAAACGTAATTGATTCATATTTTTATTCATATACAAGATTTTAATGTTTTTGCAAATTGTCTATGTAGGAGTGGCCCATTTGACTTCTTATTTCTCCACTGGAATGAGATCATAGTTGATCTTTTACCTCGTGTCACTTTCCTGCACTAATCTTGTATCCAAAGATTCAGTACTCTCTGGATGAAGAAATAATTTCTTATCTCAGTCCTGAATTGCCATCTCCCTATTTTGAGACCGTGACCACTGCCTCTAGACAGCCCAGCTGGCAAAACAACTCGGCATCTACTCTATCAAGCTCCATCAGCATTTTGTAGGTTTCATTGAGATCATCTTTCATTCATCTAAATTGTTTAGGGTATGTGCCCAGTGCATTTAGTCTTTCCTCATTGGACAAACCTCTTTTCTAAGTATCTGTTGAAGCTTTATTGCACTTACTGTATTGTTAGTATATCTTTCTGTAGGTAGAGACACCAGACCTTGTGCATACTGTTCCAGGTGTGGTCTCATCAGGCTCTTAGACAATTTTAATATGATATCTTTACTCTGGTACTCAAATTCTCTTGCAATGAAAGTCGATATGCAATTTGCCTTCCTAATTGGTTGCAGTACGTGCATGCTAACTGTGGTGATTCGTGTACAAGGACACAAGAATCCCTCTGAACAGCAACACCTTTCAGACTGTCACCATTTAAAACAAACAGTGCCTTTCTACTTTTATCTAAAAAAAAATCAGTGACCTTGCATTTGCCATCATTATGTTTCATCTGCTATGTCCTTGTCCATTCACTTAACCAGTCTATATCCCCTGAAGCCTCTTTATTTCCTCTTCATAGCCCACCATTAACTTGTCTAAATAACAGCTTGCCCCTCATCCAAATCAATGATTATAGATTGTAAACTGCTAGTCATAACCCCCCAATCTGAAAATGACCCATTTATTTTGTCTGTCCGTTAACCATCCTCAATCCACACCAGTATATTGGCCCCATCTTATGTCAAATTTTGTTTAATGATCTCTTGTGTGGCACCTCATTGATGACCTAAAAATGCAAAAAAAAAACACATCCACTCTGCCCAATGGTATTATTTCCAAATGCCCTGCCATCTGTTGCTTATCATTAGATTCTGATTTTTCTTATCCACAGATCCCTGTTTCCTCATTTCCTCCCCCCCCCCTTCTTAAATAGTGTAATCACATTTTCTACCTTCTAATCTGTGGGAACCAGTCCAGGATGTATGGAATTAAGGGCTGTGGGAAAGTGACGCAAGGAGAGATGAGGCTTTGGGGATTTCAGCCATGATACTGAATGGCGGCTTAAGTTTGAAGGGCTGAGTGGTCTACTCCTTTTCTGATTTTCTTGTACTCTTATGATTCTGGAGTTGCCCAGAATCTGACAATGAATATTAACTTGTATGGTGGAGAGCAATCCAAACTGTATTCGTGTTGCCAATCTGGAGATGCCAGTAAAGTGATTTTCGCATTGGGATGATGTACTGTTATCTAAGGCATACAATTTTACCACAACAAGGTGTAAGAATAGTGCTTCAAGGGAGATTTGAGGTCGATCACCCATGAATCTTATTGGACCTAAAGAGCTAAATGGCTTGTTCTACCTTCTAGTTCTAATATTCTTTTGAGACCCACACTTGCCTGGATGAGTGCAGCTTCAACAACACTCAAGAAGCTTGACACACAAGCTTGAAATTATGTAACAGGCAAGTTGCTCATTCAGAAAAGGAAATAAAGTTTCCCTAACTCATGGGCTGTGTAGTTAATATTTGACATTGGTAGATCAGAAACTTTGTCAGCAGGCCTGTGTAACAAGCTGATTTAGACTGCTGCTTTCTCCTCAAGTGCTCATATCTAACACAGCTGACTTGGAACTGACACGCAAGAATAATATCTTGAAAGACTTGAACATCGTACCACAGAGGCATGTTGGGTAACTTTTGTGAAGATTCGCTGTTGCCTCATCTTAGCAACATTAATGCTTGAAGATTCTTGTACTTATCCTGTCTTGTCATTAATCTTACTGTATTTTGAGTTTTGTTAAACTGAGCCCCTGCCTCTTCTCCCAGCTGGACATTAAAAAACATCCTAAAGCAGTACTTTAATCCCATATCTTCTGGGGAATGAAACAGATAACAACCATTATTGGAAGTGTTAGGAGAAATAACAAAAAGTATATTTTAAGGAGTCTTTGAAAGGAAAGAAGTAACAGTCGAAGAGGCTTTCAGTAAGTGATTTCAGAGTATTGGGTCAGAAACTCAAGGATGTCTTGCAGGTGGTAAGGAATGTAAATGTTATCAGGAACATGCTGGGGTGTACAGGAGCACGGAGCAGGGAGTACAGACAGTGTTGCCATTTAGTTCTGTATGCTTATTCCACCTCCCAGTTCATTTATAGCTAGCTTATATCTTAATTTCCTTTTACATATTATTGATGCATTTCCTTTGAAATAATTTTATTGGGCGAGGTTATTAATTTCAGTTTTGGCAATTTCAGTGGAGCCATCATCCACAATCCTTTGGGGAAGAGAATTTCAGATTTCCACTATGCTCTTAGTGAAAACATGCTTCATGATTTCGCCCCTAGATGATCTAGTTAAAAATTTACGATTGTGCCCCTTGTTCTGAATGCCCTGCCAGAGGTGAAAACATAACAGTATCTTCTATACCAAATCATTTTATCATTTTGACCAGTTCATTTAGATTATCCCTCAGCCTTCTAAACTCACTGGAATACAAACCTAATTTATGCAACTAGCGTATGTAATTTAACCCTTTAAGATCCGATATTTCATGTAAATCAACACTTTAGCCTAATCCTTTATTATATGGTGCTGCTTACTTTAGTGCATACACAATTATAAATAACCTTTTGGCAAAGTAAAATGCAATAATATTGATTTATGGGTTATCAACAGTGAGCTTCCTGATCAGATTGGATTGTCTTTTGCAATTTCCACATCATATGAAAAATTAAATAATAGATTCTCAGTGTAACCACCTTTGGAGGAGCTTCCAGGAAAATTCATCCTTGCTGTTTTTGGAGCAATCAGCAATGGAGTGGGACTCATCTGCAAGGCTCTGATCCTCCATCCCAGTAACACATCAGATTTTCTTTCCCTTGCTCCCCACATACAAGACCTAAAGGACCAGTTCTCTATCCCACTCTTTCCCCTACCTGGGCCCCCTAATCTGATACTCAACCCAATTCTCAAGCCCTGGTTTTAATAGCTAACTCCCCTCTATCCCTTTACCTTCATGCCAACTTGATTTTTAGACCCTGATGCCAATATGTCCCCACATCTTGCGCAGGTCCTGAGTGAGACTATGACCACAGATCACCTTCTTGGCATGGGCTTTGATTCTGGGTGGCGATTCCAGTTCAATGGCATGTCTCTTGCGCTGCTGAAGTTTGCAAACATGGACCCGCCATGAATACAGTCGTTGGCACACTTGTGACAGCCATATGGCATGGCTATAATTGCTATGTTATAACTTGCATACTTCTGTCATTTCTAAAGAAAAATATATATTTCATGTTCATTGGACAAAAGAGAATGCTGTACCCCAGACCGCCATCTGACCAAGGTTTTCTACAGAAGCATCACTTCCTCACCTTTATGTTCCTTTCTCCCTTTATAGTCCAATGGTCTCTTTACACAACATTTTTAGTGATTTTTTTTGGACCTGGAGAGCAAAATCCTTTTCCTTCCTCTTATTTTGTTTTATTAAGAAAAGTTTCCTATTTGGCTTTACTAGAATAAAAGTTAATGGCTCCATGCTTAACCAAATTGAAATCAAGTTGCTACATTTTTGGCCCCTCATTAGCTTGTCTTTGTTCTTTTGTAATTTCCTGCTCTCATCTGCACAATTTACTATGCTGTTCATTTTGAAAAATTGAATATACAACTCTTTATTCTTTCATCCATATCATTGGAAAAAAATGTAGTTAAGGAGCTGAGTATTTACAAGAGGTAAATGGAGTTAAGCTATAGATCAGCCATGAATGAATTACTGAGGAGAACTGCTTGTCGCATGTTAATCAGAGTATGTTTCTTTACCCTAACCGTACACCATCTACTTCCCAAAAAGTCTCTAACGTGTACCAAGAAAAAGATGCAAGTTTCATCTTATTTGAACACATTTGGTGACTGCTAATTGCTAATATTATCATGCTCTCTAATTACCTCTTCAGAATAATGTGACAATTTTTAAAATTATAGCCGTCAAATGATTTTTCAAGAAAATTGCCTGGAGGTTTTAGACTTCATACAATAAGGTCATTATTTTAAATCTACTATTGCTATATAAAAACAATAACTTCCACCCTATAAAGATGCTGCTATTAACAGTAGCTATTTTATAAGATGTTTTAACCATGGTCTCGATGTAATATATTCGTACAATAAAATTACATTCCCAAGTAATGGTTTCACTTTTAACTTAGCACATATTTTTCAAAATGCTTCATTGTGGTTTTGTAACAAATCTTGAGTGTCCGTCCTGTTTATTGTCTTTAAACAATAGCGTTAAACCACAAAAATGCATTTTGTATTGTGTTCACTGAAGTAAATGATATTTCAAATACTGTGGTTTGTACTCAGTAAACCTTTGGAATCTAACATGATTGCAAAACTATATAGTGAATTAATCATAAATATATAATTGTAGTTTTCTTGGGTTTAATAATATTTAGCTTGAAGTAAAATACTTGCTTTTCAGTAGGTGCATAATTTGCTGAATGAGCGAACAATTGCATTGTTGTTTATGTTCTTTGAAAGAAACTCTAAGACAGATTTCTGTTAACTTTTCGCATACCAATAGCTAGTTACAGCCCTGCTCCCCCACCCCTTCCACCCTATAATGGCACAACTAAGGTTTTTAAGAGACAATTATCTATTTTTACTCCCCTATTTATGAAGTCCATTCTGTATTTGGTTTGAAGAAGAACTAACTATCTGTGCTAAATTTATCTTTAACCAGCTTGAAAATGTGTCCCCTTATCATTTGAAGACTCGACTTGAAGTGGTTTTCCTGATTTACTCATTAAGTAATATCTAATGTCGAAAGGCCTTGAGCTTCCCTTCCAGCCCTCCCTTCAAGAAAGATATTGTGCTCCCCTTGACAAGCTGATATGTTTAAGACCATAACAATGATAACCTTAAGCTCCTCATAGAACATAAACTTTGTTTCACTGAAATGTTTTTACCACTTTTCCAACATAAAGCAATGGCATCAGGCAACTAGATTTAAAATATATTTATTCATGTTCCACATCTCTTCACATTTGCACATGTAGTCTGATGTCTTTATCTACGTGCATGTTGTTTCATTATCCAGAATTTTTAAAACAAAATGTCATTGTAGGTGTAAACAGATTTTGAGGAAGGGTAAGTGAAGAACAATTTTAAACAAAAACAATCAAACAGCACAATGCAAATCTGCTTAATGGCATAAGTCATTATTTCTACATCCCCATGAAGAAGAGTTTTAATGTTGTATGCTCGTGACAATCATTCATTACAAGAAAACACTCGTACAATGCCTTCAGAGAGTAACGTGGCCCATGACAACTCATGGTAACATTTTTAAGCAAAAATTTGGCATTGAACTGCAATAAGATAAGGCAGCAGAGCAAAAAGGAATGTACAGGAGACAGGGGTAGAATAGTCAGGAGGGGTGGGGGGGTCAGTAGTCTCTGTAGCCACAATCATGAGTCCCAAAGGCTATGTTGCTTATTGAATGCCAGAATCAAGGACATCTCTTCAAGGCTGCAGAGGAGCTTGGTGAGGGAGGGTAAAGATCCAGTTGTCATGATTGATATAGATAGGATGAGGAAACTGCTTCTGTTGAAAGGAATTGAACAGCTAAGGTCCAAATTAATAAACAGAATCACAAGGGATATCTCTTGTTTATCATCTGAGCCATATGCAAATTGGCATAGTGTAAGTATGATTAGGGAACTGAATACATGCCTCAAAAACTGGTGTGAGAGAAATGAGTTTGTTCATGGAGCACTGGCACAGTACTGGAAAAGAGGGGTTTTTTTTTGGACATTCTGGAAATCAAAGGATATGGAGGGTAGTGCAGGAATTTGATGGTGTCCTAAGAGTCTCTGGCTAGATATGCTTGGGCCATTCAAGTAGAGATGACATTGAGCCTCACCTCCAGTTAAAGGTTGTTCCAGTGTTTGAGGCATATGCTCTTTGTAAACTATGGATATACGGCAGAGGTTTGAGAAAATAATTCCAGAGCATGGGGCCCAGACAGCTGAAGTTTTGCTGAGTTCCTCCAACAGTTTGTTTTTTGCTCCATATTTTAGTATCTGCAGTCTATAGTGTCTCCTGAAGTTTTGGCTGTCCAATGATAAGATCATAAAATAGAATCACAAGGAATATCTCTTGATTATTATCTGAGCCACATGGCAATAATAAACCAATTACCCTAAACATTCATTCCCACCAACACCAGCACACACTGTTTGCAGTGTGTACCATCTACAAAGTACAGTGCAGTTACTCAACTAGATACCCGCCTCTACCACTGAGAGATGAAAATAGTAGGTGCAAAAATCCACAGTTGGAGGAATTTGATGGTGTCATAAGAGTCTCAGGCTAGGTATGCTTCAGCCATTCAAAAACCCATGGTTGGAGGATTATTTGAGTTTCTGAAGGCTTTTAGAGCTGGAAAAGGAATGGGTGCGGCCTTGGAGTAATTTGAAAACAAGGAGAAGAATTTTAAAATTAATGCATTGCTAGCAGGAGGTGAATGTAGGTCAGTAGCCACTTCAGCCTGGTGAACAAGCTTGGTAAGAGTTAAGCTATAGGAAGAGATTTTTTGAAGTTCTGCACATTATGTGCAGATGGGAATCTGGCCAAGAATATGCTGGAACAGTTAAGTCTAGAGATAACAGTGATGTGGGTGTGTGTTTCAACTGCAAGTGAGCAAAAGCCGGGTTCAAGTTGGGTGTTGTTGACAAGGTGGAAGAATGCAGTCCTGTTGATGAGGCATATTCAGAATATCACCATGAATCAAATATTACACTGATGTTGCTAGTAGTCTACTTCAACTTTCACCTGTTAACAGACATGAGCCTTATATCATTGTTGATCCCAGTATTTAGTTGGAGGAATTTTCTATTCACCCTCAACAGGATATTGGTGCAGTGGAGGGATTGAGAGAGAGGTACAGCTGTGTGTTGTCAACATTCAAGCATGTATCCTGGGAAAAACTCATTGAAGGAGGCAGCATCAGTGGAGAGAGAAACACTTAATATCTCAGGTCAATTAGTGGTCAGCATACACTTGGAACCTGAAAGTGTTTTCAACCCGTTAACTGTATCAGTGACTTTGTTTAAAAAAAAATCCTGTGAGAATATAGAACTAGCTTTTAACCTGAATCTGCATGGTGCTAAGATTTTCTTTACTTAAGATCAGCTGACCTGAAGAAATGGATGAGGTTGAGAATGAATGACTGAAGTTGCTAAGTATAATCAAACAAGCTAGGCTTTGGTTTCTGTAAATCCCTCAACGTTTTGATTTGTAACAAAACCATCATGTTTTCTGATATAAAATGTGAAAATTAGTAAAGTTTTATAACTCAACAAAGTGTGTGTAATAAAATGCATGCCATGGTTATGAAATTTGCTTCCTCCCCAACCCCCCCACCCCTTTTTCATTTGTTGTGCTTGCCTCTGCTTCATTCCTAGTTTGCTATTGGACCAAATGATTTTTATCGACTAAAGATCAATGGTTAGAAACAGTTAGAAAGAGTAGAAAAGACCACTTGGTAGAAAATCATATCAAACCATCAGTGCTGCTGGAAAGCATGGCTTCAGGACCTGTTGCAAATGAAAACCAAAAAAACTGCGGATGCTGGAAATCTGAAATAAAAAAAGAAAATGCCAAACAGGCCACTGGCAGTGGATCCTGAGATGAAAACAGAAGATGTTGTTAACACTCAGCAGGTAAGGTAACGTGTGTGGAAAGAGAAACACAATTAACGTTTCAGGTCCAAGGCTCTTCAGAATGGTCTGGCGAAGGATCTTGGACCTGAAATTTCAACTCTGTTTCTCTTTCCTTAGATGCTGCCTGAACTGCTAAGTGTTTCCAGCATTTTCTGTTTTTATTTCTTCGGATCTGCTGCCTATGATTTGTTTGGACATCTTCACCTTTTGGAAGGGCCATGGCAGCCACCCATGCAGGGCATTGGGAATTATGCTGCTGCAAAAGGCCGGTGCAGTTGCAGGGATTCTGTGGAAGGTGTAGCTGAGCTTATAGGTTGGGTGAAGAAAGATCTGGTCCATTTTATGTTCTTGCTGTTCACCTAACATGTTTCTCATCTGTCCTATCAAAACAAAAATTGACACAATCACATTATCAAAAATTGTATTATTACCATTCATGACAATTCACTTGTTCCTTAAAGTGAATTTTATTCAATGATAAGAATCAAACTCATGCCTATAATCTGCCTCATTTCTTCTGATCAATGTTCTCCCCTCTCTCTGAAGACATGCCTATTAGACCTTGGATTTTACTCACCCAAGTTAAGAAAATATGATTAAGAAAAAGATTACTATGAAGAGTATAAAAATCACATAAATATACTTGACTTTTAAAGTATTAAACAGAATATTCTAAATGATATTTTTGTCTACAAAGGAAGTCTGAGGTGGAGTAATGTTATAAAAGTGTTTGTAGGGAAAGCATATTGTATAAAAGTCTCTCATCCAGGAACCTGTCAATCCTTCATGCCTATCTGTGAATTTAGAATTGAAGTGTGTCATTTTTCAGTGCTTAACAAAATCTAACTTGATAGGGTGGTCAACAACTATTTCTAGTTAAACTTCTCTTGGAAAAGGTCTTCAATTTTATTGGATAATCATTTTTAAAATGATGAAATATTTTAATGTTAATTATTTTGCTATACAAAGTGATATTGTGCTCTATTAGTCTATTATACTTTTCAACATGCCAGTATTCATTTTTTCTGAATGTCTTCATTGACTAAAATGATAATTTTGAGAAAATAACAAGCTGTTGGCCCTATGTTCTCTTTTCTAAGTGGTATCCACACTTCAATTAAATTGCTCTAATACCCAGCATCATTTGGAAATGACATTTTCTGAGCACTGTTCACAAAGTGAACTTGTATAAAATGATTCTGCAGAAAATTCAATGGAAATAAGCAATATGTTTTTGGAAGCAGAAAGTTGCAAGAATATTTTTCTCAGAAACCTACATTGATTAAAATGTCAAGACAATCATTAGATACATTCAGCTGACAGATGGATTAGTTCAGCATTTTGTAGCACATGTTCTTAATCACTCTGAAGCTTTTATATTGAGTTAACTGCAGTGCTACTGCAAACTTGTGGGACTCATTAAAGTCCATGTCTGAACAGACTAGTTGTTTTTTTTAAGAAAACAGAATATTTCTAGGGGATAGTCTTGGAAAATATCCAAATTCATTTTCAGAATTTTATGCTCATTCCACAGCACTTACATGGCTCTTGAATTGTATGAAAATGAAAATGCTTTGAAGGCTCTTCAATTTTCCATTTACCAAATGGCAATGTAGTTTATTATTGTCACGTACTGAGGTACAGTGAAAAACTTGTCTTGCATACCGTTCGTACAGATTAATTCATTACACAATGCATTGAGGTAGTACAGGGGAAAACAATAACAGAATGCAGAATAAAGTGTTACAGTTACAGGGAAAGTGCAGTGCAGGCAGACAATAAGGTGCAAGGTAATAATGAGGTAGATTGTGAGGTCGAGTCCATCTTATCGTATTAGCGGACCGTTCAATAATCTTATAATAGCGGGATAGAACCTGTCCTTGAGCCTGGTGATACATTCTTTCAGGCTTTTGTATCTTCTGCCCGATGGGAGAGAGGAAAAGAGAGAATGTCCAAGGTGGGTGGGGTCTTTGATTATGTTAGCTGCTTTACCGAGGCAGCGAGAAGTATAGACAGAGTCCATGGACGTGAGGCTGGTTCCCGTGATGTGCTGTTTCCACAATTCTCTGCAGTTTCTTGTGGTCACGGGCAGAGCAGCTGTGATGCATCGAGATAGGATACTTTGTGGTGCATTGATCAGAAATTGGTGAGGGTCAAAGGGGCATGCCAAATTTCTTTAGCTTCCTGAGGAATTAGAGGTGCTGGTGAGCTTTCTTGGCTGTGGTGTCTACATGGTTGGACCAGGACAGGCTATTAGTGATGTTAACTCCTAGGAACTTGAAGCTCTCAACCCTCTCGACCTCGGAACTATTGATGTAGACAGGAGCATGTGCATCTGCCCCCTCCTGAAGTTAATGACCAGCTCTTTTGCTGACATTGAGGGAGAGGTTGTTGTCATGACACCATGTCACTAGGCTCTGTATCTCCTTCCTGTAATTAGGCACCTACAGTTAACTTTTGCCACAGAACAAAACTTCTTGGTCAAAGACAAAATTGGCTAGTGTTATTTTTCTGACCTGATTAAAATCACAATTGTGTCAATTCTGTACTTTGTTAGTGAGATTATTAATGGATGCAAAACAAAGGGTGGTATGAAGAAGAATTTATTTCAAGCCTTTCTTGACCTCCATATACCCTAAAGCATAATATAGTCTTTTAAGTACTTCTGAAGTTTAGTCATTATTCTAATGTGGGAAATGCAGGAACCAATATGCAATGTAGCACAGTATTGCTTTGTGTAACAAAATAATCAACGTTGTGATAGATAAATGGTCCCATGGCACCATTTATCTATATTCATGAGAGAGTCAGTAGGTCCTCAATATGTTATACTAACAGGAGAAAAAACATCTCCGTCACTACTGACCAAGGTTTTATGCTCAGTCCAGCTGGAGTGGGACATGAACCCTCTGGGCCAAATACCTTTTGACGGGTGAAATTGTGACCACTGAGTCATATCTGAAGGTTACAGACCTGATCTAACTGAATTGATGGGACAGGTTTGAGGACTGAATGGCCTACTTGTGTTCTGAAGTTCCTATTTGCATTTAATTATTGCAAAGAAGTATATCATTCATCAAAAGGAAAACTCTAAATATCTAAACAAATTACCTTTTTATCCCTTTTTTTGAAAACTACAATGCAATTTGAAACTATACCCATGAGTACTAATCATCATTTTTAACTATGATATTTTTAAAAATGTTTCCATATTCCATAACTTTTAGGCCCATTTAATATTTTCTTTCAGGGCAATGACTACAGAAAGTACAGTTCCCAATGAGTTTTATTTTAGATGATCTGAGAGGACCCAGAGGGCCACCAAGCTCCTTGCAAAGCAAAACAATACTTGTGTGAAAATAACTTTTTTTAAGGATGGTCAACATTGCCGTGGGAAACTGTTGACAGACAGTTGCACCAGTTATCTGGGGTATTATTTGTGGGACTATTTATAATGCAGCCTGTCTGCCAATTTTTCTTTCTCTAATCTTGGGGTAAAATGTAAGTTTTGAAATTACTATCAATACTTAATGTCAGAAATACTTTTTTAAATGAATTTTGTTATCCACATAGAAAGAAATTTCTTTAAGTGATGTGTGTTGGAATTATTTCTGATCTAAATTTTGAGGTGCTTATTGTTTTGGTTGGAAGCCTTGTATAATTTTTTTTGATGTAGATGTAACGTTGTAAGCTTTGTGGACACTGATGTGAAAACACAGCAGGTAAACCCTGATGCATACGTTTTGATAAGAATATTCTGTGCACAAGGGCAGATTGAGAATTGCTTACAGTGATGAATTCACCTAGCTTTGAATGCATTCCAAATGTGGCTTCAGCTGTCAAGGACAGAGCAGAAAACTGGCATTAATCAAGAGTGAAAAGGAGAGAACAGAGTGCGCACTTGGCTGCTTTCAAGATCATCTTAATTGCTGTTTCAAGAGTAAAAGTCTGGAATGAACTGATGGTGAGCCGGCAGTTCAGTTGCAAACTGTGGCCAGCTGCAGTGTGTACGTCAGTGTGTTCCAGACATCTGGGCTTGCGCATTACAGTGTGTAAGTTAGGAAAAGGCACAAAGGCATTTATATGGGATTGCCTTTATTAAGGAGTGAAGTTTAGTAAGCTATTTATTTCGTGTTTAGTTTCATTATTTTGCTCATTTTCAATTAATTAGCATTTTAATGTATTTTTAAATGAATTAATTTTAATTTAATTTAAATTTTTGATGATCAGGCCAGTCAGTGGGCGGGATTTCCTGTTGTGCTACCTGAGTTCTGATTCTGGATAATGGCCTACTCCATTTCACAGAATAACTGTAGTGACAAGGCATTAAAAGTCATTGAGAACTACAAGGTCACAAATGGTCAGAGCGACTGCTGGTCTAGCATGGGGGGAGGTAACTGCAAGTGGGTTGAAATATCAGAATTCCAAGATCATGCCCTTTTACCTTTACCTATATATACTATAATAAATGACCTAAGAATGCTGAAGTGCAGTACTACTTATCTCTTTTGCCTTCATAAAGCTAAACTGCATGTTTGCTTCTTATTAGTTTTCACTATTGCATGCAAGACAGTTTGTTGAACAGAGGCACTGTTGCAAGTAGATGTCCCCAGTCCGTGAGGAGAACTTTGTAATGACGTGAGATATTTTGAAGAAATCAAAAGACTGTCTCCAAATCACAAAGAAGCAATAAAGGAAAGGGAGATCATAGATATAAATTTCCCTTAAAAGTTAAAAACTGCTTGATATCTCTATTCTGCAGTTTTGCTGTAACTATTTGAAGACTAGTAAGATTATTAATGTTTAATAAGCATTTGGATGATCAATGTATCATAGATTATTAAAAAGTAAAAGAAAAGTGAAAATTGTAAGAAAGCTAGTAGCATAAGTCTAAACATTTTTATCTGAAATCGATTATTATGATAAATTCATATTAATGGCATGTGAGATCGAATAAGTTGCAGGGGGACGGGAATAAGGTGATGGGGAATGGGATAGATGGGATTGTTACTCCTTCTGCGAATGGCCTCCTTGGGTGTCATGATAGGTAAGTAAATACTTAAATACTGATTCATTTTGTTATTTCTTTCCAAATGCAGCAAAGTCTTGAAATTATGTAATGAAATTTCTAGCATGCCATTTACACGTAAAATCAGTTAACACGGTGGACAAATTTCAGAGGAATATATTTATGCATTTTTTAACATGCACAATTTAATTTCTGGGTCAATTAGTCAGAGTGCAATGATCTTTATTTTAATTGCCATGTGCACAGGTAATTGGCATTGGTATTCAGAGTTGTTATGGGACAGAAGGAAATCATTTATGTTTATCAAGTCTGCTAGCTCCTTTAACAGCAACTTGTTTGGTCCCTCCTTACATTCTTTTCCTATAGCCTGACAAATCTTTAATCATTTAATTTTTTAATCATTTAAGCAAGCATAAAGATTCATGAGAATTTGTCACATTTTGCTGAAAGGTTGTGCTTAGCATAGATGTATCAGAACATAAATTATAGGACTAGAAGTTCTACACTCAGCTGATGATTACAGATACAAAAATGTTTTATCGCTTCAATTAAAATTGCAGTGCTGAAGAGTCAATATTGGAATAATAATTAACAGAACAATACCAATTGATGGAAAATATTTAATATCATGTAATATTGGTAGATGAATGTAATATTTTATTACTTTATACCTCAACTCTTCAAAAATAATAAAATAACTTTATTGCCTACATCACAGTTAGGATTTTTTAAAGCAGATGGTCTTGGCATGTTTGTTAATGCAAAGCAGCAGTGGTATGCTGGTGTAAGAATGGCAGTGATGGTGCAAAATAAAAGGTTTAATTGGCATTGCTGAAGACTGTAGTAAAAATAAATGTACAGCCTTAATACTCCAAACCCACCATCTGGTACCTAGAAACTTGAAGGACCTTAGCCAAGCAATAATATGGATAATTTTTTGCTGAAGCAAACCTTAAATCTGCTCTTTAGGCATACAGGCTTTAAAGTTCTGAATGAATCACTGCATGATGAAATGTCAAGCAGTTTACTGATTGTTCCAGAAATATAAATAACATGTATTATTGATAAAGAAATTGTTCTGCTTTGGGAATTTCCTTGGATGAATAAAACTCATTTTTGCATAAAAAGCTTGAAGGGAGAGTATTGTCTGGAGTACAGTAATATATACTGTTTAAAAATTCCTGACATTTAAATGTTTAGGTTTGTTTTAAAAATTGTAGTGAGGTCATACAAACAATTTGATGACTAAACATTCTTAATTTTCCCTGGATCATATTTTGCAAGCTTCTCTGCACTCATTAAGAAATTGAAACTAATCCAGCTTCACCAAAGGCAATGTACACAAAAAAAAATCAAATTTCAGACATTGAGATCAGTAAACAGTTTGATGGAAAATTGATTTTTTTTTAACATTAAAGCTACTATAGAATTTAAGTGCCAATTAACATTTAGGGACCATTTTTTTTCTAATGTAAAACATTGATGTTGTGCATTAGATTAACTACAGATATGTATCTTTTCATTTCACCGATACAACAATACAAAGAGCTCAACCAAATGTCAAAACGGGCAATTGGGACTTTGTTCGGATGTAGCACAGAATATATAACAATATTTTTCTAGTCATTTACTCTCCATTAAGTAATTAAAACTAACACACATGAGCTACTCTAATTTTGTTGCCAGGTTAAATTTAGTTAATCTCACAAATGGATATACTTGAGGTATCAGCCTTGTCTCAGTGGAATAATAATTTAGAGTTTAAGGCCCAGTCCAGATAATTCAGTTCATAATTTAGGCTGTTGTTAATATAGAACATGACATCCATTAATCCCAGTTGCCTGCTTTGGCACTAGAGCCCTATACCTGTTTCTATCTGTTTTTGAAAGTTACTGTTGAACCTGCTTCCAACAATCATTCATAGTGTTTTTCAGACATTGACAATTTCCTAATGCCAGCACTTGTCCCTTCACCAATTATGTTCTGCCACAGAAAGCTTTCTCTCTTTACCTACTCTTATCAATAATTCTCATGTCTTTGGACACCTCTCTCAAGTCTTTTCCCCTTCCTGCTTCAGGGAATATGACCCTCATCTTTCCCATACAATTTTAGTACATTTCAGTAAATATCTTCTTGTTCCTTCAAAGAACTTGTGGTCCTTTCTAAAATGTGGTGCTTGGAATTGAACACATGAATATTTATCTTTATCTAGGATTACAAGTGGTTCAGTAATTTACCTCCACTAAATCTGCCACAGTGTATAGAGATATGAATAATTTTACTTCCAAACATAGACTTCATACCCAGATTCTATGTTTGCCTTGATCCAGCCACACAAGTAGCCATCGGAATGAGCCATGTTGGGCATATATTTGCCCCTTTTCTCTGGATGTTTGTGCATTGCATCCCTGCAGACACGATCCACTTCAAATCTCCAGATGAATGGAAGATGGCTCAAGTGATTGCTGTAGCACAGGAGCAGGATATGGGCCAAATCTGCACCAGGTACAGCAACACCATGAGTATCTTGCACCCAATGAACCGGTCCTTTCCTTTAATCAAGAGGGAACACTGCTCCCATATTCTCAGTTTCTTTGACCTTGGCCATGTAGACCATCCAGTTCTTCATGCACATGTAGGCAATGGTTTGTGCTCTTCTGACTGAAATATGCCTTCCATAGTAATTTGACTCTCATTGCCAATGTATGATGGAAGTGTGGAGTCGATATAATTTAACATGGTCTGGTGTTGCATAAGCCTAATATGCTTGCTGATAACATTATCTATCTTTCATGAACATAACTGAGCTATTAAGTATTGCTGCAACATATCCCTTAACTTAATCTTTTGTTCTGGCCAGTGGGAGATAGAGGAACAGATATGTAGGCAGATTATGGAAAAATGTAAAAGCAACAGGGTGGTTGTAGTGGGTGACTTGAATTTCCTCAATTTTGACTGGGACTCCCTTTGTGCCAGAGGCTTAGATGGGGCAGAATTTGTTAGGTGCATCGAGGAGGGTTTCTTAACACAATATATAGATAGTCCGTCCAAGGAAGAGGCTATACTAGACCTTGTATTGGGAAATGAACCTGGTCAGGTGATCCAAGTTTCAGTGGGCGAGAGTTTTGGGAACAGTGATCATACCTCTAAGTTTCAGATTGGTATGGATAAAGGTTAGACTGGACCTTGGGGTTAGTGCTAAATTGGGGAAAGGCTAATTACAACAGTATTAGGGCAGGAGCTGAAGAGAGTAGCTGAAAGCAGCTGTTATTGGGCAAGTTCACATCTGACATGTGAGAATCATTTAAAGGCCAGCTGGTCAGAATTCTGGACTAACATGTTCCTGTGAAGAAGAAAGACAAGGATGGCAAGGTTCAGGGATGGTGGATGATGAGAGATGTTGCAAATTCTGTCAAAAAGAGAGAAAATATATGCAAGGTTTAGGAAGCTGAAGTTGGACAGGGCCTGAGGAATCTAAAGAAAGGAGTCAGGAGAGCTAAAATGGGCCATGAAATATCCTTGGTGAATAGGATTAAGGAAATTCCCAAGGTATTTTATACATACATTAAAAACAAGAGGGTAACTATGCAGAGCATGGACTATTCAACCACAAAGAAGGACATGGACAAGGTACTCGTGGACAAGCCAAATCTTCTCAAATGCCTCCAAGTACATACACTGATCTGCTTTCTTGATCATTGCATCAGTGTAAAGGGACTAGGTGAGATTGCTGATGATATGGATGCCTAGGAATTGAAGCTGGCGACCATCTCTATAGCAGCTCCGTTGATGGGGGCAGGATTCTGTCTCCGCCCCCCAACCACCACATCCTAAGGTCAACAACCAACTATTTTGTCATGCTACTGTTCAGGGGCTAGGTTGTTGTTCTGACACCATGACACAAGATTCACAATCTCTTTGTACTGTCTCAGAGTTGTTGATCTGGCCTATCAACAGTGGTGCCATCAGCAAACTTGAAGATGGAGTTGGTGCTGTATCGAGCCACACAGTCACGTGTAAGGAACTGGAGCAGGGGACTCAGCAGGCAACCCTGAGGAGCAGTGTGTTAAGACACACTTTACTTTTCTATGTTCCCTTGAAGTTCTCTGCACCTCACTGCACACATTTTCACCAAGCATTGTATTATGAGCCAATGTATATATTCCCCTGATCATCTCACCCAAATCATTGATTATTGATTGTGAACAGCTTGGGACCAAACATTGATCCTTGCAACACCCCACTAATTTGAGCCTCCTAAACCAAAAATAATCCATTTATTCCCATTTTCTAACCATTAACCAGTCCTCAGTCTATACCAATACCTTATCAACAAAATTGTCCGTTCTAATATTGTTCAATAATCTCTGGTTGTTCTTATTGAAGGCTTTCTGAAGGTCCAAATACACCATGTCAACTAGTTTGTTTTTTCTCTATTCTACCAATTACAACCTCAAAAAAAAATCAATAGAATTGTCAAACAATTTCCCTTTCATAAATCTATGGTGACTTTTCCAGTTTCATTTAGTATTTCCAAGTGCTCAATTATCACTTCCTTAAAAAAGATTCCAGTATTTTTCCTACTACTGAAGTCGGGCTAACTGGTCCATAGATCCTGGTTTTCTCATACTCATCCTCGGGCTTTTTTAGCAACATTATTATTCTTTTCCTTTGAATACTACCTTTGACTTATTTTTAATGTACTTTCCCAGTCTACATACCCAACTCATGTTTTCATTGTTTGCTTTATTCAGATTTAAGACTCTATGATCAGGTTGAACCAAATCACTTTTGTGTTTTTGCGTAAAATTCTACGGTATTGTGATCACTATTCCCCAAAGGTCCCTTGACTATCAGATCATACAAACATTTGAATAAGGCTCCTTGAGCCTGTTCTGCCATTTAATAATATCATGGCTGATCTGATTATAACCCAAATTGCACATTCCCATCTACCCGTGGTAATCTTTAAACCTCTTACTTATCAAATATCCAACAAAAACATTTGAAGACTCTGCTTCCACTGTCCTTTGAGGAGGAGTTCTATAGTGTCACAACCCTCTGAGAGAAATGGTTTCATTACATCTGTCTTAAATTTGTGATCTTTTGTTTTTAACCACTGACCCCTGGTTCTAGATTCAACCATAAGAGGAAACATCCTCTCCTAATTCACCCTCAGGATCAGTCAATAAGACCATAAGACATAGGAGCAGAATTAGGCCATTTGGTCCATAGAGCCTGCTCCACTCTTTGATTATGGTTTATTTATTTTTCACTTAACACTATTCTCCTGCCTGCTCCCTGTAACCTTTGATGCCCTTACTAATCAAGAACCCATCAACCTCCGCTTTAAATATACCCAATGACTTGGCCTCCACAGCCATCTGTGACAATGAATTCCACAGATTTACCATCCTCTGGCTAAAGAAATTCCTCCTGTTCTAAAGGAACATCCTATTCTGAGGCTGTGCCCTCTAGTCCTAGACTCTTCCACTACTGGAAACGTCCTCTCCACGTCCGCTCTATCCAGGCCTTTCAATATTCGGTAGGTTTTAATGAGATCCCCCCTCATCCATCTAAACTTCAGCAAGTACAACCCCAGAGCCATCAAACTGTCCTCGTACGTTAACTTTCATTCCCAGGATCATTCTTGTAAACCTCTTCTGGACCCTCTCCAGTGCCAGCACATCCTTCCTTAGATATGGGGCCCAAAACTGCTCACAATATTGGAGAGCATGTTTTATGAGGATAGGTTGAGCAAGCTAGGGCTTTCCTCTTTGGAGAGAAGGAGGATAAAAGGTGACTTAATAGAGGTGTACAAGATGATAAGAGGCATAGATCGAGTGGACAGTCAGACTTTTTCCCAGTGCGACAATGGCTAGTATGAGGGGGACATAATTTTAAGGTGATTGGAGGAAGGTACAAGAGGGATGTCAGGGGTAAGTTTTCTTTTTAAACACAGAGTGGTGGGTGCATGGAACGCACTGCTGGCAGAGATTGTGGGGGCAGATATATTAGGGACATTTAAGAGACTCTTAGATAGACACATGAATGATAGAAAAATAGGGGGCTATGTGGGAGGGAAGGGTTAGATAGATCTTAGAGCAGGATAAAATGTCGGTACAACATTGTGGCCAAAGGGTTGTGCTGTAGTGTTCTTTGTTCTAATACTCCAAATGTGATCTGACCAATCCCTTGTAAAACCTCAGCATTATATCCTTGCTTTTATATTATAGTCCTCTTGAAATGAATAAATGAATGCTAACATTGCATTTGCCTTCCTTACTACTGACTCAACCTGCAAGTTAACCTTTAGGGAATCCTACACTAGGACTCCCAAGTCCCTTTGCACCTCCGATTTTTGAATTCTCTCCCCGATTGGAAAATAGTCTATGCATTTATTCCTTTTACCAAAGTGCATGACTGTACACTTCCCTACGCTGTATTCAATCTGTCACTATTTTGTCCATTCTCCCAACCTGTCCAAGTCTTTCTGCAGACTCCTGCTTCCTCAACACAACCTGCCTCTCCACCTATCTTTGTAGAATCCACAAACTTGGCCACAAAACCCTCAATTCCATCATCCAGATCATTGACATATAACGTGAAAAATAGCAGACCCAACACCAGCCTCTGCTGAACACCACTAGTCACTGGCAGCCAACCAGAAAAGTCCCCCTTTATTCCCACTCTTTGCCTTCTGCGAGTGAGCCAATTTTCTATCCATGCTAGAACCTTTCCTGTAATACCATGGGCTCCTATCTTGTTTAGCAGCTTCTTGTGCAGCACCTTGTCAAAGGCCTTCTGAAAATTCAAGTAAACAACATCCATTGACTCTCCTTTGTCTATCCTGCCTGCGACTTTCTCAAAGAATTCCAACAGATTTGTCAGGCAACATTTCCCCTTAAGGAAACCATGCTGACTTCGGCCTATTTCATCGTGCGCTTCCAAGTACCCCGAAAACTCATCCTTAATAATGGACTCTTAACATCTTACCAACCACTAAAGTTAGGCTAACTAGCTGATAGTTTCTTGTCTTTTGCCCCCCCTTCTTAAAGAGTCTGATTTTTCCAGTCCTCCGGAACCATTCCTGAATTTAGTTATTCTTGAAAGATCACTACTAATGCCTCCACAATCTCTTCAGCTACGTCTTCCAGACTCTGGGGTGTAGTCCATCTGATCCAGGTGACTTATCTACCTTCAGACCTTTCAGTTTCCCAAGCACCTTCTCCTTGGTAATAGTGACTACACTCACTTCTGCCCCCTGACTCGCTCGAATTTCTGGCATGTTGCTGGTGTCTTCCACAGTGAAGACTGACACAAAATACTTATTCGGTTCATCTGCCATTTCTTTGTCCCCCAATACTATCTCTCCAGCATCATTTTCTAGTGGTCCAATGTCCACTTTTGCCTCTTTTGCTCTTTATATATCTGAAAAAACTTGTAGTGTCCTCTTTTATATTATTGGCTAGCTTACCTTCATATTTCATCTTTTCTCCCCTTATTGCTTTTTCAGTTGCCTTCTGTTGGTTTTTAAAAACTTCCCAATCCTCTAGCTTCCCACTAATTTTTGCAATATTGTATGTCCTCACTTTTGCTTTTATGATGTGTTTGACTTCCCTTGTCAGCCACAGTTGCCTTATCCTCCCGTTAGAATGTTTCTTCTTCTTTGGGCTGAACTGATACTGTGTCTTCTGAATTACTCCCAGAAACTCCTGTCATTGCTGCTCTACCGTCACCCCTGCTTAATTCCCCTTCCAATCAACTTTAGCCAGATCCTCTCTCATGCCTCTGTAGTTACCTTTACTCAACTGTAATACCGATACATCAGATTTTGGCTTCTTCTCAAACTGCAGGGTGATTTCCATCATATTATGATCACTGCCTCCTAAGGGTTCCTTTACTTTTAGCTCCCTAATCAAATCTGGTTCATTACACAACACCAAATCTAGAATTGCCTTTTCCTTTGTGGGCTCAACCACAAGCTGATCTAAAAAGCCATCTCGTAGGTATTCTACAAATTTCTTCTCTGGGAATCCAGTATCAACCTGATTTTCCCAATCTACCTGCATATTGAAGTCCCCCATGACCACCACAACATTGCCTTTCTTACATGCCTTTTCTGTCTCCTATTGTAATTTGTACACTACGCTATTTGGAGGCCTGTATATAACTCCCATCAGGGTATTTTTACCCTTGCACTTTCTTAACTCTACCCACAAGGATTCTACATCTTCTGATCCTATGTCATTTCCTGCTAAGGATTCGATTTCATTTTTGACCAACAGAACCACCCCACTCCATCTGCCCACCTGCCTGTCTTTTTGATAGGATGTGTATCCTTGGATGTTTAGCTCCCAGCTATGATCTTCTTTCAACCATGACTTGGTGATGCCCACAACTTCATACCTGTCAATTTCTAACTGCGCTATAAGCTCATTTACCTTATTTTGTATGCTGTGTGCATTCAAATATAACACCTTCAGTCCTGTATTCACCACCCTTCTTAAATTTGTCTCCATGTTGCCTGAAGTTAAATTCTTATCCCTTTCTAAACTTTGTCTTATTCTTTATTCTGGAGACTTCAGTAACCCCTCCTGCATTCTTCCCTTTTATTTTGTCCATACTTTTCCAATCTGTTGAACCTACCCCCCTACTATTTAGTTTAAAGCCCTATCCACAGCCCTAGTTATATGATTAGCCAGACCCTGGTTCCAGCATTGTTCAGGTGGAGCCTGTCTCATTGGAGCAGCTCCTTCCTTCCCCAATACTGGTGCCAATGTCCCACAAATTCAAACCCACTTTTCCCACACCAATCTTTGAGTCACGCATTTAACTCTCTGATCTTATTAACCCTATGCCAATTTGCATGTGGCACAGATAGCAATCCAGAGATTATTATCTTTTTGGTTCTACTTTTTAATTTAGTCCCTAGCTGCTCAAATTCCCTCAGCAGAACTTTTCCTTGTTCTGCCTACATCACTGGTACCCATATGGAGCACGACAACTGGATCTTTCCCCTCCCACTCCAAATTCCTCTGCAGGTCAGATGAGATGTCCCAAACCTCGGCACCAGGCAGGCAACACAGCTTTCAGGACTATCAATCTTTGTGATAGAGAATTGTATCTATTCCTCTGACTGTACTATTCCCAATTACAACTACATTTCTCTTCCCTGCTCCCTCTTGAATGACCGCTGTACCACAATTCAGTTGCTCATCCTTCCTGCAGCCCCCACTCTCATCTACACAGAGAGCATGAATCTCAGACCTGTTGGACAAGCTCAAGGGCTGAGGTTCCTCCAGCACTACCTCTTGGACCCCCCTATCTGCCTCACTCACAGTCACACCCTCTTGTCCCTGACCACAGACTGAATTTGAAGTAGTTAATCTAATGGGTGTGACTGCCTTCTGAGACACAGCATCTAGGTAACTGTCCCCCTCCCTGATGCCTCGCAGTGTTTGAAGCTCTTACCTGCTTACTCACCTTTGTCTCCTCAAGAAGCCTCTTGAGCCAAAGCCTCAGATTCCCACTCCAACACTGGCCCACTCTCCCAATGGCCACTCCACTTTACTGTATATTCCTTTTATTGGCTGAGTTGCCACGTGCTTAGCCAATCACACAACTTTTTAAAAAAAAAACATGCTAGCTCCTCCCCTCTGCTGCTTTGGCTGCTGCAACTGGAGAAAAACAAGTTCTGGACTGTAAAAGCAACTTTTTAAAATGAAGTTTCCTCTCTTTCTTCTAAACTCCAGCAGATACAAGTCTAGCCTAACTGTCCTTTCCTCATAAAACCACCTATCCATTCCAGGCATCAGTCTCTAAACTGTTTCCGATGCATTAACGTACTTCCTTGAATAAGGCGACCAATATTTTACACACTACTCCAGATGTGGTCTCACCAATGCTTTGTATAACTGAAACATCACCTCCCTACTTTTTTATTCAATTGCCTTGGCAATAACAATAACATTCTGTTATCTTTCCTAACTATCTGCAACCTAACCTTTTGTGAATCATACACTAGACACCCAGATTGCTCTGCATCTCAAAGCTCTGCAATCTATCACCATTTAGATTGTATGCTTCTCTTTTATTTTTCCTGCAAAAATGCACGATTTCACATTTTTCCCCATTAGCTCCATAGTGAAAACTCTGCCCACTTTCTCAACCTATCTAGATCCCTTTATAGTCTCCATATATTCTCTTTATAACTTGCTTTCCCACCTATCTTTGTTATCAACAAATTTAGCAACTGCCATTTATGCCTTCATCCAAGTTAATGCCCCAGTGCTGATCTCCTGTTACGTCTGACCCAACAGAAAAAGACCAATTTATGCCTACTGTTTCCTACTAGCCATCCAGTTTCTGCCAATATGTTACCATCTACACAGTGAACTATTAACCTTTTGGTGTAGCAATTATCAAAGGCCTTCTGGAAATCTTAAGTATGCTACATCCATTGGTTTTCCATTATCCACGTTATTTCTTAAAAGGAATCCAATAAATTGCTCAAATATGATTTCCCTTTCATTAAATCATCATTAATTAATTCTTTCTAAATCCTTCTGACTTGGCCTGCTCCATTAGTGCTGTAATATCAAGCTACTATTGGTGATAGATTTTTGAAGTCCCCTCCCTGTGTACATTCTGTGGCCCTGCTCCTCTTTATGCTTTGTTCAGGCAGTGTATGATTTGCCTGCTGATCTGTCAACTGAGGGAGCTGGTAATCAGACTTTGCCTATGTTCAGTGTTTTGCTGTGAGACCTTATAGATTCAGGAGTCAATGTTGAGGACTCCTCCTCAATTATTAACTACCATGTTTCTCTAAAGGTGGGTCTTTAATGATTAACAGCAGAAATATTGTCCGATTTGTTTTTCCTCCCTTTCCCCCCGTAGTGGCCATTATATTACTGCAGATGAAGTTGTCTGAACATAGTTCACAGACTGAACTGGATATTCATTAAATATCCAGTTCAGTCTGTGAAAGCGTTAGTTGAGCTTTGAAGGACTGTTCAGAGTGAACTGTTAGTGAGGTTGAACTTATTCTTTTGTTGTTATTCTAATAATGTCTGAATTCTAACCACATTGTTCATTTCTGTAGATGCCTATTTATTACTGCCCATTCAGTAAATTTAGTCTGATAGAGTAGCCAACGGATCTATGGCTATGAAATGGTTTCCTCGAAACAGATGTTCGGTTAAATCTAAAGGATCTCATACTATTGTGTGATGTAGCTGTTTTGTATAACACAGAAATACAATATTTAATTAATTTTTATTATATATTAACCTGGATTTTGCATTCAGCAAAAAGTTCATAAAGGCTCAGAGATCTCGATAGCATGGATTTTTTTCCCCCAATGCTGGTATCTGATTGTTGCTAGTTCTAAGGGATCTTTGGTGTCCAGGTAGTAAACCAAGAAAAAAAAATACACACTTATCCTCTTAAACCTTTTGTCAGAGCATGAAATATAGATTGGGATATTACCTTTGTGGAACCAATACATTAATATAATTAATGTGGCTATGTTACAGTTTAATAACTCGAAGGCCTGGACTAATGATTTAGAGAAGAGTTAAATCTCAGCATGAATTCAAGGGGATGCAAATTCTTAATTAAACATATCTGGAATGAAAACAACAATGAAGCTACCAAATTGTTGTAAAAACCTGAGTCACTAATACTATTAACCATCCTTTTCCATTCTGCTGTACTTGCTGCAGCAATATCATTGATTCTTAACTGCCCTTAGGGATTTGTGTAGCAAGTCACTCGGTTAGAACAACATCATTACCAAAACCCATGAGTAACTGAGATTACAGTCATTGAAATACCATAACCTTTTAAGAAAATGTTATTATTGTAAAAAAGAGGTGCAGATATTTGAAGTAATTACCTGTGGCAGTAACAATCCATGCAATTTTTTTTTAAAGTTTCAGAGTTGTTAAGCAGTAATTATGGCTTAGAACACCACCAAAAGCTCACATGCAATGAACCAAAACACTGTCAGTGGATTTTTTTATATAACAGGAATATTTTGCAAATAGGATGAGTTCTTTTCTGCACACTGATTTTTGAGTTTGCAAACATCATAAAGGCAAGCTCCATGTTATGGCTGTTCAAGTTACGGAAATTTGCCAGTACAAAATTCACAAATCATTACCCAAAACTTTGAGATATGAAATAAAATTTTCACTGATGGAATTTGTGGGGGGTGGAATAAATCAGCACAAAGTTTATTTCAACTCGTGTTTTCTGATGCACATGCAGATGATGTGGTTTCGTGTTGTAGAAAATCAGCCCATTTTCTAGGTACCCCTGCCCCCGGGTAATGTGGGGGCCACCTGTACTCTCTGGGAAAACCAGGTATCACTGGCAGCAAATTTGTAATTTCCACATTTCATTGAACGTGTGTGCCTTCTTACAACGTTGCTTTCAGTTTCATAGTGCAATGAGGGCAAGTATGGGCTGTAAACCCTGGGTCATTATTATCACTGCAGGAACTGAGTGTAGGATAAGTAAGGTATAATTATAATTTACCATGTTTTGTGAAAACTTTCACTACCTAGTTCTTTTAAAGTACTGGAAAGTGGATGATGATGCTTAAAAATATTTGAATCAAATTGATTGGAAGCCGCTAAAGTGCAGCAATATGTGAACCAGTGACAAATTAAATCTACCTATTCAGGAATCTATGAAGTTTTAAAGGAGGTACATATTGGGACTCCTTTCTATTACAATTCTCATGGTACTCTTCAGATGCTGTGCTTATGACCGATCTTATTAAATTTCCAATATTCAGATTTATTATAGTTCATTATCTTTCTCTTCAAACCCATTGCAAATTATTTCAAATTGACCGGATAAAGTACATGTGATTAGACCGCATTAATTATAATTTGGTTAAATTTAATTTTCTTTTCGAGAGGATGAACATTCAATTTTCTAAAATCTTTCAATCCCAATCTAGCAAATAAAGGCTAAAGATAACAATACAAACAGGTAGCAAAGGTGAAAGTTATTCCTATGATCGACTGCCTCAAAACTGAAAGAAAAAATAACTCTGATTTCATTTCAACTTTATCCAGTTGTTCACATAGAACATTTTAAACTGTGACTTAAGTACACATTTGTAATTTAATTCTGAACAAATCGTGAACTACAGAACAAAATTCCATATATTTTAGAATTTTGAACCTAAATTTAAATGCAATTGAAAGATAATTCAGAGCAAAAATAGTTTATCATGAACCAGCATTGTAATTCTCTTCATTGAAACATTTCTCACTTATCTCACCCAACAAGTGGTCTTTAAGGTGTATTGTGTTTATTTGCTGAAATGGTTAGCCTCATACAAATTGTTTAATTTCTGTACAATTATGGAAGAGACAAATCCTTTTTACCTTGGTATTTGTAAAATGTTAACAAAAGCACAGGTAAAGTATAATAGTGTAGGCCTTTATGACAATAAGATGATGTTTTCTTATGGAAGTCTGACTAACCTGTAAGCATGCAAGAGTGTACAAAGAATGTACATTTTTTTAAAAAAATTAAATGCCACATACACTAGGGTCCTCAGCAAAGGGAAGAAACAGTTATTACTAGTTGCAGTTTCATTGTGAGAGTGAATCCAGGATAAAATTCTGCTTGTGCAAAATCTCTTCATAGAAGTTATCAGTGAAAACTACTTTTGTTGTTGATATTGTGGAATTTGTCTCTGTTCATAGATGACATGTACAAAATGCAGCCACCAAAGATTCCCCGGACTGCTGTTCATGGAACCATTCTGAGTATGTGCCTTGAAAAAAAATAAAAGGCTGTTTGGGTCACAAAGCCTTAAGGTATCCGTTTGGCTGCACTTAAACAAAGAAACTGATGGTACTTGATTACCAGTTCAAATGAGAGCTGCATTTATAACACTGATCACATTGTCAAATGAGGTGCAACAAAGCTCTGAGCATATTTGTTTTTCTTGCCCTCACTCTAAAGAAACAGGTTCTTAGCGTGGCTGGTGCAATTGATTTGGCTCCAGAATTCAGTGTATGACATTTCCCTGACTGGAGATTAATTTGTGGTGCTAAAGTGCCTTTTTTGCTTTCTCTAGCACAATTGTAAATAGAAGACTTGGCAGGAATTAACAACGTTGAGCTTTATTTTGCTTTGATATGAAGAAACCACCCAAATTCGGAGATGGCCTGATATCCAGCCCAGATTATAAATCAGTATTATAATTCATTCTAAATTACTGTAACCAAATGATGGGTGAACAGACAGTGCAAGCTAATGAAAGTGTATATCTTTGAATTGATTAATGCTAGTGAATATGTGTGTTTCAAGTTTCAAATTAACCTTTAAAAACTGTTCTCCACTTGATAAGAGTACACTCCCTTCTGAAGCAATCTTATTGCTGTGTGGTACCTACACTTGAACATGGAAGCTGACAGATAGGAACAGGAATTGAAAGTGAGCAGAGGTTACAGTGACCGGCTTTACAAAGGTGTACTCCCAGTTGGTCTCGAACTGAGGGTGAGGTTTTAACCAATTGAGAACAGCTAACAACTCTTAAATGAATAGGACTTGAATTGTATTGCACATAGTGTCCGTATAAGTTGAAACATATTACAACAATAAAAGTGAAGGATAGGATTTGGATTAATGTTAAAGCAAAGCAGTTTAAAACCAAGCTACATGAATTGTCTTTGTGTATCTAGATTTGGTTTAATATCATTAGTTTTAATATTTTAATATCTTATTACTACTTCATTCAGCTGGAAGAGTAAATCAATGTGAGGAGAATGATGCAAATGCAAGAAAAGTCCTTAGTTGATGCTTGGCTTGATGGGTTAGGGATGCAAGAGAACGGCAGCGGTAACTGAACGGATACCTCAATGGTGATGAAGTCCACAGTTCCACGCAGTTGTTGTTGAAGGTGAGGTTAGAGGGGCAGGAAGAAAAGGCTTAACAGTTGACAGGGGAGAGAAGCGAGGGTTGTATTTAAATGTTAAATAATCGTGGAGTAGTGAGCTGTGTTGACAGAGGAGACCAGGCCCTGGTAAAAGTGATCTGGCAAAGAATGACGAAACCAGCTGTGCACTATATACAATGCTATTACTGCCATTGAATAGACTGACTTACTCTTCATTCAATAAAAAAAGACTTGGCTCTTTTAAAAACATAGTGAATGTAGACTCATGAATTACAGAGAAGACTATCATAATAAAGCTAATCCATACAAAAGGTACTGTTTTAAGATGGTCCATTTATATTGTGGGAATTTAGCCTAATCAGAGGTATTGTGTTGAATGGACTAAGCATTAGCCAAAATTTTCATATCATAAAGTAGGAAAAGCAATTTTAAAACTTAAGGTACTAACTAGTGTAGAATAGAGTTGGCTCTATAGATTTAACAGCCAAAAGTACTTGTTTTATTGGGCCATTTAAAATGGATAACTTAGCCTGTGGGGCAGAATCCTCCAGGCAAGTTGTTCACTTGTTTTACTTCAAAGTTTTCAATTACTTGCATTTTAAGGTGTTTTCTTCCTTTAATATTTTGTTTCTCAACTATTTAAATCTATTTGAACTGTTTTAAAGTCTGATGATTCATTTCAAAACAGCTCCAAAAGCCTTTGTCAGTGTGGGGCTGCAGGATTCAACACTTGAGGCGTGCTTGCTGATTAGATTCTAATTTGCAAAGTAACTCATTATGAACTGGTCAGCTCATTGGTCCTTTAGTATCCAGAACAGAGTAATGTGAGTGACATGTTTGGACAGCAGGTCAGGATGATCTGACTCATCTATGAGAATTTCTTTCAGACAGAATAAGTAATGGATCTTATTGTTACAGTTTCCATTACTGATGGCAACCAGCCTTGCTTAGTGCACCCAATTTGGGTTTAGCAATAAATGCATACTTGTCAGTGCTCATATCCCACGAACATTTGTCTAAAGGTGTGCACTTACAGTAGCTAAATACTTATCAGCACTAGACTAGAATGGAGAGAAACACTGGAATTGAATGTAATAGCGGCACGGTAGCTTTGCAGTTAGCGTGATGCTATTGCAGTGCCAGCTGCCCGGGTTCAATTCCTGTCGCTCTCTGTAAGGAGGTTGTACGTTCTCTTGTGTCTGCGTGGGTTTCCTCCCAGATGCTCAGGTTTCCTAACGTATGGGTACATTAACATGGGTTTAAATGGGCAGCGTGGACTCACTGGACCAGAAGGGCCTGTTACCATGCTGGAAATAAAGTTTTTTAAAAAAAAGTTTTTTTAAAAAAAAGGAGTTGAAGCATGGACAGATGGATTTGTTTAGAAAGACTTGCACGATTATTGCTATATAAACAGTGGTGCAGATTTTGCAGTCATTGGAAGCCACCTGTGCTTGCTGTTGACCTGTGAGGAATGTCCAAACTATGTGGGTCCACAGCAGTTAAGTATCTGAGCTAAATTTCACTGGTGAGGCAGAACATGCAAACATAAATGCTATCATGTGTGGGAGAACCAGAATAAGCCCTGCCCTTGTAACAGCTGACAAAATCACTAATTGTTGACTAAGACATATTATGTTTCTTAGTCTCCTGTCAAAACTCTAACAGCACTTTGAATTATTCTGTCTCTGATATTCAGAAACATCAAAAACAAATAAATAATACTAAAAAAACTATAAAACTCAACATAGAAAGCTGCACAAATATTTAAATTCTAAAAAAAATTCCACATTTAATAAACTAAACTATTTTGAAACAAAATGTAATCAATTGAGACTTGCTTCTGTCCCTTGCAGTCTCTGCCATCTGTTCAAATCAACAAAGTTACTGTGCGAGGTCCAATCTGGTGCCATTTGTTCAGGTGGTGCCCCAGCAGAAGCACCTGGGAATTAATGCAATCTTGTTCTCTATCACTGGATTCCAGGAGGTGTCCTATGTCGGAGTCTATTTTTGATAACTATTACAAACAGCTGATGTTAATTAAAGGATGTGCAGATTTGTGCAGAAATCCTAAAGTTACTGTCAGTCACGTATGGAATTGTTGGCAGTAATGTGGATAACTGCTAATATTTCTCCACAAAATCTGCACTATTAATTCTGGATTTTATTTGTTTCTGCCATTTTAAAAACTTTGTGTTTATTTCTTTAAGCTTTGCAACAATAAGTCAAAAGACTGATTTTTATTAAGCAAGGAAGCAGCACAAATTTAAACTTGTTCCCACTGATTTCATGATCAATTAAGTTGTTACTATTTGTGTCTATTTGTATAGATCTTGCTGTAGCAGCAGCAGCAATACCAGTTGGATATTGGACTAAAAAACTTTTTTTAAAAAAAAGCAGAGACCCAAGCTAATGGTCTTCACAAATTGTTTAAAGGAAGCTGAAGTGTACCATTTTGATAATAAATACAGCAGTTGCAGCTTTCAAAATATAGGCCCTTCCCTGAGCTACAAAATGTTTCCATTTTTATAGATGTTAATAAGTCGATTTTTTTTCCCCCCATAAATTGGAAAATACTCAAAAATCACTCGCTAAGGTAACCATACTTCCATAGTATACTAATAAATGGTGTTGACAAGGGGCAATTAACATGAACATTTATTTATTGTCTTCCCCTGCCTAGTTACAATGGTAATCCGAATATCCCACGCTCAATGGCTGGTTTCAATGGCCTTGAAGTATCAGTGGCTATTACATTGTTTAATAGAATATCGTTTCACAACTATCAGTAGAAGTGATTGCTGGTCAGTTTCTAAAGCAAATCTCTTAAATGGCCTCCCATGGTGAAACTGGCAGCCTGTGTTCTTATGAGACAAAGATATTTGATTACTGCAGGGAGATTACATGTAAACAGGTTTTTTATCAAGACCAATAAGAAAAATTATTATAAATCGACAGAGAGAGGAAACTATTTCTGCCATCTGCTGCATTTTTGAATTTAATAATATTTATGGGAACTCTTTCATACGTATGTACGGGCATTTGTAAACTGGGGAGGGCCTGTACCACCCTGGAACAGTCTGGCAATATAGTGGCATTTTAGTGCACAATCATACTTAACAATTTATGACAAGGAAGAAATACCACAAATCATCAGAGGATTTGCACCACTTTGCATTTAGTCTTGCAGAGAATTTTAGTACATTCTCAATCTCAGAATGAGTTTCCAGGAATTGATGCATTTGTACATTTAATCAATTTGTAAAATAAATTTGCTGCAGCAAGTTGGGGCTAGTACCTAACAGTACAAACAGTCTTTTAATGATAACATTGATATTCCTGATGATAACTTTACAATGATAGTCAATCTCTCCAGCCCAGCATAGGAACAGTTGATGCTGTGAAGTCTTGTTTTAGATATCAATTTAGTTCGCAATACTGGAGATATATTGTTATAGTGGTGGTTTTAAAATTTAAACAAATTATTACACTTCCTTTTTATCTTAGAACATAGAACAGTACAACACAGAACAGGCCCTTCTGCCCACAATGTTGTGCTGACATAGCTATTCCCTCCTACCTACAGAATGCCCATATCCCTCTATTTTCCTCTCATTCATGTGCCCATCCAAGCCCCTCTTAACAGCCCCCCATGAATTTGCCTCCACCACCCTATCACCACTATTCTTCTCCAAATGCTCATAAATCCTGTAATTTTCAATAATTTCCAATAATTTGCCCACCATTGAAGTAAGACTCACTGGTCTATAATTCCCAGGGTTATCCCTACTCCCTTTCTTGAACAAAGGAATAACATTTGCTACCCTCCAATCACCTGGTACTACTCCTGTGGCCAGTGAGGACACAAAGGTCATCACCAAGGGCTCAGAAATCTCTTCCCTCGCTTCCCGTAGTATCCTTGGAAAGTTCCAGCACTTCCTCCTTCTTAACATCGACATGTTCTAGCGTATCAGCCTGTTTTACGCTGTCCTCACAAATGTCAAGGTCTCTCTCACTGGTGAACACTAAAGCAAAGTATTCATTAAGGACCTCTCCTACCTCCTCCGACTCCAGGTATGTTTCCTCCTCTATCCCTAATCAGTCCTACCTTAACTCTAGTCATCCTCCTGTTGTTCACATACGAGTAGAATGCCTTGGGGTTTTCCTTAATTCTACTCGCCAAGGATTTCTCACACCCCCTTCTATTCTCTCCTAAGTCCATTCTTAAGCTACTTCCTGGCTACCTTGTAACTCTCTAGAGCCCTGTCTGATCCTTGCTTCCTAAACCTAAATCAGCTTCCAGTGGACCAGTGTGTCCTTGTACACAAATAACTAAGTTCACATGGAGGTATAGAAAGTGACAGGAAGGCATATGATATGTTGGTCTTTACTGCAAGAGGATTGGAGTACAAGATGAGTGATGTCTTGCCCCATTTAAAAAGGGCCATGAAGAGACTGCTTCTGGAGTAGGTCTGTCCTCTCTCCCTATGGATGGATATAGTGCAATGGAGGGAGGGCAGCAGGGTTCACGGGGTAGTCCTGGGATGGAGGATTTCCCTATATGGAGACATTAAGCTGACTGGGCTGTATTCTGAGTTTAGAAGAATGATCTCATTGAAACATGGAAAGTCCTTAGAGGAAGATGTGGGAGGATGATTCCACTGGTTGAAGCATCTAGAACTAGGGGCTGACCATTCAGAACAGATCTGAGAAGAACGTCCTTCACCCAAAAGGTGGTGAATCATTGGAATCCTGCCCCCTGCTCAGTCTCTGTATTTTCAACACAGAGATCGGCAGCCTTTTGGATATTAAGGGAATTGAGGGATACGGGGTCGATGCAGAAAACAGGTGCTGAGGTATATGAGAATGTGGGGAGAATAAAAACCAGGAATAATGTAGGATTAATGGGAATGGGTGGATGATGGCCGGCAGGAACTCGGTGGGCTGAATGTCCTGTTTCTGTGCTGTATCTCTCTGATTCTATGACTGTAACCAAGGTCACAGTGCCATCGACATTGGCTGAGGCGAGGACACTGATATTGGTTGATCTTGTTTAATTTCATTCTAATCTTTATTTTAGTCTCTGTATTGGACTATAATTATTATGTCATTCTGTCATGTTTCTTTATCAGTTCCTAAAACTCATTGGTTAAGGTAGTAACCTGTTCCTCAGTGGCACAGATCTGAGCAGTCCCTGCTGACCTTGTCACACAGTTTTCAGCTTAGACTTCAACCAACGTGCTGTTCAAAAATATTTTGTTCAGTAGGTTGTGGCTGAAAGCTCTAACTTACCAGGTATACCATAAGTTGCCCTGCTTGCAGCAAATTCTAAGTTTGAAGCAATAATTTTCTGTCAATGTTGAGTGCACACACTTTCATCCCCGATTACTGCCCAATTTTGAAAGTTTATACCTAACTATTTCTGATTCTGTGCACATTTTTTCATGACTGTCATTAGTAAAATAATAAGGGGATTTCCATCATAAGTGTTGGAATTCAATAGAAAATGTCAAATAGAAAACAGTTTACAATTTACTATATATCCTCTGGCAGCAGGTGGCTTGGGATTAACAAGACTGAATTGTGATCCTGAAATATGGATGGTTTTAGAAATATGCATGGCTTTCCTCTAATGATTTCAAATATTGACTGCTCTCAGATTAAATTACAGATTTACACCATACTCTAGACCTCTTTATTTTTGTATTTTGCATACATTACAATTTGATTATTTCTAAATAATAGATCTTAACGTAGTCCTTTTGAAATAAGTTTTATAAACTAGATTGTATTCAAACATTTAAATGCATCATTGCTTTAAACGGAATGAAGTTTCCAATTGCAGTGATATGTAAGAAGCTCTCGAAAGGTCACCAAGCAATACAACATTCTTTAGGCAGGTTAATAAGCATGAACAATTGTAATTAATGTAGAACTATTTTAGATGTCAATTTAATACATAATTATTAATTTATTAACATACAGCCGTTGTTTTTTCATTCTTTTCCACAAAATAAATTACAATGCCATTACCAAATAAAGTGTATATATCCAGCAGAATTTTTGCAGATTACTGACAAGTTACTGTTGCAAACCCACAAGATCAAAGTTATTTTATAAAGGCGTCTTGGATTTCTGTTTAAACAAGTATGCATTAAATACAAGACATGAAAGGATGTGTCAAAAGTTGCATACTTATGTTTTTGAACATGTATGATTATTTTCTAACTAGTTAAAGGATTAATACATCAGAGAAACTTTACCCAGCTTTCTCTTAGTTTGTAAGGTTAAGTTACAGATGAGATGGTGGGATTAATTTGAGAAACTTGTACAAATGCGGCTCATACTTTAGTTACAGTTGTTAAAATTTCATGTATGACATAGCTTAATGAACTAAAAATGATGAAGCTTAAAAAGAAGTTCATTTCCATGAAATTGTTGTTTTAGAAAATGAGCTAAAAGTATTAATATTCTGGAATATGACCCACTAGTTTTACCAATTTTCTGAATTAGGATCCTGTTAGAGATTGCAAGTCTATGTGGCATTCAAACTCCATTCCCTCCATAACAATATTTGAATCACTGAAGTTTATAATCAAATAAGAAAAGTGTTACCCATATTCTGTATTAATATATATGATCCTCAAACAAAATAACGTCAAAATTTGCCTTTAACTGGAGTATTGTGTTCAATTCTGGGCACGACACTGGGAAATACGTGAGGGCCTGAGAGAGGACCCTGAAGAGATTTATTGGAACTGTTCTAGGGATGACGAACTTAGTTATGTGGATAGACAGAAGTTGCAATTACAGTGTCATAGAAATGTACAGCACAGAAATGGGCCCTTCGGCCCACATGTCCATGCTGATCTTTTATCCATCTCCACTGATCCCATTTACCCATATTAAGTCTGTATCCTTCTATGCCTTTCCTATTTAAGTCTCCGTGTAAAAGCCTCTTAAACATAATGACTCTGAGTCTATCACCACCTCTGGCAGCGAGTTCCAGATGTCAACCATCCTCTGTGAAGGGGGAAAAATACTTTCTCTTCAAATATCTTTCAAAACTCCTTTGCCTCACCTTAAATCTATGCCCCTCTTGTTTTTGATACCCCTGCCATGGGAGAAAGATTCTGCCTACCCTATCTATGTCTCTTATAATTTTATATTCCTCTATCACATCACCCCATATCCTCCTTTGCTCCAGGGAAATCAAACCCAGTTTATCCAATCTCTGCTCTCCAATTCAGACAGCATCCTGGTGAACTACCTCTGCAGTCTCTTCAGCACAACCACATCTTTTCTATAATGTGACCAAGTGCAGTCTAACCAGTGTTTTGTAAAGTTGCAACATAATGATCCAACTTTCATATTCTATACCTACAAAGGCAAACATGCCATATGCCTCCTTCACCATATATACCTGTAATGCCACTTTCAATGAACTGTGGACTTAAGCCCCCAGGTCCTTCTGTTCATCAACGTTCCTTAGCACTTAACCATTTACTGTGTATAACTTAACTATTTACTGTGTGTGTATGTATGTGCATTATTTGGCTTTCCAAAGTGCATCACCTTGAATTTGTACAGATTAAGTTCCATATGCCAATGCTCTACCCAACTTTCCATCTAGTCTCTATCTTGCTGTAGCCTTAGACAACTTTCTTCGCTATCTACAATGCTACCAACTTTCATGTCACCAGTATCCAAATCATTAATATATATCACAAACATATTGGAAAGCTTTAGATGGTGCAGGGGAGATTTACCAGTATGTTGCCTGGATTGGAGAGTATGTCTTATGAGGAAAGGTTGAGTGAGCTAGGGCTTTTGTCTTTGGAGAGGAGGAGGATGAGAGGTGACTTGATAGAGGTGTACAAGATGATAAGAGGCATAGATCAAGTGGACAGTCAGAGACTTTTTCCCAGGGCGACAATGGCTAACATGAGGGGACATAATTTTAAGGTGATTGGAGGAATAATTTTAAGGTATAAGGGGGATGTCAGGAGTAAGTTTTTTTTTACACAGTGGTGGGTGCGTAGAACGCATTGCCTGCAGAGGTTGTGGGGGTGGATATGTTAGGGACATTTAAGAGACTTAAATAGACACATGAATGATAGAGAAATGGGGAGCTATGTGGGAGGGAAGGGTTAGTTAGATCTTAGAGCAGGATAAAATGTTGGCACAACATTGTGGGCCAAAGGGCCTGTACTGTGTTGTAATGTTCTATGTAACTCTCAGTAACAGAGTACTGAAATATTATTGATAAACAATCAAACACATTCCGGACTTCAGTTGTTATCGTTTACCACTGAGGAGCTCTATATTTTAATGAGTTGTATAAGAAAGTAAATATTTGAGATCCCACTCCTAACTATGTTTGAGTTTTAAAGTGAGGTTGCCAAAAAATATTATCCATTTACTTTTAGGTTTAACTTGCATTTGTGTTGTGTCAGCATCAGCAACAGTGAGCCAAGGCGGCTGTCTCTGAATTTCCTTGCACACAAATAGCATGAGAAAAAAAGTAGCAGTAATTGTTGATTAAAATTTGAATGACAGAAACTAAACTGCTTGAGGAAAGGTACTAATGATGAAAAAAAAGAGAATATAATAATGTAAATTTACATAAAGTAGAGGGAAAAGGAAAAGATGTTGGTAAGATGATGGTAAGAATTTGAAAGCCACAGATGCTAATTACTGACACTCTGCAGAAAGCATAGCTCGCTGAAACACTCATTCTATGTAAATGTTTGATTATGTCCCAATTTTTTAATTCTCTTAATGGGTTTCTTTGTAAATTAGTGCTTTGGCTATTTAAATGTGCATGTGGAATTTACATACAGTGGCATGCAAAAGTTTGGGCACCCCTGGTCAAAATTTGTGTTACTGTGAATAGCTAAGCGAGTAAAAGATGACCTGATTTCCAAAAGGCATAAAGTTAAAGATGACACATTTCTTTAATATTTTAAGCAAAATTATTTTTTTATTTCCATCTTTTACAGTTTCAGGAAAAGGGCCCAAAGCAAAAATTTGGGCACCCTGCATGGTCAGTACACCCCCTTTGGCAAGTATCACAGCTTGTAAATGCTTTCTGTAGCCAGCTAAGAGTCTTTCAATTCTTGTTTGGGGGATTTTCGCCCATTCTTCCTTGCAAAAGGCTTCTAGGTCTGTGAGATTCTTCAGCCGTCTTGCATGCACTGCTCTTTTGAGGTCTATCCACAGATTTTCGATGATGTTTAGGTCAAGAGGCTGTGAGGGACATGGCAAAACCTTCAGCTTTTGCCTCTTGAGGTAGTCCATTGTGGATTTTGAGGTGTGTTTAGGATCGTTATGCTGTTGTAGAAGCCATCCTCTTTTCACCTTCAGCTTTTTTACGGACGGTGTGATGTTTGCTTCCAGAATTTGCTGGTATTTAATTGAATTCATTCTTCTCTCTACCACTGAAATGTTCCCAGTGCCACTGGCTGCAACACAAGCCCAAAGCATGATTGACCAACCCCGTGCTTAACAGTTAGAGAGGTGTTCTTTTCATGAAATTCTGCACCCTTTTTTCTCCAAACTTTCCTGCATCCTCACCACAAAATTCAGCATCAGAAGTTTGCAAAGGAACGTCTAAACAAGCCTGATGCATTTGGACTGAAAGTTAAAATAGAACTTTTTGGCCACAATGAGCAAAGGTATCTTCATTGAAAATCTGTGGATAGACCTCAAAAGAGCAGTGCATGCAAGACGGCCGAAGAATCTCACAGAACTAGAAGCCTTCTGCAAGGCAGAATGGGTGAAAATCCCCCAAACAAGAATTGAAAGACTCTTAGCTGGCTACAGAAAGCGTTTACAAGCTGTGATACTTGCCAAAGGGGGTATACTGACCATGCAGGGTGCCCAAACTTTTGCTTTGGACCCTTTTCCTTTTTTGTTATTTTGAAACTGTGGGGAAAAAAAAGGAAATAAAAAAGTAATCTTGCTTAAAATATTAAAGAAATGTGTCATCTTTAACTTTATGCCTTTTGGAAATTAGGTCATCTTTTACTCGCTTAGCTATTCACAGTAACAGAAATTTTGACCAGGGGTGCCCAAACTTTTGCATGCCACTGTACATAAGTTCTTGGTCAAGATACTTAGATAAGATTCTTTCATAACATTTATTTTATCATTCCTCCCAAGGTGGAGCGGGAGATGCCTGATGGCGTGGGAGAGTGTTTAGTTTGGGAGGTCCTGTGTTCATTCTGTCATTTTTGTAGCCTTTCTGAGTGCTTTCAATGTAAAGATTCAAGGTTCTTGGTGCCATCATGGATATCCCTTCTACATTTTGAGCAATCATGGGCCTGGGATTCCCATGAGGATGTTAGGTTTTTTCAGAGAGGCTTTGAGAACATCCTTGCATTGTTTCTTCTATCCTCACACTAGTTTCTTGCCATGCTGGAGCTCAGAGTAAAGTGCACATTTTGAGCATCTGATGCTGAGCACGTGAACGTTGTGGCAACCCCATTGGACCTGGCTGAGTGTAAGTTCGGCAATGATGCAGGGATTGTTGGTTTGTTTTGCTTATCCTGAAAATACATATAGAGAATTTTCCAGAAGGCAGGTTTGGTGCTTGCTTTTAGGTACTATAGGAAGGCAGAGAGCTCTGTGGCAGGTTTTTGATCTTAATATATTGTTTTCCTCAAACAGCCAAAGGTACTGAAGGTGATCCTGAATTCCATCACCAATGTCTGCCTCCATTGAGAGATGGCTCTTGAGATTTGGAAAGTAGTAAATGTTTTCCAGAGTCTCATTATAGATCTTTATTTGTCTGTGGGTGGTGTAGTGCAGCTGGGGCAGGTTTGCAGATGATCTTTGTTTTGCAGATGTTCAGTGACTGCATTGCACTTCCAGCAAAATTCCTATTGGAGCAGAGCTATAATCCACAAGGCAACTTGGAAACTCCAGCATGCACTGGGACAAATCTGAGGGGCAGGATCTGAAGAAATAGGTTAAACGTGCTGGCATCTGATCACTAGGTTGTCTCAGACGTGCGTTTGGCCGAGTATTTGCAGAAATCTAAGATAAATTGCGCTGTGAATGGCTGAAAGCTAGTGGTTTCCTGTGTGACTGTCAGAGGCCATTGTCTCTAATTGGCCCATTGTCTCAGGATTAGAACTAGGAGTGAAAATAAATTAAATTTCAGACTGGTCATATTGCAAACTTTGATTCAGCTACTTTGTTAGCCATCCATACTGGTTTGAAAATAGATGGTTAAAGAGCCCCTGAAAAAGAGAAAAAATAGTTAAAGCTTTAGTTTTAACTCACAACTTTATCTTACAGAGTAATACACACAGAAACAGGCCCTTTGACCCAACTGGTCTATGCCGACCACAGCATCCTCCCTGTTAGTCCCAGTTACCCCCATTCAGCCCATAACCCTCCAAGTACCTCCCTTCCATGTACCTATCCAAATGCCTCTTAAATGTTGCAATTGTACCTACCTCGACCACTTCCTCTGACAGCTCATTCCAGGCGCTCATCACCCTCTGTGTAAAGAAGTTATCTCTCAGATCTCTTTTAAATCTCTCCCCTCTTATCTTGTATCTGTGCCCTCCAGTTATGGACTCCCCAACCCTGGGGAAAAGACTATGACTGTCCACCTTATCCATACCCCTCATGATTTTGTAAACTTCAGTGAGGTCACCCCTCATTCTCCTATGCTCCAAGGAATAAAGATCCAGTGTGGCCAACCTCTCCCTATAACGCAGGCCAGTACAGCATTCCTCATAAATCTCTCTGCACCCGCTCCAGCTTGACAATGTCTTTTCTATAACAGAGTGACCAAAACTGTACACAATACTCCAAGTGCGGTCTCAACAATGACTTGTATAACTGCAACATAATGTCCCTACTCCTGCACTCAATGCCATGACTGATGAAGGCCAGTATGCTAAACATCTTCTTCATCACCTTGTATACTTGTGCGGCTACTTTCAGCAAACTGTGCACTTGTACTTCCAGGTCCCTCTGTTCCACAACATTGTCAGTGCTCTGCCATTCACTGTATAAGTCCTACCCTGGTTTGTCTGTCCAAAATGCATCAGCTCACACTTATCTAAGTTGAAAACTATTTCCCATTCCTCAGCCCATCTCCCTAAATGATCAAGATTTCTTTGCAATTCATTGTAACCTGCTTCACTATCAACAAGACCCCATAATTTAGTATCATCAGCAAATTTGCTAATCGTGCCATGTACATTCATATCCAAATTATTTACATACATAATGAATAACAGAGGTTCCAACACTGACACCCCAGTAGTCACAGGCCTTCAGTCAGAGAATCAACCTTCAACCATCACCCTCTGCTTTCTATCATCGAACCAATTCTGAATCCATCCAAATCTAACTTCCACAGTAGTTTTCAGAACTAATTTTGATGAGCGTAGTGAATATAAACTAACTAACTAAACTAAATCAGTTAGAAATTTGGCTGGAGAAGTGGCATTCGGACTTTAATCCAACTAATTGTGAAGTGATACATTTTGGGAGGTCAAAAGCAAGAGGAAAGTATACAGTAAATAGCAGGACCCTCTGGAGCACTGATGTACAGACGATCTTGGAGGTCCCAGAAAGTAGCAACACAAATAGGTAGGGTCATAAAGAAGGCATACAGCATGCTTGCCTTCATCAGTCAAGCATTGAGTATAACAGTTGGGAAGTTGTGTCACAGATAGATAAGCTTTGATTAGGCCACATTTGAAGTATTGTGTGTATTCCTGGCCACCACACTTTATGAAAGGTGTGGAGGCTTTGGATAGGGTGCAGAAGTTCACCAGGATGTTGCTTGGTTTGGAGCGCATGAGCTACAAGGAGAGGTTGGGCAAACCCGGATTGTTTTCTCTGGAGCATCGGAGGCCAAGGTGCAACCTGATCTATGTATATAAAATTATGAGAGGGTAGAAACATCAAATAGTAAGCACGTAGATTTAAGGTGAGAGGGAGAAAGTTTAAATTTGCAAGCCATGTATTTTTTTTACACAGAGCTGTAGGTGCCTGGAAATACTGCCAGGGGAAGTGCTGGAAGCAGATACGATAGCAATGTTTAAGGATCATTTAGGCATACACATGAATAGGCAGGGAGTAGAGGGGTATGGGTCATGTGCAGGCAGATGGGATTAGTTAAGGTTGGCATCGAGGCCAGTACAGACATTGTGGGCCAAAGGGCCTTTTCCTGTGCTGTACTGTTCTATGTACCAATGTCATTGAAAAGCTTGCGAATTTCTGCAGTAGTTTGACAGAATTGGAAAGTACCCCCTGGCAAGTTGACATTTTGCAAAACTGATATTAACTAAAATGATAAGTGTACAAATTATTAGCAGTAAGAAATTAAATATTTTGGGTTGTATGCTGTCCAGTGCATTGTAAAGTTATGATACATAGGTTTTAGGATTTTGCAAACTTTTGAGTTTCTGCTGCCTCAAAATTAATTTTAGCTAGGAGCACTTAGATCCAATAAACAAAGCTTTGTGAGTCAGTTTTCAAAAATGTTTTGAAGCTACTGCCAAACCATATCTAGTATGTTTCCTAGGTTACTTTGAGCTTAGCTTTTAAAAATAAAATGTACTTTAAAAAAATATTTTTACTTTGCATCATCTCACTGCTTAAAACTGTTAATTGGAGACCTATGGTTAGAACCTTGCCAGCCTATCATACAGGAAAATGAGCAAGAGTCAGCTGGAATGCCTGGCTTTGATGCTTCCAACACTCTCTGCTGGTAAGGAGGAACCCCACATCTGCGCAGTTACCAAAATGAGATCAAGAACTTGCTATGTGGTAATTGTGGGGACAAACCCACATCCTACTTCTGTCACACAGCACATTAATTCAATCTAATTGTCTCCCTGGAGAGGATAACCTATAGATGCCAACTCAAAAACATAAAAACCACATTTCTAAATTGGTGGCAATTTTAGGGCAGGTCGCCCTGTTGGCATAGGTCTGTTCTTTAACTGTGTGAAGATCTCCATGTAGTCATATTACCACTAGGAATTTCTTGATGCTCATTAATATGCAGAATGAGGCCCAATATTCAGTTTGAAACAGTTGTAAATTACGAGGTTTTTACTTTTTTTTGCTGATCAGAGCATGCTGTTAATGGAACTGTAGATATTCTTTTCAAGTACTGTGACAATACACAGGGAACAGTAAAATAAGTACTATGAAATTTGCTAGCATGGAACTTGCATGATAACAGCTCGTGTGATGTACAGTAAATGGCTTTTTACCAGTAAGGAGCTTAAAATATATGCCTCGCATTTTCAAATGAAACTGGTTCAAATTCCACAACTGCAAAGATGTCTTGCTACACATCCAATGAGTCTGTCATCAATGGTGGGTAATTTGCTGGAGGGGATTCTGAGGGGCAGGATCTACCAACATTTGGAGAGACAGGGTCTGATTTGGGACAATCAGCACGGCTTTGTGCGTGGGAAGTCGTGTCTGACAAATCTCTTGGAGTTCCTTGAGGAGATAACCAAGAGGGTAGACGAGGGTAGGGGAGTGGATGTTGTCTATATGGACTTTAGTAGGGCCTTTGACGAGGTCCCTCATGGCAGGCTAATCTGGAAGGTTAGATTGCATGGGATTCAGGGGTAGATAGCGGATTGGATTCATAATTGGCTCAGTGCGAGAAAGCAGAGGGTGATGGCCGAGGGTTGTTTCTCAGATTGGTGGCCTTTGGTGGTGTGCCACAGAAGTCTGTGCTGGGACCTTTGTTATTTGAAAGTTTTATAAATGATTTGGATATGATTGTACAAGGCCTTGTCAGTAAGTTTGCAGATGATCCTAAAATAGGTGCTGTTGTAGCTGGTGTAGAAGGTTATGAAAAATTACAGGGGGATCTAGGTCAGCTTGGTATGTGGGCTGAAGGTTAGCAAATGGCTTTCAATCCAGATAAATGTAGGGTATTGCATTTTGGGAGATCAAACCAGGGTAGGACTTGTACAGTGAATGATAGGGCCCTGGGGAGTGTTATGGAACAGAGGGACCGAGGAGTGCAAGTGCATAGTTTGCTGAAAGCGGCGTCACAGGTAGATAGGGTTGTGAAGAAGGCGTTTTGCATGTTGGCCTTTATCAGTCAAGGCACTGAGTATAGGAGTTGGGAAGTTATGTTACAGTTATATGAGACATTGGTGAGGCCATACTGGAGTATTGTGTATAATTTTGGTCACCCTGTTGTAGGAAAGATGTTATTAAACTAGAAAGTGTGCAGAAAAGATTTACTAGGATGTTGCCTGGACTTGGGGGCCTGAGTTACAAGGAGAAGTTGTGTAGGCTGGGACTTTATTCCATGGAACATAGGAGAATGAGGGGTGACCTGATAGAGATATACAAGGTCATGAGGAGCAGAGACAGGGTGAAAGCACACAGTCTTTATCCCAGGGAGGGTGTGCTAAAAACAAGAGGGCATTGGTTTAAGATCAGAGATGAGAGATTTAAAAGGGACATCAGTGGCGGCAGCTTCACGCAAAGGGTGGTGCGTATTTGGAATGAGCTGCCAGAAATAATGGATGAGGTGGGCAACATTTAAGAGCCATCTGGGTAAGTACATGAATAGGAGAGGTTTAGGCGGCTATAGGGCAAACATGGGCAGATGGGACTAGCTCCCTGGGCAACACGGTCGGGATGTCAAAAGGCCTGTTTCCATGCTGTATGATTCTATGACTCTGTGTCCAAGAACAAACTGTGAAGTTAGTATGTACAAACATATCAGCAGTTAACAGTTTCTCCCCTGCAGGTGAAACCCTCCATTTGATTCGCAGTAGGTTAAATCTTCATTTTCCTTGTTTGAATATTTGCTGATAATAGATAAAATGGTTGTGTTTGCCATACTTGAGAGATCAATTGATAGTGATGTGTAACTGTGAAGTACTGGTGTAATGAATGTTTAGGGGTTCTCAAGGATCAATCCTCAGAGCAGATATCAGACCCCACCCTGCCCATTACAGCTGGTCCTCCAGCTTGTACTGCCTCGAGAACTGTGTTGATTTTGGATCATGGAATTAGCAGGAGCACCAGAGAAGATGTAAGATCTATAAAAAGATAGGAGAAGAGGGGGAGATGCAATGAAGTACTAACCTGTCCTGGACACAATCTAGACTATGCTGCATGATTGAAAGCCAGAGCTCAGTTTGTTTTACTAACTGTTTTTCTACCAATGACTGGGTCTAACAGTGTCTTGTACCCCATTTCTCCCCCATCCTCCTCTGCCACCTTATCTTGCCTCTCTTTCCTCTTTTTTTCTCTTTGCTTTTCTCTCTCCTGCCCTCTGTCCAACTCCACTCCTTTCATGTCATTTTCTCAAAGGCAAAGCATTTCCCTTTTGGCAGTTCAAAAATATTGGAATACTGTGATTGTTTAAAATAAGAATTAAAACAACACATAACTTGTGATTTCTCTTTTAATGTTTTGATTTTTTTTATGTTGCTTGATAACATTACACTTTCATTAGGGTTAATTTAGATCCCAGGATTTATTAATTATTAATGCAATTAGATATAAAACATTTTTCTTTCTTTTCAAGGACCAAGGTCTGCCTCAGGAAGAAACTAAAGAAGATTATGGGTGTGCTAGAAGTCGTAAACAGCGTTTCAGACTGTTAGCCTCAATGGAGTATGAAGGGGAATTATATATGACTCCTAGAGATTTTTTGTTCTCAGTGATTATGGAAACCATGGATGGTAAGTACAATAGATCATGGCAATTGCTATGTAATCTGATGGATATCCCTAAAAGTACCCATTGTTATAGATTTTCTTGAGGGTCACTACTTTTTCAAACCAATTAATACACTTATCTAAGGAAAAAAATCCACAAATAATGAAAGAAATGATTTTCATTACTGCGTCTTCAGTTTTTAACGATAATAAATAAATGAACAAAGATTTAAATTTCTGTGAATGACAGTTGTTTCAATGCTTATATATGGTTTAGATTGACAAAATAATCTTGCTTATTGGACACATTTTATGTTACATTGTCTAAGAATTAATATATTAGTAGTTTGCCCAAATATAGCTGTAACAAAAGGTTTCATTTGGACATTTTTAATCATTATGTAGGTAATTATGTGATGTAGGTGCACATAGAATATTAAGGGGCAGGGAGCATTCAACTTTGTTCGCATCATCTGAAGTATAAGCAACCTTATAGAAACTTCAACCTTGCAAATGACCAAATTGTTCCAAGCTACTTCATTTAGAAATTTTGAAGTTGTTCAGTTAATTTTCTCTTCGTGCCATTAAAGAGATTAAAATATTGAAAATGTGAGTGTAGCTTCAGTGGGATTAGTTCCTATGAGTTGAAGAACACACTACATATAATTCTGGTCTAGTAGCACTCAAAATCAAATTAAAAATCCCCCATGCACAGTTTTTCTATATTAAAAACACTGTACTACTACTGGCATTTCTCAGTGCAAGTGTTGGTGGGATTTGGGAATCCCATGTGAATGCTGAACTTCTGAAATCATTGGCCAGCAATTTCCCAACTGCACTCAGCTGCTGGATTCCCCAGGATCCATGAGTTCAGTCAGTTGAAAGGGAATTGTTGGGCTGTAGGGAAGGATAAGTAAGTTACTTGTTTTTAATTGTTTTGTTTAATGTTTTCAATTAAGTGTTTTGTTTAAATCATTCTTTCATTTAATTTTAATAGCCATTTAGAAACATTGAAAAATTTTGCCAGGCAGCATTTCTAAGGAGTGGTTGGATTTTGTGGATGGACTTTGTCTGAAAAATTGCCACTGCTCAGTACCTCATTACATGACATCAGGACCATCACAGCCAGTGAAACTGGCTTTCTAGATCTGAGCAAAATATATTTGGGGATTAGAGTACAAGGGCAGTGAAGGTGGGCAGCATTTTGGATCCACAGATGCCCAGCCTACCTATCCCTTCATTGAAATACATCAATGTTTCTATTGAAAATGTGTTGGCTCTCAGATTATCTAAAAGTGCAGAGTTCTAGAAAGAATCTAATACTCATAACATCAACAAAGACTGGAAATGCAAAAGAATATGAAAATCTATCTGCTTCAATATCTTGAAGTAAGTATATTAATCTAACTACGAGTCAGTTTATAACCTCCAGTTTCAACTACCTGCAGGAACCATTGCTTGACTATCTTTGTTTTACATTTATTAAAGAATCAAAAGATGTGGAAAGGAGCTATAGGATTTGGGCATTGTCTTTTATTTCCTAAACTATTTCTGTATTCTGTAAATAGAATTGTTAGTGTTTATAGAATCAAGGAACAAGTTGCAGAATAGATTGCATGCACTACAAAATAAAGGAAAAGGTGGTTATCGATTAAAGGTAGTGGATTAAAGGTGCTTGGAGGAAGGTATAAGGGTGATGTCAGGGGTAAGTTCTTTACACAGAGAGTGGTGGGTGCGTGGAAAGCACTGCTAGCAAAGGTTATGGGGGCAGATACATTAGGGACATTTAAGAGACTCTTAGATAAAATGATAGACAAATGGGGGGTTATGTGGGAGGGAAGGGTTAGATAGATCTCAGAGCAGGATAAAAAGTCGGCACAACATTGTGGGCCGAGGGGCCTATACTGTGCTGTAATGTTCAATGTTCCATAGTTACTCAGCCTGGCAGGTGATGGAAAGTGGAATTCCACAGGAATCACAGCTGGAGCCACTTATTGTTCATTAGTTATATAACATTTCCAAGTCTAAATGATTGAAATACTAAAGCAGCATTTGTGGGCAATACCAGTTGGACTTGTAATTAACATCGAAATGAACTGCAACAAATTAAGAAATGTTTTCAAACATTGAGAATGGTCATGTAAGTGGAAATTACTTTCATTTAGATATCTGACAGATCACTTTCGTGGGAACAGTAAGAAGGCTACAACTCCTTGGAAAATATGAATCATAATAGGGTAGAGGGACAAAGGGATCTAGGGATACTGATCCAGAAATTAGTTGAAGCAACAACACATATTATCAAAGCTGTAAACATGCAAAATAATCTCTGGGATTTCTTTCTGATGGCGTAGAATTCAAATTCAAAGATCCATTGTTAATCACTTAGAATCTTGGTTTGAGCGCATTTGTGCTGTATTCACACATAATCTCCATTACAAAAAGGATATAGAATCCCCGCAGAAAGCATGTATGTGGCAGATTCCTCAACTGAGCAGGCACAGCTATCAGGAAAGCTAGTCTTTCATTGGAAAAAACATTAATCAGATGAAGGTCTATTAAATTATAGTGGGATTGATATGGTGGACATAGGGATGTTTCTACCTGTGATATTTCAAAGCTAGAAACGTATTTATTAAATACTAAATAAATCCCATAAGCAATTCAGGAGAAATGTAATTTCTCAGTGTGGGATGAATGTATAACTCAGTACTATGTAGTGGGATGGAGGCGAACAGTATGGGCACATTTAAAGGAAAACTAGATGAGAGTAAAGATAAGTAAAAATTTGATTCAGATTATTGTTCTTACTACCTTTAATTCAATATAATTTTAACAAATAATAGTATTTTAAGGGTGGTGCCTGCTCCAAGTTCATCCCAGAGAGTGGATCATCATTTGAACCTATTCCGGCTCGACTGCTGATCAGTCAGTTTTCCTCTCTGGCTGCCTTATTAGCAGGCATTGTAAATGTTTTCCCCTCCACAGGTACTTATCCTCCCTTTCAGAAACCATAATTCTTGAATGTGTAGCTCCCAAACTTGTGCCATTCTGCTTTAGAATTTGATGTTTGAAATTCTCCACATTTTCGTCACTCCAAGGATTGCAACATGACAAATCAGAATGACAAATAATATTCTTTGTGACTATAACACTCCACACCTTTCTATACCTTATTACCACCTTCCACTTCATTCCTGCAGCAATGTCTCCCTTGGATCTGTCCCTACTTTTCTCATTTAGATGCCATCCCTTTGCAACATCATCAATAACTTCTGCATCAGTGTGCCAATTCCATCTGACTTTAACTTCTCTTGTCCCAGCCACACTCACTGTCCTATGAAATTCTCATCCAAAGTTTTGTATTTTATAAGATGTAATTTCCTCCAGTTAAACCATGGAGAGCTTGAGCTACTCATGTTCTGCTTCCACTGCAAACTCAATAACTTTTGCAATTTAGTGCCTCAGCTGGATCAGGCTGTCTGCAATTTAAAATTCTAAATCTCATGCTTAAATCCCTTTTTGGCCTTGCCCTTTTCCATGACATCCTCCAGTTTTGCAGCTCCTCCATCCTCTTACTTCCTTTGGCTCCAGCCTCTTGCCTATCCCATTTCCTTAGTCCCACCTTTGGATCCTGTGCTATCTATACCTTAGATCCCAGGATTGCCTCCATAGATCTCTACTATTCTTAAAGCCCACATTGGTTAGGAGTCACAAAAGACTGCAGATGCTGGCCGCACAGTTTGTTGCCCCACTTTAGTTAGCTGCTTCTAAACTAAAGCTGCTTTTTTTTTTATTGCCTACAGCTGCCCATTAAGAATAAATAAGAGAAAAGATTTTATAGTAGCATCATGTGGAACCAAAAAAGATATCATAAATGCTTTGGTTAACAAGATGGATATAATTTTACTTTTGTTGGTTACATTGGAACTTTTGCTCATGACAAGTTCAGATAACTTCAATAATGGATTGGTGTGCATTAGTTACATTTCTTGCTGTCTTGATATGGTTCATTTGAATTGATGGTTAAGATTATGTTAAAAGTTCTCTTCTTGTAATCTTACTGGTGCATTCACATTTCCAGTATTATTATGGAGACACAAGAGACTGCAGATGCTGGAATCTGGAGCAAAAAATAAACTGCTCGAAGATCTCAGTGGGTCAAGCAGCATCTGTGGACCAAAAGGGATAGTTGATATTTCAGGTCAAGACTCTGCATTGGGTCTGTGAGTCTAGAGGGAGGATAGCCAGAATATAGAAGTGAGAGGGAGGGGTGAATACAACTGAAGCATAATTTCCCCTTTTCTGAGATAAAAGGCAGCATTTTACCAGTGTTTGATTACACTTTATACTTGCACACACATTTGATAGTTACCTAGACATCCAAATCTCTTTATAAAAGTTCCTTGTGAAAAGAAATGGGTCAATCTCAAACTAGTCCCAATCAAATATGGGACCACAGTGCAATGATTACATAATAGGAAGGGCACTTTGATGTATTGGATATTGAGAGTAAAACACAGGTCAGGGTGGAATGATTTAATGTATGTTTTACCTGAGCCACAAATATTAAGTTCTGATCCAAACTGGGAACTATTTCCCATGACTAATTTGATTTTACCTTGAGATTATGCAATATCTATTGATGTTTCATGCCCTTACAGCAGAATTATAAACTATGAGAAAAACCAAGGAAGCTTTGCGTGTTCAAATAGGAAAAGTGAATACTTTTAGTTTTTGAAAATTTGAATTTCTTGCAATTTGTTCACCCTCAGTAGATTCATAAATGAGGGGATATAGTCTAGTAATTGGAAAGTAAAGTTGAAATTCAATTTCAGCAGAGCTGTTTCACAAAAGTAATAATTCATATGGAATTCCTTACCAAAACAGAACATGGGAATTGTAATATAAATGTTCTCAAGAAACAACTGGAGCAAGGACTATGGTGAAATGATTGGCAATGTTATTGAGATAACAAAAAACCCTTGAGCCAACTGGCTTCTCTTAAAATTTCTCATGTCCCTGGTATTATTTTTGCCAAATAACAGCATTTTGTTTTGTCATTTTGACCATTTAGTTTTACAGAAGAGAATTTTGATAAATCTTCCCTGTTTTTGTGCACAAGCTTGGATGAGTCCATTTGGTCCAGTGCAAGATACTTTAATTGCTGTAAGGGATATAAAAACAGTTTAAAAATGCAAGAAACATTCAACAAGTCAGGCAGCATATGTGGAGAAGAAATAGACCCAATGTTTTAGCCCGCTGACCCTCATTAGAGCCTTCAATTTCTTTTGTTAAAGCTCCTAGCTATGTTGTTCTTTCCTTAGACTGCAAAAAACAGTCAGAAATACAACAGCTGCTGGATCTTCATTTCTAGGGGAGGCAGAGAGTCAAGTCACCTGGTCCAGGCAGTCTAAAGGAGTTGTGTTATATTTCTGGTTTAATATTGAGAGGTAAAGCACAAGTAGTTGAGAATTATTTTAAACCAGAAAAATCAGGCTGGTAGAGGCAGGGTGAAAGTTAGACTACTTGAGGGAAAGATGATGTTCTTATTTGTAAGTCATATAAAATGTGCTGCACAGCTGTGAAATCACCTGCAGAGTTTGGCTATTGGATTTGAGACTTCTGCATTCACAGAATTGGCAACAGACCCAGCAAAAACTGGGCTATTTTCTTGGAATTTTAGAGAAATTGGTAATGATTAGACCAGTTAATGAAAAGTAAAAGACTGCATGATAGTATGACAGGTCAGAAGATGTAAATGAAAATTTGCAAAACAGAGCAAATCCAGGGTCATAAGTAACTGTTTAAAAAAAATCAAAGCTAAATGTGCTTTATTTGAATGCATGTAGCATTTGCAACAAGATAGATGACAGCACAGATGGCAACATATGAGCATGATGTAATAGCTATTGTAGAAACGTGGTTACAGGATGACCAGGACTAGGTGCTCAATACTCCAGGTTATAAACTGTTCCAAAAGAACTTGTCAAAGAGGAAGGGAGATGGGGTGGAATTAATCAAGGAAATTTACCAGAGTGGTGCTGAGTCATGATATAAAGGCAGTGGGTAGTGATGTGGAATTGTTTTAGGTTGAAATCATGAATAGTAATGGAAAAAAGATACAGGTGGGAGTAGTCTATAGACCCCCAAAATGTGATCTGTCAGTAGGTCAGACCATAAATGGATAAATATCAAAGGCATGTTTGGAGGGAACTACAATTATCGTGGAAGATTTTCACCTATGCATTGATTGGATGAACCAAACTGGCAAAGCTATCAGAGAAAAAGAATTTGTGAAATGCATCAGGGATTGCTTTTTAGAACAGTACATTATGGCGCCTACCCAGAAACTGGCTATTTTAGATTAATGAGGGATATTGTGGTTAAAGATCCCCTGAGGGTAATGACAACAATATGATAGAATTCCAAATACAATTTGAGGATGAATACCATAGGTTCATAATCAATGTCTTTAATTTATATAAGGACAATTATAATGAGATGAGGGAGGAGTTGTCTAAGGTGGACTGGGTAAACAAGCTAAGAGACAGGTCCGTAGATGAACAGTGGCAAATATTCAAACGGCAAGAATTTCTCCCAATCAAAAAGAGAGGTTCCATGCGAAAGGCACACAATCCATGGTTGTTAACAAAGTTGGTAAAGGATAATGTCAAATTAAAATGAAGGTATACAAAATGGCAAGGGCTAGTGGTAGACCAGAGGACTGGGAAGTTTTTAGGATCCAGCAGCAGACGACTAAAAAGCTCATAAGAAGAGAGAAAATGAATTTTGAGAGAAAACTTGCATATAGTATAAAAATAGTAAAAGTTTCTATAGATATATAAATAGGAAGAGGGTGGCTAAGGTAAATGTAGGGCCTCTAGGGAATGAGGCCAGTGGGCAATTAGAGCAAACAAAGAGATGGGAGATATGTTGAATATATTTTTTTCATCGACCTTCTTTGTGGAAGACATTGCTAATATCTCTAAGATATAACACAGGCTAAGTTCAAATAACGTTGTCGAACTTAAAATCTAAAATCACAAGGATAAGGTATTGGAGAGACTTGGGACAAGTCATCAGAACCCAATGGACTTCACTAGGGTTTTAAAGGAAGTGGCTGCAGAGCTAGTGGATCCATTGGTTGAAATTTTTCATAACTTGTTAAACTCAGGAGGGTTCAATAAAGGAGAAAGGCAGAAGGCAGGGACCTACAGGTCAGTTAGTTTAATGGCTATTATTGGCAAGATGCTAGAGTCAGTAATCAAAGAGGAAATAGCTAATCATCATGGAAAGCTGAATTTCATTAAACCTAACTGATACAGTTTTATGAAAGGTAAATAGTGTTTGACAAATTTGCTTGAATTCTTTGATTGTAAAGGCATTGGAGCTTAAAAATAGGGAGATATTGTTGAAGTTGTACAGGATGGGGCCTCATCTGGAATACTGCGTACAGTTTAAAAATAGGTACAGTAACGTTGAAGACAGTACAAAGGATATTCACCAGGCTAATTCCTGGGATAAGAGGATATTCCTACTAAGAGAGGCCAGACAATTTGGACCTGTATTCTTTGGAGTTTAGAAGAATAAGGGGTAACCTTATTCAAACATACAAGTTCCTAAGGGGGCTTGCCTGGGTAAATGTTGCGATGTTTTCATTAGTGAGAGAACTTTGACCGAGGGGACATATAACTACAAGCAAAGAATTAACTGCTTTCTGTTCTGATTTCTCATTAGAAGTGCTAGTTTCTTTGCTAATGTACACCAGTGGCATGGGAATAAAACTACAGTAGAGATGGTGGAAGTTGAAGCTATTTTTTGGTAAGCCTGACACCAAACTCCGAAAATAAACATTAAGCTTTGGCAGAAAAGAAACTGTGTGGTGAGTAGAGGAAAAGATTCAAGGATGTGCTCAAAGCATCGTGGAAAACTGCAACATCCACACTAATTCTTGGGGATCCCTGGTCCATGAGAGTTCAAAGTGGAGAAGGAGTATTTGAGGATGGTATTGAAAACCTCAAGTCCACACAGAGCCCTATGTAAATAGCAGAAGGTGCACGCCACCTCACAAGCTACCCACCTGACCTTCCTGAAAGGCATTTCCTGCTCTACCCTCAGAAGAGACTGTAGTTCCCATGTTAGGCTCTTCAACTGCAATGAAGGCAAATCATCCTCGGTTCTGTGGGACTGCCCAAGAAGAAGATTTTATACCAAATCTATTAACATTGTGCCATAATTCTGGTTTGCAAAGGGACATCAAATGTCAATTACATTTTTGTGAGGCAGGAACTTTTAATGGGATTGACCAACACCATGATTCTCATGGAGAAGCACTGCAGTACAAGTGCCATTCAGCTGCTTTTATTGACACCCACTCGTGGAGTTAGGGTGGATGATATCCTCCATTTAAATTTCATAATTTCCTTTGTACAATTCATCCTTGATCTTTTGCCACTTTTCAGTGGTGTAGCTTGCCAGAACATGCTTTTTAATTTGGAAACAACAATTCCTCTTCTATGAGGCAGTTCTGTCCTTTGAATGCCCTGTGGTTATTACATATTGAGATTCTGCCCCTGATTTGTCACCATGTCAAGTTTTCCAGACTCCTTTGAATATCTTGTCCCCCAGTATCATTTAAGGTTGTTGACCTCAGCATTTCTGAAAGGGTAATCAATCCTATCCACCCTTCGTCCCCAGTCTCTATACCCAATTCCAATTAATATCACCAAGTTCCAGGCCTCTTATAAATTTCACAGTATGAAATAGTATTTAGAGCATAAAAACAATGGCTTCATGTGAATGATTATCCTTCTCACAAGCAGTCTCTTGCCCTCCTTTAAGTAACCCTGTTAACATCTCCAATTCTTTTCTTTCTGATGGGCTTCCCTAACTTCTTTTTAAATGTATCAATGTTGCTCACTTCAACTAATTTTTATAATGAGTTTCACAGTCTCACCATATTCTGGGTTAACAAAAAAATTCTCCTGGATTCTTATTCACATCTCCTAGCCCCTAGTTCTGGTCCTCCCCAAAAAGTAGAAACATCTTCACTACATCCACTTGTTTAAACATTCTTTTAACTTGAAGACTCTTATCAGATCACCCCTTGCATATGTCCTTTTCAATGGTTCTCTCAAACTATATCATGTTTAAACTTGGAAAAAATTAGGAGTAGTACTGTTGATCCTTCGCTTAAATTTGAGGAAGTTTGGAGTCCATTTATTCAATATTTTCACATGATATAGATCCCCTTATAATAACCTTTCAATTTAGAGGAACGGAGTTGACGACATAATATTGCTCTGTTTCTATTGAGAAATTTTAGTCCAGTTTTTTTTAATTTTTTTTTTCTTTAGCTTAGTTTGGTTTGATATATTGTTTATAATTTTTCTTATTTTGGGGATTTTTTTTCTTTCTTTCATATTTTACAATAAATCTTTTTCTTTTATATTGTATTCATTCACTAACAGTTTGTTGGATCTACAGATTTTTTTATACTTTATTGTTCTTTATAATTATCCATGTCATGATTGTTCTCCTGATCTTTGTATTACATGTATAAACATTGATATATTAATCTGTATTAATTTGAAAACTAATAAAAAGATTGAAAAAGAAAGAAAAGAACTCGCCTTATTCCTAATGGGTTTAACGTGGCTATTCTGCTATAATTCTCATCAATTTGTTCACATTTTTCAGTGTCTCTATATTTGTTATATAACATGGAGACAAGAACTGTTCACTTGGTCGGAGTGGACCAACCAAAGTTCTATACAAGCTTGAAATTGCCTCTCTGCTTTTAAATTTGATCCCTTTGAAAATGAATCCCAACAACACAAGACTTTTCTACTTTGAAAGGTTTTGTGTATCTGCAGTCCTAGATATTCTACCCCATTTGGACACTTATTTTCAAAGGAGCATGTTGCCACCTTATTCTCAACAACCAAATTGTATTACCCTCACACATTGGAGTCATGGAGTTATACAGCATGGAAACAGGCCCTTTGGCCCAACTCATCCATGCTGACCAGATGCCTATCTAAGCTAGTCCCATTTGCCTGAGTTGCATTTGCTTGAGTTAAATTCCATCTGCCATTCCTCTGCCCACTTTCCTAGTTGATCAATATCCTATTGTAACTTAGGCAACCTTCTTCATTGTCCATTATACCATCAATTTTGGTGTCATCTGCAAACTTACTACTCATGCCACCAACATTCTTATCCTAATCATTAATGTATATAACAAACAACAGGGGACCAAGCACCAATCCATGCGGCACACCACTGGTCACAGGCCTCAAGTCTGAATAGCAACCCTCTATGAGCACCCTTTGCCTCCTTCCACCACTAGTTTTGTATTCGATTGGCTAGTTCATCTGGATCCCATGTGATCTAACCTTGTGGACTAACCTACCATGTGAGACCTTGTCAAAGGTCTTGCTAAAGTCCACATAGACAATGTCCACTGCCCAGTTCTTGTCAGTCCCCTTGGTCACCTCTTCAAAAAAAAAACTCTATCAGATTTATGAGTCATGATTTTCCATGCATGAAGTCATGTTCCCTGTCCCTAATCAGTCCTTGCCTTTCCAAATGCAAATAAATCCTGTCTGTCAAAATCCCTTCTGATGTTAGGCTCACTGGCCTGTAGTTCCCTGGCTTGTTCTTGCTACCCTCTTTAAATAAAAGCACAACATTAGCCATCTTCCGATACCTCACTCGTGGCTAATGAAGATATCTGGGCCCAAGCAATTTCTTCCCTTGCTTCCTACTATGTCCTAGGATACACTTGGTCAGGCCCCGAGAATTTATCCACCTTTATGTGCTTCAAGACCGCCAACACCACCTCTTTCATAATGTCGATATATTTCAGGATAACACTGTTCTTGTCCCTGAACCCACTAGCTCCATGTCCTTCCCCACAATAAATATAGTTGAGTATTCATTTAAGACCTTGCCCATCTCCCATGGCTCCAAACATAGATGATCACACTGATCCTCAAGGAGACCAACTCTCTCCCCAATTTACCCTTCTGTTCTTAATATACTTATAGAATCTTTCACGATCCTCCTTTACCTTGTCTGCCAGGTATATCTCATGTTTCCTTTTTGCCCTCCTAATTTCTTCCTTAGGTGTACTCCTACCTCTCTTATCCACCTCAAGGGACTCACGTGATTCCAGCTGCCTTTACCTGACATATGCCTCCCACTTACTAACCAGAGCCTCAATATCTCTCATCAGTAGTGGTTCCCTTATCCTGCCAGCTTTGCTCTTCACTCTAACAGGAATATGCTGGCCCCTGAACTCTCCCTGTCTCACTTTTAAAAGCCTCCCACTTGCCAGATGTCCCTTTACCTGCAAACACTTCTTGCAATTAACCTTTGCAAGTTCCTGTCTAATGCCATTAAAGTTAGTCTTACCACAATTTAGCACTTTGATTTGAGGACCAATCCTATCCTTTTTCGTAACTAATTTAAAACTACTAGAATTACATTCCTACATTGCACATCAAATGCAAACCCAATCAACTAGTTTATAAATATCTTAATGTATTTTGTTACATCCTTCCTTTGCATTAACTCTATTCTCCAATGTGTTGTTGTCTCCAAAATGTTTATAAATGATGTACAATACGAGTCCACCACAATTTAGCACTTCGATTTGAGGACCAATCCTATCCTTTCTTGTAACTAATTTAAAACTACTAGAATTACATTCCTACATTGCACATCAAATGCAAACCCAATCAACTAGTTTATAAATATCTTAATGTATTTTGTTACATTCTTCCTTTGCATTAACTCTATTCCGCAATGTGTTGTTGTCTCCAAAATGTTTATAAATGATATACAATACGAGTCCCAACAATGATTCTTGTGAAATTCCATTTCACAGTTTTTGCCAGTCTGAGCTTCTGCCAGTAGCGGAATAATTCTGTTATTCATCCTCTGGCTCTACTTAACTTGTGTCTACCCTGTTGAAATTGTTTCAAAAATTCATGTTATGTTCACTGCATTATCTTTCCAATCATTCCAATTATTTCAGATGCCCAATTTCTCCTTGCAGTGTTGAGCTGCCCAAGTGTGTGGAAACTGATATGATGCCCTTTGAGAAGGCCCAATTTTTTTTTTCCATTACCCTGTTTTTTCTGGCAGTAGTGAACTGCCCAAGCTGGCATCTACCTATTTGTTAAGTCCACACTTATGATTGGTGAAAACTTTCTTGTAGAAACTTTTGTAATCACACTGAGAAGGCCCCATGGATACAAATCCAATCGTGTGCCAGGGCTAAAATAAGCCCCACCTAGCTCACTCACCCTGCCTAACACTTTTGTCCCCAGTGCCATTCAAAATTAAAGAGCAATCAAAAATATTTATCCCCTGTTACTGTTCAAAGGTCTAATTAAAGCAGCAATTACTTCGATTATTTTTTCTTGGATTGCCCAATAGCCTTGGTTATTGTATGCCGCCGCCTTTAGTTTCAATTTTGAATGTATTTCTTCAAATAACAAAGGTGTGCAGCAATAGGAATAGATTGTTTTAGCCTTTAAGTATGATACATTTCTCCTGAATTTAGTTTTCTATCTGTTCAGAAAGTACTAAGCTTTATGGCAATCACTAGCCCTTAAATTGTACATTGATGCCCAATTGTTTAGTCTCCCTTCTTCTACAAAATGCACCACAGTTACTTGGCTTGGCTACTTTTGACAGGACCATCCAAACCCTCGACTAGACATTTCTCGTGGATTCTGTTGATCACCTTTTAAGTCTTATTAAGTCCCCCACTTTCTGTCCTATTATTTTTCTTTGGCAATATTTTGTAAAAGTTTACTTGCCCTTGTTTCATTCCTATGACTTCTCATTTTTTTCCAATTTATTTTTTTGCTTTACATCTTACCTATATAGTTGTCAGTTTTTATTACAAACTTGTGAACACTATTTTCTATTATTTTCTGATATTTTATTTCTCTGATCTGGTTCATTTCTCATTACTAGATCCTGTAGATTTTTTTTCAATCTGAGTAAGAAAGGAGTCTTACACAGATTATGTTTTGTTTTTAAGAAAGCTTCCCTTGCTAGTTTATTTGGTTGTAATTAGAATCTATTATTTTAATCTCTGTTTTCAATTTCAGAATTTTATGGAGAAATTAAATTGGTGGTGCATGCTTTTCAAACCAGGAACTACATAAAGCTGTAACACACATGCAATGAGTACTAATTTTTTTTATATTCAATTTTCTGGATCTGGGCATCACAGGCATGTATTACCCATCCCTAAATGCCCTTAAGCAGGTGTGCTGCTTTCTTAAACTACTGCATCCTTCTGATGGAGGTACCTCTGCACCATGGTTGAGTAGGGAGTTCCTGGGTTTAGATGCCATGATGGTAAAGGAGCAGAGGTATATTTCTGAGTCAGGATGGAGTACGATTTTGGGTGGGGGGTGTTGTGGAGGAATGGGTACATGCAGATGGTGGTGTTCCCATGTTCTCAAAGTCCTTGTCCTCCTCGATGGTGGTGGTAGAGGCTAAAAGTTTGGGAGGTCTATCGAAAGTAGTCTAACTAGTAACAGTGGTGTATTTTGTACAAACAATTGGCATCAATTTGCAGCTGAAAAGCTGGTGACTGCAGAAAGCCCAGTGCTTGCTTAACAGGTAGAGTTCTGCCAGACAGATGCTCATTAGGTAATGTGCCACACATATGCTTTTGGTGATTCTGTGGTGAATCCTGAAACGCTTCTGGTGATCTGCACTCTCAACCAAAAATGTACAGGATTGTATGATGCAGTTACACTTAAACTCACTCCTGATCTGTTTTAGACCAGGATTTTAGATTTTGTTGCAGTGGGGAAAGGCTGAATTTTGTGATTTCAGTGTAACTTGTATTTAAAAATGCTATATTGAGCTAAATGCTATTGTCAAGATGTTAAATCATCAGGGTAGAACACAGTAGTGTATTATAAATTTCAGATGGCTTGTCTGAACGAACTTTCTGAAGACAATGTAAGATAATTGTTACTTTAGCATGACTGCATCTGTTCACACTCATTTTGCCCATTCATTTGGAGTGAGGTTGGGATTTATGACTTAAAAGTTGACAGTGAAATCTGATTTTTTTTTAAAAGCAGACATTAAATGAAAGCCAGATATTTGGAAAGAGGGCATTACATTGGCAAAATTGCTATATCAGGGATTGAAAGGTCAGAGATTGCAGGGAGAAAAAACTACAGGACAGAAAGCAGAGAGGTTATTCTATTAATGTTAACTGCAATACCAATTTTACCAATTCAACTTAATCTGATCGTACTTGTAACCTTATTTATTGTGGAATAAAATCACTTTGTAATTAACTCGGCTCATCAGAGAAATTAAGCAAATAAGAGGACTGAAATGATATTCAGTCCGTTGAAGAGGAGAGTTTATTGTTGCACCTGGTTTTTTCTCTATTGAACATGTAGGTAAAAGGCATTGAGAGTTAATGGGAATAATTGATTTCACTAGATCCAAATGGCACATCAGGCTTCCAAAAAAGGAAAAGGACTGCTGTGGATCTGTCTGATGACTTCCAACATCAGTTTTTTTTCTTGGGATGATTCCTTTAATGCACTGGTGCCCAGTGTGAGACTGTTCTGGGCAGTGCTCTTTGTAATGTTCAATACATGACCAAACTTTCTCCAGCTCCTCCTTTTCATTGCTTGAACATTGAGTTTCATATTTGTATACACAGGTTCTTTTTTAGCAACTCTCTTGGCCCATCAACAATGATGACGTAGAAATAGTGAGTGAGTTCATTTACTGGGGAAGTAAAATGGCAGCAAATAGACACACTGAGAATAAAGCTAGTTCAAGAATTAGCAAAGCTTCAACTGTCCTTTATCATCCTAAGGAGCATCTAGCTTCAAAGTAGCACCTTAAGCCAGAAGAAGCCTTGCTCATATAGCTTCTGGAAGCCTTTGACAGATGGTATAGCCCACCCTAACTTTACCATCTGTCAGAGCTGTCAAACTTCTTTAGTGTTTCTGAATGTCTCTAACTTTCAAATAATTAAAATAATTTTTAAAAATGCAGACAAAATTTAGGACTAAACTCATTCAGCCTTTTCATCCCCATTCAGATGAATGGATTCATGCAATCTTGAAATGCATATTCTTTGGTGTAAATCCTGTGGATCATAGCATATTGCTGATTCCCTGGGAGTCCAGCAGGATATTCACAGCGGAGTATCCAGTAAGTTCAGATCTTGAGCATTCATGCAATATCCAGAGGTTTATCAGTATCTGCATTGAGAAGTGACAGCAGTTCCAAGCAGAACTGACAGCAAAAAAAAAGCAACGTCCAAGCTAATGAGTCCTTTACCAAGAAAGAGAATGGTATCAAAATCTTAATATTGTTAATGACTGCACTGAAAGCTGATAGCAGGCAGGTGCTACAAAGGCTGGCTAGACTTAAAGTAAACATCATCCAGTCATGATGGAAGCATCATGAGTTGCTGAGTGAAGTGAAGATTAAAGATGGACTTCAAATAATTTTTCAGTCCTCCCTCGTTAGGGGGAAAGTGCCAGAGGACTGGAAAATAGCTATTGTGACGCCCTTCTTCAAAAGCACATGTGAAGACATACCAGACAACTACAGTCCAGTCAGTTTAACCCCAGAGGTTGGGAGGCTTTTAGAAGCAATAATGAGGGAAAAATTAAAAGACACCTTGGGGAAGTTTGAGTTAATAATGCAGAGTAAGCATGGATTTATTAAAATCAAATTGTTTGACTAACATTATTGAACTTTTTGATAAGAGCAGAGAAGGTTGATGAAGGGGATGCAGTTGATGGATTTTCAGAAAGCATTTGACAGAGTCTTACACAAAAAGCTGGTGAACAAAATTGAGGCCCATGGAATAAAAGGCTCACAGACAGCCTGGTTAGGAAATTGGCTTATTGATAGAAAGCAGAAAGTCATGGGAAACAGTTGTTTTTCAGACTAAAACATGGTAGACAATAGTGTCACTCAAGGGTCAGTCCTAAGAACATTGCTTTTTTGAGGGGCAGAGAAGTGCCAGGTGAAATTTATATACAGAGTAGTGTAATTTTACATTATGGCCAAATGTTGAACAAAGACTAGATTACACTAAATGACAAGTTTGTAAGAAGTGTGCAGGAACAGAGAAACCTGGGTTTACATGCACATAAATCAATGGATGATAAGGTGAGAGATCAGTGAGTAAATATCAGATAAGATCCTAGACTTCCTAAATAGAGACATAGAGTACAAAAGCAGTTAAGCTTGGCTGAACTTGTATAAAACTCTAGGTTAAGACTGATAAGAGCATCACTGAATAATGGCATCTATTTCTGGTCGTCACAGATTCACAAGTTTGTGAGGGTCCAAGAGAAGATGAAAAAAATCATTTACTATATTGATTCCAGGCATGATGAAAGTTAATACTAGAGAAGCTGGGGAGATTTTCCTTTGAACAAAGAAAGCTGAGTTGAGATTTGATGGTGTGCACACAATCAAGATGGATTTGGATAGGGAAGATGTTTCAGATATAAAGGGATGGACAAAAGATGTAGGGGATTTTGAGGAAAGTCTTTTTTACATAGTCAATTTATATGACCTTTCATAAATGAACTGGAAAGATATTTCCATTTGGTATCCAACAAAAAACAAATTGTTGTTTCCATGTGTTTTTATTTTAGAATAATTTAATACTGTTTTAATTGTTCTGAATATATAGGCCACTTATGATTATTCAATCTCCTCCCCAATTTTGACAGCTGGTGAGCTTGGGGCCAACCTTAACTAACTTTCCATACAACTAACAACATCCTGGTGGAGGATTATAATCTAGCAATGCTTCAAGAATGAATTTCAAGGGTAGGTAACCAGCAAGCTTGGTTGCTCACCAGCCTGTGAAAGATCTAGACATATGCATTTGAGTTCCTTCAAGGTGGCATACCTAGTTACAGAAGATTGGAATAAAATGAGCCTTTTGTTACAGACGTAATAACCCTTTCCATGAACCGGAGGGTCAATGTACTCTAGGAAACTGTTGATTCGTCCTGGCTCTGAGTGAGATCTGGAAAGAAAGTTTTGTTACAGCTTGGGGAAGATTTAATTTGTGCGTATAAAACTGAGGGACCTGGTTGGAGTAAGTAGAAAGGATCCATTTCTTTTGGAACAGGCACTGGGGAGCTTTGATTTAAACTAATTGGTATAAGGGATTGGAAGGAGGTTGTTGGGTTATGGAATTCTCTATCTGAAAGAGTGATCAAGGTACAACCCCTGAGCAGATGCTAGGATGTACTTGAAGAGTGCTGACCTGCAGGATTACAGGACAATGACTAGAAAATAGGACTGGGATTAAGACTATTGGTAGCATGGACAAAATGGGCTGAATAGCCCCTGTGGTGTGAATTTTCTGTGATTCTATGTTAGGTCCTCTTCCCTAAAAAAAAGTAATTAAACAGCTGTGATAACAATCCAATAATGCTGTGGTAACTTTTACTGACATCCATTATTATTTCCAGGATTTAATAAAAAAAATAAAGTTTTCAAACTGCCATGCATTTCACTAGATTATTAGTCCAGGCAGCTGTTTATTTTTATCTTCTGTGTTCCATATTTGAGATGATTTTCAATCTCGCTAGCTAATTTGTGCATTTAGATCCTTAACGTTTTTATATTTTGTATGCTATGTTGTAAAAAGCTTTCTGAATCTCAAGTTGATAACCTTCATCCATTAATTTACTTAACTCTTCAAAGCATTTCAGTAGTTTAAGAAGCAAAAGTTATCATTTCTGTTCTAGATTTATTACTCCTTGTACTATTTCAGTGAACATTGAAGGCTGCCTTATTAAATCTCTCTGCCTACATATTTAAGATTGTGACCTATAATTCCATCTTTTAAGCCTCAGCAACAAGTGTTAAAAGAGCTCCTTAACAATACTGTATATACGAATGCACCAATTTGTCTTCTGCAATTCCTTGAGGATTATGATTATTGTAGAATAACAACTTTATACTCTGCAAATTTAAGGCAGACTTGAAAACCTCAATGATTAGCTGCCTAACTTCAATGTAAAATATGAATATATTTGTCATGAAGAGTAATAAATGTCCTTTTTGGTTCATATGTTGAACCCAATATCTTTTTTAAAAAATCATTCATTTTATTAACATTTTTGTTTCATTTTGCTTTATTTCCATAGATACTGAAAAGCACCTTACAGGTGAGCCTATTTGTGCATTTAGATGTGACTCTTGCTACTTACTATCCTGGTGTGGATCATGTGACTTTCACTACATGTAACTAATTTATCATTTCTACAATTCTTTATAAATTATTTATCATCTCATTGAGTACTGGATTCCTTTTGGGGAATAAGCAGTCTAAGGCATTCATATTTTTGTATATTAGAAATGTGTAAAAAAAAATGCAATGACCCTTTAAAATATCAGTAATCTCATTTCAGAGTGGTATCTCATTAGAAGATTGTTCTGTTCCAGGTCTGAAAGAAGAGGCATCAGTTAAATCATATTTGAATTTACTTAATTTCTTACTGTCTTCAATTTGGTCCTTTAAAAAGTGGATGTTAAAAATCCATTGGTGTAATGCACCAAGTGTCAATTAACAACATTTATTTAAACTGTCTTGCTTTCTCACTGATCAGCTTTACAGTGGGGGTTTCTTAGAATAACATTTCTTTTATGTTGTTATTTGACAAGTTGGACAAAGGTATATTTAATAATATTTGAATCTTAACCAAACTGTCAGTGGGCATCCTCTAATGCTTACTAGATTTGTTTGAAATAAGCTTGAAAAGTAACTTCCTTTTTGCATGTGGGTGTAATTTTTTTGTCTAATATTCCCCATCTCTGACCATGTTATTAATGCTAATTCAACTAATGTCAAGTTTTCAAATAATGTTTTTAATTTTCTAACCTCCCTAATAATGGTAGGAAATTATTTAAGTAAATTCTTGTGTGTGCATTTTATCCATTTTACCTTTGCTTTGACTAATTCCCACAATTCCCATGTTGTAACATTAAGACTTGAATCCTTTGTACACAGAAAGAAGCATATGTTCTGATGACAGTTACTATGTTTGAAGAACTTTGTTTCATGTGCAGAAGAGCTCTAAAATTATCTCATGTTCCATTTTGCCACAATTAAACCAGTCAGACTTGCTTGGGGAAATCATAAGAATGATAAGTTGGTAAAAAAAAATAGATTACAGTCATGATGTAAAGAGTAACAGTGAGATCTGAATAAAGGTACTTCACTAAGTGAATTGGACGAAGTTGTTTTTCATCTGTGCCATGCAATGTGCATGACTTTTGGCACACAGAATTAATACTTCTGGTAATATTTCAAAGCATTCCATTTAGAATCTATTTTCCTCAACTTATGAGTACAATCAATAAATCAAACAAGGAAATCTGATGGAAGATTAGTACTCTTGGGCCATTTTCAGATTGAGTTATAAGTTTTTCTTTATTCTAATATCTAATCCAAGCTGTCATTACAATGCAGTACTGTGTGGAACACAAGATAGTAATGGATGCCACCTTTCAGATGAGATAACCAAGATCCTGTTACCTTCTGATTAAATTAGTAAATTGGTTTATTATTGTCACATGTACTGAGGTGCAGTGAAAAACTTTGTTTTGCATGCCAACCATAGAGATTATTTCATTACAACAGTGCATTGAGGTACTACAAGGGAAAAGAATAACAATGCAGAATAAAGTGTTACAGTTACAGAGAAGGTGCAGTGCAGGCAGACAATAAGGTGCAAGGTCATAATGAGGTAGATTGTGAGGCCAAGAGACCATCTTGTCATACTAGGGGACTGTTCAATAGTCTTATAACAGTGGGATAGAAGCTGTCCTTGAGCCTGGTAGTATATGCTTTCAGACTTTTGTATCTTTTACCCATTGAGAGGTGTCTCCTTCCTGTATTCTGACGCATCATTATTTGAGATTTGGCCCACTACAGTGGTGTCATCTGCAAACTTTTAGATGGAGTTAGAGCAGAATCTGGCTACACAGTCGTGAGTGTACAGGGATTAGAGTAGGGGGCTGAGGATACAGCCTTGTGAGGCACCAGTGTTGAGGATAATCGTGGCGGAGGTGTTGCTGCCTATTCTTACTGATTGAGGTCTGTTGGTCAGGAAGTCAAGGATCCAGTTGCAAAGGGAGGTGTTGAGTCCCAGGTATAGGAGTTTGGAAATGATTTTGCTTGGAATTATAGTATTGAAGGTGGAGCTGTGGTCAATAAACAATAGTCTAACATAGGTGTCTTTACTGTCCAGATGCTCCAGGGATGTGTAGGGCCAGGGAGATTGTGTCTGCCATGGACCTGTTTCGGCAGTAGGTGAATTGCAGTGGGTCGAGGTTGTCTGGGAGGCTGGAGTTGATGTGTGCCATGATCATGATGGTGGATGTCAAGAGCCACTGGGCGATAGTCAATAAGGCACGTTACCTTAGGTATGGGAATGATAGTGATCTTCTTAAAGCAGGTGAGAGCGTCAGATTGAAGTAGGGAGAGGTTAAAAATGTCTGCAAATACCCCTGCCAGCTGATCTGCACAGGATCTGAGGATGGGGCCAGGGACATCATCCTGGCCAGATGCTTTCTGTCGGTTCACTCTCCAGAAGACTGATCTGATGTTTGCAACAGTTCAGGTGCATTGAAGGCTGTCGGGGTGGGTGGTAAGGTGCCATTCCCCTTCTGTTCAAAACATAGAGTAGATATAGAGTATTCCATTCTGATTAGACCATAGAGTATTCTATGGCACTCTTCAAAGAACATGGCAGCTACCCCTAACTCCATCTGGTATGTTATTCAATATTTGTACTTTAGACAATATCACCATGATTATCTGGTATTTATCTCATTTGATGTGGGAAATTGCTGCATGAAAATCGTTGCAGTATTTTATGCATTTTGTTGGTGCTTACCTTTCCAAAAATAGCATTTATTTGACTGTAAAGCATTATCAAAAACTATTTCTTTATACAAGTTCTTTCTTTTTATAAATGGTGCCAAGATGTAGCTGCTTCTATTTTTTTACCCCATCACCTGCATTATGTAATTGTGGTTCTCCTATAACTGAAAATAAGTTACTGTACTTCCCAAAAGTTTACCACCTCATTGCAATTTTATAAAAAAGTTCAGGGTTTGTTCTTTGTTGATTTTATTTTAAATAATTTCTTTTATATTTGTGTGCTTCAGATTGATAACCATGAAATCACCTGGAAGGAAGGTGAAAAATTAAAATAAATGTGACATATATATGTAAAGATGTATAAAAATCCGACTGTTCTAGTTTCAAAGCTTAGACAAATAAGAACAGATTAGCCTATAATTCTATCTTTTTTCCACTCTTTCAAATCTTAATGTTTGATTTACATTAAATGCCACAATGGAGCACTTCCTAACAAGATTGCACTAGCATGAAAAGTTGGCACATGTAAAGCTAAGCAGGAGTGGTGCCATGCTGTTTTACACTATAAGTCTCTAAAAGGTGCATTCATCATATTGACTCAGAATGGTCTGTGGTACTAAATAAATCGAAGATGAATTATGTGTTTCCATCACTTATTAAGTTTTTATTTTTATTATCACATCACCATGGAGCTGTTGTAATTTTTCATTTTTTGAAAAATCTTATACATTTGTAATTTGTCATCTGTAGATTGAATTATGGCATATTCTCTTATCCATGCCAGCTGCTGTATTTCCCTTTCAATATCTGGTCAGTCATAATGAGTTTGAGAATGCCTGTGGCTGATAGAAGTTTTCATTTGGGCTAGATTGTTTCCAGGTTTTGTAGTGGGGAAAATGAATGTGTCAACATGCAGAGGCAATACTGATTATGTCAATGATTAGCATTACAGATTGATTTATGTTTTAATTTAAGTCCAAGATATGTTCTCAATTGATCTTATTTTAAAGGAGTCTGTTTAATTATTTTTGTAGTGCAATTTTTAAACAAAGTATATGCTACACATGTATTGATATTTAAAGTTTCATTGTATTAATTTTGAGAAGATTTTTTCTTTGAAAAATAATCTGTATTGAATGTGGGTGTGCAGGTTGCCATGACTACTATATGGTGAAGAATGACGAGATTGTGGGTGCAGATTAGTAAAGGTGTGAGAACTGCCACTGATGTTTCCATGAACATGACCTAACCTTTCAGTATTTAACAATGGGATGACAGCATTGAACCTTCTTAGGTAGCTTTATTATTAAGTTAGGTTTTGAAGTTTTTGGAAAGAAATGTGGTAGAGGATCAGTCCAATTTGGCAGTCTCAAAGCAATAGGTTACTCAGCCACATTGTGTTTTTGTTAATCTACCATTACTAAAACGTGCTTAGAAACAAAACAGGTTTGTCTGGATCAGAAACTTCCTGTAAAATTCTAATACAATTTTTGTATGTTACTCCTCTGCATGTTTCCCTTTCTATTTTTTTTCTTTCTCAGCCACAGTAATAACTGCTGTGTTGTTAAGCACTGCAGTGGAATGCAGTCCTATTCCTTTCTGACCCCAAAGAATTTAAACTTTGTCTTTGGGGGACTGACCAACTGGTTTAATGAGGTGCTACCCTGCTACATAATCCTGATACACTGGAAGATGTAAACAAAGTAACATAGATGGGGAATCAAGCTGGCATGTTCTAATTGGTAGCATATAGGACTGCATCCTCGTTACCCACTGTGCTACAGGGGCTTTGTTTGCCTCCGCCATTAACAATTATATTGTAATGCAAAACATTACACAGGGAAATCTGCTCCTGGAGATTGGTCTGCACCTCTTAACCCTGCATACTCAGCCAGGCGCTTGTGTTTATGCCATGATTTCCCTATGTAACTGCAACTTTGGTAGTTCTGTGTGAATGTGGAATTTCTGAAACTGAAGTAACTTTGTGAACTGTGCTCCAGTGTTTGAAGTCCACTGAGCTTGTGCAAAGTTGTAGCAGCTTATGATGAAGAATCTGCTCAACTGACCTGTGGCAACTGTGACAGATTAGTATTGGAGCATGTCAAGTTTCTCCATTGAATTCTGTGCGTGAGGAAAAACTGTAAGCAACTAAGCGGGGTTGGGGTGGGGGGGAGGAGGAGGATTAGTAATGTTAAATTTGTATTTATTTCTTTGAATTTATTTAAATTTTCAAGATTTTGTGTATTTGTTTCAAATTATCCTAATCTAGCTTTTAATAGTTTGAATGATTTTTACTACTACAATAATTTTCAATTCATTTTGAATATCAGAAACCCTGCATCAGATCATGGTGGCATAACCTACTGAGAACAATCACCCCATGCCAAGGCTTTGCAGGTGTAGAGAGCCAGTATGACTGACAGTGAGTGGTGGCAGGGCTTTTGATGGAATAGTAAGGAAAACTAGCCCCAGAAAGGCTCTGGAAAGCTGCACTACCTATTGAAATCAGTGGGGTATTGGATCCTGCACACATCTTACTCGGCACAGAATTCTAGGGACAATTTTCCTGGTGCACATGCTAGGGAATCTAGCAAATGCTCAGCTACCAGGCATCTGGCAATAGAATCAGTTGATAAGTGTGGGACATTCACATTTTATAGCACATGTGCGGGTGGACTGAAGTTGCTTCCTTTCAAGTGAGTAAATGTCATTGATTCCTTTGAAACTTCAGTTGTTTACCAGCAAAATCTGGGCCATTGAGAAATAGTTAAAGCTTTTTGAAGCCAGCTCAGACATGGGTATTAGCTCAAGTTTGAGGTTGTGGCTCAGCAGCAATCGAAGGAATTTTCAGAAATTTTGGGAGGTGTCAGATCCTCACAAGATGCCATTTATTTTGCAAAAGACATAATTAATGTGCAGAGCTTTGAACCAGCTGCTGTTGATGAATTTCTGCTGGTACAATTGCACATGACCAGGGACTTTGTCCATGGGTTGGTGTCAATTCTAGCTCTATATTTCCAGTGTAGATTCAAACCATAATAGTTCACTTTACAATGCTTGGTTTCTCCTCCTCAGTCTCTTCAAATGTCCAAGTATGTGAGCTGGGTAATGCCCATTTATGCCCCCCCTCTTGCTTATGAGGAAGTTACTGGACATTAACTGATGCTTTTCCTAAATCCACATTCAAAATCAACTGAATAGAGATTTGGTTTGGGCAACTGTCCCTCAAATGTCAGCAACAAGTTCACAATTTTTACTTCTTCATTTCTGTTGGAAATTTGTCATAGTGGGAACATATTGGATGAGCAAGATCAGTAAATTCTGTCCTTTTGCTAGAGAGCAATACTTGCAGTAAGTACAGGCTACAGAATTGATGTTGAGATTTTGTACTGCTAATTCCAGCCCTAATGCGATGAGGAGCCCTTCTTATTGTGGTTATGATCTCAATTTATTCTGTAATTATCTTTCAGATAAAAACAGACTTGATGGTCTTTTTCAAACGTTATGACACTTTGTACGGCTGCATATAGGCCTCAAAATTAATGCAGCAGAACTACTAAATGGGATGAACAGCAACAGACAAAAATTAATGATCAACATATAAACAAAAGATTGTGTTGCATGTTGGACTCTCCGTATGGTTAGGTACTCGCAAAATACTTTTACTGGTATTGGTTTATTATTGTTACCTGTACTAAGGTACAGTGAAAAACTTGTCTTGCATACCGATCATACAGGTTAATTCATTACACAGTGCAGTTACATTGGGTTAGTACAGAGTGCATTGATGTAGTACAGGTAAAAACAATAACAGTACAGAGTAAAGTGTCACAGCTACAGAGAAAGTGCAGTGCAATAAGGTGCAAGGTCACAACAAGGTAGATCGTGAGGTCATAGTCCATCTATGATATGAGAATCATATGAGACCATCTATGATATGAGAAGTTCATGGTATGAGAATAGGACAGTATACTAGATTCGTAGTTTCAACAGCCAATCAAACCTAATGTTCATTGAGATCTTACCAAATACAATAGAGTGAGGGAGATTGGAAGAATGTAATGGATGCCATTGAAATTAAGTGTCTCCAGGATTACACACCCAGTGATGGAAATTCAGATCTGAGTTCTTCTGTTTACAGAAAACAAAAAAAATGTAGATGCTGGAATCGGAAATAAAAGCAGAAATGTTAGAAATGTCTGCCAAATTTATGCTAAATCTGTAATACTCAAAGATAATAAAGCAGATGATTTTAATTGAACAAGAAGCCCAAAAGTTACAAGTATTCTGTGTTAATGGACTCCCAGTTTTAGCTGATTAATATCTGGGCTTCAAACACTAATTTTTGTTGTGCTGTGCCTAAACCAAATATATGTTAATAACTGAGACCAAAGATGCCCATCTTTTTTTATTCCTTTATAGGATGTAGCCATGACTGGGAATGTCAGTATTTATTGTCCAGCTATAATTGTACTTGAGAAGGTGGCAGTGAAATCTGTTCTTCAGGCACTGCATGCCTCGTGGATGAGGTATTCCCACAGTATGGTCGGGCAAGATGTCCCAGTGTTTAGACCCAGCAATGATGAAGCAAAGGCAGTGCTTTTCCATGCAAGATTAGAACCTGAGTTTGAGGGGAAGCTGCAGATCTCTGTATTTCCATACAGCTGCTTCACTTCTCTTTTTAAGTGATAGAGGTTGAGGGTTTAGAAAGTGCAGTCTAAGTAGTGCCAAGAATGAATGTTGAATATGTTGGATAGGATGCCAGTCAAGCTGGTTGCTTTGTGCTGCATGCCATTGAACCTCTCATGCTGTTGGAGCTGCATAATTGTACTTTGTAAATGGTAGAAAGCCTTTGAGAGTACAGAGGTGACTCATTCACCACTTGGTAATCATTAAGCACTTTAAGGCTATTGTATTGTGAACTCTGGCCTTCGATACTCAGTAGGACCAGCAGACTTTTCTGTCAAGAAGATGGATGGGTAAGGCATGGAGCCTTAACACCTGAATGCAGCTGGAGAGATGAAGGAAAGAATGGGAAATGCAGAAATGGCCAGCATCAGTAAGGTTGGCAGTGAGGGGTTGTACAGCTGCCAAAGGTTATGGTAAAATAGAAGGAAAAATGTTAAATTAATGTAATAAGGGTCCAGTGTGTGTCTTGGAGGACAGGACTCAAGGTTGAGTGGCAGGGATGTTGGTTTGACTGTAGAGACTTAAATGTAATTTTGAGAAAGTCAGACTTAGATTGGAAGAGATCAGTACACAGATTTTACACAGAAAATTGTGGTTAACAATGGGGCAGTAGTTTACTAGGATAGTAGATTGGTCTTGTTTATTTTGAAAAGGCTGTAATGATACCTGTGATTTAAGTAAAAGAACTTACTAATTTAGGAGTATAATAAGAGGTACAGTGGCATGCAAAAGTTTGGGCACCCCTGGTCAAAATTTCTGTTACTGTGAATGGTTAAGTGAGTAGAAGATGAACTGATCTCCAAAAGTTGTAAAGTTAAAGATGAAACATTCTTTTCAACATTTTAAGCAAGATTAGTGTATTATTTTTGTTTTGTACAATTTTAGAGTGAAAAAAAGGAAAGGAGCACCATGCAAAAGTTTGGGCACCCCAAGAGATTTGAGCTCTCGTAACTTTTACCAAGGTCTCAGACCTTCATTAGCTTGTTAGGGTTATGGCTTGTTCACAGTCATCGTTAGGAAAGGCCAGGTGATGCAAATTTCAAAGCTTTATAAATACCCTGACTCCTCAAACCTTGTCCTAACAATCAGCAGCCCTGGGCTCCTCTAAGCAGCTGCCTAGCACTCTGAAAATTAAAATAAATGATGCCCACAAAGCAGGAGAAGGCTATAAGAAGATAGCAGAGCATTTTCAGATAGCCGTCTCCTCAGTTTGTAATGTAATTAAGAAATGGCAGTTAACAGGAACGGTGGAGGTCAAGTTAAGGTCTGGAAGACCAAGAAAACTTTCCAAGAGAACTGCTCGCAGGATTGCTAGAAAGGCAAATCAAAACCACTGTTTGACTGCAAAAGACCTTCAGGAAGATTTAGCAGACTGTGGAGTGGTGGTGCACTGTTCTACTGTGCAGCGACACCTGCACAAATATGACCTTCACGGAAGAGTCATCAGAAGAAAACCTTTCCTGTGTCCTTACCACAAAATTCAGCGTCAGAAGTTTGCAAAGGAACATCTACACAAGCCTGATGCATTTTGGAAACAAGTCCTGTGGACTGATGAAGTTAAAATAGAACTTTTTGGCTGCAATGAGCAAAGATATGTTTGGAGAAAAAAGGGTGCAGAGTTTCATGAAAAGAACACCTCTCTAACTGTTAAGCACGGGGGTGGATCGGCCATGCTTTGGGCTTGTGTTGCAGCCATTGACACGGGGAACATTTCACTGGTAGAGGGAAGAATGAATTCAATTAAATACCAGCAAATTCTGGAAGCAAACATCTCACAGTCTGTGGAAAAAAAAATGCTGAAGATGAAAAGAGGATGGCTTCTACAACTGGATAACGATCCTAAACACACCTCAGAATCCACAATGGACTACCTCAAGAGGCACAAGCTGAAGGTTTTGCCATGGCCCTGACAGTCCCCCAACCTAAACATCATCGAAAATCTGTGGATAGACCTCAAAAGAGCAGTGCATTCAAGACAGCCCAAGAATTTCACAGAACTAGAAGCCTTTTGCAAGGAAGAATGGGCAAAAATCCCCCAAACAAGAATTGAAAGACTCTTAGCTGGCTACAGAAAGCGTTTACAAGCTGTGATACTTGCCAAAGGGGGTGTACTGACCATGCAGGGTGCCCAAACTTTTGCTTTGGGCCCTTTTCCTTTTTTGTTATTTTGAAACTATAAAAGATGGAAATAAAAAAGTAATCTTGCTTAAAATATTAAAGAAGTGTGTCGTCTTTAACTTTATGCCTTTTGGAAATCAGGTCGTCTTTTACTCGCTTAGCTATTCACAGTAACACAAATTTTGACCGGGGTGCCCAAACTTTTGCATGCCACTGTACATTTCTGTTGCTTAATAACATCCAAAAGACCTCAAAAATGTTCAACATTAATATTGGTGTCAGGAATGCAAAAGTAATTGGTGATGCACTCTGCCAGTTCACCATCAAAGTTGTGATGGTGAAAGTTATCTCCAATGTCTCGATCACAGTGGACTTGTTGATGGGTGAACATGAGTGATTATAAGGAATTCATTATTCATGGTTGCATTTAACGGTTATTCTTTTTTTCCCATTGAGAGCTTGTTTTCTCCAGTTGCGGCAGCCAGAGCAGCAGAGGGGAGGAGCTGGCAGTGTTTAAAAAGTTGCTTTTTCTGTTGAGCTTGTTTGCTCCATTTGCAGCATCCAGAGCAGCAGAGGGGAGGAGCTAGCAGCTTTTTTTTAAAGTTGTCTGACTAAGTGTGAGGCAACTCAGTCAATAAAAGGAAGGTAGAGTAAAGTGGAGTGGCCATTTTGGAGCAGCCATTGTGTGAGTGGACCAGTGTAGGAATGGGGATCTGAGGCTTTGGCTCAAGAGGCTTTGGTGAGGAGTAGCAGGTAAGAACAGGTAAGGTTTTTATAGTAGTTAAATAAAAGCACACCAAATTATAAGATAAGATTTCTTTATTAGTCACATGTACATCGAAACACACAGTGAAATGCATCTTTTGCCTGGAATATTCTGGGGCAGCCTGCAAGTGTCGCCACGCTTCCAGTGCCAACATAGCATGCCCACAACTTCCTAACCTGCACATCTTTGGAATGTGGGAGGAAACCGGAGCACCCGGAGGAAACCCACACTGAAACGGGGAGAACGTACAAACTCCTTACAGACCATAGCCAGAATTGAACCTGGGTCACTAGCGCTGTAAAGCATTACACTAACCACTACACTACCGTGATTACAACTAAGTAAATAAAGTAGGGATGCAGGATCAGGTGATGTGTTGTAGCTACATGATGTGGGAGCTGGTGGATCCCCTTGTAGTCTCTGGTTGCTTGAGGAACTCAGGCTCAAAGTTGATGACTGGAATCTGAGCTTCAAACACTGTAATGCATCAGGAAGGGGAAGAGTTACCTGGACACTGTGTTTCAGGAGGCACTCACACCCATTAGATGAACTGCTTCAAATTTGGTCTGTGGTCAGGGACAAGAGGGTGTGACTGTGAGTGAGGCAGGTAGGGGGATCCAAGAGGTATTGCTGGAGGAGCCTCAGCCCTTGAACTTGTCCAACAGGTCTGAGATTCTTGCTCCCTGTGTGGATAAGAGTAAGGGCTGCAGGAAGGATGAGCAACTGAACAGTGACACAGTGGTTCAGTGAGCCCAGGTTCAGGACATTTTATCTGACCTGCAGAGGAATTTGGAGCAGTAGGGGAAAGATCCAGTTGTTGTGGTCCACGTGGGTACCAACAACATAGTTAGAACAAGGAAAGAGGTTCTGCTAAGGGAATTTGAGCAGCTAGGGATGAAATTAAAAAGCAGAACCAGAAACGTAATAATCTCTGGACTGTTACCTGAGCCAGTACAAATTGGCACAGGATCAATAAGATCAGAGAGTTAAATGTGTGGCTCAAAGATTGGTGTGGGAGAAGTGGGTTTGCATTCTTGGGACATTGGCACCAGTACTGGGGAAGGAGGGAGCTGTTCTGATGGGATGGGCTCCACCTGAACCATGCTGGGACCAGGGTCCTGGTGAATCGCATAACTAGGGCTTTAAACTAAATAGTAGGGGGGTGGGTTCAACAGATTGGAAAAGTATGGATAAAGTAAAAGGGAAGGAGAATGCAGGAGAGGTTACTGAAGTCTTCAGAATGAAGAATAAGACAAAGTTTAGAAAGGGATAAGAATTTAACTTAAGGCAACATGGAGACAAATTTGAGAAGAACAGTGGTGAATACAGGACTGAAGGTGTTATATTTGAATGCATGAGTATACAAAATACAGTAGATGAGCTTATAACACAGTTAGAAATTGGCAGGTATGACATTGTGGGCATCACAGAGTCGTGGCTGAAAGAAGATCACAGCTGGGAGCAAAACATCCAAGGATACAGATCCTATTGAAAGGACAGGCAGAGGGGGTGGGGTGGTTCTGTTGGTAAAAAAATGAAATCAAATCCTTAGCAAGAAGTGAGATAGGATCAGAAGATGTAGAATCCTTGTGGGTAGAGTTGAGAAACTGCAAGGGTAAAAAGACCTTGATGGGAGTTATATACAGGCTGCCAAATAGTAGCCAGGATGTGGGGTACAAATTACAACAGGAGATAAAAAAGGCATGTAAGAAAGGCAATGTTATGGTGGTCATGGGGGACTTCAATATGCAGGTAGATTGGGAAAATCAGGTTGGTACTGGATCCCCAGAGAAGAAATTTGTAGAATGCCTACGAGATGGCTTTTTAGAGCAGCTTGTGGTCGAGCCCAGTAGGGAAAAGGCAATTCTGGATTTGGTGTTGTACAATGAACCAGATTTGATTAGGGAGCTTAAGGTAAAGGAACCCTCAGGAGGTAGTGATCATAATATGATAGAATTCACCCTGCAGTTTGAGAGGGAGAAGCTAAAATCAGTTGAGTAAAGGTAACTACAGAGGCATGAGAGAAGAGCTGGCCAAAGTTGATCAGAAGGGGACCTGAGTATGAAATATGAGGGTAAGCTAGCCAATAATATAAAAGAGGATACCAAAAGTTTTTTCAGATATATAAAGAGAGGCAAGAGTGGACATCCAACTGCTGGAAAATGACGCTGGAGAGGTAGTAATGGGGAACAAAGAAATGGCGGATAAACTGAATAAGTATTTTGCATCAGTCTTCACTGTGGAAGACACCAGCAACATGCCAGAAATTCAAGAGAGTCGGGGGCAGAAGTGAGTGTAGCTGCTGTTACTAAGGAGAAGGTGCTTGGGAAACTGAAAAGTCTGAAGGTGGATAAGTCACCTGGACCAGATGGACTACACCCCAGGGTTAAAAAAGAGGTAGCTGAAGAGATTGTGGAGACATTAGTAGTGATCTATCACGAATCAGTAGAGTCAGGAATGGTTCCAGAGGACTGGAAAATCGCAAATGTCACTCCACTCTTTAAGAAGGGAGAGAGGCAAAAGACAGGAAATTATAGGCCAATTAGCATGACTTCAGTATTTGGTAAGATGTTAGAGTCCATGATTAAGGATGGGGTTTTGGGGTACTTGGAAGCGCATGATAAAATAGGCCGAAGTCAGCATGGTTTCCTTTAGGGGAAATCTTGCCTGACAAAAGCTGTTGGAATTCTTTGGGGAAGTAATAGGCAGGATAGACAAAGGAGAGTCAGTGGATGTTGATTACTTGGATTTTCAGAAGGTCTTTGACAAGGTGCTGCAAGATAGGATCCCATGGTATTACAGAAAAGGTACTAGCATGGATAAAAGATTGGCTCACTGGCGGAAGGCAAAGAGTGAGAATAAAGGGGGCCTTTTCTGGTTGGCTACTCATGACTAGTGGTGTTCTGCAAGGGTCGGTGTTGGGTCTGCTACTTTTCACGTTATATGTCAATGATCTGGATAATGGAATTGAGGGCTTTGTGGCCAAGTTTGCAGATGATACAAAGATAGGTGGAGTGGCAGGTAGTGTTGAGGAAGCAGGGAGTCTGCAGAAGGGCTTGGACAGGTTGGGAGAATGGGCAAAGAAGTGGCAGATGGAATACGACGTAGAGAAGTGTATGGTCGTGCACCTTGGTAGAAGGAATAAAGGCATAAACTATTTTCTAAACGGGGAGTGAATTCAGAAATCGGAGGTGCAAAGGGATTTGGGAGTCCTAGTGCAGGATTCCCTAAAGGTTAACTTGCAGGTTGAGTCAGTAGTAAGGAAGGCAAATGCAATGTTAGCATTCATCTCGAGAGGACTAGAATATAAAAGCAAGGATGTAATGCTGAGGCTTTATAAGGCATTGGTCAGACCACATTTGGAGTATTGTGAGCAGTTTTAGGCCCCATATCTAAGGAAGGATGTGCCGCCATTGGAGAGGGTCCAGAGGAGGTTTTCGAGAATGATCCTGGGAATGAAAGGGTTAATGTACGAGGAGCGTTTGATGGTTCTGGACCTGTACTCGCTGGAGTCCATGGATGAGGGGGGGATTTCCTTGAAACCTACTGAATATTGAAAGGCCCGGATAGAGTGAACATGGAGAGGATGTTTCCAGCAGTGGGAGAGTCTAAGACCAGAGGGCACAGCCTCAGAATAGAAAGACGTCCCTTTAGAACAGAGATGAGGAGGAATTTCTTTAGTCAGAGGGTGGTGAATCTGTGGAATTCATTGCCACAGACGGCTATGGAGGCCAAGTCATTGGGCATATTTAAAGTGGAAGTTGATAAGTTCTTGATTAGTAAGGGCATCAAAGGTTACAGGGAGGCAGGAGAATGGGGTTGAGAGGGAAAAATAAATCAGCCATAATCAAATGGTGGAGCAGGTTCGATGGGCCGAATAGCCTAATTCTGCTCCTATGTCTTTTGGTCTTATTGTCTTAATGTTCTAGCAAATGCCTAGTTGTTGGTACCTTCAGCTTGATTGAAAAAATTCCCGTAATTTCATCAATAAAACACCGCAGTTAGGGTTCTCTCTCTGTAATTCACTGCTGGAATTTAATCTGCAGTGAATTACTGAGAGTGAACGCTGATCCATGTTACATGGCACTTCAACTCTCCTTTAACATTGATAAATATGTTACCTGCAAATGTCTTTAAATATTAATATTCACATAACCATAACTATAAATTAAGTCATCTCAATGACCTAATAGACAGCTGTTGGAGTGTAGCCACTGTGTGCATTATGAAATTGTAGCACTGTTTTTCATAAGAACATAGAAATTAAGTGCAGGAGTAGGCCACTTGGTTAATAGAACATAGAAAAATATAGCACAGGAACAGGCCTTTCAGCCAATGATGCTGAACACAATACTGAAGTAAACTAAATCTCTTCTGCCGGTACATGATCCACATCCCACCACTTCCTGCATGTGTCCATCTAACAGCCTCTTAAACACCACTATTGTCTCTGCTTCCACCACTACCCCTGGCAGCCCATTCCAAGTACCTACCACTCTCTATGTAAAAAAAAACTTGCCCCACTCATCTCCTTTAAACTTTTCCACTCTCCCCTTAAATGGATATTCTCAATTATTTGACATTTCTATCCTGGGGAAAAAGATTCTGACAGTCTACCCTATCTATGCCTCTCATAATTTTATAAACTTTTGTCAGGTCTTCCCTTAGCCTCTGATGCTCCAGAGAAAACAATCCAAATTTATCCAACCTCTCTTTATAGCTCATACCCTCTAATCCAAGCAGGATCCTGGTAAACCTTTCCAAAACTTCCATATCCTTCCTGTAATGGAACAACCAGAATTGCACACAAAACTCCATAGCTACAACATGACTTCCTTACTCTTATACTCAATGCCCTGACCAACGAAGGCAAGCATGCCTTATGCCGCCTTTACCACAGGCAGTCAACTAGACCAGCCGCATAAAGTAGACTAATGGGCTAAAGGCTGATCAGTCCCCAGTCCTGATGTCTTAAACTCTATGATTGTAAAATATGTGGCTACAAGACAGGAGGTGCATTATTATAATCTTCCAAAATTCCTTAGATTCTGGAGAAGTGCAAAAGGATTAGAAAACTGCTTATGTGACACACCTATTCGAAAAATGAGGGAGGTAAAAAGTGCATAACTACAGGCCAATTGGCCTAATATATACTTTTGGAAAGATGTTAGAATCAATTATATCTGAAAAACTGAAATCTAATCAAGCAGTGTCAGCATAGCTTCATGAAAGGGAAATTATATCTGACAAATTTGTTAAAGATCTTCAAGGAAATGTTGACTGGAATGGATAGAGGGGAACCAGTAGATGTATTTGGATTTCCCAAAGGGCACGGCCTCACAAAAGGTTAAGTTTCAAGTGCCCATGGTGTTGGAAGTAATACATTGGCATTGATAGGGATTGACTAAGAGGCAGGAAGCAGCAAATCGGGATAAGAGGATCATTTCAGATAGTGACCGGTGACGAGAGGTACAACAGGGATCATTGAACTACAATTGTTTACAGTATGTGTATTAATGATTTGAGGGTAGGAAGTGAACAGACAGTAGCTAAATTTGCAGATGATGCACAAATAGGTTGGAAGGCAAGTTGTGAGGAGGATGCAAATTGTTTGTAGAGATATTGATTGCTTAGGTGAATGGGCAAAAATTTGGCAAATAGTGTAATGTGGGGAAGTGTGAAGTTGTTCAGTTTGGAAGAAAGAATAGAGGATTTTTTGAATGGCAAGAAACTGCAAAAAGCCAATTTCCCACTCATGCTGGTATTGAACCTGTAATTCCATGCTCTCAATTTCAAAAATTTTGTAAATTCTGCTGGTTTCCTACAATATATATCTTTCCACCATTTACAAGACATATCAGGAATATAAAGGATTACTTTCCTTTGCCTGGATAAGTGTTGTTGGAGCTGCACTCTGGAAGTTTGATACCATACAGGTCAAAGCAGTCTGCTTGATTGGCACTAAACCTTTACCTCAAACATTTATTTCTTACGCCACCTGTGCAATGTGGTTGCTGCGTGTAATGCCTACAAAGTGTGCTGCACTCACTTTCCAAGGCTTCCTTAACATCATCTCCCAAACTGGAACTCTCTGAGGACGTGAGTGGCAGGCACATGGAAACCCAATGACCAGCAAGTTACTATTCCAAGAAACATAACCATCCTGACTTGATCACATATTGTTGCTCCTGTTACGAACCAGCAACAAAAGAAACACGCTGAGTCATGATTCAGTGTTAAAAACTACTTTATTAATAACTACTTATGATAATAAGAAAAATAAAAGTAAAAACGTTAGAATGTTAGAAGTAAAAATGTTAAACCTTGAACATTAACCACAAGAACTAAACTCATAGTTTGTGTGTGTGGTAAAGTCCCAAACTCCAAGTCCAGGAAAGGTTCTTAAAGTTCAGTTCAGCAAGCCGTAAGGAGAAATATGAGCAAAGGCTTCTTCAACAGCCACCGTTGTCTGAAGATAAGATGTAGATGTAGAGAACGTAGAGACTAATTACGAAATCCAAATGTTCCACGATGGAACCCAAACGACACCTCAGTGTTTACTCGGTAGTGACTTCCTCACCCCGAAAAGCATCCGAATCGTGGTCGTCCACACAAATACCTGTTTCCCTCTACAGGTCAGCAACAAAGTGAACTCCACTGGATTACTCCCAATTTCCATACGTCGATTGTAGTAACAGACACAGTTATTGTTTCTCATCCATCGATAGAGAAACTAGCAGGCTGGTGTCTCTCTCCCTTTTCTCTCTCTTCTCTGACTGACTTCGACTGCCTTCTTCAACAACGTCATTACATCCTTTATCTTCTGTTGACATAAGCACGCCACACACACACACACACACACACACACACACACACACACACACACACACACACACACACACACACACACCCCTAGCTCTATCTTAAAGGGACATTCACCGAGTCCATAACACCTCCCACCTAAAAAGAAATATTTTTCCAAGAAAAATTTTAACCGCGCATACAGTTAGTAATGTTAATAATTATCATTCTACACAATTACTGAAGATCAGACTAGTAAAGATACATGTTTCCCATTTAGCATTGGGAAAGACAATCAGCGATTACGTTACCTTTGCCTTTAATGTGAGTTATCATGAAATTAAACTCCAGTTTAACAGCCTTCTGTTTGTTTTTGACTCGGCTCAGAAATACCAATGGGTTATGATCTGTATACACAATCAATGGTTTCTGAGCGGGGCAAACATATACACTGAAATGTTGCAAGGCTAAAACAAGCGACAGTAATTCTTTCTCTATGGTGGAATAATTCTTTTGATGCTCATTAAATTTCTTTGAAAAGTAAGCTACAGGATGGTCAATATCATCAAGGTCACCCTTCTGTAACAACAACAGCTCCTGCAGCTTCATCACTGGCATCTACTGCTAATGAAAATGGCTTTTCAAAGTCAGGTGATTTGAGCACACAATGGTAGCATAAAATGGCTTTCAGCTTCTCAAATGCTTCTTGACAAGGATTTGTCCAAACAAACTTCACTCCCTTCTTCAGAAGATTAGTTAGGGGAAGAGCAACATCAGCAAACTTTTTACAAAATTTTCGATAATATCCAACCGTTCCCAAAAATCTTCTAACAGTCCTCGTACCCGTGGGAACAGGGAACTCAGATATTGCTTGAACTTCTGCCTGAACAGGAGCTAACTTGCCTTGACCTACAACATAACCAAGATATGTTACAGTGGCATGGCCAAATTCACTTTTAGCCAAGTTAATTGTAAGGTTAGCTTCGGAAAGTCTTTCAAACAACCTTTCTAACGCAGAGATGTGATCCTCCCATGTATCATTCCCTGTCACTAAGTCGTCAATGTAGGCATCTGTATGTTTTAACCCATGAATCACTGAATTAATCATTCTTTGAAATGTTGCTGGAGCACTTTTCATTCCAAATGGCAAAACATTATATTCATACAATCCAGAAGGGGTTACAAAGGCAGAAATCTCCCTTCCTCTATCTGTTAATGGAACACACCAGTACCCTTTTAATAGGTCAGTCTTTGTAAGAAATTTGGCCTTTCCCACTCTGTTTATGCAATCAGCCACCCTAGCAATAGGGTAAGCATCTGACTTCGCTACAGCATTCGCTTTCCTGTAATCTGTGCAAAATCGAACAGTTCCATCAGGTTTAGGCACAATAACACAGGGCGAACTTCAGTTTGAAGTGGAACGTCTAATAATATCATTTTCTAACATGTATTCAATCGCCTGGTCGACAAGTTTACTTTTTTCCACATTCATTCGATATGGGTGTTGTTTGATTGGTTTTTGCATCCCCAACATCAACATCATGAGTTATTATCGATGTTCTGTTTGGAACATCTGGGAACAGATTTTTAAATTTTAAAATTAATTCTCTCATCCGTTGTTTTTGTGAAACTTGTAAATGGTCCAACTTCGTTTCAAGGTTCTTCAGGATTTTTTGGTTTTCTAGTTTCGATGGAACAATATTTGGTCTTCTAGTTTCGATGGAACAATATTTGGTCTAAATTGGCCTTCCTCAATATCAACAGCAGGCATTCTAGAAACAACCTTCATATCATCCACCATGGCCCCAATTGAACCTCTCTCATAATAAGGCTTAAGCATGTTTATATGACAGAGTTGTGTTTTCTTGCGTCTATCTGGTGTTTTGATTACATAGTTTGATTCATTTACTTTGGATTCAATAACAAATGGTCCGGTAAAACGAGATTGCAATGGATTGTTCTGGCTAGGGAAAAATACTAACACCTTTTGCCCCACTGCAAATGTCCTGGGCCAAGCACGTCTGTCAAAACATGCCTTCATTCTCATCTGGCTGGTTTTCAAATTCTCTCTCGCCAGCTGGCAGACTCTTTCCAACCGAGTTTTAAATTTTTGGATATAGTCCAACAAACTCAAATGCACTTCCTCATTAACCCACTGTTCTCTTAACAATTCTAAAGGTCCTCTCACTCGATGTCCAAATACAAACTCAAACAGACTAAATCCTAATGACTCCTGTATTGATTCTCTCACGGCAAACAAAAGTAAATGAACACCATCATCCCAATCCTTTGTGTTTTCAAAGCAATAAGTCTTCAGCATATTTTTGAGAGTAGAATGAAATCTCTCCAGAGCTCCCTGAGATTCTGGGTGATATGCAAATGAAACAATCTGCTTTGCTCCCAGCTCATAGACTAGTTGCTGAAATAAATTAGACATAAAATTACTGCCTTGATCAGATTGGATTTCTTTTGGCAAACCAACCAAAGTAAAAAATTTTAGAAGAGACTTTGACACAGTCTTGGCCTTAATATTTCTAAGGGGTATTGCCTCTGGAAATCTGGAAGTTGCACACATAATGGTTAACAAATACTGATTTCCAGCCTTAGACTTTGGCAATGGGCCAACACAGTCCACAATCACCTTCGAAAAGGGTTTACCAAAAGCAGGAATAGGTTTCAAAGGAGCCACAGGGGGTCTTTGATTTGGTTTACCTACCATCTGACATGTGTGACAGGTTCGACAAAACATCACCACATCTTTTCTCAAACCAGGCCAATAGAATTGTTTCAAGATCTTCCCTACAGTTTTATTCAAACCAAAGTGACCACCCAAAGGCATACTATGGGCCAGATTTAAAATCTCATTCCTATAAACTTTAGGAACCACAACCTGATGAATAACTTCCCATTCCTCATTAACGGGGACATGAGGAGGTCTCCATTTCCTCATTAACAGTCCATTTTTGACATAATATCCAATTGGCACTTTCTCAATCCCATCACATGAGAGTGCTTTTTCTCTCAATTCTGTAAGCTCAGGGTCTTTTGTCTGTTCCACCATAAAATCTTTCCTTGACAAAGACAAATCTTTAAATTCAGGCTCACTACAAGGATTTTGATCCTCCAGTGAAGACAAAAAAGTCTCAGACAAGTCATCATAATTTTTTTTCCTGTTTAGGACTGTCACAGGGAACAACATCAGACTGCACAGGACTGTCGGCCTTGGCTAATTCTTTAGCTCTAGCTCGAGTCACCGCACAGGATGGGTAAACATCTGGATCATTCTCAGACTCATCCAACCCTTGGTGTGGTCGTTAACCGTACCACGGGGACAAATTCTCCATCTGCAAGGTCATTCCCCAATAACAAAGAAACTCCTTCCACCGGTAAACTAGGTCGTATCCCTATCTCGACAGGTCCTTCTACGAACTTTGACGTTAAAATCACCTTGTGTAAAGGGACAGACATGGTGTCACCTGTAACACCTCACACTAGATTTACCTCACCAGTGTCAGTTTCTTCACCAAAATTTAAAACACTGTCCAGCAAGAGAGATTGACAAGCCCCAGTATCTCTAAGGATTTTCACTGGCCCTTGAGGGTGACCCATCATTCAGTGAAACAAAACCCTCTGATACATAAGAACGGAATTCCTTTCTCACCTCCTCCAACTTTTCAGCCTTTGTCTCTGGCAAGGACTGATCTTTAACAACATCTCCTAAACCTTTTTGATTTTTAATTACCTGAAAACAAGCATTGGGCACGGCTTCCTTCCTTTTCTTCAAAAGGGCACAATTAACTATTACATGGCCAGGTTTCTTACAGTAATAACAAGTATGCTCAGCAGGTTTCTCCATCACTGGCTTCTTTTCATCCTTCCCTTTTTGATTACCTCCCAATTTAATCTCTGGTTTACCTGGATTGTCCTTATAACTCTTTTGAAAGGTTTTAGGTGGTCCCCATTTGGATTTATGGGTTAAAGCATAATCATCTGCCAACCTAGCAGTTTCTTGTAAAGTTTCCACCTCCTTTTCATTTAAATATGTTGTTATCTCAGCTGGGACACATCTTTTAAAGTCTTCCACTAACATCAATTCTTTCAATTTATCAAAATCCCCATCTACATTTTTAGCCATGTACCATTGTTCAAAACATATTCTCTTTCCATTGGCAAATTCCATGTACGTCTGATCTGCAGATTTCTTCAAGTCTCTAAATTTTTGTCTGTAAGCTTCAGGTACCAATTCGTAGGCCTTCAACACAGCTTGTTTTACCTTTGTATAATCAGCTGCATCCTCAACAGACAAAGCAGAATAAGCTTTTTGAGCTTTACCTTTAATTACACTCTGTAACATAAGAGCCCATCCTTCCTTTGGCCAGTTTGAACTCTCAGCAACCTTTTCAAAATGTTGGAAATACTGATCAACCTGATCTTCTTCGAAAGGAGGGACTAATCGAATCTCCCTACTGGCTAAAAAACCATCATCAGAATCAGAACTCTTTCGTTTCATTTCTAACTCCATCCTTTTTTGTTCCGACTCCATCTTCCTCAATTCCATCTGGGCCTTCCTTTCCTCAAACTTCAATCGAGTTAGTTCCCATTCAGCCTCTAACTCTAGTTTCCTTTGTTCGGCCTCTAGTTTCTTTTGTCCCAACTTGAACTTCATTCACGTTTGTTCTAACTCTATCTTTGCTAACTGCACCTGGCCATCAGGAATCTCAGACTCACTCTTCTAACTCTTCCTCCTCCAAATCCTCCGACTCCACTGGTTGAGAAGTCACATCAGAAATCACTGGTTTAATCTCAGGAAACTCGACTACCTCACTAACCTCAAACACTTCCTTCTCCAAATAATAGTCAACTATCATTCTATGAATAACTGCTTTTTTCATAGACCGCTTTACTGCTTTAAGGTTTAGCCTTGTAGCAATTTTTACCAACTCATCCCTTTTCGCCACCTCCAATCCCTTTAGGGCTGGTGACACCAAAAATTCCTCAATATCCATTGCTGCTGGTTTCCACACACAAAAGTCAATTAAAAAGAATTTATCAGACCGATCACAATCAGTCATCCACTAAGACCCCATTTTGTTCAAACTCAGACCTCCCTCGTCAATCGTTGGATTCGATCCCGGATGAATCTCGTTAATCTGGGGAACAATCCTGGACGAATCTCGTTAATCTGGGGAACGATCCCAGATGAGCCCCCAATTTTGTTATGAACCAGCAACAAAAGAAACACACTGAGTCATGATTCAGTGTTAAAAACTACTTTATTAATAACTACTTATGATAATAAGAAAAATAAAAGTAAAAATGTTAGAAGAACTAAACTGTGTGTGTGTGTGTGTGTGTGTGTGTGTGTGTGTGTGTGTGTGTGTGGCAAAGTCCCAAACTCCAAGTCCAGGAATGGTTCTTAACGTTCAGTTCAGCAAGCCGTAAGGGGAAACATGAGCAAAGGCTTCTTTAACAACCACAGTTGTCTGAAGATAAAACGTAGATGTAGAGAACATAGAGAGAGTAATTACAAAATCCAAATGTTCCACGATGGAACCCAAACGACACTTCAATGTTTACTCAGTAGTGACTTCCTCACCCTGAAAAGCATCTGAATCGTGGTCGTCCACACAAATACCTGTTTCCCTCTACAGGTCAACAACAAAGTGAACTCCACTGGATTACTCCCAATTTCCATACGTGATTGTAGTAATAGACGTTATTGTTTCTCATCCATCGATAGAGAAAACTAGCAGGCTGGTGTCTCTCTCCCTTTTCTTTCTCTCTCTCTCTTCTCTGACTGACTTCGACTGCTTTCTTCAACAACGTCATTACATCCTTTATCTTCTGTTGACGTAAGCACGCCACACACACACTCTCTCTCTCGCTCTCTCTCTCTCTCTCTCACACACACACACACACACACACACACACACACACACACACACACACACACACACACACACTACTAGCTCTATCTTAAAGGGACATTCACCGAGTCCGTAACACTCCTCCATCATCACAGAATCAAAATCCTAGAACTCCCTAACTAACTGCTTCTTCCCACATGAATTATAGCAGTTCAAGATTCAGCACTTCCCTTTCAAAGATAATTCAGAATAGGCAATAAATGCTGGCATTACTAGCGATGCTGAATATGAAAAGATATAGCAGGAATTGGCAGTCAGGGTCAATGCCTTTTGCTCTTTGTGCATTGATGCCATGTACTGATAGGAGAAGATGGCACAAATGAAAGAAGTTGTTAAGACAAGATTACCTGACACCAATATTAGTTAGATGGTCCTAATGAGCATTGCCTTCAATATGTTGCATGCCAACCTGTTGCCATTTGCAGTGTTCATGCCAACCTGTCCCACAGAATTAATTTTTCTTTGCTTGCTTTGCCATTTCAGCAAAATACACATTCAGACTATAATTTGGAGTAGAAAAATGTAACATTAAATTTCGAAAGGGATTTTTGCATGAAATTATGTTTTACCTAACTTGCAGGTGAGGCATAGATTTCCTACTGTACATGTGCTCCTTCAAATTACAATTTCTGTACACTCTCAGCTTTGTTGATCAGCAGATGCACACTGTAAGATGGATAGACTTAGATTATTAAAAGACTCAGAATATGCAAACATTACATTCTTCCATTTAATTGTATGGATAGAATAGGACATTCAGGGGTACTGCATCCATATCTTAGTGTGATTTCCCTTTTCATTCATGCCTAAACAGCAGAAAGATAGAACTAAGCAACACAAAGAATAAACAGATTTCATTCACAGCTTAATGTAAAGTGAGCTCTATATGAGGGTGCACGATGGACTGAGCAAAAATAAAACATGTCCCTCTGTTCTCAGATCTCTAAGATGTTATTTCACCAACTTTCACGAGCAGCAATGCAGATAAATATGTTTGAAAGATGCAGTTAGTTAATATGAAGAGTTAGCCTGTCAATGGTATCAAGTTATACAGAATCAGGAACTCGCAGGCTGAGATGACCACAGAACTGCCTTCAATGAATGACTTCTCCAGGTAATGTAGCAGAACAGCAACATTGAGTAGTTTTTGCTGTTCATTTGGAAGGGTGTACCTGATGGTGCTATTCAATGATCTGTTGTTCACACCAGGAAAGGCCAGCATATGACTGACACTGGTAATGATTTTCCATTCAATTGTGGTCAGATTCATTTTGATGGTAACCTTGTCATTTTTGGTTTTGTTGCCATGTAATAAATTAATTTAATTTCTGTTTGCAGAGGAAACAATTTAAAGAAATAATTAATGCTGAAGTACTTATTTAAATTCAAAATAGAATTTGAATGTATTTCTAGAATAATTCTCCAAAAGTTAAATGCTTTGGAAAGAGCGCTAGGCATTTATAGGATTGGCATACTGTGATGCACATCTGTAACAATCTCCAAGAAAATTAGTTGCTTCATATGTTACGTTTTTGTCTCTAATTGCTATTATTTTGCATGCAAAAAAATTTCAAAAATTAACTGTAAATCTAAACTATGAAACCAAGAAACAAAGTATTAATTATTTTGTAAAATGGAATAAATAAAGATTGTTGCTAAAAGGTAAAATAACAAGAAAGACAGGCCACCATTTATACATCAACATGCACAACTTCAGGATGACCCAAAGTACTTTAAAGCCAATGAAATACTTTTGAAGTATAGTTAAGCTTGCAATGTAGGAAATATTGCAGCTAATCTGTCAGTGGCAAGGTCCCACAAACTGCTGTGAAGTTATGGCAAGATAATATTGTAATGTTAGGTTCAGGGATTGATATTGGCCATGGCGTAAGGGAGAACATCCTTGATCTTGTTTTGTAAGGTGCCATGAAATCTTTCATGGTCACTTCGCTACTGAATTTTACATTTCATACAAAAGATCACATCTCTAACAATGCATTACAGTCTGCACTGGATTGGGGGGAATTGAATGCACAACCAATTGACTCAGAAGTATGAATGCAGTTCTTGAACCAAGGCTGACAAGATAAGTATTTCATATTTTGAAAATGTAATTATTACCTCGAATTTAGTTAATCTTTCTAGTGTATAAATAACATGGAAAAGTCTAATGCAAGCACATTATTAGAAGGTTCAGATATAGAATAAATATGAACCTAGTTTTTATCAGATTTTTAAAATTCCTGAATGACTGATGTTGCAGTTATATTTACTCACGTTAAAGTATAAAGGGTTCCTTATGTCAGCTTGGCATGAATAGACAACTTAATCAGTATTTGGTAGCAAAGGTACCTTTTAACAGGAGGTGATGCATATTGAATGGTTTCAGATGTTTATCATGTAGTTAGATCAGTACATCACGAAAATTGAAAAACTGAACCATTTTCTTCGCTTCAAATTGATCTATTTCTCTCTTGCTCATCTTGTTAACCCAGAAGTAACTCTTTAAAGATTGGGTTTGTTTGTAAAACATTTTTAATGCCTGTTCAAGCTAACTTTCATGGATTGCCAAAATGTAAACTTGTCCATTATCACCTGGTGGGGATAGAGAAAGAGAGATCTTTTGAAATATTATGAGCAGAATATACCCAAATTATGACAATAAATTTGTAGGGTATAATGTGTCCAAGGTGGGAGATTGGACAACTTACTTCTCCAAGCATAAATATTATGAATCCTCCATAATATTACTCATGGAAAGTTTGTATAAAGCCTAAAAATTGACAAGAGTGACCACCTTAGTCATCTGCTGCTGACCGCATCAAAGTTCATGAAGTCAGAAACGGTTTGCACAATTTCCAGGCACAGGCATGGTACCAATCTTGAAGCTGTAAAGTCGGGTCAGTGTGCCCGTGTAAGAGTAATGTCTTACTCAAGAAATAACATTTGTTATTCACTAAAGCATAAAGGAACAACATCTGCTAAAATTTCCAGAAGAAAGGACAACATCCTGGCCTGCAATAATAGGCAGTTCCACATCTGTTCTGATTGGCCTGGGTTCACACACGTACTTGTGCCAAACAAACATTGGGCCCTGAAGAAGGCCTGGAATAATACATGGACTCTATTTACAGCCTGGTTTAATGATTTTTGAAGTCTCATTATTAAATTGCTGAAATGGCTACATGTGTGTCATTAATTTTGTACAGTTTATCATAAATATTGACTGCTGGGAGGTCCTATTAACTAAAATTGTGTAGGCCTATTTTCAAGAAGTTTTCAGCAATGTAATTTAAATAAAAGGATAAAAACTCTGATATAAATATTTTCTAATTGTCTGAAAATATTTGCTTTGTTATTTCTTACAAGTATGTTTTGAGATTCTTGCATCTTTGCTCCTAAAACCCACACACTTCCACACTACTTCACATCTCACCTACCATATGAAGCACAGGAGATTTCCAGCCCCTGCTATCATTAAGTAATGCTTGGCAGTATGCAGTGCAACTCAACAGCATCCAGATTGAATATCCTGCAGTGACTACTGAAAACCTCCTTATCCTCTTCAAAATTTCAATCAAAGCTCCAACCAGAGCAACTCACATAAATGGCAACATCCATCACAAAGTAAAAACAGAAACTCAGTAGGTTGGGCAGCATATGTGGTAAGAGTGTTTGTAGCATTTTTTTTGTTTTTATTTCAGATTTCTAGCATCTTCAGTTTTTTTGATTGCCATCACAAAGTAGTTTACTTGAACTGCACTTTTCTGTTGAATTGAGGAACTACTTGTTCTATTACTAGTATACTGTGGCTGCAGTATGTGCTATCTCTGGGATGCAATGCAAAATCTTGCTAGCTTTACTTCCAACACTACTTTCCACTATTCTTTACCACTGCAAAGAACTAAATCAGTATTATAGGAGAACCATCACCTCCAACCTCCTTTCCAAGTCACAGAATGTCCTGACTTTGAAACATGGGTACAATTTCATTCCTAATGCCATTCTGAGAATATCACAATTACAAATATTGCAGCCATCCACCTCCACCAAGAATGGACAATAAATGTGGTGCTGCTTTGGTTGCCATATAGAACCATAGAACACTACAGCACAGAAAACAGGCCATTCGGCCCTTCTAGTCTGTGCAGAAACGTTATTCCGCTAGTCCCATTTACCTGCACCCAGTCCATAACCCTCCAGACCCCTCTCGTCCATGTATCTATCCAATTTATTCTTAAAACTTAAGAGTGAGCCTGCATTTACTACGTCAGATGGCAGCCCATTCCATACTCCCACCACTCTTTGAGTGAAAATGTTCCCCCTAAACCTTTCCCCTTTCACCCTAAAGCCATGTCCTCTCGTACTTATCTCTCCTAATCTACGTGAAAAGAGCCGACTTGCATTAACTCTGTCTATGCCTCTCATAATTTTGTAAACCTCTATCAAATCTCCCCTCATTCTTCTGCGCTCCAAGGAATAAAGTCCTAACCTGTTCAATCTTTCACTGTAACTCAACTCCTGAAGACCCGGCAACATTCTAGTAAATCTACTCTGCACTCTTTCAATCTTACTGATATCCTTCCTATAGTTAGGTGACCAGAACTGCACACAATACTCCAAATTTGGCCTCACCAATGTCTCATACAACCTCACCATAACATCCCAACTCCTATAATCAATATCCTGAGAGTATTTTTTAAATCTGCTAGCACTATGGAAAAGGACAATTTCATTGGAACCTTAAATTCAGTTCTTTCTTAATATACATTCTGCTATTTCCTTTTCATTCATCTTCGCTCCTTTCTCCTAATAATGTGGAGAATGAAACTGAGGAAAAGCAGTACACTTTAATGATTAAAGTAATCACCTTATACCTTAGTTCAGTAGTGAGATGCCTGGCAGATTTCACTGTCTCTATTCTAATTAATGCTCAACCATGTAATACTGTTCCTTCTCATTAAAACTGTACTTCGTACTTCTGTTTGAAGCTGTCTTTAGGAAACACCCATGCTATAATGAGAAGTGTATTAAATGCAGACTGTCTGTAGGAGAGGAAACTATAAACTATAAGATCAAAGTGGACAGTTTATAATCAACTCCTCACTTACCAAATACTGTTTTTTACATTTCTATTTCTAATTAAATTCAGTAAACTAGACAGCATACCTTAAGACTGCCCAACAATAACAAAGGTAGAGGGTTCATGTTGCTGGATGTTGCCAAATCCTCACATAACCATATAGTTCTTTTATTACTTATTAAACACACACATATTCCTGCAGGATACAGATTCAGTTTTGCAAATGATAGACTTGCATGTTGATGGAAGCTCTGAAGATTATTGACCTGAAATGTTAACTCATTTTCTGTCTCCACAAATACTGCCTGACCTGCTGAATTTTTCTAGCATTTTCTGCTTTATTTCAGCATCTGCAGTATTTTGTTTTTGTAAACTTGTATATTTTTTGCCATCACACATGGCTCATCACAATGAAACCCAGCTGTTTCAGACTTGGTCACGTACTGATTCCCAAGATGCGTCGCAGACTGAGAACCAGCTCCTGATGTCATTTGGCTGCAACCCTATGCAATGACATCCCTCCAGCATAAAAATACAGCAGGTATAATGCATGCTAATCTTGTGCCATGATGATTCTGGTGGATTCCTGCCCAGGAACATTACCTTAGAATGATTGTTTTCAGCTGGTTTGTGTGTATTATGTCATTGGGTTTTGCAACATTTTCTCCAAGTTTAGACCAATTGCAGAATACTCTAAAGGGGAAGGGTACAATTGGTGGTGGAGGGAGGGGAGGTGCAATCAAACATAGAAGGAAAACCAAATCTGCCCAGTGGGGAGAGCAGACACTGGTATGATGATAACACATATGGGAGGGTGGGAAACGTTAGAGTGGGTGACATTTCAGTTTTAATTAAGGAGTCCATTAAGTCCATTACTGCAGTGAGGGAGGATATCCTGGAAGTCTCTTCAAATGGGGACAGATGGGCAAAGCTGAGAAACAAAAAGAGGGTGACCACTTTGCTGAGGTGTACAACATCTAACAGTCGATGGGAGATAGTAGAACAGATCCAGGTAAATCACAGAGATATAAAAATATTGGGGTTTTAATAATAGTGAAATTTCAATTTCCCCTGTATTAACTGGGAATCACCTTAGTTTGGAAGGCTTGAAGGGTGTGGAATTTTTTAAAGTGTGTTTAGGATAGCTTTTTGAGCCAGTATGTAGGAAGCTAATCTTGATTAAAAGATAAAAATCTGAGACCAAACTACCCTTGACCCTATGACTGGTTGTTGTTTATAAGCAGTTAGGTCTTAATGGTCCAAGATTGCATGCCAAGACGTCACACACTAAGACTGCTGAGAGTTTGCAGCTGAGTGCTGCCTAGGGCACTTTGATAGTTTTAGCTTCCAAAGGTTCGTACTCTACTGACAATTAGCAGCAGAAGTACTAAGGTTTCTTGAGCAAACCTGGCTGGGAAAGGATTATAGATTCATAAGGGTGTCTCTAGCAATTTTAGTCTTTATCTTCTTGTAGTGTTTTTATTTGCATGTATGAACTTGAGTATCCAGGGGAAAAAAAGCTCAGAGGAGTTTCTCCTTCTCGCCAGCTGTTGCATTTTTATTGATGTGCTGACTTCAGTTAGAACTCTACTTGGATGCTAATGACAAAATCTCATGGTAGGAAACAAACAAGAGTTGGGATGGTTGGGAGCAACCTCAGCAATAAATGTGAAGTTGAAGCAGTATGACACAGATCAAGATAGCTTAGGACCTTTCTCATTTTATGGAATTGGAAGTTTCAATTTTGTTTTAATGTATTGTCATTACAAAGCCCACACAGGTAGTTAAATAATATAAATGCCAGCTGATTTTTTTTTTACAAGTGTAGTATGTATGCAGGAGCTTTTCCAACTGGGAAGTCCACACCCAGAAGTACACCATTGAACTCAAATATTTTGCAAAGTATTATTTTACGTTTTTGGAAAACTATTTGGAACATTCGTTTTAGATATTGACAGTATAGAAGTATCACTCAAGTGTGAGAAGCAATGCAAATATATAACAAGGCTGGAGTGTGTTCTGAATTGTTATTAATTGATGATTTGATGAAAAGTACAGAACTCTTTTAGTTCTGTGCAGTATTATATCTGTAGACTCCATGCCAGAGGAAATTGTGTTCTTTTTCAGTATGTGCTCTTAAAGGGTATTGAACTTCGTAGATATGAACAAGGTAGAAAATTACTTTGGGAAGGCCATACTTGTTTCTGTCTTGACCTGTCGCCTAGTCCCTGCACAAAATTGGTTATTTATTGCAGGAGGCTCCTAATTGACTCTGAACCATTTATAAATAGAAATTAATCAACTATGGATGCTAGAACTTCAAAATAAAAGCAGAAGTAGCAAACACCTAGCAGGTTAGGTGACAAAAGCCAGGTCCATATTTTGAGCCAGGTATGTTTTAAAAGAAATATGGGAAGTAAACAGCATGGGAAATTTCAAGTGCACAGATGGGAGTAACAGGCTGTCTGATCTGCAATTTGCTGATTAAGAGGAGATAAGATAAAGTTTCTTCTCAAAGAATGACTAAATTGAAAATAGTTAAGACAGAAAGATCCCCACTGAAGAATAAATGGGAGGAAGCCTAATTGGAAGGACTCAAGTATGGAATTCCCAGCAAGTTGTACACAGGTTTTGATGATGACATCGGTTTGCAGTCTTTAGAAAGGACTGGGAGGTGGAAGATTGGGTGGCACTTAGCAAACATACTGGAATCAAGGGTTTTTTTTTAAAGAAGACGAGTAATAATGATACATATAAAGTAAGATTTATGGTGCATCTTAAAGGAGGAAAGAAAGGTAGAGAAGTTTAAGGAGGGAATTCCAAGAGCATCTGGACTAAGCAGCTCACTGACCAGTGGAGATGCAAATGAAATCTGGGATGCCTGATGAACGGAATTTGAGTAATACAAAATTCTCAGAGGGTTGTAGGACTGGCAGAAGTTACGCCAATAGGAAAGGCAAATGAGACATGGTGTGGGTCAAACCATGAGCAGTTGAATTTTGAACGAGCTGAAATTGATTGCAAGTGAAAGGGAGAGTGACCAAGTCTCTAAACAACAATGTGTTCTGACAAAGGGACTAATCCGTCTCCATTCACTTACTGGGGGTAGATTAGACCACATTACCAGAAGCTTCTTTGTAAAGAATGATCTAAAACTACTAAAGCAGTCTTCAGATGAGAGAGCTGCAGCATTTTCAGGAAATAAATAACAAGTAGTGATCGCCCTTAGTTAGATGTCTTTGCAAATTTATATTGCTGCTTTCTAATGGACCACTGTCAGCCTGCAATATAAAATTAACTGTTGACCCAGCTTTGGTTACCATTTGCAAAGAGAGTTCCAGATCCCCATCACCTGCATGTAAAAGTGTTTACCAACTTCACTCCTGTAAGGTGTGACTAAGCCCCTTATCCTAGACTCCCAACCAATGGAAACAGTTCCAATCTGTTCATCCATTCAGTTTAATAGTTCTCTTTATTTTCCTGAAAACTACTGTCAAATCTTCCTTTAACCTGATAAATCCTAGGAAAAAGAATACTAATTTGTGTAATACAAATATCAATAGTAAGTATGCTTTTCAAACCAAGAGTTGTATTAAATTACCATCAAAGCAAAAATTGTAAAGCACATTCCAATTATTTCTTCTTCTGCGCATGCCCCATGACCACTGGCTATGAGAACCAAATATCTCCCATGAACTCAAGTTAAAAATGCAATTTTAAATGGGCTGACGTTTGGGCACAGTACAAAAGCTAGTGGCGGCTAATATTTTACTCCTCCATGCATTTTCCATGTTTCTCATGTTGTCTTGATGCTAATGGATAATGCTCAGGTACTCTTTCATAGTAACTGTACTCCATTACCTTTCTTTGCAGCCATTCTTTGTAGGCAAGTCTAGACAGTGAATTCCAAGGGCAGGGGTTCATACCTATAACTCCACTTGTGATAAATTTCTGCAAGTGGCTGGACCACCGAGGAAGATTCGCCCTTAGAGATCATATGTGAAGAGCACACTGGACTTTCAGCTGATAAAGTAGGAAGCAGATCGCCAATTATGCATGGGATAGATTGGGAACTGTGCTTTTTTTTAAAGAGAATTTTGGCAAGATGCTGGAATCTATAATCAAGGACGAAATAGCCAGTCATTTAGAGAAGCTTAATGTAATCAACCAAATCAAAAAGTCATGTATGACACATTTGCTGGAGTTATCCGAGAATGTAGCAAGCAGAGTCTATAGAGGGAAACCTGTAGATGTAGTGCATTTAGATTTTTGGAAGGCATTTAGACAAAGTGCCATATGAAAGGCTGATGTATAAGATAAGAGCTCATTTTGTTAGTGGAAGTGTATCATATAAAATACAGAGTTGGAATAAGTTTTTTTTCAGGCTGGAAGGATGTAACTGGTGGAGTACCCCAAGGATCAGCTGTTGGCTATCAGTTATTTATGATTTACATTCATGACCCGGGGGAGAGGGGGCAATTGGTAAGGTATCAGTTTTTGTGAATGACACGAAAATAGGTGGGAGGTTATGTTGTGATGGGAATATTAGGACCCTGCAACTGGATATAGGTAGGTTGAATGGGTGCGCGAAGACTTGGCAAATAGAGTTGAATGTGTGAAAGTGTGAGGTTATGCACTTTGGTACATAAGGCAGCCTATTATCTAAATTGAAGATGATTGCAGATGAAGTACAGAGGGATCTACGTGTTCTTGTGCATGAATTGCCAAAAGGTAGCAGTGCAATGAGTAGTTATGAAGGTAAGTGGCATATTAGCCTTTATTGTAGGAGGGTTGGAGTTTAGAAACAGAGATATTTTGTTACAATTGTGCCGGGTTCTGGGGAGCCACACTTGCAGCACTGCACAGTTTTGGTCCCCTTGTTTAACAAAGGCTGTACTGATATTGGGCTAATTCCTAGGATGAGAGGATTGTGCTCTCGCAAGCAGCTAAAGATATCAGATCTACATTCTTTGGAGTTGAGAAGAATGAGGGATACTCTTATTGAAAGATCTAAAATCCTCAGGGCACATGAAAGAGTAGATCTCAAGATGTTTCCACCAACAGGAGAATATTGAACAAGGGGACGATGACAGGATTAGGGGATGGTCAATTAGAACTGAGGTGCATTGGAACTTCTCAGAGGGTTGTGAATTTCTGGAATTCTTTACCCCGGGGGTATTTGTGGCTATTTAGGGAGGAAATGTTTGAATGATCTGTGAATTGAAGTCTATGGGGAACTGGCACAGAGAGGAGATGTGGCTTGGGGCAGATCAGCCATGATCATATTGGGCAGGCTTGAGGGACCAAATGGTCTACTACTTATTTTTTTATGTTCTTACAGGCTTCAGAAAAAGATTGCTTGGTAATAAGAAAGGAAAAGAGCTTGCATTTCTGGTGTATCTCACGACTTCAGGACATCCCCAAAAGTGCATTAAAGCTAATTAAGAGCTTTTTAAAGTGTAATCATCATTGTAATGTGTGAATTATTAATGGATATCATGGATGAATCCAGATCTCATAATTGATTTATGGAGGTATGGATGAATTGTATTGCATTTTATTTGAAGGATCTTTTTGGCTAATTTTTCAAGAATTAATTTAAAATGGTCCAATGCATTAGCCTAATTTAAACTCAAGTACTATTTTACTTTGAGGTATTACAGAGTAAAATTGAGGTATATACGGCTGCATTAAAGGAAAATAGCAGCAAAACAATTTTTATGGTTTGTGTTCAAAGATGAACAAAAACTCCCATGAATTCTTGTGACTGTTCCAGTCCCAGTATAAATGTCTCACTTATTGTTAATGAAAAGCACATTTTTCAGAACACTGAATACTATTCAGTCTATATTTAGTGTAATATAATGTGTGGTGTTCCACAAAAGATGTCCATGGCTTTCTCAAATAAGGTTGAGTGTCTGATATTGTAGCCTGACAAAATAAGATTTCCCATTTCTGTAAGTCTTTAAAACCATAAGGTTTGATCCATTGCTATATATAACACTTCCAAAGCTGCTCAGTTCATGAACATGACCTCGCGTTGACTTGCCATTCTTGATGCCATCTTGTGAACTAAATAAGTTTATTAGAAAATAATAACAATAATTCTTGGATAACCAGCAGTTTCTGAAAACTAACTGGCCAAACAGGTAATAGCAGTACCCATCCTCTCTTTGGTGATCTTTGAGTGCTGAACAACTACAAATTGCAAAATTCTGCTCCGGTTTCCTCCCACGTTCCAAAGGCATATGGGTTAGGAAGTTGTGGGCATGCTATGTTGGTGCTGGAAGCGTGGAGACACTTGCGGGCTGCCCCCAGAATACTCTACGCAAAAGATGTATTTCACTGTGTGTTTCGATGTACATGTGACTAATAAGGATATCTTATAAGTAGTTAGAGAAATGGAAAAATAAATAGAATGTACTTGAAAAGGAGATCATAAAATTGGGGCTATATATGGATGAAATCATATATACCCATAAGTACCCATAAAAAAAATCAAACCTGTGCCAGAGACCATCTTCTGCACCAGAGAGAATCTACTACAGGGAATCACTGATGTTGATGTAGAGATTACTGGTTTGATTGAACTTGCTGAAGAAGTCTTGGAAAACTGCTGCAGCACATTTTATAGATGGTTATGCAGCTACAGTGTTTAAGGTGGTAAGTGGGTTAACAAATACGTGGGCTGCTTTGTCCTGGATGGTGCCAAGCTTCCTGACTCTTATTGGAACTAATTCAAGTGCAAAGTATTTCACTGTACATTTGATTTGTGCCATGTACATCATGAAAACTCAGAGTTTCAGAAGGAGAATTACGTGCAGAATGCCTAGCCCATGATGTGATCTTTCCCCATTATGTATATGGGGCAGTTCTAGTTAATTTTCAAATGAGTGGTGTTTCTCAGAATAATGCAGACATAAGCTTTGACAAAGATAGTGCTCTTGAATGTCATGGGGAGGCACTTAAACTCTGGTTAGTGAGAGTTTCCTGGCAGAAATATAATATGAATGTTAGCATTCATCAGTCTAAGCCTGAACATTGTCAAGTCTAGTTGCATGTAGACATAAGCTGCATCATTATTTGAAGAGTAGCAAGTGGAACTGAAAACAACAATCATCAATGAATATTATCATTTCTGTCAAAATGAAAGAGGAAAGGTCAATGATGAAGCTGTTGAATATTGGGACTTGGACTCTGCACTATTTTCTGGGATTGAAATGATTGACCTACAACAGCCATGTTCATCTACCATAGTGGTAAGTCTCACTCCTGCAAATTAAGCATTTTGCTCCCGATAACTATTGACTTCAACTTAAAAATAAATATAGCCTTGATATCATGTTCAGTCATTATTACTTCCTCTGTGGAATTCAGCCCTTTTGTCTGTTTCAACCAAGGATTTAATAAGATATAGAGCCAAGAGGTCATGGCAGAACATCCTTGAGCAAGTTATTGGTTAGCAAGTGTTGCTTAATTACACTCTTCATAAACTTCTCTATCATGCCAAAGGATTGCTGTATTGGATAAAGGTTTAGGTAGATTTGGAGCACAAGTCTTCAGCTCTACAGCAGGGATGTTGTTACTGTATTCTGACTGCTTGGACTATGCTTGATATCAAAATAATTCAAATCTGGCTGAAGATTGGCTTCTTTGATGAAGTTAGGCTAAGTCACCACAGCTTCAGAGCATAAATAGTTGCACTAAAGTTGATATTCAGAGGACATTTGGAAACTGTCTTTGAAGCAGAAATAAATCATGACAATGCAGTTGACCTTCCTGACAATGCATCTCACAGTATAAGTAGAAGAGCAAGCATTTACGCTGGTGATTATTATGTTTTGACTTCTCTATTAGAAGCTCCTATTGCCCAATAAACATACAATTGTACTTTATTTCATCTAATGAAGAATAATATATGAAAAAACATGTAAAATGAGTAAATACCTGATATCTTGGCCCTGGGTTATATTTCCAATTTCTGGATTAAACAATATTATATTGGAATTGGCTTCAGATTTTGCCAAATATAGTGATACTCTACAGTAGAAAGGGAACATCAACTTTGGATCTTTTTCCTCCCAATGAAGTTTTCAGCTGAATGCTTCCAAAGTTCCCACCATTGGCTAGGTCATCATTAACCAATGCAGAGTGGGCAATTGAGCAGATTACTGCAGTGCTTTGTGGTCATCCAAGAACATTGTTCATCTTCCTTCTGCTGGTTTCTTAGGTATGAGTAGCCATTCTGGTTTGGAAAAGAAGATCAGCAGAGTGCACTTTTACATCATTCTTCATCTTTTCAACTTGCATTAATGAATAGTATAATCTTGTCATGTTTAAAGTTTCTGTAGCATTTGTGCTGTATCATCCTAGTTAAACATTTTTCTTCTCTTTATATTCAAAATCTCTGTCATGCACCATGTCAATTTCCTCCCATTGCTGAAAGCAGTTGTCATCAATGCAGGAAGAAAACATGTAGAATGTTTTTAGAACAGAGAAAGAAAACAAATGGAGGTTAGAAAGGCTGAAGGCATGGACTTGAGGAATAATATTGATGATTCAGGAGGACATAAATTAACAATGGGCAGGAAGATAACTTGCAGGTCAAGGCAGAGGGAAAAAGAGAAGTGTATTAGTATTCAGTTTTTAAGATCACTAATTCAGAGCCTAACCTTATTGAACAGGATGAGACGAGGACATAGTTGGCTCCTTCCAACAGCTTATTGGGGCGAGTCTTCCCTCTGCACCAGAGTCACACGAGGGAAATTTCCTTCTAGAAATTCTGACTCATCATTGGGTCTCAAGGGGTACAATGAAACAGCATTCTTAAATTCTTTTTGACCATTTTTTAGCAATCATTATTCCTTAACTCATCATATCTATTCAGTCCACTCACATCATGTGAGGGTCACAAATTCTTGTCGTGAACTTCAGCACAGGATGATCTTGCACATTGATTTACAAAATGAATGGTTAGTTAGCTTGCATGTATACTCTTCTATTCCTGATAGTAAAATGTGTCAAATATGTTGGATTATTTTGACTTTTGTTTATACTCAGAATAAAGCATTGTCTCAACAAAGGGCACCTAGCAATGTGAGAAATAACTGAACTGTTCTGACAAAGCAGTAATGCAGTCAATAATTTGTGTTTACACCGGTTTTGAACGTGTCTGCATAAAACCAGTAAATGGTGCTGAAGCTTGCTACTTAGAACAAAGATGATTGGTGGACAGCTGCAGTGTTTGTTCAGATTAAATTCCACCTGCCATTTCTTCATATTTCCAACTGGTCTATATCCTGCTGAATCCTTTGACAACCTTCCTCGCTATCCACAACTCTGACACTTTTTGAGTCATCTGCAAATTTAGTAATCAGCCCACGTACATTTTCATGCAGATCATTTATATACATCATAAACATCAGAGGTCTCAGCACTGATCCCTGTGGAGCACCACTGGTCACAGACCTCTTGTCAGTAAAACACCCCTCTACAACTACTCTCTGTATTCTGTGACCAATGAATTTTTTATCCAATTTACCAACTCACGATGGAACCCATGTCCCTTAATCTTCTGGATCAACCTATCATGAGGGAACTTGTCAAGAGGTTTACTAAAGTCCATGTTAACAGTATCCACTGCGTTACCTTCATCAATCATCTTCACTTCCTCAAAAAAACTCAATCAATTTTGTAAGTCAGGACTTCCTCTGTACAAAGCCATGCTAATTATCCCTAATAAGTCTATGCTTTTCCAGATGTGAGTAGATCCTATCTCTAAGGATCTTCAGTAATTTCCCTATCACTGATGTAAGGCTCACCAGCCTATAATGTCTTAGTATGTCCCTAAAGCCCTTCTTAAACAGAGGAACAACATTGATTATTCTCCTAACCTTTGGGACCACACCTGTGACTGAAGAGTATACAAAGGTCTCTGTCAAGATGTATGGGTAAAACCAAAGATGCTGCATGAGATTTGTTTAATGTCATATTTTGATTATATATGTAACAATTTAGTTGAAAAATAAACAATTTTTAAAATATACCATCTTTAGATATCATGTCCAATTATGGAAACCATGTTGATGTCCTGGAGATGTTGCAGTTTAGATTTATGGGGATAATACCAAAGATTGAAAGTCACAGTTGTAAAATCTGAAAAATGCAACAAAAATTATAATGAGGAACCAATAGAAGTGTTTAGAATAATTTTTAATAGAGTAAGCAGAATGATTATTTCCAGTGCATTGTGAATTGGTGATGAGGGTTGTTACTAAAAGAAGAAAGGGGGAAATTAAAAGGAATGTGTACTTGTAGGTTGTGAACTCGCAGTCCTGAAAGGTCTGTGAAGGTGAAGAAGTAAACAGAAGTTACAGAGTGGCCCAGGATTTTCAAAAACAATGACTGTGAAACTATTGCTGTTTGCCATCACTGATCTATGAATCTGACAGAGACACAGCAATCTTCACAAATGCATAATTTAATGCAGAAATCCCGAAGTTGCTTTCTCTGATTTGGCTCTCCTCCACAATCTGGTAATTGCAACTCCTCAAACAGGAGTGAAAAAGTCATTTGCATTGCCATGAATTTAAGCTGATTATAAACTGGTCTCGTGACATCCCCTGAAAATTTAATGCTATGTTCCATAAGGACCAGGTTTTTAATAGCATACCAAGCCATAATGACTAATTTTTTTGTTTATGAATTGTAATCCCCTCAGCCAAATGTTTCAAAATAAAGTAAATCTTTAAATAAAAATATTTTAAATATAACATTTTAGTTCAATCATGTGTGTATGTTCCTGTCTTTATTTAACAATCTATAAAATATTTTTAGAAAGTTAATTTAAAATTGTGCTTTTACCTTCGCAGTGGTGCTGACTGAGAATTCTTGATGTGATTGGTTCCTCAGGCAGCTTGGCAGGATTATCGCTACTGGCTGCCACAAATCCCATTAAACTGATACCTAATAGCAACATAGAAACAAAGACAGAAGTCAGAAAAGAGATTTTCGTCACAGAGATCACTAGAACTATGAGGGGTTTTCTTTGAGGGTAATGCCACAAAATCTGGGCTATATTGTCCTTTCTTTGACTGCTTAAACCACAAGGATATCCAAATCCATTTTATCCCTGGTGTTGTCATACTTAAAGTAATATATGGGGGCAGGAGAAGGCTGCAATACTGCTTGCTTAAGAGTAAGTTGCGACTTAAGAGTCATGCTCCACCTTTCACAGAACATCATAATCTGGTTTTGATGGTGTGTTTAGGTGCAGTTGTGCTGCAAGTAAGTCTTAATGTTTAGGTAATACTTTCCTTCCTTTTCAGCTTTGCTTTTTGGAGCAATGCATTTGCAGAAATACCTCTTTATTCAGAATTTAAAATCTATTCTCTCACTACTATATATGCATATGCCCATATTGAACTTAATGTTGTGATGCCATGATCCAGGGATGAAACTAGATCCCTTTGGGATCTAAACTGGATATTCATATTGTTCACACACACCATCCATGGAGTCTTTTCAAAGAAAAGCTGGACTCAGGAATAGTTGGTAAAACAAGGTCATGTTTGGATTATTTAAGCTACTTTGTTTTGCAACAAGTGAACAACACAACAAATTATGGTTTGTCTCACTTTGTTCAATTGGTAATGTTTATCTTCATGTAATAGTACAAAATAACATGCTGTGATCCTCCCTTTCACTGCAACCACTTCCAGCCTTAACTTCCAGCTCTTTAAAACTTACCCCGATCAGGTTTTTGATTATTTGATTAATATCTCCTAATGTGGCTCACTGGCAATTTTCTGTTCAATAACTCTCCTGTGACATTCCTTTGAATGTTTTTATTATGTTAAAAGCTGAGGACAGTGTTGGTGAGGGTAATGTTCTTAGAGTATGTAGATATTAAGAGACAGGATGTGTTGGAGTTGTTAGAAAATATTAGGACAGATAAGTCCCCGGGGCCTGACGGAATATTCCCTAGGCTGCTTCATGAGGCAAGGGAGGAGATTGCTGAACCGTTGGTTAGGATTTTGAGTCCTCGTTGTCCACAGAGGTAGTACCGGAGGATAGGAGGGTGGCAAATGTTGTCCCCTTATTCAAAAAAGATAGTAGGAATAGTCCAGGGAATTACAGACCAGTGAGCCTTACGTCTGTGGTGGGTAAGCTGTTAGAAAGGATTCTAAGAGATAGGATCTATGAGCATTTAGAGAATCATGGACTGATTAGGGACAGCCAGCATGGCTTTGTGAAGGGAAGATCCTGCCTCACCAGCCTGATAGGGTTCTTTGAGGAGGTGACCAGGAAGATTGATGAGGGTTGTGCAGTGGATGTGGTCTACATGGATCTTAGTAAGGCGTTTGACAAGGTTCTGCATGGTAGGCTTCCTTCAGAAGGTCAGAGGCCAAGGGATCCAGGGAGGCTTGGCCATATGGATTCAGAATTTGCTTGCCTTAGAAAGCAGAGGGTTTTGGTGGAGGGAGTACATTTGGATTGGAGGGCTGTGACTAGTGGTGTTCCACAAGGATTGGTTCTGGGACCTCTACTTTTTTGTGATATTTATTAACGACTTGGATGAGGGGGTGGAAGGCTGGGTTAGCAAGTTTGCAGATGACACAAAGATTGGTGGTGTTGTGGATAGTGTGGAGGGCTGTCGAAGATTGCAGAGGGATATTGATAGGATGCAGAGCTGGGCTGACAAGTGGCAGATGGAGTTCAATCCAGAGAAGTGTGAGGTAGTACACATTGGAAGGACAAACTCCAAGGCAGAGTACAAGGTAAATGGCAGGATTCTGGGCAGTCTAGAGGAGCAGAGGGATCTGGGAGTTCATATCCACAGATCACTGAAAGTCGCCTCACAGGTAGATATGGTAGTTAAGAAAGCTTATGGGATGTTAGATTTCATAAGTCAGGGGATCGAGTTTAAGAGCTGCGAAGTGATGATGCAGCTTTACAAAACTCTGGTTAGACCACACTTGGAGTACTGTGTCCAGTTCTGGTTGCCTCATTATAGGAAGGATGTGGAGGCGTTGGAAAGGGTGCAGAGGAGATTTACTAGGATGCTGCCTGGATTAGAGAGTATGGATTATGAGGAGAGACTAAAGGAGCTAGGGCTGTTCTCATTGGAGAGAAGGAGGATGAAGGGAGACATGATAGAGGTATACAAGATATAGAGAGGAATAGATAGAGTGGACAGCCAGCGCCTCTTTCCGAGGGCACCAGCGCTCAAAACAAGAGAGCATGGCTTTAAGGTAATGGATGGGAAGTTCAAGGGAGATGTCAGGGGGAGGTTTTTCACCCAGAGTGGTTGGTGCATTGAATGCGCTGGCTGGGGTGATGGTGAAGGCTGATACATTGAAGAAGTTCAAGAGATTGTTAGATAAGCATATGGAGGAGTTTAAGATAGAGGGATATGTGGGAGGAAGGGATTAGATAGTCTGAGGTGTGGTTTGAAAGGCGGCAGAACATGGTGGGCTGAAGGGCCTGTATTGTGCTGTATTGTTCTATAGTTCTAAAAGCAGTATTATTCACATTATTGTTGTTCAGTGGGACCACCAGTTCTTAAAAATTCCCTCCTGATTGTTATATGCTTGTTATTTTTTTTAAAGGCCCACTCGTCAATTACCTAATGTGTTGATAAATTAGAATTAAAGTATGTAAGCTTTCAACAAATGTATTGCAATAGAAGAAAAATCCATAAAATGGTTTCTTCACAGATTTTAGTGTCCCTTACAATGTCCTGACAGTGGTAGCCTCTTGGAATGCTGTAATGTAGCATTACATAAACTTTGCCTTTTTGTATTTCACTTGTGGAATCTTTAAAAAGTCTCATTATGGGGATGTCCCTATTTTTGTATCTATTCTTCACTGTTGAATGCTCATGGTAGCTGCACAATAAATGTTACAAAGCAAATATAACCCCTCCAAGCTCCTGTGATGCAGTCTGCCTCCCTTGTGGTGGTGAAAGGTGTTAAGTCTGGAAAAACTTGACTACGATACAAAAAGAACTTTTTTATTAAACACCAGGGATCATTTCACTCTTTGGGATGCTGCATTAAAAATGCAGCACATTATATGTTTCAGCTCTACAAATATAATACTGCCAATGATTCAGAATATGGAACCATTTTCTGTCAATAAAATTATAAAGAATAATTTGATTTATAGAGAGCAATAATTTTTGTAAAATTTTAAATGTGCTTATTGACTTAAAATTCAGATTTAACCCCTTGATATCTAGGACCTTACATGAGAAATGATCAAAGACATTTCAAAAGGAATTTCAAAACAAAACCTACAAATCCTACAAAGGTTGTGCTATTATGGCAACCACTCAACAGCAAGTAAACCTTTGTCCCTCTGTAAATGCACATTATCCAGGTGTATGAAAGTCAATAAACACCAGCAGTGAAAAAGCTTGATTTTATATCATTAGCCAATTATGATAACTTAAAGTTTTTAGAATGCCTATTAAATCTGGTTATTGGCATATTATACTTTTATCTACTTTGTACTAATTTCTTTCTCCATTTTTTTTGCCACCAGTTCACAGATTGGTGTGATCATATAGAAAAAAAGAGGAAACCTAAATGCAGAATCCTATCCAGATTACAAAATGTTTCAACCTATATGTAATTGTTTTCCCACAAAAGAATTGTTAGTAGTGATGTTACCGGTGATTTTATTATTTTTAAATACAGTCCTTTCAGTGATGCAGTCCAACAGAAATGCCTCCCTGATGACATAAATCTTAGTTTGACCTTACAATATTCTTTTCTTAAGCTTTGTGTGAGCAATACAATTGGCATCTGTGTGACATCATGTTACTAAAATGTATGAAGGGCATTTAATTCACCCTTTCATTTTTCCATGTCATGAGCATGACTCCTCCCTAGCATAGGCACATTCTTCTATTCAGAAAAGAGTGCTATAGCTCCGGCTTCAGGCTTGCACCTATTTTGCCATCAATTCCTTTCTTTAGTTATAAATAAGCAACTGTCTGCCCAACTTTTGGCCAAATTGTCTTTCTTTGCTCCACCTCTCCCTTTTGAAAACAAGTAAAACTTAACAGTTTTACTGGAGATTTTACTGTGAATGCCATGTAGTAGTTGTCTTGCTTTATGCCACTTCAATGTTAAGTACTATTTCTACTGAAAACAGCTCAATTATTGTGTTGGCTTTGGTTGTGCTAGGACTTGGCCCATAAACATTGCAGTTTCTTTTTGATTCGTGTTATTGCGTTTACCTGATGCTTACAGCCTACTATTACTAAGTCACCATTCATTGGCTCTGTGTTGATATTGGGGCCAAATGATTTCACTCCTTTTTCAGTTCTGAACCAGCCTAGCAGCTTTAGTCAGCCCAGAATTCAAAGAACAGTTGAGGCAATTAGCATTGATACATTTAAGGAGCAGCTGAAGAAACACAGATGAGGGAGGGAGTGGAAATATATGTTGATGAATAAGAGGAAGCTCACATGGGGCATAAATTCTGGCTGGGCCAATTAGGCTGAGTGACCTGATACCGTGGTTAGTATACTATATAATCAGGTCCTTTGACATCCCTCTTAACATTGTCTATCTGGCACCAAGGAATGCAAAATTTTCCTCGACTTCCTTTGGCTTCCTGTGAGCTTCTTACAAGCTAGCAATGTTAACAAAGCAGTTTATAGATAAAATACCACTGAAGCTAGAAATGGTTAAGCCTCTTTTGCAGGAGAGTTTTGCTGTTCATGAAAACCTTATTTACATGGTTCCTTTAGAGGAATAATCAACTGTTGTCAAGCCATATAAGGATGCAATAGGGCATTTGGTTAAGACCTGTCAAAAGTAGATTTTTAAGGATTATCTTGAAGGAGAGAAGAGAGGTAAAGATCAGGGAGAGTTTTAGAGGGAGAATTACAGAGCTTAATGAATTGGCAGCTGAGCACATGGAGCAATTAGTTTCAGCAATGCTGAGGTGGCCAGAAGAACACAGATATTTCAGAGGGATGTAGAACTGTAGGAAATTACTGAGAAAGAGAGGGTGAGACTATGAATGGATTTGAAAAATAGAATGAGCATTTTAAAATCAAGAAAGACATTGCTTAAATGGAACTGGGTAATGTCCGTAAACATGTGAAAAATGAGGTTGTGTTGGTCAATACAAACAAGGATGATTGGTGAATGGGACTTGGTGCAAGTTAGAGCACAGGGCAGAGTTTTAAATGACCATGTTTACAGAGAGTAGAATGAGGGATGCCAGCCAAGAGTATGTTTTAATAGTCAAACCTAGACATAACAAAGGCATGAATGGGCAGCAGATGAGTTGCATCAGGAGCACACTGGGTGCAAAAGAATACAAAGATGGGCTATGTGGTAGAGGTGGAAATGGGTAGTCTTAGTGATAGTGTGGGTATATTGTTTGAAGCTCATTTTCTGGCCGGGTATAATGCCAAATCTTGCTCAGTTTGAGACTCTTGTCAGGGATAGAGTTGATGGTTGGAGAATGTATGTTGGCATGGGCTATAAACCAGTGCTTCAATCTTCCCCATACTCAATTGGAGCAAATTACTGGATATTGGTAAGCTTGACAAGTTAGAGACTCTGGAGGAGTCAGGATATTGTTGTAAAATGGAGTGGATAATATCAGTAAACATGTCAAAACTGATGCTGCGTTTTTGGATGATGTTGGCAAGGGAAGAATTAACAATATCAGCTAAATGAGGACCATGAAGGAGAGTCAAGTGGGCAGCAGTTTAATGGGAATAGGATGGGAAGAACAGGAGATAGGTCTTATGGGTGAAATGTTCAGCATGAAGAGAGTGGAGGTAGGGAGGCAGAAACTGGAAGTAGATGGGACTAGGAAGGAGAGAGGCAAAACTTTGACTCAGGGCACTGGTTTTCAAACTAGAAGGTGTGGCAATGAGATGAAATTGGCAAGTTTGCTAAGGTGCTGGCAATAGAAAGGGTTACAGGATGAACAGGACCAACAATAATATCAGTCCTCTTGGTCTTAATAGAGGAATGTTAATAAAATTCTTGGCTTTGTAACCACCAATCTTCAGTAATGTTGATAGAGTTTCCATGGAGATTATATCTAGTGAATTGCTGGGCTCGACAGCACAAGTCTTTTCAAATACTCCCTGAGAGGGAGGAACAGGGAACACAACGATGTTTTGCTCCTACTGTTCCACTGCCATTCCCAAGGGTCTTGTTCCATGTTTTCTCCCTATTAGCTGTCGCCTTGCGAGCCACTCAAGCCAGACAGACACGTAGTGCAAATATTAATACACTCACCCTCATATCAAATATGTTTTTCCATGTCCGATAAACTTCATAAAGCGTGCAAGCAGAATTCTGTGCTCTGTGACAAAATCACCTTTGCAAAAGTCATCCTTTTTCACCAGTTTGGCACATTTCAATACTCACAGGTAGGAAGTGTAATGTGTTACACTCCCTTGGTGCCTTATTATCCTGGTGTCTTTTAAATGCTAGCTATAATTATTATTACACCAATATTCAAAAGATGCCAAGATTACTCTTTTTTTTAAGTACAGAAATTTACATTTGAGCATTACTCCTCTCTGATAAGAACAATTCATGATGAAGTTCCCAGCAATCTGTATCTGAGACTGAACCTTTATGTAAGCTAAGAGCATCCCCACCCCACACTTTTGGGCACAGACCATCAGCAAACTGGTGTGAACTCAGAAGCAAGTGGATTTGGGAAGGACAGTGGTAAACCATGGAGGAAAGAATCCTCACACCCATTTATCAAGACTTCATGATGAGCTAAACAGGCTTGTACTTTTCACTGAGCTAAACAAGCTTGTACTTCTCACTGAACTAGGTATTGTTATGTATGTGGTGATTTCGTGCTACTTTATATGCTTTTTACTTCCAGTGGTTTTAAATAAGTGGTTGGTGGTATGCTGTCTTGTAAAAATAGTTTTTATTCTCTAAACTAATTATGAATGCACAATGAATAGGGTGAAAAAGGAAGGGCAGGATAAATAATTAAGGGGTCAACAAGAGAGTTGAGAAAACCATAGGTTATGTACCGGCAGACACAACCAGTCAGATCGTGAGAAGTATGGCCACCTTAGTGACAAAGAAGTGCATGATCTTCTCATATTTGCTTTTGGAGGAGGGACTGAACAACAAAGGAGATAGGGGTTTAAGAAGATAATTTTCAGTAGAGGAAAGCTCGGCTTTACCCTTTCATTCTGAGGTGATCTTGAAATCCTGACCAGTTTTGACAGATGAGTGTTTTGACTGAAAGTGCTTTAAGTGGTTCTGCCAGATCTGACCATATATGATTAAACTAGTTTCCTGTCACATCCTTTCAAATCAGTGTCTCTTAAGACTTGAGACTGGGCAGAGCTGGCAGGGTATGAGAAAATGATGGATTTAATTGGGATTGAGGCTTCAGAAATGGAAATGAGAGTATGATTGGGTAGATGTTAACATAGAAAGTCATGGAAAATGGGAGGTTAAAGGCTACACACTTGAAATTTTGGAAGTGCATGCATAAGTGAATTGGGAGTTCACACCTGGAAATACGAAGCAAGTAGCTTTAGGATTGTGTGATTGGAGAGTGATAAAAGGGAATGAACAAAGATGGCTGATCTGTGATTCAGATGATGGGGTTAGTAGGGTTGCAGGATATGGGAAGGTTAAGGTAGGAGAAGTGAAAACAGATTGATAGGTTGATATGGAAAGAAAGATTGAGAGGTTGGAATACCATTGAAATTTAAGGACAATGTGCATGATAAAATGAGGTGGAATGGTTGAGAAGTCGCTTGTTGCAGGGGGCCCTTGAAGACTCTTTGCATTGTCCTCATAACCCACACAGCCATCTGGTGTGGTGTCATCAACGAACATGGATATATTACTTTTGGTCCCCTCATCTAAGTCATTCATATATTTGTGATCAGCTGGAGGCATGACATCAATCCTGGTGGCAAATCATTTGTCAACACCTCCCAATCTGAAAATGATCCGTTTATTCCTTCTCTCTGTTTTCTGCCCATGAAAGTATACCGTCCCTACTCTAATGTGCTCCAATTTTGCTAAATCAAGGGCCTTCCAGGAAATCTAAATATACCATATACACTGGTTGCTCCTCATCTATTCTGCTAGTTGCAGCCTCAGAAAAGTAGTAGATTTGTCAAAAATGATTTCCCTTTCATTAATCTTTATTGACTCTGCCTAACTATTATTTTCTCAGTATCCTGCTACTTCCTCCTTAATAATAGATAGTAGCATTTTCCCTGACACTGATGTCAGGTTAACTGGTTTGTAATAATCTGCTTTCTTTCTCCCTCCTTAAGTAGTACAGTTACCTCTGCTGACATCCAGTTTGTGGGAATCACTGCCTGCAGTGATGAACTTAGCACATCTATTCTTAATGATATCCTTATCTGGTTTCCTTTTCAGCAAATCAGCCATGTCAAAATATAGTTCTGCCAATTTATAGTATGTTCATATTTACACATTTATCTAAATGTGGTTTTTGTTTTGTTTTATCCCCAGGTAGGATGAATAAAAAGAAATTAGCAAAACAGGTAAGTCTTTCATGCTGACATCTACATTCAGGTTTCATTTAATGTAATTGTTTGTTGAATTGACTAATTACCAAATTCAATCACCAGCAGACACTGCAGCCACAAATTATTGTATTGGGGGTTTTGTCAAGTATTCAATAAAATGATTGAAATTTGAAATTGATAAATTGTTCAACTATTTTTTTTTGGCTTATGTCAGGAATAATACGATGAATGTGTTTGATTCAATGGTTCATTCTTCAACCAGAACAACCAACATCATTGGAAAAAGTGGAAGACACAAATGTTAAAGCAAATGCAATATTTTTAAATTCCTTGTACTCCGCAATCTCTTTTGATTTTCATTGGAAGGGTGGAACATTTAACCAGTGTTCTAGTTTCTGGCGTTATCTTTGATCATCTTGCTGACTGTTGCATTAGCATTATTCAAAGAGATTCACACTTGATTCCCCTCCTCCTCCCAGATGACTGAATGAAGAATTCCCCACATATTGTCAACAGGTGGTCATACTCCTATTTATTGTACTTTCATGCATTGACGTTATTCAAAATAGATTGAGCATATAAACTTATCTGAGATTTGGCAGGTCCTTAAAATAGTACAGCACGCTAGTCACAGAACCAGTTTCAGATTCCAACGCGTAATTACAAGTATACACTACAATAATAAAATCAATAGTCTTTAATCAAGGTTGGGTAGCATAGGGCAAATTTACATTGTTTGAGGTTCACCAAAGCACTACCTAATAATTGCAATAAAAGCAAAAAGTGCTGGAAAAAACTCAGCAGGTTAGCAGCATCTGTGGAAAGACAAACAATTTCAAGTCAAAGACCCTTTATTGGAACTGATCTCCAGTATACTGATTTATTTCAGATTTCCAGCAGATGCGCTTTTTTTGATTTTCACACAATAGTTGTCATTTGCATCAGTTACCAGTTGTAATTGAGGACCAAAGGCCAGCTGCTGTGCTGCAGTAGAAGATGCAGATTGATATCTTGATCTTCAGGGGTGAGATCCACAAATTGTCATTGTTCATTTGCAGGGAATAAAATGTATTTCCCCATTTTTGCAATACTATTTTAAAACAAAAACACATTTTTAAAAACTGGTGGAAAACAAAATACAATACTTTAGGGAGACTTTTATCCCCATATACACTGGCAAATCAAACTGGGAGTTCAATAAGCATAGTTGGGATATGTTTCTGGAAGAATGCTGTAATCAAACTAACTGAGGAATAGTTTGCCTTAGAACCTGTGTAATGTAACAGAGTTAATAAGTAATCTTATTAAGGGAGCCACTAGAGAGAGTGATTGCAATAAGGAGTTCAAGAAAGTGACGGATCAGTCAGAAGTTAGTGTCTTGGTCTTAACTAAAACCAATTATCCAGATATGAGAAGTGTGTTGGCAAAGTTAGGTCAGGCAATTAGATTAAAAGATTTGCCAGTAGATAAACAATGGCTAGCATTTTAAGAAATAATGTGTCCCTGAGGAAGATGATCCATCTATAGCTAACTTAGGATGTCATGAGAGGCATTAGATTAAACAAAGTTTATAAATGTGACAAGACACCCAGGTAAGGATTGGAGAAGTTTTAACAAGACAGACCAAATGACCAAACATTGATGGAGAGAGAAAATAGGAGTGTGAGTTAGCAAGAAATATAAAATATGTAAAAAGAGAACAGTAAAGTATAGGTGTTATAAAGATGATGGCAAGAGAAAGTACAGAAATAGCTTAGGGTTTAAATATTTTGTATCAGTCTTCACTCTAGAAGTCACATGTTGCAGAAACGGAAGGGGACCAAGAGTCCAATGAGGACCAAGCTAATTAATATTACTAAAGATATAAGCTAAGCCCTCTAGTATTTGACATTTCCACCATGGGAAGAGGCTTGACTATCTACCCTATCTATGCAACTCAATTTTATATACATCTATCAGGTTGCCCCTCCACCTCTGACACTCCAGAGAAAACAATCCAAGTTTGTCCAACCTCTCCTTGTACCAGGCAGTCTAATCCAGGCAACATCATGGTGAACTGCTTCTGCACCCTCTCCAAATTTTCCACATCCTACCTGTAATGCAGTGACCAGAACTGCACACAATACTCCAAATGTGGCCTAACCAAAGTTTTATACAGCTGCAATATGATTTCCTGACTTCTATACTCAGCACCTAGACAATGAAGGCATGTGTACCATATGTCTTGTTTACCACCCTATCTACTTGTGTCGTCACTTTCAGAGAGCTATGGACTTGCGCCCCATGATCTCTCTGTACATCAGTGCTCCTAAGGGTCCTGCTATTTACTGTATATTTATATTTGACCTCCCAAAGTACAACATCTCTCACTTGTCCAGATTAAATTTAGTCTTCTGTTTCTCTGCCCACATTTCCATCTGGTCTATATCCTGTTGAATCCTTTGACAACCTTCCTCACTATCCACAACTCTGCCAATTTTTGGGTTGTCTGCAAACTTACTAATCAGCCCACCTGCATTTTTGTCCAAATCAATTTTTATATATATATATATATATATATATATATATATATATATATATATATATATATATATATATATATATATATATTTCTATAAAACAAATAAGAGATATCCCAGCACTGATCCTTATGGAACACCACTGGTCACAGACCTGCTGTCAGAACCTGCACTACTACCCTGTGTCTTTTATGGCCAAGCCAATTTTCAATCCAATATACCAAGTCTCCATGGATCCCATGTGCCTTAATCTTCTGGATCAGCCTACCACGAGGAACTTCATCGAAAGCTTTACTAAAGTCCAAAAAGTATTTGATAAGATACCCCACAAAAAGTTGTTACATAATGGCAGACACCGGTAGTGTAGTGGTTAGCGTAACACTTTACAGCGCCAGCAACCCAGGTTCAATTCTGGCCACTGTCTTTAAGGAGTTTGTACATTCTCCCCGTGTATGTGTGGGTTTCTTTCGGGTGCTCCGATTTCCTCCCACTTTCCAAAGACATACAGGTTAGGAAGTTGGTGCCGGAAGCATGGCAACACTTGCAGGCTGCCCCCAGAACACCCTACGCAAAAAGATGCATTTCACTGTGTGTTTCAATGTAGATGTGACTAATAAAGGTCTATCTTAATTTAGTTGCTCATGTTGTCGGGAGTAGACCTCAGCATGGTTGTTCTCAGGTAGGCAGACTAGTGGCATGCCAATGGGATCTATACTGGCCCTCAGCTATTCATAATCTCTATTACTGACTAAGATGAAAAGATTTCAAGTTTGTAGAACTGCAGAGCAAGTTGGAAAGTGTTGTAGGGAAGATACATTCAGTTGCAAAGGGGTATGGACTGGTTGAGCAAGTGGGCAAGAAGGTGATGGAAGGAGTGCGATGTGGGACAGTGTAAGGTTATACACTTTAGTAAATAGAAAAACAGAAATCCTTCCTGTTTTTGAAAAACCAAAAAAAAATTGATGTGCAGAAGGACCTTGGTGTACTTGGTTCCTGCAGTGCCAAAAGTAAGCATGCACACACATCAAGCTCGCTTCTTAGGCAGTTTCGTAGGCTGCTTCTCCCCTCATTTTCACTCCTGTGCCTTTTGAAGAGTCCAATGTGAATCCACAGACTCTTGCAGATGAGACAAGAGGTACGTGATGGGGTGGGTGGGTTGTTTGGGTGATCCTGCACTCCTGCTGTGGTTTCTTGGCTCCTATCAAAGAAACTCAAAGTCCCTTTCTAAAAGCTCCTACTAATTATGAGCTATGTTATCCGTGACCATTGGCAATGCTAGCTGTCAGTGAAAATTTGTGTGGAGGGGTCCTGACCCAAAGCATTGACTGCCTGATATTCTCCACGGATGATGCCTGGGCTGCTGAGTTCTTCCAGTATCATGGAGAAGAGAAAATGTGCGGGGTGGGTGATGTCTTTGATTATGTTGGCTGCTTTACCAAGGCATCAAAGAGTATGGACAGAGTCCATGGAGGGGAGACTGGTTTCCGTGATGTGCTGAGCTGTGTCCACAACTTTCTGCAGTTTAATGAACTTTAATAACATTTATAATTCTTTTAATTCTACCTGACTTTTTTTCCTGTAGGACATTGATGCACTGATGACAAGAGCTACAAAACTGAAACAAACCCATCATCTTTTCAGAGACCTTGGTGATGAAGGTACATTTAAATATTTTTGAAATATTCTGTCTTTTACCATGCACTCAAAATTATGTACTCAGGCAAAGACATATCATTATGAGTAAGTTGACTGGCTACATTTATTTCTCAAAATATTTTATTGTTTATTAAAAATGTTAATTCAGCCAAAGATCCGTACGAGATCGGTATTCCTGTGGACGTTAGATTCAATTAACATTTACATTGACTAAGCAAAAGATAACCCAAGCAAAATTAAGCATTGTGACACATAAACTGCAGCAGTATGTCATTGAGATCAAGGTTTCTTTCCCAAAGGACAGATCTGCCATTTGAGGTTTACTGCACTCCTGCAGTCTTCTCTGTCAGCAATTTTGACCTCATTTCTAAAAAAATTGCATTTACTCTCCAATGCACATATTTTGTTGTTTGTGATGACATTGGAAAGTGGCCACTTTATTATCTCTTGTAAACATTTTGCTTTTGTTCTGGCATTTTTATCAGGGCTGATCATTCTAGTTTATTTCTGTCAACTGAGCATAAAACTGCATTTCAGTTCCCATCAACTTCCTCCTTGGTCCTCCTGTTGCCTTGCAGAACTGCACTCCAACTGAACTTAATGAACTGAGAGTATACTGTACATCAGCCAGAAGGACTGTAGCGGTTCAAGGTGATAGCTCACTACCACCTAATCAAGGACAATTAATAATGGGCTGCATATGCTGGCCTTCTCAGCACTTACCAAAATTATTTTAAAAAAACACAAGACCATGTGTGCTAAACAATGGAAACAGCAAATATGCACAAAATTAAGCCAGCAACCAATGGACTAAATTAAAGTCCTGCTGACATTCCAAATCCTTTCATAAATTGTCCTAGAACGGTTCCCTTATATGATGAAATGGACTCTGACCTCACAATCTACCTTGTTGTGACCTTGCACCTTATTGCACTGCACTTTCTCTGTAGCCGTGACACTTTACTCTGTACTGTTATTGTTTTTACCTGTACTACCTCAATGCACTCTGTACCAACTCAATGTAACTGCACTGTGTAATGAATTGACCTGTATGATCGGTATACAAGACAAGTTTTTCAATGTACCTCGGTACAAGCGACAATAATAAACCAATACCAATTAACAGGAGACTTCATTGGTATTCCCATCCTCAGATGATGGAGCCAGCATTCTGGCAAAAGAAAAAACTATTTTCATCCCAAAGTACCAACTGGATTCATCTCAGCCTCATTGTGACATCTTCATCACTACAGTCTTCATTTAATTTGATTCACTTCACATGGTAGCATGGTTAGCACTGGGTACAGGGAAGGTTGTATTATACAGTATTTCAGCCAAAGCACTGAAGACTTATGCTGCAGACCAAGCTGCAATTCTAACCAGACCTAGAAGTGTCTCTAGTCAAGGTAACTCCAGTAAAGCAACTGGTCTTTAATGGTCACCGCGGACTCAATAGGCTGAAGGGCCCGTTTCCCTATAACTATGACTCAACAATACTGGCATTATCCAATAAAGAGGAAAGCTCCCCAAACAATTTCTCTTAAATCAAAAGTGGACACAGTCCAACCAATTACATGTCAATCAATATATTTCCAAGCAGAAGCAAAAGGGTGAAAGGGTTTCTTGACTGAGCTATCAAGTGCCAGTTACTCATCAACAAGCTACTCACTGATGCTAAATGTGGGTTGTAGCAGGACCACTTGGTATCAGGCATCATTACAATTCAAAAAGTAAATGAGGAGAAGGTAACTTGACATTACAGCAGTATTTGACCTCGTGTGGCATCAAAGGATGTGAATCTTTGGAATTCTCTAAAGATGGCTATTAATGCCAGGTCTTTGAGTATCCTTAAGGGTGAAATTGATAGGATCTTGATCAAAGGATATAGAACATTACAGCACAGTAACAAGCCCTTTGGCCCACCATGTCTGCCATGATGCCAATCTAAACTAATTCCAGCTGTCTGCACATGATCCATATCCCTCTATTCCCTGCCTGTTGGTGTGTCTATCTAAATGCCTCTTAAACAATGCTATTATATCTGTTACCACACCCCTCGGCAGCGTGTTCCAGGCACCTACCCTCCCTGTGCAGAAAAGACATCTCCTTAAAATTTCTCCCTCTCACCTTAAACCTAGACTCTCTACTATTAGACATTTCCACCATGGGGAAAAAGACTCTATCTATTTTATCTATGCTTTTCATAATTTTATATACTTCTATCAGGTTGTCCCTCAGCTTCCGACTCTCCAGAGAAAACAATCAAAGTTTGTCCAATTGATGTCTCTCCTTATAGTTAATACACTCCAATCCAGTATAGAGTTGATATGAGGATCATGCGAAAGATGGAATTGAATTCAAAAAACAGCTGCAATCTTATTGACTAGTGAAAGTGTCTCGTGAGGTTTATGCCTGCTCCTATATTTTATTTTCTTGTACTCTATTAGCCTTTATAATGTCCACACGACATAATGAACGCTGTTACTTCTGATGTCAAGTTCCACATCAGGACTGATGCTACTGCAATGTCGGAGGTGCTCTTGTTACTCATAGTTGAAATGAACCAAATTAGATGAAGACTGGTGTCTCTAATGGGGAGTATCTCATGGGGAGATGGATCCACTTGATATTTTGGGCTGAAGGTGTTTGCAGATGTTTCAGATTTTTCTGTTGCACTCCTGATGGAATATATCTGTGGCGATTTCCACCCGCCCCCCCCCCCCCCTTAATTTGTTCCATTGTCAACTATCATTCATAACTGGATAGTGAAGATCAGATGAAATATGCCAGAAAACACGAAGGGGAATGTAGACACAGGAGACTGGAGATGCTGGAATCTGGAACAACAAACAATCCACTGGAAGAACTCAGAAGGTTGAGCAGCATCTGTGGGAGGAAAGGAATTGTGAACATTTCAGGTCAAAACCCTGTTACAGGACTGAGAGGGAAGATAGCCAGCATAAGGAGGAGAAGGGGAGTAGTGAGACAGGAATCAGAGGTGATTTTTGGACTGAGGATATTTGGAGAGACAGGATCTGATTCGGGACAGCCAACACAGCTTTGTGCATGGGAAGTCATGCCTGACAAATCTCTGGGGTTCTTTGAGGAGGTAACCAAGAGGGTAGATGATGGTAGGGCAGTGGATATTGTCTATATGGATTTCAGCAAGGCCTTTGACAAGGTCCCTCATGGCAGGCTAGTCTGGAAGGTTAGATCACATGGGATCCAGGGGAAGATTACGGATTGGATCCGTAATTGGCTCAGTGGTAGGAACCAGGGGATGATGATCATAGGTTCTTTCTCGGACTGAAGGCCTGTGTCTAGTGGTGTGCCACAGGGGTCGATGCTAGGACCTTTGTTTGTAATTTATATAAACAATTTGGATGTGAATGTACAAGGCATGGTTAGTAAGTTTGCGGATGATATAAAAATCGGTGGTGTAGATAGTGTAAAAGGCTATGAAAAACTACAGAGATCTTGATCAGCTAGGTATATGGGCTGAGCATAAGCAAGCTGCTTTCAGTCCAGGTAAATGTGGAGTATTGCATTTTGGGAGATCAAACCAAGGTAGGACTTATATAGTGAATAGTAGGGCCCTGGAGAGTGTTATGGAACAGAGGGACCTAGGACTGCAAGTGCATATTTCGCTGAAAGCAGTGTCACTGGTAGATGGGTGGTGAAGAAGCTATTTGGCACAATGGCCTTCATCAGTCAGGGCATTGAGTATATTAGTTGGGAAGTTATGTTGCAGTTATACAAGATGTAGGTGAGGAATTATGTACAGTTTTGGTCAAGCTGTTATAGGAAAGATGTTATTAAACTAGAAAGTGTGCAGAAAAGATTTACCAGGATGTTGCCTGGACTTGGGGGCCTGAGTTACAGGAGAGGTTGTGTAGACTAGGACTTTATTCCATGGAACGTAGGAGATCAAGGGGTGACCTGATAGAGGTGTATGAGATCATGAGGGACATAGACAGTGAAAGCACATAGTCTTTTTCCCAGGGAGGGTATGCTAAAAACAAGAGGGCATAGGTTTAAGATCAGAGGTGAGAGATTTAAAGGGACATCATGGGCAACTTCTTCATGCAAAGGGAGGTGCACATTTGGAATGAGCTGCCAGAAATAGTGGTTGAGACAGGCACATTAGCAACATTTAAAAGCCATCAGGATAAGTACATGGATAGGAGAGGTTCAGAGGGCTATCAGCCAAATGCAGGCAGATGGGACTAGCTCGCTGGGTAGCACAGACAGCAGGGACAAGTTGGGCCAAAGGGCCTGTTTCCATGCTCTATGACTCTATGACCCTAGGAGGGGTGAAATGTGACAGGGAGGTTGTGACAGGGAGGGGAGGGGGTGAATGGAGTTGGGAGACAATGGCAGGTAGATAGAGGCAGATAAAGAGAAAAAAAATGAGAGGCAGATGGAGCAAGGTTGGAGGAGGGGAGTGTGAAGGTTGGAGATAGCTGCTGGAGGGAGATAAGGTTGGAACACAAAGGGGAATGTCCTTGGTGTGGTCAAGATTTTGTCTGCACAATGACAATGTAGTAGTCACACCAACTAATATACATACAAAAGTAACTCCTAATAAGAGGCCAGGTAAATATAAAAGATCTCCAGGAACATTTTCAAAAAGAGCACAGAGTTTCTCCCCCACCCCCTCCCCTGAGACCCTGACCAAACATTGTTCAATCAATTTTACCAAAACAGATTAATTGGTCATTGTCACGTTGTTTTTTGTGGGAGCTTCTTGTGTGTGGAATAGTTGCGGTGTTTCTTGCATTGCAGCAGCGCCTACACTTCAAGAGTACTTATTTGCTGTAAAGTATTTGAGATATACTGAATAGGATGTCAAAGGCATTTTATAAATTCAAACTGCTTTTTAGGAAAATTTAAGTAATTGGGAATAAAAAAAAATCTGTCCATTATCTGGAATAATCCCTAGCATAAATGTGGTTGTAGATGTTAGAAACCAATAATTTCAGCCCAGACACCTCTGCAGAAGTTCCTTTGGATCGGCCCACCCATTTTTACCTGTTTCATCATTGGTAACCTTTCCTTCCTCAAAGTCCTAAATTGAGATAAATGTTGATAATTCCAGTCTCAGTTCCATTTGCAGCTCTCTAGATAAAGAAATACATTATGGCTACAAACAGCAAAACCTGGACAATAATCTTGGATTGATACTCCACCACTTAAGTAATATTCAGCCATACCAGAGAATGACCATTTCCAGCATGAGAGTCTATCCACTTCTCGTGGACATTGGCCAACATTGCCATTGTTGAATTTGCCACCATAAACATCATGGGTCACCAATAACCAGAAACAACTGGACTAGCCACATAAATACTATGGCTACAAAAGCAGAACAGAGGCTGGGTATTCTGCAATAAGTGACTCACTCATGATTTCCTGAAGTCTTTCCACCATTTACAAGGCACAAGGTCAGGCGTACAATGAAATACCTTCCACTTAGCAGGATGAATGCAGTTCCAACAATACTGAAAGTTTGACGTCATCCAGGACAAAGCAATATCTGATTGTTATGCCATCAAGCATTCACTTCTTTCCCAAACCCCACACTGTGGATGCAGTCCCTGCTACAATATATATTGCTGCAAGAGCACCACCCAAACATGTGACCTTGCCACCCAGAAGAGCAAATAAAGCCAGAGTAGGATTCCAAGCCACGTGGCATCCTGACTTAGAAAAGTATTGCTGTTCCTTTATTGTAGCTGAAGTACCATACTTAATGGTACCATGTGAATGCCATTACTGCTCACTATTTTCTCAAAGGCAAGAGTTGGGCATTGCCAAGGTTACTCAGATCTGTACAAATATATTTTTGTTAAAAAGTAGTCCCTCTTTTAGATGAAAAGTTCCTACTCTTGGATGGGTCCCTCTTCAGAGCAATGTAGCTAAGATCAATAATGTCATTGGAAGTCTATCCTTGCCATGGAGCAGCTATTGCCATTCCAAGTTTGCCTTTGTTTACAAATAACCTGTAACTAAAAAAAACTTCCAATTAAAGGTCATCAAAATAAAAGGTTAGCTCTTTTTCTCTCTCCACAGATGGTATCTGATCTGCTGAGTATTTCCAATATTTTCTCGATTATTTCAGATTTCCAGCATTCACGGTATTTTGCTATAGTATAACTATTATTTTCTTCTCCCCCATTAATAACCTCAATGATGGGTACTAAGTAAGAAAGACCCAATTTATCACTGCATCCGTGGAAACCTGATAAAATTTGTGGTTATTGCTATAATAAGCAATTATCAAACCATTATCTACAGTCTTTCTTCAGCTTCTTATATTCTTACACAAATTCAGAAACAGATCTCTTACACCATCAGGAACAATGACAAACAAATGCTGGAAATCTGAAACAAAAATTAAAATTATCAATCAGCATTAGTGGAGAGAACAGTGATGAGGTATTGAAGGATCAACATTAGAAGCATTCATACATCCATTCCCTCTACATATGTTGATTGATATGAATATTGTCAGTATTTTCTGACTGTTTCCTCCTTTAAATTTTGTCAGATCCAATCCGGCATTTACATCAGTCCCTGTCTTCTTCCCTCACTTCCCTCTCTGATATGAGATTTCAAAACTTAATCAGCACCTGAAGGCTAATTTATCCTCAAGTTTCCACAGCCATTCCTGGTCATTATGTTGTTCTTGGGGAAAATAAAGTCACACCTCAAAGCTATCCACACCTTAGTGAATTATATGAATGAGTGTTCGTGCTAATTGCATACCTTCAAGGAAGAACATAAAGTTGGACCCTGAAACAAAAAGACAGTGATAAGTCCATTTTAAGAGGTTTTTAATTAATTTATTAAAATTTATTAAGCAGCTGATCAGTATCACCCTACTTAGCTAGAATGTAGTTGTGTATGGTTTTTTTTTCAGTAATTTAAAATTGGGTTACTATTAGATAGTGGATTTATACGGGGAATTTAAATGCTGTTTTAAGTTGTATTATTCGAATATAACGGTTTTAACAATTTCACTTTAATGTTTCCATTCTTAAATATATCAAAGAGTATTTTAAAGCTAATTTTTTTGAAGTGATAAATACATTTAGAAGTATCTCTAATTGTATTTCAAAATATGTGCAATTGGTGCAGGAATTGCCAATTGCACCCAAACCAATGCATTAAAATTGCATTTTTGAATGTTCAGACTATTCTGAAACATAAAGATACGCATTATATAATCTTCTTGACCTTAAAGGGGAATCACTGATTCTAATTTTAACTATGCCAAATAGCCATTGTGTTTTGGCCTATGAGTAACTGAAATATACCCTGGAATGCAACACTCATCCTTGAATGGTAAAATGCGCATTATCTGCCATCTTGTGGAAATTTAGTAGCAGTGAGTATGTAAAAATGTGTATTTTTATCTATATTAGCATATCTTATAATCAAAACATTTTAATATTGCTGTGTATTTCTTTTACTGATGAGCACACATCAGGATTACGTAGGGATTTCTTGTGCATGTGAGCTGAGTTGTTTGAAGACTGCATGTCCATGTGACATTGTATCAAGAAGACATGTTAGTTCATGTTCTCACAGATACAATTTCACACATTAGCTGGCAGTTGGTGCTACATGCAGTCTGCTTTTAATATGAACCATCTTCTCAAGATTATTTATTGATTTTGCTCTAAATGATCCTCAAGTTTCTTAATGTATGGAATGAATTTTAAAAAGTCATTTTTTTCCTATCATTAATAGCTCTAATGTACTCAAAGTTAGAAAATAGCACAGACCCATTATCTTTTCCATTTGATGTGTCTGCTCAATCTCTGCCTTGGAAGTAAAATACAAGGACAAAGTAAGCATGTGAGTGTGCCATGTAGTGTAGTGCAGAATTGCGCTATAGAGCAATTCCAGCTTTGATTGCCATTCTGCAATGAGTAAGCTGTCTTGGAAGGTGAAAAAATTTATAATAATGTTTCTATCAAGAGACTACAGAGGGAAATTTGTGGATGTCAGGTGATGATGGGAAGTGGTTCTGTAATGATGCCCCAGCTCATCAACACCATCTAGGCTTGCAGCGAGCCATTTAAATGAGGTACCTGAATATTACTGGCACCGACATGAATGTGCATAGCGTGATATACTGACTTAAGAGTAGTGGTAAGGAAATGGTAACAGTACTGGTGAAGGATTTGAAGGAAATAGTATTGACTGCTTGAGTATTTAGGCTCCAACTTTAGTTTTGCTGGTTAAAGATTATCAATTAAAATTTGTTTTGGAAAAGATATGTTGTCTTAATTACACTTTCTTGACTTCCACATGTTATTAAGTTGGTTTATTTTGTCAACATACTAAAACCCAATACAGTTGCTATTCAGAGTAATAATATTTTCATGATGTTTCTATTTAAATATTTACAAGCGTGGTGATTCCAACATTTAATTTGAGGATTATTTATCTTTGATTTAATTAAACTGTATATTTTGTTAAAACAGACTTCAGTGTGTTATTAAGTATTGAATTAGGAGTATAGATTAATATTCTGATCTATAATGTATTTTACTTTGGTTATAGATGGACAAGACTAATTTTTCCTTGATAATTTTTATGAAAACTGAATTTTGTCTGTCTAAACACATTGACAGACAGTAAAAAAGAATTAGATTATTTCAATTGGAAACAGTTTCACCTTGTGGAGAGGACATGTTTCTTAAAAAAGCGATGCCTTCTATTGGCACATGGCCTAGCAGTACTAGTGACACAATCTAGCAGCTTGGCAGCTTTGCGTGTTGCCATTCCTTAGGAGAATTATGTGCAGACTGTTTTGTTGAATTCAGTGCTTCCAGATTTGGCATAAAGCTGAAATACTTGGATCTTTATAAGTAATATTGCAGTAATTCCTGGACGCTACCATTTGCAAATTGATTTGAAATATTCTAGGTTTAAGTTATATTTTAGCTAATTGATGTAAAGTAAATGGGCATGTCCAAGTAGTATAAAATTTAACAGGTTATTTATTATGTACTGTACCAACATTGGAACATTAGAGCATAAGTTTAATTATTTAGGAATTCAATAGTACAAGAAATGTATTTTCACATTTGTTCCCACTTGTTACTGTGCTAATAACCATGAAATAATTTAATGATGGGGTATATTTATTAAGTATTTAGTTATTGACAATAAAAGGGACAACAAAAATTGTATATACAAACCAATTAATGTAATTTGAATTATAATTCATTCTATATGAAATGCCTTGGAAAAATCTGGAGGATGTTGTTTTCAACAAATGCAGAACAAAGAGAAAAAAAATCAATAAACACCCCATCTTAGGTGTTAGAGTCATATGGTAGGGAAACAGACCCTTCCCTCACCAAGTCTGTGCAGACTATCATGCATTCATTTATTGCTAATTTCAAACCAAATCCGTTTTTTTCTCTCTACATTTGCGTTAACTCTTCCCAGATTCTACCAGTCACTCACATGCTAGGGGCAATTTAGAGCAGTCAGTTACCCTACCAACCTACATGTCTGCGGGATGCGGGTAGAAGCCAGAGCACGGTCACAGGAAGAACATACAAACTTCATATGGTACCAATGACCAGGATTGAACCTGGGTCGCTGGAGCTGTAAGACGGCAGTTCTACTAGATGTGCTACTGTGCCACCTGTGTTAATGATGCAGTGTGATGCTCTGTATCAGAGCATTAAAATTCACCAACAATTGTATCCACTGAGCAAAGACTAGATTAAGAATTGTTCAGAATGCAGAGTGCCTACGTTTTCTGAGTTGCAACTTGATGCTGCAGCTTATGTACACAATGCCATTTACACTTATTACAGGCCAGTTACAACCAGTAGTCCTAATATTCAACATGGTTCAAAACTGCATTAAACTGCACATCCATTCCAGTGCAAGACTGCAAATAATCCCAACAATAAAGGCTATGGGGCTTTGCCCAATTTAGTTTATAAGATGTCGTAGAAAGATTTTTAAAAGAAACGAGGGCATCAAGTTCTTTCCACTGAATGAGTGCAAAGTATGTTGTGAAATCAGAGAAAAATGCACGAACACAGCTGAAAGAATCCACGATATCTGGATGCTCTTTAGCTACGTGTTGCCAAAGCTTCCATAACTAGTATGAAAAGATAGATAATGTTGCTAATCTCTTAAAGCATAATAAACCAATACCTCATGCCAGTAATTTGGGGCAGTATACCTATTCATTTAGGAACTAATAGTGAATACTTAGAACAAACCTATTCAACTCACTGCCTTCATATTTGAGCTGATAATCTCTTTAAGTTGGTCAAAGAAGGATGTTTGTTAGTACTCGCATTGGAATTTGCTCAAGATCTAGATATACGCTTACTTACCTAAACAATTTTATGTATCATAAACACAGTTAGCAAGGGCAGTAGATCAATGGAAAGTAAATACCACCCTAAAAGAAGTTAATGAAATGGAGAGGAAAATGCATGAAGCAAGACGCACATTAAATAGTAGATTCCTGCAAGGGAGTATTTGTTGTCTTCCAGTTAAAGGTAGTTTTAGAATTGCTTTTGTAAGTTCTCCCAGTTATATAGAACATGATGGACCACTGCTCTTTTATGCCATCCCTTCCTACCATCCAGGGTCTTAAAATCATCCTTCCAGGTGAAGCCATGACTAACTTGCATTTCCTTTCCGATCTAGTCTATTGCATTTGGTGCTCACAATGTGGTTTCCTCTACGGTGGAAAAACCAAGCCTAGATTCATGCTTCACAGAACAACTTCATTCAGTCCACAAGGGTGACTAGCTCCCAGTCCCCTGTCAGTTTAATTCTCCATTCCACTCCCATCCCTATGCTGACATCTGCCTTTGGCCTGCTACACTGTTCCAACAAAGCAGGCCAAATTCAGATGTCAGCAAAGTACTCACAGTCCTTGGGATTCGATGCTAACTTCAACAATTTCAAAAGAAGTCTTTCCTGTTATTGTCAGAACTTGCCAGTTCCATTATAATGGCATCGGAAACATGAGCTCAGTTTTTTCTCTCTGCTCGGCTGCTGTCTGATCTGCTGGGTGTTTCTAGCATTCTCTTCAGTTTGATATTTCCAGCAACATATTTTTATTCCTCTCTCTCTCTGACTGCCCTCATTCAGTTATTAACTGGATGGCACTGAAAGTATTGTGTCAGCACCAGACAGGTTTCCATCCTATCACCAACATTTACTTTGATTTCTCTATCCTCCCCATTTGTAGCTTAAAACACACCTGTTTTCGCACTTTTCCAGTTCTGATGACCTGAAATGTTAATTCTACTTGTTTCTCCAGAGATGCTGCCAGCATTTTGTTCTTATTTCAGATGTTTTTGTGCCTTTAAATGGTTTTATAACAAATTGGTAATTGGACTTGTCATTTACCTTTTGACAAGGCAGTCCTTTGATCAGGCTGCTCCTCATCCAAATGTGTGAGATAAAATGAGCCTTTTCCTTCCCATTAATGTGCAGGCAGTTTGAATATAAATGGTGGAGAAAGATATTCATAAATCCCTTAATTCCTCACATTTTACGGGTTGAAATTCATTCCTGAAGAATGAGGTTATGTAGAGGGACTTTAAACATTACAATTCCTCTAAGTCTGGCTTGTAATGCAAGATCAGCTATTTATAACACAGAATCAGATGCTTAAGGCAAATTTAGAACTAATGGATGATAAAGAGCAAATGTTAAAAATATACAAAAAGTTAATGCTGGGGTTGTTAAGCTTTTGTCTAATTAAGTACTGTAGTGATTTTATAGCCTTGGATGGTTGCAATTTACCTACTTGCAAACTGCGTCCTCTTCTAATAAATCTGCATAATAGAAATCAACATAAAATTCTATAAATTGAAGGAATTCCAGGCATTTGTTGTACAACACTAAAATATTCACAGAGTAAAAAAAGTAGTTTAGTTCCCAATATTGGGAGATTTCCTTCATTCACAATCTTATGTTTTTGTTTTGTTTTTATTTTTACTATTGCAATTTTATCATGCACGGCATAATCATCCCTCACGTTGATTTTCCAAGTGCAATCGTGCATTGTTTTCCAGAGATGGAGAATTGAGTTGCACTTGCCCACTGAAAGAGAGGGGAAAAGATGACAAGCAAGTCATCCATGGTGCTCTTATTGCTTGGAAGCCAAATCACAGTAGCTTGGGTGGAGATAGATGAAATATTTGCTCCCCTACTCCCCAGACTGGAGATCATGTGCGAAACTCAAAAATGCTAAAGGAAGGTATTCTTGAATGAAGGGAGACCATTACATTATCACTTCAGAAATGTTATTAATGTAATGGTTTTGAGCCAAGTCCTATCCATACTGTGATTCATGGATGAAGTCCTTTCTAGAAAATTATAACTTAGTGGTCTTCCTCATATCCAGAAATGGTATACCCTCAACTCTGTCTAAAAGTAGAAAACTTACATATGTTTGTAAGGGTTATGTATTTCCAGTCATACAAATGTGTTATATCTTCATCAGTAGTTTGCTGCTGGTTTAGAAATCCGTGCTGTATTACCATGTATTTTTTCATCTTTGCCTGTCCAGCAATTAAATGGTTCAACATTAGTTTGCCATAATGTCAAAAGGCATTTATCAGAAAATCTTGGTTGACTTCAGTACATTAATTAACTGTTTGCAAAATCTGCTGCCAGATGTTATCAAATAATTAATGATAGGACCATAGAAGAGCAATTAACCACAACCATCTTTTTTTGTTTTCCTCTAGGTCTGATATCATACACCGAATACTTATTCTTACTGGGTATTCTAACAAGTAAGTTGAGCTAAAGTGTAGTTTGTCTTATGTTAACATTAGTTCGTTGGTACCTTTTAACCAAAATTGTATCCTGTTTAATACAAAGCTTTATAACAAATCATGGTTAGAGAAGCCAATATTAAAAATCAACAATTTTATTATGTGCCTCAGAAAATTTGAGTAAGTTAGATGAATTTTCTTTTTGGTTACATTACTTTTATTGAGAACAGCTCCAGGTCCCCAAAGCAGCTCTGGTGAAACAATATCTCTGGTGAAGTATTCATTATAGAGTCTTACAGCATGGAAACAGGCCCTTCGGCCCAACTTGTCCATGCTGACTGTTGCCCAGAGAGCTAGTCTCATCTGCCCATGTTTAGCCCATAGCCCTCTAAACCTCTCCTATCCATGTATTTATCTTGATGGCTTTTAAATATTGGTAATGTGCCTGCCTCAACCACTATTTCTGGCAGCTCATTACAAATATGCACCACCCTTTGCATGAAGACCCTGCCCCGATGTCCCTTTTAAATCTCTCGCCTTGGATCTTAAACCTATGCCCTCTTGTTTTTAGCACCTCCTCCCTGGGAAAAACACTGTGTGCTTTCACCCTGTCTCTGCTCCTCATGATCTGATATATCTCTATCAGGTCACCCCTCAATCTTCTACGTTCCACAGAATAAAGTCCTAGTTTGCGCAACCTCTGCTTGTAACTCAAGCCCCTAAGTCCAGGCAATATCCTGGTAAATCTTTTCTGCACTCTTTCTAGTTTAATAACATCTTTCCTATAACAGCGTGACCAAAACTGTGCGCAGTACTCCAAGTGAGGCCTCCCCAATGTCTTATATAACTGCAACATAACTTCCTAACTAATATACTCATTGCCCTGACTGATGAAGGCCAGCATGCCAAATACCTTCTTCACCACCCTATCTATCAGTGACGCTGCTTTCAGCAAACTATGCACTTGCACTCCAAGGTCCCTCCATTCCATAACACTCCCCAGGGCCCTACCATTCACTGTATAAATCCTACCCGGGTTTGATCTCCCAAAATACAATACCTCACATTTATCTAGATTGAAAGCCAGTTGTCAGCCCACATAACTAGCTGATCTAGATCCCCTTGTAATTATTCATAACATTCGACACTATCTACAACACCAGCTATTTTAGTATCATCCGCAAATTTACTAACCGTGCCTTGTACATTTACATCCAAATCATTTATATAAATTACAAACAACAAACATACCAGGACCGACCCCTGTGGCACACTAATAGACACAGGCCTTCATTCTGAGAAAGAACCCTTGACCATCACTCTCTGCTTCCTAGCGCAGCCAATTATGAATCCAGTCCGCTATCTCCCCCTGGATCCCATATGATCTAACCTTCTAGACTAGCCTGCCATGAGGGACCTTGTCAAAGGCCTTGCTAAAGTCCATGCAGACAACATTCACTGCCCTACCCTCATTTACCCTCTTGGTTACATCCTCGAAGAACTCCAAGAGATCTGTCAGACACGACTTACCATGCACAAAGCCGTGCTGACTGTCCCCAATCAGACCCTGTCTCTCCAAATGTTGGTAGATCCTGTCCCTCAGAATCCCCTCCAGAAATTTACCCACCAGCAATGTCAAGCTCACCAGCCTGTATTTTCCTAGAGACAAGAGATTCTGCAGATGATGGAATCGGGAGCAATACACACAAAATGCTGGAGGAACTCAGCAGGTTGGGCAGCATCTATGGAGGGAAATAAACTGTCAACGTTTCGAGTCAAGACCCTTCATCAGGACTGGAAAGGAAGAGGGCAGAAGCCAGAATAAGAAGGTGGGGGAGGGGGAGGAGGAGGAGCACAAGCTGGTAGGTGATAGGTGAGTCCAGGTGAGTGGGGGAAGGTAGATTTGGGGGGGGGGGGGGGAGATATGAAAGGGAGTGATGTGAGAAGCTGGGAGGTGATAGGTGGAAGAGGCAAAGGGCTAGAGAATTAATCTGATTGGAGAGGACAGTAGACCATGGAATAAAGGGAAGGAGGTGGGGAACCAGAGGCAGGCCGTGAGGACTGGAGGTGGAAAGAGAAGGGGTGAGGGGGCCACAGGAATGAGGGAAAACAAGGGGGGGGGGGGTGAAAGGGGGAAAAAGAGGGGAGAGGTTACCGGAAGTTAGAGAAATTGATATTGATGCCGACAGGTTGGAGACTACCAAGATGGAATATGAAGTGTTGCTCCTCCAACCTGCATCTGGCCTCAAAGTGGCAGTAGAGGAGGCTGTGGATAGACAAGTCAGTATGGGAGTGGGAAGTGGAATTGAGGTGGTTGGCCACTGGGAGATCCTGGCTGTTGCGGCGGATGAAGGAAAGGTGCTCAACGAAGCAGTCACCCAATCTGCGTCGGGTCTCACTGATGCAGAGGAGGCCACACCGGATACAATAAATGACACCCTCAGATTCAAATGTGAAGCGCTGCCTCACCTGAAAGGACTGTCTAGGGCCCTGAATGTGTAGGGGCAGGTGTAGCACTTTGCATGGTTACAGGGATAAGTGCCAGGATGGTGATCGGTGGGGAGGGATGAGTGGACAAGGGAGTTGCAGAGAGAGCAATCTCTGCAGAAAGTGGAGGGGGGGGAGGGGAAGATGTGCCTGGTGGTGGGATCCTGTTGGAGATGGTGGAAATTGCAGAGAATCATGTGTTGGATGATGGTGGTGGAAGGGAAACCCCGTTTACTGAGAAAAGAGGACATCTCAGATGTCCTGGACTCACCTATCACCTACCAGCTTGTGCTCCTCCTCCTCCCCCTCCCCCTACCTTTTTATTCTGGCTTCTGCCCTCTTCCTTACCATTCCTGATGAAGGGTCTTGACCCCAAAACATTGACTGTTTATTTCCCTCCATAAATGCTGCCTGACCTGCTGAGTTCCTCCAGTATTTTGTGTGTATTGTTGTAGTTTCCTGGTTTGTTTTTGCTACGCTTTTTAAACAATGGTACCATGTTAGCCATTCTCCAGTCCTCCAGAACCTCACCTGTGGCCAGAAATGAAGCAAAAGTCTCTGTAAGGGCCTCCGCAATTTCTTCTCTCCCTTTCCACAAGGTCTGACAATGCGCCAGGTCAGGCCCTGGGGATTTATCCACCTTAATGCACCTTAAGGCCTCCATTACCTTCTCCCTGCTAATTTGTACGTGGTCCAAGACATCATCACATTTCCCTCATTTCCTTAACCTCCATTCTTTTCTCCACAGTAAAAACTGTAGAGAAATATTCACACACAGATGGCCATGCTGATCTTTCAGGGGACCTATTCTCTCCTTAGCCATTGTATGTACAGGGTCTCATAACACTGAGTGTGAATCTTTTTAGTGCAAGGATTCACTATTGTTCTTATAGCTATTTAGGCAAATATTTTGAATTTTGATTCCAATCAGTGTCTGAGTTTGCCAGACTATAATTAACTCATCCAGAATTCTCCTCCAAATCTGCATGAGCTATAATGTAACTTTCCAAAGCAATTGTAAGCTAACTTTTAATCCCATCTGACCACACAGTGGTGCAGCTAGTAAACCAGCTTCCTCACAGTGCCAGAGACACTGGTTCAATCCTGACCTAGGGTGTTGTCTGTGTGCCATTTGCATGTTCTCCCCATGACTCTATGGGTCTCCAACGAGTGCCCAGGCTTCCTCCCATATCCCAAAAATGTGCAAGTTGGTAGTAAATTGGACACTATAAATGCTGCTAGTGTGTAGATGAGTGGTAGAATCTGATGGGTGGTGCTCAGAATGTGAGGTGAATAAAAAGAATTGATGTAAAATTAGTGTAAAAGAGTGGTTGATGTGGACTCAGTGGGTTGAAGGCTCTGTTTCCATGCTGTATGACCTTATGACTCTGACTTTATGACAAATATTTCATTCTTTGATATAATACCAATTGCTTTTGTTTGGCGACTTTTCCACATACTCAAAGAAATAATGAAAGAACTTACAACCATGCACAAGCTCAGGATTTTCAATGGACCTCCCACCCATTTTTTCTTTAAAGTGTGATCATCCATGTAAAGCAGAAATTTCTTTTGAGGGAGGGGACTATTGTCGCTTCTACTTAATTTAGATTTAGCCTTCAGTTCATTATGAAAGCAAACAGCACTGAATGTTGAATACCTTGTTAACAAAATTTAGGCTTTATTCTGATGCTATTTGAAAGTTGTAATATTTCATAATTTGAGATATACTCTCTCTGAATATATTAGAACCATCAGGAAATTAAGAGAAGCAATAGTAAAGGCCCTCATCGATATTTAATGCAATCAATTAACTGCTGATGCTGGAAATCTGAAATAGAAACTAAAAATGCTGGAACTACCCAGCAGATAAAACAGAATTTGTGGAAGGAGATAAGATATCTTTATTAGTCACAAGTACATCAAAACACAGTGAAATGCATCTTTTGTGTAGAGTGTTCTGGGGGCAGCCCGCAAGTGTTGCCACACTTCCGGTGCCAACATAGCATGCTCACAACTTCCTAACCTGTACATCTTTGGAATGTGGGAGGAAACCAGAGCACCCAGAGGAAACCCATGCAGACACGGGGAGAACGTACAAACTCCTTACAGACAGTGGCTGGAATTGAACCCAGGTCACTGGCGCTGTAATAGCGTTACTCTAACCGCTACCATATTAAAGACTCTGGGGCAGAACTAAGAGATATTTACATGAGATATTTAAACATAGGAGGCAAACATGAGTGCCACATAGTAGTCTAGGTAATCCAACATCCTTTGCTGGGAACATTTTATCTGATACTATTGTGCCCATGTAAAGTGAAGAAAGGCCGGATACAGTTGTATCCCCTTAGAAAAAAATAACTCATGACCTTTGTTATTATATCCTTTAAGGGAGGAACATAGTTAATATGTGGTTTACTATGAATGTCATATAAAACTGCATAAATCAAGAATTTGAGGAGTCTGAGATTCCTGCAATTAAATACATTTTAATTCTCGTTGAAGTGACAGTTAACTCATTATTATAAACACGTTGCATGTATAAAAATAACTCTCTGACTGGGTGGCTATAACTTATACATTTGATTATGAAACATCATTAGAAAATTTGCTGCTGACCACAAGTAACATGATCAGTTGATAAGGAAATTATTTTACCATTTTTACTTATGCTGGATCTCCAGATCACAATAAGAAATTAACTGGGAAACTTTCTGTTTGATTCCAACTATCCCTTCCTGGAATGTCTGGCCAGATCTAATGTCAGGAAATGTTGTGCATTAACAACCAAAAACAGAAGAGAGATCATCTAATGCCTTAATTTTCACACTAGTTGGGACTCCTATTAAAGGTGTGGTAAAGGTAGAGAAAGGGTATAATTATATATATTAAAAAAATTGGCACTTACTTAATGATTATAGTTAGATGAAGAATTGCGAGTGTAAGGAGGTGCAAGTTAAAGCAAATATCTCTGAAGTTAAGAGCAGCAAAAGAAATTTCAAAACACTGATTTATTTGAATTACTTGCATTTGTGCAAATGTATGGACTAGAAATTTGGATACTGGTTATGGTGAATGGCTTTTAAACAGAGTCACTGCTGATAAATTGCATAGGTTAAAGCTTTTCTATAGTTCTTCTGCAGCTATGTGGCTTCATAATAGCAGATGACTGAGGTTTGTCTGTTTTTCCCTGGTGGAGGCAAAGTAGGCAAGAAAGCTTTCAGGGGTTCAAGAGCAGATGAATAAGGTTCTTTGATAACATTGCACTGGTTTCATGTCAAAGCTGAAAATTCCAGCTACTGTTGTTCTTTTTTTGTGGCTTTATAGACAATGCTGATCTCTTTGGAACTTCCTCTTGAATCACTGCAGTTTTTAATATTTTAAGGCAATTGAGTGTTTTTCGTCACTGCATTGTGCAGGTCAGACTCGTGTAGACTGGACCAAGTAAAAGTGTCAGATTCCCTTTCCTTGGGGCATTGGTGAATTTTTAGGACAGTTTAGCAGCCATGATGGCCTTTGCTCATAAATTAGCAGCACATTCCATAACAGTGTTGGTGCTTGCAATCTCTGGATTGCTATTCGAGACAATAACTATTACACCATACCACTCTGTGCAGATTGTAGATAAATTTCAATGTGATTACATTTAGAGAGATTTCAAATGAAGATTATGTCTATTAGCAAAAGGAAAAGGATTTTGATATTATTCATCGTATTAACTTCACATAAGCTGCTGTTGGAAAGATTTCTTATCTGATATACAAATCATCGAGAGTCCTGAGATCCTGACATGAACTGTAAATTTACATGTGAATTTGAACTGTTTAAGTTTGAATGTCTTGAACTTGAAGATACATCAAACCATTACTCCAAAAAAGAGAAGCAAAATAATGACAAGACTTGGGACTCTTAGTCATTGTCAATCAGGTGAGCCAAATCTGACTTGTAAACCCCTTTCATTGAGTCTGGATTTTAACCACTCAAACCTGGCTTCAAGTAAAGTTGGGAGCAGAAAGTAACCACAGTTGAGGTTTAAGACTGATATTGATAAGAACCATGAACTGGACAAATAGTTTCTGTTCAAACATTCAAATTTCCAAGGCTAGAAGAAAATAAATTGATTTATTTTAACAAATGAAGGAGCAAGCTAATCCATTCTTCAGACTCAGAAGTTTAAAGTACAGATGAACATTGTTTTCTAGTTTGAATGAAGAGATATAGAAAGGGGTTGAATAGGGGAGAAAAGTAGGATGGGGGTTGGCTGGAATACTTTGATACTGAGAGTTTCTTTATATGACACAATGGCTTCTTTTGTGAATAAAGGGAATAGATTTTTGCATGTGCCTCATGCCACTTTTCTCCTCGTGAGGTTTTGTATTATTATATGGTATTGTTATTTCATATACAAGTATTTAGATTTGATGTATGTTAGATCTGACATTTTTGAAAATCATGCAGACACTTATTGGTTTGACATAAATATCTAAACTCAGCTCAAAATGTAAGATACTTTAGTTATAAGTTTGCAAAACAGGAAGGAATGGTTTTGATTTTACTTAGCAAAATGGGAGGTATCTCCTAAAGCTTCAAAGTGCTGAGCTGTAGATTTGGCTCGCACTGTGAGTGCAGAATTAAAGGATCGAAGTCCAATATTAACTGGCCTTTAATTATGCTTCTAGATGCTGGTGTTGTATTTGGATTATCATTACATTGAGAAAGGCAAGCATAAGTAAAGTAATTTTTGGTCCATGAATGTAATTGTCCCAGGCATATGGATAAAGGGCTAAAACTAGTTGACCTGGTATCTACTTGCCCAGAATCACCGCTCTTGGACCCCCATGCTCAAATTCAGAGGACCAATCTCACTGGCCCAAAGCACCTGGACTCCAATGGCATGGTCATTGTCTTTGACTCTGGCCTTTGGTTTACCTCTGTTACCTTGGTGCATCATTAAGGTTTGTGACTCCTGAGATAGCATCCAGACCCTAGAATTCCCTCCCTAAACCACTCATCTCCCTCCCTTATATCTGTTCACTCTTTAAAGGTAAAGGCCTCCTTAAAACTCAAATCCTCAAGCACGCTTTTGCACATTAATCCCAAACTTTACTTTAATATCCAATTTTTTTTTACAAAAGTGAAGCAACCAGGAATATTCTTCTGTATTAAATGTAATATGTAATTAAATATTATTGAAAATTTGTTAATAAATATCCCACCACACAGGGCCACAGACAGTCTTTCCAAGTGAAGCAGTGATTCATTTGCACTTATTCCAATCTAGTGTATTGCATTTGGTGCTCAGATTGTGGTTTCTACATTGGAAAACCCAAATGCAGATTGCATGGACGTTTTATGGGGCACCTATGCTTCATTTACAAGAGTGGTCCTGAGCTTCCAGCAGCCTGCCACTTGAATTCACTATTGCACTCCCACACTGACTTCTCTGTCTGTGACCTCCTGCACTTTTACAACGAGGCCTGATGCATGGTTGAAGAATAACACCATCTGCAGTCTGGGCATATTACAGCCTTCAGGACTCAGTACTGAACTCCCCAACTTTAAGTAATTCACTCTTTTTGTCTGTGTCAGAGCAGGCTGTTTCTGCCTGTCATCTTTTGGCTCCATTTTTCTTTATCAATTAGCAGAGTCCGCATGCTATATATCTCATAACCTTGCTTTAAGCGACGCATTACACAGACAAAGAAACATAATCTGATCCTAACTGCTGCTCTGACTGCTACATTAACTCATTTGGTTGCAAATCAAAGATATTCCATTTATTCAATCTATCATTACCCAACTTCTCTGCTACTGAAAACTAGCTTGTTTTCTCTTTCCCAGTTTTGACTAAGGACCTTTGACTGCTTCTGCTTCCACAGGTGCTGACTGACTTGCTGAATGTTCTAAGCATTTCCTGTTTTTATGACACAAACATCAACTGTTTCACTTGCTCATCTGTATAGAATAGAGTAACAAATGGTATTGGCATGGCTTTCTTAAGATTTGGGTGTTTACTGTCAGATTGCAAATAACCTGTAACAGATGTTTGGATTGCATTCTAATATATTGGTATTGGTTTATCATTGTCACTTGTACCGAGGTACAGTGAAAAGCTTGTCTTACAAACCGATCGTACAGGTCAATTCATTACGCAGTGCAGTTACATTGAGTTAGTACAAAGTGCATTGATGTAGTACAGGTAAAAACAGTAACAGTACAGAGTAAAGTGTCACAGCTACAGAGAAAGTGCAGTGCAATAAGGTGCAAGGTCACAACAAAGTAGCTCATGAGGTCATAGTCCATCTCATTGTATAAGGGAACCGTTCAATAGTCTTATCACAGTGGGGTAGAAGCTGTCCTCAAGTCTGGTGGTATGTGCCCTCAGGCACCTGTATCTTCTACCCGATGGAAGAGGAGAGAAGAGAGAATGTCCCGGGTGAGTGGGGTCTTTGATTATGTTGGCTGCTGCACCGAGACAACGAGAGGTAAAGACAGAGTCCAAGGAGGGGAGGCTGGTGTCCATAACTCACTGCAGCTTCCTGCGGTCCTGGGCAGAGCAGTTGTCGTACCAAGCTGTGATACATCCAGAGAGGATGCTTTCTATAGTGCATCGATAAAAGTTGATGAGAGTCAAAGGGGACAAACCAAATTTCTTTAGCCTCCTGAGGAAGTAGAGGCGTTGGTGAGCTTTCTTGGCCGTGGCAACTACGTGATTTGACCAGGACAGGCTGTTGGTAATGTTCGCACCCAGGAACTTGAAGCTCTCAACCCTCTCGACCTCGGCACCATCAATGTAGACAGGTGCTTATACACCGCCCCCTTTCCTGAAGTCAATGACCAGCTCTTTAGTTTTGTTGACATTGAGGGAAAGGTTGTCGTCATGACACCATTCCACTAAATTCTCTATCTCCTTCCTGTACTCCAACGCATCTCTGTTTGAGATACGGCCTACAACAATGGTATCATCTGCAAACTTGCAGATGGAGTTAGAGCAGAATCTGGTCACACAGTCATGAGTGTATAGGGAGTAGAGGGCTGAGGACGCAGCCTTGTGGGGCACCAGTGTTGAGAATAATCGTGCCGGAGGTATTGCTGCCTATCCTCACTGATTGCGGTCTGTTTGTTAGAAAGTCAAGGATCCAGTTACAGAGGGAGGTGTTGAGTCCTAGGTCTCAGAGTTTGGTGACAAGCTTGCTTGGAATTATTGTATTGAAGGCAGAGCTGTAGTCAATAAACAATAGTCTTAAAGTATGTGTCTTTACTGTCCAGATGCTCCAGAGCTGAGTGTAGGGCTAGGGAGATGGCATCCGCTGTAGACCTGTTTCGCTGATAGGCGAATTGCAGTGGGTCCAGGTCGTCTGGGAGGCTGGAGTTGATACGTGCCATGACCAACTTCTCAAAGCACTTCATGATGGTGGATATCAGAGCCACTGGTCAGTAGTCATTGAGGCATGTTACCTTGCTTTTCTTTGGTACCGGGATGATAGTGGTCTTCTTAAAACAGGAGGGAACCTGAGATTGAAGCAGGGAGAGGTTAAATATGTCCGCAACTACTTCTGCCAGCTGATCAGCACAAGATCTGAGCACACGGCCCGGGACACCATCTGGGCCAGGTGCTTTCCTTGTTGCATAATCTCATTGCATTAATGTCAGAGTGAAAATAAAGTATTCTTCACAGTCAATGCAGATTTTTCACATGGGCTGACTGATTGAGAGAAACCAAGAAGAAATTTGTTATCATTAGGGTCCACACTGACTTGCACATTTGACAAGAGGCTTAGATTATTGATTATGAGATGTCCCTTCAGCAGTATACCAACTGACACAACTCCATTGTTGGAGTTAGATGAGGGAAACACACTTTTCTGAAGGAATTTCTAGGGTAATAAGGAAGTGGCCCACCTGCAGGCCATCTACCACCCTATTCAGGTTGGCATTTGGTGGTAGAGACAGGAAGCCACCTTATTCTAATGCTCTTCCTCTTCAAAACAAGTGACAAGATTGGGACTCGAGAACTTAATGTTCTTTAAGGCACACTGCAAGATTAAATTTATAAAATCGTCATCAGCTCTTACAATTTAGATAACTAAAGGTTTTTAAAAAGTGTTTAAAGAAACTTGCATTAAAATGTCAATTATTTAAGTAATGAACTTTAAGGTTAATGTCTAGGTTCCACGGATCTCTTTTGGTCTTTTACAATGGAGACCCTACAACACCTCATACCCTAAGGCTTTGGGCTGGATCATGCTTGATCTGGCCCACTGGCCATACTTGCTCCCTGCCCTGTTCGTGCCATTAGTTGTGTGCCTCCGGATATCTGTCTTGGTTGCCATGCCCATCCCATGAGGCGGAGCAGTATTTGAGCAGCAACTCTGCTTCAAGCAATGGATACTGGTCTAGGTCATGGCTGTTTAATGGGACAATCCCTTGTTTAAGCCATAACATGGGTATCCCAATCTTTTCTTAAGAAATGACAAATCGTCCCATATTTTCTGCTTCCAAATGTCTGTAGCATTTCACAAAGAATATTTCAATTATTCCTGAACCAAAGCTTAGCATGTATCTGAATCATTAGGAGTTTTGCAATGGCACATAAAAACAAAAACTTGTACTCACAAAGCAGTTATCAGTTTTACAATAGGCACTGAGCAACTCTGCTCATGCTGTGCTTGAGCCATTCAAGATGATTGCTGCTCAAAGGCCACACTCACCTGCTTCTGCCTTAGCCATCCATCCTCAGCAAGTTGCTGGGAGCACCCCATGCCTCTGACAGAGGGAAAGTGGTAGGAACGTGGCCAAGACTTGTGAGTGGGGCAGGGGTGTAGATGGTGAGAGTGGAGCCAGGAGTACAGATGGAACATGGCTAGAAATGGAGTCATATGTGTAGACAGAGCAGGGCCAGAAGTGTGGGCTGGAGTGCAATAGGATTCGGGGCTGGGATCAGGAGCTGGAGACCAAATGTGTAGCTGGGAGCCAGGACTGGAGCATGGGAACAGAGCATGCCAGGTATACCCAGAGTGGGGGAATGGGCAAGAGAGGTGTCTATAAGGGCTTAAGGGACAGGATCTGTGGAAGGGCAGGAAGAAGATAGGAAGGATTCTCAAAGTGAATTTCAGAGAGAGAGGGAGGACTAAGAGTGCTCCAGATCAAGGAGTTGGTGGGTGAGGTGGCAAGGAAGGTGGGGTAGACAAGACCTCATGCTTGTGTGTGAGTATGCAAGATCCCGGCCACACCCCAGTCCCAGCTCCTGGTCTTGGCCCTTCCTCTATCCCTGGCTCCTGACCACACACTTGGCCCCACTCTTAGCCATGCCTTCGTCCACAGCTCCTGATCCCAGCGTACATGTGTGCATGTACATGAGAGATCACTCGATCAAGAAACTGTCCCGTATTAGAACAATGGAAATGTGGTCACCCTATATAAATCTCTATGCTCACAGAGATTTGAGGACAGGTGACAGAATTTAAATAGCTTTTCAAAAATTGCTTAAACATCTTTACATGATATAAATTCACTAAAATCATTAAGGTTAATTATATTAAAACAGAAACATTTCCCTGCATTCACCTCTACAAACTAGGCTACCCCACCAAACAAATGGGGTTGCACTCCACAGGGCAGTGCCTTGTCCCTCAGTAGCAGTGGACGTTTCAGAAATCTTTGGAAATATGCAGGTGTGGAAGTCTGACTTGCATAAAACACCTTGCTGTTGGTTCTGTAAAGTAAGCATTTTTCAGGCCATTGTTTGCTACCAGTGGCTGCTCTATGTAACTGCCAGCAAAGGCAAATGATTTTGGGCCTTTGTCTGTTGCTGGTGACTGCAGGCTATTGGTACAAGGAAAGGTGGGCTGCAATGAACTCTGCCTGTGTGGTGAAGCTAGGGTTAGAAGCTGATGATAATCATCTTCAAGTGTCCAGTATATATTAGAGGCAGTGATTTGATGATGAGTTCCACTGCTTCATCCCCATCAAAAATACTGGAAAAAATGCTGCTAAACACATAAATCCAGCTCATTGTTTTCCTTGCTTAATGATAATACTTCCTTCTGCTTACAGAGCCACACACTGGATTCCACATTGCCTTAGTATGCTGGACATTGATGACAACCAACGAGTTGAGAAGAGAGAATTTCTAATGGTAATTTTTTTTAATGTATTAATCTTGTACTAGAAAAAATATTTAATTGTAAATAGAACTTGAAATTAGGGGTGATCTTTACATCTAATGCTTATTAATCTGATTCCTTCTGAATTCAATTCTGACCTTCAATCTATCCCTTCAATTCTATCCCAATCTTTTAAAGAGGGAAGTATTGTTCCATTATTTAGTCTACATAGATTTACATGGAATCAAAAAAACAGTAAAGGCCATTCAGCCCCACTGGTTCACACGGCCGTCCATCCACTTAAATTACCTCCTTTGCTTTCAAATTCATTTATCCATCATTTCTCCATATATGAATGAACCAGTACTAATGGCACATGGCAGGTCTCCAGGTCTCTGCTGTTCATCTCCACCCCACCATATTTCACATTATCACTGGTAGGATCAGTTGCCGTTCTGAGTGTTTGAGTCCATAATCTAGTGGACACTGTAATGGACCACCAAGAGACTACAGCATTATCAGATGCGTCACCTTCAGATGGGATGTCAATCTATGACCTCACTGCCTTCTAAGTTAATATAAAAAAAATACAATGGCACACTTTCACCATGCCCTGGATAGGTCTCTTTAATGTCTTGACTAATACTTATCTTTTGGTCACCATTGTAAACACACGCACTTAATTTCATTTCTCTTTGTGGAATCTTGCCTTATAAGTTGGCAGTGAACATTCTGAGGTTGTGAAAAATGCTGTAGAAATGTCCTTCATTGAATAAATTGATTTTCTGCTTAGTAAATTATTTAAGATGGAAAGAGGTTTCAGCACTTTCACATCCTTAATAATTTCAAATCACGTTGCATTCAATTAATGTGTTAATTTAATTCTCAGCTACAATTATCATCCTTTTTTGTGCAGAGATACAAAATCTTCTGTTGGTAATCTTTCCGTGTCTCAACAATATTTAACTCCTCCCCTTATTGGTTTAAGGTTAAAGGATGGAGTCAGTGGCTGCATTTTTGAGTAGGAACCTCGATGCTATTGACAAGCAGTACCTGCCCCAGATGCACTGTGCTCACTTACTTGAGGACATCTTGAAAACTTGCCAAATAATATGTCTGGCAGTGTCTGAAATAAAATAGACCAAGAATTTCAGTCCTGTGGCTAATCAACCAGCATTTTGTATGGTTACAATTGACAACCTGCTTCCAAGACTGGAGCCAATCCCATAATAGATACATACAATTGTGGCTGACAAGAAACATCATAGTGTTGGCCTGTGCTCCACGTCCTGGCAACTGTTGTGTCGGATCTCTTGGGAGCCCCTTTGCCCTGGCTATTGTCAAGCAACCTATGAAGATGCTGATATGATGAAAGAGGAAAAAAGGCATTTGGACATGAGTAAACAGAGAAATGAACCAAGAAGTATTCAGACATGCTTAACCAATGAGTTTGAAACATAGTGAAATAAACATTTCAAGGGCTGAGCAAATTGTACAAATTAGAGTGATTGAATACAGTATCAAACAAAATTCATGAACAGAAATAAGAAGATGGAAATAAAATTTGGACTCTGACATAAAAAGTCTCAAGCATTAATTAATACCTGATGAAAAGAGATCCTACATATGTGATTGTTACTTTCCATTGTCAGAGAGCTTGAATACTTAAATAGTTAAACCATCCAATTAAAAATTGATCCAGGCATAATCCTGATTCAGACAGAAAATTGGCAAGCTAGTCAGCCATTTATCATAGTTCAGCTATACTGTATGGTCTTCATACCACCCTCCGTTCCTCAAACCATGGTCCCAAGACTTGAAAAATGTACTGTCTGGTGTAAGTATGTTTTTTGCTCCAACTCTGCATTAATGCCAAAGAAAACTAATTTGTACCACACCTGCAGATTCCCGACGAATCTATGAGTAACACTTGCTTCTGAAAGACAAAGCTGTGTTTCTATTTCTTATGCATAAAAGAATATTTCTGTGTATAGTGTAAAGCTTAAGATGATGTAGTGTCAAGGGTGATGTCTAAAGGAATGTGGTTCTCCAGCCAACCCCTACCTCCCTGCAGTCTTCACAGCCAATCTCTACCCGTCTGTGTGAACTGAAACTAAAATTGAAGACCTATTATGTTTAGCCTCCCAAGAAGTATTCAGACTTGGTTTCAGTCTGCACTGTTCCTAATGAATTATCCTTAAGTAAGGGGAGAAAGCACTTGCCTTCCCAACAAAACAGGGCTTCTGTATATACATATGAGAGAGAGAGAGAGATATACAAAATGACTTTAACATCATAAAATGATCAATATATGTTACGGGATGTTATTAAATTTTATGTGATTCACCTATAAGAGCAAATGACAAAATATGCTTTTTAAATCCTGAACCAACAGCTGTAGCAGCTGTAATGGTTATTTTGCAGTCAACATCAACTTTATTTACCAAAAACCTTGTATATGTACTAACTGCATGGAAAGTTAAGAAAAATATAATAGTTACATTAATTCCTTGACCTAACATTAACAAGTCTTGACCTTAACTGAGGTACTTGACACGTGTGGAACAGCAATGAATATGTGGAATTAGTTTCAAGAGTCAAACCTCAGGGCTTTTAGGAGAATTAGGTTTAAGTAGTCCCTACTGACAGGTATTTGCAAGGTCTGTTGGTTCACTTTACTGACCATTTAACTGACATTTATCTTCGATCCAGAAATCCTCAGTATGCAAACCTAACTGACATCACATTTGGACATTTCTGCAGAGTCTGCATTTTTTTTTTTTGCTTTTGCTATGGCTGCTTTTGAACTCAAAGCTGATTTTTGGAATTTTCCCACTTTTAATTGGGGGACCTAGTTGGTTAAATGGTAAAGGGTTAATTGCATTTTTTTTTACTGGAGGCAAGTGCAATTTGCAGCAAAGTTATGATTAAAACTATTTTACTAAATATATTGGGCTATCATCAGAAGCAATCAACTTAAGTTACCACACTGAAATTCTTTTAGTTTTATTTATGTTAGGCTTCTGTTTTTTTAATTCAAAATAACTGTCCCTTATTCTGTTTTTCTGAGGAATGTTTGTCACTGTGCAGGTGGAAGGCTAGGTAGAATCATCAGTGACAGCTTATGCTTTCAATGCCAGAGGCAATTACCTTGACATTCAGACACTTGCAGCACAATTAAATACATTTAAGAGATGAAGTTGGCTTCAGAAGTGAAGTCTGTGGAACTGGTTAGATATTGAAGTAGCATTACTCCTAAGCTGTAAAAAAAACAGAAGCAGCAAAATTCACAGTAGATTAAGTTACTGGAATTTTTTTCCACTTGCCTTTTTGTTCCATTTGTTTTTTTTTAAATTTCATTTCTTTAAAGGGTAAGATAGTGAAGGGTAAAACACATCACAGAACCATGACAACCTAAGTTTGAAATTCTTCAGGTACAGATCATGTCTGGTGCACTGTGTAATTCAATGGGTTTGGAATGATGGAGTCCCATGAATATGATCTATTGGGTCTGGCAGGGTTAGTCTTCTGGCTAGTTGAATAGAATTGGTAGTTAGGGAGCGAAGACAGGCGAACATTAAAAAAAAAGCAGCTTCATTTATATACCTAAGTGTTTCATCAAAACGTTCATGGGGGACGATTTCATAGCCCACCTTGGCTGCACAGACATAAATCTGTCCCTTACAGGATCAAAGCCAGCAGGAATTTTAAAGGAATTTTAGAGTCACAGAACCCCTTTTTGTAGATCTTTATAAGACAATTTAAAAAAAACTAGCTAAAATCAAATAAACTGAAGCTCTAATTAACTACAACTGGGGTCTCTTGAAGTTTCATAACAAACTTTAATGCTACTATTTTTCAGAAAAACTGAAAATCATGATAAAGTTCTAATGATATCATTTTTTTTAAAGTATAAAATTGCCTGAATATTTTCTTACAATGTTTTGAATAAATGATTGCTAATTGCTTTCATTTACCCAAATATGCAGCAACTTTGGATGGAATACATGATTATTTACTAAGGATCCCTTTTATTTTTGAAACTATTAGTTCCAGGGATTTTTTTTAACACATTGTGCCTGACTACTCATTCATTCCCCAAGGGGGAATAAAGCATTATTTAAAAGAAATGGCAGTCTTTTACAGACAGTCTAGTTTTATCATGTGTTCGTCCAAGACAGACAAATGGAGTGATACATGATAAAAAGTTTTATTAAACACCAAAATATTTGGCAGCAAAGCAAAATGTTTTGATCCAACAAAATTTAACCAGTAAATTTCTCTTGTTTATTATGGGACTATCAAAGCATATTATTAGATTTCAAAGCTGCTGTGCAAAATACAGCCGGTGCACATAGTTCAAATGGTCATTCTTTGGTCAGGGCAGGATTGTTGCACATTCCTAGTTGGGCAAAGAATGTGGTATGGACCTTGAACTGCTGAAAGTGATCTGATACAATTTAGTGACTTGCAAGGGCAGTTACGATTTGAGGGACTTGAGTAGCATAAGAATTGCACATTTCTTCCCCCAAGGATTTTAGTGTATTAATTAGATCTTTACAATAATCCAGCAACTTTGTGGTTACTTTCATCAATGCCAGTTCTTGCGTTGTGTATTTTTAAACTCTGTTTATATTTCAAGCTCACGCTTTGAGATTTTTAGTACCACTACACAACATAACCCTCTATGCCACCATCCCCTATATTAATTATTATGTCAAAAATTAACAGCTGTTAGAAATCTGTGCACTACAAATACAATCATTTTCTAATATTATTATCCTATGACTAATATTAAATTAAGTTTACTTCATCTTTCTAGATTTAAATATTTTGATTGAAATAACTGTTACGTAATATTTATAAAAGCAATCAACTCTCATAAAAGTAAGTGAGGATTGCATGCATAATAAAAACCTTGTATATGGCTGTCAATGAAGATTCAGGTTCTCACCAGACAAAGCTCCTTCATCATTTTAAACAAGTGACATTCCAAATGGACTGAGGAATCCTTAAAGTGTGATGTATCCAGACTCCAAAACACTTTTGACAAAAATTCTGCATAAAAGGCTATTACCACTTTTAAGCAGTAAGGATTGAGAGTTAAATCTGGGAGTTATCCAAACCTGACTGGAGAGTTGAAAGCAATGGGTTACTTTTAAGGATGGTGTTGGGCTAGGGTAAGTGTTGGAGGTGTAAACCTGAGAATAGAATCAGCTGAAAGGTAGCTTAAAATAAAAGGTGTAAAGGTCTCTTTTGCAGTCAGAATTTCTATATGATACTTAAAGCTGGATCAGTGCACAGAAGAAAAGATGATTTTTTGAAACACTATAACTTCTGAAGCTGGATTAAAATTGATCACCAGAAAATCAAGGAACATGCTGAATTAGGTATCCTGATCTTTGTGACAAGGTTTTCCAGCCAGTTCTCACACCAATACTCCTGGTTAGTTTTATCTACTGTGGAGGGAGACGGTGGAATTAAATTGGATGGAGCTGATCTTTATGCTCTGCACAAGCTTTTCCCATTCCCCTTCATCTAACCCTCTTGAACTCACATAGCTTCCTCTAAAATGGATTTGCGTTATTCACCTCAATTGTTGCCCATGTTACTGAATTCCACATTCTAAACACTCTCTGGGAGTTCCACATTCTAACCTTTCTCCTGAATTCTCCACTGGATTTATTGTGACTGTCTTACTTTTATGGCCTGTAATTTTGGCCTCCCTTACATGTGGAAACATTTTTCTCTGCAGATATCTTATCAAACTCTTCCTTAATTTTAAAGACCTCTAACAGGTCACCCCTGATCTTCTGTTTTATACTGCAAAGGACCTAGCCTGTACAGCTTTTCTGAATAGTTATATCCTCACAGTTTCACAAAACATGCATATCTAAGTGCCTGAGTGACAAAGGCTGGCTTCAGGTGCCAGCTGAGTGTTCACAAGAGTGATAAGGTTAATTTGCTCTCTCTCCCCTATATATCCATTGATAAGATTATTCTGACGTTCTGCTGTTATTAATAATATTTTTTATTTCCAATTAGGACATATTTGAACTTGGAGAATTTTACGACTCCAATTGTTTGTAACTTGCATTGTGAATTCTTTTTCATCATTTAAAAAGTAACATGGTGAATATTTATTTTTCACCACTAGGATCTGGATTTCAATTTAACCCAGATTAATGGAATGAAAGTTGTTTCTCGCTACTGTCAGTGTTCTATTGAATGAAATGTGTTTTGACAGTCTCAACTCAAATGCTGTTGATTGGGGACCCACATAAATCTTCGTGCTCCTGGACTCAAATTGGCAATCTGAGTTACTGACATCTAAGGATGATGGGAGAGTTGGAAGTGTTTGCACTGGTAAAGTTTGCCATTTGTGGTCAATATTAAAGTCCTTTCCTTTTTTGAGATATTGAAGAGGTGGTTTACTTCCTTAGCTAATGTGCATTATACCATCTAAAAATACTTGACGTGCAAATACAGACTGATAAAGCTACCTAATATACTGGTATAACAGGTAAAACTTTCAAAGATTTGCAGTGTTTTTCAAATTAGGTGAATCAAAGTATACATATATTTATTTTCCTTAAAGGGTGAATAATATTTAAGGAGAAATTGCACAAAGAAGAAAGCAAAGCAGTTTATGCCACTAAGACTACATGAAGTAAGTTGAGGAGAATATGAAGCATAAACATGGTATATAGACTGGATGAATGATGTGTTTCTGATTTTAATTTCTATGAAGAAAGTACCTATTTATTCGAGTAGCAGGCAGTTGGATTATTGAGACAGGTGATCACAGTAACTGCTGCTAGAAAGTGCGCAATTACCGTGCACAGATGTGATCAGGATTGGCTCCATTGTGCCAGATAATAATGACAACTTGTACTTGCTGACACCCAATAAAATATTTTCCCAAATGAGTCAGTGATCTCCTTCAATAGTTTTAATATGAGACAACAGCTTGCATTGAAATACCACATTTTACTTAGTAAAGTGTCCCAAAGTGCTTCACAGCAGCATTACCACACAAGATTTGACAAGGAGGAATGTAAGGAAATCTTAGGATAGGAACAGATTTTACAAAAATTCCTAAAGGAGGAGAAAGAATTAGAGCAATTAATGGAGGGATTTCCAAAGCCTAGGGCCAAGAAAACTGAAAGCAATTCCCTTTGTATGGTGGAACAATTAAAATCAGCGATTGATAGGAGACCAGAAATGAAGGATAAATAAAAGTTCTGTCATGTTTTGGAACTGTAACTTTGAACAGGTTTTATAATCTAAATACTGGGGAAAGAATTTGCATTTTCTCTTGTGATAGAGTAAATGCAGTAAGGTTGCTGTGTAATGATTAGACTTGCTAATTTTGGTGTAACTGATTAAATTTGACATTTACACAAAATGATCAATGATAAATTCAAGTCAAATTCAATAAAAACATGCAAGATATATGTCCTATTTCAGACAAACGATAATTCATGGCATGCAACGTGCTTTCCCCCCTTGTAAAAGTTAGTAATCTTGTACCAGTCGAGCACTTCAGGTACAAGAAATAATGCAGATAATGCAAACTCTTTCCCCTGTATTTAAACTATAGAATGTATTCAAAGCCACAGTTCCAAAACATGTCAGAATTCTGTGTTATCCTCCAATTCTTAGTTGTTCCACTGCACAAAGTGACTTGCTTTCAGATTTTTTGGTCCTAGTTACCTCCATTAGTCTCTCTAATTCTCTCCTCCATTATGATTCAATGGAAAATCCGTTCCCTTCCTCAAGAAGGTGGCATCCATCACTAAGGACCCTCACCATCTGGGACATGCCCTCTTCTCATTACTACCATAGGGGAGGAGGTACAGGAGCCTGAAGACCCACACTCAATGATTTCAGAACAGCTTCTTCCCCTCTGCCATCAGATTTCTGAACAATCCATGGACACTACTTTGTTATTCCTTTTTTCCCCCCACTATTTATTTATTTTGTAGTTTATAGTAATTTTATGTCTTTGCACTGTCCTGCTGCTGCAAAACAACATATTTCACAACATACAAGTCAGATAATAAACCTCATTCTGATGGTGATTCTGAATTCATACATGCCTCTCGGAGTTATGAGTTAATCAATCAAAAGTCAGAATAGATTTGTTAAAATTCAAATTATGTTTGAGCGTAATGTATGGTTGGCGTTAAGTATATGAACTTTCAAATAGCATTTGACCAAGGGCTAGAGTTGTTAGAGAAAAATATATGCTAAGGGAATAAAGGAACAGTTGCAATATGGATGCTAAATTGATCCTTAGTGAGGGGGCAGAAACAATGTGTTTGAATAGTACCAGTAATGAGTGATTTCAGTTATGTGTACATTGAAGAGGCTCCTTGGAGTAGAAAAAGTTAGGAGCAAATGTTCTGGAGGTGTTCAAAATCATGAATAGTTTTGACTGGCAGATAGGTCAGTTAACCAGAGAACAGATTTAAGTTGATTTAAAAAGAACCAGAAGGTAACAGGAGGAGAAATCCTATTTTACACAGCTGGTTATTATGATAGGGAGTGTTGGTAAGGGCTCTGGAAACTGAATCAATGTAACATTGAAAAGACCTATTTAAACAGCTGAAGGAGGGGTTAAAATACAGGTGTATGGGGAAAGAGCCGGGATTAATTAGCTAGCATTACCAAAGAGAGATGGGAACAGTGGTCTAAGCAACCATCTCCTATGCCATGGTATTGATTGATTCTGACATGAAAGTCCAAAATACTCAGTTGATTTCACTTGTTTTAGTTGAACCTACACCAAGTTAAAACTCAAAATCAGAAAAGCTCTCATTAATTGATCTAACTGCGCGTTTATATTCAGTAAAATGGATTGGTGCACATATGCAACCTGAGAGCCATTTTTAGCAGCCCAGCTAAATTGGAAACTTGGATCAAAAGGAATAATTTTTCTGAAAGCACACTTTCACCAGCTCTAGATCTATGTATAAATGGACACATTTAATCTTGTTCATTCGTGCATCACAGTGTTTAAGTCTTTTAAAAGAAAAGTTGATCAAGATGAAGCAATGTTGCAAATTGGAAGTGGAAAGCAGTTACTTGGCGAGATAAAATCTCACAGGAGCCCATCTTGAAACTACTCTTGATTTTTTTTTATCAAGATTGCTGATAGTTTTATCAATATTCCCAGCAACAGGTATGTATAACTGGGGAGGTTAAAAAAAGAATAAATAGGAAATGACTATTTTTTGGAAAAGAATGTAATTAACTTTATACTACATGTCTGCAACAAAACAGTTTGTTAATTAGGTTACGTCACATAACACTGCAGTGGTTGTACTATGGTTTAATTAATAATGCTTCCTTTTTTATATTAATGCTGCTCAAATGAGGAAATACGTGCAACTTTTATTGAAAGGTACGTCATAAATCTGGAACTGGATAGCAGTAATTGTTTCTCTTCTGTTTGAAAACAGTAAACAAGTTTTTAGAAACAATATAGCAAGTCAGTACAGTTGGACATCTGAGATGCGGACACAGCTGTTATAAAAGGCTTGTTTCTGATCAGATACATGCAGTTCCAACAATTCTCTGAAGTTTTTATAATTAAAAAGTGTTGTTACTGTGCACAGATACTGTGCAACAATTGAAAAAGCAAAGGCAAATGAGCTGTAGTCTGAACATGAAATGCCATAATGTCACCGCAAATGACAAAATGCCACTCGTTATCAATAACTATTTTTGTGATTATTGTTAAAGGAGAAACTTTGGGTAAAACCTTATTGAGGGGGATGGTATCAATATTCTACTCACGAGGACATTTTTGACTTTTGACACTGAAGTTTTATTTTGCTTTTGATTTGGTTAAACTTGTATGGATTTGAATCTATACAAGTAACGCCAAACAAACTGTAAACTTAAATAAGTATGTCCAGCAGAAACAAAAATATCACTGAACAACTTTTTTTTTAGAAGTATTCATTTTTGAAGAACTGGGCAATGCCAGAGTGGCCAGCATTTATTGTCCATTCTTAATTGCCCTTGAGAAGATGGTGGTGACCTAACAACTTGAACCACTGCAGTTCTTCTGGTGAAGGTGCTCCTACAATGCTGCTGGGTAGGGAATTCTAAGATTTAGACCCAGTAGTATTGAAGAATTCATGATGTGCAGTTTGGAGAGGAACATGCAACTGATGGCATTTCCTTGCAGCTGCTGCCCTCATCCTTCTTGGTGACATGTTGTGGGCTTGGGAGAGGCTGTCAGAGTAGCCTTGGAGTTTGCAGATGATACACACTGCATACCAGTAGTGGAGAGGTTGAATGTTTAGGATAGTGCATGGGGTATTATTCAAGCAAATTGCTTTGTCCCGCATGATACTGAACTTCTTGAGTGTTGTTGGAGCTTCACTCATCCAGGCAAGCATAGAGTATTCCATCATGTTCCTGACTTGTGCCACATAGATGGTGGAAAGGCTCTGGTTATTGTGAGATAAGTCAATTGCCACAGGATATCTAGCCATTGACCTATTCTCATAGCCACAATATTCATATGGCTGGTCTAGGTGAGTTTCTGGTCAATGGTCACCCCTAGTGATGGGCAATTCCGTGACTGCAGAGTCTGTTGATCCCCATACCTTTGTTCCTTAAGCACTTCTTTATATTTCGTGAAGTTCATTTTTCAATGCACAGCTGAAGATATACTAGCAAATGTCAATTGTCAGAACTGCCTTTGTAAAAAGAAAAAGCGAGGAAGATTGCAGTAATTGCACAAATGCAGAAAAATAAATTGGAGCTCTCATGTCCCGTGTATCATTCCAAAATGGAATAGTATTTAAGCAATGTTTAAAATAAAGATCAAAACATAATATATTTTGAAAAATATTGATGATATTAGTTGTACGATTTGTATTTGAATACTAGATGGAAGCACTTGAAATGCATTAAAACCTAGACTCAACTCTATAAAAGCAAATAATCCAGAAAGTACTTGGCAACTTGGGCAGCATCTGTGGAGAGATTGATAGTTTTAAGTGAGACACAGTAAACTTAACTGCAACAGATCATAGTTGGGGGATGTGGAATAAATAATTAAGGGATGTGAACAGTGCAACAAAGTTGCAGTAAGGTAAAAGATCAACCATGATCATTGAATGGTGGAGCAGACACAAGGACCAAATGGCCTCCTCCTGCTATTATGCCCTAATGAGAGGAAGAGAGTTGACATTTAAGGCTGAGGACCTTTCATTGGAATGTTGGTGTTCTAATTGTAATGCAAATTAAGAGTATTTATTAAAAGTCAGTTTATTAAATTTTCTCTTGGACATGGATGTTTCAATATGAAGTCACAATCAATAGGAGAATCTCCATAGAATTGGCATGGACATGGGTACAAGAGCATTGTCTTTTTGTTTTGATTATAGAAAAGTATAAAATAATTGTTGTTGTTTTAATTTTGCATACTTTTGCAAACTGATTTTCTCTTGCCGCATTACGCACTGTCGTACCCAAAGGAATTTATTCTAAGTTGTATTCTGTGTTGATCATGAAACAGTGAGTGACTGAAAGGTCTTGGTTTTATCTTGCTGCATTTGGATATCCCTCTCTCTCTCTCCACAGATGAATTTGGTGAGTGGTAAACCAGAGAGAGTTTATTGCTTCCAATCATCTGGATTAACTTTAGAATTATTTATTGGAATTCATGCACTACCTGTCAAACTTGAGAATTCTTTTGGAAAATAGTGTAGACCGAGATATTTTCCGAGAGGTTGTGGGGCCTAAAAAGACCAAAAAATTCCAGCAAGATGAGGGAGGTGAGGTATATTTAGGTCCCATTAATATTTTGTGGAAATATTTCCTACCTGGTCAACAGATGAAGGTGATGTATGAAAATACATACAGCAGGATGTATGAAAATGTGGGCTGGGGAAAAGAGAGAACATTGGGATTGGAGCATAGATTGGAAGATTAAATTGCAGGAGAATGGGGGAATCCATGGTTGACAGAGGAGTAGCTGTAGGCTTCCTTGAACTGCTGGGAAATGCACATCTGCCCCCTCCTGGCCCATATAAAGTACTTAAAATAGCATAAATCTTGTGGACCTGGCAGGTTTCACTTTGTTGAATCCCAGGGAAACTTGTGCACCATTGTGAAACCTTAAATCAAACTCCCAGTTCTCCAACAGAAGCCTGACTTTGAGTATCTGTGCAGTGAGATGCTCCATAGCACAAAACCTAGCATTGTGAAATGGGCAACAGGTGCATATACAATAGGTTGGAGTCATTTTAAATTCTTCCCACATTCTCCCTCTTCCACCACAACTCTCTCTCTCACCTATCATGGGAACAATCAGTATTGAGTTTCTATTATCAGCTTTGGGCCTATATACGAATAAGATTACCTCATGGTGTGTGATAGACATCCATTGAAATTAAATTATTTTGTAAATATTCAATGTCTCCCTTGGGAATTCAGCTAATATTAATGAAGGATCATTACTGACAGTTTGCCAGTCTCATGATTTTGTACTGATGTTTGAGTGCAAATTTAATGTACAAGTCTTGAAAAGCCCTGAAAAATAATGGTATCTACTTTTGCTATTCAGGCTACCCTACACACAGCTGAATGTAATGTTTTAAATCAAACAGCGTACATCTTCAAAATTAAAAGAGGATCAAAAAAAAACTGCAGATGTTGGAAAGCTGAAATAAAAACAAAGTGCTGGAAACATTCAGTGGGTCAGGGAGCATCTGTAGAAAGAGAAACAGAGCTAATGTTTCAGGTCCAAGGTTCAGACACAGTGTTTGCAACCTGAAACTCCTTCCTCAGATGCCGCCTGACCTGCTAAGTGTTTCAGGTATTTTCTGTTTTTACCTTCAAAGGCAAAACTGTTCAGAAAATGCTTTGTTGAATCCTATAGTTCGATCGGAAAGGGGAAATGAGTTTTTTTGTTTCTTTGTTGACAGTTTGCATGAACATCTGATTTCTTCTGTTTTGCTGGATTATCTCTATGTGCTGTTTCATTGGTGCTATGATTAAGAAAAAATATGAAACATTTTAAAATGATTTGATTTCAGCTGCAGAGCATCATTGGTCAAAAGAAAGAACACAAGCTAGAAGCACATTCTACATCAGTAAGTGATCTCATTCCTTCAAGTTACTGTTTGACATGTTTAACTCAGAAATCACTGAAAAGTAGGAGCAGGAGCAAGACATTAAGCTCTGAGCATGCTTCACAATTCATGCAATCATGACAGCCTTTGCTTGTTACAATATTCCCACTCTCTCTCTACAAAAGGATTTGTGATGCCTTTTGTATCTAAAAATTTATCTATCTCCTTAAATATATTCAGTGATTTGGCCTCTACAGTCCTTCCAACCTCTGAATGAAGAAATTTCTCCTCATCTTTGTCCTGAATGTCTTATCCAATATCCTGAGACTGTGATCCCTGGTTGAAGGACACCCTCCACACCAGCAGAGACATCTTCCCTGCATCCAGAATTTTGTATATTGAATGAGATCATAAAGTCATACAGCACGGAAACAGGCCCATCAGTCCACTGTCTCCATGCTGACTACCAAGCACCCATCTACACTACCCTCCCTCATCCCCATCAACTCTTCTTTTCCCCCCCCCCCCACCTATCCCACCTTCTCCTGCCACCCACCTACACTAAGGCAATTTTCATAGGCTGAAGAACATATTAACCATCATTCTTCTAAACTCTCATGAATACAGGTCAATGTCGCCTCGTATAATAGTCCCACCATCCCAGGCATTGGTCTGTTAGGATTAGATGTTGGCATGGATTTATAAAAGGAAATCATGTTTGACATACATATAGGTTTTTTGAGCATGTAACTGGTAAAATAGATGTGGATGAACCAGTAGATGTGGTATGTTTGGATTTTCAGAAGGCTTTTGCCCTTATTACCAAACCTTTAGGTTTGTTCACTGTGATTTCCCTTTCATAACTCCATGCTGATGTTATGGACCATAACTCCACTAATAATTCCACTCTGACATCTAATCCCATTGATATTTTTTCAGTGTCCTGTTGTTCCCTGTTTTCTCTTCACTTTTTTTAAATAGTTACATTTATAACCTTCCAATCTGCAAGAACTGTTTGATAATTTACAACATTTTGGGAGATAAAAACCAATGCATCCACTATTTCCATAGCTACCTCTTTTAGAACTCTGCAACGTAAATTACCAGGCCTTGGGGATTTGTTGACTTTCAGCCTCATTAATTTTCTCCAGCACTTTTTTTTAAACAAATACTAATTCTTTTAACTCCTCTTCTTCATTAGTTCCATAGAAGTTCTGGACAGTTATTTGCATACTTTTCCATTGAACCAGAGCCAAAAGATTTATTTAATTGACCTGCTTTTTCAGTGTCCTCCATCATAAATTCTCTTGTCTCTAGCTGTAAGGAACCTAGATCTGTCTTCAGTAATCTATTTACTTTTTACATACTTGGAGGAATTTTTACAGTCCTTTATACATTCTTCACAAGTTCACTCTAGTACTCTTTGCACTCTCAATCAATTTCTTGGTCCATTTTTGCTGAATTCAAAAATTCTTCCAATCCTCAAGCTTGCTACTTTTTCTAGCAACTTTGTAGGACTTCTCTTTGGATCTAATACTACCCTTAAGTGTTTTTGTTAGCCATGGTTGGATTGATTTTCTTTTTGTGTTTTTGTCCCAAAAAGGAATGTATAACTGTTGCAGTTTCTGCATTTATTCCTTAAATGTTAGCTTCTGCCTATGTACCATCAAAAAACATCATGGCTGAAGCTCCTTCATTTATTTATCTTTAAAAAGTCAATGATCCATATTCGAGCTTCCACAAAGATGGTTTGCTTAATTTTGACTAAAACTTTATTACATGTGGACAACAGTTCCTGATACTTTGATAAAGGGTCTATTCTGTCATTCTATCTTTTCAACTGTAAGTAACAAGTTATTATGATACCACGGGGAGATTCTATAGAGGTAAAAATAAAGAATAGATATATTACCACCTAGAAAATGTATTAAATCACACCCCAAAACCCATTAAGAAATAGTTAAATATTTAATTCCCCAATTTCTGGGATTAGAAATGTTGACCAAAGGTCATTGTCACAGTGAATTGCCCTCTGGTTAAAACTGCAAATTCCAAGCATCTTTCTGTGAGCTGAAAGCATCTTCTGTGATTAGCAAAGACCATCTTGTGGCACTGTAATGACTTTATGAATGTAATGTGAGTCTCAGATATTGCCATCATCTGAATGAGAAGTTTACATTCAAATATAAAACAAGCTAAATATATTTTTTCCAAAAGAAATTCGTATTTATGGAAATTATCAGATCAAAACAGATTTATTTTGGAAAATGGTATACCACATGCAATAGTTTTATTCTTTAGAAGTATTTAAAATTCTGTTACCTGTTCCTTTCACAGAATAACCACATAACCAATCAAATGGTGATTATAAAGGCTCCTTGCCTGTTCCTTCATTTGCATTTGTTTATGGCCAGAAAAGTTAGCATCAGAAATTGCAATTAAACACACTCTTGACTTCCAGTATGCTTATGAAAGCAGCATTCCTGGATCATCCTTGGTATATATATATACTGTATATATAAAAGAAACAAATACTAGTCAGTGCAGAGTTAATGCAACTGTTAACTTTGCAAGTCTTGCCCAGAATACCATCAGCAATATGTTCCTAAAGCATCCTGATGGAATGTTTTATGTTGCTTAGTGATTCACCAAATCCTCTGCTTTTATTTTGTAATTTGCATAAGTTAGGGCTGTTATTTTCGGGCTATTAAATCTTTTGCTGATAGCTATACTCTCATTGGAACAAGGTGTGTTTTCCTAAGTTTGTGCACTCATATCAATGATCAATAAGAGAATGTGTTGGGATGTAGAATAATATTTTTGTTTATTTCATGATTACTAATAATTTAAAAAGTTCTATTCCATAATCTGAATAAAAATTAGAAGTGTCATTCTCAGCACTTAACTTTTCCCTGATTATATCTAAATATTTCTGCAACATCTGTCATCAGAAGTTTTGTTGGGTTAAGAATTAAATAAAGGGGACAATCAGAATCAGAATTAGGTTTATTATCACTGACTTGTATGTCGTGAAATTTGTTGTTTTGTGGCGACAAGGACCTTGCAGCCTTTTATGTGATGGTAATTCAAAATCATATCTTCTGAATTATCAATGACGATAATTAGGGTGGAGCTATCGTTGATGGAAAGACAGAAATAGCCAGAAATTAAGAGAACGAACAGCAAAGTATTAATTCCAAATGAATGGAAATTAGTTTTAGCTGTTTTATGAAGCTTTAATTGTTCTTTAATAGCCCTGCAATCACTAAAGTGTTATTTATTAGTAGCTCTGTAATTTAAAATTCTCTATTTTTAAAAATTTAGTTTGCAATGTTAAATCATCATAATTCTTTTGTCCCGACATGCCTTATAAATAAAGGTATATTGATTTTACATCCAAGTGTTAGCTGAGTGCTATAAAAGGTCCTTTGTTATACAATTCAATTTATATGGAAACAATTGAAATCTATCCACACTAAGATTGCATTCTTCTGAACCCAACCAGAGTAAACTTTGAATTTAAAGTTATCTTTGGCATCTGGCAAGATCTAATTTATAATGATATTGAAGCATCTTGGGATAACAACCCAGTTCATTTTCTGGGCCGGTGATTTTCTTTGTTAGCAGAAATATTTGAAATGCACTGAAGGCAGTTTTAGAGGTCATGATAGACCTTGGCATTATGGGTCATCCCACTGGCAATCACTGAGCTGTGGTAAAGAAAACCAGCCAGGAATGTTAGCTGTATAACATGCAATGTTTCACATGTCACATGCGCAAGAAAGCATAGAACAAAGAAGGTCTAATGGGACTTGTTACTGCTGATGCTGAAAGCTAAATAACCATTAGTAATAAGTTTTATGAAAAGACTGCTGTCTTTTACCTGGGGTTTTCAGCAGAATAAAGCAAATAGAGCTACTTTGTTGTCATGAGAATACTTGTGGAATCCAACCCCATGAAACTAAAAAATGCCTGGTCTAATGGTTGTGTTCAAAGCATGTTGCAAATTTAGAGGTGAAGAGTTAGGCTGTCATAAAAGGAAGTTAAACTGCCTTTCAAAGTAGTCACATATGGATATGCAAGTTGTGACATTTTTATAAAATAGATCATTCTGATTTATCCCTTACACTCAAATGGATTTTTCAAGTCCAATCTGTGGCTTCTTTGGAGCCACTAAAAATAAGACAGTTGGTACTCACCATTATTGTAAGAGTTAAACTGATATCAGGCTCTGGTGTCCACTCATTCATTTAAACGTGGAAGTCTAAAAATTGACATCATTTTTGAAAATCTCCTTGGGGGAACTTGTGAGATCCAAACCATGAAACGAAAAAATGCCTGATCTAATAGCTGTGTTCATAGCATATTGGTAATTTAGAGGGGAAGAGTTGGGCTGCCATAAAAGGAAGGTAAACTGACTTTCAAAGTAGTCACGTACAGATATGCAAACCAAAGTTTTTTTTTCACTCCAGATTATAGCATTTGCAGTCTCTTGTATCTCCATTGAAGAGCTCCCTATTTATTTTAAGGATATGACAAAAGAAACAAGCAGGATAATTGTTTTAAGATGATTTTGTATGTCAGAATCTTGCTGTAGACCAACCTTATTGTTCTTTGCTGCCAGCATCACACTCTCTTAAGCGATTCAGCAATTTCATGTAAGATAATGGATTTAATCACTTGATTGTGTTGCTAGGAGATTTGCTGGGTTCTGCTGATACAAACCATGTCCCCAAAGAACCAATTAATTTCTTTGTACAGTGTGAGGATATTCCAGTTCTGGACCACGTCTAAATTGTAACAATGTTAATAGCAATACCAATTAATTAGGAAGTTAGGAGAAAGATGCCTTAATTAATTTACAGAGTAATTGGATGTTTTGAAGGCAGATTGAAGCAGAGTTCAGGCCCTACTGGTGGTTTCCTCTTCCTTAACATTCTCATTCTCCATGATCAAACCACAACAGTATAAGACATCTTTACCATGTGCTCATGCCCAACAAGATAATGCCACGTGTGGACAATTATCTTGGTGGTCAAGTCCTCTCTCCCAGATGTAACCCAGCACAATAAATCTGATTATTCTGTGATCTATGAGAAGTGGCCCACAAAACAATGTAATCCAGAACTTCTTTGATTCCTCTAAGCTTCTGTTGGCTCCCATCTTCTTGGGGACTGCATTAGATGTTCTTTGGCCATAAATTTCACTTAATGAGAGAGAAATTTCTCCTGAGAGAGACACCAATTTGTGTGATGTGATTGGTTTATCAAGAAACTGTGACAGCAAAGGCAAATGAAGCAAGATTGAATGAGTAGTACAGATAGAAAAAATTTACGATGATAACTTTGAAACAAATCCATGACCAGAAGTCATGATGTCACAGAAATGATTTGTAGACAGGAAATGGGCACGGATGTTGTTTAATACAGGACAAAGGTATAGACTGAGTAATTGCCAGCAAGTCAGCCTAAATAGGCAAATTATTAGAAGTTCTGAGGAATGGTATAAACTTAGAAAGGCATCGATTAATCAGGGATTGCTATCAATTTGTTAAGGGAAGTTTGTCTGTCTAAATTGTATTTTTGTGAATGTAACAATGAGTACAGTATTTAATGTAGTCTACATGGATTGTAGCAAGGCATTGGATAGTTTCAAATGGCACACTGTAGAGGAAAGTAAAAGCCTGTGGGATCCAAGAGAATGTCACAAGTTGGATCGAAAAGCGAATCACTGACAAAAAGCAAAGTTCATTGGTTGAAGGGAGTATTCATATTTGAAACACTTCACGTCTCTCACTTTTTAGTGGTGTATATCAATGAGTTAGGCTTGAATGTAGAAGACGTGATTAAGAAGTTTGCGAATGATATCAGAATTGGCAACAGTTGACAGATGGGAGGAAAATTGTAGGTTGCAACAATCAAGAGTCTGGTCAAGTTAGCAAAAAAAGTGACAAATGGAACTCTATTCTTAAGGTGTCGGGTAATGCATTTGGGATGGCAAACAAGACACAAATAGTAAAAGAACTGAGACACATTGACAAATCTCTGAAGGTAGCAGGACAAATTGATAAAGTGCTTGAGAAAGCATTTGGGAAAATTGCCTCTATTGGCTGAGACACAGACTATAAGAGGAAGAAATCATGCTGGATAACCTTAATAAACTGTTAGTTAGGCCATAACTAGTTCTGGTCACTTTGTAGGAAATGTATGATAGCTCTAGAGAGAATGCACAGGAGATTTAGAAAGAAATTGCCAGTGCTGATTGTTTTGGTTATGATTAGAGATTGGCCGGGCTGGTTTATTTCCTTTAGAAAAACAGGAGGCTGAGGGGAGATGTAGATGATGTATATAGAATTATGAGAGATCTAAGAAGGGCGAACAGAAAGAACCTATTTCTATTAGAGAGGTCAGTAACTATGGAACAAGGATTTAAGATAATTGACAGAAAAATTAGAATTGTGGAAAGCAAAGTTTCACCCTAAGAGTGATCAGGGTCTCAACTCACTGTCAGGATTACCTCTTGAAATCTGCAATTTAAAAGATTATGGACTGAGAACTGGTAGTAGAATTAACTGAAGTATGTCCTTTTATTGTTGGCACAGATAGGAAAAGCTGATTGTGGCATAAATTGCTACCCTTTAGAAAAGGGTTCCATGAACACCAGCCTAAAAAGGGAGGTATAATTTGAGGTGAAAATATTAGGTTTTAAAAGAATCTTTAGGAGGTAGAAAACTGGAGGGATTAAGGAAATTTCAGAAGATGGCAATAGCCATATTATCAACCATCAATGCTGCATGCTGTAAAATTGGTGCAAAGAATGGAGGATTTTTCTTATTTATTCAGCTTTCTAGCAAGAGCAGCATTTAATGACCATGTCCAATTGCTCTTGAGAAAGTAGTTGTGAGTTCCTTTAATCCACTGTAATCCCTTAGTGAAAGTTGGATTCAAGTGAGTGGTTTGGCCATTTCAGAGTGCAGTTAAGACATAACCACATAAGTGGATCTGGCTTCACATACAACCCAGACCTGGTATGACAGATTTCTTTCTCTAAAGGACATTAATGAACTGGATGGGTTTTATGACAATCTGGTATATCTGTTGTTGCCATTACTAGCTTTATATTTTCAAATCATTATTACATTGTATAAATGCAAAATGTTGTTATCATCAGCTTTAATATTGCTGCCTTTTATTTCCTGGATTAGATCTTGCAGTGCCATCCACCTGATTTAAAAATAAGAGTTCTCAGTGTATTGTAGAAGCCACTTTGTCTCTTTGACACACGTTAGAAGAAAAGGGTAACAACTAAAACTGCATTTGTATGGCACCTTTCACACCTTCTTCCCACTTGATATTTCACAACCAGTTAGTTACTCTTTGATCCATTATCACTGTATTCATGCAGGCAATATGTCAGCAGTTTAGTGATAATTCATTGAGAAATAAAAGTTGGCCAGGTTATATCACTTTTCCATTAGCTTGGCTTTGTTTTTCCTAAAATATATTTTATTACTAAAATTTGCAAACTGTACATTCATATGTCACCAGTACAAGATATCCTGTTCCATTTGCTTACAAGGGCTACATAATATTGTTATAACATTCACACACATTCCATGAGCAATAGGTTCAAGGGGCTTTTATGCAGAATTACACAGTGTGCAGTAGCAGGAGGGCCTTAAACCATGACCTTTCCCCAAAGACACACTGTGGTGGCTGCATAATGCTTCAATGCATCACTCAACATGTAGTCCTTGACCTTGGAATGTGTCAGCCCATAATCTTCATTTATGGACAGCTCTTTGAACTAGATCAGCAAATTTCAGATAGACCAAAGAACATCCTTCACTGAGTTGACAAAGGTCCAGTGGCAGCAGGTGTTCATCTCTTTGTGTGTTCCTGCTGACAGCCCATAGAGAATATAGTCCTGTGTTACAAGCTGTTTGGGATGAACCTGGATAAAAGAAATGGCATCTCTTTCCGGATCTTCTTGGCAAATGAACCTTGCAGAAGGAAATGGAAGGTGGTCTCTTCCTCATCACAATCACCTTGAGGGCAGACTCCAGCCATGCGTGAAGGAACTGACAGAGAGGGTCCTTATTACTATTGGTCAAGAAAGGTTTCGGTGTTCATTTGAAAGTTCTGCTGTTGAACTTGAGAAGTTAATGCAAAAACCATCCAACAGAATTCATCATGTCCTTTTCCTGCAGGGCCTTGAGAACATTCCATGCAAACTGTTGCTCGATTGATTTGATCAGATCTCTGCACAAAGATTTTCATGAGAGACAGAAGGTAAAGTGCAGTTCAACTGAATGGAATGGCCAGACCCATTCTTCACAACTCCAAGGACAGATAAAACCTTGACATATAGTGTCACTTAGAGTTTGCATACACACAGCCTATGCACAGATTGATGCAGCCACACACAAAGGTATTCTTTGGGATGAGGGCCATGTTGAAAACATTTCACCATCCTTCTCTCTCCCTTCTCTGCAGACATGATCTGTATTTGATGTCCAGACAATGGAAGACTGATCAGTTAGCTGCTATAATGCAGGAGTGGGGTATGGGCCACACCTGTGTCACATGCAGCAACACCTCAAGCAGGAGGTTCCATTTCCACAATCCTAGTTTCTTCTACACCCTGGCGACATGCTCCAAATTATAGAGTCTTACAGCATGGAAGCAGACCATTCGGCCCACCACATCCATGCCTACCAGTGTGTACCCATCCATATTAATCCTGTCTTCCAGTAATTGACCCATAGCCTTCTATGCCTAGGAGATCCAAATACTTGTCTTTTCACTTTTTAAATGCTGTTAGCACCTCTGTTTCCACTACTCTCCCTGGCCATGCATTCCAGGTACTTGCTGCTCTCTGGGTGAGAAAAGTTCCCCTCAGATCCCTTCTGAGTATCTTTCCCCTTACCCTGAGCAAAACTCAGGTGATGTTCAGAGCCATTGAGATGTGACCACAAAAAGGTACAATATTGAACACCTATTGAATTTCCCCATAACTGTCTGAGAAGAATTCCAACCTCAATCTCTCCCTGACTCTAAATGCCCTAAATCCTCTAGTTTTATTCACTTCTGATTAAGGGAAAAAGTTTCCTGCAGTCCACCCCATCTATACCCCTAATAATTGTATATACTAACCTCTCTTAATCTTTGCTCCAGGGAAAACAGGCCTAGCCTCTCCAGTCTCTACTCATAACTTAAAGGCTCCATCTCCATCACCTAAATAAAAGATAACATCCTGGTTTATCCTCTCTAGCGCTGTCGCATCTTTCCAATAGTGTGGTGACTGGAACTGTACGCAGTACACCAGCTGAATTTTGACCAATGTTTTGTAAAGTTGGGATATAACTTCCCTGCTCTTGTATTCAATGCTCCAACTAATGAAGGCCAGTGTCCCATATGCTGCCTTAACCACATTATCTACTTGCGTTGCCACCTTCAAGAATCTTTGGACGTGTCCCTCTGTTCCTCAATGCTCCCTAGGACCCTACCATTCACGGTGTATGTCCTAGCCTCATTAGTACACCCCAAAATGCATCACATCACATTTCTCTGGCATCCATCTGCCAGTTCTCAGCTCACTTCAACAACACATCAATATCACCCTGTAGCCTAAGACTACCATTCACACTATCAACAACTCTTCCAATCTTTATGTCATCTGTGAACTTACTGATCTTGTTTCCTACATCCACATTCAAATCATTCACATTTATTACAAACAGAAAGGGTTCCAGCACCGATCCCTGTGGAACACCATTAGTCATAGGCATCCAATCACAAAAACAACCCTCTACAATAACCCTTTGTCTCCTATTGCCAAGCCAATTTTGGATTCAATTTACCAACTTCCCCTGGATCCCATAGCCCCCAAACTTTTGAATCAGTCTTCCACATGGAACCTTGTTGAAGGTCTTACTGAACACCATGTAAACCACATCTACTGTACTGCCCTTATTTACGTGTTACCTCATCAAAAAATTCAACCAGAATAGTCAGACAGATCTGCCCTTCAAAAAGCCATGTTGGCTGTCTCTGCTTTGTTCCTGCTTTTCCAAGGAATCAATAATCCTGACAATCAGATTTTTTTCCAATAACTTCTGTGCTACTAATGTTAGGCTTACAGATCTGTAATTACCAAGCTTTTCCCTGCTACCCTTCTGCAAAAGGGTGACCACATTAGCTGTCCTTCAGTCATCTGGTACTTTGTGTGGCCTGTGGAGATTTAAAAATCTCAGCCAGAGCCCCAGCAATCTCTTTCCTTGGAGTCTGGGATAAATGCCATCTGGCCTTGGGAATTTATCTACCTTTAAGCCCACAAAGGCATTGAGTACTTCCTCTCCCCTTCCCTGAATCCTCCAATAACAAAGTCCATTTCCTTTGTGAATACTGATGAAAAGTATTCAGTTAAGACTTCATTTATATGCTCTAGCCCCATGGACAGATTGCCCTTGTCCCTAATCTTTCCTTGGTTATTCTTTTGCCCTTAATATGCTTATAACATTCCATTGGATTTACCTGAATCCTGTCTGCCAGTGATATTTCGTGACCCCTCTTTGCTTTCCTAATTTCCTTTTCAAGTGCCTCCCTACACCTTTTATACTTTTGACAGGCCAGCCCCCGTCTTTTTTCTCCACACCTGCCCTGTGTGTCTTTTTCTCTTTAGCTAACCCTTGATATCCCTTGACAACCAGAGTTCCAGGTACTTGTTCTCTTGGCTTTCACTCTTATAGGATCATGTTCTCTGTACCTTCAGGTAATGGAACCCAACGGCAAAGGAAGCAAATGATCAGTTGGACCATTTGTTAAAGGACATAGCTTCAGTTTTGCTATAATTTGTCCTAACCCTCGAGGTCCTTTCAGACTGCATGCAGGTGCTCATCAAACTGCAGGTTGACACCAGATCTGGGCAGAAAACTGCCGTCATCTAGTTTGGCTTTGTTTATTGAAAGTCGTATCTCCACAGAGTGGCAAAATGAAGAAAAGAGTAAATTATGTTACCTTGTGGTGCTTTGCACCACTTTCACTTGATGGTATCCAAATGCAGGCAGAATCCTAGGATCAGAATTGCTGTGCATCTGGCTAAAATGGTCAAGAAAACTTAGCAGGGGGAAAAAACAAATGAGAAGGAACAGACATCTATTTAACTTGCATTAATGTCCAAAGTCATGGCATGGTTGATTTTGTTTTAACTCATTCCCTAATTCTTAAAATTTTTGAGTGTCCTGTGTGAGCTCTCAAAGTACTTTCAAAATATGTTTTTTTTTAGAAACAAACTTTATTATTTTGATTGAAACCTTTTGAGTCTGATCTTGAAGGTTTTTTATTGCTTGAAGAATCAGTTTATAAAAGCATAGTAGAGAGTAAAATAATGCAGTTAACAACTTCATTGAAATGTTAGATGATGGTTTTTGCAATGATACAGTGGTGATTTTCCTACAACTGCTTCAACATTACCTAATCTTGTGTGTATTCCCAAGAGCTCAAACGGCCCTATTTCTAACTGTTGGATCCTTCAGAAAACCAACACTTCTTACAAAGAGCTATAATTGTATGGGGCTTGTTTCTCCCAGTTTCTGTAAAGCTTGAATTCCCTGCATATTTCACTGAGGAAAAATTTATAACAAATGAGACATAAATTATATTTTTCACCACAGACAAAGACAGAGGTTCATTAGCATTTGGCATGACTGAGACAGGCTGAATGTAACAATGCATTAGCACTGTCATTTTGCTTTTGGGAACTGAATTTAAATCCAGCCCAAACAGAAAGGATGAACATCTCACTTTCTGACAGCTGGAATGGGTCAGAAATGAAGTTATTGCTGGCAGGCTCAATCCATTTTGCAATGGAATGAGAGCAGAGCACAATTTGTCAGGCTCATTTTTGGAGGCCCCAGTGTAGTGGATGGAGAATAGAAATGTCATGCCAGCACAGTAGGGGAGGCACTAATATGCAAACCCAACTGAAGTCTGCAGAAAACTGTGGTGAAACTGGAGGGGGATTTCTTATGAAAGCTGCACGGCATTTTACTTATTTATCAGCAAAAGTTCCATTAAGTTGATTTTAATATCTTTTGAAAAGCAAAAGTGGGAGCTCTCTCATCTAGTCCCAAGCCTTTTGCTTTCAGATTGGCAATCAAGAAATAAAGGCCTCCCTGTCCAAATAATTTAGAAAGAATTGTTCACTGATGAACATATCCCAGGACTAGCAGCCTTACCACGTCTCTTAAATATGTATGAGCATTGTGGGGAAAAGCTTTGTTTGACAAGAAGTGAAGTTTTTCAAACAATTGTGATTTGCTTTTGTGGGAGACTTGAAATGCTAAAGTGCCTTGAATTTAAAATATTCCTTTTCCTCAACATCACATTTTTTGTGTAAGAGCTTGCCCTTTTGGGACCTGTCCAATTTACCTAATTTCACACTTCTGAGGTAATTTTGTGGCAATTTTCATTTTCAATCCCAGTTGACCAATTATTACAGCATGCCATTAGTCATAACATAAATCTTCAAGTTATATAGCAGCCATTTTATTTGTGGCCATTTTCATTCGTGTGTGGATTACTTTTTAATGGGATTGCAACTAGACTGTTTTGATACTAAGCCCAGATATTCAACCCACTCAGTCGTTATTTCATGTCATTCTGGAAATTCAACTAAATGCTGGTGTGAAGTCTAACACAGGTCATATGCTAAAATCCCCTGGATTAGAGAAATCACACCACATTGATCTGGGAGCACTGGTCGTTGGGCAGTCCCAAGCCATCTAGATTTTAATTGCATTGTGCCAGACTGGAACTCCACTAAGATAGGTTCCACTGTTTACCTAAAGTTTTGGGCCAGCTATAGTCTTTGCATCAACCTCTTCCCACTCCACTCCACCCCACCCCAAACTCTCCAATCTTTTTACTAGGACCAGACTACTTTCTGCCAATTCCCAAAACTTTCCCATCTCCCTGTTGGATCTCTAATCTCAACCACATAGCCTCCCCCTATTGCCACAAGCTGACTGTCTCCCACCTGTTGAGAACACAGCTCTGACTAGGTCTCTAATGCAATAAACCCTACACCTAGGACTCTGACTCCTGATCCTCTCTTCCTCCACAGCTGGCCTCGTATTTTCCTTTGCAGGATCTGCAGCATTGTAAAGGAAAATGTGTGACAGCTGAAAAGTAGCACCCAAGCTGTTGAAGTTTACAGCTGAAGACCCAAGTCCAGCTGACTTCTCCATAGCCCTCTCCACTTCGTACTTCCCTCACTTTATATTGCTTCTTAAATCCTATTTGTTTAACCGAGCATTGGGTCAATGGCCTGGCTTTTGTGGCTAAAGCAAAGCAACAGCATTTGCCAATGTCTTTGCAGAAAGCTGCCAAGAAAAATCTGATCAACTCCACTTTTTCCAGGCACGTATCTTCAGTAATTTCTGAGGATTCTGCTTAAGGATGCTGCAGAATTGGCCACCCTGTAGAAGAACAGCTAAATCGCCATCAGAGACCTCTGGGCTTCCACATTATACTGCACACTTCAGTTTCATGGTGAAGTGACAATGAACCCCTGCAAATTCTGAAAAATCCAGACCCAATATATCTGTGGTCAAATTTTGTATTTTATCTGATAATTTCTGTAAAGCATCTTCGGGATGGTTAACTACATTAACCGTGCATTGTAAATGCAAACCATTAATGCAATGGTAGCTTACGGTGTTGATGATAAAAGTTTTACCCTGAAACCAGTGAAACCAACGTGCAATCCTTGCAGCACATGAGTTTCCCTAAAAAGTAAAATTTTATATTACCTTGTATTGTGCAGGATAGATTGAGCTTTTTTTTGTTGTCCATTGTTTGTATTTTTTCTAAAGTGTCATACAACCAGAGTGCACATTGAAGATTCCCATTGTAGTTGTGTTACTGACTGTACAATACTCGCGACTTTGCTTCAAAGCATTGGTTAGGCTGTAGTTAGAACTCTGTTGTTTGGATATACTTCAGGGAGTATTCAAGGAAATTTTTAAGGGGCAATTGTATAACTATTTGCGGCAGAGGGAGGATTATAAGTAGAAGACAGAACAAGGAGATTAGCTTTGAATCTTGCTACGTAGCACAATGGAGTGAAGAGCCATCTTCTCAGCTTTAAATTCACACATGCACTTAATACAAATAGTGGACCATAAAGCTTCATTCTCAGTGCTCAAAAATGAATGGCCATCTTTTTCAGTAAATCTTACATTTCAGAACTTACCTCTGTACCTATCTTTGTAAATGCCATGCACAGTCTATCGACGAAAGTTATTATGTTGCCTGATGTGACAGGGCTTCTGTTTCCATGAAACCTTATTGCTGAAATGGTAGTAATGTTCCCAAGTAGAATAGGTGATTATGGAAATTTGGCTTGAAACTTGCAGATGGAATTCTGACATTGGGCCAGAGTGTGCTCAATCCGACTGGCTGCGCACACTCCCACACTTAATTGTAGTGGAGGCCTCCATTCTGCAGCTGTCAAAAACAGTTTCCCTATTTTTAAATGTGCTGATCATCAGAGACATTTAAGTACAGATTAAAAAGAATAATTTAAAAATATGTTTAAAATGATTAAATATAAATAAAATATAGTTAAAATACTGTAAATTAATTTTACAAATGTAAAGAATAAAGAAAAATGAATCCAAAACTTAACCTGAACTTGCCTTTTTAATGAAAATCAGCAACCCCATTCTGTTGAATGGGATTGGAGTTTGTATGCCAGACATGGCTCACAAAGCTGAGGAAACAGATAGTATATGTATCTGCCCCCTCAGTTTATTACGTTCCTGAGTGGTAAATCCAGCAGCAGAACAGGGGGTGATATAGGCCACCATCTGACTCCCAATGCACTTGCAACTTTTACATTGCACTGCACAGACATAAATTGAAGAATGCACTGAATAGCGGAGGGTGGATGGGCAGGAACCACTGCCAGAAGGGAACTAGAGCCAGCCCAATAGCATTGCTGAAAGTTCACTGGATCAGAAGGGATTCTACATTCCATCTGCCTGATTCTGCATGATCATACCATCTCAAATATCAATCCAATTTGCTCCATAATATTTTTCACATTGTCATGTTGGTACTCCATTCCATTCATAAAAGCAAAAGATAATAAATAAAGGAAAAAGGGCTTCAATTAATGAAGCATCTGAGAAATTTTGAAAATATCTATACAGATATAAAGCCAAAGAGGAGAGTTAAAACTTTATTTTGAAGATGACCTGAAAACACAATGTCCTGGAACCAGTAGAGGCCATGCTTGTGTAAAATAGCTTAATCTAAATAACCTGCAGCCTCTCACCCCTTATATTTTGAGCATGTGTGTGATACTAGAACTCCTGGTAATCTTGAATATATTATATCTACAAAATAAAGTTCTTTGAATTCTTAATATTTCTTTGAGCCTTCTGTTATCCAATTCAAGGCTCTTCTACCTTTTCTCCTTTTTATTGTTTATCTTTTCTTCAACATGTACAATTTTAGTTTTAACTACTGCAAATCTTGGATCTGCAAAAGGTAGTTATTCTCAAAAACATGGCAACAGTTTGTCCTTGTTTTTAATAAATTAGTTTGGTCTTCTGATGGTGTGCAACTTCTGAGTCGATGGAACTTAATTTTTTGGTGGGTGTTGGGAATGGATGGCGGTGTGTTAATTGGGAATGGTGGCTACATTGTTCCAAAGCTGCTTTATCTATTGTCCAGATGAAGCTCTTTCTTTCTCTAAAGAAAAACGTTACCTCTGGCTCTGCAGTTCCTATTCTAACAGTTCTGAGGTCAGTAATTGACCAGACTATCACAAGTGCAAGCCCTGTCATGTAATACCACAGTGTTTCTTATGGTCATCAATATACGTGAATGAGATTCTAACATAGTGCAACATTTCCCTCCCTTTATCCTGAAATCTGTTTGTCACATTTCAGAAAGAATTTATTTTGCAGAATATTTATGCTGTATATTTTTAAACAGCATAAGCTATTGTTATAAGCCAAAAAGAGAATGTGCTGAGATGTTAGATGGTTAAAATTATAATGAGGTTTGATGTTGTTTCTTTACTGACAATCAGCAATTGGTTAGTATATCCCAGTATCAGTAAATCATTTCTCCTCATTATGGTGGGGAGTCTGCAGTCCCTTCTGGCTATGAACATAGGAGTAAGTCATTTACCCCGTCGAGCCTGTTTAACTATTCAATGAGATCATGACTGATCTGTGACCTAACTTCACAGGCAATCAGTTAAATTTTCAACAGAAAACTATGAATGCAGGCTCAGAAGGAGAATAAAGGAAAGTGGTGCAGGTTATTTTCTTTAAGTCTGTCTAGGCAAACCATTAATAGGGAGAAGCATGGCACATTCTTTATTTTGTATTATTAGACATGGACAGCTGTACTGTTTGAATCAAGACAATCCAATAATAACTTGCTTTGTGAAATAAAGCAGCTTAATGATTCATATCAAGCCTTATCTTCATAAATATTTTCTTAGTCTGTCTTCAAAGAGACTGAAGAAGCACATGTGTGAAAGATACTGTATCCAGTTCAGCTCACAAGGATAATTTTGTTATACCCTAAGGTTAAGCATACATACATTGGGTGGTTCGGACACATTCCTAAATATAAGACACTCATGCAGCTTGGGTGAACAACTACCACCATGGAAATATCTACTCCAAGAATATTATACCCAACTATCATTCCTGGTTATGGAGATGAGGCAGTTAAGTCAAAGTGTACAGTGATTCTTACCTTCATAAATTCAGTATGAACACAAACTTAAATTCTCAGAAGGACCTATCACCATGAGAAACGTTCGAATGATTTCCCAAAGAGAGAAGTAGTATACTTCCCACAAGATACTACAAGACATTCCACAACAATTACATATAATTTCCTTTCTAGTTTTTTTTAATGATTACACCAATATATAGAATAAAATGTAGACTGTAAATGGCTTTGGAACTGTGGAGGTACTTCTCATGCCTCCAAACATTGTAAAATTACATTTGTTTCAACATATTTTCATTGTGTGATAATGAAGATGGAGATGGGTAAGGCTGAGCTAAAACCTCATAAATCAACTATTACAAACATTATCAGAGGAACTCTATATTTCTTTGCTGATATGAAATATATTAGTCTGACTTCACCTGAAACAAGTCCAACGTTCCATTGCCGACTCACAATGCACACTGGTAAGCCAACTCCATCATAAAGAGAAATAAATCACTAATCAAAAAGAAGGCCCAGCACCATCAATTCAGAGCACCGGGGAATGCACAATAATTGGTGTCACCCAATCCCCAAAGTAATGGGGAGGGAATAATGAGCACATTGAATGGCAAGGTGGCAAGCGTTGTTGCTGACCTCAAACAAAAAAAGCTGTTCACATAGGTATAATGTATTCTGCGTCAGATTTTACCTATCCCAATATCATTTTGCTGTCTGGAGAATCTCTGGCATCCAGCAATGGTGATATCAACTAGTATGTTGAGCAGCATGTCATGTTGAAGAGTTCTCGGACACAGTAACCAGGACTAGATTAAGTGTAATACAGAAAGCAAAATAAGGATCAGACTTTTCATATAAGATTTGTGTGTATGCTAAAATAATTTTTATTGTTTAACAAACACTTCATATCTCACCAATTTGATTTTGTTTTGAAGAAGTAACCAAGATGGTTGATGAGGGCGGGGCGGTAGACATGGCCTATACAAACTTCAGTAAGGCCTTTGATAAGCTTCTAAATGGTAGACTGCTATGTAAGGTTAGATCACATGGGATCCAGGGAGAGCTGGCTAATTGGATACACAATTGGCTTGTTGGTAGGAAGCAGAGGGTGATGGTGGAAGGTTGTTTTTTTGAACTGGAGGCCCATGACTAGTGGTGTTCTCCAGGGGTCGCTGGTAGGCCCATTTTCTTTGTCATCTATATCAATGATTTGGATGAGAATGTACAAGGCATGGTTAGTAATGTTTGCAGATGACACTAAAATAGATGGTGTTGTAGACAGTGATGATGGCTATCAGGATTTACAGAGGGTTCTTGATCAGCTGGCTAAGTGGGCTGAGGCATGGCAAATGGAGTTTAATTCAGATAAATGTGAGGTGTTGCATTTTGGGAAGACAAATGAGGGTAGGACCTTCACAGTGAACGGTTGGGCACTAGTGAGCATTGTAAAACAGGGGGACTGGGGAGTACAAATACATAGTTCCCTGAAAGTGGCGTCACAGGTAGACAGGATGGCGAAGAAGGCTTTTGGCACGTTGGCCTTCATCAGTCAGGGTATTGAGTATAGAAGTTGAGGTGTTATGTTGCAGTTGTCCAAGACGTTGGTGAGGCTGACGTTCCGTTTTGGACACCCTGTTGCTGCTGGAAAAAGTGCAGAGGAGATTTACAAGGATCTGGTAAGACTGAGTTATGGAGAAAGGTTGGGACTTTATTCATTGGAGCATAGGAGAATGAGTGGTAATCTTCTAGAGATGTATAACATGAGGGGCATAGATAGGGTGAATGTGCAGCCTTTTTCCCTGGGTTATGGAATCAAGAATTATCTAGAGGGCACAGGTTTAAGGTGAAAGGGGAGAGATTTAATAGGAACCTGTGGGGCAACTTCTTCCTCCCCGAGGGTGGTCAGTATATGGAATGAGTTGCCAGAAGAAGTGGTTGAGGCAGGTACATTATCAATGTTTAAAAGTCACCTTGGACAGACACATGGATAGGAAAACTTTAGAGGGATATGGGCCAAAAGCAGGCAAATGGGATTAGCTTAGATGGGAATCTTGGTTGGCATGAACCAGTTGGGCTGAACGGCCTGTTTCTGTGCTGTATGACTCTAAACACAGAATAGTGAAATAATTATTTGAGCAAATTAGTCTTCAGGCATTAATTTTGTTTTTAGGACTAAAGAGGGCATTAAGTAGGATTTATATCTTAATATTCCTGTAAAATATCAATTGCACTTCATTCAATAAGCTGTAACATTCTCTGTGCTGTTCTTTAAACTATCACATAGTTATAGAGAACAAGTTAGATTTTTCATCAGTTGTTACAGGAGAAGGTGGGGGGGATTGAAATATCATCACCATACTCAAGAATTAGTACTAGGCAAACTAATGGGGCTAAAAGATGGTAAGTCCTCTGGACCTGTTGGTTTGCATCCTAGGATCCGAAAAGAAATGGCTACAGATAGTGGATGCAGTGGTTGTAATCTTTCAAAACCCTTAGACTGTGGAGAAATACCAGAGGATTGAAAAACTGTCCATGCAATGCTCTTATTCAAAAAAGATGAAGACAAAAAACAGGTAATTGTAGGCTAATCAGACAAAAGCTATTGTTGGAAAAATTTTAGAATCAATTATTAAAGAGATAACAGCAGAACATTTGGTTTCATGAAGAGAAAATCATGTAAAATAATTCATTATTCTTTGAGGAATTAGCCTGAGTTGATAGAAGGGAAGAAGGGAACCAGTAGATGTAATATATTTGGATTGTCAAAAGGCCTTTGACAAGGTACCACACAAAAAGGTTACTTTGCAAGACAGGAGCTCATGGTATTGGCGTTAATGTGTGCAGAAGATTGGCTATCGAGCAGCAAGCAACAAATAAAGGTAAGTGGGTCATTTTCAGGCTGGCAACCTGTAACCAGTGGGAGAGGAATTGAAGTCCTTTAGCCACATTGGCAGATGATCCAGCAGTGGGTAGGAAGGCACACTGTGAAGAGGATATAAACAGTTCACAGAGATATTGATAAATTAACTGGTTGAGGGAAAAGTTTGCAAGTGGAATATAATCTGGGAAAATGTGAATTTGTTCACTTTAGAATGAAGAATGACAAAACAGATTATTATTTAAATGGAGAGAGGCTGCAGAAAGCTGTAGCACAAAGGTATTTGGTGGTCCTCGTACACAAAACACAGGTGCAGCAGGCAATTGGGAATGCTAATGGATGCTGATTTTTTATTTAATGAAGTTTGGAGTATAAAAGTAAGAAAGTCCTACTACAACTGCACAAGGCACTAGTGAAACCACATCTAGAATACAGTGAAAAGTTCCGGAGAGATATTATCACTGGAGACAGTTCAAAGAAGTTTCACTGGGATGATGCCAGATATGGAGGGATTGTCATAAGAAAAGTTGAACAGGTTGGGTCTGTACTCATTGGAGTTTAGAAGAATGAAAGGCAATCTTATTGAAAAATAAGATTCTTAAGGGGCTTGATAGGGTAAATGCTGGGATAATACTACCCCTTATGGTAGGATTTAAGACCAGAAGGAATAGTCTCGGAGTAATGGGGAATCTATTTAAGAATGAGATGATAAAGAATTCCTTCTCACAAAGGGTTGTCTCTGAATTCTTGGATATATACAAGGCTGATATAGATAGATTTTTAATCAGTAAAGGAGAAGGGTGGGAAAGGAAAGTGGACTCGGCAAGTTGTTCCTATTTCTTCTGAGTAATATTCTCATTAATTCACTGATTTCTGATGATTGCTGTGGATAAGTCCATGAGAGTTCCCTGTACTAAATTAGCAAATGACTGACAGCAGCTTCTGAACTTTCTACACTTAGTTGTACACGTACTTACTCCAGAAATTGTGGTGTAGTTTGTTTCATTTTAATAACGAGCACTGATATCCTTACTTTACATATTAATATTACAAATTTCAAGCTGAGACCTTCCACTGATTTAAATATAAAATCAAAATTTAATTCCCAGGAAATTAAAATTGCCTGTTAACATGGAGCAACAAATGTAAAGCTTTTCTATATTCCTTTGTTCATTGCAGCATTCAATAATGTCTTGTGCAAACATTTTAAAATATTGTGACCCTTGTGGCGACTCACCGTCTAGTCGGGCGAACCGGCTCGGCAGTCGGGTCGCGCGGTGTCGGAGCGACGAGGCCCAAGATGGCGGCGGGCCTCGTCTTTCTGAGCGACGGGGAGAACCCGCGCTCGGGAAAGTCCTGATGACGTAAGACTTACGTCATTGCCGGTTTTTTGGGCGGGAGTTTTCTCCCTTAAAGGGCCCGCGCAAGGCGGGAAAATAAACCAGTTCTGTTTGGCAATCCTCCGAGTGAGTCTTGTTTTATTCCGCAGTAGCAACCGCTACATTGGTGACCCCGACGGTCCAAACGGCTTTTGGACCCGCGAAATGGACGACAGCGCAGCAGCCAACGCAGTGGCCCTCAAGCTGCCCACCTTTTGGACACTTCGGCCCAGCGTCTGGTTTGACCAGGCCGAAGCGCAATTCCACCTTCGGCAGATCACCTCCGACTCCACGAAGTACTACCATGTGGTTAGCTCTCTGGACCAAGAGACAGCCGCCCAGGTTGGAGACTTTATCCAGTCGCCTCCGGAGGAAGATAAGTACCCGGCTTTCAAAGACCTTTTGATTAGGACCTTCGGCCTCTCCCGTCGTGAGCGTGCCGCCCGCCTGCTTCATCTGGATGGCCTGGGGGACAGATCCCCATCCGCCCTAATGAATGAGATGCTGGCATTGGCCGAGGGACACAAGCCATGCCTGATGTTTGAACAGGCCTTCCTCGAACAGCTCCCCGATAACATCCACTTGTTGTTAGCTAACGCCGACTTCAGCAACCCCCGTGAGGTGGCCACCCGGGCAGATGTCCTGTGGAGGGCCAAGCGCGAGAGCGGTTCGTCCATCAGTCAAATCACCAGGCCGCGAGCCCAACGCCCGCCTCGCCCGGCCCCAGCAACCGAGCAGCCACGCCCCAGGAACGCAGACGACGACACGGGTGACCAGCTGTGCTTCTACCATCAGAGGTGGGGTGCGGAGGCCCGTCGATGCCGCCCACCCTGCAAGTTTCAGGGAAACGCCAGGGCCAGCCGCCGCTGATGGCTACGGCGGCTGGCCGCCGACAGAGCCTCCTCTTCATTCAGGACAAGAAATCTGGACGGCGTTTCCTCGTTGATACTGGAGCGGAGTTCAGTATTTTGCCCCCGACAGGCCGCGACACTCGTGACAGGCCACCAGGTCCTCTACTCAATGCCGCCAACGGTACAACGATACGGTCTTTCGGCACCCGTACCCTTCAATTACACTTTGGCGGCAGCCGTTTTACCTGGACCTTTACCCTTGCCACCGTCGCCCGACCACTCCTAGGAGCCGATTTCCTTCGGGCCCACAACCTGTTAGTCGACCTGCGAAGGAAGCGGTTAGTTCACTCTAGCACTCTCCGGACCTATCCCCTGGGAGAAAGCAGCCCACCAGCCCCGCGCCTGGACTCCATTTCCCTTTCTGGCGACAATTTCGCCAATCTCCTAGCCGAATTCCCATCGATTTTGGCACCTTCGTTTACAAATTCTAGGCCCACACATGGGGTACGACACCACATCATTACCACAGGGCCACCCCTTCATGCCCGAGCACGACGATTACCTCCAGACAAGCTCCGCCTGGCAAAGGAAGAGTTCCGTCACATGGAGGAGCTGGGGATTGTTCGCAGGTCAGACAGCCCCTGGGCCTCCCCCCTGCACATGGTCCCCAAAGCCACCGGAGGGTGGAAGCCCTGCGGCGACTATCGCAGGCTGAATGACGCCACCACCCCGGACCGCTATCCCATCCCTCACATCCAGGACTTCGCAGCGAACTTACACGGGGCCCGCATCTTTTCCAAAGTGGACCTCGTTAGGGGATACCACCAAATCCCGGTCCATCCGGATGACGTCCCCAAAACTGCGATTATCACCCCATTCGGCCTGTTCGAATTCCTTCGGATGCCGTTCGGCCTTAAGAACGCCGCGCAGACCTTCCAGCGGCTGATGGACGCGGTAGGCCGAGACCTGGACTTCGTGTTCATTTACTTGGACGACATACTGATCGCCAGCCGTAACCGCCAGGAACACCTTTCCCACCTCCACCAGCTGTATTCCCGCCTCCGCGATTTCGGCCTCACGATTAACCCGTCCAAGTGCCAATTCGGACTTGACTCTATCGATTTCCTCGGCCACAAAATCACCAGCGACGGGGCAACACCCCTACCCGCCAAGGTGGATGCTATCCGCCATTTTGCCCGCCCCGACACAGTCAAAGGCCTACAGGAATTCCTTGGGATGGTCAACTTTTACCATCGTTTCATCCCTGCAGCAGCCCGTATCATGCGCCCTCTGTTCTCGCTGCTGGCTGGTAAGGGCAAGGACATCATCTGGACTGACGAGGCTGCGGCTGCTTTCGTTAAGGCCAAAGACGCCCTGGCAGATGCCACGATGCTGGTACACCCCAGGACTGACGTCCCGACTGCCCTCACGGTAGACGCGTCCAACACCGCGGTGGGTGGGGTACTGGAACAGCTACTCGAAGGCCGCTGGCAACCCTTGGCATTTTTCAGCAAACACCTTAGACCGCCCGAACTGAAGTACAGCGCTTTTGATCGGGAACTTCTAGCGCTGTATCTGGCGGTCCGGCATTTCCGATACTTTCTAGAAGGCAGGCCTTTCACCGCTTTCACCGATCATAAGCCTCTGTCCTTTGCCTTCTCCAAAGTCTCCGATCCCTGGTCAGCTCGTCAGCAGAGACAATTATCCTACATTTCCGAGTTCACAACTGACATCCAACATGTCTCCGGAAAGGATAATGTTGTTGCTGATGCACTTTCCAGACCAACCATCCACAACCTATCCTTGGGTGTCGACTACACGGCCCTGGCTGACGCACAGCAAGCCGACGACGAACTGCCCAGCTACAGAACTGCAGTCTCGGGTCTACAGCTCCGAGATTTCTTGGTTGGTCCAGGTCAGCGGACCCTACTTTGCGACGTTGCGACTGGTCAGCCCCGCCCTATAGTCCCTGCAGCCTGGCGGAGACGCGTTTTTGACTCGGTACATGGGTTGGCGCACCCGTCCATCAGATCTACTGTCCGACTGGTCGCCAGCAAGTTTGTCTGGCATGGCCTGCGCAAACAGGTCAGTGAGTGGGCCAGGACTTGTCCGCACTGCCAGACGTCAAAAATCCAGCGACACACCAAGGTCCCACCACAGCAGTTCGAGCCTACCCGTAGGAGGTTCGACCACATACACGTCGACCTCGTGGGCCCTCTGCCGGTTTCAAGAGGAGCCCGGTACCTCCTTACTATCGTGGACCGGTTCACGAGGTGGCCTGAGGCAACCCCCCTGACTGACATCACAACTGATTCCTGTGCCCGAGCGCTGCTCACAACTTGGGTCTCACGTTTTGGCGTTCCGGCCCACATCACTTCAGACAGAGGCACCCAATTCACTTCCAGTCTCTGGGCTGCATTAGCGAACCTGCTAGGGACGCAGCTGCACACCACCACGGCCTACCATCCTCAATCAAACGGGTTGGTGGAACGTTTTCACCGCCATCTAAAATCGGCCTTGATGGCCCGCCTGAAGGGTCCTAACTGGGTTGACGAGCTGCCTTGGGTCCTGCTCGGCATACACACTGCCCCCAAAGAAGACCTCCGCACTTCGTCAGCTGAGCTTGTATACGGGGCGCCACTAGTTGTCCCCGGGGATTTCATACCTGCCCTTCGGGACCAAGGGGAACAACCCCCAGCAGTCCTACAAAGACTGCGCGAGAAGCTTGGCGCCTTGGCCCCGATTCCCACCTCATGGCACGGTCAAGCCCCATCCTGCCAGCCCAAGGAACTATGGGACTGTAAGTTTGTTTTCGTTCGCAGGGGCACACGTCGGGCGCCATTGCAATGACCATATGAGGGACCGTTCCGAGTCATACGGAATAACGGATCCACTTTTATTTTGGACATTGGAGGCAGGGAACAGGTTTTCACAGCGGACCGCCTCAAACCGGCCCATTTGGATCTGCAACAGCCTGTCGAGGTTGCCACGCCGCGACGCAGAGGCCACCCCCCTAAGCGGCAGCTGGCACAGCCCACGGACCTTGGGGACTGTCTCGCCGGTTCTGGGGGGGGTTGTGTGGCGACTCACCGTCTAGTCGGGCGAACCGGCTCGGCAGTCGGGTTGCGCGGTGTCGGAGCGACGAGGCCCAAGATGGCGGTGGGCCTCGTCTTTCCGAGCGACGGGGAGAACCCGCGCGCGGGAAAGTCCTGATGACGTAGGACTTACGTCATTGCCGGTTTTTTGGGCGGGAGTTTTCTCCCTTAAAGGGCCCGCGCAAGGTGGGAAAATAAACCAGTTCTGTTTGGCAATCCTCCGAGTGAGTCTTGTTTTATTCCGCGGTAGCAACCGCTACACCCTCATCTTAATTACTCTAAATGTGTCTCTCCAACTACAGCTGTTTGCGACTATTCTTATTGCTACATTGATGGCTAATCCATTTATAAGAGATTATATCCTATTAAAATGTTTGTGCTTTGTATAGGTGGATTTTTAAAATTAGAAACAATAGTCTTGAAAAGATCTAAGCTTTGAGAAGAAGGGCTTAAGGGTGGACCTTATCTTTGCTAAACTTATGGGATTCTATTTTTACAGTTACCTTTATTCTAGTGAAATTAATCTTCAAAGAATGCAACAGAGCTTATACTGGGATAAATAACTAGCCCAAATTGCAGAAGGTAACTTGAAGGTATAACACATCAGATTTTGCTGTTGGCATTGAGCCAGCAACTTCATTGGCGAACTTGGCTAAAAGCCGATGCCTATCTTCAGCTATCCTCCCAGGATCAATTTAGAGAGAATGCTGGAAGATCTTACCACAAGGGAGGCCTTGTGTTTTTTTCTGCTGTAGTAGGGCATCAGACTGGGTGTTCAGAATAAGTCCAGCCCACAAAATCAGAAAAAAGTCACACTTCCAATCTTATCAGCAGCTGTTAATGCAGTTCAGCTTTTTAAAAATGTTTTGAATATTACTGAGATGTTCCAAGCATTTGCTAATTTCAGAATTTTTTTAAAAACCTACACATTTAAAAACTTATCTAAATTAATAATCCATTAAAGAGATGTTTAAGGAAATCTTGAAATGATTTTAAAAAGCATTTTTAAGTTAGTAAGCCTGAGGACATTTGTTTGAAATCAACACATTACTACCAGAGACTCTCACAGCTGCTCTTTACCTTGCCTTGACCTGATGCAGGATCTTTGGGTGAGATCCTTTGTTAAGTACTGGGCAATTAACTCATGTTCCCACTCTCTTGTTGACCTGTGCTGAGTTCAACATAGAAGCACAGTCTGCAGGTTTGCAGTGAGTCCTGTTACAAGATCTCAACCCAAAATATCGACTATCCCTTTGCCTCCACAAATGCTGCTTGACCTGCTGAGTTCCTCCAGCAGTTTGACTTTTGCACTGACAATAGCTCCTGAATTTTCTATCCTGTTCAATAGCCCAGCTCACCTTTCCTCAATTTTCATACTTATGATCCAAAGTTAATGCTGTCAGTTTCAGACAGCAAATAGTGAACTCCAGTGGTGCTACCATCATTACTGCTGCAATATCAGGGCCAAAAATAATATCAAATTTTTATATTCATTGGCCAAAACTGCTGAATTATTTTATTGATTACCAGACATAGGGCTGATTTTCCTTTGTGGCTTTTGAAATATTAACTTACTGAATCATTTAACTTAAATGAAAATTAATTTCAGAAACAGCTTTCAGCACAAATAGACTACCATATTCACATATAGTGCGTTGAATTTCTATTTCCTAGAATGCATAAATACAGTTTTTCTTTGAAGTGACTGAAATAGGTTTTACTGATGCATCGCCATGTATGAGCTGCAATAGTTTAATGAGATTCTTGTCAAAGTTTGACCTGATATGAGGCATTATTTTGTAACTAAATGTATTGCAATGAAATTTGTGTAGTTATCACATACCATATATTTGTGGAGTGCATTGTGTTAATACATGGTGTAACTAGAGCTATTATAGCCTAACAAATAAGGGTAAACTAAAGTTTCAAAAAGATGAAATCCAAAATTGGAAGTCTTAAGATGAGACATTAGCATCCGAAACTGTAAAAGTGCTGTGAGCTAGGGGTTTATAACAGATATTGTTATACATTCCTTTATTTGTGTTATAAAAATAATCCATTGTAATGAAATCCTGAAGATTAGTGCTAAAGGAAATGGATTGATTTTATAGTAAAGATTAGGAAACACACTGACCCTTCAATTAAGTCTTCAATTCTGGTACATTATTACCTTTTAAGAGTCCATGTTGAAAGTGGGAAATTTTAGTTCTGTCTACAAAAATAAATGTTTGTTTCTTTATATTCTTTTTGCCAGTCAGGAACTAATGATTTAATTCTTCTACAAAAACAAAATTTCAACAGCAAAGTTAAATATTCTTCTTTACAAAATCTGTCTAATATCAGTTAGGGTTTTAAATCTAGTTTAATTGACTATAACATTATGAAAACTGGGCAGAAAATTAAAAAACTTTAAATAGTACAAAAAATGCTTTCTTTCCCAGCATTGTTGCATGTCGATGATGTATTTCTAGTTAGGTCTGGTGTTTACTCCTGAGGAAAATGTTGAAATTTTATATTATAAATAATTTTGCATCATTTTGAACATTTTCACACCTCACAATTTATAGATTTTTAATGCTAGAAAAAGGAAATTACAATGCTTATTTGAATTTCAGTGATTGGTTCCTTGAAATTATTTCAGCAGTCATTTTCTTTACTCCATGCTCAGCAATTCCGTTCTTCCCTGATTCGCTGATCATCAACGTGTGCTTCCATGTCCCATCATGGTACTCCCTTCTCCCTTCTCCTAGTTCCCAAGGCTACTATCCATTTTCCCTCATACCATTCAACCAGAAGAAACTGGGTTGCATATTTGAGTGTGGAATTGGAACAGATACAGGCCCTTGGAAAACTGAGGGAAAGAAAACTGGTGTCAGAAAAGCAAAAGATGCTTACAGAAATATTGGGCCAAAGGGATTTGCAGAGATGAGGTTGTAGATAAGGACTGGATTTTTAAAAAATCTGCACATTGAGAGGTTTTGAAATGGGAGTAAGCAAAATCACATTTGGGATTATAGTGGATGGGGCATATTAGGTGGTTTCACGTCAGGTATACATTGTAAATTCTGCCCAGTTTTCTTTTATAAGAACGTAAGACATTTTGACAAGGAGAAAATCAATAGCTGAATAAAATTCTCTCTGGGACAGGAGGTATGTAGAAAGCTTTTGAACAGATGACGAGTTCAGCTGTCTCCGCCAGCACAAAAGCATTAAAAGACAGTAAGTATATTCTGAGGGATAATAGCAAAGCACAGACATTTACTATTATGGTATGTACGTTGTTGTGATATTTCAATAAAATACATGTTCCCTTAAGTTTAAAATCATGTTGAAACAATTAATCTGCCCATATCCCAATTCACATATATAGACATATAAAAGTTTTCATGTGTGTGTTATTAACTAAAACAGTGTACTGCATGGTTTGGTTTTGTGTCAACTTGTTGTAGATTGTGGTTAACAGCATAACCAAATGGTTAAATAGCAGTTAAGCATGTGATATTTCTTTGCTGGAAAGCCAGAGACTTGTTCAGTTAATGGTAAAAATAATTGTTTAGCATGTGGTGCATCTTGTTATAGAACATGATACTCATTCAATATAAAAGTGAGGCATAAACTATTTATTTATTAATGTGTACAGCAAAATTAGAAACTGTGGTTAACAATACTGTGATTTGTGCATTTATATCATTGCACATCAGCCATTACAGTTAATACTATTACTTATTTTTAAATGTTTTTAAATGTTATAATATAATATGGAAACTCCATACCCCATGTAGTCATGTACCAACAAATTCATTGGAAGCAATATATGTGCAAAGGTTTTTAAATTGTATATGTTAATTGATAGAAGCCCATTGTATTTTTTTGAGTAGTTAATATCAGTATGGAAAGTAACTATAGTTATTTATGAAGGAAATCAGTAATACATTAAAATGTTCACTTCATTTATTTCAACTATCTGAAAGGGTGGCATATAAGTTTAGCCATCACAGATGCTGCTTGACCTGCTGAGTTCTTCCTGTGTTCTGTTTTTTTGCTTTGGATTGAATAATTGATTTGAACATATGGATTGACTGGTCGCTTGGATAGAAAATTAACAAATTGAATTCAGTCTGGAGTAGTATGAGAAAATGCGTTTGAGAAAGTACAATGTGGCAAGGGAATAGACATAAATGTGAGCGTAATGAGAGGTGTGAAGCAACAGGGACCTTGTTTGTCCACACATCCATAAATGTTGCAAGACAGATCAATAAAGATGGTTAAAAAGGCTTACAATTTGCTAATTTTTGTAGCCAAGGCATTGAATATAAGAAAAGGGAGGTTATGTCAGAACTGTATACAACACTTAGGCCACAGCGAGAGTACCGAGTACCGTTTTGATCAACAGGAAAGAGAGTACAATCAGGTTCATGAGGATGTTGCCAGGAAATGGAAAATTTTAGCTATGAGGAAAGACTGGACAGACTGGTGTTGTTTACTTAGGAAAGAGGAGGCCAAGGCAAGATTTAATTGAGGTTTATAAATTTATGAGGGGCAGAGTAAATAGGAAGAACTAATTTCACTAAGCAGCATGGTAAAATCCAGGGCATACAGATTTATTGTAATTGGTTGGAGTGTGAGGGGAGTTCAGTAAAGTTTTTCTACCTAGAGGGTGATAGGGATCTGGAACTTTCGGCCTGAAAGGATGGGAGAGACAGAAATATTCATCATATTAAAAAAAATACTTGGATATGCACCTTAAGAGCGATGACCTGAAGGTGAGATTAGGCTACGTAGGGTTTTTCAACTGGCAAAGACATGCTGATCGGCCTCCTGTGTTGTAAATTTTCTATGATCCTAATGTATAATAGATTTGAAAATGTTTACATTTTACAGCAATTAGGAGGCAGTCCAAGTACATTTAGTAAGTTTGTTAGTTTGATTTATTGCCATCAATAAAAGAAAAGCTCTGTTGATTTTAAGAGGAGACCCCTGACACTGTATTGGTAGAAAAGTTAGTTTTATTTGTCCATAGAAAGTTAAAACACACTGGTATTAAAGTTATAGTTTACAACACTAAACAGATTTTAAGTTATTTGTTTTGGCACTGGGTCAAAACTTGCCATGCCAGCAACACCCTTCAGATCAATTCCTCTTCCCATATAATCAAAAGCTTGGAGGTTAGACTCCAGCCAGTGTGAATACCTCTTGAAAATTTTGGATTGCTTTTGTTCCCTCCTACATAATGTCACATTTCTACTGTTGCTTTTTGCTCAATTATGCTGAAATATTTTGTTCACCTTAGATTGATAAGATAACAATGATCATCTCTTCATGTCTTTTCACCAATAAGTGCAAATTTCTTAGTGTTCAGTTCAGCAGGCTTTTACTGTTTGTGAAAACACCACTTGTCTGTTATGGGTTATATTCTCTCAGCCCTCAATTCAAATGTATTGGCATTTTCTGTCTTAGCGTCTCAGTATTAACCTGTTCTTCTATTTTACCTTTCATTTATATCTCCCATTTTGCGGCCACAACATTCTACCTTACACGTGCCATTTCACAATAATTATGATATGAAACCTCAGACATTGCTTTCAGTACATTCAAGGTACCTTGTAAAATGTTAATGTTGAAGGTAGAGAAGTTAATGAACTAAAGAAAATATGATTCTGTTTGAGTGTACGCAGCCATAATGTTACCACATCATTGTGAATTGATTTCAGGCAAGCGTGTGTTCAATTACTGCAATATTCATTTAAGGTACAGCATCCACAACTTCACTGATTTCTTGAAGGATCACAATGACATATGGCAAACATGATTATCAAAAGATTTAGAGTTGTGCTGAGAAATGCAGAAGCAGATGCCAGAGACCTTATCAAACCCATTTGATTTCATACCTAGTGTAGTATTCCTCTGGCCTTTATAAACTCACAGTGAAGGGAATAGATAAAAATTGAAATCAAATGTTGCAAAACTGAAGCAAGCTAAATAGTTGTTGTCTGATAGCCGGCATAAGAGGAATATGTAGAAATGAAACAACATCCAAGAGGCAATATTGAAATAGTTAAAAATAAATCCTGGAGCAACTGTAGGGTGGCAGGAGATGCCAACGTTCAAAAGAATCTTTGGAAACACCTCAGGTAGATTTAGATGATATGTAGTTCCCCAAAGGAGCCAGTGCAATTTGTCATTGTGCTCCTTTAAAAGCTGAAAAAGTAGCATTGAGAAATGAGTGAAAGTTGTGACTAAACCAAATTAAGAAGAGAGAACACAAGGAGAATATTCTAGTAATTGAACATATCGTTCCCGACATTTTCCCAGTTTCACCTTAATGCCACAGGGAGCCATTGATCAGCTGCATAAAGCACAGTTGTGCCTGGAATAAATTTAGGCTGCTCATGTTGTCAGTTCAGGGCTATACTTTCAGAGACGAGGCTTTTCAGAGACGGCCAGTTTCCTAGCCATAGTTGCTAAATCAAATAAAGAAGAGAGAACACACGGAGAATTTGTGTTCTCAGGAAAATAACAAAGCAAAATAGGGAAAAAATTGAATCATTTGGCCAAATTAGTTTGGTTTTGGACTTTACTAGCAATATTGGAATTGTTTCTATGTGAATATAGTAGTTCTAGAACCTCCAATCAAGGTTGGATGTAGATGTATTAAGAATAAAGCACAGCTTTGAGCACTGATCAAATGCCGAGCACTGATCAAATGCCAAGCACTGTTCAATTATCACAACAGAATAAGTAACTATAATATCAGAGTAAACAGCTGGAACACAAAAGTGAAATGTATTATTGCTCTTGAAGGATGATGAATTCTTTAATTGGATTCATAATAATGAAAATTGAGGAAATGTGAGCTGGGCTGTTGAACAGGACAGAAAAAACAATAAAACGTATAAAACACTCTTGTGCTTTCAATCAACACAATTCAAATTCCCTATTCCCCTACAGTTGCCATCTTGCCTTTCCTTTTCTTCTCATCATCACAGGTTCATTGAGTTACAGAGAGATACAACATGGAAACAGGCCCTTCGGCCCAGCGAGTCCACACCAACCTTCAACCACCCATTTATGCTAATTCTACATTAATCCCACATTCTCATCAACTTTGCCCAGATTCTATCACTCACTTACACATTAGGGTCAATTTACAGTGGCCAATTAACCTACCAAACTGCGCCTCTTTGGGTTGTGGGAGGAAACTGGAGCACTAGAAGAAACCCACTCAACGTGCAAACTCCATACAAATGACACCCGAAGTCGGGACTGACCCCAGGTCTCTGGAGCTGTGAGGCAGTGGCACTACTAACTGCACCACAGTGCTACCCAAATTTGACCACAATGGCAATAAAAGCCAACAGCAATAGCATTTCAAACCATTGAATATGCATCCAATCATGTCAAGGCCATGCAAACCTTAACTAATCACCCTTTTGTTTCCCTTAGTGCACGTCTTATGCATTGCTGCTCCAATGGTTGCAGCATGAATGGTGGCAGGCTGCTGACTTTTAATGAAAGCTTTAGGAAGCCATTGGAGACCATCTTGAGCATCTTTGGAGATCACAGTAGCTTGGAGAAGACAGGTTATTCAAGCCATGTGGTAACAAAGCCATGTCTCCAGGATGGCAGCTCAGTAATCTGGTAAACTGCTGGAACACAAATTACTGGAGTCATGAGACACCCTATACCACCCCCCACCCCCCCTCCCCCATTTTGAAATATCAACAACATGCTTGTAGCAGTATGAGCATCAGTCCCCAGGTAGATGTCTTCTGTTCTACTGGAGCACTCGCATGTTCAGTGGTTTCTGGTGGTGCTGTAATGGAGATTGGACATGGTGTCTAGGTCTGCAAGTTTTGAAATGGGGCTGAGCACTGCTTTCTTGCAGAAGATGGGCTCCATGCAAGATTAGAGCAAGACTTCTCCATGATCCTTGATATTTTATGCATGTTCTCCAGCAGACTTGCAAGTGCATCATTTTACTGCCCATATCATTCAACCGTCTTCTGTAGGTTACTCAACTGATGGTCCCCATCTGAATCCACTGAAGTAGAACTTATATGTTGCACTATACTCTGGAGAGCTGATCTTTGGGTTCCCCTGCCCCCTACCTGGTACTCGTGCCAAATAATTGCTGGAGATCCAACCTTGAGTAGCACCTTAAATGATGGCTGCAGGTTTCTGATCAAACATCAGCAAGTCTTCATCTTTGTTTTTATTTTGCTGGGCTGCTGTCTAGCAAGCAGAAATTTGTACCCACCCGTCCATAGCCTGCACCAAGCAGTGGGAAAAGCAAGCCCAAATGTCTGATCTGTAAGGCACCAAGCTGGACGATATAATCCAAAATGAGAAAGGTGGCAGGGTAGGGTTTAGAGTGAGGGAAGGTGGGGTGAGCAGCAGGGGTAGGAAGTGAGTGATGAATTTTTATATCATCCAGCTTGTTAAATGATGTATATTAGTGAGTTTTGCACAATGTGCTTGGGTGATGTGTCAGTTGTGGCTGAGTAGCTGATGGTGTATGTAACTTGTGAGATTTGGAATAGTGGCAAGTGTGATTGGTTGGAGAGTTAAGGCAATGCGCAGCCCTAAGCAGAAATTGGTGGGAGGTCATGGAACCTCTTGCAGGACAACATCTATTTCCTTGGGACTTGACAGCTGTTTGCTTCCATTGTCACTTTAGTGTATGTCTAGAGGGTTTCCCTTCTTCCACATACACCCTCCTCCCATCTATCAAGCTACTTAGGCACATATGAAAATCAGGGGGCCTACTCTTAGAGGATTCATCCATAGCTTCCAAGACCTGTAGATTGATTTCCCCCACATTGAATCTCCCCTTTAAGAGGAGCAGGCTACCTTTGATCAACTAGCTGGCTATATTTCATGGCAGATGCAAAATTGGGGATTGTGGTAACGCACAATAGCAACAAACAGTGTAGTTAACATTGTGTGGGTCACTGAAATCAAGATAATGACAACTTCGTCTAATGGGCATGGGTTATTTGCATATCATTATCCTAGCATTTCATTTTACTGAAAGTCTGTTCATCCAACTTTAAGTTCTGGGTGGTTTGAAATTGTTTGACGTTCATTGTAGTGTATTATTGGCTTGGTTTGATTTTTATTTAAAATGGCTATAACAGAGTGTTACAGTCATAACATAAACACATAAAATAAAATCGTAAATTGTCTTTTGTCTTGATAATGGTCCAGGGATCTGAATAGTAAAGATAAAAAAAACACAGGGAAAGCTCTGATCTAGTTTGTCCAATCCTGAAATTTATTGATAGAGTAATGAGCAGCCCATAAGACCATAAGATATAGGAGCAGAATTGGGCCATTTGGCCCATCGAGTCTGCTCTACCATTCAATCATGGTTGATTTAGTGTTAGTAGAAAGGCATTCATTTGCTCAGTGGAAAGCAATGTAGTTTAATTTCCAAATACATAATTTGAATTTCATTTAATTATTTTGTCAAACCAGTCTTTTTTAGCCAGTTTAACTCTTGAATATGCTTTAAATTTGTTAATGGTTCGTAATGTATGGGTAGATAGAGTTACCGAGCACTATGAAAGAATTGAGATTGTCTTAGTGAGGTTTGGTATATAATCCCAGGTGTGAAGCCTAAACATTTAAGTAACCTTTGACAAGCATTATTGTCATAAACAATAATAATGTTGCAGTCGTAGAACAGTTTGCTCTGATCCATTATAAGCTCAGTGAATGTTTTATATTTCCAGTCAGGGAGGTTTTTTTCCATTGTACTACTCTCCATTTCAAGTATTTAGCAAGTCGTCCCTTGTAAATAGATTCACACCATTTACGAATAGAATCTGCGTTCCAAACAGAAGGCCAAATTGTCCCTTTATAACGAGGCTTTTGTGTTCTTTTGTGGTAAATTGGCAATTTAGTCGTGTATGTTATAGATTGTGTGTAAATTTGGAGGTGGTGTTAAAATAGGACAGTGTTTCATGATTTTTGGCCAGACATAGTAAGTAATATTCTTTATTTTCCTGAACCTCCAGTGGTCCTAAGCCAAGAATAAATTTAACTGACATTAGGTTTTGTGAGAGAAGCTTGAGTTTGATTTTTAAAATATTTTTATTTTTATTAGTTATGTGGCTAAGCAGAGTGGGCTTTAGTCACTTGCAATAAATTATGTCAATTTCAGCAGAGAAAAATTGAAAACATTGGAAGCATTCATCAGGTCACTCATAGAGAAACAGAGTTAATATTCAAGGTCCATTCATCTGACCTCCCACAAATTTCATAGGGTTATTTTACTATCCGTTTTATTTTTGCCATTCTGAGATCATAGCTACTGGTATGAGGAAACATGGAGTTGTAATGCCTTTTTGGGACAGACAAGATGATCTATTTAGCCTGTTGCAAATGATCATAACGTAACAAAACATTGCAAGTCCCACAATTGCAATTGGAAATCCTCTGGGACTAGTATTGAATTTGGATATTTTTGCATGTGCTGTTTTTCATAAATTAAGTAGCTGTGATCTTTAACATCTCCACGCTTTTCCAATATTAAAGCTTATTATTTTAAATTGCATGTAACATTTCTGATAAAAAGGAATGTTTTGTGATTTTGCCAGATAGTTTTGGGACTAATTTGAAACAATGGTGAGGTTGAAAGCTCATCCATCTATTAGTTGTGACATTTATTCTTAAAAAATGATTTGATTCTGCTTTTCATAATTGTTATATATTTTCAGTTTTTTAGAAATATTAACAATATTTGCATAAGCTGAGGTATTTTTTAAAATTCCTTTATCTATGAGCATCATCTGTTTTTTTTAAATGGTCAAAATGTAAATCTAGCAATAACACCAACATTTGTTCTAACAAAACACTACTGGGTGATCTGTCAGTTCCCATTTGATTTAAAAGTTATAAGTGGAAAAGCTCTAGCTTGGTAAGGGCTTCAAAATCCTCTGCCCTGGTTTTTAAGACTAGACATGCTATGCAGGCAAAGAATAAACAGCAGAAATAGCGTTTTCAATCAAATTGGACACATTTTCATTGTGTTATGTGGTAAACACAGATGCCATTCATAATTGCATAGGAATGTTTTGTAAGCCAGGCAAAATCACAAACACTTCCCTGTTACCATGAAAACTTGATACAACAATGTTCCAAGTTTGTTCCCATTCCTAACAGATTATCAGATTACTACAATCAGATTGTTTTACTTCATAGGCATTGATAATTTTGTTCCATTAATCATTTTGGGCACCTAATACAGATTCGGATCATGTTGATGAGCACTATTCCATAACCAGATAAGGCTGAACCAACACAGATAGAAACACACACCTCCCTCTATGAATGTGTTTATGCGTGTATGCATGTATTTAACTACATATTCAGTAACCATGGAGCACTGCAGGAGCCAGCAGTGCTGTCGTCTGACTGACGTGTCTTAAACTGTGGTTATTGTATTATAAGTGATTATACATTAGTACAGAATCAAGTATTTTCTAAATATTAATAGATCTTCTATGGTATTTCCGGAGATGAGAAGTGGATTCATATGCAGTTAGTGTCATTGAGATGTTTTACATAGGGAAATCCCATTGTAAATTATTGTAAGATATGTTAAATGTTGACGGTATAAAAACGATCAGAAATCCTGGCAATAGAAAGTGAAATTTTTGGGTAGGAAAGGCGTGCATTCATAATGGGCCAGATCACATGGTCAGATCTTGTCACCCAGATTCAGCACCTGTGGTCTCACCACTTCATTGTACATCAGGTGCAAATGTAGAGGGCCTACTTTGGTGGTGTGAAACACCCTTGACTCCTGTGGAATGGCCTGAGCAGAGCAGGACATTGTACTGGAGTGACCCACACCCAAAAACACCTTTGTCTTTCAATAGTTTTTAAATGTCTCTGGCATTCAAAAATGAATAATTAAAAAGCTTTGAAAAATATTTTTTAAAATAATTAAAACATTAAAAATTACCTTTTTTTTAAAACAGCTAACAAAAAAACATCTAAACACTTATAAATAATTAAAACCATTAAACTTGCCTTTCTCTTTGCATAATAGCCACAACTATACAATCCACAGTGAAATCTAATCTGGAGTAGATCCGAGAGAAAACTTTGCCAACATAAATGCAAGATGGAGTCAAGCAGCTAAGCGAACTCACAGATTTGTCATTTCAGTGTTTAGTTAGTTCAAGACTTTAGTGTTTGGCAACACTTGCACTAAACCACTGACATTTACCAGCAAGATTCAGGCTGTCATTTTGAATATAATCTGTAGCCTAAAAAAAGTTCAGAATAAATGATATTACATTTATGTGTATTTCTTTTATTGGGTATTTGTTTTTATAATATTGAGGGACTTTGATGAAACATACACAAGAAATTTTCATGAAGATCCAGAATTTTGCTATGCAACATCCTGAAATATGTGGAATGTTTCACAGAAATTGTGAATGCTACTTGCTAATACATAGCAAATTATAATTTTTTTTATTATCTGACCTCTTTAACAAATAGTTTTCAAATTAATCATTTGAGCCTAGGGACTTATAAACTTAAAATGGCAGTTTAATCACTTTTATTCAATTGGTGGCTACAGGTTGAATTTTTGTTTGCTTTTAGTCATTAAAAATATAGCTGATCTGATAACCATTGTGGACATCAACAGCCTGATTTGAACATTTTAGAATTATTTTGAACAGTTTGTGATTTGATTGTTGCAAACTTATAGCTGAATACAAGTAAGTAATTTGACCTGAATATAATCCATGTGATAATCTATGATAGCAAATGTCATTCAATATTTGACTGAAATATTATGAACTGTACCTTGGATATTGCACTTGCAAAAATGTTTTAAGGGTATTTCTCCTTTCAGTATAAATGTACAATAGAACTCTGATAATCTGCTATCCCACCATTTGGAAATCTCGATGGTTCGGCATTTTGCACACTGCGTGTCGATTCCCGAGCTCTCTGTAACATTCCAGGGTCCTGGTTCTGGCCCATCATTCCACTACCTGGACCCTGGTTCCCATGCTTCCTTCCACTCATTGAGCCCTGGTTCCCGTGCTCCCTTCCACTCATTGAGCCCTGGTTCCTGTGCTCCCTTCCACTCACTGGGGCCCTGAGTTCCCTTCTCACTCATCAGGGTCAGGATTCCCACAATCCCTTTAAAATGATCTAGCTCTGTTTGCTGCACTCTCTGGTTCTATTTCCCACACTCCTTTGAAACTTACTGTGTTCACTGAAAAATTTATGATTCTACTATATAACATTTTTTAAAATATGTACTAAAAGTGTATTGGAGTATTGATACAATAATATCTGATAGTCCAGAATAATTGATATTCCAACACCACCAAAGTTGTGTGTGTGCCAGATTAAGGGAGTTTTACTGTATATGCGTAAGTGTGAATTGTATCTGATTCACTAGTCAAAACATTCTTTTTTGATTGTCAAGTGCATCAATGTGTCCATAGTAATTGACCATTTTGAACTTTTGGGAGCACTGTATTCAAGCTGGCCAATTATCTGTTTCTGTCGTTGCTATAGGAAATTAACAAAGAAATGAACACAACATTGCTGGTGCACTTCTTTGGGAAAGAAGGAGAGCTTAAACTTCAGTATAAAGACTTTTATAGGTAAGTTCTTATCCATTCTGCTCACTAGCTGTTTTCTAGAAGAACACCTTGACCTTCAATACAAAGTTTCCTAAACCTTGCCCTGTCTAATCTTAAATGCAAAACATCAACAATGTGGCATTTCATAATGGTTTGAGCAATTAGGTCACAGTATAAATGTGACATGATAGCTTTTTTAACATGTTTTTACACTTTTGTGGGTAAGAAATCTCTGCCTACCACAGAGATAGAAAACTTCAGTTGAACTTGTACTCCCACATCTGACTGTTAAGAGCTCTAGGTCCTGTTTTTATGGTCTATTGCAGATAATTTTTCAACATTGGTAGGTGTTTGAGTACAATGAGGGAGTGACATATTGTCTTTATGGTTAAGGTATGTGCTCTTGATCACTCCATAAAAGCTGCTTAAAAGTTTGTTACATGCCAGTAAATCTGGCTTTGCACATTTATTTAGAAGATAAAAGGGTCAGCATGGTTTCTACCTTGGTTCAAATATCACTTTTCACCCAAATTGTATTTGTTGGTAAATCAAGCAAATCATCTTTCTAGTTCTTAATGGAAAAAAATGTGATTTTTATCTGATCTTTCTTCAAAACACTTTACCACACACAGGAAATCATTGTTGGCCATTGATCAAAGCGCCTGTGTGTTTTGAAAGGAGGTGACTGATGAGCCATGTAGATATGTCTAATTGTCAAAAAGAAAGCAGTCATATCTTACAATGAGATTGTTTTGTTTTATGCCTATGAGATGCTATAGATTGGAAATAAAAGAAGATTCGGTGTGAAGACTGGGCAAGATTATTGAACTCAAATTGTAGTGCCCATCTTCCTAAAATTATCTTCAACTGAGCCTGGAAGTGAAAACACATTAGAAGAGCATGTTGTTGACTAATGGCAAAGCTTAGAGAATTATTGTTCATTGATCTATTTTAGAAGCAAAAATATTAAGCTAAATGTTTAAAAAGCTTTCCTAACAACAGTAATTACAGTATGTTTATTCCAACAATGTGGACGTTATCTGTTTGGATTCTGATTTGAGACCCTTGCAAATGGAGATCATTGAGATTTATTTGAACGATGAAGTGTCAAGCCTGTTTTGGAAAAAATGCTTTAAGTTTGTCAAAATATTTTTTTGCAATTTTTATCTGATTCTTAATTATTTTTGATGTAGTTATGAAAAGAAATATTATTGTCAGGATCACAATTATTTTTCTATTTAGGTATATATAAAATACAAATTTAGACCAGTTGTAATCTGAGCATTACTATCCACTGTCAGGAACGGTGCCTATAGGGACTCTTCAGAATTGAACAGATGACCACAGACCTTGATTTCCATCATTTTCTGTCAGCACTGCTTCTTGGCAAGAGTGCTCAGTCAGGAATCTAGCCTTCTGTCTTTCACCCAGACATATTGTTTAAAAAAGAAATAAAAGCATTCTAATATACCAGCTTTCCAAATGACATGAAGCAGGAACAGCCCTGTAGTGAAAATCATCTAATCAAAGAGAAGCAATCTAAAGATAATTTTACCAGATCTGGAAGGATTTTTGTAAGAGCTGGAAACAAAATTTCTTCAAAGGAATACATAGCTTTTATTTTTACTTTGGGTATATTTTGCTATCTGAGTAGAGCTAGATTTAAAAGAAAACTAAATCAACAATGAAAAAAGGAGAAAAAATGGAAGGAATTAACATTTGGGAAGAATTTAAAATGTTGCCATTCAGAAGTTTTGACTAAATTTCAGAAAATCTATATTTTAAATTCTTTGCTGGCCAGATGCTTGGATAGAGAAAACTCCACAGAATAATCATGTATCTTTATTCCAGCATCATTAATGGCAATTATATGGTAGCCTATAAAGTGAAATTAATGTTTCAAATGATATATGCCCATTTCCCTTTCTGTTACCCAACCAAAACTAAATTTTTCTCACCCGTTTCTTTTCTTCTTGGGGGTCCTTAACTCCTTGCTGGGAAACAATTTTAAGACATAGTACCTTATCAAGTAGCCATATTCATCAAAGAGTTTTAGCAATAGATGTCATAGGATTACCCACAATAAAGACCTCGCAGCCAAGATGAGTGATCCTTACTTGATCCAGTATCCAGACACAAGTTTACTAGAGACATTCAATAATTAAGAAACAGAACAAAGATTGAGCTTCCCTGCTCCATAAATTAGAAAATTTCATGTCATTTCTATCACCTTTACTGATGTCAGAATGAGTATAGTTAACTCAGGAAAGACTGGTAATTTAAGTTGGTACCTTCCTCAGTATGATTCAGGTACTAATTATATAAACTTGTTATCCATGAGGAGCTACAAAGGGAGCAATGAAAACTGATTTTTTCGATTTCTAAACATCCTTGTTTGGACTGGATGGACTGAGAATTGGTAACAAAATGGATATGGTTCAATGTACACAAATGGAGAATAGTTGAGACGATTGAGCAACAGTGAGAGCACAGCTGATTGATACAAGCACCCCTAGATTGGAATAGGAGGAAGAAGGGTGGGGGGAAGCAGTTAGTGTACCTTACTCTTGGATTGTTAGCCTGCCAGGAAATGCGTGTGTCAACATCTGGTAAAGACTCATTGGGCACAGTTTCCAGCCTTAGTTGGATAGCCTACAAGCACTCAGGAAAATGAACTAAAAGTTGTATCAAAACACTGGTTAGAAAGTTAGTTACGCGAACAACATAGAGCTGTTGTTTGTTTAGGAAGCTGAGGAATGCAACATTTACATCAATTGTACAGATAATGACTTAATTTAAGCCTCACCTTTAATTATATATGGGATGCCTAGTGAGAAATATGATTTACAGGAACATAAAGCAGAAAGTGATGATGGGCTTAATGACTCAGCTGCCACAGGCGTGAATGAGTTACAGACTAAACTCATGACATATTCCCATAAACTATTGCTCCCCATTGTGTATCATATTCCTAACACATGTTGAGTTCAAACCAGCATTTCCCATTAATAATTTAAAATTGTGCAAATGTGCATGAACAGACAAAATCTCTGTAGCAGGCAGCAGCTACACACAAATGATAACTTTTCTCAGGTACATTGCATTTTACTGGTGAGCGGTCTAGAATTCTTTTGATTTCTAAAGTCTAATGGAAAGTTTGACAGTAGGGGTCACGTACATAGCACTGTGTAATGTCAGGACAATCCAAAGTGCCTCAAAGACAATTATATACTTTACAAGTGCAGAAACTGATGTAACATAGGCAGATTTGACAGCCAGCATGTCCACAGCAAGATCCAACTAACAGCATTTAAATGAGGGGTTCACACACGTCTGGGTCCAGAAATTCTGGGGATTGAGCCAGTTAAATGATGATCCATATGAGAATCGTGTATCCACATTTTCAAAAATAAATACAGAATTTATTGGCACATAGGAAAAGTGGAATTGATTACAGAATTAAGCTTTGTTGCTAAATGTATAAGTAATTTTACAATACTGTGATGTGATATTCTGCTTTGAAGTTACTTTTCTTCTCCACATCAAGCACTTTTCTTTTACGGGGGCTTGCTTTTAGTTGTGTTTTAAATGCTTATTTAATTTAAGGTTGCATAATTGAGACTGACAAACCAGAGTTTTTACAAGTGAAATGGCATATTTATCGTGTACAGCCTAAATCTTAATATTTAATCAGGCCTGCAGTCGATACAAAATAAGCAGGAATTTTGTATCCAAACAAAATGAGACTGGGTTAGAAATTAAACAGCTGTAAATTAAGAATTGGTGATAGCATTTCATTTTTAGCCATTTTCTATTAAAAGTTTATCCAGATATTATCAACAATCGTCTTGCCAGTGGTGAAAAATTACCTTAGAACTAAGAAACTTAAGCTGGGAAGTTTGAAGCCTGGGGCAACGAATTTAAACCTTGCCTTTTGATCCAGTTGTTCTGCATCAGTTTTAATCCAACCAAATCCAGCTGAATATTTTGATGATTGGTTCCAAAGCTCTTATAAATACCCTGTTTACAAAACCTTCAATACTGCCTTGCAGAATGTGCCGACAAAGTATATCCTTGAATGTCTATTAATGCATTAGTTCAGGATAAAGTGCCCCTGTATCACAGCACTGTTATGATTCTAATCCTAGATTTATTCGCTAAGAATCAATTCCAATTTAATCTATTAAAATTTTCAAACAGCAAGAATGCTACCATTTGAAATTTTCACTGAGACGTGACAAATTAAATTTTCTATTTACATTTGTTTCTAATAAGAATCTGAGTGATTATATTCTTCATGCTTTATGTCAGAATTTGCTGGGGTTTAATATAGACAAAACAATAAAATTTCCAGACTACTTTGCAATTGTTAAAAAGCATATGCAGGGTTAACCAATGTTGCTCATCGTTAAATACTGGGCTCTCTTCCAGGCAACTGCATTTTAGTGTTAGTTTCAACTGGCTTTACAACTTGGCAGCCTTCACCAGGCAGTTTTTATAAGTTATCAGCTGAGCTGGTCAATGTACAGCACTGCATGGGTGAGGGAGAAACAAGAAACTGGCAGGAATGATTCTGTTACTGAAGCACAACTCCTTTCTGCCACTTGTAATAACTGCAATGTTCAGCATGTTAACTATGCCACAGAAAACACTTGCATTTACAGAGTCACCTCAAAGGCCAAAATAGCAACTTTAATCTTTTTGGAATATCTTCTATATTGGAAGTACATTTCTTCCAACTCATATCCATTTCATGGTTAGCTCCACTAGTTTCATTATTGACCATTTTTCTTTACATTTTCTTGATTGATTTGAAAGAGGGACTCAATATAAGAAAATTGTAATCTTGCAAAAGAATTTACTACAGTTTGTCCATAAAATAATTAGCAATAATGATTGTTTTCTTTAGGAAAAGATTTATCTGGCTCAGAATGTGTAATATGTGTTCTATTTATTAACAGCACAAAAGTAAATATCTTTTACACACAAAGCTATTACTGGTATTTGTTGATCATGTGGATGTAAGTTTTCTTTAGTAAGTGCCTTTGAAAAGCTTCTACCACCCTCTGCTGGTGATGTGCTTCACTGTATTTTGTACCTCTGTAATCCATTTGTTGGAGCACTCTAATGATCTGTGCTTTTCTTCGAAGCTACCACGTTTCCACCCGCCCCCCCCACACCCCCCCCCCCCAGTTTCCTCTGCCATTTTCTACATAACTTGTGTTCAGAATCATACAATAGTTTAGTGCTTTCAAAGTTGAATGTGTATTAAACATTTATTGTAGTTGCCCCTATGGTCACTTACATTCTTGATATTTTATAAAGTCTTGGAGAATGTTATACTGCATTAATTTCTAAGCCAGTCTGAGGTAGACATTTTTTTTGAGAAACCCATGCTTCTTGGAACATTCTCTGTATATTTTTTTAAAAACGCTTAAAATGCAAATTGTTTTTGTTGAATTAGAAACCTATTGTGTCAATCATCTATCTTTGTTTGACATAAGTGTGCTTTTTTGATGCAAATAATTTCTTAATTCTGTACTCTTTAATACAACTTCCTTCAAAAACAAAATTGCCAGTAGTGCTCTCTCAAAGTAAACAACATATGAAAGCCCACGTTTTCCAGATAGGAGTCTCTGTTTCTTCCTCAGCCTACTACAGCTTTAGTTTTTTGAGATCAGGTAACCAGGGTCCATTGCTGAGAGGCAGATGTCCACAATGCCACATTTAGTTATCACTTGAGATGTAATGGCAGCTCATAAAAGCTCTCGAAGATACAGGTCTCGAGTATCCTTAGGTCCCCGTAGGTTTCATCTGTTTTTATAAATTTGGAAACATTCATAAAAAGGACTTTCTCATGTAAAATATTTCCAAGGGCTGAACCAAAAACTTAGTGATAGGTTAGTATTCTTGTGCAATATCTGCTCGTGAGTCATAAAAATAGAATCAGATCAAATAAAAGCAGTCTGTTCTGTTCTCTGGAATTTACCATGTTTACTTTGCAGGGCAAACTGCAGAGTATTAGCGCAACAGAAAGAAGCTGCACGTGTACAAGTTTGGACATGGATACTTGTTTAATTAATTTTCTGGCTGTCAGTCTTCTCTTGACTTTGACTGGGAAAAAGGTTTATACAAGCCGACAAAACAAAAGCTGCATTGTTGGTTTGTATGGGTGGACTAAATACTTTCTGAAGACTCTGCCAGTGGTTTATAAAAATAGCTGCTGGTGGTTGCCATTTATGTTTGGCATTGTTGATGGAGGAACCACCCTCTCTGCAGTTCTCCTTGATGCTGGAGGCACTAGCATAATTTCATTTGCAATATTATTGTAATACAACGAAGTGAAAAGCATGACGCTACAATCTATCAGGTTGACGCTTTCAACAAACTGCATTTGAGCTGCTTTAACACCATCTCCATCTATTTTATTGAATTGTCTGAGAGAAAGACTGGAGAAATATTTCCTCACCTCCATGGGTTATCCAGCTAATGATCTGACAGCTACCTGATGTTTCAGCTTCCATAATTTATATATGCCCTATTCTTTACCACAAATGACATTTGGCAGTACCATTGGTATACATGTCATTATGTTTCATGGACAATTTAACTTTCTGCATCTGAATTTATCCATTCAATTTCAATTTCATTCCTAACCAAGCCTCAAAGCTCCAGGGCCCTTCTGGGATACACCCACCATAATCGCAGCAGGATTCTGTCTGTTCGCAGCATGGAATTGTATTCCTTCTCAGTCTATCAAGGTATTGCCTAACATACCTCCCTCTAACATATCTACCACATGTACCTCAGCTACTACAATCAAGCCAAGGGATTATTTCATGACAGCTGGAAACTAGGCTCTGTTTATTGTCATAGACTGGACTCTTTCCAGGTATTCACTGAGACCTCATCTCTAGCCAGGCCAATTCAACCACACATTCCAGCACCTTACTGTACTGTGCACTGTTAAAAGTGTGAGCACCTTGCTTTGGCATGCAAATAAACAAAATCCTTCCTTGACTCTAGGAGTATGCACCAGTGTATGCAAAAGTGATCCTGGCATAGCTTTTTTTCTGAATTGGTGGTTACTTGTCACAGTAATTATTTTAGCAACCTTTGCGGTGAGAACTTCCCACAATCTGAGGAGCTACACAGTGCGTAACATTCATGATTAAATAAAAAGCAACAGAATAGGGTAAGTGGAGGAAATATAAACAGAAAACTAATAGTTAACTGAAATTACCATAAGAAAACAAAACTCTGAATGCTGAAAATTTGAGAAATAAAGCCTGCAATCGCTGATTATCTGAAATTGTTGAATTAAATGTTACATATAGAAGGCTAGTCAGAAAATAAGGTGTTTGTCCCTGACCTTCATTGGAACATAATAGGAGGTCAAAGGGAGGTCAGAAAGGGAATGGGATGGAAAATAAAAGTGATGGGTAATTGGAATTTCATGGTCATGATCATGGACTGAATGAAAATGTTCTGCAAAAACTGTATTTGGCCTTCACATTGTAGAGGAGACAATATCATGAACAGTGAATTCAGTAAACTAACTACGAAGATGTTTGCAGAGTCATAGAGAGATACAGCATGGAACGAGGGCCTTTAGCCAACAAGGTCTCAGCCAACAACCAAGCACTTTTGTACTAATCCTACTGTAACCTATTTTATCCTCCCCACATTCTCATCAATTCTGCTCAGATTCCACCACTCATCCACACGCTAGGTGTAATTTACAATGGCCAGTTAACCTACAAACTTGCATGTTTTGGGGATGTGGGAGGAAAACAGCACATCTGGAGGAATCCCGCACAGTCATTTTAAGCATTTTTTGTTGTTATTTTCACTTGATTTGTTGGTTATGAGATTGGTTTTCCCTGCCTACTTTTTGCTGCTAGCATGCATGTAGTCCTATGTTGCAGCTTCACCGAGTTTGGAACTCGGAGATGGCACCAAAGGTCAGGATTGAACCTAGGTCACTCTAGCTGTGAGGCTGTAGCTCCACTGGTGTTTGTAAGGATGCAGTAATGAGTGCTGTGATAGGCCCATCGGAGGTTGAAAGCTTGGCACAGAGGGAAGTTGCAGGATTATCTTGCAGGGAATCAGGGAAGGGATACATCAGAAGAATAGGAAGGTTTAGGAATATGATGGGCACTGGTAGCAAACTGGAGGGCCTGAGGATCTGAACAGAAAGATATGAAGGGAGGCATGATAATAACAGAGAAATGGCGGAGGGGGTGGGGGGTACATGAAGTAGGATGTACTTATTCTTCTGTTTAATTTTGTTTAAAATTTAGAGTACAATTTGCATGCCCAATCATGTTGATAATTCAAGATGTTGAATATACAGTGGCATGCAAAAGTTTGGGCACCCCTGGTCAAAATTTCTGTTACTGTGAATAGTTAAGTGAGTAGAAGATGAAGTGATCTCCAAAAGTCATAAAGTTAAAGATGAAACATTCTTTTCAACATCTTAAGCAAGATTAGTGTATTATTTTTGTTTTGTACAATTCTAGAGTGAAAAAAAGGAAAGGAGCACCATGCAAAGGTTTGGGCACCTCAAGAGATTTGAGCTCTCAGATAACTTTTGCCAAGGTCTCAGACCTTCATTAGCTTGTTAAGGCTATGGCTTGTTCACCGTCATCATAGGAAAGGCCAGGTGATGCAGATTTCAAAGCTTTATAAATACCCTGACTCCTCAAACCTTGTCCCAACAATCAGCAGCCATGAGCTCCTCTAAGCAGCTGCCTAGCACTCTGAAAATTAAAATAAGTGATGCTCACAAAGCAGGAGAAGGCTATAAGAAGATAGTAAAGCGTTTTCAGGTAGCCGTTTCCTCACTTCGTAATGTAATTAAGAAATGGTAGTTAACAGGAACGGTGAAGGTCAAGTTGAGGTCTGGAAGACCAAGAAAATTTTACGAGAGAACTGCTCGTAGGATTGCTAGAAAGACAAATCAGAACCCCTGTTTGACTGCAAAAGACCTTCAGGAAGATTTAGCAGACTGTGGAGTGGTGGTGCATTGTTCTACTGTGCAGCGACACCTGCACAATTATGACCTTCATGGAAGAGTCATCAGAAGAAAACCTTTCCTGCGTCCTCACCACAAACTTCAGCATCAGAAGTTTGCAAAGGAACATCTAAACAAGCCTGATGCCTTTTGGAAACAAGTCCTGTGGACTGATGAAGTTAAAATAGAACTTTATGGCCGCAATGAGCAAAGGTATGTTTGGAGAAAAAAAGGTGCAGAATTTCATGAAAAGAACACCTCTCTAACTGTTAAGCACGGGGATGGATCGATCAGGCTTTGGGCTTGTGTTGCAGCCAGTGACACGGGGAACATTTCACTGGTAGAGGGAAGAATAAATTCAATTAAATACCAGCAAATTCTGGAAGCAAACATCACACCGTCTGTAAAAAAGCTGAAGATGAAAACAGGATGGCTTCTACAACTGGATAACGATCCTAAACACACCTCAAAATCCACAATGGACTACCTCAAGAGGCACAAGCTGAAGGTTTTGCCATGGCCCTCACAGTCCCCCGACCTAAACATAATCAAAAATCTGTAGATAGACCTCAAAAGAGCAATGCATGCAAGACGGCCCAAGAATCTCACAGAACTAGAAGCCTTTTGCAAGGAAGAATGGGCGAAAATCCCCCAAACAAGAATTGAAATACTTTTAGCTGGCTACAGAAAGCGTTTATAAGCTGTGATACTTGCCAAAGGGGGTGTACTGACCATGCAGGGTGCCCAAACTTTTCCTTCAGGCCCTTTTCCTTTTTTGTTATTTTGAAACTGTAAAAGATGGAAATAAAAAAGTAATCTTGCTTAAAATATTAAAGAAGTGTGTCATCTCTAACTTTATGCCTTTTGGAAATCAGGTAACCTTTTACTCGCTTAGCTATTCACAGTAACAGAAATTTTGATCAGGGGTGCCCAAACTCTTGCATGCCACCTACCTGTACACAGCGGTGCTCCTTGGGAACAGGAGAGCTGCTTCATGATAGCACAATGCACATGATGGCGGCATGGTAGTGTAGCGGTTAGCGCGATGCTATTACAGCGCCAGCGATCTGTAAATAAAAAAAAATCTGACTAAATAACATTACAGGACATTCAACCCATTCAGTTCAAGTTGATTTTTATACTCCATCTTTCTTCAACTAGATTTATGTATGGCCTGTTATTTCCCTCTTGCACCAGTCTCCCTTGAACATATTCATATTATTCATCTCCACTACTCTCTGCAGTAGTGAGTTCTGAATTCTCTTTTGGATTTCTTAGTGACAATACTGATGGCTTCCAGTTATGTTGTTCCTCACAAATGGAAACATTCTCTCGTATCCATTCTACTAAAGCCTTTCATCATGTTTAAAGACCTTCTTAGGTCTTCTTAGCCACCTTTTCTCAGAAGAAGAGACGAAATCTCTTCATCCGTCCATTGCCTTTATATCCTTTTTAATATGGTGACCAGAATTGTATGCAATACTCTAAATGTGTTCTAAGGTTTGGTTCAAGTTCAGCATAACTTCCTAACTTTACAATTCTATCCCCCAGAAATAAACCTTAGTTCCTTCATTGCTGTTTTTTAATGCCTAGATGGAAATTTTAACTGTAATTGTACTTCAAGTTCCCTTTCTTCCTTTACCTCACAATGTTTTTTTGAGATAAAGAAGGAGGTAGTCTCTTGAAAAACATTAGGGTGAGTAAGTCCCCAGGGCCAGATGGGATATACCCCAGGTTATTGAGGGAGGCAAGAGATGAGATTGCTGGGGTCTTGACCAAGATCTTTGTGTTTGACATTATGACATTAGCCACCTTCCACTCTTCGGGAACTTCACCAGTGGCTAATGATGAAGCAAATATCTCTGTAAGGGCCTTCGCAATTTCTCCTCTAGCCCCCCACAAAGTCCGAGGATGCACTTGGTCAGGTCCTGAGGATTTATCCACCTTATTGCGCTGTAATACCTCCTCCCTGGCCATAGGAATTTACTCCAAAACGCCTCCACTTGTTTCCGTTATCTCTTGAGCAACTGTGATTTCCTCCTCAGTAAACACTGAGGAGAAATATTCATTAAAAATCCCACCCATCTCCTGTGGCTCGAGGCATAGGCAGCTCTGCTGATCTCTGAGGGGACCTACTCTCTCCCTAGCCACCCTTTTACTCTTTAGATAGCAAAAGAACCTCTTGGGATTTTTCTTAACCCTGCCTGCCAGATCCATCTCATACCCTCTTTCTTAATTTTTTATAGCCATCAAGGGATTCACTTGTCCCTGACCATCTAAACACAATGTGCACTTCCTTTTTCTTGACCTCAATAGGTCTCGTCAGCCGAGGTTCCCTAAACTTGCCAGGTTTACCCTTCACCCTAACAGGAACACCTTCCATTTGCATATTTGTTCCCCTTCAAACAGGCTCACCCAATTGACCTCTGCTAGATCCTGCCAAATTCCCCCAAAAATTAGCCCTGCTCCAGTTTAGGACCCTAACCTGTGGACCTGTCCTATCCTTTTTCATCACTATCTTAAAACTAATATAATTATGGTCACTTGAGCCAAAGCGCTCCCTGACTGACATTTCAGTTACTTGCCCTGCCTCGTTCCCTAAGAGAAGGTCCAGTATTGCACCCTCCTGGGTAGGGTCCTCTATATATTGGCTCAGGAAACTTTCCTAGATACATTTCACAAATTCCACCCGATCCAGGCCCTTAACACTCTGGGTGGCCCAGTCAATACCAGGGAAATTAAAATCTCCCACTAATACAACCCTATTATTCTTACAACTATGAGCAATTTCTCTACACACCTGCTCCTCGAGTTCCCGCTGACTACTGGGGGGTCTGTAATACAGCCCCACTAGAGTGACTCTCCCCTTCTTGTTTCTGAGTTCTACTCACATGGCCTCACTGGACGATCTCCCAAGAATGTCATCTCTAAGTACTGCTGTTATGTCCTCCCTTATCAAAAAGGCAACACCGCCTCCTCACTTACCTGTACCTCTGTCACACCTGTAGCATCTGTATCCTGGAATATTGAGCTGCCAGTCTTGCCCTTCTCTCAGCCATGTTTCTGTTATGGCTATAACATCCCAGTCCTCAGAGCCAATCCACGCTCTGAGTTCATCCTCCTTACCTGTTCAGCCTCGTGCATTGAAATAAATGCACTTTAACTGGGTATTCATCTCCCTGGCTATCTTGATTATTAAACTTGCTCTCGCTGGCTACTGCTTTATCCCATGACTTGCTCCTGCTCAGAGTCTCACCCGTCCTGCCAGTCTACTTTAAACCCTCCCATGTAGTATTAGCATATTTCCCTGCAAGGATATTGGTCCCTCTCTGGTTCAAGTGCAACCCGTCGCTCTTGTACAGGTCACCTCTACCCCAGATGAGATCCCAATGGTCCAAGAACCTGAATCCCTGCCCCCTGCACCAGCTCCTCAGCCACACATTCATCTGGCCTACCTTTCTATTTCTGACCTCGCTAACACGTGGCACAGGGAGTAATCTGGAGATCACTAACCTCGAGGTCCTGCTTCTTAACCACTTACCTAACTCCCTATGCTCATTCTGCAGGACCTAATTCCTTGTTCCACCTGTGTCGTTTGTACCAGCATGTACAATGACCTCTGGCTGTTTGCCCTCCCCCTCGAGAATTTTCTGCAACGCTCAGAGACACCCTTGATCCTGGCACTCGGGAGGCAACACGTCATCCTGGTGTCTCTTCTGCAGCCACAGGATCTCCTGTCTGTCCCCTTCACTATGGAGTCTTCTATCACTATTGCTCTGCCTGACAGCACCCTTTCCCTCTGAACCTCAGAGACAGTCACAGTGCCAGAGACCTGACTACTGCTGCTAGCCCCTGAAAGAACATCTCCCTTAACAGTAGGGAATGGCTCTATGCTGTACACTGCACTAATGTCTGTTTACTTAACATATGCCTGTTTCCTTACCCCAAGTTATTGTCTTATGTCTGTCTTCATCTATGTGATTTCCATCATGCATATATCTCATTTTTCATCTCATCATCCAAATGACAGTGACAAAGGGCAAATTCTACAGAATCCTTACTCAATTAAATAGTATGTTATAATAGTAAAGGAACCATTAAAAATTGCCTCTAATTTTTTTCCAAGCTAATTATTTCTGCAACATTATTTTCATCTTTTTATACTATGCACACTGTTCCAAATTATTAAATATATTATTACTTGCAATGAATGTATTTCTTCCCTTATAACTTCTAAACATATTTTAAAGGCAGCCTATACTATTTTAGGAGTTTTGATAGGTAGCACACTGTTTAGTGACTTGGCCTCAGGTACTCTTATCCACTGTACGTTCTGGCTGCAATTGTGACAATGAAACTACAAAGCCAGTAAAATCTACTTCAGCCCTTTGTTGGAAAGCATTCTACTGTGATAGAAGTGACATGAGTGTGCTTAGGTTTATTTCTTCTACATTCCAAAGCACACCTGGTGAAATAAAGAATAAAATCATCAGTTGCTAAAATGCAAAGCACGTAGCTGACATGCTTCAAAAGTATAAAGGTGATATTCTTAACGACAGAGTCAATTTGCCAGAGATTTTTGTGCACAATTGCCTTATAGAACAAGTATTTCAAATGTTCCAATGTCATTAATTTTTATGAAGTTTAGTTGATTCTTAAAAATTTCTTTTGCTCTTTCTTGGACCATTGATTGGCATTATTATGCTTATTAAATCCTTTGACTTGATTTTGCAGTTGTAATGTCGACAAAATGATCAGCATTCAGCAATGTTGCACCCTGAAATCAACAGCAATGAATAATTAATCACATGCACAGTTAAACTTGGAAATCCATAAATTGCTATGTAAATACCCTGCTTCTCCACAGAGGTGCACTCTTGTTGTCTTCATCAATATAATCAGTGAAAATTATAAACTGGCAAGAACACATCCACACAAATAATTCTGTAAGTGAAACACATCAATTTGTAACAAAAATAATTGTAATCACTAACTGGAAAAAGATTAGATATTTTTGCATATAATAATAATAAACCTTTCCTAGGCCCTGGGAAGCCCATGTTGTCATAGCACTGCCCACTGTTAACCCCATCACCACCACTTTGCCCAATTTCCTCTCCCCACAACTCCACCACTCCACTTTGAGGCAGGGGAGTGAAACCCCACCCTCTATGCTAACAGCATTCCATATGTAAGACTGTTCGGTTCCAACTTGGTGCCATGGAATCAGCATGGGAAGTAGAAATATGATAATTTTTCAAGCTTGGGATACTTCGAAAAATGGGATAAAGAGTGTTGTTGTAGCTTAATTGTGATGCTCTGTCTCAATCTAATCTAAACAATGACTAAATACAGCATTTAAGTAATTTTGCAACCTGAGATCAAAACACATTATCACATGCAACATAATGGAGAAAATTCCCCACACAATTAACTATCCCTTCCTAAAACACAGTTATTGACCATGTATAGCCTGTAAACTTGCCCGTTTCTCCAAGTCAAGTGAAGGAGGGCATATTGGAGTTGGAGACCCAAAAGAAATTAATAAATTATGCAATTTACAGCTTCAATATTGTCAGTTATCATTGCAGCCCAGTCTGCAGTTTTTCTAGTTTTCTTTCTCTCAGATATGTAGATTATCAACATCATTATTTACCTGGGGGGAACGTCAATTTTTGAAATTGGTGAATAATATGAAAAACTGAACTGGATAGATCAAGGGAAAATGAAAATGCAAAAAAATGCAGATGCTGGAAACCTGAAATTTTAAAAAATGGAAAATGCTGGAAAAACATCTGTGGAAAGAGAGTTAATGTTTTCAGATTGAAGACCATTCATGAGAATTGAGAAAGAGAGAAAACTAATCTAAGCTGCAGAGTAAGTGGGAGAGGGCAAAAGTTCCTTCTTGAAATGCCTTCCCCCACCTTAAGAAATAACACCAAATTGCTTTCTCTCAATTCTGATGAAGTGCCTTTGACCTGAAACATTAACTGTTTCTCTTTCCACAGATGCTGCTTGACCTGCTGATTTTTTTTTCCCAGCATTTTCTGACGTTTTTGTTAGACTAAGGGCTCCTTCTGGTAACACTGTATTCTCCATTGGCCCTGTGGTCTGCTCTTGCAGATTTTTAATGTGCTTTCAGTACTCTGTTTGTGATTATCTGTTACTTTCCAAAGGAACAAATATATAACTTTTGAAGTATTGACATTGTTTCTGTTCATTAGTGACACTTACTGACTCTACCAAGTTTCTTAACCTTAACACAAAAGAAGGATGCTTAATTTGTAACTTTAAGCAAGACAGTGAAGACATAAATAACAAACAATCAGGCCCAGAAACAATAAACCATCATCCATATAGTCAAATGAAAATGTTCAGTACATATTCAATGATGTGCTGTGTGAATAAAAGAGATGTAAAGGGCCTGGTAAAGACCTTTTTATGCATTTATGAGATGAAGGCATTGCTGGTGAGGCGAGCATTTATTGCCCATCCCTAAGTTCTCCAATTGCCAGACAATTTCAGAGCATCATTAAGAGTTGACCAGACTTAAACTGCATCTCACGTCAGAAGAGGTAAAATCCACGTCATAGAGATTGCTCAATATTTTTGGGCAGCTTTCTTCAAGGACAATGTCTTTTCTTTTCCAATCTTTTTTATTAGTAGTTTCCAAATTAATACAGATTAATATATAACATCGATGTTTGTAGATGTAATACAAAGAGATCAGGAGAACAATCATAGCATAGATAATCATAGAGAGCAATAAAATATAGAAAAAAGATCTTTAGATCCCACGATCTCTTAGTAAATGAATATAATATAAAAGAAAGAAAAAGATTTATTATGTATATAAGAGAAAAATTATAAACAATATATCAAACCAAACTAAACTGAAAAATTTCAAAAAAAAACTGGACTGAAATTTCTCAGTAGAAACACAGCACTATTATGTCGTCAACTCCGTTCCTCTAAATTGGAAAGTTATTGAAAAGGGATCTACATCATGTGAAAATATTGAATAAATGGACTCCAAATATCTTCAAATTTAAGCGAAGGATCAAGAGTACCACTCCTAATTTTTTCCAAGTTTAAACATGATATAGTTTGAGAAAACCATTGAAAAGTAGTAGGGGGTATTGGATCCTTCCATTTAAGCAAAAGGAATCGTTTGGCCATTAATGTAACGAGGGCAATCATATGGTAAGCGGAAGCAGATAAATGGCCAGACTCTATCCTTGGTAATCCAAAAATTGCAGTGATAGGGTGAATCAATATTCAATACAGTTGAAATAATGTTAAAAATATCTTTCCAATATTTTTCCAAAAGAGGACAGGACCAAAACATATGTGTCAAAGAAGCCACATTCAATTTACATCTGTCACATATAGGATTTATATGGTGGTTAAAAACTGGCTAGCTTATCTTTTGACATATGGGTCCAGTGAACTACCTTAAACTGTATCAAAGAGTGTCTGGCACTCATTGAAGGTGTATTATATTTATGCAGATTATGCAGCCAGCATAATCAAAGACCCCACCCACCCAGAACATTCTCTCTTCTCTCCTCTTTCATCGGGTAGAAGATACAGGTGCCTGAGAGCACGTACCACCAGACTTAAGGACAGCTTCTACCCCACTGTGATAAGACTATTGAACGGTTCCCTTATACAATGAGATAGACTATGACCTCACGTCACTTGTTGTGACCTTGCACCTTATTGCACTGCACTTTCTCTGTAGCTGTGACACTTTACTCTGTACTGTTACTGTTTTCACCTGTACTACATCAACGCACTTTGTACTAACTCAATGTAACTGCAGTGTGTAATGAATTGACCCATACAATCGGTTTGTAAGACAAGCTTTTCACTGTACCTCGGTACAAGTGACAATAATAAACCAATACCAATATTAACTAAATGAAGAACTTTCTAACATGTCTCTGTAGGTAAAGATGTCTGGAGTTCACTTTCCCATTCATTCTTAATTTTGTCCAGTGATTCTGGACATATTTTCGTAATTAAATCATAGATTATTGCTATCAAGCCCTTCTGATAAGGATTAAGACCTAAAATTTTTCCCATAATTTCAGTTTTGTAAGGTGTCAGAAAAGAGGGGATAGTAGCTTTTAAAAAATTTCTAATCTGCAAATATCGAAAAAAAGGTGTGATCTAGGCAAATTGTATTTGTTAGACAATTGTTCAAAAGGTGAAAAACAGTTATCAATGAATAAATCACGAAAACATACTATTCCCTTCCTTTTCCATATGGGAAAAGCTGAGTCAAGTCTGGATGGATGAAAGAAAAAATTAGATTGAATGGGACTTGACAAGTTAAATTTATTCAATCCAAAAAATTTACGAAATTGAAACCATATTCGTATTGTATGTTTAACAATTGGGTTAATCATATGTTTACTTAATTTGGTAAGCGCAAAAGGGAGTGAAGCTCCTAAAATAGAAACTAATGAAAATTCAAGTACTGATTGGTGCTCAATTTGGGGCATTGAATTACATCTGAATCTTGTATCCAAAAAATTAAATATTTGATATTAATTGCCCAATAATATAATCTAAAATTAGGTAGGGCCATACCACCATCCTTTTTTAGTTTTTGTAAATATTTCTTACTTAACCTTGGGTTTTTATTCTACCAAATATATGAAAGAATTTTAGAATCAGTAGACAATGTCAAGGGTAGTTGATTTCCTTCCCTTAAGGGCATTAGTGAACCAGATGTGTTTTTTTTTACAAAGGTCTAGTAGTTTTATAGTCATGATTACTGATACAATCTTTTTGTTAATTCCCAATTTTTAAAATTAAATTATTTAATTTAAATTCCTCCAAATGTCACATTTTCAGGTCATTTGTCAAAGGCTGTAGATTACTAGTGAAGAAATGCAATCATATGCTACCATGGAAAACAATAAAACTGCAGATGCTAGAATCCGAAATAAAAACAGAAATGCTGGAAGCACTCAGCCAGTCAAGGAGTATCTGTGGAAAGAGAAACCAGACAATGTTTCAGGTCAAAAATCCTTCAGGAAATGATAAAGACAGAAATCAAATTGGTCTAAGTAGCAGAGAAGGTGGTGGAGGGCAATGAGGGGAATAAAGCAAAGGTCTGTAAGGGGGTGAAATGATGTAGCCCTTAAATGGACAGTTGAGCCCCTTTGTATAATGTGTTGCTAACGTTATGACATCTGGTTAACTGTATATTCTGGCCTACTGGGACAGTTCCTCCTACCCAAGACCCATAAACAGGACTGTCCCAGTAGACCTATTGTTTCAGCCTACTCTTGACCTATTGAACTTGCTTCTTCCTACCTTCTCTCAATCTTGTCCCCTAGTCCAGTCCCTTCCCACTTACATCTGTGACACTTCTGATATCCTCCACTATTGTGACAGTTTCCAATTCTCTGGTCCCAACTGGCTCAACTTCACCATGAATGTTCAATCCCTTTACTTCTCCATCCCACAGCAGGAAGGTCTGAAAGCCCTCTGATCTTCCTCAAATGCACGTGCAGTCAGTTCTTCTCCACCAAAACACTCACCCAGTTTTTGGAAGTTGTCCTTGTGCTCAACTTCTCCTTTAATTCCACCCTCTTTCTCCAGAATAAAGGTGTAGCTATATGGGAACTCGCATGGCCCATGACATGTCTTTTTGTTGGATAGTGGAGCGCTCCTTGTTCCAGGCATATTTAGGGCCACTTCTCCAAATCTTGACTACTGCATTGGTGCCACATCCTGCATCCATACAGAACTCAAATTTTACCACCTTTGATGTCAATATCCACCCATCTCTCATAAACACGTGGTCCATCTCCAACACTTCCCTTCTTTTTCTGGATCTCACTGATTCCACCTCAGGAGATAGTCTAGTCACTAACTTCTGTTTCAAGTCCACATACTCCCACAGCTACCTGGACTATACATCCTCTCACCCTGCCTCCTGTAAGGACACCATTCCATTTTCCCAGTTTCTTCATTTCCGTCAATTTGTTCCAATGAGAAAACCTTCCGCGCTGGTGCCTCTGAAATGTCCTCCTCCTTTCTGAAATATGGCATTCCCTCTGCCATAATGGATGAAGCTTTCAACTGCATTTCCTCCATTTGCTGCACATCTGCTCTAACCCCTTCTTCCCCAAGACAGAACAAAAATAGAATTCTCCTGGTCCTTAACTTCTACCTCAACATACTTCACAATTTCTGCCAGCTGCAACATGATGTCACCACCAGTCACATCTTCCCCTCTCCTCCCTTCTCTGCATTTCGCAAGGATAACTCAGTTTGTGACTTCCTGGTCCACTCTTTACAGCCCAAAATGCCAGTAGCCTTTTGATTATTTTATTTAATGACATGCACTCGGATACCCAAGTCTCTCTGGTTTTCCATGATTGCACTTCTTCTAGCCTTTCAACGTACGTAAGAAATCTGTTTTATCATTTTTTTAAGTCATCTCACATTTCCCTATTTTGAAATCCAATCACCACAGTTTGCACATTCAAAGACAACACTTAGGCTAGATTTTGTGGGAGTATTAACAAAAACTACCAGCATTTGTTGTCCTTACACTATGAAACTGTGCACACACAGTTTTACATAGTAATCCCAAAGTTGGTATCAGTGATTCAGGGCGCTGTTTGCAGTCCACTTTAACAGAATCAAGGGAAATCACTTGAACTGTCACGAATCTGAGCTTTTTACAGCTGGACCCCATGCACAGCAAAATGAAAGTCTTTGTTACATGAAATGTAAATTAGTTTTTGGAGTACTAAGCCCTAATTGCTGCTGAGCAAACTTAAAAAAAGAATTTTGTATTGGTTTACTATTGTCACTTGTACCGAGGTACAGTGAAAAGCTTGTCTTACAAACTGATCATACAGGTCAATTCATTACACAGTGCAGTTACATTGACTTAGTACAGAGTGCATTGAAGTAGTACAGGTAAAAACAATAACAGCACAGAGTAAAGTGTCACAGCTACAGAGAAAGTGCAGCGCAATAAGGTGCAAGGTCACAACAAGATAGATCATGAGGTCATAGTCCATCTCATTGTATAAGGGAACCGTTCAATAGTCTTATCACAGTGGGGTAGAAGCTGTCCCTAAGTCTGGTGGTACGTGCCCTCAGGCTCCCGAAGGAAGAGGAGAGAAGAGAGAATGTCCCAGGTGGGTGGGATCTTTGATTATGCTGACTGCTACACCAAGATGAGAGGTAAAGACAGAGTCCAAGGAGGGGAGGCTGGTGTCCGTGATGCGCTGGGCTGTGTCCACAACTCTCTGCAGCTTCTTGCGGTCCTGGGCGGAGCAGTTGCTGTATCAAGCCATGATACATCCAGATAGGATGCTTTCTATGGTGCATCGACAAAAGTTGGTGAGAGTCAAAGGGGACAAACCAAATTTCTTTAGCCTCCTGAGGAAGTAGAGGCGCTGAAATTTGGTTTGTCTTGTTTATTGCAGTTTCTTCTTGGGAAAATATTAAGAGTTATACCTTTACCATAATCATATGTGTATATTACAGTCCATATGATGTTTAAAAATTCAGTTTTTTCAGGGATGCAGTGTGAGAATTCTTTAATATGATTGGTTGCTCATCCAGCTCGCAAACATTATGGCTGCTGGTCAATAGGCTGCAGATGAAAATCACAGAGATTACTAAATCTTTGTGGAGAGCTTTCTTTGAGGTCAGCAGTCAATATGAATTTCACTGGGAACATAAAATTGCAAAATGATAGTAATTTTACTATTGCTTTGCAATTTTTGCTCCAATTTGCATCACATATAATGCCATCCATGTCAGTGGCAAACTAAGATAGGTGGTTTTCCTTGATATCATTTAAATTATTAATTAATAGTGTGAAGAGTACCCTGAAACAGATCCCTGTGCCATAGCAAATTCTGTCAGTTAAGAGTTCCCACTCCCTTCTGCCACTTGGTTAATAATTTGCCTTGAACTTTACTTTAGCTAATGGTTCTTTTTACAAGAGCTTATCAAATTTCTTCCAGAACTTCGTATAAATAACATTCTTAAACAGTCCCCTGTCTACTATGTTAATCAAAAAATGTAATCTGGTTCATCAGACATGACCTACTCTTCATAAACCTAAGCTAAGTCTCTCTGGCCAACTGGAAATTTTCAATTTGTTCAAATACTATACTCTTGATTATAGACTCCCAACATTAATATCTTGGCTAACTGACCAAGATTTTGTGAGTCTTGTATCTCGTTCGGTATTAATTTTCTTCATGTGTCTGGCAATCTCAGTTTTGTAGCCACTGTCACAAAATAAATATTTGACAGGACCTCCAAACCCCATGTTTTCATTTAAAATATTGCTTGTGACCAGCCTCTTTCTCCTAATGTCTTTTGTGTTAATTTTGATATTCATTCCATTTTTCATACTCACTTTTTTGAGTTATTGCATTACTTTGTCACCTTTTTGTGAAATTTGTAAGTCTCCCAGGCAACAGGATCTGTATTTTTTTGTTACTTTTGTGTTTTCTTTGTTCCTTTCGCTTTGCATTATCTCTCACTTCTTTCATAGTGCAAGTCTTTTTTTGGCAAGAAGAGATCATGTGCACTCAGGGTATAAATTGGTTGTGTATCATATGAAGCACTTTTTTGGGCACTGATTTTCTGTTATTTAAAAAAATTACCCAGGTTACTGTAGACACTTTCTATCTCATCACATTGAAGTCTGCCTTACCTAAATCTGGAATCTTCGATAGCTATTTGGATTTCCTCGTTTTTAAATGTCATTTATGTTTATAATTTACCATTTATGATCTTAACCATTATCCATCATGGAATTTTGACCAGACTTTTACTGATTTTTTTGTATACTCTAATAATTACTGAAATAAAAATGAAGCATTTTTTTCAATGGGAATTTCAAATTGCAGTCTTTATTGTGCTTATTAAATGATCTAATCCTCAAAATTCTCAACAAATACTTTAAAGTTCCATTTTATGAAGAATCAACAAGTGCAGGTCCTGGAAGAGCTAAGCTATTTTGTCCACACCTGCCATTACCCCAAGAACCCAATTTACACCCCCATACGTATCTGAATGTGTCAGAGCAGAACTTTTTTGACCATCTCCACAGTGCAGTAGAATATAGCACAAAATGAAGCTTTTAATTCTGCTATATCCCCTCAGCTTTCCAGGAGACATCAGGTAGACTACAATACCTACATGCTACAAGCAAATGTCATTCTCCATTCACAGAGGTCAATCATGGGACTTAATGGGCAAGGTTTAACTGGTGTGACATTACAGCTCCAATTCTGAGAATCTGACAGAATATGATTGGGGAGCACAAACTGCATTCTGTCAGACTCAGAACTGGAGTTTAATGTCACAACAGTTAAACCTTGTCCATTGTTTTAGCCATTGTTAAGTTTTATGCCCATTTTCAGATGTTAAGTGCATGCTTAAAAATAAAAATTAGTTACTTTTTGATGCGAGAGCATCTTTTAAATGGTCTCTAGGACTGAATGACAACTTTTTAATTCTTGAAATTCTTTTCTATATATAGATTTATGGAAGATCTGCAAAGAGAGGTGCAAGAGATTGAATTTAGAGAGTTCTCTCAAGGCATGAAAACAATGAGAAGAGAGGAATTTGCATCGTGGCTGCTCCATTTCACTGAAGAGCAAAATCGTAGTATTTACTGGAAAAATGTGCAAATGAAAATACCTCCAGGAGAGGTTAGCTTGAAGCTATTATCAAGATAATCCTTCAGTTTAAATACCTCTAAATGGAAAATTTCAAATAAAACTATTTCTCTGATTGAATTAATACCTCAGGAGTACTAAGCCATAATTGTTGTTCTGAAAACTATTTGGCCCCCCAAAAACACTTGAGGTAATTTCATCCTGTATCTCACTGGAAAGCTGTTATAAGCAGTGAATGAAAGGAATACACATGGAAGGATGTTTGTGATAGGTATTTGTATCTGTACCACAAAACTTTCCTAATCCTGCCATATGTAAACTACTAAATGTTTTTCTTCTTTATAGGTTATCTCACAAAATCAGATTTTAGGCTATTATTAGGATGTCATGGATAGTAGCATTTCTTCTTCCATAATTTGCCTGTGAAAGTGTTAGTATTGCACTTGTAGTCAAAGTTCATACATTAAATTTTACTTAATTACTGCTAAGTTTTGATAGTGGTACAAAGATCATTTTCTTCATCCCTCTCATTCCTTTTTTTCCTTTTCCTCTCCTTTCTCAGTCTCTCCCACATATTTTACAAAATATGTCCTGTCCTTGAATATTAATTGGTTCTCTGTTGCATTCTAGAGCATTTCCTTCGAAGAATTCAGGGCATTTTACAATTTTATGAATCATCTTGAAGATTTTGCTTTCACCATGAATATGTTCACTTCAGCCAATCGTCCTGTTGGAATAGGTAAATATGGGCAACATTTCCTCTTACATTAAAATTAGTAAAGCATTACGAGTATAAGGCATTATCATTTCAACAGCAAAAATGAAAGAATGTGGAACACTTAGTCATATTAACTTATGAGATCTACATGCCCATGATGATTTGTGCTAATTTTGCCCTTTCCAATCATTCCACTTTTTTCATTCTACTCTCCTGAACATACAAGAATACTTAGTATGTACCTCGCTACAGTGAATTATTCCTACTACAGATATTTCTCAATTTATGAATTTTGGATATTACACTGTTGATTCTTAAGGATGAGTGTCCTCGATGTTTGAATCTATTTTTCACTGCACCAAATAATGCCCACTCTCTGCCTAAAGGATCGCACTGTAACAAAATACCTGTAATGCATTTTGCCCAGCCTTTTTGATTTATGTTCTCATGCAAGAAAAAGCTTTCCGAGAATGCAACCCTTTTGTAAACCAAGGATGATCGCTGTATAATATGAACCCAAACTAATATGAGGCACTGAATAATAAATAGGCAGCAGATGATTCAACCACAGTAGCCTTTGCAGTTTGTGCAAGGGTGTGGACGCTGGATAACTTTAGACTTTGGAATTTGTATTACTGTTTAGAATTAGTCCTAGGTACTTCACCCACAGACGACAACTGCCATCTGTAGCAAGATAAGGTAAGAACATTCCCAGAAAAACACTGCCTGCTAGATGGTACATTGTCTTTACAAGGTGTAGTTGTTCATTCTCCTAATGAGAAAGCCGAAAATTGATGATGTTATTTGACAGCACTCTGCATCAAAACAATGTAGTTGCAATCCTAATCCAGCCTGACAATTGCTTAATATTGGGTGGGGACGCATTGGTGTCATTCTTTTGGATAAGATATTAATCAAGTCCTGTATGACTGCTTTATTGATTTAGGTCAGTGTAAAAGATATCATGGCATTACTTGCATATTCCCTGTTCCCTGGTTAGTTTCTAACCCATGGCATGAAAATAGATTATTCAAATAATCATTCATATGTGATCTTACTCTCCACAATGAATGCTGTGCAAAATTAATGCCTCATAACACTTTACAATAAGTTATACACTTCAAATCAATGAATATGAAATAAATTGAAATTTGAAGAAGCAAAATATAATTGCAAGACATATTTGTATCTCAGTATAAACCACTCCTCGCTCCTCCATTTTATCTACTATTCTGACAAGTGTTATCACCTGGCTGTTCTTTTGAAATTGGTGCCAAATTACTGTTTTAATTTGCAATTTATTGGCCTTTTTTCAGCGCTGTCAATGATAGGTTAAATCACTTTACTAATGATTGAGTACATTGACTAGTTTGATTGGATTTCACTACCTTTTGTGAACAGGTCACACTGGGTAATTTTCTACACTGTCAGTTAGATGCCAGTGTTGTAACTGTATTGGAATATTTATGCTAAAAGCATAGTAGTATGGAGTGCAGATATTCAGTACTACACTCAGGATGTTGTTTGGTCCCACCGTCTTTGTTGTCTCCAGTGCTCTGAGACTTGGTCATTGAGTTAATCTGCAGCTGAAAACTAGCTTCTGTATTAGTGGGTATCTCAGGAGGAAGCCAGGATGTATCATCTACTCACTGCTTTTGGTTGAACATGGTTGTGAATGCTTCAGCCCTATCTTTGGCACTCTTGCAGGAGCTCGCCATCTGTGAAGATGGGAATGTTCTTCATACCTCATTTATTTATTAGTTACATAATTGTCCACAGCCATTCATTACTAGATGTGACAGTCTTCCATTGGTTGTGGGATCACTTACCTCTATACATTGATTTCTGTGTTTGTTGTTTAGTACATGTAATGTTTTGCATCTTTAATAGATTAGCACGTCATTTTTAGACGGTTAGTATTGCTTCTAGCATGCTCTTCTTCCTGGAAAAGGTTCCCCATTCATAAGGACCACAAGGTCACATATTTAAACATTCAGGCACAAACCTTAAGGCTTTAAGACACAATCACCTGCAAAATGAGCAGTCATTCTGCATGTTACGTATATAAGATTACAGAGGATATAGACAGAAACAGGCCATTCAGCCCAGTCTGTGCTCATGCTCAACTCAATCTTTCTCCTGCCTTTCCTCATTTAAATCTATCAGCCTAATCCTCTATTCTCTTCTCCCTCATATATTTGTCCATCCTCCTGTTAGGTACATCCTCATGATTCGCTTCAACTATAGTAGTAAGTTCTACATTCCCATCACTATGAAGGTAAAGTTTTAACCTGAATACCCAATTGGATTTCTTGGCAACTGTTTTTCAGTGATGGCCTCTAGTTCTGCTCTTCCCCACATATCATATGCATATGTTTACCGAATTTCCTGAAACACTGGACTAGCTTTTTGCATGTTTAACAGCATGGCACTTTAATGACCCTGTTCGCAGAAAGGTCTCACTGGTGAAACAAACATGGCATAGGCACATCACCTCTGACAGATCCAAGTGTCTCTGGCTGATTCAGTGAACCCGCAACTTGGGTCTATGCAACAGGTATGCAAAGTTCCCTGATCCATTTCTTTGCATCTCCTCATTATCCACTTTTTTTTTTAGGGATCTGAATAATGCTTTAATGCCACTATTTAGTCTCCATTCCCAATTGCTCCTGAACAAGGTGACAGAGTCAACAGAGTTCCTGGATCTGAAGTCACATATATGATCTACTACCTACCCTGAAAGATATTAGTGAGCCAGATGGGTTTTCACTAAATCTGGGAATTTCATGGTTAGCGTTACTGAGACTAGCTGAGGAAAAGGGTTTTCCAAATAATGCACATCCAACCAATGGGTAGTAAAGTCAAATTGAGTGTATTGTCATGTGCATAAGTACAGTGAGGTACAGGTACAATGAAAAATTTGCTTGCAGCAGCATCACAGGCACATGGGTACAGACAACACAGAGAATATAAACTATACCATACAGTGGAATAAAAAGACTGCAAAAGCCAGACTATAGTACAAATAAAAAGACACAATTGAAGACAAGTCCATGGTGGTGCAAGAGGTGATCCATAATGTTCTATTGCTGAGGTAGGTAGGTTCAAGAACTTGATAGCTGTAGGAAAGTAGCTGTTCCTGAACCTAGTGGTGTGGGACTTTAGGCTTCTGTGCCTCCTGCCTGATGGTAGCAGCAAGGCGGCGGCATGACCTAGATAGTAGGGATCCTTGATGATAGATGCCGCCTTCTTGAGGCAGCACCTCCTGTAGATGCTGTCAAAATGGTAGGTAGAGCTGTGCCCGTGATAGACCCAGCTGTGTCCACAACTCTCTGTGGCCTCTTGCGTTCCTGTGCAATGAAATTTTCATAGCAGGTTGTGATGCAACCAGAAAGGATGCTTACAACAATGCATGCATAGCAGAGAGTATTTGGTAACATGCCAAATCGCTTAACTTTCTAAAGTAAAGACACTGGCACACCTTCTTCGTGATTGCATTGGTGTGCAGGGCCCAGGATAGGTCATCCACAATGTTAAGGCCCAGGAATTTGAAGTTGCTTACTCTCTCCACCAATGAGAACTGGTACATGGTCTTCCAGCTTCCCCTTTCTGAAGTCAATGACTAGCTCCTTGGTTTTGCTGACATTGAACAAGAGATTGTTATTGCAGCACCACTCAACCAGATGCCCTACCTCACTCCTGTATGCTGACTCATCACCCCCCATGATTCAGCCAAAAACAGTGGTGTCATCGGCGAATTTATAGATGGTATTGGAGCTGTGCTTAGTCACACAGTCATGGGTGTAAAGGAAGTAGAGCAGGGGGCTAAGCACACAGCCTTGAGGTGCACCTGTGTTGATGATCAGCGAGGAGGAGATGTTGTTACCAATCTGTATTGATTGAGGTCTGCCAATGAGGAAGTCAAAGATCCAGTTGCAAAGTGAGGTACAGAGGCCCAGGTCTCAGAGCTTGGTGACAAGATTGGAGGGGATAACGGTGTTGAACACCAAACTGTAGTCAATGAACAGCAGCCTGATGTATGTGTTACTGTTGTCCAGATGATCTAGAACTGAGTGGAGAGCCAGTGATATAGCATCTGCTGTTGACCTCTTGTGGTAATAAGCAAATCAAAGGGGATCCAGGTCATTTCAGAGGCTGGAGTTGATTCACGCCATAACCAACCTCTTGAGGCACATCATTACAGTGGATGTTAGTGCTACCGTACAGTAGGCATCAAGGCAGATTACTGTGCTCTTCTTGGGCACTAGTACTATAGGTGCCCTGTTGAAGCAGGTGAGAACCTCAGACTGCAGAAGCGAGAGGTTAAAGATATCCTTGAATACGCCAGCCAGTTGGTCTGCAGAGATCTTCAGCACTTGGCCAGGTACACCTTCTGGACCAGATGTCCGGAGCTGTGGGGGCTCACATAGGAATGTCATTATTCTCCCTTTCAAAGTGTGCGTAAAAGGCATTGAGATCATCCGGAAGTAATGCATTGTTGCCAGTTATGCCACTCATTTGCATTTTATGTAAATGTAAATTGAGAATAGATTTCTGCTCACAGTTAAGAGTGGGAAAAAGTAAATTGGAACAATGTAAAAGCTAAGTGCAAAGTAGCCAAGTGAAGGAAAATTAGTGCCCTCTCACTCCTAATGCAGCTTAAAGAGAAAAAACTATAAAGTGAGATATCAAAAGCTCTGCATATAACAGGCCTTCGGTGATGATGTCGCATTACTGGAACAGCGGGATAGCTCAGATATGAAAGCTGGGTGCATTCCAACTTATAGTGGACAGTAAGCAAAGATCAAACATTACAAATACTTTTTCAAATGATTTAAGCATTAAAATAACATTACATTATTCATAAATATATTCACCATTATATTTTAGGTAGACAAAAATAAAATACTATACAAATCTACTATCATTTCTATAACAATGTTATATGGGAAAAGTATCTTCTATGTGCTGAATGTTTTTGATATTTTACTAATCTACAAATGTTTTCCATTTTAAATTTAGCACAATTCAAGAGGGCTGTGAAAGTTGCAACAGGGCAAGAACTGTCAGATAATGTTCTTGATACGGTCTTCAAGATCTTTGATGTAGATGGAGATGGATGTTTGAGCAAACAAGAGTTCCTTTCAGTGATTATGACCAGACTCCATCGTGGCTTTAAGGTAATATAAAAGTTCCAAATCAACAGATAGACATACAAATCATTAGCTATTTACTATTTACACATCCACCATCCAAACCCTCTTTGAGGAGATTTCCACTGTACTCTACATGGATGAAGTGTTTTCTGCTTTTTTCCTTCTTCATTTCTGATTATTTTAAGAAGACAGAAACTGGAGTTGGTTATTCAGCCCCTCATTTTTGTTCCACCATTCAACAAGATCATGAATGATCAATTAGCTTAGCACCACTTACCTGCACTAATCCCCAAAGCCCTTAATATCCAAAAGCTTTCTAATCACCGTCATGAATGTCCTCAGCAACTGAGCCTCAGCAGTTCACTTGGGCAGCGAATTATTAAGATTCACAACTCTTTAGGTGCATGGCCGACCACTATGACCTTTGGTTCTGTATATCCTACCTAAAGGAAACTCCATGTCTATCTTAAACCCTTAAGATTTTTGTACATTTCAATGAAAAAACCTATTGGTTTATTATTATTGTCACATGTACTGGGGTACAGTTAAAAAAAAACTTTGTTTTGCATGCCATCCATACAGATCATTTCATCACATCAGTGCATTGAGTTAGTACAAGGAAAAACAATAACATAATGCAGAATTAAGTGTTAGAGTTACAGAGGAAGTGCAGTGCAAGCAAACAGTAAGGTGCAAAGGCATAATGAGGGAGATTGTGAGGGCAAGGTTCCATCTTATTGTACTACGGGCTGATCAATAGTCTTATAACAGCAGGTTAAAAGCTGCCCTTGAGCCGGGTGGTATGTGTTTTCAGCTTTGGTATCTTCTGCCCGATGGGAAAGGGGAGAAGAGAGAATGTCTGGGATGGGTGGGGTCTTTGATTATGTTGGCTGTTTTACCAAGGCAGCAAGAAGTGTAGACAGCAGTAGAAACCTAGAAAGCATAGGCCCTGTTTCTTTCTTCTCTCTTCATAAGAAAGTCCCACCACCCCAGGAATCAATGCATGAATCAGGGATCAATAGACTCCATCTATTGCAATTGTATCCTTCTTTACATAGAGAGCCCTGGTAGGACCATGTCTGGATTATTGTGTATAGGTCTGGTCTCTCTAAGATTGGATCAATACATCTCTACTCTTGTAGTTAATTTCTCTTGTAAGTAAATTACATCCCCTTGTTTTTCTTTCCACCAGAGGAAAATAAGTCTCCAAATGTATCCTAACAAGTCCACAAAATGATTTTGAAACCGCATTTAGGTCTATGCTCGATAGTGTAATCTTAAAGGAAGACATACCAAATTCATGTAATCCATCCTCAATTTATTCCTAGTGAATAAAACAGATTATTTAAATCAAGAAAGACCACAGAAAACTGTAGCACAAACTGGTTTGGGGGACCTCATGTGAAACAGCAACTTGGCATCTGGTGCAGCAGGTAATTGGAAATCTAATGGAATGATGGCTTTTATTTCAAGGGGATTTGAATATAAAAGTAGTTAAATTTTACTACAAGTACAAGGCACTAGTGAGCCTACATGTAGAGTCCTCTGTACTGTTTTTTTCCCTATTATTTAAGGAAAGATACGTTACCATTGGAAGCAGATCAGAAAAGGTTCACTAGGATGACCCCACCAAGTGTAGAGGGATTGGCTAATGAGGAATAGTTGAACAGGTTGGGCTATACTCATTGGAATTTAGAAAAACGAGAGGTGATCTTTCTGAAACATGCAAGGTTCTAAGAATACTTGACCGGCTAAATGCTGTAAGGATGTTTCCCCTCATAGGAGAGTCAAGAACAAAAATGTATAATCTCAGAATGAGGGGGTCACCCAGTCTCAGAAGAATTAGGAAGAATTCTTCACTTAATGGTCAGTATAGCAACACTATGACCACTTTGAACTACAGTGGACTTTGGGTTTTTTCTTGTATAATTTGTTTTTCTTGTGAATGTTGTGTATCTGATGCTGCCTGTGATGCTGATGCAAGTAAGTTTTTCATTGCACCTGTGCATATGACAATAAACTCGACTTTGAGACTCTTTGGCCATCCTACCCCAAGAAGCTGTGGAGGCTGAATCTTTCAAAGCTGTGAGAGATAATAAATCAAAATGGGAATAGGCTGGTACAATGAACATGGAGGCAAATTAGATCAATCATCATTTTATTGAATGGCCTATTTCTGTTTTGCTCCTTCCTAGCCCAATATGTTTTATAGGGGTTGGTGCCTACAAATGAATCAATTGAATACAGATGGATTAGACCAAGGCTCTGGGCAGTTGAAGAATCATTTACTCACTGCTGTGAGGCATATAGAAATGTGACTTCCCTTAAGATTTCATTCAGCTCTTTATTACACTAGTAATCTGCCTGAAAAGAGAGCACTTATCCACTATTTTCATTCCAAATACAGGATTTAGGAGTAGGTAGTACTCAGAGGAAAACAAAAGTCATTAATTTACAGAACAAAAATATGTGTGAACCAAAATGAGAAATAATCCAAACTGTCCATAAGAATTAATCTTTAATTAGAACAGAAATGGCCACATGAATTAGATGCCAAGAGGCTGGAGAATCTAGAAAAAAATTATTGTCATTTCAGAATCAGGGATCACCCATTAAGATGCAGAGAAAAGTCATTATGCACATTCTCTACCTTAAGGGCTGTGGTGCTCATTATATATTCAAAGACAAAATTCTGAGAATTTTGGACACTGAGAATTGAGGAATAAAGCTTGACCTGAAACATTAACTGGTTTCTCTTCCCACAGTTCTGTTTTTATTTCTAATTCCAGTTATTGCAGTTTTGTTTTCCATTCATGTTGAGGGATAAGGAGTCTGGTCAGAAAAGTGGATTCAGCAGTAAACTTACTGAATGGCTGAACAGGCTCAAAAGGTCCACATGGCCTTCTCTTGCTGTTTTTTCATATTATGATAGAGAACAACAGCTGTTTCTGTTCACAGTAGCTGCAACATATTACTTTCATTTCCACAGGCACCATCACAACATGGATTGAAGGGATATTTTAAATGCGTGAAGAAAGAAACTATTGCTGGAGTTCATGAAGCCTGGAAGCAATCCGGAAGAAGTCCCTGTTAATACTACTGAATCCAGGACCTTTCTACAGAAAATAATCCACTACCTTACAAAAATTTTCTCAACAAGCAAACTCTTCTGTCAGTGAATTTGAAAAGACCTGCAGTATATTTTGACTTAAATGTGTTGAGGGTTATTTGAAAGTTGTAAATGTCTTGTTTACGTAAATGTTTACAGAAAAATAATGCTATGTGGTCTTCATGAAAATGTATTCTGGCAAGTCTTTTCTCAGTTGTTTACATACATAGAACTTAAGAAGATACAATTTGTGCCATTTGTAATCAACATCATAGTCTCTCTATTTCCTCAAATAACAAAAGGCTTTATGCATTACATTTTCATTGAAGGCCATGCAGTTTAAACAAAATTAGACCTGACTAAATAGTTGCATTGTTCTGTTTTAGTTAATGACATTGAGAGATAGTAATTGTGTGTTTATTCAGAAATGCTCAAACAAAATATTTAACCAGTGCTACTTCACTGCAAGGCACAAAATATCCAGGAAGTTCAGTGAATATTTCTTCAGTTTGTTTTACACAAACTTGCTATGAATCTCAAATTTTCAAAGATGTATGAATTTTTAAAAATCTATTAGTCTCATGGAAATTCTGCAAGTAATTTTTGTGAATGGTTCATTTACTGTGGCGATCTCAATTATTCTTGAACTCTACTTTTTTTTGGGGTGGATAAAAGGCTCTTTACATCATTTCTTATGTGAACATTAAAGGAATACAATGATTTAATTGAAATCTAGAAATGCACCTGGAAACATTAATCTGCACTGTTCTTTTTTGCACTAATAAAGTTTGGCTTTCAAAATCAGTTATAATGTATCAGAACATGCATGACAAGTAAAAGGCTTTTTTTTGTAGCACACCAGAGCAACAAACGTGCCTCTTAACTGATCGTTATTCAAGTACAAGTTAATCCAATTACCATATTTCCTCACAATGTGCAACTGCCATTGCCAAGTCATTGAACCATCTAAGTATAAAACTAATGCACATCTCTGATTGAGAACATTAAATATGTTTGGCACAGTATGTACTTCACTGTAGATTGTCCCAATCCTACACCCATTTAGAGAAATACTAATCAATACTCATTGGCCTTTGCTATCCACAGACACATAAAATTCTGCTTTTTGTAGCGTTTATGCTCTTTTAGGTACAGTTCCATTGCAGCCTTGAGACTGGTTTTGTAAAGCAGTAACCATGATCTAAATTATTCCCACATTCCAATGTTTTAAACTGCAGAGAAATAAATCGATATTTCAGTAATTTGAAGCACAAAAGCAATTCTTTGCTATATCAGTTGCAGACAATAACAGGTGATTCAAAACTATAGTAAATAAGACTTTGATTCAATAATACATTAGCTCGACTGCATAATCAATAACATTTCAAACTAGTTCAGTAGGTCAATTGCCTCTTTTTAGAATTATCAAGATTATAGGCCTTCCTCTGGGACATCATGTAAGAAAAGGAAAATGCATCTGAAGCCTTTAAACAAAGTAGGCTCTATGAATGGGATTTGTAACTGTTATCCATACCTGAAAACAGCTGCTCAGCATTTACTATGTCAATCCCTCAATTTTATTTTACATCTCAATGGGGTCACCTCTCATTCTTCTAAATTCCGGTAAATATAGACCAAGCTTTCTCAATCACTCTTGACACAACCTCACATCCCAGGCATTGGTCTTGTATATCTGCAACAAACTGATTGATCTACATCCAGCTGCTGGCTCAAGCTTCAGGACCATAATCAATTTTCAAATTATATGGTAATAGGCTATATTCCATTAATAGCCAAGTCTGCACATAACAATAGAAATTTACAGCACAAATGATTCTCTTCAATTATTAAATGACTACCATATATAATTAGAGAGCAATCCAAAATGAAACTCATTGCTCATTCCTTGTAGCTCTGTATATTCCTCAGCTTCAAGTTTATGGCCAATTTTCCACCAATGGATCCAATGGTCACTGCTTAATAGCTCCAAGCAACAAAATATTCTGGTTAGGGATTTTAAAATCAGTTCTTTCTCTCATCCCCTATACTTTAGCCCTTACCAACATAATAGAAGATACACCTCCAGCACAAAATGCACGCGTGCATGTCATGCACTTACGATCAATGCTTAGGCAACTTTGTCACTGATCCACGTGACAGTTTCTGTTCTTTGCAGATATTCAGCCAGTAAAGGGCTATTTTCTGAAAGACTCCTACTTTCTTACCTATAATTTCAGAAGAACTTGGTTATAGTAGGGGCAACACGGTAGCGTAGCGGTTAGCGCGACACTATTACAGCGCCAACAATCAGGGTTCGATTCCGCTGTCCGTAAGGAGTTTGTACGTTCTCCCGTGTCTGCGTGGGTTTCCTCCGGGTGCTCCAGTTTCCTCCCACATTCCAAAGACATACGGGTAGGTTAATTGGGTTTAAAAATGGGCGGCATGGACTCGTTGGGCCAGAAGGGCCTGTTACCACGATGTAAGTAAAAAATTTTTTTTTAAATTTAAATTTAAAAAAATAAGTAACCCCACAAATGTTCACATCCCACATGTAGGTTACAACAATGCCTTCTATTATGTGCCCCTCTCCAGGCAAGCTGTCAAATCAGATCTTCAGTTTTGCTGATGTTGAGTGAGAGGGTGTTGTGGCACCACTCAACCAGGTAGCCTAACTCGCTCCGGTAAGCTTACTCATTGCCACCTGCGATTCGTCCAACCATAGTGTCATCAGCAAATTTGAAGATGGCATTAGAGCTGTGCTTAGCCACACAGTCATGTGTGTATAGAGAGGCTAAGCACGCACCCTTGAGGTGCACCTGTGTTGACGATCAGCGAGGAGGAGATGTTGTCACCAATCCTCACTGATTGAGGTCTGCCAATGAGGAAGTCGAGCATCCAGTTGCAGAGGAAGGTACAGAGGCCCAGGTCTTGAAGCTTGATGATGTTTGGAACTGCCCCCATGACAGCAACGTAGGAGTTTCCTCATCAGAGACCCTACAATAGGCTAGCAACACAACTCTGCATCATCTTTACATATAATAAGGGATCAGCGGAAAAAAAATGCTAATCTCAAAGCAATGCTCAACATCGATGAGCAACTCCAAATAAGGAATCCCTGTAATGACACATATTACCAGCTCTCTGGTGCTGATGGTCTGTGTCTGGTTGAGCACAAAGCTGTGATTCCTTCAAAACTCCTTCCATTACTGAAATCCAGAGCCATGATGCCAGTTGTCTTTGGAGTTAAGTGTTTCTTCAACAGCACTCAAACATTGGGTACCTTCCCAGTACTTGACCTGCCTACTATTCACATCATTTTCTGCTTTGATTTCAGACTTACAGTAACTGTCGTATTGTTGTTCATGCTTGAACAGTAACTGTTCATGCTTGTATTAAGCAGATCCTATATTTACAAAATCATTTCACTTGTAGCCATCCAAAACTGCAGAATGAGTCTCTAGATCACACAGTTTCTAAATCTACCAGCCTCTTTAGATAAAACGCTGCTTCATGAATTTGACAGCACACCCTCCACTGAAGTGTAAACTGTGATTGACCACTACCAGCATATTACCCAGGTAAATGCTAATTTTCCTGGCAGCTGGCATAAGGCATTTATACTGTGGTAATTCTCCATCTCTCACTTCAACTCCAGACCCCATGAAGTCTCATGACATCAAGGCAAAGAAACCTCTGAATGCTAGCAATTGTCCTCGCTCAGCTGATGAGTCAGTGGGTTCCTCCACGTTGAATGACACTTGGAAGAAGCATTGAAAGCAACAAGGGCACAGAATGTACTCTGGGTTGGGAACTCCAATTCCATCACCAAGAGTGGCTTGGTAACATCACTACAAACCAAGGTAGCCAAGTTGTAAAGGACACAGCTGCTAGTCTAGGTCTGCAGCAGGCAAAGAGTGGACCAATGCAAAGAATAAACCTACTTGACCTCAATTCCTGCTCACCCAGCTTGGAATATCTAACGGTGAAGTGTCACCCATACCACCTGTCATGGGAGTTCACTTCAGCTATCCTGACGGCAGTCTGCATCCCATCCCAGACAAACATAAAGCCTGCACTCAATGAATTATACTCTGGTCAACAGCCTTGAAATGGGACACTGAGGCTCTCTTCATCATTGCCGGTGACTTCAACCAGGCCAACTTCAAAAGCGTGTTACCAAAATACTACCAGCACATCTTCTGTCCCACCAGGGGCCCAAACACCCTCAACCATTGCTATACAACCAAAGATGCCTACTGAGCCACCCTGCCACACCAACCCCCCACCCCCCCCCCCCATGCACACTTTGGTAAATCAGACCACCAGGCTGTGCTCCTTCTCCCTGCATACAAACAGAAGCTGAAATGGGAAGATTCAGTACAGAAAGTCGTACAGTGCTGGTCTGAGGAAATAGATGAGCTTCTACATGACTGCTTTGAGTCGGTAGACTGGTCCATGTTCAAAGACTCAGTTGCCAGCCTAGATGAGTATGTCACCACCATCACGGACTTTATCTGCATGAACAGTATGCAAGAAGAGGTTTTCATTGTACCTCAGTACATGTGACAATAATAAACCAATTCTCACCAATTTACCTGTTGCATCTATCGATTATAGAATAGTAGAAGTGACCACTGCATAGTCTTGTTGAGATAAAGTTCCATCTTCACAGTGAGGACATAAATCCATGGTGCTGTGTGGCTTTATGAACCTGCCATATTAGATAGTTTTGGAACAGATGAGGAGGCTCAGAGCTGTGTATCCATGAGGCACTGTGCTCCAGCAGCAGCAATATACCATCACAATATGTAATCTCATGGTATGGCATATCCCTCACTCGACCAAGCTAGGGGATCAATTCTGGTTTAATGAGATTTCCAGGCATAAAAAATGAGGTACTAATCTCCTACTAAGAGTGTCATCTTCACAGAAAGTGGTTTCCAACCAATTCAATTCACTCCACATAGTATCAAGAAATGGTTGAGAGCACTGAATACGGCAATGGCTTTGAGACCACACAAAGTCCTAGCTGTAGTATTGAAGACCTCTGCTCCAGAAGCTGCACCTTGAGCCAAGCGTTTATAACACTGTCATCTACCCAACAACAGAAAATTACCCAGGAGTCTCCTGTTCACAAAAAGTCAGGCAAATCGCCACCTGATCATCTACCGTCAATCATCAGCAAAGTAAAGGAAACTGTTGTCAATGGTGCTATTGAGTTGCGCCTACTCACCAATAACCTACACACTGATACCCAGTTTGGGTTTCACCAGGTCCACTCTGTTCCAGACATCATCACAGCCTTGGTTTAGACATGGACCAAAGAGCTGAATTCTAGAAGTGAGGCAAGAGTGACTAAGGCAGCATTTGACCAAATGTGGCATGAAAGAGTTCGGGCAAAACTGAAGTCAATGGGCATCAAAAGAAAAACACTCCGATGGCTGTTGTAGATCAAGACGGCACCGCAGGAGTACCTCAGGGCAGTGCCCCAGGTGCAACCATCTTCAGCTGCATTATCAATGATATTAAAAGCAGGTCGAAGGCCGGGTATCCTATGGTGAGTGACTCACCTGCACACATCCCAAGACCTTTCTATCATCTACAAGGCACAAATCAGCAGAGTGGTGGAACATGTTCTACTTGCCCGATTGAATGCGCTGCCAACAACCCTCAGGAAGGTTGATACCATTCCAAGACAAAGTAACCTGCTTGATTGGCACTCCATTAATCAACCTAACATTCATTCCCTCCAACAGCAGCAGTGTCCTCACTGTGCACCATCCTATCCTTCATCTCAGAAAGGGTCTAAATCTCAGAACTTCCTGCCCAATAGCCCTGAGAGTACTTCACCAGAAGGACTGCAGTGATTCAAGAAGGCAGTTCACCATTGCCTCAAGGGCAATTAGGGTTGTCAAAAAATGCTGACCTTGCCAGCAATGACCAGGTAACCAAAATGAATTTATAAAGAAACTCTTCCTCCACACAGTGAGGCTGGTTCCTGGGAAAGAGCGATGCCTTCTGCAAACATACTTAATTTCACATCTTGGGAACACGTGCAGCAGTTGAATGGGGTTGCAGTCATGAATAAAAGTTTAATAAAATTCTCATTGAGCAGATCAATGGGATCTTCAAGGAACAATTCTGCTGCCTTGACAGTCCTGATGGCTTTCAATAATGAAGCTCAAAAAGACTACCACATATGCTGGTTAATATCACTCCCAAATGAGGACTATAGCAGTCAAAGGATTAAAACAACTATTGCAAAAAGAATGGACAACATTTGCAATTTGAATCAACAATTGGAGGTTGTCACATACAAAGATGGTTCGTGGTCCATGTAATTCTCTGAGAATGTTAAGAAAATATCAGCAAGGAGACGTAATGACTAAATCACACGTGTGAACCACTAGCATTGATTAATGACAGGATGAACTAACCTGGCATGAGACAAAGAGCAATAAAGGCACTGGCCATCTGGTTGTAGTTTCATATGGAACAATGAGTCCTGTCTAAGATATCTATGATGCAAGGCTTCAACAGAAGGTGGAAGAGCTGTTAACATGGTAACAAGAGATAACTAGAGGCCTAGGTTAAGACAGCAGTATACTTATGCTGGTGAGTTGAAATTATCAAACCCATGTGGGACGTGAGGTCCTTGCCTAAACTGTAAGGAGAAATCAATCTGGTATTTCTGTGTACTTGATTATCTCAATACCAATAACTAGGATGCTACACAAATGGAAAATAAAAGTGGAAGTGTAACAACCAATAGTTCAGTGTCAACAGGACAAATACAGACAAGTCAGACCTGGACTGGATTGTCTACGTGGTATTGTCACATTGGAAGTGAACAGAAGGAATTGGAGGGAGATTGAAAAACAGGATTTAACTCCTTACTGAACCCTGGAAAGGTACGAGAACCTAGGACTGTTGCTCAGAAGGGAGTCTGGGACTCAGAGAACAAAGGGAACCATGTCTGAGACTGGTCACCTCATGTGTTGATGGGTAGTATACTGTACAAGCTGTGAGTGATTGTCTTAAGAGTCACAGAGAGAAACAACAGAAACAGGCGCTTCACCCTACCAAGTCTGCACTGACCATCAACCACCTAGTTACACTAATCTTTCATTAATCCTCTTTTTTATTCTCCCCACTTTCTCATCTCCCCACAGATCCCACCATTCACTTACACACGAAGGGCAGATTACAGTGGCCAATTAATCTAGCCACCTGCACTACTTCAGAATGTGGAAGGAAACCCATGCACTCACAAGGAAAAGGTGCCAACACCACAGAAACAGTACCCAGAATTGAACATAGGTCCTTTGTGGTGTGAGGCAGCAGCTCTACTAGCTGCACCATCGTGCCCACACATTGTACTTGGTTTTATTCAAAATCCTATTTGCAAAGACAAAGTATAACTTTCACCAGCTGTCAGTGGAGTTTCTCTAACATAATTGTGTATTAGGCATAACAGGACATTGAAGGGGGGCTCAACATAATAGAGATGACAATTCAATGAAATAGAGAATGTCAAAGCATCAGGTGGTTTTCATCAATTCCATACTGCCAGATCTTTCTAACAATAGCTCATTGAAGAGCCATTCATTCATTTATCCCTTAATTGGCAATTTGGCTAACATCTGTCCCAGCCTTTCCAATGCTCCACACTTGACAAAAACCCAGGAGTGGTATTCAAATTACTTGTCATTCCAAGTTATTTAGCTTCTATGGGAAATTTACACATAGATTTCATAATGATTTATCATTTTACAGGCTTAAAAATAACTGCATTTGATTATCAACTGTGTGCGAGACCCTAGTCCATGTATTAAGTGCTTATCAACTTGTCAGGGATCCTATGCCATGTTTCTCCAGTGGCTTCAGGAAGCAGGAAATCCTGTGGCTCAGTTAAACATTATTGGTGTGTTTATCATTGGCAATGAGGTTTCTTTGAACACTCCAGATTTTTTTCCTCCAACTCCCCAATCATCATTGACTCCAGTTCTAGTCACAGTCAGTGCCACACAGTCAAATCCTACCTTAACGTCAAGGTGTGTGCGCATGCATAAACAGCTAGATTTATGGAAATGTTAGGAAATTGTTCACAAGGTTGGAGATTTGGGGAAAGTTGGAGATTAATTTAGACCTTTGTATTTACTTTGTAGACAATGAGAAACTGCAACAAAAATCAGACCAATATTTCCAAACTTAAAGAACCCCACAATAAAGAAAAATCAGAGACTCCAAAGCACATATTTCATAAGACAGCAACTTCAGGAGCTGGGGGCATTTTTTTTCAAAGAAAATATATCAACAAGAGAGGATATCATTGCATGGACAAACTTAACTGAGGGATGGTGAGGGCAAGATTAAAGGCCATCGATCTGAAACGTTGACTCCATTTGGGCAAGACTGATTCTACCCAGAAGGATAAGAGGAATATTTTTTGGAGACATAGTTTGGCCAGTCATTGCAGATTGTAAAGAATGAAGATGAATATTTCATCCCTTGCCTGCATTAGATCCAAAGAATAATTGTAGCCACAGTGTCATCTATGACCTAAAACCATTTCAGTTGCAAGGTGGCATATGATTCAAGGGTTTTAAACACAGAGTTGCATGGAAGAATACAGTGGTGGCTTTGAAGAGGAAAGGGAGGTTGGAGATGGGGTGGTAGTTTGCCAAGACAGAATGCTCAAGTGTTTACAGCCAGTTCTATAGCAAGAATGTATTTATTTTAAGCGTGCCTCATGAAGGTAACAAACTTTAAGTTTCAGAATGAATGGGATATGGATGAAAATTGTTTCCAAAAATAAGAATGAAGATGTAAGCAGGATCGATTGGCCTTGTGAATAAACTATATTAGTGAAGGAAGAATTATAGGAAGTTTTAAAGTAGGTTTTAATCAGGTCATACACTGAAATGTTTGTTCAGGCAAATTGAGTGTTCTGTCTATAGAAGCCTTGTAGTCTGGCTGATAATGCTATACCTGTTGTGCTTATTTGGGAAATGGTCCTGCCTCTACTAACCCCAGGTCTTTCAAAGTCATCTTTGGAAAAACTAATGGCAGGATTGATTGTGAGAAATCCATTTGCCAAACCTTCAGAATGTTAACAAACCTGAAACTCTTAGGAATTAGTCCTGTCAAGGCACATTTGGGTTCTAATGACACTGAACAGACCGAAGACATTTCCTTAAGGTGATAGTGACTCGGTAGTGAGAAGCTACCAAATCAACAACTTTATGGATTTACAAACACACATCGATAAGCAAGTTTAAGACTGTACCTCAGATTCAATTAGCTTTTCTGAGCCATGAGCCATCATCCTTCAGCGAGGTGATCGGGGTGGCGGGAGCTTTTCAGACTTTAACGGGGTCCTAACTATGAGCCCGACCCAACACCAGGAGCCCGTCCCACCAGCCCGCAGACTACCCCTCAACGCAGGATGTCTGGCAGACCGACACACCCACCAGTTGTCCCGCTCTCGGACAGTCGCCAACCGCTAACGCGGGACCCAAGCTCCCTTCACTCCGCTGACCCTCCACCGCCTCTCTCCCCTTCCCAGGACCCTGACTGTGTGAGGGAATGGGCCCGCACTGGATCAGAGGCGCCAAATCCGCAATTTCTACAAAAGCATAGCTTAGATAGAGCCTTATTTAAACGACACTATTCATAACCTCAAGAACTCCAAATAAAAAATGCATCACGTTTCAAACGAAGCTGTAGTCACTGGTGCAACGATGGTCACGATCAGTACTGTCGCCGATGTAATTCATCTCCACCAGCTGTCGAGCCGCACTTGCTCCGGACTGGGCCGGCCGTAGATCACGTGACGGTCGCCCACCGGCTGTCCCGCCCGGAGGCGGTGCGCGCCTGCGCGCTGATGGTGCGAGCGAAGATTCCGCCGGGCTGGGGTAGGGAGCAAGATGGCGCCGTCTAACGTCCTGAGGTGTTGTCAACGGGTGGTCGGCTGGATCCCCGTCATTTTTATTGCGCTCGTTGTCTGTTGGTCTTACTACGCTTACGTGATAGAATTGTGTGTCTGTGAGTAAAATATAAATGCACATTACGATTTGCCATCGTTCTGAACTATTTTATCACACTGACGGTGCAGAGAACAAGGAGGAAGTGGCCGTACCGGTCTCCCACTTCCATCCCCGGCAAAGTCGCCGTGGGAGCCAGGGGCGACCGGCACAGGCTCGGGATTAGTGGAGGGAACCTGGTGCTCGGTCACCAGCAACTTCCAGGCAGTCCGTCCAGTTCCAGGTGGACGCAACAACTATCCCGTGGATCTGATTGTCTTAACCTGAACGGGTTGGCCACCGGATTTAACCGACGATCGAATTGATTCTGATTCAGTCGTCACCTGTAGAATTGTTTTTGTTATCTTTCCAAAATATGTTCTCGGTAATGATGAGAGCACCGGGGGAAAATAGCTTCAGGTGGCGTAAAGTGTGTTCCACTCAACAGCTTCTTATAGGTTAAGACAACGTTCTCGACAATAACTTAATCGTTAAATTGTAAATAAATGGAAGGACTGTGTGTAGCTGGCCTCTCAGAGAGTTAAATTTCCGTGTTTTGTTTTCTTGGTTCAGGTGGAAAGGTGATCTCGTTAATCAGGAAGTTCCTGATTCATTTTGTGTTGTATTACCTGATCTCACGCAGAGTGGCATAACTGTCCTTCAATTGTAGTTTCGTACTTCTGGGTTAGGAAGTACTTGTCTATGGTCACCACTTTTGAATTGATTTCCCCTGCAGATTTCTCAACTAGATGCTTTGTTTTGGACAAGAACACGCCATCAATACACACACACACACACACACACACACACACACCCCTAGCCCTACATTACCACCTTCTCTCTTGACTCTGAATTGCCAACTGACTGGAATAACATCTAGTGACAATTATTAAAAAGGAAATTTCTTTAATGAAATACTGGGAAGATTGAAACTGTTGTTTTCGATCTTGGCTACAAACTTAATTCTTTTGGTGTCTCCAGTGCAGATCTTGACAAATGTGAAATTGAACCAGATTTATGCAAACTTTGTATGGTATCTGACCCCATGAAGAGCTTTGGATCAAATACTACCACTGAGACTACCTGTCCTAACTTTGGCAAACAGAGCTCATCTACAGCTGAAACTCGCATCACAGCTTTGTCACCCCCGTACATTCCTGGTTGATCATCTTCTACTTTTTGTAAACTTGAAATCATCTAAAGCTGCTTCTTATGTAACACTATCACATAGGGTTCAATTCTGGCCACTGTCTGTAAGGAGTTTGTATGTTCTCCCCGTGTCTGCGTGGGTTTCCTCTGGGTGCTCCCACTTCCCAAAGGTGTACAGGTTAGGAAGTTGTGGGCATACTATGTTGGCACCGGAAGCGTGACGACACTTGCGGGCTGCCCCCAGAAGACACTATGCAAAAGGTGTATTTCACTGTGTGTTTCAATGTACATGTGACTAATAAAGATATCTTATCAATCCTATTTGCCAAAGCCATATGTTTGATAATCTATGTTTAGCAACCCCTCAGTCTTAACGTTCTCAAACTCCTTTGCAAATCTGTAATAGCTCTGTCTCTCTGCTGTGTAATCGCTATTAAACCTCTGAGATATTCTGCACCCTCCAATTCTGGCTTCTTGATCATACATTAAGTGTTCCATTGTTAGTGGCCATGTCTTCAGACCCTAAGCTCTAGAATTCATTCCTTAAATGTCCTTTTCTACCTCTCTTAGTTTCTTGAAGGTACATTTTTAAACCTACCTCTGATCATGATTTTGGTCATTTGCCTTCGTATCTCCTTGGTGTTAAGTTTTGTTTGATATTATTGAGAAGCACCTTGGCTGTTTTGCAATATTAACCTGTACTTTAATGCTCTATATAAAGGGAAGTTATTGTCAATTATCAAATACGTAACATGTGGAGATTGAGGACAAGATCAAATTTCACTGATGCATCAGCACACAACAAGCATGCTTAAAGCCCTGCGGTTCACGAGTAGACTAGCAGAATTGGAATATCTATCAAGGAGTTCCTGAGAGTTGATGACTTCAGGAGGAGAGAGAGAGAAAGATAGTAAGAAAAAAGCTGCAATATTATTTGATGAAACCCAAATGGTCAAAGGTTGTGTCCATTTTGTAAATTTTTATAACTTTAATAGTGCACGTTTTGTAGATTGTATTGAAGTAGGTGATGAATGTTCATAATGTTCAAACGTCCCCTGTTGATTCCACTTCTGAGACATTTGCAGTATGTTTGTAACACCCTCTTGCCTACAAACCTCATCTCTGCCCTCCTTCATTTTATGGCCTCCAGTGCATCACACATTTTGATTACAGGATCTGCTGCTAAAGTCCTGGGATTATGAATTACTATCCTAAAATTCCCCACCTTGCTATATCCTTTTTAAAAGACTTCTTAAAATATAATTATTTGAGCAAGCTTGTAGCAATCTACTCATACTTCCTTACATCAATTGTGTGAAATTTTGATAATCCTTCTGTAAAAGTGTCTTTGTTAAAGATGCAGTATGAGAGAAAAGTTTTCAAATCAACTTACATTTTATTTTAAAAACATGCAAGCTAATCACATCTCCTGTGTTAAAAGCAGAAAATGATGGAAACACTTAACAGGTCTGGCAGCATCTGTGGAAAAAGTAACAAAAGAACATCTTGTTCCCTGCACAGTGCAATGGTGCCCCAATGAGATTAATGAGAGGGTGGGAAATGGCACCCCATGGAGTTTAACGAGAGGGTGGGAAACAGCCCCATTTCCACAGTTTTGCTATAATGTACTGTTGCACAAATATGATTGCAGCGTACACAGGGTCATGTTCAGAATGAGTTGATGCAAATTGAGTCTGCAGGCTGCCTTAGGGCTGCCTGGGTTATGGAAGACCAGATTTAAGGAAATCCAACTATATGGAAGTTTTCCCATAAGTCTTTTAAAGCATCTTTCAAGACAGGAAAGTTAGTAACAAAAGTGCTAACATCTTCAGGAGTTATGGAATGGGGATAGCAGCTAGTTAATTCAAAAGACAATCAGCCTTTGAAAAGAACAATTTACATGTAACCTCCCCACAATACATTGTCTTTAAGAATGCAGCTGTCAGTTCACAGTGAGAGGTCACTGAAGAGATTTGCTTTGGAAACTGACAAGGCAAATCTCTTATATTGACACACTTGTCAAATACGTTATCAATGTAACATCCATTTATACATTAAGGCCATCAAAATTAGCCATTGGATGTGGGACATTGTGATTCTGTACCATTGTAATTACACAGGGGAAGACAATAAATAAATGTTCCTGTTGATCGACCCTCAATGAAATTGTTCATTGCTGACTTAAGGAAAAATCAGTTTATGGACACTTCCAAGGAACAGAACCCATATGTAATCTTTGTGTACTAACAAAATGGAAAGTGAAGAATGAGCAACTTTTTCTCAGATTTATAATCTTTGTTGATACTTATTGTTGGGAAGAGATTCAGAAATAATCATCTTTGCAATTTTAGTGGACAGAGATGTTCTCAATGCCAGTCAGTTAATGTTTAAACATTCTTATCTAAATAACATAATTCAACTCATAATCTGGTTATAAAGCTACTCCGTTCATTAAAAGTAAAGATGAAAATTTGGGTCTTGCAGAACATTCATTGTTATTGATAAAATGTACATATCCAATATGTCAGTATCTACCTTTGCCAAAAAATTTGACAGCATATGATTTAATTTGTTTCTTTTAAGTTTTCAACATCTGTAATACTTTTTGAACCTTTATTAAATTCATAAATTATTCTGTGGAATAATTAAATTCCAGAAACACATTTAAGATATCTTTATTAGTCACGTGTACATCGAAACACACAGTGAAATGCATCTTTTTGCATAGAGCAGCCCACAAATGTCGCCACGCTTCCGGCGCCAACATAGCATGCCCACAACTTCCTAACCCGTACGTCTTTAGAATGTGGGAGGAAACCAGAGCACCCGGAGGAAACCCACGCAGATACCGGGAGAACGTACAAACTCCTTGCAGACAGTGACTGGAATTGAACCCGGGTCACTGGCACTGTAATAGCGTTACGCTAACTGCTACAGAAAAATTGGGCCTCAAATAATTTGCTGAGCATAGCATATTCTAAAATCAGCTGTGAAAGGCAAGTGAGTATTGACTTCACCTCGAACAGCATTGTTCATGTTTTGGTCTGAGTTTCAATGTGAAATCACAGGTACAAATTGTGAGTAGTACTTTAATAATTGTTTATTTGGAATAATTCATTGAAGATTGTGCTTAGATAGAGTTTCAATCTTTCCAGACAGTGTAGTTACCATAAGATCAAAGTATCTGAACCAACTGCAAATTACCCAAGGTTCCTGATAGCTACTTTGTGACTCCTATGAAAATTCTACACATCAATGTGTATGGGCAAGATCAGGGTACAGTTTATGTGCTTCTATTTTGCAGTTGTAATGATGGCAATGCTGTTGGTATTAGCTGTCATTGCAACGAGAAATTGATAGCAATATTAGGATACAAATTCCAAAGGTACGGTCTGTCATGCAGTGAGCATCCACAGACTGCTTTGCTTTAGCCTTCCCTACCATAATCCCAGGAAATCAGTGGTCTGATGAAGATTTCAAGTATTTGACAATTATTCTTGCCATAAAGGTCCCTGAAAATGTTTTGGAATGCTGCATGAGGTATGAGAAAGTTTTTAATGGCAGACTAAACTATAATTACTGCTTAGCAAGCTCCTTAACATAATTTTTTTACCCTTTTTTAAAAAGGTGATATGATATTTCAGCCTTGACTTATCTAGCCTGTATATTTCAATCTTTATTTTACTCTCGTCAAATTTTGAAGTATTGATTAGAAATTGAACTTTTCCCTTGTTTTTTTTTGTCTGTGATTGGCTTCTCAGTCAGTTTAATGACTTCACTGGAAACCAGGAATCCCATTCAAATGACATGTGAAAAGGAGAGGCCCACAGCAGAGAGGTTTTTAGATACCAGTAGGCAGTTTCCTTGAAAGTCAGAAGTGAGTGATGTTGATAGTCTCCAGTCTCCTGGTTTACCCATGCACCCATGTTGCTGGAACTGGAGGGCTCAAGTTATAAGGAGAGACTGGATAGGCTGGGGCTGTTTTCCCTAGAGCAAAGGATGCTGTGGGGTGACGTTACAGAGGTTTATAAAGTTATGAGGGGAATGGATAAAAGGGATTTTCACAGTCTTTTTCCCGGGCTAGAGGAGTCTAAAACTAGAGAGCATAGGTTTAAGGTGAGGGGATCTGAGGGGCAAGTTCTTCACACACAGGGTACTGGGTATATGGAACGTGCTGACAGAAAATGGTAGAGGTGGGTACAATTACAATGTTTAAAAGACATTTGGACAGATACATATTAAAGATTTAGAGGGATGTGGGCCAAATGCAGGCAACTGTGACTAGCTCAGGAAGGCATCTTGGTCAGCATGGATAAGTTGGGCCGAAGGGCCTGTTTCTGTGCTGCTTAACTCTTTGACTCTATTTAAATACCTTGCCAACAGCTTGCTCATGGAATAATGGTACATTAGGTAATATGTTGGAGGGAGACCAGTGCAAAACTTTATAATAAGGAGATATTCTGTTTCCTTTTAAGGCCAACATCTTTTATCTATAGGAACAAAGCTTTTCTGCCATAGGCTTTCAACTATTGCAGAAGCCAATTAAACCCTTTTAAAATAGTCTTCAGGACTTCAAGACTTAAAATAACTGTTTTCAGAACTGAGTGCATATTTGTTGTTTTAAAGTCATGGGTTGTGAGTTTGTTTCAATAGTTTAGGGCAGGTTCATGCAGGCTGTGACTTAAACATGCATGGCTGACCTTTTGATTCCAGAAGCAGTGCTTATGTTGACAGCCACTGGAATTTTTTTCACAGAGGTACATTTCAAAAATGCCCCTTTAAGAAGGTCATACAAGAATACGTAAATGAAATCTTCAGAGGTAGCAGTGCTACTTCATGTATTTTATAGCCCATTAATTTCAGAACTGCTCTTGGTGGCTGAGCTATGCACTAAATAGGATTAGAGTTTTCTCTTCCTGTCAAGGTAGGTGTCACAGTGTGGATTTAACAATCAAAATATGAAAATAGAGTTTAACGTTTTAACTGTTTTCTTCTATCTTGCAGTTACCATCCAGAGCATTGGGGAAAAAGGTGAGCATCAATATTACCCAAACAGTGCCTTGATGACGCATAAAAGTAATACAATTTTAAAGAAAACCTTTGCATTTGAATTTAGAAAGTCTTATCATTGTATATTCAGGTAAATATAGAATTCATTGTGATCCAACTGCAGTTTCATATTACTTTGCATGATCAGCAACGTCAGGTCTATCAATAAGATAAGAAACACTTCTTAGAATTTCAGGATAATTACAGCATTTGACACATGCTGTAAACGTTTCTGAATCCAAACTTTGGAAGTCAATGGCCATTCCTTAGAGTATTAGTATTTACACCACTGATTTTTAGCACTTCTACAAAATTCAGCACAGTAACAGTTATTTTTAGATTTTTTTGTCAATTTTAATTCCAATATCAAAGATGTAAAGCTGTCAAACTATAAAACAAGGAACGTTTCCACTCATCTTTCTTCCCTCCCATCACAATGAATTATTTTTAAGTGGTCATATCCCGTTTATTTAGCTTATCCAGTGTTTGTACTTTACATCATTTTGCAGGGATAGTTTTGTTGCTGCATGTGTATGTAAAGCTGAGGAAGAATTATGAGAAATTGTGATAAAATAATAGAATCTTTAACTTGTTTCAGATGAAAAGGAAGCAAGGTAGTGTTTTTAATGTTTTGGACTAATCCAGAAGACTGGATTAATAATCTGAAACCCTAATATAAATTCCACTATTGAAATTTGTGCCTTGGATTTTTTTTTCTTAAATTAAGATCTATTCAAGTGTAGAAAGTGATTATATTTATCATAATCATATAAGATTGGTGATCTAGCTATCTTACAACAATGTCAGTTTTAAGGAAGGAAACCTGCTATTTCTGGCTTGGTGTATGTGTGACCATAGCAATGTGGTTGCCTCTTATCTCTGAAATCACCCAGCAAACTGCAAGATTGTAACAAATATCTCCTAAACATAATAGAAATGAACCGGATATGACAAAGGCACACCCAGTTCATTCAACCCTGCAAAATCCTCCTTGCTAATATCTGGAAACATACCAAGGTTGGACAGATTAATCCCACAGTCAGGAAACAGCCTGATATATTCATACTCTGCAAATGTAATTACCAGCCAACAACCCCAACTCCTTCATCACTCCAGACTTCTCCTCCTGTTTACATCTGGTCAATTGCAGCACAGTGATATACTGTAGGGAAGGAAGTGATCAGCATTTTCTCTGATTCCCTATGGGGTAGCAAGATATTCAGTCATATAATGCCAAAACAATCTGTTACTCATTCGTATTCAATGCCATTTGGTAGAAGCATGATGGGTAGTAAGAGATAATGTAATTTGAGTGGATCTACCCTATCCTTCGCCATTATTGGTTATGTCCCAAAGGATGAAGGTGTTAAACTGGGTTTGAGATAGGTTAAGAATGAGGGGGAATTCCATTGACCTCACCAAAACCATCCTACCTGTTGCAAATGCAGCAGTCCATGATGGCATTGGTTGAAATTGCCACAAAGCTGCCCTTGTTTAGATGAAATGTTTACACAATGAGGATGTCATTTTGTTCTTTAGCACCATCACGATAAGTGGGAGAAAGACCAGATCTAGTAACTCACAACTTGGCATCCACGAGCACTGTGAGCTATTAGAAGCAGATTTGCAGCGCATCTGCATTTTTAACCTCACGGCATTGCCTTTCCTTAATTATGCTATTGCCATCCAAACTGGGCAATAATAGTATGTCAACAAGGAGAGTAGAATGGCATATCAGGAGCTGTATCCGATGTACTTGGAAAACTAGACATCATTCTGATGCTGCAGCACAAATCTATGAAGACAGCTGCCATTTCCCACATTCAACTGATTAGCTAAACCTTCGCAGGTCTGCCACATGTAATTATGTCTAGCATTGGCAATTAACTACCAGCCATAGATTTATCCACAATTATAGCAGAGCTCAGCACAAGTGCAAATGATGAGGATTAAGTGTATGTAACTATCTTCAGATAGGTATACTAAGTCTGTAATTCATCCAGAGATTATCAATGTCATAGATGACAGCCAGTTCAGTTTGAGCCAGTGGATAAGCAAAGGCTTTAAGCCATGCCATAAAAACAGAAAATGCTGGAAACACAGCAGGTCAAGTAGCATCTGTGAAAAGTGAAGCAGAAGTAACGTTTCAGATCTGAGACGCTTTGTAAGTTAGAAGCAGATTTGTGCCTTTTGTGTGTTATATCTTGCTAATAGCCAGGCTTTTTAAGCTCTGACAAAGTCCTGACCCTGGTAGTGAAAATTTGTGCTTTAAAACCAGCTACACTCACAACCAAGCTGTTTCAGTACTACTACAACTATAGCGTCAGCTAGACAAAATGAAAAATTGCTGAAGTATATCCTGTAGGCCTTTTGGTAGGCAAAATAGGAAGGTCATTTGTTACCTGAAAAGATAGAGACTATGTGGGGTATAAGTACCAGGACACCTAGGAGTGTAAATACACCGATCACTAAACTTTACACTGTAGGTTATCAAGGCCATTTAAAAAAAAAACAACCAAACACTTCGGTTTATTTTTAGAGAGAATTTAAAATGTTGGAAGTTATGCTAAACCTGTATCAATCCTCAGTTTGACTACACTGAAAGTACTGTATGCAATTCTGATGCCATGTTATTAAAACAGAAATAGAGGCACTGCAGAGATTTAGAAGAATGATGTCAGAAGAGCGAGGATATACATATCAGGAAAGGATGAGCAGATTGATTCTCTTATTTCCTGTGAAAAGAAGTCCAAGAATATCTAATAGGTGTCTTTAAAGTTATGATAAATTTTGATAGCATATTGAATGTATTCACATGTAGGGAAAAGCATAATTAGATGCTGTCTTATCAAGAAATCCAGTAGAGAATTCAGAAGTAACTTCTTTACACAAGTGGTGGGAATGTGAAACTCACTACCATGGAAAGTGGTTGAAGTGAATCATACAAGGGAGATTGGCAAGCATGTGAGGGAGAAGTGAATGGAGAGTTAGCCTTTAGATATAGATGCAAAAAGGACAGGAGACAGCTTGAAAGGACCATAAATATTGGTATGGACTGGTTGGGACAAATGGTCTGTTCTTGTTCTGTATATAATATATAAAATGGCATCATATAGCGGGGTCTGAATAATTGCACCCACAGAAAAGCTTTAACAGTTGGCGCAGTACACTACCAGGTGTAACTCGCTGACAAAACTGATAGTCATTTTATGAATGTTTGTGATAATGACATCTGGCCAAATATTTTCATTTAGAAGAAACCACATTTATTAAAATCACCTAACAAATAATTACATTGTGACTTTTCCTACTGTCTACTTTTTGAGTTAGAGAGAAAAGACTTCCTATTATAAAATTGATAGTTTGGTGACAACGTCTTGCTAACCATCAACACAGGTGCACCTCAAGGCTGCGTACTTAGCCCCCTGCTCTACTCTCTGTACACACCACTATGTGACTAAGCACAGCTCCAATTCCATCTTCATATTCGCCGATGACACTACTGTTGTTGGACAAATTACAGGTGACGATGAATCAGCTTACTGGAGCGAGATAGATCATCTGGTTGAGTGGTGCCGCAAAAACAACCTCTCACTCAATGTCAGCAAAACTAGAGAGCTGATTGTTGACTTCAGGAAAGGAAAGGAGGGCGAACATGTGCTAGTCTACATTGGGGGATCGGTGGTGGAGAGAGTCAGCAGCTTTAAATTTCTAGGCGTTAACATATCTGATCACCTGTCCTAGACCCAGCACATAGATGCAATCATACAGAAAGCGCACAGCGTCTTTTTTAGGAGGTTTATCGAACACTCTAGCAAACTTCTACAGATGTACTGTTGAAAGTATCCTGACTGGTTGCATCATGGTCTGGTACGGCAATTTGAATGTGCAGGAACGTAAGAAGCTGCAGAGAGTAGTGGACTCTCCCCAGTGCATCACAGGCACATCCCTTCCCCCCACTGGTAGTATCTACAGGAGGCACTGCCTCAAGAAGGCAACATCTATCATCAAAGATCCCCACCGTCCAGGCCATGCCATTTTTTCACAGCTATCATCGGACAGGAGGTACGGAAGCCCGAAGTCCCACACCACCAGGTTCAAAAACAGCTACTTCCCTTCAACCATTCAGTTCTTGAACCAACTGGCAAAACCTTAATCACTAGAGTAGTGATGCTTAGTGAGGCCATAGTAGCAAATAGAACTTAGGCAGCATACTGGTGAGGCCCCATACTTGGAATGCCCTGGCAGGAGATAAGATTAGTGCTAGAGTCTCACCTCTGTCAATGTTGTTGAGACTTTCTGGCATTATTTCAATGTCTTGATATTCAGAGATAGTCTTTTACATTTTGTAAAAATAGTGCATTAAAACACTTTCTAATTAAAATATTTAAACAACTCAAAAGTAAATGACTTGTCTTTTTCCTCCTATTTGCCAGGAAGAGAATCCCCATTCATTTGAATGGGAACACAAGTCCTACACCGAGCCAGTGGCCTAGGATAGGAAAGGCAAATTTCCCAGCCTGTTCAGTACAACATTGGAGTACTGTAGCAGATGTCCTGGCATCTGTAACTCAGTACATCTTGGACTTGTGGCAGGTTTGCACAAGTCTGGCACTTGCTAACCTAGGAGCAGCTGAATGCCAGCAGTTCCCTTTAAAATAGTCAGCTGCTGAGAGCACCATTTGGCCCATGGGAATTACTTTCTCTAGTATCCAAAGGGTATACTGTTCTGATGTGTCCATGTTTAAATTCAACTCTATTTTGCTTATTTGTTTGCATTTACTTTGAGATATGTCACTCTGATTTCAGAGTGGAAGTATGAGTTGGGAAGATAGGAAAACACAATAGTTGTTGGATGCAACATTTTGAAAATTTGGGTAAAATTTTAGCGTGTTTTATAAAATAATCATACAGGTCAAAAGCAAAAGTCCATGGTCCACATATGGTTTATTGTGTGCATTTTCATATACTACATTAAGCTTCTTAAAAGCTGTGAAGAATTTTCATGAGATGAAGAAGGGTAAATGATGTCCTGTGATTGTAGTTAGTAATGAGTGGGTTAATTTAAAGTCATCACTGAGAGGCTGAGACCACAACCAGACTCGTTGCCTAAAGCAGTTGAGCCATATCAACCAGCTTCATACCTTATTTCATCTGTCTAAACCACTTTTTAATCCAAAATAGTCCTGAAAGACATGGATAGCCCTGGGCATATGTTTTCAAAATCAATTACCTCCTAGGATATTTCCCCTCCAATCATTTGGGAGTTTGATATACAACAAACACAGATTCTTTCTTCATCACCAAGCTTGACATATTCTGTCCAACTGGATTGCTGAATTACATGTACTTATTGGTTCCTACATTAATTAATATTTTGAATTGCTGTTTTACCTCAGACCAACATCTCTCTTTCATATGTCATCGTTCTAAAAATTTCTGATGTGTTTTCTTTCTATCACTTCCCCTAACCTCCATTGACCAAACATTATCACCTCTAACTGAGTCTAACTACCTCAACATTAGTATTGGACTTCTTCTGCATACAGCATAGAAACTTTCCATATCAAATTCCTTTATAAGCATTGACCACGGGTTGTTATCCATCCTTGACTTCTCCATGATGTTATATGTAATCCTCCTTCAGTGGTTCTCTAATCTCCAGTTTCATGGTGCTCCATTCCATGGTGTAATTCTTACTCATCCATATGTATTTCAAGCACAGGCATCTCTTCCCATAGTCTTGACTCGCTATCTTATAACATTCTGTAGTCATATGTTCTCCTTCACATCATTTGGTTCTCCAGTTCTGACCCTTTTGTGCATACCTTTGCACTCTTCCATAGGATGACAACATCTTCAGCCACCGTGTTTTCTCTTTAGGTCAGCTTCCTCAATCCATCATTGCTTTCATCTCTCTCCACTTTTTGACAGAATCTACTACAAACATTTCTGTTTTTTGACTATGCTTGCAGTTCCTTCAATATTTGTCCCAGTTTGGGTAAAGAGTCATGTATAATTTGGTAAAGGTGGTATACAGGAGAAAAATTAGTTAAACAGTTGGCAGAATAGGGAATGTAAGGGGAAGTTGAATATTAAGAACTTAAGAAATAATCGAAGCAGGAGTAGGCCACTCAGCCCTCTGTGCCTGTTTCACCAACTGGCGAGGTAAAAGATAACATCGTGCCTTATCTTTTACCTCACCACTTTTCTGTACTAACCCCATAATCTTGGATTCTCTTAAGAACTAAATATCTGTTGATCTCTTTCTTGAATGTACACAATGACTGAGCTCCTAAGCTCTCATCGGTAAAGAATTCCAATGAATCACTAACCTTTAAGTGAAGAAATATTTTCTTGTCTCTGTGCTGAATACTTTGGGGTTCTAGACACCCCATACAGAGGGAACCTCAATGTTGCATCAACCCCCTTGGACTTTATAAGGATTTTCAGATCAGTTTCATTATCACTAACATATGACGTGAAATTTGTTTTGTGGCAGCAGTACAGTGCAAAGACATAATAATCTATAAATTATAAAAAATAAATGGTGCCCAAAAAAAGGAATAATGAGGTAGTGTTCATGGATCGTTTGGAAATCTGATGGCGGAGGGGAAGAAGCTTTTCCTGAATCATTGAGTTTAGGTCTTCAGGCTCCTGTACCTCCTTCCTGATGGTAGTAACGAGAAGAGGGCTTGTCCTAGATGGTGAGGGTCCTTAATGATGGATGCTGTCTTCTTGAGGCACCGCCTCTTGATGATCTCATCGATGGTGGGGAAGGTGTGCCCATGATGGAGCTGGCTGAGTCTATAATCCTCTGCGGCCTCTTGTGATCCTGTGCATTGGAGGCTCCATACCAGACTATGATGCAACCAGTCAGGATGCTCTCCACTGTACATCTATAGAGATTTGTGAGAGTCTTTGGTGACGTACCAAATCTCCTCAGACTCCTCACGAAGTTTGTTTCATTGAAAGTCTCTTGACCAGCTGAGTATTTCTACCATTTTCTGTTTTTGTTTCAGATTTTCAGCATTTGTAGTTATATTTTTTTTCAACTGAGTTTAGGTACAGTCTGCTTAATTTCTCCTTGTTGAACCATACCTCCCAACAAGGAGTCAGTCTGATGAACCTTTGTTACTCTACTTCTATTACAAATATCTTCTTCCTTGCGTAGGGAAATCAGACCTGCACATATTCTTGCAAGTGCACTCTCACCAGAGCCATACAGTATATAATTGCTGTAAGACCACTCTTCTGCTTGAATCCTCTTGCAATAAAGGCAAGCTTAAGCTTTACCTTCCACATTGCTTACAGGGTAGCATTCAGTGATTCGTGTGCAAGGATACGCAGATCCCCCTGAGCATCAAGATTTTGCATTTTCTTACCTTTTAAAAATATTTGTGTCTTCTATTTTTCTACCAAAGCTGTGTAGGGAGTTGGTTAGACCATATGGAGAGCACTGTGTATAGTTTTCGCCTTTTTAACAGAGGAATATACTTGCATTGGAGGCAATTTACTCTTGATTCCCAAGGCAAAGCCATTGTCTTGTGACCCAAGGGTGAACTGCCTCCGATGCAAGTACATTTCTCTTTTATATAAAAAAAAGGCTAAAAAAGATATGGAACAGTCAAATAGGTTGGGTCTTTATTTATTGGCGTTTAGAAGAATGAGGAGGGAACTCATTGAAGCATGTAAGATTCTGAGGGGTACTAGGCAGCACAAAGGCTGGGGGGATGTCTCTTCCCCCCTGCACACCCCCCAGAGGGAGAATTTTAAATTAGCAGGTACAGTTTCAAATAAGGGTCTTTCATTTAAGACAGGGAAAAATTTCTTCTCACAAAGCGTGATGAATTCTGTACCCCAAGTAGTTGTGGAGGCTGAGTCATTTGAAGATATTCAAAATTGAATTTAACAGGTCTTGGACTATAGGGAAGTTGAAGTTAATAGGAATTGGGCAGGAATGTAGAGTTGAGGCCAGAATCGATAATCTTATTGAATGGTGGAACAAGCTCAGGGGCCTTTTATGCCAAATGTTTTGTACATTTTTGTATCCTTGTATAGCTTGGACTTCAGAGAAAGCATATCAGCAACAGGAGTATGTTATATTTTTGCTAATTTTAAAATACTATTTTTTCATCTGTTTCAGTTGTATACCTTGTTGTGTTCCATCTATCTTTTATCATGTTTGTGTGGTCGTACTGGAAGACAATATTTACATCACCAGCCAGGCCATCAAAAGAGGTGAGTACTGCATTGCCAGAGAAGAGTTCTGAGTGAATTTCATTTTAAAGTTCTAGGAAATGGTAGTATTTAAAACATTGAATATGTTTGTTTTATTAAATACAGAGGCTGAGTTATACAGTAAAACGTAGCTTCTTACATTTTCTGGAAGTCAACAAAAATGACAAGTTGATCAGATTCCAACTCCCAGTTATTACATCGGTTGTATCAAAAATGCAACAAGTTGTCAGTGTTTATTTTTCTAGAGGTGGTGGGTATTCAAAAATGATAAAGGGGCTACAACCTTGTTAAAAAAAATAGTCCCGCTTTCTCCTCCTCTTACTAGTTTACCTCCAATAAGTTAGATACAGCTAAAAGGTTTTAAAGACCTTATTTTAAGTATCAATTATTAGCAAACTGATGACCTTGTAAATAAGGCAAAGAGTAAAACAACATGAATAACATAAACAACATAAAACATGAATATATTCTGTCAAATTACAATTTTAAATAGAAATTATGTTACCCAATCTACTTTAAAATAGTGCACTATCGTTTTGCGAAGAACATCAATAAAACATTAAGGACAACTGAAAAAATATTGTTGTTCTATATTTTGGTGAACAAATGCATTTTCAATTTAATCATCTCAGTTTAGGAAGCTTATTTTTCCTCTACTTTCACTTATCAAAATATTCTGCAGGTCCATTTTGTTATATTAGGTAGTTCCTTAGATTAATATCTCACTTTCTTTTTCCTCCAACCATGCTCTGTTCATGCTTTTGAGCATCCATGTAGAAGAGCCACTTAAATGATCAACATTGTTATATTTACATCTTTCAGTTTCTGGCACCTTGTTTTAAAAAGGAGACTGAGGCCACAGAGATCATCTTTCCTTGTCAGAATTTGAGGATAAGGAAGTAGGAGATTGTCTCTCGGTACTTAAGGAAAATTTCAGTACAGTGCCTGCCTGTTAGAGCACGCAAATTTATGCAAACATAATTTTCCTGCTCTGTTTGATGGCCAATATAACTGAAGGCTGATATGCTTGAGGTGACTAGCAATGTGACATATGGTAGTTGGAAGAAATTACCTTGTAAAATATCTTGATTGAAATAAGATTTAGAAATTCTTCTGGATTATTTTTGTGATTCAATGTAAGTCACTGACTAGGGTTTCTCTGTGACAATGAAGCATTGTTGTTTGGAGTAAAATTCTTTGAATGCTAAATGAATTCTGGGCAGCACCCAGACATCTGTGGATGGAGTCAGTTTCACAGAGGCAAATAAACAAAGCGCTCAAGATTGTTCTCTCATCATTCAGTTGCATAGTGATTTTTTTCTTGCTGCACCAGAAGCACACTTGGACCAGATTGCTTGGGGCCAACTGCTTTGGACAATGTGGTCTTATTTGCAAAATACCAGATTGGAATGATGGTAGATAAGTAAATTACTTTGATCCTTGAATTCTTGGGCCCCTGACCTAGTGACACATCATTGCCAAATGGTAGCTGGTTCCACTTACTCTCCATCCGTGCTAATGTGCTGTAGGTCCCAATTGAATCTAGTGTACTGCCAGACCCCTAGTGTACTTACAGACCTCAATCCCTGTGCTCAAATTTTTAGGTGTGTAATCGGCAACTTGGAAATTGCCAATGGGAATAGTTGTCCATTTGATCAGCAGGAGAAATTAAAGAGAGCGTTAAATCCAGGGAAAAGGCTTATAAATTTGTCAGGAATAGTCATTTGTAAGAACCTTCTATATGTATATAAAAAGGAAAAGATAAAGTGAGCTCAAATGTGTGTCCCTTAAAGACAAACACATGAATTTATAATGGGGAATAAGAAAGTGGTTGAGGGATTAAACTACTACTTTGTGTCTGTCTTCATGGAAGAAGATATTTTAAAAAAACTGTCAGAAATACCAGAAAATTAAGGCTATGATGAGAATGAGGAACTGAAAGAAATGAATATTAGTTTTTGTTTTAAAAAAAAGGAATGGGAGAAGTTGGTGATACTAAAAGCCAATAAATCCCAAGGACTTGATGATCAACGTCCCGGAGTTTTGAAAGAGGTGGCTATTGAGGTGGTGAATGCTCTGGTTATCATTATACTGTTGACTGTTGAGATAGTGAATGCTCTTTTTAACAATTCTACAAACTCTGGAAATGTTTCTTTAGATTAAAGGTCAGCATATGTGTCTTCACTATTCATAGAAGGAAGGGAGAGAGAAAACAGGGAACTACCAATGTGTTAGCCTGATGTTGATGGTCAGGAAAATGCTGGAATCTATAATGAAGAATATGATAACCAAATATCTTGAAAAGAATAATAGGATTGAACAGAGTCGGTATGGTTTTTTAAAGGGAAAATAAGGTTTGACTAATCTACTGGAGTTCTTTGAGGATGTGACTAGGATAAAGGGGGGCACCAGTGGGTGTGATGCATTTGATTTTTCAGAAGGCCTTTGATAAGGTTAGAGCACAGAGAATTAGGGCAATTTATTTGCACGGATTGAGAATTGGACAAAGCCAAAGCTGCCAGAGGAAGTGGTAGAGATGGGTACAATTATAATGTTTAAAAGGCATTTGGCCAGGTGCATGGATAGGAAAAGCTTAGAGCGATATAGGCCAAATGCATGCAAATGGGACCAGGTCAGGTAGGCACCTTGGTCAGCATGGACAATTTGGGCCAAATAACCTATTTCTGTGTCTATGACTCTAAATGTGGGAATAAGTTATCTTTCTCAGGTTAGCAGGCTATGACTGATGTATACCACAGAGGTCACTGCTTTGGTCCCAGCTACTTGAAATCTTTATCAACAATTTGGCTGATGGGCCCAAAGATCTTATTTCCAGGTTTGTTGGTGATATAAAACTAGGTGAGATTGTGTGTAGTGTGAGTTTGTAAAGAAGCATCAATATGATAGAGACAAGCTGAGTGAGTGGGCAAGAAAATGTGAAAGAAGAAGTTTTTCATTTTGGTGCACAAAACAGAATTATTTTTTAAATGGTGTGAGATTGAGTACTGTTGATGTTCAAAGTGACCTAGGTGTACTTGTATGCAAATCACTGAAAGTCAATATGCAGTTGCAGCAAGGAGTTAGACAATGATATGTTGACCTTCATTAGGAGAGAATTTGAGTATAGGAGTAAAGATACCTTACTGCAGTTATATAGGGCTACAGTGTCACTGCACTTGAAGTATTGGGTACAATTTTGGTTCACCTGCCTAAAAAAAAGAATTTATTTGCCATAGAGGGAGTGCAGGAAAAATTCATCAGACTAGTTCCTGGGATGGTGGGCTTGCCATATGAAGAGAGAGTGAGCATGTATTCTCCAGAATTTAGAAGAATGAGAAGAGATCTTATTGAGCTATAGAAAAATTCTAACAGGTCATCAGCTGGCTGAGAGTCTAGCCCAGAATCAGGGATAGGCCATTTAGGATTGAAATGAGGAGAAATTTCTTCATGCAGAAGCTGATAAGTCTTTTGAATTCTTTATCTCATGGTGCTGTGGAAACCCAGTCATTGAGTTCATTCAGAATGGAAATTTAAAAATTTATGCATATTAAGGGAAGCCAGAGATATGGGAATAATGCAGGAAAATGTCACTGAGGGAGAAGATCAGTCATGTCTTGATGGGCATGGATCAAAGGCCCAAATGACCTACTCCTAGTTCCGTTTGCTATTAGTTTCCTGTTACTGCTTTTTGGATGAGATAAGTGACAAGCTTTAAACAAAGATATCTTAAATTTTAGAATTCCATGTAATGTATAAATTTTGTTTAACATTTAACTTTTTTATGCCCATTGATGTGTTTTTATTTTTACTGTTTTCAGTTGGTGGAGCAGATGGGAAGGGAGCCTGTTTCCAGGTTTCTGGCTGTCTTTAACCATCTGCCTGTATGTGCATGAAACTGGCTCACAGTGACTCATAAGAGCTGTTCTTTCATTCCCCTGTTCCCATTCTTGTGAGGATCCATCTGTTCTTCACTGAATTCATTTCCTGATAGCTTGGTTAAAATTGGGAAGGTTGAATTGGAATCTGTGCTCTAACTGGAGCACTGTGTTGAGTAGCCAAAGTTTTACTACTGCTCTAATACCAAATTGTCAGTATCACCATTATATCTTTACCAAAGATTGAATGTAAATTTGAGCATTGAATTACAGAAAAGTTGAAGTGTTTTTTTTGTTTCCTCGCATATTTTCACTCTTTTACAGTTAGTCATGTTTTTGAAAATCACTCTTGTATGTTCCTTGTGCTCTATCCATATTTTGTATTTCAATGATTTCAGTAAGAAAATAAAATTTGACCCAAAGAGTTTTTTGTAAATAATGAAAAAGAAATTATGAATAGTCTGGTAAGCTGTAACATCTTAATAGTATGAAAATACTATTCTAGTACTGATAGGTGCCATGATTAAAGTAATGGCAGCTGGTGATGGGAACATTATATCCTACGAGGAAATGTAACCTAATGCCTAGCCTAAGTTTCATTCCACTATTAAAACAAGATAAGAAAATGAATCTGCTTCAATGAAGAGCATAGAAGTTATTAGGAGCAGCAACAGGTATGAGATGCCAATATATTGAAACTATAATGAAGGATTATGTGCATACCCTATTCCAATGGATGAGGTCAAAGCTTTCCATCCTGCCATATCCAGTCAAGAATGGTGGTGGATATTCAGATAGCTATCCACTAGAGGAGGAGGTTTTGCGGACATCTTCATTCTCATTTATGTGGAGGGATAGAAGATGCCAAATGGTTTATGTTCCTTTCTGCTGCTTAGAAATATGCAATTGGTGTCATCACAACTGTGACTGAGCACAAAACAGCCACCCAAAATAAAACTGGTTGAGCTCCATCATTCAAAAAATTGTGCTCAGATGTTCTCCCAACTGAAAGATGAATATCAGGGGAAGACACTGAGGATGGATTTCATCCATGTCCTCGGGCTTCAGATAACCATGTTTCCAGCAAAGAATAAGGCAGCCACGCTACGCTAAATGCTGCACATTTGTTGTTAACGTTTATAATGCCAAGTGTGAAAAAACAGCTACCTCGACGACAATATTGTTAGGATGTTATATAAGGTTTGGTGAATTTTCAATTGTTACACTCCCAACAAAAAATGCTCCATCTAGCTGTACACTTCCCTGAACATCTGGACTATGTGTGTCAGAAACTTCAACATCCATCATGTGAACTAGACCCAGTAATGAAAACTGGGAAGCCCTGACACATTTGATACTAGCTAAGAGCACTCAGCTCATGGTAAATACAAAATACCTTTTGTACCTTAAGGTCTGTATGGTGAGGAAGGTTTGTAATCAAGACCTTGCCAATCAGTTGTACCCCTCGCTCGTCATTTTCTGGAAACATGCTCTTTGATTTTGCACCTAGCCAATTTTGGCCAGTCATCAGCCACATTGGGATCAAAATCCCTGTTCTGAGCATATGAAAGTTGTGAGAGAACCAGATTAATTACAGAAAGTTCAGAGCAGAATTTTAAAGGAAATGAGAGAGGCAAAGATAGCATGAGAAAAGAGTAGCAGCAAACAAAGAAGGAACCCAAAACTCTTCTGTGGGCATGTGCACAGGAAAAGATGCATACAAGGAGAGATGGAGTCAATCAGATACCAAACAAGAACGCTTCATGGAAGCAGAAAACATGGCTGAAGTACTAAATGAGTACTTCACATCATTATTTATCAAGGAAGAAGATGCGGCCCACTACAGTGGTATCATCTGCAAACTTGTAGATGGAGTTAGAGAAGACTCTGTCCACGCAGTCATGAGTGTATAGGGAGTAGAATAGGAGGCTGAGGACGCAGTGTCATGGATAATCGTGGTGGAGGTGTTGCTGCCTCTGCTTTACTAATTGCGGTCTGTTGGTCAGGAAATCAAGGATCCAGTTGCAAAGTGAGGTGTTGAGTCCCAGGTCTAGGAAGTTGGAGATTAGTTTGCTTGGAATTATAATATCGAAGTGAAGCTGTAGTCAATAAATAATAGTCTAATGTAGTTGCCTTTACTGTCCAGATGCTCCAGAGATGAGTGTAGGGCCAGAGAGAGCATCTCAGGAGATGGATGTCATTTCCCTGTAGCCCTGCAACTTGTTCTCTCTCACATAGCTATCAACTCCCCTATGATCATTTATTCATTCCCTCCACTATAAGTGTAATTTATGGCAGCCTATTAACTTACCAGCATAATAGGCCTATCATCAAGATTGAAGAACATGGCATGAAAATGACTGTAGTAGAGGGATAGGAGATAGTGTAATTAACAAGAAGCAATGATAGTGAAAAATGATTTCTCAAACCAGAGGTAAGTATATAATGGAACTCCGGGTCAACTGCAATCACTGCTTTTAGTGCCTATTAATGATTTTGCAGTTGGGTGGATAGGGCCTAATTTCCAAATTTGAAGATATTACAGAATTTGGAGGTGTGGTGAACTATGAAGAAGGTAGTAAAACTCTGATAATCCACTACCTGAGTGTTTGGAAATTCTGATCATTCAACATCTGACTCACCACATGATGATTGCCCTTAACAGGGACACCTTTCCACACTCCTTTTAAACTTAGCAGGGCTCTGTTCCAATGCTCCTTTTAAACACAGTGGGGTGCAGTTTCCTGTGCTCTCTTTAAACTCACCTGGTTCATTAAAAACAAATTAGTATGCTGCTCTGAAACTTTAAAAATGAATTAAAAGTGGATTGGGGTATTAATAGGAGTAAAATCCAATAGTTCAGAAAATCCCACCAAAGTCTGAAGGATGCCAGACTGCAACGAGTACAAGAACAGAGAAATCTGGAAGTATACAAATATATAGCACATTGAAAGTGGCAGACTTGGTTGAGAAAGTGATTTTTTTTTAAAAAAGCATACAAAATCCTGAGCAATATAAAGAGAGGCGTAGAGTGCAGAAGCAAGGAAGCTGTGATGGTTGGAGTCTGTGGATTCCCTGGATTTCACATAATCAAGCTGCTGAAACTGGGAGGTATTGCTGCAGCTGATCATGCAGAGGGTATCAACCTGTAGGTCAACCTGATGCTGTTGCTGTCAAGTTTGTAATAATGTCAAAAGGGCTACTCAACAAGAATTTCAAGCAGGCCATCATGGCAAGTGAGGAAATCTTAACGGCTTGCTGAAATCTTCTCCACTATCTTACCTGCCACATCAATGACTTTCCCTTAAACATAAGATCAGAAGTGGGAATGGGTGCTATTTGCAGTGTAACAGTTCTACTCTCAGCTTCTCAGATAATGAATTAGTCTGTGCTCACATGCTTTAGGACCTAGACAACATTTAGCTGAGGCCTGATGAATGGCAAGTAATGTGTGTGCTACACAAATTCTGGGCAGTGACTACCTCCAACACAAGAACCAGATCTCCTGCTATTAATATCCTTTTGCTTGGTACTTATGTCAAAATTTGCACTGGGCCAACCACACATACCACAGGAACAAATCAACAGCTGAATATTCTTAATGAGTAACTTGCCACCTGACTTCCCAAAGTCTTTCTGTTATCCACAGGTCCCAAGTCAGGTGTGAGATAGAATAACCACCTGGTTGACAACAACTGTAATAACACTTGAAACTCAACATTATGTAGAACGCACTGTTTAGTTGCTACAGCATCCACCATATTAAAATTCATCCCCCACCACCACCACCAGGGCATGAAAGGTGCAGTATATACCACCTGGAAGTATTGCAGCTATTTGCCAAGAACTCTGACACCACATCTCTTTCAAACACACAACTTCTACCAAATAATGTGAGACCCTAAAGGACAAGGGCAAAATTTGTAGGTTAATGTCCCCACTTGCAAATTCCTCTACAAATTAGTTTATGGGATGTGGGCATCAGTGGCAAGGTCACATTCATTGACCGTTTCCAATTGCCTTTAAGCAGGTTGTGGCAAGCTCCCACTTGACCACTGCAGTCCTTCTAATGAAGGTACTCCTACAGTGTTTTTGCACAGGGAGTTTGGAGTTTTAGACACAGTTATGATGAAAAATGAACATATTTCCATGGTAGGGTGGTTTGTGACTTGGAGGGGAACTTGCAAGTGGAGGTATTTGCATGCACTTGCTGGCCTTGGCCTCCTCGGTAGCAGAAGTCACAGGTTTTACAGGTGCTGTCTGAGTAGCTTTGTTGAAAAACATTAATGGATTTTGTAGATGGTACATACTGGAGCCAATGTGTATCAATAACAGAAGGAATGAATGTATATGTTGGCGAATGGGGTTCCAGTGAAGCCTGCCACTTTGTTCTGGATGATGTTGAGCCTCTTTGGTTTTGTTGAAGATGTACTCATCTAGGCAAGTGGAGAGCATTCTACTACATTCCTAACTTGTGCCTAGTAGAAGTCTTTGCAGTGTCAAGAAATGAGTCACTCGCTGCAAGTTTATGGTTTCTGATCTGTTATAGACAGTACTCGTAAAGCTGGTTCAGTTAAATTACTAGTTGCTGGTGATTCTTTTGTTCGTGTCAGAGTTTTCAGAAAAGGCAATGTAATTAAATGTAAAGGCCTTTATAACAAGAGAATTTGAGTATAGGAGCAAGAATGTATTGCTGCAATTATATATGAGAGAGACAACACTGTCAAGTATTGTGTGCAATTTTGGTTTCCTTATCTGAGGAAAGATGTTCTTGCTATGGAGGGAGTGCAGACTGATTCCCTGATTGGCAGGAATAATCATGAGGTGAAATTGGGTTTAATAGTTTAGAATAATGAAAGGGGATCTCAAAGATTCTATGTTTCAGGGTAGGAAACCTGTTAATCCCCATCCAGTCCCACAGTATTTGATTGATGCATTGTGCACACTAAGGTAACCAGTTGTAACTCAACTATAACCATTACTGGAGTGATAACAAAGAACCATCACTATTGTTTTAGAATAGCTGGGGATTGGCATTAAATGAAACCTTCCAGTATTACCCATGCCCTGAGCACAAAAATAAATTCAATTAACATAAAGGTTTACTTAATGCTTCTTCTTACATCAGGTAATGGTCACAGTAGACATAGTCTCCCTTGTTCATTAACAGTATTTTGTGACGTTTGTTGCATTTTGTTGAAGGAATTTACAGATATCAACAGACCAGGATTATCTCCTGCTGCTGATGAATTGAAATTTGTTTTGCAGCCCCCCCCCCCCCACTCATTACCATTCTGTGACTTGTATTATAACACTTTTGTTGCTCCTCACGTACAGAGTCATGTCTTCTGGTGCTTTTTGGGCTGGAGGTAAAATGCTTGAAGCCAAGCCAGATTGATAGAATAAAGGGAAAAGTTGAAGATTGACAAAAATAAGGATTAAGAGAAGGAAGCTTAAGAAAACTTGAAGAGGTAAAATATCAGATTGATGGAAGATATGTAAAGGAACATGGTAATCATTGAAAGAGTAGCCATCAATAGTGAAGTAGAGGAAAACAAAGGATAAAAATAATTGGGTGACAGAGATGAAATAAAATATTCTTGGGAACAATAGAGTTGAGCAGTATGCCTGAATTAATTTTGAGATCATATCTGGGATGGTGGTTGAGTCAAAGTCCAAGAAAGTGAATGCTGGCAACTGAAGGAAATAGCATCATATTGTCAACATAAATAATACTTTAACAAGTAAATCTGGATCAATGATAGCAAGGTCATTGGAGGAAAAGGTATCTCCAGCAATAATGTTCTGAAATGGATTGTTGCTTTAATGAGTGAACGTAACTCGTTTTGTAACTGAATGATTCATCGTACTACATTTCAACATTGGAAACATGGTGAAATTACTGGAATTGCTTCTATCCCACACCTAAAATGATTGTGGTGAAAATCAGAATTGAATATAATCGATTTCTATTTTCCTTTTGCAGTTCAGCTTGATAAAATCTGATAAGGAACAGTATGATCGGGAAGAGAGACCAGAAACACAGCAAGAAATTCTAAAAAAAGCTGCCAAAGACTTGCCTGTTTACACCAGAACTGCAAATGGAGGTAATCTGAACTTCAATTATGTAAGAGTTTAATTGAATGAGTAACAAAAGAGATTTAAGGTAGTCATTGTTGGAAAAATTCATTCTAAAATCAGGCATTGCATTATTTTCACATACCTCTTTGCTCAGATATTGACAGCTTGTAGTACAATTTTTTTTGAAAAGTTACTAATGCACTGAAGCTCAAAAAACATTTTTCTTTTAAACCACCCCAACCCAATCAACCACTGATCCTTGGTCTTGCTGATGTTGAATGCAAAGCTTTTGTTGTGACACCATTCAACCAGCCAATCTATCTCACTCCTGCAGTGAGATCAGTGTGGAGCGTGCTAATATGTTTTTTTGAGACAAAGGAAGAGGTAACGTTGGATCTCTTGCAGTAAGTTAAGGTGAATAAGTCCTCAGGGTCTGATGGGATGTACCCCAGGTTATTGAGAGAGGCAAGAGATGAGATTGCTGGGACCTTGACCAAGATCTTTGTACCCTCTATAGCCACAGGCGAGGTCTTGGAGCACTGGTGAGTAGCTAATGTTGTTCCATTGTTCAAGGAGGGAAATGGGGAGAATCCTGAAAACTATGGACTGGTGAGTCTCACGTCAGTCGTAGGGAAGCTATTGGAGAGGATTCTTAGGGATAGAATTTATGAGCATTTGGAAAACCATGGCCTAATTAGGGACAGTCAGCATGGCTTTGTGTGGGGCAAGTCATGTCTTAGTAACTTGACTGAGTGTTTCAAGGAGGTGATGAAGGTGATTGATGAAGGTAGAGCAGTGGATGTTTTCTACATGGATTTTAGTAAGTCGTTTAACGAGGTCCCTCATGGTAGGCTCAGATGCATGGAATCCACGGTGACTTGGCCATTTGGATTCAGAATTGGCTTGCCAATAGAAGACAGAGGGTAGCGGTCTATGGGAATTATTTTGGCTGGAGGTGCGTAACTAGTGATGTTCCGTAGGGATCTGTACAGGGATTTCTGCTGTTTGTGATAAATATATAAATGACTTGGATGAGTGGGTTAGTAAGTTCACAGACAATACGAAGATCGGTGGCATTATAGTGGAGAGGGTACAGAAAAGGTTTACCAGGATGCTGCCTAAATTAGAGGGCATGTGCCATAGGGAGATGTTGGGCAAACTTGGCTTGTTTTTTCTGGAGCAGTGGAAGCTGAGGGGAGACCTGATAGAAATTTATAAGATTATGAGAGGCATAGATAGGGTAGAAAACTGGTATCTTTTTCTAGGGTGAGAATGTCTAGTACTAGAGGGCATGCATTTAAGGAGAAAGGGGGAAAGTTCAAAGGAGATATGCAAGGCAAGTTTTTATACACAGGGAGTGATGGGTGCCTGGAATGCTGCCAGGGGTGGTAGTGGAGACAAATACAATAGAGACATTTAAGAGGCTCTTAGGCACATGAATCTCCAGAGAACAGAGAGAGAGATGGACATCATGTACGCAGAAGGGATTAGTTTAATTAGGTATTTAATTACTAGTTTAATTAGTTTGGCACAACATTGTGGGCTGAAGAGCCTGTTCCTGTGCTGGACTGTTCTATGTTATCTAGGGTGTACATAATACTTTACACTTTACACTTTACCCAGAGAGTGGTGACTGCCTGGAATAGACTGCCTGAGAGAATGGTGGAAGCAGATTCACTGTCAGTATTTACTGTGTCCAGGCAAGTACTTGAATTGCCTATGTGTAGAAGGCTACAGGCCAAGTGTTGAAGGATGGGAATAGTATGGATGGTGACCACTGGTTGGACATGGTGGGCAGAATGGCCTGTTTCCATGCCATTTCACTCCTACAAACCAAGGACAGCTCCTGCATTTCATAGGTACAAGATATAATGCCATTCTATGATTTTATGATGGCGAAGGTTCTTCACTTCTAAATCACTATCAAGCTGAGGTGCCACCATTGGATTAAAGAGAAAATATATAATAGGATGTGCCAGGCAATCAGAAAAGTGAGACACCTTGAAATGAGCCATGAACTGACTAAAGCTATTTCACAAGGAAATCTACGTGATAAACACCAAAAGTAGCAGACTAGGAGCAAAACTATATCCAGTCCAGAATAACATGGACAACCAGTTAATTAACAAAAGGAGTCGATGACTCCATGGTGGATTCCAGAATGTTTGTGCCAGAGATGAGCCAGGTGTATGTTCATCTTAGACAGCAGTGCCACATCAATGATCATGATGTTCGTACTTTATGGATGTCTTTATAATTCACGTGACATTATGAAACTGAGGACACAGAAACATCTGTGGGTCCTGACAATTTCTTAGTCATGATGCAGAAAGGTGCATACACTTAAGGAATATTAATTTGATTCTCTCCTGACAGAAGCTGCCTGACTTGCCAAGTAGTTTCAACATTTTCTGTTTTTATTATTGCATTACACCAAGTGTAGTCTCACAGAAACCCTGTACTTTTCCAAAATTTTATACTGCATTCCTCCTTGCAATAAAGGCCAACATCCCATTTGCCCCCTTAATTGTTTGCATACTACTAATGTCTATTTCTTGTTTGAGGACACATGATCTCTGAAAACCATTATCTAATAGTCTCATAAAATTTAATATGGGTTGTAAAAAAAATTGTTGTCCTAATGACACCCTAGTTGCCAAGATGGTGATCCATCTATCCTGACTGCTTTTTGTTAGCCAATTATCTAACAATGCTATTATAATAGTTCAATGCCAAAAACTCTCACCTTGTGGCATTTTGTTGAATGCATTCTGGAAATCCAAATGTACGTTTGCTGGTCCCCTTCTATCTATCCTGCTCATTAAATTCTCAACAAGCTCCAATAAGTTTATCAAACATCATTTCCCATATATTAGAGCATATGCACTCTGATTACGACAGATGCCAGGCTAGCTGGCTTACAGTGTCCTGCTTTCTTTCTCCTTCCTTTCTTGAATAGGAGTGTGACGTTCATGGTTTTCAATCTGCTGGGTTCATTCCAGAATCTGTATAGTTTTGAAAGATCACAACCAATCCATCCATTGTCTCTGCAGCCATTTCTGCTAACAGCCTAGGATACAGCTTCCTGGTCCAAGGAACTTGTCAGCCTTTTGCCCGCTAGTTTCCCTTCTACCTTTGCTCGATTTGTTATGATTGTTTTAAGTTATTCTCTCTCTTTTGCTCCTGCATTTACTACTAATTGGTAAACTTTTAGTATCTTCTACCCCGAATAAAGTTGGAAGTTAATTGTTCAAAGTCCCTACTGTTTGCATATTTCCAATTATTAATTCGCCAGTGTCATCCTCTAAAGGACCTTTCGGTACATTTTTTCTGCATTCTCTTGTAAATGTCATGACTAGAATTGAATACAATACTTACATCTGTGGCCCAACCAATGATTAATAAAGTTCCATTATAACCTTGCTGCTTTTGAAACCTGTGCATCTATTTATGAAGCCCAGAACTCAATTTGCTTTATTAACCATTCTCTCAACATGTCATGCCTGTTTGTTTTTCTGTGTTATTGCACCTTTTTTCTTTCTGCCTAAGTATTACTTAATATCCCTCTGGATTAAATTTAATTTGCCACCCCTCTGCCATTCTGTCACCCTGTCTTTGCTCTCTTGCAATTTACTACTATTCTCGTCATTGTTAATGATATGTCTCTCTCCAACTTTCCCTCTGCCTCTGAAATTCATGAATGGGTAGTCTCCCCAAATTTCCTGAAACTTGTACTTAAATTTGTTCAGATTTCCATTCCTGCCACAATATTAACAGCTGAGCAATTTACAAATAATATTATCTGTTGTTGGGATCACACTGCAACTTCATTCCTCAATTTCTTTACATTGTTTGGGATGGGTAACAATATTATCCTGTTTAAATCTTTATCTTCCTTTGATTAGTTAAGCTAAGCAAAGAATAGTCCATGGAGGTGGATGTTGTGAAAGAGCTACACAGATACTAAGAATTTGCCTGAAAAAAAAAATAGGAAAAATGAATATAAGAAAAATAAATGGAAAGCTCTCAGCCTTCTTTGGCCAAAACTTAGAGACAGTATCAGAATTCCAAAACTAAAGTTTAGGGCTAAATTGATTCCAAATATTCTCAAGCATAGCAGCTGAGGGCAACAGATGACAACTTAAAGGGTGGATAAAATTTTGTTTTTTTCAGTTGGGAGCTTGTTTTTCTCCAGTTGCAGCAGCGGGGAGGAGCTAGCAGTTTTTTTAAAGTTGTATGATTGACTAAGTGTGTGACAACTCAGCCAATAAAAGGAAGATAGGGTAAAGCCGAGCAGCCATTGTGAGAGGATTGGGAAGCTTTTAAAAACCAACAAAAGGGAACTAAAAAAGCAATAAGGGGAGAAAAGATCAAATATGAAAGTAAGCTAGCTAATAATATAAAAGAGGATACTAAAAGTTTTTTCAGATACATAAAGAGTAAAAGAGAGGGAAGACTGGACAATGGACTGCTGGAAAATGATGCTGGAGAGGTAGTAATGGGGAAGAAAGAAATGGCAGATGAACTGAATAAGTATTTTGTGTCAGTCTTCATTGTGGAAGACACTAGCAACATGCCAGAAATTTGAGATAGTCAGGAGGTAGAAGTGAGTGTAGTCGCTATTACTAAGGAGAAGGTGTTTGGGAAACTGAAAGTTCTGAAGGTAGTTAAGTCACCTGGACTGGATGGACTACACCCCCAGGGTTCTGAAAGAGGTAGCTGAAGAGACTGTGGAGGTATTAGTAGTGATCTTTCAAGAATCACTAGATTCAAGAATGGTTCCAGAGGACTGGAAGATCACAAATGTCACTCCACTCTTTAAGAATGGAGAGAGACAACAGACAGGAAATTATAGGCCAGTTAGCCTGACTTCAGTGGTTGGTAAGATTTTAGAGTACATTATTAAGGATGAGGTTTCTGGGTACTTGGAAGCTCATGATAAAATAGGCCAAAGTCAGCATGGTTTCCTTAAGGGGAAATGTTGCCTGATAAATCTGTTGGAATTCTTTGAGAAAGTAACAGGCAGGATAGACTAAGGAGAGTCAGTGGATGTTGTTTACTTGGATCTTCAGAAGGCCTTTGACAAGGTGCCACACATGAGGCTGCTAAACAAGATAGGATCCCATGGTACTACAGGTAAGGTACTAGCATGGATAGAAGATTGGCTGACTGGCAGAAGGCAAAGAGTGGGGATAAAGGGGGCCTTTTCTGATTGGCTGCCTGTGACTAGTGGTGTTCCACAGGGTCGGTGTTGGGTCCACTACTTTTCAAGATGTATGCTAATGATCTGGATGACGGAATTGATGGCTTTGTGGCCAAGTTTGCAGATGATACAAAGATAGGTGGAGGGGCAGGTAATGTTGAGGAAACAGAAAGTCTGCAGAAGGACTTGCACAAGTTGGGAGAATGGGCAAAGAAGTGGCAGATGGAATACAGCATAGGGAAGTGTACGGTCATGCACTTTAGTAGAAGGAATAAAGAGGTAGACTATTTTCTAAACGGAGCAAATTCAGAAATCAGAGGTGCAAAGGGACTTGGGAGTCCCAGTGCAGGATTCCCTAAAGGTTAACTTGCAGGTTGAGTCGGTAGCAAGGAAGGCAAATGCAATGTTAGCATTCATTTCGAGAGGACTAGAATATGAGAGCAAGGACGTAATGCTGAGGCTTTATAAGGCATTGGTCAGACCACATTTGGAGTATTGTGAGCAGTTTTGGGTCCCATATCTAAGGAAAGATGTGCTGGCGTTGGAGAGGGTCCAGAGGTGGTTTACGAGAATGATCCCAGGAATGAAAAGGCTAACATATGATAAGATAAGATATCTTTATTAGTCACATTTACATCGAAACCCACAGTGAAGTACATCTTTTGCACAGAATGTTCTGGGGACAGCCCGCAAGTAGTGTTAGATAGTTCTGGGCCTGTACTCACTGGAGTTTAGAAGGATTAGGGTGGATCTCATTGAAACCTACCAAAAATTGAAAGGCCTGGGTAGAGTGGACGTGGAGAGGATGTTTCCAGTAGTGGGAGAGTCTAGGACCAGAGGGCACAGCCTCAGAATAGAAGGACATCCCTTTAGAACAGAGATGAGGAGGAATTTCTTTAGCCAGAGGGTAGTGAATCTGTGGAAGTCATTGTCACAGACGGCTGTGGAGGCTAAGTCATTGGGTATATTTAAAGTGGAGGTTGATAGGTTCTTGATTCATAAGGGCATCAAAGGTTACAGGGAGAAGGCAGGAGAATGGGGTTGAGAGGGAAAAATAAATCAACCATGATCGAATGGCAGACCAGACTGAAAGGGCTGAATAGCCTAATTCTGCTCCTATGTCTTATGGTTTTATGATACAATTAATAATTGACATGAATGTTTACTAGTCCCTAAAGTAAGGGGCTCTATAATAAAAGAATGGCCTTAACTCTGTCTTGCTGAGTAAGAACAACCCTGTATGTTTTAATACGTCACATTGGAGGCCACAGCCAGCCTAACCCATGAAGTGTTTTGAAAAAAATGTTAATAACCATCAGAACCACACCCCAGCTTTGTTATCTAAACTGTCAAGGACTTTGAATATTTGAACATTCAAGTGCACATTAAAATATTTACAAATGATTAAAAATGATTGAAAATAATTCATTTATATACATTTAAACATTAAGCAATTAAAATCATTTATGCAAACAAAATTTAAAAAATAGTAAATTACCTTTCACCAATCCAACTCCCTGGCAGCTGTTACTGGACTTGCTGTTCCTACGCCAGGTCTAATGTTTGTAGATTCAGTGGACAGATTCCCCAGCATAAATGGGGAATCCAGAACATCCAGAGCAAAACCTCTGCCATCTCTCAGTAAGTTTTGCCCCATACTATATAAACAGAAATATTTTAGATTAAGATTTTACAGGCCATCTTTATGAATTCTGAGCTCTTGCCACCAACTTCATTGCTCTTTACAGTTTTCTGTAGTTGAACCAGAATGCTGTCACTCACTGTATCCTGTTCAGTCTTGAATTTCTAACCTCATTGTATTTATTACAATGTCTGATTATTCCCTTCTCTGTAATATTGACCAACTCCAATATAGCTTTTGCTGGAATCCTCATTCATCCCCATAGCATCTCCAGACTTGACTGTCTAATGTTGACTGACAAGACCCTAATCTCTAATAGATCACCCTGTTAGGGTGGGAAGAATGGTAAATAACTAATCACAATTTTATTACTGTTAGATGGCTTCTTTATGCTTTGTGTGAGAAATAAAAATGCCATTAAAACTTTAGGAATCATATTGGATGTTTTGATTAAGGTGCATTGTCTATTAGATGTAGAAAAAGAATTGTAAACATTAGCCAACCAATGACTTGAAAGACATATGTATCTCTTCTGCATCTGAGCTTCAGTTCTTTGAATGCTTTGTTTAGCTATTTTGAATTGGTCTCGTTCAATGCTGTATTGTGAGGAATGCAAAATAAAGGATATAATTAGCCAAATAATGGCTATGTGTGTGAGAAGAACACAACAAGCGTTTAGGAAAGCAAGTGACCATGGGCAGTGAATCTGGGCAGCAGGTTGGGTCCTGGGTGAACTGGCCCAATATAAATTGTTTAGCATAATGTTTAATCATAAAAGAATGTTGCATTGGGTATAAAGGATGCATTATGTGGATTGTTCAGAATCTAGTATGTTGATGAGCTATAACTGGAAACCAATTAATTATTGCATGTATTTCTTGATGAGTCATTTTATTCAAATTCAAACAACTTTTGCTCTCTTTCCAGCCATCAGGTACTGTGATCGTTGCCAAGTAATTAAACCTGACCGATGTCATCATTGTTCTGCCTGTGACATGTAAGTTGATTGTGTCCATTTGGAAGTTCAGAGTTTTTAGTTTTCCGAGAAGAAATATTTGGAAGTGTGTCGCCTGTCATCAGAAACACTGAGACCATGTTGTACAGTCTGTCTAATGCTAATCAAGCTGTGCTGCATTTGTTTCCAACATTTTGAAATAGGTGGAGTGTTGAAATGTATCTTTATTTCTCTTATTTTCCACAGGATAAATTCTTAATTTTGAACAAAAGGGATGCACAAAGTGAGGAGGAAATCTTGAAATTTTATATAGCTCTTCAAATAATTCCATTCATCTTACAGATTTTTGTAAAGATAGCTCTATTGATTCACTTTAATAAACAGATTAGGAAAATTATGTCTAACATTCGTGGTACTGTATTTTGATTCTACTTTCAGTGTGGCTAGAATTTGCTCTGTTGAGCTTCTCATTTGGTGTGAATTTTAAACTTTGAACCTTAAGGTTTGATGCAAATCTGTTCTTGAATATGAATGAGGTGCTACTCGTGTATTTAACAGGCATTGATCAAGTATGTTTCAATTGTAAATTGTGGACTGCACTTAACTGTTGTGGTTGAGGCACTCTTTAAAGTTTACTACTGCTCTAGCCTTGGCTGCAGTTAAATCCACAGTCTCAAGTATAGTCAGCAGGTACAAACTTACATTGCTGCACAGTGAACAGGAGTCATTGGCAGCAAATAGAGATTATGATTTAAAATTGGAACTTGACTGTACCTCCTATTCTCCAGGTAGACTTCTTCCATATTTAAAGAATCAAGAAACCACATCAGCACTGGAACACTGCCTTTTTTAATTTTATTTTTTATAAATGGGACCTACACAGTAGCTTACTGACAATTTTGTGCGCCTTAACAGAGTAAAAATAGAATAACCAATGGAGATAACATTAACTTATTTATACATCCACTTTCATGGATGGACTGTATACTGTATTTAACTAATGCAGTAAGCTCTTGATTATCTTTGTAAAACAAAAAGACCAATGATGGGATTGCTTATGTATTAATGACTGAGACAAGTACAGTTCTACATTCGCTGGTTATGTTTAAAGTAAAAATCTTGTATAGAAGGCCTGATGTATAATATCTAAATATTCATATCTTCTCTCCAAGTATTCCCCCTACAAATTCATATGGACATATTCATGTATTTGATCATAATATTTGGTGAAATACACCATGGTTTCTATTTGGAAAGCTTTAAAATGTTTCAGTTTGTTTTTTTATTGTTTTAAAATGTAGTCCTTATTTCCCTTTTTTTGAATTTGTGTTCATCTATTACATAATGATAAACTAAAGAAGTATTTTGCTAATTGTCACAGCTTATTTCTGCAGTCAAACATTGCACCAACAAACCAGGTTGTACCTTTACTTATTATCTAAAAGAAATAGACCTAAGAACAGGGAAACCATGTTTAAATACTCTGGCTTGTTTAAACATGGAAAGTTGGAAGAATATGTATTTATTGTGTCAATGTCTGTCAATGTCCAAAAGATAAATGAACAGTAAATACAGCATACATATTTACAGTAATTGCATAATTGCTGTTTCCTCAATACCAAAGGCACATATCCTCAACTAAAATTGAGCCTTGTTGCATGGTAAATTATGAAGAAAAATGCTGTCATATAGACTCAGAATATCTTTACATTTTTATTGGCCTCTGAATAATTATTTAATGAGGGGGGATATATCATTAACTGCAGATGTATTGAAAATCTTTTGAAGATATGTGTAAGGATCCTATGTGTTAGAACTTCTTATCGTGTACACTTTTTTATGTGCTACATGACAGAACTTTACTTAAACCAATTGCAAAGTGGTATTTGCAACTCCATGTGTGCACAGTGCTTTTTGGGAAGTTACATTGAAGCTCTTCTTGCATGTGGCAGTCTCATGTACATGGGTGGTTAATACACAATTGTCATCAATGTTGCACAGTTTCACTTTGTGAATGGTGTCGACCTCAAGTGCAGGAGTAGGCCTTAATCAGAGGATGACAGACTGTTTCAATTTTGGTTAATTGGGCCATCCTTACCTGGTTTACTAGCATTGATTCTGGCAGTGACTTGATAATTTCAAAGTCGTTCTGCTATAAAGTAAATACTGTTTCATGAATGTGGAGAACCCTGACTACCATGATACCTGCCTCTGATGTGCACGTCTGAAGGCACTAAGTAGCATTGGCTCTTGGAGGTATGTGGAACTTGTCTCTATCAGTTACCCACTATTTGAAGGGAAAATGTCCTAGAATGGCCCTACTAAGGGAAAAAGTGGTTCCTAGTGCTTTAAGTTCTCTTGTAGCAAAGTTCGCACTTCTGTGACTTTGCCTATAATGTGTCTTTTATGTGTGATTATGCACAAAGCCCAGTAGTTGTATCCCTGCTACTTCGACTGAAAGTGGTCGGCTGCCCTTTGTTGTGCTTTCTCAATGTTGTTATTCACAGAACATCTTCGAACTCCAAATCTTACATGTATCAGATAACTTGTCATTCACCTGCTAATTGCATAGAATAGCTGCCGTCAAACTGTAAAATTCTGAGCTTGCATATCTGGATTCAGCTGAAGGGTCATGTTCACCAAACTGAACAACAGTTACAAGAAACATACAGCCAATACTAGTAAGCTGAAAGAAAAGCTGGAAACATCAAGCAATCTATATCCTTGACAGCAACAAACAAGTTAACAGTTCATCAAAACAGGATAAAATTACAGATCAATAGTATTTAAAAGGAAGGGATGAGGAAGGGAACTGTTTTTATTCCACTTGGTCTCTTCCTTTTTTTTACTGTTCATTGCCCATAAATTACTTTGATCCATCTTGATCACACACACACACACACACACACACACACACACACACACACACACACTCTCTCTCTTTCTCTCTCTTTGTTTTGCCATTGTGGTACTCAAAAGTATAACAAAGGAAGTATTGATGAAGAGAAAGATAACATGTGAAAGGTAGATATTTTGCACTGTATCTGGATTTATCACATTTAAATCCTAAACTGCCACATGAAAACATCAGCCATTGACGCACACTGCTTGTTGATTGCTTGTACTCTGAATCATAAGCTTAGGAATTGATCGGTTTTCAGGAAATTACCTGAATTTGCCTCATGTTAACTTTTTGAAGATTGAAATACTGAAAGCTCACACAAAATCTGCATGTGATGCAACTGTGAACAGCCAAAATAGAACAACTGTTAACATTTCTAGAAAATGAAGCCATGAGATAGAAATATCACCGTGTCACACCTCAAACTAATTCAGACGCTGCTCGCTATTTAGTCAAAAAAAACATACTTCAATCATTGTACAAAACTCAGTCCTGATGCAGGGTCTCAACCCAAAACACTGACCATCCTTTTGCCTCCACAAATGCTGCTTGACCCACTGAGGTCCTCCAGCAGTTTGCTTTTTGCTCCAGTTTCTAGCATCTGCAGTCTCTTGAATCTTGGACAAAACTATTAGTTTGCTTAATTAAAGAGCATGACTTGTTTGTTTTTTTTTATTTTTGTCCTAATTTTTTATTTTTGTTTTATTATAGGTGTGTATTAAAAATGGATCATCATTGTCCTTGGTACGTTATGCCAAACAGTAAATATTTTAATTATACTTAAAGTAACAGAATAATGCAGTTACTGAAATGTTCTCCTTTCACAGAATGGGTGAAATCACATGAGGTGCTAAGAATTTTTTTTGAATGGATAAAAAAATATTTATAGAATTTAATTGGGGACTGAAGATCCCAATATAATTGTTGCATTATTTAACTCTGCAGCTTTATTTCAATGTTAAGTGCTATGTGTTTTCAAATCTAAAAATAGTTTGTGGTATCTTGGAAATAAAGGTAAAATGTACTGTTTCACACTTTTTATAGGTATAATCATAAACTGATGCTTTTGGAACAGGGATTGCTGAGTCAACTGTGAAGCTTACATTTTTATGATGAAAACATAACTTGATAACTTCTCTAAAATAGAATTGTGATCCTATTTATGTGAATAAAAAAAGTACAAATTGCAATGGAGAATTATGTTCAGTCTACATAGGGCACTGTCAAGTGCAACTTTGTTTTTGATTTGTGAAGGTGCAGAAACTTACCCGAAGAGTCTCGGTACCTCTAGGGAAAAAAATGGCTGACTGTGGAGTGGGGAGGTCCTGCGATGGGGCTGTAACCTCTCATTCTGACATCAGCTCCAGAGTTTATTCATTCAATTGGCAGTGATGATACTAATAAAGGCTAACAAGAAAGTTTCCCCACACTCAAAGATAATTTCATTTGGTAGACTGGAAAGACAATTGGGGTACGAACTAAGCAGCAGAAAACTTGTGAACAAATAAATTTACATTTTAGAAAAGGCAGTTCCATACATGTACAGTGGCATGCAAAAGTTTGGGCACCCCTGGTCAAAATATGTGTTACTGTGAATAGCTAAGCGAGTAAAAGATGACCTGATTTCCAAAAGGCATAAGGTTAAAGATGACACATTTCTTTAATATTTTAAGCAAGATTACTTTTTTATTTCCATCTTTTACAGTTTCAAAATAACAAAAAAGGAAAAGGGCCCGAAGCAAAAGTTTGGGCACCCTGCATGGTCAGTACTTAGTAACACCAACTTTGGCAAGTATCACAGCTTGTAAACGCTTTCTGTAGCCAGCTAAAGGAAAAGGGCCCGAAGCAAAAGTGTGGGCACCCTGCATGGTCAGTACTTAGTAACACCAACTTTGGCAAGTATCACAGCTTGTAAACGCTTTCTGTAGCCAGCTAAGAGTCTTTCAATTCTTGTTTGGGGGATTTTCGCCCATTCTTCCTTGCAAAAGGCTTCTAGTTCTGTGAGATTCTTGGGCCGTCTTGCATGCACTGCTCTTTTGAGGTCTATCCACAGATTTTCGATGATGTTTAGGTCAGGGGACTGTGAGGGACATGGCAAAACCTTCAGCTTGTGCCTTTTGGGGTAGTCCATTGTGGATTTTGAGGTGTGTTTAGGATCGTTATCGTATTGTAGAAGCCATCGTCTTTTCACCTTCAGCTTTTTTATAGACTGTGTGATGTTTGCTTCCAGAATTTGCTGTTATTTAATTGAATTCATTCTTCCCTCTACCAGTGAAATTTTCCCCGTGTCGCTGGCTGCAACACAAGCCCAAAGTATGATCGAGCCACCACCATGCTTAACAGTTGGAGAGGTGTTCTTTTCATGAAATTCTGCACCCTTTTTTCTCCAAACTTTCCTGCGTCCTCACCACAAAATTCAGCATCAGAAGTTTGCAAAGGACCATCTAAACAAGCCTGATGCATTTTGGAAACAAGTCCTGTGGACTGATGAAGTTAAAATAGAACTTTTTGGCTGCAATGAGCAAAGGTATGTTTGGAGAAAAAAGGGTGCAGAATTTCATGAAAAGAACACCTCTCCAACTGGGTGAGATTGGGGGTGGATCGATCTTGCTTTGGGCTTGTGTTATAGCCAGTGGCATGGGGAACATTTCAGTGGTAGAGGGAAGAATGAATTCAATTAAATAACAGCAAATTCTGGAAGCAAACATCACACCATCTGTAAAAAAGCTGAAGATGAAAAGAGGATGGCTTCTACAACTGGAATAACGATCCTAAACACACCTCAAAATCCACAATGGACTACCTCAAGAGGCACAAGTTGAAGTTTTTGCCATGGCTCTCACAGTCCCCCGACCTAAACATCATCAAAAATCTGTGGATAGACCTCAGAGAGCAGTGTATGCAAGATAGCCCAAGAATCTCACAGAACAAGAAGCCTTTTGCAAGGAAGAATGGGCGAAAATCCCCCAAACAAGAATTGAAAGACTCTTAACTGGCTACAGAAAGCATTTCCAAGCTGTGATACTTGCCAAAGGGGGTGTTACTAAGTACTGACCATGCAGGGTGCCCAAACTTTTGTTTTGGGCCCCTTTCCTTTTTTGTTATTTTGAAACTGTAAAAGATGGAAATTAAAAAAGTAATCTTGCTTAAAATATTAAAGAAATGTGTCATCTTTAACTTTATGCCTTTTGGAAATCAGGTCATCTTTTATTCACTTAGCTATTCACAGTAACAGAAATTTTGACCAGGGGTGCCCAAACTTTTGCATGCCACTGTATATTTTCCAATTCTGTGTGTTCAAAGATTTTTTAAAAATAATGACATCATGTTGTTACTAATTTGTATATGGCAATGGATAATGTGACATTTTGCAATGAGTTGACATGTAGATATGTATCACCTAATAATGCTTATTTTTGTTTCCTCTCAGGGTGAATAATTGCGTGGGATTTTCAAACTACAAATATTTTATGCTTTTTTTAGCATATTCTCTGTTATATTGTTTATTCATTGCAGCAACAGTACTACAATATTTCATCAAGTTTTGGACAGTAAGTTCAATTTTATCATTGCATCTTTTCTATTACATGTTCCATTGAAGATGAATTTGTGAAAATTTCATTTTGAAGTTTTTCCCCCATCTTAAAAAAAACTAAAGATTCATTGAAGTCTTGATGAAAAGCTGTGTAGATTCTGATGTCAGTGATCCACAACATCAGAAAGCCACCCTCCCAGAAGATTAAGAATTGATTTAAAAAAAACAGAAGTCCCAAATTATATCACAGAAGACAGAGGGTGGTGGTAGATGGAACGTATTCTGCCTGGAGGTCGGTGACCAGTGGTGTTCCGCAGGGATCTGTTCTGGGACCCCTGCTCTTTGTGATTTTTATAAATGGATGAGGATGTGGAAGGGTGGGTTAGTAAGTTTGCTGATGATACAAAGGTTGGTGGTGGTGTGGATAGTGTAGAAGGTTGCTGTAGATTACAACAGGATATTGATAGAATGCAGAGCTGGGTTGAGAAGTGGCAGATGGAGTTCAACCCAGATAAGTGTGAAGTGATACACTTCAGGAGATCAAATTCAAAGGCAGAATACAAGGTTAATGGCAGGACTCTTAGCAGTGTGGAGGAACAGAGGGATCTTGGGATCCACGTCCATAGATCCGTCAAAGTTGCCATGCAGGTCGATAGGGTTGTTAAGAAGGCAAATGTGGAGTGTTGGCCTTTATTAGTCGGGGTATTGAGTAAGAGCCACGAGGTGATAGAGACTTTTTCCCAGTGCGACAATGGCTAACACGAGGGGACATAATTTTAAGGTGATTGGAGGAAGGTATAAGGGGGATGTCAGGGGTAAGTTTTTTTACACAGAGAGTGGTGGGTGTGTGGAATGCACTGCCGGCAGAGGTTGTGGGGGCAGATACATTAGGCACATTTAAGAGACTCTTAGGCACAGGGATGATAGAAAACTAGGGGGCTATGTGGGAAGGAAGGGTTAGAGCAGGCTAAAATGTCAGCACAACATTGTGAGCCGAAGGGCCTGTACTGTGCTGTAGTGTTCTGTGTTCTATATCACTGACAGTTATAATAATTTTAATGTTATACCCACCCCTATCATCCCTGGAGCAGAATCCACCTTACAAACCAAATCCCAGTCCTCTCCAGCAGCATTCAATTTTGTTAAATTACTAGAAGGTTCATCCTGTGTTCAAGTTTGTAAATCTATGAAGGACCCAGGATAGGTGAAATTACACCTGGAAATTAGTAACTTGAAGAGAAATTAAATGGTTTGTGCCTGTCAATACAGAAGCAGGCAGAAGAGACTCCCCCAAATATCTATGGATTGAATGAAAAGCTGCAGGAAATTAGCATTACATTTTTTAAATGGAGAAATTAATGAAAGTCAGTAAATCCTTGGGATCTGATGACTTGCATCCCAAGATTCTAAAAGAGCTGGCCATAGAGATGGTAGATACTCTGATTGTTATCTTCCACAATTTCACAGTTTTGAAATAATTTTGAAACAAAATTAGAGCATAAAGGGTTAACAATATATTGTCATGGATTGAGGACTAGTTCGTGGACAGAAAGCTAAGGAATAAATGGGGCCCAAGCTGGTCACAATCTATATAATGATTTGGATGAAAGGGTTAAGTGCAATACATCCAAGTTTTCTGATTATAAATCTGGGTAGCAGAAGGTGGATAAAAGCAATGTCATCCACTTTGGCAAAAGAAGTAAAGTGATATTTTCTTAAAAATGGTAAGAGATCAAAAAAGTTTGGTGCTTAAAGGGATTTGGTATCCTCTTTCCAGAATGACTGAAGTTAGCATCCCATATAGGTAAACAATATGTTGGCTTTTTACTACAAGAGGATGAGAGTGCAAAAGTAAAGGCATCTTATTGCAATTATTCAAAGCCCAGTGAGAACACACCATAAGTGTCTGGTCTTCCTATCTAAGGAATTATGTACTTGTGATGGTAGGTGTGCAAGAAGGTTGGCCAGATTGATTCTTAGGATGGGGGCTTTGTTTTACAAGAGGTGATTAAGCAAACTAGGCTTGTATTGTCTTGAGTTCAGAAAGCAGGAGATAATGGTAGTAAAATGGTCATGGGGCATGACACGCAAGATGCAGCGAGGGTATTTCTCCCGGCTGAGGTGTTTAGAACCAGGCATCACAATATCAAAATAAGGAATTGGCCATTCAGGACTGATGGTAAGAAATGTCTTCACCCAAAGGGTCGTCAATCTTTGGAATTTTTTATCCAGGAGAGCTGTGAAGTCTCTGTCTCTCCAGTATGTTCAATGCTGAGTTTGAAAGATTTTTGAATATTAAGAGAATCGAGATATGGATTTATGCAAAATCACTCCCTATTTGAAATATACTGCAGACTCTATATGAAATCTGTGAAATTACATTTGATATGCAAGGTAATACTCGTATTAATCTAAAATGTCTTTGGTTAAATTTTAGTAATCATCAAGATGGTGCTGATTGAAATATTTTTCCATATTTTGTACACAGTGCTAGCTTCAAGCACTTCAAGCTCTGGTTTAGAATGGATTTATACATGTTCCAACTGTGTTCCTGGATCCAAACCAGAGAGCACTGGTGCTATGCTAGTATGATATTTCCTTTTTGGTTTATCAGTAAGATTGGCAATTTCAGATAAATTGCAGGTGGTTTGGTGCACAGTAGGGAGTGAATTGAAACTATAGACTTGCTTCATGTAAAACCAAAGAGGAAGGAAATTCCAATGTGTTTAGTGCAGTTTTCTATTTGTCATTTCTCCTGATTCCTTTGGCCTTTTGTGCACTCACCCACCTATTTGAAAGGAAATAGTTCTGAGGCTTTATGTAATCCTTATCATAACTTCTAATTTTACTCCCTTGAAACTGTGGAAACGGTATTGCAAAATATTTGCATTCCATGTATTGAAAGTGAATGACACCACCTTTGTCTTCAGCTGTAGCACCAAATGCAAACAAAAGGTTTTAGACTCTGCAGTGAGCTTAAAAGCAGGATTATTTCCTACTTTCAATATAAAACTCAAAGATTTCAAATGAGTATCTTCACTATTTAGAAGGTACAGGAAAATAGAGTCAAAGAGTTATGCAGCACAGAAACAGCTGCTTTGGCCCAACTCATCCATGCCAACAAAGGTGCCTACCTGAGCTAGTCCCATTTGCCTATGTTTGACCCATATCCCTCTGAAGCTGTCTTATCTATTTATCTGTCTAAATGTCTTTTAATCATTGTAATTGTACCCATTTCTACCACCTCCTCTGGCAGCTCGTTCTATATACATCCACCCTTCGTGTGGGAAAAAGTTGCCCTCAGTTCCCCTTTAAATGTTTTCCTATGCTCTCTCTATTTTTAAGACTCTCCTTCCCTGGGAAAAAGTCTGTGACCATTCACATTATTATGATTTTGTACAAGGTTACCCCTCAGCCTCCTACGTTCCAGGGGATAAAGGTCAGACCTATCCAGTCTTTCCTCATAACTCAAGTCTTCCAGTCTCAGTAACATCCTTGTGAATCTTTTCTGCGCCCTTTCCAGTTTAATGACATTCTTCCTATAGATAGGCAAACATAACTGCACACAATACTCAAGTGCGGTCTCACCAGCATCTTGTGCTGCTGTAATATGACATCCCAACTCTTGTACTCAGTGCCCTGAATGATGAAGGCAATTATGCCAAACACCTTCTTCACCATTTTGTCTACCTGTGTCACCACTTTCAGAGAGCTATGCACTTGCACCCCTCGGTCTTTCTGTTCTACAACACTCTCCAGGGCCCTGCCATTTACAGTGTAGGTCCTGCCCAGGTTTTGCTTCCCAAAATGTAACACTTCGCAATTGTCCAAGTTAAATTCCATGTGCTATTCCTTGGCCCACTTTACCACCTGATCAAGATTCTGTTGTAATCTGAGATAACCTTCACTGTCCACAAAAATTTATTAACCATACCGACTACATTCTCGTCCAAATCATTAATATAGATGAAAAACAACAGTGGACCCAGCACTGAACTATGGTCACTGGTCCCAGAATGTTCCCCCATTGACATTTCAGTCACTTGCCCTGCCTCATTTCCCAATAGGAGGTAGAGTGTTGCTATCTGTACGAGAAAACTTTCCTGGATACACTTAACAAATTCCACCCCATCCAAGCCCTTGAGATGAGAGCTGATTTGTAAATCAGTTTTAATTATGTCCATATTAAGATATGAAGATAGCAGAGTTAGCAAATTAATCATGATGAATCTACCTTTTTTTTTACTGAAAGTCTTACTTATTTTAAGTTTAAGGCTTTTGCTTTGTTCTTTGGGCAGCATTTCTCTGTGAAATGTTTTTGTTTCAGCAGTTGACCCTAAAAGTTGTTTATGGTACAAATTAAAATCACTATGTTATAGCATGTAGTCACAAATGTTGGAGTTTTAATACTTCATTTAAAAATGGATTTAAGAACTGTATGTTAATTTATCTCCTGAGTAGTTTCACTGTTGTCAAAAACATAGCGTATCTTAAGGGTATTCTCCACATCTCATTCTCTGAAGCATGACAAATTAATTGATTTCAGAAATCATTCTCTATACCTTTTCTCTTGTGTATGAGTTGGGAGGTGTTGCCATCTCAACTGAATATTTTAGTTTTGTTAGAATTTATTGTTCATTTTCAGTATAACAGCCAGTGAATTCCTTGTTTTTTAAATCAAATACTTTAAATGAGATTATCCTTGCACTGTTATTAGCATTGTCTATTTACTATTAAGTGGAAACCTCAGTTTAAAAACGTATATAAATGTAGACATTATAATGGCCATTACGTACGATATATAACTTCAATTATTTTTTGGTGTGAATTTCTCTTTGTGAGCTTTGTGTCAACCTTTCCATTGCTGTTTACCTGTTCCTTCATTTCAGAATTGTTTCTGATGTAATGTCCTCATGTGTTTGCAATCTCTAATATCAAGTTTTGTACTAAATATTTGAAGAAATAAAATTTGGTGGTTATTGCCTGGAATGATACAATGTTGAAAAGTGGAATTGAGCGAATGGAAGGATTACTTGTAATTTGTGATCCAAATCTAAAGTCGGTGACAGTTAATGTTATGCAAATGACTAATCTGTTATACTTCTTACTATTTAAGGTAAGATTACTTGAACCATTATGTGTAATTCAAAAACATCACAAAAAGTCAGCTTAAGTATCTTTATGAAGTCATTGTTTTAAAGTTTTTATCATTGGAAGAGTAGGAGATTGCGTTTGGATTGATGACTCCACAGTATGAATCATCCTGGAAAAATAATTTACTAATTCAACTGGGGTAGGCCAAATCCACAGATATGCTGTTTGGCAGTAATTCTTCCATGCCAATCTCCCACAGTAACATTAATCTTGTAGCTTGCCATCTATAAACATTTTCAAAATCAACAACAGAAAAGTCAGGATATTGTAGTCAAGTCCAGTTTTTAATCAAGAATGCCATACAATATACTCCTATAATGTTCAGTATGAGGTGGAACATTCATGTTGTCACTCATAACCTAACCTTTTCAAAGTCTGTGGTTTCAGATTTTGTTCAAAATCACTCCTTTTTTTAAAACAAAAAGTGAAGAATGTATTTTTCAGAGATCACTCTATCAGGAAGGTGTATGTTGAAATTCTCTTCATTAAAATTGTTGTTATGAAAATGCCTGTTGGTGCAAGGATTTTGCTTAATCTTCATAAAAAGTGTGTATTGTTTCCAGAAAACTATTTAGTTGAAATTCCTTTACAATCCTACCAGAACTACCTTGGCAGCAAACAAAATTAGAAAGAAATCAAATATGTAAATATTTTAGAATACCACACGAAAATAGATTTTTTTTATATTTTGGTCATTTTATGAAATATTCTCCATCTTGTCAATCAGCTCTCCTGAATTGGAGGATGGCTTGAATAAATAACTGGCAAATTTTCAGTAAACTAAAATAGAACCTCATCCTATACAAATAAAAGGTCAGCAACTAATCACAGTCACTCACAAGGTCACTATCTTATTTTCAAAAACTATAAAATAAAATGTTGTCCTCATTGGAAGAACGTGGGCTTACAAAATGGGCATGTCAAACAGTATTTTCAGTTACCCCAGTAACCCTGGGTTAAATAATTTTTCTATTTCTTACATGCAACTGTTATATTCCATTGGATCATGTTTAGCTAAATCTATTCTGAAATAGGTGAACCCATTTCCCCAGATGATTCAGTATGATATGGTACCAAGCAATATAGATAAGAGGGATCCACGTTCTGTGCTGGATTAGCTCTTGAGAATGACAATGAGGATACGAAAATAAGCTCCGTGTGTTTGGGCAAATGATCGCAGTGACTCATGGTGGAAAGATACATGTGTGGACTTAAAGTAAGGTTATAATGGAACTCTAATGTAATGCTGTATCATTTACTAGCCCTACTAATTAATGTTGGGTCACCACTTGAACAATGAGCAATTGCGTAAGGTACCAGAGGGATGCTGGTATTCTCAGAACCATAAACCAGTATTACAGTGCATTCAATAGGTTGACATCTCAATTGAGGCTTTGTTTTATGGTACCCATGGCATTCCTAGCTTTGTTCTGAAGAGAAACTGGAAGTCATTTGGGGAAATGGCGAAAACTGCTTTTGACATATGACAGCTCTTCAGCTGAACACATCAGTCCAACTTTTTTTAAAGTACCTTATTTATCTTGACTAATGTTTCCTTCATTATTCCCAAAAAGGATATAACATGTATTCTGCAGTCCTCATTATCATCAATGCATGACTTCAGCTTATTTGCCATGTGTTCCTATAGCGTTGTGCATCAGATATTAGTCCTCAGTCGTGTAGCAGCGAAAATTGTGAGTGTCACCTGTTTGATTTATGCTTTTTAAACAGTGCTTAGATAGATGAAGTAATCTTTAGCAATTCAGTGTATTTTGAGTATGCCAAACTAACTCCCTTCCCTGCTTGGAAGTGTAATCTTTTTACTTTTATTGTAAGAAAAACCATTAATTGTCAGATTTCATAAATGAATTGATATACAAATGGGCATATCTAAATATTTATTTCATTTTTGGTAGTGAAATATTGCAATGTAGTGGTACAGCATTTCTGCTAATGTCTTCTGTGCTTTTATCCATATATCACCCCTAAATATTCCTGTCAATTTTAATTTATTAGTGAAAATATTCACTTTTTGAATGTGGTAAAATATGAAGGCACAAGACAGATAATTTTTCCTTCCAAAGCACATTAAATCTTATGAGAGGAAGTATAATTTCTGGTGGTGCAGAAAATAAGAGACTTGAAGGGTTACATTCACAAAAGTTCTGAATTGAATAAGTATTTTTTTAAATAAAATTTATTGTAGATCCGTGGTTATATAAATAGAGTTACAGAGTAGAAATTTAAATGTAGTTATTGCTGAACCTTTTATAAATTGCTACCCATTTCTGGGCGTCACACTTTGGTAAAGAGTTCAAGTCCCTGGAAGGACCGCATAGGAAATGTATTAATTTACAAGTATTTCACTGTATTAATAAAGTCCAAGCTTTACCATCAGTGAAAGGCAAAATTTTTTTCTCAGAAATATCATGTAAAACAATCTCTGCAGCATACCAATTTATGGTTCTTAAATTTCTTGTTAAATGATAGTTTCTGGTTGGTATTATTTACCTTAATTTAGTTCCATATCATCCTACTATCGCTCAGTTCGAGCGAAGAAAAAGTATAGCTACCGTTGTGGTTTACAACAATGTCAGTTCAAGGCTATACTCTCTGAATGCCCAGTTTCCGGCTGAGAGGTGGTCAGCTGCCACTTCAGTGAGAGGCATGACAAATTTGGAGAACTAAGCCATTATCTGCTCACTCCTAAAGAGTGGAAGCACAAAATATGGGCAGTGTCTTTGGATCATGTTGCCTTTTGACCTTGTCAGGGATTGTGTAATTGACATGATGGAAACCAAAACATAAGAAAATAGCAGCTTCTTAAAATTAAAGATGATGTTAGAGGGCTTCCCTGATTAAAGTACCACATGAATTCACATTAAAGTGCATAACCTGTAATGGTTCTTTGTGTTAATTTCAGTGGTGTTTCCTGGGTTAGAGAAGTAGGCATTAGCAGCTAGGCTCAACTGGTAGTATTTTCACATGAAATCAACATTTTCTGTTCAATGTTGACAACAAATACTTAACTCTGATATTCCAGTGTTTATTGAGGATGTATGTATTGTCAAATGTCCTCTGCTTCCTCAGGTCACAATTGTTCTTCTGATTCAAGTGGAAATTTAGGTCTTGCAGCACAACATTGAAAGCTGAGTTCTTTCAACGTGCTTTCCTAAAATAGAACACCTAAAAGTTTGAACTGTTCATTCATCTAATTTACTCTTTGTGACCCTCTCGGGATAGAGGTCCTGAAGAGACAATGTGCTGAATGAATGCAACATTACCTGAAATTGTAGCTTGTAACAGACTCATTAACGGTTGCAGATAAAATGTACATACAGAAATGTTAAATTACAGTTTCTGTGGTTGTTTAATAAAAAAAACTTTTCTTGCATGTGTATGAGCAAAAGAATCCTATTTCCAAAAACAGGTGACACAATAGATGGCTCAATTTTCATATAGATGTTTATGTGCAAATAGAATGTTGTACATGAACAAATTCATGATTTTCCCATCCCATCCCATCCCATCCATGCGTATTTGCATGGCTCAAGAATCAATGAATTAATCAAGTTTTCATTAAAGTGTGTCTTTATTTGCATATAGCTTTGTCGCAGGAAATCATCAGCGAATTGCCCTAAGGTAAAATGCCATTGCATTCCTTATTTGGTGTACTTTGGTATTGAAATGGTGAAGTTGAAATTGTGCAGTGCATTTGGCTTTGATATTACAGTTGCAAAAGGTATATATTTTTCATATGATTCAATATATGTTTTTACATGTTTTACGTGAATCATACTGACTATTAGCCTGTGGTTCCCTTCAGAATTTCCAGCAATGTGATGTTTATGTCTCAGCGTGTCCTGGACTTCTGCACCTGTGCAGGGAAAGATAGAAGCCCAGGGTGTACAAGAAATCAGATATCAATGCATCTTACTGCCTGCTCCCTTGCTATACTAACTATTGAGTTCAGTAGCAGAGCAGTGACACAATGAAGAGCATGATCAGATGTACTTGCACTGTATACCAGGAAAGGCTGATGACCCCGTGCAATGAGAGAGTGCACCAACTTCTTGACTTGTTTTACTTTATTTGTTGATATTTTGATGTGTTCTTAATTAAACTGCTTTATAAATTATTATTGCTTTAAGGTAATGCTATCAGTGAAATTTTAATTCTCAAAAGTGCAATGTTTTCAAAAATACTCCCAAAAAATTACAGTTAAAAGATAAGAAAAGTAACTTTGCTTCCTGCCATGTCTAAGTATTTGTTGAATGATGAACCTGCCTTTCAGTATGTACTTTTGAAGGATACTTTCATTTTACACTGAGTTGCATAACAGTTATATGGCTGGTGACTTGTTCATAAGGAGAATTTTAATGGGTGGATATGAAAACCTTGGGCGACCGTAATAACATTAGCACTCAGTTCACACATTACTCCTAAATAGATGCAAGTCTAGGTCTTCTACACGTGCTCTGTCAAAAGCACAAGTCCTGGATTTACTAACAGATTCCAAGCACTATTTTATCAGTTTGCTTTCCTGCTGGACTCCACATGAAGTTCAGACAATGCGACTGGGTCTGTGATAATTCAAGCCAACACAAATTTTTTAAAAAGTATTATTGGATTGCTTGAGAGCCACAAGTTCAATAGTGTATTGTATGTTTGTAATGCACAAAGCAATTGATTTATAGCGCAAAATCAGTCATATTGCATTTTTGTAGATTGCATTATGTGCAGTACACAATGAGACTTTTTGTGCTGAGTATGTAGTGTGTACTCTGGTGATGGCAATCCACATGTAACACCCGCTTTGTACGCTTGGGAAATTATGGATGTGAAGTTAATAGTGCAGATCATGCACAGGAAAGCAGCTGTTAACTTGGTCTCCAACTGTATTATTTAAAGGGATGATTGGTTATTTGTGGATTTGTTGGAGAAGAGCTTTGCACTTTGAAGTCTTTTGAAAGTCCGGATAAATGCTGATATCAAGGTAGCATTTGATTCTTGCCTATTTTGGGTGCTTTAGTTGCGCTCCTGCAAGAGCAGGAGAGAGGGAAGAGGACTCTAGCTGGGAGCACCTGTACCTCATGCCATCTTGGAGACTCATTCCTCCTTCCAACTGTCTGAAGAACATTTTATTAAGATTAAGAAGTTAATAATAAAAAAAACCCGTAGATGCTGGAAGTCTGAAATAAAAACAAAATCCAGGAAACACTCGGGAGCTGAAGCGTTTCTGATGAAGGGTCTTAAATCTAAAACATTATTTCTTTTTCTCTTTCCATAGATCAAGCCTGACCTGCTGAGTGTTTCCAGCATTTTCTCTCTTTTTTAAGCGGTTTAAGGTTCCTAAGGCAGTAGTAACTGAGATTGGTCTGTGTCTGGATTGCTCTGCCTGAAGTTCTGAATCATTCCTGGCAATGCTAGCTAACAAATGCCAGATCTTTCAACTTGTGCTCACCATTGCATGTTTGACACGACTGGTGTTTTTACTCTCAAAGAGTAATTACAAAACAAACATACAAATTAGAGGTAGGAGTAGACCACTCACCCCTTCAAACTTGCACCAGTATTTAGTAAGGTCTTGGCTGATCAGATTGTAACCTCAACTTTGCGTTCTACCTAACTTGCAGTAACCTTTCATCCCCTTGCTTATAGTGTGTCCACCAGTGTCCTAAAGATATTCAAAGGCTCTGCTTCCATTTCCCTTCATGAAACAGAATTCCAAAGACTCGCAACTCACAGCAAAACAAAAACTGCCTCATTTATCTTAAGTGGGCAGTCCATTATTTTTAAACTGTAGCCCACAAAATGAAACATCCTCTCTAGGTCTACCCTGTTGACACCCCTCAGGACCTCATGTTTCAATCAAGTCCTCTCTCAGTCTTCTGAAATCCAGTGGATGTGAGCCTAAAGCTGTCCAAGCTTTCTCCATAAAACAACTTTCCCATTCTAGGTAAAGTTTCCCATGTTGCTGCTTCTTGAGCATACAAATTTAGTAGGATTGCTGGCTTCCTGAAACTAAGAGCAATATCTGCCTCATCTGAATCCAGAGCACCTGAAACTACATAGGTTTTTAACCCTGAAACATATAGATAGCAAGTAATTCTTATGGTCAATAAAATGCATCTAGCAGGATTGCATGAAATGTTCATCTTGAATGTTCGTCTGGAGGTAGTCCACTGTCCTTATCATAATTGTACTGCTGTGCCAATTGAATGAATGTCTCTTGGAGGACAAAGGCCATCATCATTCCAGTGCAGTCCCTTCATTCCAGTCCTAATTGTGCTGGAGAGCAGAATTAAAACTCCAGCCTTTGGATCAATAGCAGCCTGTTGGAGAGTGATAATGATGAGATTCTGTGTCCAGTAAGTTCAAGATTGCCCTGCAGTACTCTTGTGCCTTTTGATGTGTGGTATGTAACCATGTCAAAATGTGTGCATAGTCGTCGTGAGCCATGCAACAGGAAAAGAAAGAGGAGCAGAAGAGGGAAGAGGATGAAGGTGGCAAATGCTGACACAGAAAGCCCTTAGAGCTAAGCAATTTACTGTAGAAAATCCCTCCACAAGTTCAGAGAAATAGTTCTTGCCTAATTGCAGCAAACATCATAGAGATTTCACCATTTTTCCCTTGATGTTCAACAGCATTACTATTAAACATTTCTCAACAGCGACATCCCTGAGATCACAACTAACTAGCAAAACCAAGCAATTTATTACTGTTGGTGGAAAAACACGTCAGAGGCTGCATATGCCCCAGTGAGGAACCAGACTCCTTATTTAATGAAGCAATTCCACCATCTAACTTGCTGAACAGGCTGAGAATGTGCACCCGACAGCCATCTGACATGATGGAATAGACTCCAAGGAATAACTAGGCATCAAACATAATATCCTGAGGCTTTGCCCCTCTATATACCCTGATCGACAGCAGGCTGGCTGCCAAAGACTAAGTATGTAAAAAGATCTTGAACTTTTTAAATATCCCTGAGAGAGACATTTAAATCAGAGTGTTTTAAAAATGTAATAAAAAGCATTTTAATAATAAATAATAAAATAATAAGAAACATTAAAATACTAATAGTCATCTGATAGAGGTTGCCATCATGCACCTTGAGTATGCCACATCTGGTGAATAAGATGAGAAGTGAATCAGGACCCTTTCTTCAGCTATTGCTGCTCTACTGCTGGATTCAATAGAGCAGATAGTGAAATCTGCTAGCTTCTGATCTTCAGCACAACTCAGACTTCTATGTTTGACTGCACATGTGTGGAAGTCCAAGACATTCTGAGCCCCAGATGGTTGATAACCAGCAATTCTCTTTGTAACCACTATTCATCAGCCATCATGATCAGACTCATTACCATTTACCTTAATACAGCCTTGAAAACCGAACAACATGCCAGATCCACCACCTGACATTGATTGTTTGGCAGCTAAGTCCACAAAATTCAGTACTACTCCTGCAAATGAGTGAGACTGAGACATGGTAGGGCTTACCCTCCAGTAAGCTGCTGCAATCTGCCAATGTAAGCTGTCTTGCAATACAGGAAAGGGTGTTAGGAAATGTGTGGCAATGTCATGTATGATGTGCCTGTCATAGCTGATTTGTCTGAAGTATAGATATGAATGCTATGGGATTGCTTGTGTTGGCAACTGCAATTTGTTGTTTTTATTAATTTTATCACCCATGAGGTAATTAAATTTCTTGAGCTCCTGGAACTGAGTCCTCTGCTTCATTGAGAGCAGTAACCTTTTTGGCTGTCCCTCTCACTGGTATTTCATTTCTGCACTTGGAGGCTTCCTTCAGCCCCGAACGTGGATGACCTCCCTACAGATGTCCACTTCTTCCACTAAGATATCTGTGAAAGAGGGTGCATTCTCTCGTACTTGTGCTGCTGTTACTGCTGTGAGTTCTCTAAAGCTACACAAGAATTTCTCATAATGGTTGGTTAAGAGGTCATCTCCCTTTTCATTGGTGCAGGCATGATATCTGATCGCACTGGTCAGTTTCAGTGGATGTGCAGGACTCCAGAGATTACTTCCTCTTACCACATGTTGAAGATTTTTTTTAAAAGTTGCAGTTGCTGTCTCCAAAGCATACAAGTATTTGTGTGAGCTGTATGCATGAGGTAGTGGAAAAGATGTTTTATAGATGTTGTACTTAAAGTATAGATGCGAGAATAGCACACCAGTTTCAACTGTGTTTTAGATTGGAGGGGAGTTCTTTGTGGAGTGGGATTGTCAGCTCCATAGGCCTAGCACAGTTTGTGCAAAAGCCCTGCAGGATTTAATTGCAGGGCTGCTTTAAGTGCATTTACCACCCAAAAGCAACCCGGTTCACAGATTAGAGGTCTTCTGGGAGAGAAACTTGTCTCTGAAAGTTTAAGGTTATGGGAGAAGCAGAGTAGATCATTGGCAAATCTGGATCACTGGCAGGGAATTTGGGCAAATTGGGGAATTCCAGTCACAGATTTGAGAGCAAAGAAGAGGGAAAATAGTGGTCAGGGCTGTACCAGTTTGAGGGGAGGGGGAGGAAGAGGTGTGGGGGGGGGTGTGGTGGTGGGAAAGAGCAAAAGATAGTGGTCAGAAGGGTCCTTTGTGGGGACCAGGCTGATTGTGATGACTAGGCAGATTGTGATAGTGGAAGAAATTTATTGGCTACCTTGGACCTGGAAGAAACACTACTGTCCTTCCTCGCCTGTAAGTAGTATTGCAGATATGCTTTCTTATTCAGAACTTCCCACTTGAATGACAGAAGGCAGGTTAAAATAAAGCTAGGCAGGCTTGCTGTGATATTTGATGTATTTTTTTAAAATTGGTATTGGTTTATTATTGTCACTTGTACCGAGGTACAGTGAAAAGCTTGTCTTACAAACCGATCGTACAGGTCAATTCATTACACAGTGTAGTTAGATTGAGTTAATACAAACTACATTGATGTATTACAGGTAAAAACAGTAACAGTTCAGAGTAAAGTGTCACAGCTACAGAGAAAGTGCAGTGCAATAAGGTGCAAAATCACAACAAGGTAGATCGTGAGGTCATAGTTCATCTCATTGTATAAGGGAACCGTTCAGTAGCCTTATTACAGTGGGGTAGAAGCTGTCCTTAAGTCTGGTGGTACGTGCTCTCAGGCACCTGTATCTTCTACCCGATGGAAGAGGAGAGAAGAGAGAATGATCTGGGTGGGTGGGGTCTTTGATTATGCTGGCTGCTTCACCAAGACAACGAGAGGTAAAGACAGAATCCAAGGAGGGGAGGCTGGTGTCGGTGATGCGCTGGGCTGTGTCCACAACTCTGCAGTTTCTTGCGGTCCTGGGCAGAGCAGTTGCCATACCAAGCCGTGATACATCCAGATAGGATGCTTTCTATGGTGCATCTGTAAAAGCTGGTGAGAGTCAAAGAGGACAAACCAAATTTCTTTAGCCTCCTGTGGAAATAGAGGTGCTGGTGAGCTTTCTGGGCCATGGCATCTACGTGATTTGACCACGACAGGCTGTTGCTGATGTTCACTCCCAGGAACTTGAAGCTCTCAACCCTCTCGACCTCAGCACCGTTGATGTAGACAGGTGCATGTACACTGCCCCTTTCCTGAAGTCAATGACCAGCTCTTTTATTTTGTTGACATTGAGGGAAAGGTTGTTGTCATGACACCATTCCACTAAACTCTCTATCTCCTTCCTGTACTCCGACTCATCGCTGTTTGAGATACAGCCTACAACGGTGGTATCATCTGCAAACTTGTAGATGGAGTTAGAGCAGAATCTGGCTATACAGTCATGAGTGTATATGGAGTAGAGGGCTGAGGACGCAGCCTTGTGGGGCACCAGTGTTGAGAATAATCGTGCCGGAGGTATTACTGCCTATCCTCACTGATTGCGGTCGGTTAGAAAGTCAAGGAACCAGTTACGGAGGGAGGTGTTGAGTCCTAGGTCTCGGAGTTTGGTCACGTTTCTTGGGATTATTGTATTGAAGGCAGAGCTGTAGTCAATAAACAATAGTCTAACGTATGTGTCTTTACTGTCCAGATGCTCTAGAGCTAAGTGTAGGGCCAGGGAGATGGCATCCGCTGTAGACCTGTTTCGGCGATAGGCAAATTGCAGTGGATCCAGGTTATCTGGTAGGCTGGAGTTGATATGAGCCATGACCAACCTCTCAAAGCACTTCATGATGGTGGATGTCAGAACCACTGGGCGGTAGTCATTGAGGCATATTACCTTGCTTTTCTTTGGTACTGGGATGATAGTGGCCTTTTCCTTTACTCCTAGTAAATGTCATTTTCTAGGAGAAAGCTACAGTGAATTTAAGTCCTTGGAATAAACCAGTTAATGATCTAGACATTTATTAACAAAGTATGTATTTCTGAAGGCTTGAAGATATCAAAAGTCAATGACATTCTGCTTTTAAATAAATGTAGAAAGGTTAGGTTTAACCATGCAGATAGAGATTTGAAAGAAAGTGATTAGAAAATTACTACATTAGCTTACTGTCAGTTATGTTCATAACTAATATTATGTAGCTGAAGTTATTTTTGCTTCTTATAGGGGGATCTGCCAGATACACATGCAAAATTCCATGTTTTGTTTCTTTTCTTTGTGGCGGCTATGTTCTTCATCAGTTTACTGTCACTCTTCAGTTACCACTGCTGGCTGGTCAGCAAAAACAGGTCTACAATAGGTAAGAGTCTTTAATTACTCAAATAATCAAAACAAATTTCCAAAGTTAAAAGTACACAGCAATTATATTTTGCATTGCTGCCCCTTATGATTGTTATTATCAAGAAAGGAGAAAGTTAACATTCTTTTTTTGTGACTGACCAATTATCGTAAAGAACTTTTCACTTTATATCTATGCAACAGGATATTCATCTACAAATTGTAAAATATTGTACTGCTTTTAACCAAACACCTTTTCCACCCTCCCCAGAGGCTTTCCGAGCACCTGTGTTTCGAAATGGTCCTGACAAAAATGGATTTAGTCTTGGAATGACCAAAAATATAAAACAGGTGTATGGTGATCAAGTAAAATATTGGCTGCTACCTATTTTTACAAGGTATGTTTGGTTCAGAGAAAAAGCAAGCACATAACCACAGATCACAGGGTGAACAGAATATGCAAGTTAGTGGAAAGTTGAAAATTTGCTGAGAATGAGAATTCAGTGCAGAATGGGAAAGTAATGCTTTTAGTCTTTAATTCATATATTAGTTTGTGTAAGTTTGATACAGTAAATATTAATACTTACAGTTAATAAACTAATAATTTAAAATTGTCTAATTCATTTTTTAAGAAAAACATAAATGAGCTGAATTTATGTTTAAAACAAATTTCGTTAGAGATGTCAATACAGGAATGCACTGCATGTGGGAGTTTTTGCAGAATAACGTGTTCCCAGATAACCACATCTCTGGCAATTCTGGATTGGGTGTTGTGCAATGAACCAGATTTGATTAAGGAGCTTAAGGCAATGGAACCCTTAGGAGGCAATGATCATAATATGATAGAATTCACCTTGCCGTTTGAGAGGGAGAAGCTAAGACCGGATATATCGGTATTATAGTTAAGTAAAGGTAACTACAGAGGCATGAGAGAGGAGCTGGCCAAAGTTGATTAGAAGGGGACCCTAGCAAGGACGATGGTAAAGCAGCAATGGCAGGACTTTTTGGGCACAGCCTCAGAATAAAAGGACATCCCTTTAGAACAGAGATGAGGAGGAATTTCTTTAGCCAGAGGGTGGTGAATCTGTGGAATTCATTGCCACAGACAACTGTGGAGGTCAAGTCATTAGGTATATTTAGAGCAGAGGTTGATTGGTTCTTGATTAGTAAGGGTGTCAAAAGTTGTGGGGAGAAGGCAGAAGAATGGGGTTGAGAGGGAATCATAAATCAGTCATGATCGAATGGCGGAGCAGACATGATGGACCAAATGGCCTAATTCTGCTCCTGTGTCTTATGGTTGAAGTCTGCAATTCAAACTTTGGACAAATTTTAACTGCAGTCAGAGGGATGGGCATTGTGATTCATTCAGGAGAATAATCTTGACACTTTGACGCAGGAGACAATTGCAACCCTCAGGCAAGAGAGGTGTGTTTAGATCTGGTTAGTGGTCAGGGGCTAGAGGATGTAACTTCAGCAGTTGCTCATTTATAAAGAGCTGTGGTTGTCCTGGGGATTGCCAGCCCAATTGCAACATCCTCTGTTGGTATTGTAGGAAAATTAACACACACCTCAAAGTTGTACCTTTCTATTCAGATACAGAAAATCCCAAATAGTGCAAGGCCACTGGCAAGACTAAGTTAGTTAGGACATTCAAATGAGGCTGTCAAATTATCACTATTAATGGGCATGATCAATGTGAAGAGAAATGAATGTGTTAATTTCTGGAACTTTAATTGTGCCTTTTAATGTAAAAAGAATTTTTTAAAACAAAAAATTAAACGTCGATTTAACTCCATTTTGATTTCCTCCAGGCAGCCATGTTTGCAAGTCCTGGCTCCCTCTGGGTCCTAAACTCCACTGAGGGATTCAGACACAGGAATTTTAATTTGTATTACTAGAGGTTATTAAGACAAAGCACTTTCCATTAGAGCATTTAATATATTAAAAGGCAATGGGCTCTTTGGACCATTTAAATAATATTGGCATTCTATTATTGTTTAATGGAATGATTACAATCTTGAATAACTTGCAATTTTTTAAATTGTTTGGCAGTCTTAATCTAAACTCTATTAAGGAGGAGGAGGTAAACTTAGAGGTCTGAAGAGTAGAGGAAAGTGGTGAAATGAATAAAACCAAGCAGTTTAAAGACAGGAGCCTTTTAAGACTAAGGAGAAAAAGAGCAAAAAAAAATTAAAGACATTATTTCTCAATGTTGTGAAGCATTCATAATCAGTGGATGGATTAATGAAAGGAACAGAGATATAAGTGGGTTTAATCTTTTAGCCATTATTTACAGGTGACTGCAGTGTGATATTTCAGGGTACTTGATTTTTTTTTACAAAACAGCTAAATTAAGAAAGGTGGTTGGGAAACCCTGATAATAAAGAATGATAAAGGTATAAGGAGAAAGAATTTCTTTTGCAGAAAATCAGAATGTAGAATCAATATGCATGGAGCCAAGAAATAACTGGAGGAGAACATGCTAGTTGTTGATAGATTAATTTTCTAGTCAACCTGGAAATAGGCTGCTTTAGAACTATTTCAGGATTACTCAGAAATTTAATGTATGTTTGTAAACTATATCAAACTTGCTTTTTCTTTCATATTGAATTTGACAGTGATACAGTATAACAGTAGCGTATATGCAGTGAGATTACTGGGGCAGATTGTGAAATTAGATTAAAAGGTGTGACTGAAGATAAAAGTAACATTTAAAGAAATAAATCATAATCCTTAAGGAATATACATTAAATACTTTGTAGAATAAGAATTCCACTGTAAAAGCTGAACAGCTATCACTAATTTTCAGGAAGTTAAAGAAATTGCTAGATTAAAACAGGACAATGGATAAACCTGAACATAGGGATGGGGGAGGGGCATTGTATGAGGTGCTTTGAAAATCCACATGAGATCGTCAAGAGAGTGAGAGAGGGACGACATAGAATATGACATTAAAATAGGAAGAAATGCAAAGATCCAGATGTGGAAATCTGAAATAAGATAGAAAATGCCGAAAGTACTCAGCAGGTCAGGCAATATCAATGGAGGACCAAACTGTTAATATTAAACTGCCAATAATCTGAAACATTCTCTTTGTGTTTCTCCACAAAATGCACTTGACTGGCTGAATATTTCTAACATTTTGTATTTTCCTTAAATAATACAAAAAGATTGTCAGAACTTTTACAAGTATTACAAAAAGTAGACATAGCAATGTAAATATGAATCCTTTAAAGGAAGAAACAGAAATTATAATGGAGAACTTGAATGGCACACACAATGGCAGCTAAGAACTGTGGGGATATAAGGACCTAATGAAAGTGAGGAACCTAAAGTAATAAGTAGTAGTATTTGGGACTAAAATTTGCAAATTTACTGGACTTACGTCCTATATCCTAGGGTTTTAAGAGGTAGCCCTAAGAAAAGCGAATAATCTCACTTAAGCGGATAATAATGTCATACCGTTTGGCATCTGTACTCTTCAAGGGAAGTATAAGTTAACCATACGTGTGGAAGTGCTTGTTGAGTACAAGCTTGACTTTAATAATGCCATGACCAAAAGCCTATTAATGTTGTATCATGGAAATACTGAAAAATGGTCTCTGGAATCGTACTTTAGCCTGAAACTTTTGAGAAAAGAAAGAAGTAGCATTTAATTATTTCTGGTGACATTTTTTTAAATAGCTGAAGGATCAAAGTGATCTTGTACATTAACATGGTGTAAAAACAAAACAAAAGTGTTACTAAGACTTTGAAACACTTACTTAAAATTTATCTTTTAGTTTATGTTAACCTTTTATATGAAACCATAAATTAATCCATTTATTAGGTATCTCAAAACTATCTTAACTGACAAATGAAATGCTAATAAATTATATAACATTTTTTAAATGTTTGCCAGTAACTATTAAATGTAAACAATAGTTTATCTTGCTCCAGTTTTAATTCTCCCCAAACTGAGAAGATTGAAGAAGGCAAGGTGGTGGATGTTGTCTTATCTGGACTTTTAGTAAGGCATTTGACAAGGTCCTGCATAGAATGCTGGTCCAAAAGTTTAAAGCACATGGGACCCAAGGCAAGCTGGCAAACTAGATCCAAAATTGGCTCAGTGACAGAAGGCAGAAGGTATTGGTGGAAGGGTCTTTTCTGATTGTGGAAGTCTGTGACTAGTGATGTGACGCAGGAACAAACGCTGGGGCCCTTGTTGTTTGTGATACATATCAACGAATTGGATGTGAATATAGAAGGTATGATAATTAAATTTCCAGATGACACAAAAGGTGCTGTTGTGGATAGCAGGGAAGGTTGTCTAAGGCTACAGCAGGATATAGATTAGGTAGAAAGATGGGCGAAGTGTTGGCAGATGGAATTTACTCCTGACAAGAACAAAGTGATGCACTTTGGGATGTCAAATAGGGGTAGGGCATGTACAGTAAATAGGGCGCTAGGGAATGTTAATGAACAGAGGGACCTTGTGGTTCAAGTCCATAGTTCCCTAAATGTGACAACATGGTAGATAGGATGGTGAAGAAGGCATATGGCATGTTCACTTTCATAGATCGGGGTACAGAATATAAAAGTTTAACGTATTGTTGCAAAGTTACAAAACACTGGTTAGATGGTACTGTGTACAGTATTGTGTACAGTTCTGGCTGCCACACCATAGGAAGGATGTGGTTGCACTGGAGACAGTGCAGAGGAAATTCAACAGGATGTTCCCTGGATTGAAGGACTTTAGTTATGGGGAGAGATTAGAGAGGCTTGGTTTGTTTTCCCTAGAGAGAAGGAGACTGAGGGGTGACTTGATGGAGGTACATAAAATTATCAGTGGCAGAAATGGAGTAGATAGTAAGAATCTTTTTCCCATGGTAGGGGTACAAAAAGCAAGAAGGTATAGGTTTAAGGTGAGAGAGGTTTAAAGGGGAATTAAGGGGAAAGTTTTTTTGTTTACACAGAGTGTGATTGATATCTGGAACTCACTGTCAGAGGAGGTAGTGGAGCCAGACACAATCACTACACTTAAGACACATTTAGACAGGCATTTAAATAGGCAAGGCATGGAAAGGTACAGACCTAGTGCAGGCAAATGGGATTAGTGTAGATAGATGGAAAGGTCAGCATGGTCATGGTGGGCTGAAGGGCCCATTTCTATGCTGTACAGCTCAATGACTCTAAAATAAATTAATTTACAATGCGCAAACCATGTTCAAATCTGCTTACTTTCATGAGATTTACCTTTGGTGATGAAAATGTTTTACTTTTTGTCTGTTTTTACCATTTAGCCTAGGTGATGGGTGTTCTTATCCAACTCGCCTGGTCAACCAAGATGTAGAGCAACCAAATACGATCAACCACTCTGAACCTGCCAAAAAGTATATATACTACTTCTGTATTAATCTCCTAACATGAGTACTTGTTAAGTTAGTACTCCCTTTAGCTAACTCCATTTGCTATTGCGTTGAACTGTTTTTGTTAGCTCAGTATTATAATAGCAAAAATGTTCAAGCAAACAGTAATAGATAAACTTCCAATTGCAGTAGTTAGCAAGAATAAATACTTATTGAAATAGAAGATTGAGAAGGTGGTCTTCCACATAACTTGTGAGAATGAAGTTTGTATCAAAAGATATTTTCATTTCTCATTTTACTGGGTGATGCAATATCTTCAGTTTGAAACTTCTTTCACTGTGAAAATAAGTTTGCCGTTTTCCTCTATCCTTTGTAATACCACTAACTATGCTGCTTGCTTTAAGATAAGCTTCATTAGTTCAACTATGGCTGACCCATTTAGTCGTTCTGCAAGGACTTTCAAACCTGACTGCCAAATATAGTGTGCAACTTAATTTTTGTGTTTGACCAAGTCTACAGATGCAGTGGGCTACATTTTAATCCACAAACATGAAGTTGGGGGTCAGATTTTAAAAATCTGAACATAACAATCTCACCACCAATCCCCACACACTTAAGAGCTTCACACAGATCAGACAAAGGGTGGTAGCCATCCTTCTCACGGGAGGCAGGTTGGAACCTCCCATTATATAAGACCACTTTTGGAACACAATAAGCAGGACTGCTTCTGTTTGGCTTGCCTACTCTCTTCCCTCTCCACCGCCAAACCCATCTATAGACTCTAAGCTTTGGGAATTCCTGTTCTGGACCCTCCCTGCTCAGTGGAAGAGAGAAAAAGTGGGAGGGGTAGTAAGAATAGAGGGAGAGAGAAAAAGGGGGAGAGCAAGGAAAGTGGGGAAAGAGACACCTCACTTCCTGCTTCTTTCTCTCAACTCTCCCAACACACCTTTCCCTCCCTCCTACTCCTCCCATGCATTCCTCCCCCTACTCTTCCCCCCCCCACCTCTCCGTGGTAGTCTATCCATCCCCCTGCCATGACTCCCACCTACTCCTTCCTTCTTTCAAGCCCCCCACCCCCCTCCCAAATCCCCACATTTTTCTTCCCCGATGGGCATTAGATACATAGGAGTACTACAGTGGAAATTACTGGAACTGTCTGTACCTCAAATATCTTCAATGAAAAGTATTTAACACTTAGTGGCATAAAAATAAAAAAAATTAATTTGTGAAATGTCAGTGCTGAAAATTTGAATATTTTTTCAATTTTCAGGAACACCGTTCACCACCTGAAATCCTGCAACTCTTTGTGAATTCACCTTCCCTCTGACTCCTATGTGCCCCACTTCACCCCTCTATATGCCTTCAGCTGTCCAGGCTCAGTCACTGGAATTTACCCCTTAAACATGCTTATTAAAAATCTAGCTCACTGCTCTAAAATCTCCTCCTCCAGCTTTGATTATTTTTGTCTGAGTTTACTCCTGCAAAGCACTTTGAGATGTTTACTACATTGAATTTTTTACATTAATGCAAGAATTGTAATTAGTATTATTGTTCTTTATCATAGCATTACAGAGGGACAGTCACTTCCTCCTAGACCATTGAGTGAATCTCAAAACCGATTGTTAGGAGGGAGTGATCAGCACTGGGTAGATGACGAGTCAGATGAAGATAGTTCCAAAGGTAATTATTTTTTTCTCAGCATTAGTCATTTCTGGATGTGGTATTCCAACTTTTAAGCTAAAAAGAACTTATCAGATGTTTAACAAGCCATTATCTACTAACTGGGCTTTCAAAATAAACCAGTCCATTGTGCTGCTAGATACATTCTGCCTTAACACTGACCTCTGATCTCTCCTACAACTCATTTTGGAGATCTAACTTGTATATGGTGCCTAAACTTAACTACAGTTTGTTTTTGAAATTAAGAAAAAAGGAAGTGCTGGAAACACTCGTGTTTGGTTATCGCTCTTTCCCACTTCTGATGAAGAGTCCCATACCTGAAATTGTAACTGTGTTTCTCTTTCCACAGATGCTGAGTTTTTTTGAGTATTTTCTGTTTTGATTTCAGATTTACAGCATCTGTAGTATTTATTTTTCATTTAAATTATTTCTGCTTGGCCTTTTAAGTTCATCCAATGCATTACAGGTTTGCTTTCTTTAAAAAAAAGCTGATCCCTTAAAATGTTTTGTTTTCATTGTGTTATTTTTATTTTGTGCCGTATTTCATCTTCCCCAGAGCTCTTCTGCTTCACGGAAATGTTTTGTCTTTGTATCATAAAAGCCATTATTACAGCACCGATCATGATCAGGTTTAATTTAAAGGATTCTCATCATATCTAGCTTCTTAAATATCATGCATAGGAAAATTTGGATGTTACAACATGGCTATTCCAGCCAAGCTATTTGCATTGACTTTTTTTTTCCCTCCATACAAGTAAGCAATTACATTTACCTACTGTGTTTCTATAAGTCTTTTCCTTCATGCACTTAGCCACTTTAATCTTGAATGATAACATGAATTCTGCATGAACCACTAACTCTGGAAGTGAATTCCGTGGACTCAATTCGCTTGCATCTAAATCACTCACATTTAATTTTATAACTATGGCTCTTTGTTTATGACACTACTCCTTCCCTGTTCCCCACCCGTCCCCCAATTTATGGGAACAAGGTGCTTGTGTTTATTCTGTCCCATCCTATATTATCTGGTGATTTAATTCATTTTTTTTTCTGTCTTTAACATCCTGTGAATCTTTACCCACTAAATTCCTCTGCTTTTTAGTAACATTGAGCCTACTTCTAATAAGAATAAATTGTTATAATATAATTCAAAATGTTGTCAAAAGCTTTCCCTCTACTCATTGTCAATGGGAGGAGTAAGTGGTCAATGGCTTTAAGGTCACTTAAATGGGTCATAATTTCTTAGATAAAGGAAGCAATCAGTATGCATCCATTGGTTATGTGTTTCCTTATATATTTTAACATAATGATATTTTAGGCTGCAGTTCTTGAAATTAAGAGCTGATAATGGCACAAGAGAAGCCAGGCACTTGTAACCTGATTGAACAGGACATAACTGTATCGTTCTTAACCAAATAGATTCAAGGATTGCAAAATTAATAGAGCAAGGACCGAAAAGGAAGCAAAAAATGGAGAGGGTGAATTAGTGGTCAAATCACATATGAAAGAAATATATAGAGAGAACATAGAATATAGAACAGCACAGCACAGGAACAGGCCAATTGGCCCACAATGTCTGCACTGAACACGATGCCAAATTATACTAAATCTCTTTTGCCTGCCATATCCCTCCATTCCCTGCATATTCATATGTCTATCTATAAGCCTCTTAAATGCCACTATCACATCTGCTTCCACCACTACCCGTTCCAGGCACCTACCACTATATTTAAAAAAAAACTTGCCCTGCACATCTACTCTAAATGTTCCCCCTCTCACCGTAAATGCATGTCTTCTAGTATTAGACATTTCTACCTTGGGAAAAAGATTCTGATTTTCTTGCCCTACGTATGCCTCTCATAATTTTATAAACTTTTATCAGACTTCCGCTCAGCCTCCAATGCTCCAGAGAACAAGACCCAACCTCTCTTTATAGCTTATTCCTGCTAATCCAGGCAGAATCCTGATAAACCTCTTCTGCACCCTTTCCAAAGTCTCCATACCCTTCCTGTAGTGGAGCCTTAAAGGAAAAATTGTATGTAGAGAAGTTGGAAAATAGAAGTTTTTACTCTTAAAAAAATGAGCTTAAAATTTTATACAAAATCTGCTGTAACAATCAAACCTGAAGAATTAAGGTCCAACACTTATAACTGATGATTTTCAGTGTCAGAGTCAGATGTTGTTTGGCAGTGATTCATGCTTCTCAAGTTGATAAGCAGTTTCATGCTTTTCAAAGCATTTGAATGTTAAGGTGGATAGCAAGATGGCACTTTGTGAACCAGCTTTTGGATTTCAATGTTTAATCATGCATTTAACAGAATTGCAATGGTATTTATGTATAAGTAGTATTGAACACCATTAGCCTTGCTGTCATATTTGGATATCAAATCAATAACCATTCTGTTTGTTTCTGAGAAGGGGCAGAGACTACCTGGTACTTGATCTTGTTACTGACTGAATAAATGCCACCCTGAACACTGCTATCAGCCCAGATTTCTACTTAAGCCCAACACACATTATTACCCTGTCTCTAGGCCCTGACTTCCAGGCTCACGCAAATGATGATTTCTCCTCCCCTCGCTGTCCACCTTGGGCCAGATTCCTTCCCTCCTTGGTCCCAGCTCCTGGAGCTTGCAATCCTCTGCATATTTGAGGACTGCTATATTAGGAGTCCACACTTTGTATCATCTTTCCAGAGGTCTCATTATTGACTGCAGTGTAAAGAGCTTCTAGGCCCACTGTTTTGAATTTGTTGGACCTCTCCTGCCGGACTGGGGTTCGCTTTACCAAGAAATGATTGTTTTAACATTTCTGGATCTAAGCATTTTACCTAAAGGTTTCCAAATGACGAGAATGGTTTTAAGCTCAAAATGCTTTATTTCTTATCTCCCCAGCATTTGCAGTTCCAAATCAAAATGTTTCGGTTTCAATTGACCAAGAATCTACAAAACGTTTGACGTAGCAAAGGTAAAATTAATGTATGCTACTGCTTCTGGTTGTGGTAACATCACAATAGAAATAGGATCATTTATATGTTGAATTCAAATCAAGTATAATGCTGTATAAGTAGAAATTGTAGATACTAATATTTTTGCACTGCATGATTTTTTTTAATTAGGCTTCACTTATTATAGGTAAGGTAAAACTATCAAAGAGGCAACTTTCACTATTTTGTTGCCTGTTTAAACCATGTTGCAGTCACATGGTCATTTTCCTGCTGCTCCTCTCCTCTTTAAAAAAAAATAGAAAATCAGAAATAAAAGTATTTGCAGCCATTCATCAGGGGAATTAAGTAGAAAAGGAAAAATGTACTTGATTTTGTGTAAGTACCTTAAAAAGATAAATTATATTTAAATTTTGTTTTGTTACTTTTTAAACTAGTATAAATGTTTCTCCATAAATGTTTCTCCATAGATGTTTCCAGTACCAAATGTTAAAATTGGAATGCTGCTCACTTCTCTTGAAGAGGAAACTGTTGGATGTGTGATACTGATGACCAACTTCTGTATCAAGATTTCGTCTGCTATTAAACAGTCATTAGCAGTAATACCACCATGCTGAGAAAGGCAATGCATTTAAAATTACCATAGCTTGTTGCCTTAAATGATAACATTTTGCTTAGTGCCCACTGACACTGTGATGGGTGATACAAATGTAAGCTGGGCTCTAACTTGTCAAGCCACTATTCTTCTCTACATAAACAGCTCACCAGACAATAAAACTAATAATGCAATTTGTATCCTGTAACACAATCGTCTTAGAGTAGGTAACCTGTAATTGTGATTGGAAATGTCCAATCACACAGCTGTATTTTGGTTATTTGATTGGCTGTTCAGATATGTGTACTCTATCACATGAGTTGACTTTTACCTCTGCCTACTGCCAGGTTATTAGTGTTATAGGAAATAAAAGGCACTGAAAGGAATTATTCTAGTAATAATATTTTAATAAAGCAATATATAAACCAGATACAATGTAGAGATGGGATGCAAGATCCTAAACTCTATAATAATCATGCACTGTACCTGCAAGGATCTTAAAATAATGATAAATGATTGCAAACTATAACATTAAATCAAATGCTGATGCAGGTCTGTATTTAAGCAAAAGCCAATAATACTGAGCGACTGTGCTATTACTTTAAAATTATGCAAGAAATTTTGAAATACAGACTTTCTGCACTAATGTTTGATGTATTTGTATGTATATTAATCAGAGCTGCTGTGCACCAAAGAGCAGTTGCTGTTTTTGAAACACATATTTATTATTGGCTCTGAATGAACAGTGATTTACAAATGCCACGTGGTTTTAGTTTTCCTTTTTTTTTAAAAAAAAATGTTGTCAGGATTGCTAGTAATCAAGATTGCTGGTTGTCTTTTTATATATTGCCTATGAATTTTTTTTATTAATTTACATAGTACTAGTCATTCATATGTAGTTAATGATTTCTAATAGATATCAATTAATTTAGATATAAATCTGAAATAGTTTGGGAAAGGTTTGATGATTAAAATGTATTTTAACAGATTTTAGAATTCATGATTAAACTTTTCAATGTCTTGAAATGTGGATGGAAGCATGCAGTGTGCACCATGTACACATAAGAAAACACTAATTGTCAAAGTGAAAAAGTTGCAATCCAGAACAACCAAACAAAATTGTAAATATCAGAACTGAAATTGGAAAAAGAGACAGATTCTGATTCAAAAACGAGCTTCTGGCTTCCATAAGTAATTTGTAAATTATTTCATGGGTTGTCTGCTGCAAAGTTTACCTTGGATTAATAGTTGCAGTGCCTAAATTGGAAAGTTCATAAAGAAGATGGATGAAACAAGCATGTAACACATTCTCAACATATGCTGTGTTTTTTTTATACCATAACCTTGATAAATGAATGTATTTTACAGCCACAGTAACACATGTTTGCGCAATTTTAACATTGAATTTTTTTACCTTAAACTTTTTCATCAGGGTTCAGATACATTCTATAGACAGAAATGTTACTGAAATAAAGTTTTTGTTACGATAATACCTACCATTGTATATAAGCTCTGTGACATTAAGCAGAAAAATAACTTGCAGTCATGAAATCTGTGACAGTATTAAGCTAATGAACAAGTTTATCCAAGAAAAGATATCTATATAAGAGTGCAACATTGATATCAGATCAACAATAGATGTTGTATTAATGTTTACCAATAAATTATCCAAATATAATGTTGATATTGTTTGAATATAGTTTAATATAAATTGAAATATAAACTAAATGGTGTGCACTCCATATAGCTTTATCAGCATCTTTCTGACCATTTTGTGCTGGTGGAATTTGCTGATAGTCTATGGAATTTGTCCTGAGGATAGCCATGCTGTAGTAACATTGGTTTCAGTTATTAATATGAAGAAAATGTCATCAAATTAGAACTAGCAGACATCATTGAATTACATTTTCACATAGCATGATATGTATTTGAGTTGTATAAATTTATCTTTGCTCCAAAAGATAGCCAAATAAAAGCTGGCACATATCATATGCTTGCTTTGCACCATTTTCTGTCATCTCTACACTATTCATATATTGCTATTTTCTTATTTTGTTCAGTCAATCTTATCAGTAAATGCTGAGAATAAATAAAACCCACCAATGATTTTAAACATTACGCAGATCTTATTATTCAGTGAGAAATTTCATTCATTTTTTCAGAGGGGTGGGGTGGTCTGGACATTGTTGGTAAGGCCAACCCTAGTTGCCCTTGAGAAAGTGCTGGTGACCCACCTTCTCGAACCACTTCTGTGATTTTAATGAAGGTACTCCCACACTGGAGGAAGTTCCAGGATTTAGACACGGTGATGATGAAGCAACAACAATATATTTTCAATCAGAATAGTGCTCAACTTGGAGAGGAACCTGCAGATGGTGCTATTCCCATGAGTCTGAAGCCATTGTCCTCCTTGGTTGTAGAGATGATGGATTTTGGAGGTGCTTTTGAATAAACCAGGTGAAGACTTGCAATGCATTTTACAGATGGTACGTATTGGAGCTACTGTGTGCCAGTAGTGGAAGAAATGATTGTTTAGGGGAGTGGATGTGGTACCAATCAAATGGGCTGCTTTGTCCTGGATAGTGTCAAATTTTCTAAGTGTTGTTGGGAGTTATGCTTTTGGATTTGCATTAGCTTTGTTCATTTACATTGGCCAGAATTCATCAACAGCCCCAAGGGGCTAAATAGACTTTGAATCTGAACCATCAATTTTATGCCAGTCTTGATCACATGCACACATCTAACATGTCCCACTTGTTTGAATGGGTCTGCTGGCTTGCATTTGAAAGGTAACTTTAGATATGTTTTTGGTTTAGTTGTCTTTATTTCAATGTATATTCATAATTTAATGTTACTTTCATATTTGATTCCTAAGCTGAGCTTTGGAACTCATAGACACGAGACTGCAGATGCTTGAATCTGGAGCAACAAACAATCTGCTGGAAAAACTCAGCGGGTCAAACAGCATCTGTGGGAGGAAAGGAACTGTCAATATTTCGGGTCGAAACCCTGCATCAGGACTGAGAGTGGAGAGGCAAGACGGCCAGCATAAAGAGGAGAAGGGGAGTGGCAAGAAAGGATTCTGAGGCGATTGGTGGACTGAGGAAGGGTGTAAGATGAGAGGCAGGTAGTGCCAGGTACAGGAGGTGAGTGGGGGTGGAGTTAGAAGACAGTGGCAGGTGAATGATAGATGGAGGCAGACAGAGAGGAAGCAGGGAAATGATGGAGCAAGGTGGAGGGAGGGGATTGTGAAGATGGGAGACTGCTGCTGGAGGGAGATAAAAAAGATACCCATGCTAAGTTCTGGTCAGTGAGAATGGGAACCATTAAGGGAGAGGTGAATGACAGATGGAACCAGATTGGATTGGGGGGGAGTGGGGGGGATAGGAACCTGTGTGTGAAGTGGGTGGATGGAACCAGGAGGGGGAAGGGGATGAAGATGGTTTGAAGGGGGACTGGGGGAGGGTGTGGGAAAGGGGATAAAAAAAATGGGAGGATCAGTGGGGGGGGGGGGAATGTTACGAAAACTGGAAAACTCAATATTCACGCCATTGGGTTGTAGACTACCCAGGCAGAATAAAAGGTATTGTTCCTCCAGTTTGCGTTGGGCTTCATCCTGGCAGCAGAGAAGGCTAAGGATAGACAGGTCAGTGTGGGAATGGCAAGGGGAATTGAAATGATCAGTAACTGGAAGCTCAGAAAGCCCTTCCCCCTTTTTCCCTCCACCCATTTTCTTTCTCCCCACCTCTCCTCCTGATCCTCCGGTCATCTTTCCCACATGATTTTCCCATTCTTCATCCCCTTCCCCTTCCTGGTTCCATCTGTCATTCACCTCTCCCCTAATGGTTCCCATTCTCACCTCCTTTACATCAGAATCAAGCACTGGTGCCTCTATCTCCCTCCAGCAGCCGTCTCCTATCTTCACACTCCCCCTCCCCCCACCTTGCTTCATCTGTGTTTCTTTCCCCTTTTCCTCTCTGTCTGCCTCCACCTATCATTCACCTGCCACAGTCTTCCAACTCCACCCCCACTCTCCTTCCCTACCTGGCACTATCTGCTTCTCATCTTACACCCCTCCTCAGTCCACCAATCACCTCGGAATCCTTTCTTGTACTCTCCTTCTCCTCTTTTATACTGGCCATCTCGCCTTTCCACTCTCAGTCCTGATGCAGGGTTTCAACCCGAAACATTGATAATTCCTTTCCTCCCACAGGTGATGTTTGACCCGCTGAATTCTTCCAGCAGATTGTTTGTTGTCATCAGTAAGTCTACCCATTTCTACTTCCATAATGCTGCCTGATTCTATCTGTATCAGCCTTTAATTCCTGTCTCTTGAATAGTCCCATTGGGATTTAGGAATTCTTGCTTCCATTTCAATTCTATGAGTTCCAAAATGACATGAGGCAATTGTGGGCCTGGCAGACACCATAGATGGGGCAGGAGGTTCCTATTAAGGGTAGCTTGTGAGGCGGTGCACTCCTTCCACTATTTACTCTGGGCTTCTATGTACTCTGATACACGGACTTGGTTCTTGGTGCCTTCCCAAATGCTCCTCTATGTTGAGCAGGTATGAGCCAGGGATTTGGTATGTTATACTTTTTGAGGAGGCTTTGAAGACATTCTTAAATCACTTCCTCTGTCCACCCGGCAATCTCTTTCCACTGAGAGTCTGGTGTCAGGTATGCAAACAACTTGGTCTGCCCAACAATGTTGGCCGTATGTAATTCAGGTCTTGATGCTGGTGATGTTGTGGCTTAGCTTATTCTTCCAATCGATTTGGAAGATTTTGTGCAGATATTGGTGGTATCTCTCCAGTGCCTGCTCCGGGTAATTCAAGTGTCAGAACAAACGAGGGCGGGGATTACTGCTGTCTAGTAGACTGAGTTTGAGGTCTTGAATTTCAAACAGCTTTTCTTCAGTCAGCCAAAGGTTGTGCTGGCACATGAAAAGCAATGGTAGATTTCATCACTGATGTCTGACTTCACCAAAAGATGGCTCCTGAAATGAGAAGTGGCCCATGGTTTTTAGAATCTGGCCATAAAGAGGGTGGTGCTGTGCAGCAGGAGCATGTTGTTAGAGGACATTTGTTTTACAGATGTGTAAAACTCATCCTTTTATGATACAGTGAACAAGTTGAAGAGGACTTGGAGGTTGCCCTCGTACACAAAGTGTCACCTGTGTACCACAGCTCAGCTACTGAGGTTGGGGTGATCTTGGTCTGGACTGGAGATGATGAAGTTGAAAAGTTTCCCCTTTGTCCTGAGGATTGGTTGCATTCCAGTCAACTTTTATCTATCCCTTTGTTACATACAGATTTGACTATTCAGAATGCACTCTTTGCTGGCTTCTCTTGTTCTACTTTAAATAGAGGTTGTCCATGACCCAATTGTACTATAATTGCTACTCTCAAGTTCCTCTAAGGTATCACTCCATCTATAGTTTCCTTCAGCCTTTCAAACTCTGAGATTTTGGCTTCTTGAACATTCCCATTGGTGAGCATGCCTCTAACTGCCAAGGTCTGGAATTCCCTCGCAAAACCGGGAGAACTCCAACTGTTCAAGAAAGTAGCTCGCCAGCACCTTCTCAAAGGCAAGTAGGGATGGGAAATATGCCCAATCTGGTAAACGAATGAAAATAAAACCACATCGGTGCAGAATAGATAGGCACTGTGGCTGTTGATAATTAGGTGTCTTTAAGTTGTTTGTGTTGTCTCTTAGACCATAACTTCAAATCAAGCAATTCCCATGAAAAATGCAGACACCGCCTTGCAGAGTGGTTGCCGATCCGCCTGGATGCGCTGTAGGCGCCTTGGAACCCTGGCTGTTGAGCGGAAGGCGCATGCGCGGGTTCCAGCCGTTTGCTGCCGAGTTTCCTTGAAACCGCCCGTGGCCGGCGCGCGCGAAATTCAAGCGGAGCCTCCGGGCGGGACTTCCGGTTGGTGCGTCTGAACACGAATAAGGTTCTGTGAGGGCGACCGTTAAGTCGGTAAAAATCACCAGCTTCTGACTTGTAAGTAGTTGTTGACCGGAGTGTGCCAGATTTTTATTGTTTTATACGGTTTATTGGGCGGTTAAAATCGGATTGAACCACTCCATCCATTCTGCTCCCCGATGGCCCAGACTCATGAACAGAAACCACCAGCTGTTCGGCTTGTGGTTACTGGGCCCACTTGTAAATAGAGAGGACCCAGCCGGAGTTTGCTCTGAGACCCTCACGTAAATAAAGTTAGAGTGCACAAAAAAATGCCCATAATCTTGTGAGGAGTTTGATCTGGGAAATAGGAGCTGAAGAGTGGGGTAACGTTTGTTTACAGTCCTCGGCTTTTCATATATGTCAATCATTTGGGTGATTTGCCTGTGAAGAAATTTGTAGCTGACTCGTTTTATTTATTTAGTGTGTGGCTGTTGCTGGCATTTATGGCCTTTTCCTGATTGCCCCCTGAAGTTGATGGTGATTTGTCTTCCTGTATAGCTGCTGTCCATTCGGTTAGAATCAGAAAATCATTACAAAGGAGGAGGCTGTTTGGCCCAAATTTGTCCCTGCCTGGCAATGCAGTCAGCCCTATTCTCCCACTCTCCCTGTACTCCTGCAAACGGCACAGAAGCAGGCCCTTCGGCCCACCATGTCCATGCTTTAATGACTATATTTAGCCCACTCAGTAGTCTTTAGGACCTGTTGGGCTCTGTTTCCAACACCTTGCAGATGGAATTCCAGATGTACCCCCTCTGTGTACAAAGAATGCCTCGTCACTGATACATTAATTCTGTATCCCATATCTTCAAGTTACCCAAAATCTGGAATAGTTTCTCTCAATTTGTCCACTTTAAATTTGTCAAGATCTTGCCCAGCTCCCATCAGCCTCCTAACAAGAGACCATCTAGCTTTTCTAGTACAATCTTGTTGCTGAAAACCCTCATCTCTGAAATCATTCCAGTGTTGTCTTTCCTAAAATGTGGTGGCAGAACCAGACACGATACTCCATTTGAAAAACACCATGATGCTAGAGGAACTCAGCAGGCCAGGCAGTTTCCGTGGAGAAAAGCAGGCAGTCAACGTTTTGGGTCAGGACCCTTCAGAATTGAAGATAGGAAAAGGGGAAGCAGAGCAGTGATAGATAGACAAAAGAGGGGAGGCGGGGTGGGCACAAGGTGGTGGTAGGCAGGTGCGGGGAGGAGGGGAGAGCAGATCCACTGGGGGATGGGTCAAAGGTAAGGAGAAAAAAGGGGAGAAAAGAGAGAGCGACTAGGAAAGGGAAGAAAAGAAGGGGTACGGTTGGGGGGCAGTGTGGGGGGGGGGGGAAGGTGGTTGAGGTGATTACTTAAAGTGGGAGAATTCAATGTTCATGCCATTAGGCTGCAAGGTTCCAGAAAATGAGGTGCTGTTCCTCCAGTTTGTGCTTGGACTTCTCCTGGCAGTGGAGGAGGCCGAGGACTGACGTACCTGGGGGAGTTGAAGTGACTGGCAACAGGGAGATGCAGATCACAGTTATGGAAGGAGTGCAGGTGTTCTGCGAAACAGTCACCTCATCTGCATTTGGTCTCGCCAGTGTAGAGAAGGCCACACTTGGAGCACCGAATGCATTAGATGATATTAAGACAGTTGCAGATAAATCTCTGTCTCATCTAAAAGGACTGTTTGGGGACCCTGGATGGAGGTGGTGTAGGGGCAGGTGTTGCACCCATGGTGGGACAATGGAAAGTCCCTGGGGTGGGGAGGGAGGAGTGAACTAGGGAGTCACGGTGAGAGCGATCCCTGCGAAAGGCAGAAAGGGGTGGGGAGGGGAAGATGTGCTTGGTGGGGGGGTCCCGTTGGAGGTGGCGGAGAATGATGTGTTGGATATGTAGGCTGGTAGGATGAAATGTGAGAACAAGGGGGACCCTATCCCTGTTGGGTCTGGGAGGAGTGGGGGTGAGAGCAGAGGTGCGGGAAATGGCAGAGATGTGGGTGTGAGCTCTCTCAACCACAGTAGGGTGGAAGCCATGGTTAGTAAAGAAATTGGACATCTCGGGTTTCCTAGAGTGGAAAGCTCATCATGGGAGCAGATGTGGCAGAGTCAGATAAATTGAGAAAAAGGGATGGCGAACTTGCAAGAGACCAGGTGGGAGGAGCTGTAATAGAGGTAGCTGTGGGCATCAGTGGGTTTGTAGAAGATGTCGGTGGATAAGGAATCTCCTGAGATGGAAAGATCGAGGGAGAGGTATCAGAGATAGTCCAAGTGAATTGGAGAGCAGGGTGAGGTGAAAATTAGTGGCAAAATTTATGAAACTGTCGAGTTCTGCATGGGTGCAAGAGGTGGCACCAATGCAGTCGTCGATATAGTGGAGAAAGAGTTGGGGAATGGGACCGGAGTAGGCTTGGAACAGAGACTGTAAAACATAGCCACTGAAGAGGCAGGCATAGCTGGGGCCCATGCGATTGCCCATGGCTATGCCCTTGGTCTATAGAAAGTGAGAAGAATCGAAAGTGAAGTTGTTTAGAGTGAGGACAAGTTCAGAAGAGTGTTAGTGGAAGGGGACTGGTTCTGTCTCTGGTCGAGAAAGAAGCAGAAGGCAGTGAGGCCATCATGATGGGGAATGGAGGTATATAGGGACTGCATGTCCATGGTGAAGATGAGGTTGTGCATGCCAGAGAATTTAAATCTATGGAAGAGTTGGTGAGCATGTGATATGTCACGGATGTAGGTGGGAAGGGATTGGACCAGAAGGGACAGGATAGTGTCCAGGTATGAGGATACAAGCTCAGTGGGGCAAGAGCATGAGAAGACAATAGGTCAGCCAGGACAGTCCTCCTTGTGAATTTTGGGGAGAAGATAGAAACGGGCAGTCCTAGGTTGGTAGCTGTGGGGGTGAGATCTCCTGAGGTGATGAGGTCGGAGATGGTGAGAGAGATAATGTCCTGGTGGTCCTTAGTGAGGACCAAGGACTCCATTTGGCAGACACAAAACCAGTGTTTTACAAAGATCAACATTCCCTCTCTGCTTTTGTCTCTGTTTCTAAAGCTGAGGATCTCATATGTTTTACTAACTGCCTGTCAATATTTCTTGCGATTTTCAAATATTTTTGCACATAGAAGCTCTGTTTCTTTACATCCATTAGAACTGTGTTTTTAGTCTACATTTATGCCTATTTATTTTTCTGCCAAAATATATCAATTCACCCTCCACTTTTAAGTTCCACTGAAACATGTCTGCCAGCCTAATTACTATCTTCCTCATTGTTCACCACTGTTCCAAGTTTTTGTGTCAGCTGTAAGTTTTGACCTTTTAATTGGCACACATATCCAACTCATTAATATATATAAAGAAAGCAAAGATTCCTAACACTGACCCATGAGGAACAGTCAGAAGAACGATTATTTATTATGACTGCGAGTTGCTTTTGAACCAATTTCTTATTGATGCTGCTGCTGACCCATGGGCCTAATTTCTGGCAAGTGCTTTAAGAAAAAAGTTTGAGTTTTAACCCAGCTACAATAAAGGAACGATATGTGTATTGTCATTATTATTATTTCTAACATAATTATAAATAAGTTAGTTAATAGAGGAAGAAATGCTTTATTTATATAAAAAGATAAATTCCAAAGTGCATTAGAGCCAATGAGTCCATTTTGAAGTTGAGTTACTTTTGGAATTTAAGAAATGTGGCAGCCAATTTGAGCGTAGCAATGAGAGGTAATAACAAGATGATCTGTTTTAGTGAGTTAAGTTTGACTGATGATTATTGGCAATGACACAAGGAAATGCACTAAAATAGGACTTTGAAATCTATTACAACTTTTATAGTTAGAAAAACATTGATTAATCGGGAACCTTATTTGTTAAAGGGATGTTATGTGAGTTCGACTTTAATTTTTTTGAAGAGATAGCAAGGAGGCTGGATAAAGCTAGCACATTTGGTGTGCTGTGACAAGTCTGGCTGGAATTTTGGCAAGGTTCCATATTCCAGAGTGGTCAGGAGTACAGAAGTTGCATCCAAAATTAGCTCAGTTGCAAAGGTTAAAAGGTTGAAACGCTGTTTCCAGGGGAGTTCCATATTGGTGAATTGGTTTATTATTGTCACAGGTACAGTAAAAAAACGTTTTGCATGCCATCCATACAGATCATTTCATTACATCAGTACATCAAGGTAGTACAAGGGAAAAGCAGTAACAGAATGCAGAATATCGCGTTACAGTTACAGAGAAAGTGCAGTGCAGGCAGACAATAAGGTGCAAGGCCATGACAAGGTAGATTGTGAGGTCAAGAGTCTATTTTGTCGTATGAGGGGACTGCTCAATAGTCATAACAGCGCAAAAAAAGCTGTCCTTGAGCCTGGTGGTATATGCTTTCAGGCTTTTGTATCTTTTGCCTGATGGGAAGGGGGAGAAGAGAGAATGTCCAGGGTGGGAGGGGTCTTTGATTATGTTGGCTGCTTTACCGAAGCAGCAAGAAGTATAGACAGTCCATAGAGGGGAGGCTGTTTTTCATGATTTACTGAGCTGTGTCCACACCTCTCTGCAGTTTCTTGCAGTCTCAGGCAGAGCAGTTGCTGTCCCAAGGTGTTGATGTATTTGGATAGGATGCTTTCTATTGTACATCTATAAAAATTGGTGAGGGTAAATGGGGAGATGCCGAATTTCTTTAGCATCCTGAGGAAGTAGAGGCGCTGATGCACTTTCTTGGCCATGGCGTCTACGTGGTTGGACCAGGACTGTCTATAGGTGATGTTTATTCCTAGGAACTTGAAGCACTCAACCATCTCGACCCCAGCACCATTGATGTAAACGGGAGCGTGTGCACCGCCCCACTTCCTGAAGTCTTAGTACTAAACTTAGTACCATGTATAACGACACCAAAAAAAATTACAGAAAGGTTTATAATTAAGAAGAAAGCTATGAACTGTCAGCTGGCTGAAAATATGAAAAATAGAATTCAGTGCAGAGATGTATAGGGAATTGCATTTTGTGAGAGGGCATGGTGGGTGGGGTGTCGGGTAGTGCAAACATGGCAAAGGAATTCATAATGGACAGAATGTAGCTGTCCGTGAATATTCTTTTTGAAAGAAACTGCCAGTGTTCTGACATTTGAACAGAAGTCCTAGAATGACTGACAACTTTGGGGAACCAAATCCCTCCGTTACTTAGTTCCACATGTACTGAAAATCAGAGATGTTTAAAAATGTTAAAATCCATATTATTGTTGATAGAGACAAAGCTTGACCCCCCCCCCCCCAACTTTGCCTTGTGTGAAAGCGAGTCAGCAGCATTTCAAGGAAAAGGCCTATGCTGCCCAGTCATCATTCAGATTTCATTACCTCGTTCAGAAGCCCAACAAAATTGATCTCCAGCATGTGCATGAGGTAAATATGGAGACTGTTGGTGCTGATCTCAGGCACTGGACCTGATCCAGCAGGAACCAGCATGGTGATTAGAAACGAACAGAAGGATCTAGGAGTATATGTTCCAACTTCTGAAAGTAACTAAAATTGTAGATGAAATTCTTAAGAATGTATGTAGAATAATGTTCTTTATTTGTCAACACAAAAAACATATTAGAAGGAAGTCTCAGTGGAACTGAATAAAATATTGGATAGGCATACTGGAGTACTGTATGCAGTTTTGTTCATAGTGCAATCATAATGTGTCTGCAATAGGAAGCATGCAGAGGAGATTTAAGACATTGCTAGGACTCATGGAATTTTAACTGTAGGAAAAGTGTGGTAATGGTTTCCATGGTTGTGAGGAATTTGTAGGTGCCGAATTGCATTTTAGTTAGACCATGCAAGTGCTTGCCTTCAGCAAGGTTGTATTTAACAGAAAAGTCAAGAAATAACCATGTATGATCCTGAAACAGAACTCTTAACAAGTTGAATGGAAATTTCTGTATCTGGTACTGAATTCATATTATATTAAAATTTATATATGGTTGAATCTCCTAAGTGGAGAAGGCAGCATGATCACAAGTGTCCTATTGTTACAACCAAAATTATTCTCGGCTTCCATGTATGAAAAATTGTTTTTAATTTTTATTGTAGTTTGCTTCCAACAGAGATGGATGTAACAGCTAATTTTTTCACCAAGTTGAGAATACTTGCAGTAAACTTGGAGAAAGAGACCAAATATTTGGATTATGCTTTGAATAATGATTATGGTAAGCAAGTTAATTAATACTTTGCAAAGATGAATTTGTCTGTTCTGCTGAAATGACTTTATAGATTATAGATGTCTTGATAACCTCTTTTGAAATTTCCAATTAAAACAAGTAGATATTTTGTATAGAATTTCCCACTTAGGTGAGAATGCTCATCTAGTTTAATGCAAATGGGACAAAGGACATAAATTTTATTCTTTATACTATAATGTATATCATCCCTATTAGTGATGTTGCATACATATGAATTAGGAACAGAAGTAAGCATGCATCCAATGAACTTACTCCAAAATTCATTAAGATCACAACTGACCTGATTGTAGCCTCAACTCCACACTTCTACCTATTCCCGTTAAACTTTCTCTCTCTGCTCCTGTTGCTCTCTCTGTATTCAGTCTGTCTCGAGTTGAGAAAGACTCAATGTAACTGAAGCATAATCCCCCCAATTTCCCTAGCAATAAATGATATTGTTCTGTGAGTTTTCCTAATTAATGTTGTACCTATACGCTTGCCTTTTGCAAATACTGCACTAAGATATTTAAGATATTTATTTATTTAGTCTTTAAGATATTTATTTATTAGTCTTAGTATTTGTGTACATCGAAGCACACAGTGAAATACATCTTTTTGCATTGATAAGAATGTGCTGGGGGCAGCCCGCAAGTGTCGCCACTCTTCCAGCGCTAACATAGCATGCCCATAGCTCCTAACCTGTACGTCTTAGGAATGTGGGAGGAAACTGGAGCACCCAGAGGGAAACCCACGCAGACACAGGGAGAATGTACAAACTCCTTACAGGCAGCAGCGGGAATTGAACCCAGGTCGCTGACGCTGTAATAGCGTTACACTAAATGCTATGCTACCAGCTACCCATTTCCTTCTGTAATGCAGAACTCTTGCCATTTAAGCTGAATTTTTATTTTTCTGCCAAAATTAACAATTTTGCATTTTCCAGATTAGATTCCATTTGTCAAATCTTTAACAACCCATTTAACCTATCTGTTGGCCCTCTCCCTCTTCTTGACCCAAAGCGTTTATTTCCCTCCATTGATGCTGCCTGACCTGCTGAGTTCCTCCAGCATTTTGTGTGTATAACCTATCTATATCCCTCTTTTCTCTTTGCAACGTACCTTCCTACCTTTGTGTCAACAATAAACTTACCAACCATTGCTGCCTTCAACATTGTTTACATCAATTGTGACAGGTTGAGCCCTGAGCGCAGAACTTGTTACAACTGCCAGCCTTCTATTTCCTGATAGCCAACCAATCTTCAAACCATGCCAGTATGTTACCTCAGAGCATGAGTTTTATTTTTCATTATATTGTTTGATGTGGCACCTTATCAAGTGTTTTCTGCAAATCTTAGTGCATCCACCTTCCCCCCGCCCCCCCCCCCCCAACCACAACACTTGTTACTGCTTCAAAGAACTACAATAAATTGGTCAAATGTAAATTTTCTTTTACAAAACCCTGTCGACATTGCCTGATTATTTTTAATTTTTCCAAGTGCCCTGCTGTAACAGCTTCAATAATAGCTTCTAACAGTTTGCCAATGACTGATGTTAAGCTAACTGCCCTTGTTTCTCTATCCTTTCTTGAATAAAGTGATGGATTGAGGGATACTGAAAGCAATTAAATGTAACCATCTTGGAATCCATGGAATTTTGGAAAATTAAAATCAACATATCAACTATTTAATTAACTATTTCATTTAAGACACTAGGATGAAGTTCATTAGGATCTGGGTACTTGACAGTCAGCACCTCCAACAGTTTGCTCATTTTCACTTTCCTGGTGACCAATTTCCCTGGGTTCCTCCTTCCTTTCCAATTCTGATTCACAGCTATTTCTGGGATGTTGCCTCTTTTATATTGAAGTATGAGGCAAAATGCCACTTTAATTTATCTACCATCTCCTTATTTTCCAGTATTTATTTCCTTGACTTTCTATAAGACCAATGCTCACTTTGTCTTTTCTTTTTAATTATCCATTGAAACTCTACTCATTTTTATATTTCTGGCTAACTTTATCATTCTCTATTATTGTTTTAGTCATACTTTGTCTTTTTATATTCTAATCAATCTTCAGCAATTATATGTTTTCTCTTTAATTTTGTGCTGCAGGGGGATGTTGAGTTTACCCATACTGTTCCAATGCAGTGTATTACTTTATGGCTTCTAGTAGAAAGGATCTTAAGGAGAAAAGTTGCAAAGAAATTGCAGAAATATATAAAAGCCATAGCAATAATAATAGGGGACTTCTGCAATGAAAATTTAGATTAAGGTAGCAATACATAACGAGCAAAGAAGGGAGAAATAGGTTGTCACAGTCTTTTTCCCAGGGTAGGGGAGTGCGAAACTAGAGGGCATAGGTTTAAGGTGAGAGGGGAGTGACTTAAAGACGACTTGAGGGGCAAGTTTTTCATACAGTAGATAGAGGGTATATGAATGAAGCTGCCAGAGGAAGTGGTAAAAGTGGATACAAGTACAATTTAAAAAACATTTAGACAAGTTCATGGATAGAAGAGGTTTAGAGGGATATAGACCAAATGCAAGCAAATGGGACTAGCTCAGGAACACATCTTGGTTGGCATGGACAAGTTGGGCAGAAGGGCCTCTTTCCGTGCTGTATAACTCTATGAAGGAGCCAAAACCTAACGTTTTATTTCTGTCATGTGAAGATCATGAAGAAGCTGCTCCCATGAAGATCCTTCATGAATTACATTCAGAAGTTAGAAATATTAAGGTAAATATTAAGTTGAGCATATATTCAAATTGTAGATCAACTAGGTTGGAAGTTTTACTTCTAATTCTAACTATTTTGCATGAAGTTCATCTGTTGCATGTAGTTTTTAACTGCATTTCCCCTAACCTTTTACTTCGGCTTGCTAGGAGATAATTATTTTAAAGTATCTTAATTACTGCTATTAATTATTTGAGTCTGTTGTCAACAGTTGTGATTCTTGCAAGTTGCATATGATGGTCAAGGTTTCAAATATGCAGCGGTTTCAGAATTTTTTTTAAACTAATATACAGCTTTCACTTTGAGAAGGCCACAACATAACTCAATGTGGCTATTAGTTTGTTGATTATTTGCATGTTAACATGAACTATTTTCTGTACTCTACACACACTTCGAGTTATTTTATATGTGCAATTTTTGTGATCTGGATATCACTGGCAAGGCAAGTGTTTATTGGTGCTAAAAGCAGATAGTAACTAGTGGAAATAAAGTTTAAAAATCAGACTGACAAATTTGTTAAGTCAATGGGTATCCACTGGGCAGGATCGTAAACTGCTCAAAAAGCTGCCTTTATATTAAAACTATATTAAGGCATGTGGTAAAACTCAGTTGATTGTCATTGGCTACATGTTTGAATTGTCTTGTACCTCTTTTTGAACCTCTAAATAAATGGAATTTAACTTAATACTGGTCAATACCTTCTGAATATTTTTTTGCTTCCTCTATAAAGGCAGATCTTCATAAAAAATTAGAAACTCTTGAAACAGAAAACAGAGAGAACAGTATATTAATTAGAGCTTTCCAGACCCTGCATCAGAAGAATAGTGCAGACCTTGAGGAAATCGAAGAACACTTTCAAAATTACGGGTATGAGCCCTTGCATAAAAAAGATGAAGGTATGTGAATAAATGAGAACCGAATTTAACTCAGTTGCTGTTGCATTGTGCTCTGTGTGTCCTAGAATGTTGTTGCAGCATACTACTGTAATTAAATAGTAATATACAGAAATTTAAATATTAAGGCTACAAATTAAATGACCTGCTATTAATATTCTGAAAACTAAATAAAACTGCAGATACTGGAAATCTAAAATAAAAACAAAATGCTGGAAACATTCATCAGATGATGCAGTGTGTGAAAGAGGTACCAAGACATTCAATATGACAGGTGGTGTGAATCTATTTTTTCAAAGTCATAAGTACCCTACCCATTATAACAATTAAAAATCCAGAGAAATTCACAACTGATGTAGTCACTGGATTTTTGTATATGGAAATATGAGGTTTAACATCTGTTTGATGCCTCCTTTACCAAATTGGTAAAATTCACTGTCACAGGAATTATGTGGGTGGGGGGGACTTTTTTTTTCAACTCTCATTTCTTGATGCATGTGCAGATGACATAGCTTCGTGTTATGGAAAATTGCGATATGACTCTTTGCTAGAAACGTAATCCCATCCCTGTAAAGCAGGGATTCTAGAGCAAAATATAAAAATCAAACCACTTCTGCAGCAACTAAAGTATGTTGCAAGTTTCAGCTTTTATAAATAGCTCCATTTTCCCTCTTGTAACCCTTTTAGCTTCTGAGTTTTGTATTCTTCATAGAAATTTGCACCTGCATATAATTTCATACAATTCCAACCAGTTAATTACAAAAGTCTTTAGGAATCTGGAGGTGTGAGAGTCTATAATTATTATTAAAACATTTTGCTTCATACTATTACCAGTACATTATTTTCCATTCTAAGCAACAGATCAACTAAAATTAATTCAGGAACTCGTAACTAGTGTTAATGAGGGTGGAAGCGACATTGGTGGATATTACGATTTCTTACTTTTATTTTACCTTTTACAAGAGAAATTATGGGATGCTATAACCTCCCAAAATTGCAATAGCTGCTTCAACCACTGAGGAGAAAGGTAGCCAGCAATTAGAAATGGCACCACCTCCCAGTTTCCCTGTTAAATTGTACTGTTCATGACTTGGCAATACATTGGTGTTTCTACATCATTGCTAGGATAAAATTATGGAACTCCCTGTCTTAGAACTTCCTCTCATTTACTCTCTGGAATAGTGGAGAATTGCCATTAATTTAAACTAATATTAAATTAATAACTACAAATATTTACAAAAGAACTAGCATTGTGCAATGAAGCTTTTCTTGCAATGGATTTCTCTGCAAAGCCAGACAGCTTCTGGAAGCCTGGTTACATGCTACATTTCCACGGAGTACATGTCCAATAGTACATAATGTTGCACTCTGTACCTCACTATGAGAATGCTTTTACCACATGGACTGCAGCAATTCGTGAAGACCTTTCCATACAGTCACAGTTGGGCAAGGATGGGCAATATTTGCCTATTCTGCTAGCAGTGCCCACCTCCTATAAATAAGATTATCTGAGACCAACCTTAATTTTTTAGGAAATTATGGGCCATTTAATACACCTTTGTCTTGTGTGAACTAAAGTAATAAAAGATGCTTAAGAGAATTCATTGCGGGGTTTTTATTTGAAGTATAGATCTCCCTGCAATTGCCAGCTGCCAATTATAACATCTTTCTTTTAGTAGTGGAACTGTCATTGCAGTTTTTTTTGTTTTAAGTTGGCAAGTTCGAAATGGCATATTTTAATATTAGAGGGAATAAACATTTTGCTTTTAATCAGTACGAGTACCTAATGTGCAGAAATTAATTTGCTTTCAAAATATAATTAACCTTATCTAAGATTTTTCCACCTAATCTCTTTTGTAGTCTCCCAATCCTTGCAGCAAACTTATAAATGGCTCATTACCTACAAAATAGGTAAAGTCACAGAACTGTACAGCACAGAAATGGACACTTCAGTCCACCAGGTCCATCTATGCAAATTTTTTGTCCGTCTACACTAATCCCATTTGCCCACATTAGGTCAGTATCCTTCTATGCCCTGCCTATTAAAGTGCCTGTCTAAATGTAGTAATTGTATCTGACTCCAGCACCTCCTTTGACTGGGTTCCAATATAAATCACTTTCTTTGTGGAGAAAAAAAACCTTGCTGTTTAGATCCTCTCACCTTAAACCCATACCCTCTTGTTTTCAATGGCCCTATGATGGGAAAAAGATTCTATCTACCCTATCTATGCCTCTTATAATTTTATGTACCTCTTTCAGGTCACCCCTCAGCCTCCTTCACTCCAGGGAAAATAAACCCAACCTATTCAGTCCTCTAGTCCAGGCCACATCCTCCGCACTCTCTCCAGCACAACTATATCCTTCCTATAGTGTGGCAACCAGAACTGCATGTTATACTCCAAGTGCAGTCTAAACAGTGTTTTGTAAGGTTGCAAAATAAGTCCCAACTTCTTATTTTCTATACTGGACTAAGAAAGCAAGCATGCCGTATACCCACTTTACAAACCTATCTACCTGTGTTACCATTATCAAGGAACTATGGACTTGAACCCTATGGTCCCTCTGTTCATTGACATTCCTTAGTGCCCTACCATTTACTGTATATCTCCTACCCCTATTTGACTTCCCAAAATACATCACCTTGTACTTGTCAGGATTAAATTCCATTTGCCAGCATTGCCAAATTTCCATCTGATGTGTCATGCTGTAGCCTTAGGCAACCTTCCATGCTATCCACAACAGCACCAATTTTCATGTCATTTGCAAACTTACTAATCATATATCCTACATTCACATCCAAGTTGTTAATATATATAATAAACAATAAGAGTCCCTTGCAGTACACCACTGGTCACAGAATCCAATCAGAAAGCATCAGCCCTATCCTCTGCCTCCTATAGTCAAGAATACCCTCTTCCTCTCATCACCAAGGTATTTGGGCAATATTCACAAAGTTAAAGTTAAATCTTCAGACTGTGTTTATAATGCTATAATGTGATGCCACTGGTAGTTGAATGAGTTACCATCATTCACTCTTTGGATATTACTTAAATATCTCCATTGGCCAATAATATGGAGGGGTATCTTGCGCCCGGTCGAATCAGGAGATTTCCTGAAGATGAGCCTCAATGCTTTGAGGCAAAGGGAAGTAGGCAATATCTGAATAAAATGTTTTTTTTTCCTTCTCCAAGAACTACAGGTGAAACTGATGGAAACCGAAACTGAAGTGGCTGAAAATTCTGAACCTGAGCCTGAATCAAAAAGTGATGAAGTTACTACTCCATCACATGAGAAGCCTTCACTGAATGACCCTTTGCGTACCCCCCAGCTTGAAGATTTTGGACTTGGTCATTTAATGTTTCAAAGTGCTTGGGGAGTACCAGAATGTCCCCTGCCTTCAGATCCCAAAGTAGCTCAGGAATTCTCTGGAAATTGCAATATGCATTCTTCCACATTTCAAGATCCAATTAGGCCAAAGACACCAAAGCGCACATTGCAGCTGGGTGATGATATGCTTCTTACTCCCAAAATGGAAAGTTTTGAAATTATTGAACATACAGGCTGTGTCAATGACTTTACTTTGGCACTGTATAATAAACGTGACCAACTGAAGATCAACAGGTAAATTTTAAACATTTTCCCAAGAAAAATTAGTTCACCCTTCTGTATTTGGTTTCCAATGATGTATGTGGTTTTCAACAATTCAACAATAATGACTGGGTTTTTTTTAGAAATATTTAATTAGTGAGGATTTTACACCAAACCAAACTTAAACACTAAGTCTCTTTCAAATAGAATTTGTATACTTAAGGATTTGTACTGTTGCCCATATTTTTTAATTTTTTTTTAATTTAAATTTTATTTACAGCATGGTAATAGACCCTTCCGCCCCAACTAGTCCGCGCCGCCCATTTTAAACCCAGTTAAGCTACCCGTACGTCTTTGCAATGTGGGAGGAAACCGGAGCACCCGGAGGAAACCCTCGCAGACACGGGAGAACATACAAACTCCTTACAGACAGCGACAGGAATCGAACACTGATCGCTGGCGCTGTAATAGCATCGCACTAACCGCTACAATAACAGTGGTATTGCATTTTTGATTTCTGCAATGAACATTAAAACATTATGCAATTTTCTTCCCTTGGCAAAACAAATTTACATGAGCATTTGTAGCACCTTAACTTGACAGAATTGGTTTTATCATAATGTCATGGGCAGTACTAATGGGTTCTTCAGAGTAACTTGCTTCTCAGCATTTGTAACTCTGAGGGGGACAAAAAAATCACGTTTCCATTCTTCCTAAGGAAAAAAATGAGTGTTACTGAATAAATGATTTTGCCAATGAGTGTATTGACCTCATTTGTCAGTTTAATCTTTAAAGATGTTTCTCTTTTTTTTTTGTTCCTTCCACTATCTTCTTCCCTTCCCCACCCCCAAACAAAATGGTTTCCAGTTGTAATCCTCTACCAACTGCAGAAGATCATCCACAGAAAGCCTCCTCATCAAAACAGATTGTACAGAATGACTTTTTGCCTTGCATGTCACACCAATCAGTGCTAAATGGTAAGTATTAGGCAATACATTTTAAAGTCATTGATTAAAAACTAAAACTGTTAATCGAATCCAAAGGGACTGCTTGTGGGGTCCCAAATTAATTTAAAATATGCATGAATATGCCAAATAAATTTAATACAGACAAATGTGAAGTATTGCATGTAGGAACAGATCATAAATTCACGAATCCATCTCAGCTCAATATTCATCATGTCCACTCTGGATTTAAGCTATTTTATTCTAAATTAGTCATGGTATTAAGTATGATAAAGCCAAGATGAAAACATTAGTGTTTTGTTCGAGCCCCACCTTCAATGCTCTGCCTGGCTGTGGTAACTAAGAGTCTTCTGAGACATCGAACCCTCATTCATTCTTAAAATCAAAAACCTTAGTATAGAGAAAACATTGATATTTGCTAGCATTTCAGTCTTAAATTTGTGACAAGTAGTCATGATTCTTATGCATGTGCCAGATTGGATAGATTCATTCAAGGGTATGTGATTTGAAAGAGATGGTAGTAAAAGTGGACCTATATGCAGTAATGATTAAGAGAAATCCCCACACAACCATCAACAGATGAGCATTGGAGGCAAAGATTCTGAAATCAGAGTTGTACAGCAAAGAAACGAGCCCTTTGGCCCACCCCATCCATTCCAACCATCAGGTACCCATCTGTACTAATCCCATTTATCAGCACTTCACTCATAGCCTTCTATTCCTTGACGATTCAAGTACTCGTCTAGGTAGTTCTTAAATGTGAGACGCTCTGCTTCCACCACCCTCTCAGGCAGTGCTTCCTAAACTTCAACCACTCTTTAGGAGAAAAAAAATTTTCCTTGGACTCCCTACCTTATACCTATGCCCTTTGGCTAGAGACGTCTCTGCAATGGGGAAATGTTTACTACTGACTACCCTATCTACACCCCTATCAAGTACCCACTTGCCTTCTCCACTCCAAGGAAAACCCATCCTATCCATAATTGAGACACTCCATCCCAAGCAACATCCTGGTGAATCTCCTCTCACCCTTTAGCAACTTCTAACAAGTGATGCCATTTCACAGTTATTGATCTTCGTGATTATCATCCTAGAAATAGCAGGAAATCTTCTGCCAGTTTTCCTTCAAAAGCTGTAGGTAATATGAGCTGGAGATATGAAAAGGAAATATCCAAGATAGATTACCATTTATACTTTGATTATCTCCTGACTTACATCATCTTATTTGTAGAAATGTTTAAATGAAGACCTTTTGATCCTGCATTTTATCTCTCCCATTCCTCTCTTTTCTCTCCCCTCCCCCCCCCCCCCCGCCCCATCCTCTCATTTGTTCAATTAGCACTGGGTCATTTTCCCCCTTTCCTGGTTATAAATAATTATTTACCATGTGATTTACAATTCAATGGTAAAGTTTATAAAGGTGGAACAAAGAAGTATGCCTATAAATCATCCTCCAATATACCCAAGGTATTTTTGAAAGACTTGTTTGTTAAAAGTGACCTCCTTGTTATATTTTTTATTATTTCCATATTCTTTCTAATAAAATATTCCTTGCTCACAATCCAAAGTTCTTTCCTTCTGCTCTTTCATAAAATAGTACTCCAGTTTGAGTTTCAAATTATGCATCCTAAGTGTATAGATAAATATAACATTCCTGTCTAGAAAACTTATTATATTTTCATATTTTAGCAGATATGTTAGATTCTCCTTTGCCTCCTGTGTTCTGTACACCTGGTTTGAAAATACATAAATATAACTGCCAAGTTCCAATGGATGAAGACAGAAAATCAGATGGTTCAATTCCTTCACCAGTACTACCAAATTTTGAAACACCCTGGCTGAAAAAGCAATGTACTGTGAGTATAGTTTTTGCCAAATGGAAAAGTAGCTGTGCAAGCAATTGTTCATATTGTTTCACAAATCTGCAATTTATGGTTAATGCCAATTGAATATTTATTTGTAATGCTTTTTAATTAGATTCTGTCAGCGTTCTGCAATCACCATCCTTAATCATTTTTTTAAATCTGACTGACTGCTTGGCTGCTCAGGAAATAAAAACACATGTCCTTTTATGTGTGTGTATATATACTAAAAAATTGTTAACAGAGTTATCAACTAGTATAACTGTCTATTACTCCAAGTATATTTTTATCAGCACATATTATGATGACCTGTCATGAATACAACGTTATGACTGTTCATATCCACTGGAATCTCTATCCTGGCCTCATTGTTTAAATCTAATTTAATCAATTAATGTCCTAATAGTCTCAATCATAAGAAAATAGATAAAATGGATCATTGATGAATTAAGTAGTGGCAGTTGCAGTAAGCTGGCAGCCAATGCTCTCTTTGTGATGACTGTTGCAGACCTTGGTGGAACTAGGGACAAAAGAACTTGAGGTCTAGAGATGAGACTGACTGTCCAAGGCTATAGATGTTTGGTGTTCTTTCTTTCTGGTATGCTGTATGTGAGAAATGGGTTTGACTGAGATTGTGCTGAGATCTGTCATAGACTCAAAAGACTGAATGACCTCAGTCATAAGAAAATGTGGAAATTCACAAATATGATTAGCCACTTGGCCAGTTCAGTGACATCAGCTGCTAAATGCGGGGGATCCTCTTGAAGTCCAACAGCACAAGACAATGGAAAAGGGGGGAGCACTTACCACAGAGACTACTGAACCTTTGTGAGGAGCTTTCTTCTAGATCGTTTGGTAATACAGTGGCTTTATTAACTGTGAATTCTGTGTCATTACAAAATAGGCTTCCCCTACATTTGTATCCACAGGACAGTTTTTCATAGTACATCACTGACCCTTATGATCTGAAACTTGTACTGTTGTACATTGCATCTGTGTTTGTTCCCAAATTGTATTTAATGTATTATTGGAGAATACATGTAATAATTACCACGTTCTTGTAAAATCTCAACATGGAAAATAACACACTGCCATTAAGGCATCAAAGTGGTACGATGTAAGATTGCCTGAACCCCCCCCCACCCATATCACAATATCCCCTAGTCCGCACATAATACCTGCTTATTGGTTATGGAATTATAGACAAGTGTAATTAAAGAACCCAATTGTCACTGAGCTTCACCGAGCCAAAAGAGTAAATGAATTTTTCCTTTTTGGGTAGCAGTGAGAAGAAAAATAACAGGAAGTTAGGCAATCTCACCAGGAAAAATGGTTAATATTAATCAGTTGAATTAAGTACAAGTAATCTCAAGCCCCCTTTAATGGTAGATTGTTATATTTCATATTAAATCTTTCTCTTTAGTCTCAAAATCTTAAAAATGAGGGAACTAAGGCATGTGTACAAGAAGAAACATCAGATGAGCTTGGTTTAGAAGAACCTCAGCCACCAGCTATGAGCTCCGACAATTACTTTCTGAACGGATACTACAAATCGCCATCGCCACCACCAATGATGACTAATTATGAAATTCTTCTTGATACACCAAAAGTCCCAGAAATGACCACGCAAATTCCAAGTGATGTTCTGAAGGTTGGATTTGTTTGTTGTTTTCAAAATTGAATCAAAAATTAACAAAGTGCTGCAAAGTGATTTCAAGCAAAGAGGCTCTCCTAAACTTGCACCATGTATTAAGGCCACAGATGAAACACTAACTAGTTTGGGGTATGTTACTTTAGAAAGGATTTTGAAACTTACAGATATGATCCCATTATGATACGAAAAATTATTAATGGGTTTTGTGCCATAATTGGTTTTAGCAATTCAGTGGAGGACTAAAACTTAAGAACAAAAAGAGTGTGTGAAATATTTTTTAAACTATACCCTTGGTATATAACAGTAAACCTCTGCACAGAGTTAGAAAAATGAAAGTGGAATATCCCTATGAGAAATGAGCATGATACAATTTGACCATTGAATCATAAAGACACAACTTTAGGGAGAAAAACTAGGGAAAAAGTAAAAGATTGAGGCAGAAGAGTGGAACTAAGCTATGCCTTTGCATCTCCACATTCTTGGAAAGCTAAGATAAGATCTTTATTAGTCATGTACATTGAAACACACAGTGAAATACATCTTTTGCGTAGTGATTTTGGGGGGCAGCCCGCAAGTGTCACCACGCTTCCGGCGCCAACATAGCATGCCCATAACTTCCTAACCTGTACGTCTTTGGAATGTGGGAGGAAACTGGTGCACCCAGAGGAAACCCACACAGACACGGGGAGAACGTACAAACTCCTTACAGACAGTGGCCGGATTTGAACCCGGGTCGCTGGCGCTGTGAAGCATTGTGCTAACCACTATGCATTCCATCTTTTGCAAACACAAGGTTGCCCAAAGCTGCTGTCAAGTTCTGTTCACCTTTGCACCCAGTTCAGGATCATGTTGATTTTAAAATTCTAACCCTAGTTTTCAAATCCTTGTGGCCTTGCTCTATCTCGGTAATCCCCAAACAACCTTCTGTATATCTCCAGTTCTGGTTTCTTACACATCCTTTCCTCTGACCACTTTGCTTTCGGCAAATATAACTCTGCTGCCGTGGCCTTAAAGTCCCTCCTTAAATCTTTCTATTTCTTAACCTCTCTCTTTTAGTGTTCTCCTCAAGAGCTTCATTTTTTGATTTCAGCTTTGTTCATCTAATGTCTCCTTGTATGACATTGTTAAATTTAGTTAACACTTGTGCAAAGCATTTTAAGATTTTTTTTATTGTCTACATTGTATAAATATAAGTGGCTAGTGTGTTTAAAAAGCAGTTTCAGGAAACCTAGCACAGATGAGATGGGTGAAACAGCCAACACCTTCTCTGTAAAATTGTATGATTCCATCGATTTTAGCATAATCATAAGCTGTTCCTTGGAATTTGATATCTGTACATTCAAGTAAGAAGTACAACTAATATTACTCTTTTTAAACTCGTAGTTTATAATTTGCTTGGTATAGTAAGCTAACTGTTTAATCTCTGTGCCAGATTCTGTCATTTTATGATGCAAATTTAAGGACTCCTGATGGACATAAATCCAGCAAAGAAAATTTGACTTCTTTTAATCTAATGACTCCTGTACCAAAGAATAAGTTTGAGAAGGAAAATAGGTAAGCAGGAATCATTAATTGAATGATTTAGTTTTATCTTTTAAATGTCTTGCTAATGCATTTAACTGTCAGGAATTTTGATTCGGTAATGCAACTAACATGATTCAGTGCTGCACCTCATCATTTGAACTCATTATCTCTCTGATACAGTGCAGCCTGCTTTTTTTTTATACAGCTTTTGATGAGTAAAGATAATCATGACAGCAAATGCTTCCATTACAGCTGGAATTACAGGAATTTCCATTTGCAGAGGTTAATGACATATCCTGCACATCAATACAAGGCATTAGTGAGGACATCTGTGTTGCAAAACTGCATTAATTTTGCAGTCTCTAATATTGCTATTTGGTCCCAGATAGTTAATTCTCAACTGTATGTTTGGATTATGCCATCTATGTGATCTCGTCCAGTCTTGTGATTCTGAACTCTGTGTTTCTATTATAAGGCTATAAGCTAACAGTTGAGAAGCTTTTTACCAGAATTTAAATGTAGATTAATTTGTCATTCCACCCAAAAGGATACAAGTGTGTGAAGTTTTCCCGTGTGGTATATGTAACCTGTAGTATTCCTTTGCTCTTTTTCCTCTGATGTATTGTGACTAAACTCCTTCATGGGAAAGATCAAGCACAGCCAAACTTAAGCTACAAATCTTGTTCACAAATGCACTTTCAGTTGGAGGGTATACAACTTTTTTAACTAGTTCCTATTTTACAGTAAACATTGATGGAAAATATGTTTAATAGGTATGCTAAGTAGTTGGGATAATATTTCCAAAGAAATTACTGATGGCAAAAATTAGTTGTTCAATGTACAAAGACCTTGGTGGAAAAGTACTGGTGGAGTTTCTTCAATATCATCATCCCTGGCTTTTGTCCTCAAGTATTACTTTCCTTGTACCTTTTATCTCAGTGCCCAATAACTATTTGCATGGTGGCCAGAGTAAAGTTTCAATGGAGTGGTTAATTATAGTATAAGGAATAACTTTGCAATGTGATTCTGTAATTTTATTCAGTGGCCTATCAATGTAGTATTAATGGTTTGGACATGTAGACTTTTAGTCATTTGGAAAAAGTCATGTTCTAATAATCATGTTTATTTTATTTTTCTAGAAAGTGACTGTACATTTAAGTTTTGGTGCAAGAAATTCAAAAATGGGATAATGCATCGGAGTAGTTAGAAAATTCAGAATATGACCAGAAGAGTGGTTCTGGAAGAGGGTCTGTGTCAAGAGTGGAAGTATCAGTAGATCCACATATTCTTAAGTGGTTCATATAAATAGTACTATAGAATAAATGTTCAGTTATTAATGAAGCATAAAAAGTTGTTTCCATATTCTCAGCACATTGCAAGGGTAGATCAAAGAATTACTTTAAAGAGTAATGCACAACTGTTATGTGAAGAAAAATTATTTTTGAGGCTGTATATTGTTGGAGTAACATGCATTACTTGAAGCTAAGTGAGTGATTTTTGACATTCAGTGTGTGATTATGGAATTGATTTCCTTCCCAAATTCAAACAAAATTCTAACACTTTGGACATGGTGATCATAATTTGTGTAAAATTCTTAATTTTTGTACATAAGATTTATATAAAATTAATTGTGTATATTTTCATTAGCAAATAAAAATATTATAGACTTGGATTGCAAAAAGATTTCAAACACTCACTTTAATTGAAGAACCAGGATCAAGAAACAGCCAGGGCAGAAAGTTGGGGAGGAAACCCCAAATCAAACTCATTTCCATGTTTTGTCCTTTCTGCTAATCCAGTAATTCCATTTTTATTTTCCGTTGTTATCCATGTTGTATATTTTTCAACTGGTATCATGCGTGTTAATTAATGTCAAAAGGATTACTACATAATTTAAGCCTTTTTAACTGGCAATCAAACTTTATACAGATGTTATTTCAAGATATCTTTTTAAAAGTTTGAAGATTTATGCTTGTGATCAGGATTTCCTAATGGTTTTTATTTTTCTTGCAATAACTTTGTGGATATTTATCAATATTGTACGGTTAAACTTCTCCATTAAAGCCTATAATAATTTACCAGCTTTTTAACATCATACATTTGGGAGTTTACACTACATAGGTATTGCTTTACTTAGCTGTCATTTCAAATATTGGTAGCAACCAGTGTGCACAATTAACTAATCACTTTGTTTTGGGCTTCCTGTGCTATACCAAGGATACTCTGCACAGTAGAACTAAGAGGAGCTAGTCATTTAGAGAAGCTTAATGGAATTAAACCAAGACAATATAGTTTTATGAAAGGTAGATCATGTTTGAAAAATTTGCTAGAGTTCTTCAAGGATGTAAGCAGAATTGATAGAGGGGAACCTTGTGGATGTGATGTATTTTGATTTCCACAAGGCACTTGGTAAGGTGCCACATTAAAGGCTAATATACTAAAGAGCCATGGCATAGGGGGAAGTATTTTAGCATGGATTGAAGTTTTGTTATCACATAGAAGAGTCAGAATAAATGTATTTTTCAGGTGGAAGGATGTAGTTCTGAGTCTCCACAGATCGGTTCTTGGCGTTGCTTATTTTCTATTTGTATTAATGATCTGAAGAAGGGGGTAGAGTGCAAGACAATTTGCCAATGACACAAAATAGCTGGGAAGGTATGTTGCGATGAGGATATTTAGAGCCTGCAACAGCCTTGTAGGTGTGTTGAATGAGTGGATGAAAATCTGGAATGTAGTTTAGTGTAGGAGAATGCAAGGTCAGGCACTTAAGAGGAGTCAAAAGGCAGATTATTAAACGAATGGAGAAAGATTGTAGATAAATGAAGTACAGAGGGATCTAGGTGTTTTTATGTGCAAATTGCAAAAAGTTAGCAGACAGGTAGAGCAACTAGCATATTGGCCTTTATTGCGCAAGGGCTGGAGTTTAGAAATAGGGAAGCAATGTTTCAATTGTACAGGAAAAATTGGTGAGACTATACCTTGGAGTATTGTGCAGAGTTTTAGTCCCCTTATTTAAGAAAGGTTATACTAGCATTATAAGTGGTCCAAAAGAAATTTACTAACTTAATGCCTGGATAAGAGTTGTTCCTACTATTAGTAGCTAAAGAAACTCAACCAAGGGGCCATAATTACAATATATGGGAGTGCTCATTAAAACTTAGGTGAGTAGGAACTTCTCAGACTGGTGAACCTTTGGAATTGTCTAAGCTGGGTCGTGAAGGCTAGATCATTGGATGTATTTAAAATGGTAATGATTTCTCCAAATCAAGTTTAGCTATGGAAGCTCATGGGTTCAAGCTAGGCTTGTCTCTTTGTTGGATACGTGGATTGATCTCCATGTCCTAGTCAGATATCCTCTCAACATTTTCCCATTAGGTTGATGACTGGACTTTTGCTACTTCGTGTGCTTGTACAGATCTCCAAGTTTATTACTTTTGCTGCCAATTTCTATCCTGGTCTGTATGACACTTGCCTTCCCTTTCTTGATATCGCCATCTCTTAGGGGATAGATTAGCTACCAAAATCCATTATAAGCCAACTGACTCCCATACCTTTCTTGACTACAGCTCCCTTCCCCTCACCAGTAAGAGTTCCATTCCAGTCTGTCATAGCTACTCTGTCTAGGATTTCTACACTAGTGACTTTAGTTAAGAAAGAAGATGTCTATAGTTTTCTAGGATTTCTACACTAGTGACTTTAGTTAAGGAAGAAGATGTCTATAGTTTTCTAAGATAACTGACAGGGCTCTCCACTGCATCTCCTGTTTCCTGCACACAGCTGCTCCCACACCTCTGCTCTCAGCCAGATCAAAGATAGGATTTCCCTTGTTCTCACCTCCAGCTCACCAGCCTCTAATTCATTGAATCATCCTCCATAATTTCTAATCACCTCCAAAAGAATTCCACCCCAGACAGATCTTCCACTTGCCTTGCCTTTTAGCATTTCAAATGGACTGTTCCCTGCTTCCCTCTCCACAAACAAGTCCCCTGGTTGTAGTGTGGTCCCATATGACTTTCAATACCTGCTCTTTTATCTGTACCCTTCTCACAATCCATGTACATAAAGCAGCAATTCACTACCACTTCCAATTTAGTAACCTCTACTTTGGACAGATTGGGTGACCTAATACAGAACAGCTTTGTTTTATCTGGAAGGGTGACTCTGAGCTTCCAGTCTTTAATTCTCTGTCCACCATTCCCACTCTACCCTGCTTTTAACCTCCTACATTGAAGGTAAGAAATCTTAAGTTGCTGCATGGTATCTTTCAGAGGGTGGGGAATGGATATCAATCAAGCACACTGCTTGGGCCCTAGATGGTAATGAGCTGGAATGTTGTTACACTTGTATTCAACCAATTACAGTGACTTTCCTACTCTTCCCCACAAATTTATGCAAGTTGTATTAATGTTGAGAAATAAAAGTTCACAAAAGGAATACCTTTATTAAATTCCAAATAAATGACTAATCAAAATCCATTACTATGAAGATAGAACACACAAATGCTACAAATCTGCACTGTCAATTTTCAAAAATACATCTTGTTTACAATGAACTTGGAATATGACATACTTGGTTTTGCTTTATGTAGTGGTTAGATTGTAGCAGGGCCACTAACAAATATTCCATAAAGGTCCACTTATTCCCCCACCCACCCCAACAAAAAGGGATGGGAAAAGAACATTAATAAGGTCTCATACGGCCAGGAGGCGGTGGCGCTCGACTAGGCGGTGTTATTGCAATGTCCAGGTAGTCCCCAATCTGAAATTTTTGTGATTGTAATGTCATAGAGTCATCTGGTCCTTTCCTTCCTGAAACAGTGGTACCAATTTCTTTTACTCTGTTATAATAAAAAATAAATCAATTAGCCACCAAATGTAAATGTTCTTGTATAAACACCTGTAGAAAACACACATGTATAGAAAAAAAATCCTTAATCAGTCCTTATCCTGTTAATTTTAAACTGCTGAACATTCCTTTAATAATCCCCTTAAAACCATTGGTGCTTGATGATACATGATTTACATTTAAATGTCCACCACAGAGGAAGTCTTCACTTTATGCATTAATATTCCTCATTTGTCTTTAAGATCAGCAGCATTAAGTAAGATGACAAATTTTACATCAACTAAAACAATGCATCTGTGCCACGAGACAAAATATGCAAATAAAAAAATCATTTTGGGTTTTGATGGTAGGATTAATTAACCTGAGGCATATTACCATTTCTTAAATGTCAAATATCCTGTGTTTAAGCAACCTTGCAGTCCATTACCCTCAATGCAAAGAAATCTCAGGTTTAACTGTTCAACCCATTATCAATCTCATATCTCTGAAATGTCTGCAAAAGAGATGCACTGAAGTCAATACTAGCAAATGAACTTTTGCCCTGTCACCTTATACTAACCTGTAACCAGGTCGTTTAGGATCTGGATACACAATTGCAAAGCTGAAATGTGTTCCTTTCTTCCGTGCTTCTGGATAGACTTCCTTTACTAAACTAGTTAACTCCTTCAATGTAGCATCCATCCTTAAATGAAGAAATGCAAATGTTTTATCAGAAAAAATAAGATATTCTTTGAATAAATTTATAAAGCAAGTCTTCCAAAGAAGGATACCACTCGTGCTGCTTGTAATACCAATAGGTACATGTTTGAGCATAAATGTTTTTACATCATTGGCTCCTTTAAGTCGACAAATGGCAAGCCTTTGGCCATCTGTATAAAACTGGAAATAATCATCATAAATGAGTTAACAAATGAAGGACAATACTTACCAAGTGTATATCTGAAGCTCACTGGATGGGACATTCCCTCTAGCAAAATCATCCATTCTGTGATGTCTTCCATTATTAGTTGTGAATACTCTCAGCAACAGAGGGCAGGTCTAAACATATAGATGTAAAATATAATGAATAATCCAACACAGGAGGAAAAAAACAAGTTAACAAAGCATCCTAATATTTTTCTAGATCTCTAAGCTGTACAGCAAGAGCAATTATGAGGAACTGACCCAAGAATTAATAGCAGTATTGAGAATTAAAATGTCCAGGTATTGTTTCCAGAAAATTTGGTTACATTTTTACATAAATACAAATAAAATACAAAATGCCATTTTCTAAAGCACAGCACTAAACTAAATAATGTAGTGGCTTTTTCTGTTGAAAACTAAAGTCACACATTAAAATTATGTAGATACTTTTCATTTCCAATATCACACCCATTGACTTTTCTAATGTGCAACATTACAAAATAAGATTTAACTTCATGTATCTGCTGAGATTCATGAAACCAACACTGTCCTTGCTATACACATGGAAACATACTTAAGAGTTTAGCAGAATTGGTACATGTGCACAGAGCAAGAACAACAACGGTGCAGTAGAATAAACATCTTTACTGATTCATATCAATCAAAATACAGAAACTGAAAAACTTACAATTGTGGATCCACGAGGTCTGCAGAGACCTAAAAGCGCGCGAGTCCCGCGCCAGAAGTGAACTTGCGCGCGTCACTGCTCCACCGCGCGATCAGCCAGCCAGTGCACACATGCATATAGGCACACACATACACACCGCCACATTCGCACCATTGATCCGCTGGACGATCAACCAACCAGCATGCGCACAGGTGCGTGCATTCGCATTCTCCATACAGTTCAAGAATAAATCCACTTGTATTTCCCTTGCAGGGTTTCAGCAAGGCCACAGTAGGGAGCCTTCAATCACCTTTTTTTCACTCTAAGGAAAATGTGTCCAGACACTATTTCCTTCCCATGCTATGTTGGTGCCGGAAGCATAGCAACACTTGCGGGCTGCCCCCAGAACATTCCACACAAAAGATGCATTTCACTGTGTGTTTCAGTGTACATGTGACTAATAAAGATATCTTAGAGGAGGACAGACAGGCATGTACCCAAACTGCAGTGTCAGGTTAAGGGAGACCAAAGAATGATCAAATTTGATCACTGAACGTTTCACTAATTATGGGAATTATAAATTATTGTCTTCATAAAATTAGATTACTTTTGAAAATACTATTGTTGTATTTGCACAATAGCTCCAATAGTATGTAGTATTTTTTCTTAAAAAATGAAATAGCTGAATGCATTCAAAGTTTTATATGCTTCCTATTTTAAACTCCATAATTAAGTGCAGTAGCTCATTAACCTTCAAATAACTTACTTTAAATAAACAATGCTACATGGTTTACCTTAAATAAATTTGCAGGATTCAAACTCTTTATCAGTTCAATTTTTGCTTTACCCAACACAGCATTATTTAAAATATCTGTGTAAATACACCTCTCAGGCATTATCCTAGTACTTTTAAAACTATTTATACAGAACGGTAACAGGTCCTTCTGGCCCAACGAGCCTGTGCTGCCCAATTACACCCACGTTAGCCCATACGTCTTTGTAATGTGGGAGGAAACCCACGCAGTCACAGGGAGAATGTACAAACTCCTTACAGGCAGCGGCAGAAGTGCAAGGCCCATCCTCTCAAATCATTCAGTGAATGAGTTGACGAAGACTTACAATATGGTCATTGAATATATATACAAGAAGACTCTGCATACTGCAGCTTGATTACTGAGACTTGGGGTCTGTTGTGGATTCACTGGTTAAGATCATGCATTGCATGCCAAGATGAAACAGATATAAAAATGCAGGTGAATTCTGCAGGTAGCTAAATTGAGGGAGGATGCCCCAAAATCCCTGTCAACTTACAGAGTTAAACAAAAGAAAATAGGATCAGGAGTAGGTATCAGGACCTTCAATCCTGCCCTGCCATTGAATATGATCATGACTGATCTATATTAACCTCAACTCTTCTTCTGTGTCATTCCTCCATATCCCTCTAATCCTCAATCAAATATTTATCCACCTCTGCTTTAAATACTTCTAATGATTCAGCTTCCACCACCTGCCAAGGCAAAGATTTCCAGAGATTCACCACCCTCTGCAAGAAGAAATTTCTGTGTACTGGCCCCTTGTAGTTATGTCCCATTGTTTAAGACTCTCCCACTAGTGAAAACATCCCAATGTCTACCACATCAAGCACCCTTAAGACCTTGTATGTTTAAGTAAGATCACTCATTCTTCTGAATTCCATGGAATACAGGCCCAAACTACTCAGTCGATCTTGGTAGAACAACACTCTCATCCCAGGAAATAGCCTGGTGAATCTCCTTTGTACCGTCTCCAATGTTACAATATATATTTTTAGGTGAGGGGACCAAAACCATACGCAGTATTCCAGGTGAGGCCTCCCCAACACCCTGTACGATTGCAATGAAACTTCCCTATTTTTTAAACTCCAACCCTTTTGTAATGAATGCCAAAATGCAACTTGCCTTCTTAACTACTTGTTGGGCTTGCCTGCTAACTTTTTGTGATTCATGCAGTAGAATACCTAGATCCCTCTGCACTTCATTCATTTGCAGTCTAAATCCATTTAGATAATAATCTGCCTTTTGATTTCCCTTACTAAAAGCATGATCTCACAATTCCCCACATTAAACTACCTTTTGCCCAATCACTGAACCTATCTATATCCCACTGCAGAATCACAGTATCCTTACCACAACATGCCCTTCCATCTATTTTCATATCATCAGCAAATTTTGAAATTATGTATACTGTTCCTTCCTCCAGATCATTGATGAGAACAGTGAACAATTGCAGGCCAATAACTGATCCCTGCACTACTCCACTAGTTGCCTCCTTCCTGTCTAAGAAGGACCCATTTATTCTGTTTTCTACGAGACAGCCAGTTTTCATTCCAATCTAATACACTTCCTCTGATACCATAGGCTTTTAATTTATGCATCAGCCTCTTATGTGACACCTTGTCAAATGCATTTTGGAAATCTAAATACACTACATCTACAGGTTCCCCTCTATCAACCCTCCTGGTTACATGCTCAAAGAATTCAAACAAATTTGTCAAACATGATTTAACTTATATAAAAATATGTTGAGTAGGTTTAATTATTTTCAGCTTTCCTAAATGATTAGCTATTTCCTCAATAATAGCTATCAAATAACTGCCCTGTAATTCCTTGCCTGCCTCTTTTTTTTAAGCACAGGAGTCACATTGGCTGTTTTCCAATCTTCTGACACCCTCCCGGAGTTTAGCAAGTTATGAAAAACTTCAACCAATAGGTTCACTAATGCTGCAGCCACTTCCTTTAAAACCCAAGCAGGCAGTTCATTGGGTCCTAACGACTCATCTGCCTTTAACCCCCCCGAGTTTCTCCAATATTTTATCCCTTGTAATTGGGATTTTTGTAAGTTCTACCATGTTATTTGAAATTAGCCCATCTGATATCTTAGGGATAATAGCAATATCATCCACAGTAGAGACTGATGCAGAAGATATATACAATATATCTGACATTTCTTTGTTTGTTGTTATTAGCTCACCAGCCCTGTTCTCCCGAGGCCCCACATTTACCTTAGCTGCCCTCATCCTATTTATATATCCATAGAGACTTTTACTGTTTATTTCTATACTATATACAAGTTTTCTCTCAAAATTCAGTTTCTCCCTTCCTATGAGCCTTTTATTCTTCTGCTGCTAGATCCTAAAAAGTTCCCAGTCCTCTGGTCTACCACTAGCCCTTATCACTTTGTATACCCTACTTTACAAATTTCTTCTTTGTAAACCACAGAATCTTCTCCTTTCTCATGGAATCATAAACTCTTGCCATTTGAACATCCACCACTGTTCATCTATTGACCAATCTCTTAGCTTGTTTACCCAGTCTACCTCAGACAATTCCCGCCTCATACCATCATAATTACCCTTATTTAAAATGAAGACACTGGTTATGTACCCATGGTGTTCATTTGGAATTCTATCATATTGAGGTCACTACCTCCTTGGCAATCTTTAACCAGAGTTTAATTCAAATAAGTGCGAGGTGTCAGAGTGAACAGCAGGGCCCTGGGGAGTGTTGTAGAACAGAATGACCTTGGAGTACCAGTACATGGTTCCCTGAAAATGGAGTCACAGGTAGACAGGGTGGTGTAGAAGGCTTTAGGCATGCTGGCCTTCATAAGGCATGGCATTGAGTATAGAAGTTGGGAGGTCATGCTGCAGTTGTACAGGATTCCAGTGAGGCTACACTTGGAGTACTGTGTTCAGTTTTGGTAACCTGCTGTAGGAAAGATGTTATTAAACTAGAAAGAGTGCATAAAAGATTTATAAGGATGTTGCCAAGACCTGAGGGACTGAGTTATTGGGATAGGTTGGACAGGCTAGGACTTTATTCCTTGGAGCGTAGGAGACTGATAGGTGATCTAATAGAGGTGCATAAACTCATGAGGGGGATAGATTGGGTGAATGCATTCAGTCACTTACCCAGGGTCGGGGAAATCAAGAACCAGAGACAAGATACAATAAGATCTTTATTAGTCACATGTACATCGAAACACACAGTGAAATACATCTTTTGCGTAGTGATTTTGGGGGGCAGCCCACAAGTGTCGCCATGCTTCCGGCGCCAACATGAAAGATTTAATTGGAACTTGAGGAGCAACTTTTTTTTTTACACACAAAGGGTGGTACCTATGTGGAATGAGCTGCCAGACGAAGCGGTTGAGGCAGGTACAATAACAACTTTTAAAAGACAGTTGGATGGGTACATGGATAGGAAAGGTTTAGAAGGTTATAGGCCAAACGCTGGCAGATGGGATAGCTTGAATGGGGCATCTTGGTTGACATGGACCAGTTGGGCCAAAGGGCCTGTTTCTGTGCTGTATGTATGACTCTCTGACACAAGATCCCTTATTAATTCTTCCTCATTACACAAGACCAAATCTAAAATAGCCCATTCTCAGGTAGGCTCCACAATGTACTGCTCTAAAAAGCATATTCCACAAATTCTTCTTCTATGATACCCTTGCCAGTTTGGTTTGTCCAATCGATCTGTAGATTAAAATTGTCCATGATAATTGTAGTTTCCTTCAAACATACCCTTGATATTTATCCGTTTATGCTCTGACCTATTCACAGGTCACATTTTGGAGGTCTATAGACTACTCCCACCTGTGTCTTTCTTCCCGTGCTATTCATGAGTTCAACCCAAATCGATTCCACAACACTATCCTCTGCTCAGTACTGCTCTGGTACCTTCCTTAATTAACAATGCTACCCCATCTCCTTTCCTCTTTGGCCTGTTCTATTGGAACAGTGTATAACCCGGAATATTGAGCACCTGGTCACCCTGCAACCATATTTCTGCAATAGCTATTACATCATGCTCAAATGTTGCTATCTGTTCTATCAACTCGTCTATCTTGTTGCAAATGCTACATGCATTCAAATAAAGCACATGTAGCTGGAATTTATTTTACAGTTATTTACAATTCTGGATTTTAGAGATCAAAAAGTGCCATACAAAGCAGATGGTGCTTCTTTCTGCAATTCTCTTGGAATTGTCACATGAAAAAGTCATGTTTATTGTGCTTCTGGATTTCTGGAATCCACACTACAATTCAAGGAACTGAGCCACTGGGAAGAGATGGCAATGATCTTCCCTACGACAGACAGCAGGATGACCTAATCATTACCAGAGTGAGATTTGTTTCATTTATTGAACAAAATCATGTTTATAGCATTTTCCTCTTCCTACTTTTGTGAGATCAGATTGTGAATTTGTTATTGAGTCCCTCCTTGCCACATTTTAGCAGGGATAACACCTGTCCCCAAGACCTTGTTTCTCAGCTAACATATCATCTTTGACCTTTTCTCCCCCCAGTCAGAGTGGACCAGATAGTTTTCTGTGGGATGAACACGAGAAAGCAGGAACTGGAGTAAGCCACCCAGCCTCTCAAACCTGTCCCACCATTGCCTCTACCTTAATCCTCCCCCAGCTGAATCCATCTGCCACTTTTTTTTTAAATGTCTGCTTCTACCTATCACTGACCTGCCTCTGTCTGCCATCTCCAACCTTCCTCCTCCCCATCATCCCTCACCCCTCCTCAGTCCACCTATCACCCATGTCAGCCATCCTCCTCTTTATACCAGCTATCTTCTCCACTCTCAGTCCTGATGCGGAGTTTCAACTGAAAAAAAACATAGACAATTCCTTCCCCCAACCCCCCCCCCCCCAGCGCAACTGCTGCTCAACCCGCTGAGTTCCTCCAACAGTTTGCTTTTTGCTCCAGTTTCCAGCATCTGCAGTCTCTTATGTCTCCAATATAATCATGGCTGATCTACACTAGCCCCAAATCCTCTTCTGTGCCAGTTCCCCAATCTTTCAAAATTTATCTACCTCCATTTTAAATACTTCTAATGATCTAGCCTCCACAACCCTCAGGGATAGAGAATTCCAAAGAAATTCAGCATTTTTGCGAGAAGAATTTTCTCTGTACCTTCATTTTAAATGACCAGCCTCTTATGTTGTAAGGATGTCCCATCAAGAGTGGAGCTGCGAGTGCTCAGATCAAAGACAGAGTCATCTATGTCCGCTGAGGAAATGGAGCTTAGAGTCCAGGAAAGTCTGGCTCTGAGTCATATTCAAACTAGTTCAAATGCTTTCTGGTAGAGAAACCAAGTGTCTCTTTATAGGTGCTAATTATGGTGGACTCAAGGACAGTCCAAATGATAAATTTATCATTGTCTCCAATGTGCTGGCATTCCCTTTGCCCATCTGAGGAAATGAGTATTTGAAAAACAAGACCAAAGGTCTAGCTCAAAACGCAAGGTCTATAGAGCAGCACTGAACCTGCTCTCCTGTATGATTCAAAGACATGAACCACCTATAAGGCTTTGAAGAGATACCACCAACACTGTCTTCACAGAGTTGTCTGAATGCACTGGCAGGATAAACGAACCAGCATCAAAATCCCCATCCACAGCACTTTTGACCTCAGTTACTCAGTCAGCACCAATGTGCAGGTCATATATTTTGTGTGCCTGACTCCACAGACTCCCAAAAAAACACTGTTCTGAGGTCCCCCAGTGACAGAGGATTCAAGGATGTTCTCAAACCCTCCTTGAAAATGTCTAACACCCTCACTCCTGGGAATCCCTGGCCCATTACCACTAAAAGTAGAGGAACATGCCAGAGGGTATGGAGAACTTTTGAGTCCAGGTGTCATGAGCACTCAACAAAGAAACACATCACCTCTTAAACTACCTCATCAACCTCCTCCTTGCACACCTGTCGTAAAGTGGCACATCTCACATTGGCTTTATCAGGCATCTGAGGACCAACAGTAATGGAATGGAAGGAAGTCATTCTCAATCCCAAGGCACAAAAGTTCCTCTAAAGTGCAGGAACAGGGCAATTTAAGGAATGTTTCCATAGAGCTTTGAGAGTATTGGGGTAGAAACTCTCAAACCCTTACAAAACACACATTTTTAATGGAAAATTTAAGTCTCTGGAGTGGTAAAGGCAGAGGGGAGACCTTATAGTAGTTTGTAAAATTATGAGAGGCATAGACAGCCAGTATCTTTTTGCCAGGGTTGAAATATCTAATACTAAAGGGCATGCATTTAAGGTCAAGGGGGACAAGTTCAAAGGCGATGTGCAGGGCAAGTTTTTATTTTACACAGAGAGTGGTGGGTGCCTGGAATGCACTGCCAGGGATGGTGGTGGACACAGGTATTAAAGAGGCTCTTAGATAGGCACATGAATATGCAGAGAACGGAGGGATAAGGACATTGTGGAGGCAGAAGGGATTAGGTGTCATTAGCTTAATTAGTTCAGCACAACCTCGTGGGCCACAGGGCCTGTTCCTGTGGTGTACTGTTCTATGTAAAGTTACAGGCCTAAACAGTACAGATGTAACCAACTCCTTTCAGTACAACAAACAAGAGAATTTTCCTGCTAATCTCCCATCAGGACTTCAGCTACTGATAAATTACAATCTGAAAAGTATCCTATTTCCAAATCAATTTTGAAAAAAATCCTCAGGACAATCCAATTTACACAACCAATTAAGTATTTTCAAAGTGCTGTCAGTGTTGGAATAGAGGGAAATTTGCATGAGCTCACAAACAGAGAACTAAATTATTGGGAGCACACAAAAGCTTTGCCATAAAAAGGATGGGATACACCATCTTACAAACTACCTAACCACATGCACCATCAGGTACCTCCTGGCCTACCCATGGAAGAGTTTATGGTTCTCATTGGCCTCATCAGTCACCTCAGAACCAGAGTGGAAGCAATTTATTCTCAATGCCAAGTCTGCCCAAAATAATATAACTGAAGCATATCAACCCTACTTTTTGTATTCAATTCCCCTACAAATACACAATAACAGTGTTAGCTTTCTTAATCATTTGCTGTACTGGACTTTGTGAATTGTACATGACGACACCCAGAACTCTCAAACTCTCCAGTTTCTATCATATGCTTTTATTGCCATATTGGGCAATTTCACATTTTCCCACAGCATACTCCATTTGCCATATCTTTGCCCAATCACAAACATTCCTTTGTAAACTCTTTATATCCTCTTCAAAACTTAAGTATCTTGGCGTCATAAGCAAATTTAGTGAACATATGTTTTGCCTTCAAGTAATTGATACAAATAGTAAAATGTTGAAGAACCACAATCAATCCCTGTGAGACATAACTCCTTACTAACCTAAAAAGACCCATTAATACCAACTCTGCTTCCTATCAGTCAGCCAATCTTGTATCCATGCCAATGTTACAGCAATAACTTTTGATGCAGCACTTTGTCATATGCCTTCTGGAAGGCAAGGACTCAGAGTACATCCCTTGGACTACAGAGCACCCTGCCCTGTGTTACTTGGCTGTCTGGAATCATCCTTGGGGGAAAAAAAAATTTCTTTTCTGGCCTCCTGTGAGCAAAAATCAAATTAGAAGGATCACAGTGTCTTTCCCACCCACCCACAAGATGCAATGGCAGGGTCACTGGGAGTATAAGGGATCTGATGGCACAAACTTTCTTATCACTGATCAAGTTACACCTTGGTGTTCCTTTACAAATTCTGGCATTGAGACACATCAAACGATTCTGTCAATCCATTGTTACCCATCTGGTCAGATTTTTCCTTTCATTTTGAGCAGTGTTAATTTCCTCAGGGCTTCATGAAGTTTTATGCCCTGACCATCATCTAATGCATTTGTGGTCAAAGTTACCAACATTTCTCGGCGGATCGTGTGACAGGGTAACTACACTTGTCCGCAACAAGCCACGCAGCACCGTTACTGGGGAAGGCCCCATCGCTTTCCCAGGCCACCTGTCCTAACGAAGACCATCCGGACTCCGAGAAACGCTTCACTTTCAACGGCCGCCACCCGCAATGCAAGAATTAAACGCCAAGTGCCCAGATGCAGCCACTGGACACCAACCGACACGGGATGCACAGCCGAGGGCTGGTGGCCACGGCGACGCCTCGTCAGGACGCGCCACACTCCAGCCGCCTCGTTCAGGGTGACGGCCTCAGCCGCACCTCGACCTCCGCGGCCTCACATAAACTGCGCTCTACCATCAGCTACGAACGATACTCACTTTTTCTCGATCTACCGGCTTTTCCGGCTCTTTCTTGATCTCCTCCTGTGTGACTCTGGATTCCACGGCCATGTTCCCGCCCCGCCGTTCCCTCAGCGATGGCGACCGCACCATCAATGTCGAGTGGGCCCCGCGCGCGCACCTGCGCATGTCAGAACGCCTCTGTGACAGCTGCGGCGGCGGCCATTTTTGATCCAGGCAGCGGAAGGCGTTCATCAGCAGCACCGCAAACACGGCGATCCAGTGCAAGATGAGGCTGTTCAGTCTATACCTAGTGTGCTGATCTTTCCTCCTGCATTCTTCTGACCATCTTTCACCTTTATCTTGCTTTCATCAAAGCAAGATACTTTCATCAAAGTATTTCAACTTTATAAACAACTTTTAAAATTTCCTATCAAAAACTCTTGTGCAGATTTGCACACTTAATCTTTTTTCCTAACCTCCTAAATTACTTTTACAATAACTGAAATTTGTACCCTTTCACTAATCACTGAACAAAAATCTTATCAACAACGCGGATGATACAACTTGTCACTTTAACTCACCATCTCACTCCCATTTTGACCTCTATGTCAATCAAAACAAAAACTGCAGATGCTGAAAATCTGAAACAAAAATGTAAAATGCTAGAAAAACTCAGCAGGTCAGGCAGCATTTGTGGAAAGAGAAGCTGACATAACATTTTAGGTCAAAGACCTTTCATCAGAACTGGGAAAAAGAGAGAAAAATTAGTTTAAAGTTGCAAGTAGGTGGGTTGGACAAAGGTAATATCTTTGATAAATTGGAACCATGGTGAATGTGTGGATTAGTTGTAAATGGGACAAAGAAGTGTATTGAAAATAGCACATAAGGGAAAAAAAATAAGCCAATATCACAGATGGACAATTGACCTCATAAACCGTCTGTTCTGATATAGACGGAGAAAGTGAATTATGAGAAGTTGAAGAATTCAATAAAGTCCAGAAGGTTGCAAAGTGCCCACAGAAAAAATGAGGTGCACCTCAAACTTGTATTGGGCCATGTTATAACAGGTCAGGAGACCATAGCTACAGTAAATTGCCCCTCCTGTGTGGATGAGAGGTAAAATTTGGAGGGAGTTGATGATGTATAGGGAGAATAAAATGAGATTATTGTGAATGGGTGCTTAATTGTTGGTGTGTACTTAAGACAAGATATCTATTAGTCACATGTACATCAAAACACACAGTGAAATACATCTTTTGCGTTGAGCGTTCTGGAGGCAGCCCGCAAGTGTCGCCACGCTTCCAGTGCCAACATAACATGCCCACAACTTCCTAACCCGTACATCTTTGGAATGTGGGAGGAAACCGGAGCACCCGGAGGAAACCCACGCAGACACGGGGAGAACGTACAAACTCCTTACAGACAGTGGCTGGAATTGAACCTGGGTTGCTGGCGCTGTAATAGCATCACGCTAAGTGCTGAATGGCCTGTTTCCATGCTGTACAACTCTATGCTGCCTGACCTATATTCTCCATTTTTATACCAATGAAGTTCTTCCCCCAATTGGACACATTACAGCCTTCCAAGCTCAATATTGAGTTCAACAATTTCAGATAAAAAATATCTAGATCTTTTTCTGTTTTCATTTGGGATTTTGAGTATTTTGAGTGTACACTAGAAGAAAATAGGAGCAGGAGTAGGCCATCAGGCCCTTCAAGCCTGTCCCACCATTTAATATGATCATGGCTTATCCATGATGGCCTCAACACTTCTATGCCATATCCTTCTATTTCCTCAATCTATCAAATATTTATACACCTCCATGTTAAATACTTCTAATGATCCGGCTTCCACAACTTGCCGAGGCAGATAATTCCAGAACTTCACCACCCTCTGTGAGAAGAAATTTCTATGTACCTCAATTTTAAATGACCAGCTCCTTGTAGTTATGACCCCTTATCTGTGATTCTCACGCTGGTGAAAAAATCCCAACATCTATCCTATCAAGCCCCCTTGTGATCTTATTCAAACATATAAGGTCCTCCCTCATTCTTCTAAACTCCGAGGAATACAGGCCCGAACTATTTAGTCTGTCTTGGTAGGACAACCCTCTCATCCCAGAAATTAGCCTGGTGAATCTCCTTTGTACTGCTTCCAATGTTACTGTATCTTTTTTTTTAGATAAGGGGACCAAAACAGTATGCAGTATTCCAGGTGAGGCCTCACCAACATCCTGTACAATTGCAATGAAACCTCCCTGTTTTTAAACTCCAACCCTTTTGCAGTGAAGGCCAAAAAGCTGTTTGTCTTCTTAACGACTGTGAAGGAAAGTATGAAGTCATACTTGATCATGTTCATATTATTATACGCATGTGCATGGTTTGGAAAGAAGCTTGAATAAACCAGGTACACACCAGAGCTCCCTATATTTCCCATGTATTACTCTCAGCACTCTGCATTTTAAGTATTTCAAGTGTACACTAGAAGAAAATAGGAGCACTCAAAACTAGGACCAACAACCCAGTGTAGCACAGTGGCCCAGCTAGTAGAGTTGATGCTTCTCAGTGCCAGAGACCTGGGTTCAGTCCTGACCTTTAGTGTTGTCTCTGTGCAGTTTTCATGTTCTCCCTGTGACTGTGTGGGTTTCCTCTAGGTGCTCCAATTTCCTCCCACATCCCAAAGACATATGGGTTGGTATGTTAATTGACCACTACATTTTAAGGGACAATGATGTTGTTAAGTCCTCAACTATGGTTTTAAGTGTGAAAAAATTCAGTTGACGACTTAATGAGAAGCAAGTTGACAGAAATAGGTTGAGAAGTTAAATTGAACAATCTGGTAGATAAACAGTCACAAACATTGAAAGAAATGCTTATACTTCTGAATGAAAATATGTTCTCTAGAGGATTGACACTCTGTCTACATCTAAGGCTAACTAGAAAAGTTGAGGATAGTATTTCATAAAAAAAATCTTGCAACGTTGTTAAAAGAAGTGTGAGCCAGAGGTATTTTAACAATAGATGACCAATAAAATGTTAAAGATTAGGCATGAGGACTAGTAAGAAGTATAAAAACAGATTATAAGAAAATTTACAAGCTTATGTAAAAAGAATTAACAAAATAAATATGGATCTTTTAGAAACGGGTAAGAATAAAGAATAATGGAGATAAAGGAAATGACGGAGATTTTTTAAAAATGAGGTTATCTATATAAGACAGGGAAAAGGCAACATTTATTTTCTCTTACTGGGTCATGAGATTTTGGAACACTCTTCCTCAAAGGGTGGTGGAAGCAGAGACTTTGAATACTTTTGAGACTGAGGTGGATAAATATTTGATAAGCAAGGAGGTGAAAAATTACCTTGTGTAGATAGAAAATTGGAGGCGGTTATAATTGCATGAGCCTTGATGTTATAAATGCCATTGCAGGATTGAGTGGCCTATTCCTGCTCCTAAATTGTGTTCTTATACATTAAACAAATATTGGGTGTCTGTTCTCAAGAATGAAAGACAAATAGTGACAATTATAAGGAACTAGCATCTCATGCAATTGAGGAATTTAAGGTAATTAATATTAGTCAAGAAAATGTGGAAATTAAATGGATTAAAAGCTAACAATCCCCCTGTGATCAGTCGCCAATGCCTAGAACAAGATGACTCCAAAAATAATGAATGTTTTGGTATTGATATTCCAAAATCTGCTAAATTCTGGAACAGTTCCCATGGGTTGGAGGGTAACCAAAGAAGGAAGAGAGAAGCCAGTTGGCCTGAAATTCATTGCAAGGAAAACTATTATGGAGTAAGAAGAGGATGCAGAGGAAATGCCAAGTAACTTCAGTTATGTACAGAGATTAGAGAAATTGAGATTGTTCTTCTTGGACATGCCCTCTCATCCAGGCAGCATCCTGGTAAACCTCTTCTGCACTGTCCCCAAAGCCTCCACATCCATCCAGAACCGAATGCAATACTCCAGATGCGGCCTAATCAGAATTTTATAACTTCCTGACTCTTGAACTCAGTGTTACAACTAATAAAGGCAAGCATGCCATATGCCATCTTTACCACCCTATCAACTTGTGTGGCTACTTTCATGAAGCTATGGACTTGTAAAAACAACCAGAGGGAAGATGAAAATTTTATTTTGCAGTAAGATGATAAGGTCTTAACTACACTGCCAGAAAAAGCAGAAAGTAAAATTAGTAAAAAGCACAAAAAGGGAATTGGATACATATCTGAAAAAGAAAACAAAAAATCAGGGTTAAGGAGAATGAACAGGGGAAGAGGACTAACTGAATGTTTCTTTCAAAACGCCAGCATTGGCAAGATAGGTTGCATTGGCAAATACTTTTAAGAGTAGAGGAAACGGAGAAACAATTTTAAACTATATATTGAATTGGTCATGGCAAATAAACCAAAACAGATGGAAATTAAGGTGTTATTGTATCTCATAGGTCACAAGCTTTGGTATTGGTATTGGTTTATTATTGTCACTTGTACCGAGTTACAGTGAAAAGCTTGTCTTACAAACCGATCATACAGGTCAATTCATTACACAGTGCAGTTACATTGAGTTAGTACAGAGTGCATTGATGTAGTACAGGTAAAAACAATAACAGTACAGAGTAAAGTGTCACAGCTACAGAGAAAGTGCAGTGCAATAAGGTGCAAGGTCACAACAAGGTAGATCGTGAGGTCATAGTTCATCTCATTGTTTAAGGGAACTGTTCAATAGTCTTATCACAGTGGCGTAGAAGCTGTCCTTAAGTCTGGTGGTACGTGCTCTCAGGCTCCTGTATCTTCTACCCAATGGAAGAGGAGAGAAGAGAGAATGTCCCGGGTGGGTGAGGTCTTTGATTATGCTGGCTGCTACACCAAGACAACGAGAGGTAAAGACAGAGTCCAAGGAAGGGAGGTTGGTGTCCGTGATGTGAAGCTCTGCAGCTTCTTGCGGTCTTGGGCAGAGCAGCTGCCGTACCAAGCCATGATACATCCAGATAGGATGTTTTCTATGGTGCATTGGTAAAAGTTGGTGAGAATTAAAGGGGACAAACCAAATTTCTTTGGCCTCCTGAGGAAGTAGAGGCACTGGTGAGCTTTCTTGGCCGTGGCATCTACATGGTTTGACCAGGACAGGCTGTTGGTGATGTTCACTCCCAGGAACTTCAAGCTCTCAATCCTATCGACCTCAGCACCATTGATTAATATACAGCCCTCAAATTAAACCTCAGAGAATGCATTAGGTGCCTTACAAGCACATTGAAACCTACTGGAAATGAAACAGTTGACTGATATCAGTTCTCTACAGAACCAGGAATAAGGAAAACCCTATGTTATTTCCTTAATGGAGCAAAGATTGTTATGTAACTGTAATTTTGCAGTTTGAGGAACTCACTCATCAGATTATTTGTGGAACCTGGTAGTCCAGATTCTGGGAGCAGCTACTGAATTAACTCCAGAAAAGAGCATAAAGTCATGTGAAGCTGTGGATCTATCAAAAATCAGGGCTAGATATCTCAGATGGTGAGGCAAACAGAAGAAAATACATACAGTGAAATGCAAGATGAAAGGCAGAAGAGAAATTACTGTCAAGGTGGCTTAGCTGTTGCAAGTACAGTGGATGGTGATGTGAGTGCCTGAAGAAGAATTGTCCTGTGTATGGGGAAAAGTCCACACAATGGAGATTACAAAATCATTTATATAGAAGATCATGGAGTGGACAGAGACAAGTTCAGATTCAGTGGATCAGTTGAAAACTGGCTGGGAGGCAAACCCAAAGTGCCAAGAAAACATATAATGTGGAGCAAAAGATAAACTACTGAAAAAAACTCAGCAGGTCAGAGGCAAAGGGTTAGTTGATGTTTCGGGTCAAGGTCCTGCAACAGGACTGAGAGTGTAGAGGGAAGAAAGCTAGTATATAGAACTGAGAGGGAGGGGTGAGACAGAGGCTTGGAGAGTGTTAAGTGGAATCAGATGAGGGGAGGAAGAATGATGGGCAGATGGACCCAGTCAGGGAGGGCATAGTATTGAGACAGAAGCTGGTAGGTGATAGGTGGAAACATAAGAAAAAGAACAAATTTGGCAGATGGATCCCGGTGAGGGAGCAGAGAAGAGGGGTAAGGGTAGATACAAAGGCTGGTAGATGGGACCAGAAAAGGGAGGGATGATGGGCAGATGGAACAGGTGGGGGAGTGTACAGGAAAGATGAGCCAAGAGAGGAGAAACCCAGAGAGATAGGTATTTGGGCAGAGGGAACCCAGTGGGGGAGGTGATGAATCTACATGATGGGGTGGGGGGAGATAGGGATGGAAAAGGTGAACAGAGAGTCACCTTTGTGGATTGATGAGAGTGGGAAAGGAACACAGGAGAATGGGTTACCTGAAAATGGAAAATTCAATGTTCATACTAATGGGATCCAGGTTACCCAAGCAAAATAATGTGGACTTCATTGTGGTAGACCAAAACTTGGAAGTATTACAGTCTGGCGGATAGCACTGACAAAGCTACAGCATGAAGATTGCTTCAATGTAAGCAATCATTTCAGCTGTGCACCTCCCAGTTGAATATTGCAAATATTGTTCATAGAATGGGATATACAGAAGTGCAAGAAGATGCAAGAAGGCTAATGATGGCAGTCAAGGCAGTCACAGTACAACTACAGCAGTGGCAAAGGCAGCTGGTGATACAGTAATGATGAAACCCACATCAAACCAAACACAAATGTGGAAAAAGGCAGCTGTGATGACACACATCACAACTCAAAACATATGGCACGATTATTCTCAACACTGGTGCCTCACAAGGCTGCGTCCTCAGCCCTCTACTCTACTCCCTATATATTCATGACTGCGTGGCCAGATTCTGCTCTAACTCCATCTCCAAGTTTGCAGATGATACCACCACAATAGGCCATATTTCAAATAATGATGAGTCTGAGTACAGGAAGGAGATAGAGAGCTTAGTGACATGGTGTCATGACAACAACCTTTCCCTCAATCTCGGCAAAACGAAAGACCTGGTCATTGAGTTCAGGAAAGGGGGCAGTGTACATGCACCTGTCTACATCAATGGTGCTGAGGTCAAAAGGGCTGAGAGCTTCAAGTTCCTTGGAGTGAACATCGCCAATAGCCTGTCCTGGTCCAACCACGTGGATGCCACGGCCAAGAAAGCTCACCAGCGCCTCTACTTCTTCAGAAGGCTAAAGAAATTTGGCATGTCCCCTTTGACACTCACCAACTTATATCGATGCACCATAGAAAGCATCCTATCTGGATGCATCACGGCTTAGTATGGCGACTGCTCTGCCCAGGACTACAAGAAACTGCAGAGAGTCATGGACACAGCCCAGCACATCACAGAAACCAGCCTCCCCTCCATGGACTCTGTTTATACCTCTCACTGCCTTGGTGAAGCAGCCAGCATAATCAAAGGCCCCACCCACCCGGGTCATTCTCTCTTCTCCCCTCTCTCATTAGGCAGATGATACAGGGGCCTGAGGGCACGTACCACCAGACTAAGGACAGCTTCTATCCCACTATAAGACTATTGAACGGTTCCCTTATACGATGAGATGGACTCTTGATCTCACAATCTATCTTGTTAAGACCTTGCACCTTTATACCTGTAGCTGTGACACTTTACTCTGTATTCTGTTTTTACCTTAGTACTACCTCAATGCACTGTGTAATGAAATGATCTGTATGAACGGTATGCAAGACAAGTTTTTCACTGTACCTCGGTACAAGTGACAAAAATAAACAAATACCAATACCAGTTCAGAGCAAGCAGTTCCATACTAGAGGAACGGGCATCATTTCAGGAAAACCACTGCAGAAGTTTGCATGATGAAAGCAGCTATGATGATCGTAGAGGATGTACCACCTTCCCTTTAAAGCGAGAAGCATAATCAATTTGGACCAGATCTAGAGGGGCAATCTGTTGACCTAAGAAATCATTGTGCTAAAGTAAAGCACACAGAGATTGATCAGTTACTTTGGGTGTGACTATTTTTTTTCTCTTAGATTTTTTAAATTATTAAATGAGGGATATAACATACAGTAATAGTAGGTCTGAATCCCCTTAAGAATTGTACCAGCCTCCGTACGTTGTTACAAACATTTCTGTGCTGAACTAGGCGGAACAGGTCATCTGTGGAATTAAACCACAGCAAGGATGCTGTCCTTAATGTTAAAGGCAGAGGCTAAGCTGTTACTTTGAATCACCTGCTATTTTCTTAAAGAGAAATCACGAGGTTTTTGGTTTCCCCGAATTCTTATTGCATCACTAGTTTGGTAATTTTCAGAGTTTAAGTGGCGGTGCAGTAGAGCAGGACTAGTGATTTGGTTTTGAAGGATGAGAAAAGACAATATAAGCCAAAGAATACAATTCAAAAACGGGTGCAGTAGACGCTGCCGTGAGTTAACTACATTGTCACCTGAACACATTTGAGTGAAGCGTCAGGACCCTTCCGCCGGGGCCCCGCCTCCTGCTGGTATGTCGGCGCAGCTCCGCGTGAGCGCAGCCACGTGACCTGAATGGAATGAAAATAATGCGGAGCGCGGCTGTCAATCAGGTGCGTTCGGAACTCCGGCCCACATTCTGAGGGGGAGCAGCGGGGAGAACACAGGCGCCGAGCGAGAGCCCGAACGCTCGCATCGGCTGCATTTAAAGCACAAGCTCTGGAGAGAATAACTAAAAACAAGAAGCCTTAGAAGTGGGGGCGGGAAAGCCAGTAAAATCAAGTAAGTGATAAACTTAAAACATCGCACCAGCTCTCAAGCAGTTGAATTGTATTACTAGATTTATCATATTTATATCCTTCATACACATCAAATTGTTCGGCCTACATGGTTAAATTTCTTAAAATTTAATAGTGAGACTAATCTGAGTCGAGCACTGTACTTACTTTTATATAGTATTAGAGCTGGCTCTTGTTAATAATTTGAGTTATTGTTGAAGATTAACCAGATTTATACGACTTTACAGTAACTTTTAATGATGATGTTGGTAAATTTGGACTTATTTTTCTCTGTTCCCACAGCACAATATGGTGTCGCTGGCAGATTGAATGTATTTTCTCCCTGCTATGGAATGTGGTTGCTCGGGCCGAGGTGCGTTCCATTGGCTCTGATCCGCATAACTTAGCGCAAAAAAGAGAAACTGCGGTGACTCCAAATTGCCTGTATTTACCCCATTAAATCGGGGATAGTCTTGGGAAGACGATTTGTGATTTATAATTAACGACAGAAGATATTTTTCGATGGCAATGGTAACGTATTATTTAAATTCCTCCTTGTCCTGTCACTTGTAAAAAAAAGTCTCTCCACTAGTTTGAAGCAGTTTCTTTTTGACTGCAATCTCAAAAATGCAACGCGAGGAAAACTTATTTCACAATCTTCTTGGGCTCTGATCACTTCGAGGGTAGATCCTACTTTGGGAGAGTTCGCGTGTCGCTTTTGAAACATGATAACGATTTCAGAACACTTTTGAGGCCAGCCCAAGACCCTCCGATGACAGCTTAGAGTAGCCAACGACGTCTGCTGAATCAGAGCTGAATCAGGGCCGCAATGTAGGCAACTCTGAAACTTGCATGCTTTTGGAAGCTTGTCATCGGTAATTCCAGACGTTGGGTTAGGTATAAAATACCAAGTGCAATCAAGAGATCTAAATTTAACAGAAGAGTGAAATTTTTGTTGATAAGGTTCTTTCAAATAATCAGTTCTTGATTCGTTGTTAATTCTCTATTCTGTTTCCGACTTTAGCACTTAGTAGGGAGAGAGAGAGAAAGAGAAAATGGGGAACTGGAGGCCAGTTGACCTGACATCACATGTAGAGAAAATACTAGAATCTAATTTTATTGAAGTCAAACTAGTCACAAAGATAATCCAGGTTTAACAAATCTGTTAGACTTCATGGAGGTCAAAACTAGTAGGATAGATGTTGTATAATTGGCGTTTCAAGAGGCTGTTGCCCCAACTCAGAGCTCATTGGATTGATTATCAGACAGAAAATAGAGTAGGAATAAATAGCTCTTTTGCTGGTTGGAAGGCTGTAATTGGTGAGTACTGTAGGAATCAGTGCTTGTTCTCATTTAAGTCATTGTTAGGATTGTAAAGAATTGAGTGGTGAATTAATTTATTAAAGTTTTCTGATGATTCAAAACTAGCTGGGAAAATAAGCTGTGAGAAAATGTTGGAAAAGCTCAACTGGTATGACACCATTTCTGGAGAGAGAAAGAGCTGACTTTATAGGGTGATGGCTAATCCTGAGAACTGGTAAAAGTTCAAGATGTAATATGTTTTAAGATGCAGAGAAGTTATGGGATAGAGGGAAATAAAATAAAAACATGAAGATTTGCACAAATGCTGCATTTAAAAGAAAGTTCTAAAGGGAAAATGAGAGTAACAGTATTATGATCTAAAAGTGTTGAACTCTCTAGGTCCAGAAGGTTGTAATGTCTGTTTCTTGTGTTTACATTGAGCTTCATTGGAATCATGTAGGAAACTGAGGTCAGACTGGAAGTGGGTTAGGATCATAAAATGACAGGTCCAGAAGTTTAGGATCATGTGAGGAAGAATGGAGTTGTTCCACAAAACAGTTTAAAGAAGACTACATTATCACCAAGGTATTCTATGTTATAAGTTGAAAGAAGTACTAGTAAATCACTGGGAACAATTTTCTTGTGATACTTTGGAATTCTGTATCCAAGAGACCTGCTGATGTTCAAAGACAGGGATTGACAGAATTTTTGAATAGAAGGGAATCAAGGCATAAGGGCAGTGCAGAAAGATGTAGTTGAGATAGAAGTTCATCCATGGTCTAAGTGAATGGAGGAGCAGGTTTGTAGGAGTGAATGGCCTGGATCTGATTGCTTGTGTTCTTGTATTGGTTATGTGTCATTGTTAAGATTAACCTTCATTCTCATGCTATATTAGATACATATTTTAGATTTTCAAAATGTTTAATGCATTTTGTACAATTGTTTCTAATCACAACAATCGAAACTAGATAATTTGTGGTACATTTCTGCTAATGAACGTTTTAGTTTACTTTTCAAAAACAAATGCATGACTTTTCCCAGTATACACTCAATGTAATGCAAAACCTTACTGAATGCCATTTTGACTGGTAGTATCAAAAATTGAAAAGCAACATATTGCTAGCAATCACTTTGTACTTGAAAGCTTGTAAACTTATTTTTGTACAATTTAACTACGACTAGGATTTCAGCTTCTTTTTCATCTCTACATAGGTGGACTCTTATGGCAGGAAGCATATATAGAATGTGGGTTTTATGCCTCATTAAACTAACTACAATTATCTGATTTCCAACAATCTTTAAATTATTTGAAAATATGGCAATTTTTTTGAGTAGTTAATTCTTTTTCAGAAAAGGGGCCTTTGTAGTGAAATATAAAAGTATTGGACACTTATTAAAGATGTCCTCTTGCCAAACAAGGGTGAGAGTCTAACAATACTGAACTCAGCAAATGCAGGTGTGTGTGTGTGTGTCCCACTCATTGCCTAGTAATTATAGGATACACAATTACACCAGTTAGCCAAACTTCATATACAACAGCTACCCAGCAAGAAACTTGTAAACAATATTTGGTAATAAACTTCTTGAACATAGAAAGGAAAAATGTAACAGCTGGATTAATGTTGATTCTTTTTATAATATTTAGCTTTCAAGCACACTATTTGTACAAATGTTTTAAAGAAGAAATAGCTCAATGATTAGATTTACAATATGTGGCTGAATTTTGATAGAGGTTTATTTTACACAAGTTGCCAATCAGTTTTCTATTACAATTACATTGTGAAGGGTTAACTGTTTATGGTTATTGTAGCTACATTAAAACAAGTATTAACCTCTGTCATCAAATCCTACAGCAAAATGTATATCAAAGTCTGAAACAATTAGTAAGCTGTGTGCTTGTGAGATGTAAATACTTATTAATTAATAAGTGTAACAAATTTGTTCATTTTCCTGTTCAAGTTATGGCAAGTTAAGTCCCCTCCCTTTAATTGACATTACTGATTAAACCAATTCATTCATGGATAAAAGAAAAGAATATTGCAATAACTTGCCTAAGCTTGTTATAAAATGCACAGCTCACATTTTTTCTGCAAAGTACCTATTGCAAAATAATGCACAAGTATAAATACTACTTTTTTTTTTATTATTCTAAAATAAATAAAGCAAATGGGTAATTGGTTTAAAATTCTGAGTTTGCTTGCTTAACAGACCAAAAGAAAAGGAAAAACTAACTGATTTTATTTTGCTTGAAGGAGACAATTAATTGAATGGTCCTGATCTGGTTATACTTCATCTCCTAAAAGATTCCATGAAGTAATTGTTATTTGATATTTAATTTAAGCTATAATCCTACAGCATCTCACACACACACACACACACACACACACACACACACACACACACACACACACACACACACCTCTGTATTGTGTAATATTCATCTGGTATGGTGGTTTTTGTTTTTGAAATTATAGTTTATAGGGTTTAAGGGATACTGTTAATAACATTAATTTAATCCAGAGGATTAAATGCATTCCCTGATGGTAAAATCTGGCACTTCTAATTATGGTGAGTTTTTGTTTTGGTGGTGTGGCCATTTCAGAGAAAGGAAATAACTGACATTGGCTGCTCAGGCCAGAACAAGTAAATATTGTTTCTGATGGCCAATCACAGTATGTCTGGCACTCTCTGAATGTAGGGGAGCTTCCTCTTTCACCCCCTATAAATAGTGACATGGTTCTAAAGAGTTCTGCCTTAGTCTCCAAAAGAGAATGTAAGACATTAAAGCTGTGCTGTAACTCCAGGAAGAATTTATTTTATTAGAATGCAGCAATCAATGTGACATTGTGGTTAATCAACAAATTAAAGAAATAAATAACAAATTAGTGTGGAGTATATTTATGACCCCTGTAAGACAAAAATACTGACTTTCAAGACCCTCTCAATTCACTTTGAAAGCATGATCAACTGAGATGGCAACAAAGTCTGGAGAATAGGAGATGTAGTTATACTTCATAGGGCATTTTTGATTCTTGGGTACGTGATCTATTCACTTAGTGATAGACTTGCTCGGGATGTGGCAATTACTATTCTTCTCTGTATTTTTCAGGCAAATAGCTTAAATAAATTAATTTTTACATTTCATATATTTTAAGGAGAGTTATTGCAGTTCTTTTGGCTTGACATTTGCTAAGTTGTATTTTGCTTGAGTGAATATATCACACATTACTGAATTTGTGAAGAAATTAACCATTAATTTAGCCCACCTGTAGGGAGTTCCACAATACAAGATAGATGTGGTTGGCAAATATTTGGTTGCCATCAATATAATACCTTCCATGAGTTTCTACAGTGTATCACACAAAAAAATACAGGCACCTGAAAGCTAAGGTTGAGGGGGAGAAAAATCTGAGATTTAAATAGCAGATAGCTGCTGGAAAGAGTGGCAGAGGTCCAGCAACTCACTCATGACTTTGAATCATGACATGTAATTCTTCAGAGCTGACGAGATCATATTTGGCCCAAGCATGCAACACCTGAAAGCCAAAAACAGGAGAGCTTATCAAGGATAGCAAGACCATCAGTGCCTGCTGGAAGAGCACTTAGGCCTTCTTAACTGAGATTATCATTTCACAACACACTATTGCTGCTCCAGCTCAAGAAGTGGTCAGATAGGCCATTGGTTAAAAGATAAGAAACAAAGTCTCTGGAGTAGTTGGTATCTTGGAGGGGGATCTTCTGGCTTGAATTCAGTCTCATTTCCCCCACAGCTGGGAAGTGGCGAACACACCAGGGTCCAAAGAGATGCCATAATCATAACTGCCTTGAAGAAAGGAGAGAAATTTAATCCTAGTAATCACACAAGGCTCCATTATGACTACCAATGGGAATGCCATCACATGTAGCATCTTCAACTGCTTCCTCTCAGTGGCTGAAGAGTTGCTTTCTAAGTTGCAGTTTGAAGTTTTCTCTATCAGGAGTACAAGAACTTTACCTTGTGACAACCTGGAAGCAGCATCGGCCACCATATATAGCCTTTTGCGATTGTACAAAAGCTTTTGATTTGCCCAACATAAGGAAATTGTGCAGAATCCGTCTCAAATTTGGATGCCCTCAGAAATTCCTCTCCATTCCATACCTACTACATAATATGAAGTCAATATTCTAACCAGCAAATCAACCACAGACCTAATTGCAATGCAGAGTTGAATCGTGTAAGACTGTGTCATTGCCCCAACATTTTTCTCAATCTTCTTTGCTTCAGTTTTGCACCTTGCCTCCAACGAGCTTCCTGCTAGAATAAACTTAATCTGCAGGACAAATGGGAAGCTAGCCTACGTCACTTCCACTGTTGAACTACTGTCATTCCACACTCATTCATCAAGCTACAGTATGCAGATGACACTTGAATACATGCACACGCTGAAGCCAAGCTCCAAGTTACCAGTAAACTGTATGAGAGAATGGGCCTTGTATTGAACATCCATAAAATGAAGGTCCTCTCCCAACTTGCCCCATTACACAACACCAGACAATAAACATCCTCAACTATATCCTGGAAAATGTGGATCACTTTTCATACCTTGGAGCCAAATCTCAATGAAATTAATCACTACATCCAGTGCACCTGCACAGCCTTTGGCCACATGAGGAAAAGTGTTTGAAGATCAAAACTCAGACCAGCATGAAACTGATGGTCTACTGAGCAGCAGTGATCCATGCCCTCCTGTATGCTTCAGAGACATGGACTACCTCCAGCAGGCACCTCAAAGTAGTGAAGAAGTAACTCCCTACACTATTTCTGAAAAGCTATCCAGTTTCATTGGCAGAACTAACATCAATATCCTCTCCAGGTCAACGTCCCCATCATTCAACTTATAATTATGCTCACATTGTTCGCATGCCTGACACTAAACTCCTGACGTTTTGAGCTCTGAATAGAGTGCAAGCTTCAAGAGATTTCCAGAAGGACAGAAAAACTACACCAAAAATGTTGCCAAAGCCTCCTTTAGGGGGGTTCGGGGGGGGGGCAAAGAATAATATTCTTATTAACTTATTGGGATCCCTGTTCCTTTACCTTCAAAAATTAAGAAGCAGCAGCAGCAGCAGGGAAGGCACTGAGAGTTACTTCAGGAACATGTGGATCCTAAGAGAAAATACAAGAAACAATGAACATCCCAAACAAACCACCACACGAAGCATCACTGCCTTACTTGTGGCAGAATCTTTGAATACCACTTAATCTTTATTAGCCACTTTAAACCCAACAGAACTGAAATGGAGACAAGATGTCATCCCTAAGGGCTGCCTAAAAAGTACTTTAATATTGAGTCACTGTTATAATGTAGCAAGTGTCAGGAATACATGCACAAGTCCATTGTGGGAATTGACTCAAACACCTATCATTTAAACCAAACTAACCCCTGAACAAAAAGAATTGGAATTGATGTCAGAAAGGGCTGAATTCATAAGTATCAAGTACTGCTTTCTGAATAGATTCTGTTTTTTTCAGAAATAAAGCATTGTAGGAGTCTCAACACTCTTGACTAGGAAGAAGATAAAAACTAGCCAGAATTCTTCTCATTGCCAACCAGAATATTCTGCTGGAAATTGTACTCTTGGTCACTTGGCAAGGGCAAGGTGAAGCTTGGCTGTGATGTCCTCCATGATCATGTGGCCTGCCTCATTGCTGGGTCCATACACAAAAGAACATCCCACTGGGAGTTATTGAACCTTTTTCTGACAAGAGTCTGGAACTTTAAAGAGAGTAGGAAAGAGAGGAGAAATATTAGAGCAGGGTAAACTTTTATTAACAGTAGGGTAAATGGCTACTTGGATATCTGAGTACAGGATGTTCTTAACAGTTTTTGAAAATATATACATTTTTCATAGTTTACTTCCAATTATACTTGAAACGTAAGATATTGCAACTTACTTGCAGACACATGTACAGTATGTAAAGAAAGAAGTATATTCGTAATATTTCAATCAAGTGACATGTTGGAAAATTTTGATTTTTTTATTATCACTATCTTATTAACTCCTCTTCTATATTTCAGATAAGGATGCCCATGAGAATGAAGTTAAAATAGTCCTTCTGTTGAAAATAAATCTAAGGACCACGAGTGAAGATCAGTAGAGGGAGTATAAATACATAGCTTACAGCAAACTAATACAACTTCCTCAAAATCTGCATCAAAAATCCTTGGAGAGCTTATTTATGAAAAGTAAAAGTTGTTTCGGTGATGAGGCCAAAGACATTTCCAGCCACTTCATATGTTGGAAACAGCCGCCAAAGACTACAGGAAATTCGGGAGGGGTTGAAGCAACCTCCTAAATCTTCAAGTCAGGGTTTGAATGTTGGCTCTAACAACGAAACCCAACTTGACCCTAAAGCCACTGTTGGAAAAGATGCCACCAGACAGCAGCAGATGCGACCCGTCCCAAAATTTGGCCCTTATCAGAAAGCTCTCAGAGAAATCAGAAACTCCCTGATGCCATTTGCCAACGAGTCGGGTTCATCCTTAAGTGTTGAAGTAAACAGGCAGATGCTTCAAGAATTGGTGAATGCTGGATGTGAACAGGTATGTCTCACAGATATTACTTTTTGCCATGTGTCATTAATTTATAAGATGTTATGCTTTGAGTACTGCCAGGAAACAAAAAGAGTATTGGCCTCAAACTTCCATGAGCTACCTCCACATTCGAAGTGTAATGAAAAGGTTATAAGACTTTCTGCAACTGGGTACAAAAAGAAGATAATGGCAAAAGTAAATGATTGAGGTAGAGGCAGGAGGAATTGATGGTGAGGAAATGGCTGAAGCATTGGACAGTTTTTTAAATCCGTTTTCATTAGATAGAACAAATAATGAGGAACAAAAGGAGATGTGGGGGAGCTAGTAGAGGCATTGTCTCACGGGGCCAGAAATTTGGGTTCAGTTCTGACATTGGGTGCTGTCTGTATGGAGTTTACACATTCTCCCTACAACAGTGTGGGTCTCCTCTGGTTTCCTCCCATGTCCTAAAGGCGTGCAGGTGATAGGTTAATTGGCCACTGTAAATCGCTCCTAACAGTTGCGTGGTATAATCTGGGGGATGGCGGGGAGCTGATGAGAATGTGGGGAGAATAAAAAATGGGATTAATGTAGGTTTAGTTCAAGTGGGTGGTTGATGGTTGGCAAGGAGTCGGTAAGCCAAAGGGCCTGTTTCTGTGCTGTGTGACTGAATTGGATCTTTACATGGACTCTTGCATGGATAGAAAAGGTTTACAGGGATATGGGACAAGCATAGGCAAATGGGACTAACTCAGATAGATATCTTGGTCGGCATGGACAAGTTTAATTTCTAAAGTCAAGTTTATTGTCACATGCACAAGTACATGTATGCACAAGTGCAATGAAAAACTTACTTGCAGCAGCATCACAGGCATATAGCATCAGATAACATCAAACAACATTCACAAGAAAAATATAAACATAAATTATGCCAATGGGCCTGTTTCTGTGCTGTATAACTCTGTGACTCTTTGACCATTGGAGACAAAGCAGTCCATGTGATTGATTATTCATCTCCCACCACAAATGTTCATTTCCTCCATCATCAGTGTCCGGTGGTTGTGGTCCATATCGTGTATAAAATTGACTGCAGTTAATTGGCGTCTTTAATGGCACCTGTCAAACCTGGGGTCTCTAGCACTAAGTAGGACTGGAGCAGATGGGAATAACAGCATCTACAGATTCCATTTCAAGTGCCCGCCATGTTGACTTGGAAAGATTGTTGTTCCTTTGTCACTGGGTTTCTATCCTGGAACTCCCTGTACAATGACACTATGAGAATACCTTCATCAAAAGTCTGCAGCAGTTCGAGGTGGTGACCCACTACCATTTTAAGCATAATTTGGGATGGACAGTGAATGCTGGCCTTACCAATAACGCAGAATATGAAAAATGAATACATTAAAAGAAAAAAAATCAGTTGTCAGGAAAATGCCAGAATCTATAATTAAGGATGTGGTAGCAGGACTTCTAGAAACTTGCAATAAGCTTAGGCAGAGTCAATGTGATTTTGTGAAAGGGAAACAGTGTTTGACAAATCTGAGAGTATTTTGAGAATGTAGTCAGAGGCTAGATGTGGGATATTGTATATATGGATTTTTAAAAGGCATTTGATAATGTACCACACAATGTTGTCACATAAAATAAGTATTGGGGTATTATCTAGCATGGAGAAAGAATTGTTTACAGAACAGAACAAAATCAGAATAGATGGGTCATGGTTGGTAGGCTGCTATCAGAGGAGTGACAAAAAGAACCTGCCCTTGGCAATTTGCAACTTGTATCTATGAGTTAGATGAAAAGATGTGGGTAAAAGTTTGCCCAGTAATGATACAGAGCAAGAATGGAAAGTGAACAATGAGGAGGATTGAATCTGCAAATGTTTAGCCAGGCTCAATGAGTGAGTATAATGTGGCAGTAGATGGAGTTTAATGGGAAAGTGTGAGGTTAGGCACTTTTGTGGGAAGAAAGGAAAATGGTAAGAGACTGATAAATCTTGGTGTCTAGAGTGACTTCAGTGTATTGGTTCATTAAACACAGAAAATTTTAGATGTAGGTTAAGCAGGCAATTAGGAATGAAAATTGTGTATTGTTCTTTATTGCAAAAGGGTTAAAGTAGACTTGCAGAGAGTCATATGGCATGGAAACAGGCCCTTTGGCCCATCAAGTCCACATTAACCATCAAGCAGCCATCTACACTACTCCCACTTTTATTTTTCCATATATTCCCATCATCCTTTCCCAGATTCTACCACTCACCAACACACTAGGGGCAGTTTATTGTGACCAAGTAACCTTTCAACCAGTATGTCTTTGGAATGGGGGAAGAAACAGAGCTTCTGGGGGAAACCCACATGGTCACAGGAAGAATGTGCAAACTCCACCCAGACAGCACCAGAGGTCAGGACCAAACCCGGATCGATGGAGCTCTGAGGCAGCACCACTACTAGCTGTGCCACTGTGCCGCCATGCTTTATATAATATACAGATAGAACCATTTTATGTACAAGTTTCTGTTAATAACAATTTTAGCAATTCTCCAAAGTGTCTCTGAATGTCTAGTCATTGGCAAAATTGGATGTCCTGTGAATGCTGAGTTCAAAGGTGCGTTTATTTTAGATGTTACACAGTAAAATAATACGTTTTCCAGTGAACCTGGTTAGTTTAAAGGGACCATAGGAAATAAGGCCTCAGTAAGTTTCAAGTGTGGGAACCAGGGCCCTAGTTTGTAAAAAGGAGTTAGGGAGTCAGTACCCATTGAACCATATGCCAAACTGGTAAGATTTTCGAATAATTGGAAAGTGGATTATTAGAATTGTGCTGCAGTTTAGTTTTCCTTTTACCTTTGTGTAGTCATACCAGTCACAGGACTGAGACCTGTACTGATTTTATATTGTTATCCCTGATGTGGGAAGGATGAGGCCACGAGAGAATATCTGCTCGGAAACCAATACAGCACTTACTGGAAAAATTATTGAATAAATCTTGATGTTTCTGGTCTGTATAGTTTGGTATAATTTCAAACAGTGCATTTATTGGTTAAGCTTTGGAGAGCTAGAATTGTTACAAGAGGCTGTTTGAAAATTTCATTGCTTTTAATAAAACATATTTGTTAAATAATATCCTGTTGGATAATGTCATTAAGCAGGATGTTGTCCGTCATCACTTGACATTACACTGTGGTATGTCCTGACCATTTGATTGCAAAATTTGCGCATGCATATTCTCTCATTAAGCATTTGGTTTCTTACTCTTAGTCGATGCTTGCTGAGAAATGTTATCTATCTCTTGTAGAATGCAAAGTGCCTTATTATTGAGCCAGTCATGGGTTCTGGAATCCTTTCTGTTATCAGTTTTACATTTTTTTCATTGATTGCATTCCACATTTTGGTTCACAATTGGCTGAGGATTAAACTTTGGAGATGTTTGTTGCTTCTTGATTCCATCATCCTTCAATGGCTTTATGTATTGTTTCATCTAATTTATTGATAAGAGCTTCATCTATGTTTTTATGTAAGAAAAATGTTTATTGAATCAGAATGTAAGAAAACTTAAACATAAGTAAAAGCTAAATAAAATGTAAAGAGAAAATTCACATCTGATTAATATTAATAGAATATATATACTTTGTTGAAGTACTCTGTTTCATTAAATGCAGTTTATATTTTGAACCAGGTGTAAAGTATTGGTGTTGGACTAATTTTTGTACAATAGGTTGTACTTTTAGTTCTTTAATAAAGAATGACAAAGTTGTTCAAGTTCTAGATTAGAAAAATCAATAGAAAATTTACTATCATAAGTGAACAAATGTGCTTGTTTTGTTGAAAGGAAATCTGAGAGCTCTGTTCTCATCTGGAGAGAGGGAAATGGAGGAGAGATTTCATCCTTGTGATGTTGGAGAATTCTCTGATAGTTCATTTTTCTGAGGGTAAATCAATGCTGGATTTACTCTAGTATAGTAGAGAATTCTAATCACTCATCAGTGGAATTTGACTATACAGCAAAAAAGAATTTGTCCTGCCTTTTTGAATAACATAGTATGAACGTCATAGGTCATTTGACCCAACTAGTTTATGCCAGAGCTTTATGCACCACACCAGCTTTCTCTTTTCTCTTCATTTAACTGTATCAGTGTTAACTTCTGTTCCTTTCTCCCTTTGTGTGTTCACCTTGCCACCCTTTAAGCTATTTATCTCATCTTCTGCTTGTAATAGCAGGTTCCACAGTCTAATCAGTCTATATTGTAAAGAACTTTCACCTGACTTCTCTAGATTATGTATTATTAACTTTTTAAGACCTTTAGAGTTGGTCTCCCTTGCACTTCAAATTGTCTGCACTCACCTCATCAAAATCTTTTGAGAGTTCCTCACCATTCACCTTTCAGCCTGCTTTTCTATTTTTTTATTCCAAAATAAACTTTATTCAGCATAAAAACCAAACTATGCATTACAATAAAACAGTGTAAACCTTTACATTTGTGTACGGATCAATCATTAGTGTTACCTTTTTATACAAAATAAAACGCCACACCAATGCCACTTGTGTGGCTTCCTGGGGTGCTAGCCCAATCCCATATTTACAATATTTAAGGGGCTTCCTCGCCTGACCCTGCCCCTCCCTCTCCAGTGGCAGAGGAACCCTAAACTGTAGTCCTTCCCCACCGAGCCCTTGCGTTGGCTGCACCCAGCTTCAGTGCATCCCTCAGCACGTACTCCTGCAGCCTGGAACGTGCCAGTCGGCAGCATTCCCCTACGGACACCTCACAGCGCTGGGAGACCAACAAGTTTCGGGCAGACCAAAGGGCGTCTTTCACCGAGTTGATGACCTTCCAGCACCAGTTGATGTCTGTCTCTGTGTGTGTCCCGGGAACAGCCCATAGATCAGAGAATCCTCTGTTACACAGCTGCTGGGGATGAAACATGACAAGGACCCTTGCATCTTTTGCCACACCCTCCTCGCAAACCCACAGCCCGCAAAGAGGTGGGTGACCATCTTGTCCCCAGCGCAGTCCTCCCGGGGGCAGCGCACGCTGGGAGTGATGTTTCTACCATGCAGGAAGGATCTGACTGGGAGGGCCCCTCTCACCGCCAGCCAAGCGAGGTCTTGGTGCTTGTTGGTGAGTTCTGGCGATGAGGCATTCTGGCAGATGATCTGGACAGTCTGCTCAGGGAACCACTCTACAGTATCCATCAAGTCCTTCTCCTGCAGTGTCTGCAGGATGTTCCATGCTGACCACTGCCTGATGGACTTGTGGTCAAAGGTGTTGGTCTGGAAGAACTTTTTCACCAAGAACAGGTAGTGCGGCAACATCCAGCTGACTGGGACGTTGTGTGGCCAAGGGGCCAGGCCCATCCTTCACAACACCGGGGACAGGTAGAACCTTGGTACGTAGTGACACTTGGTGCCCACATACTTTGGTTCCACGCACAGCCTGATGCAGCTACAGACGAAGGTGGTCATCAGGATGAGGGCAACGTTGGGGACACTTTTGCCCCCCATTGTCCAGGGACTTGTGCATGGCGACCCGTCGGACCCAGTCCATCTTGGATTCCCAGATGAACCAGAAGACGGCACGGGTGATTCCCAAGCCAGAGGAGCGAGGAACAGTCCACACCTGTGCCAAGTATAGCAGCCCTGAGAGCACGTCACACCTGATGATGGCAGCCTGCTTTTGTAGAGAAAAGAGTTCAGGCTGTTCAGCCTTTTCCTCTAGGATATAACCTCTCAGTTCTTGGGCACATCCTTGTAAGGACCTCCTTTCATGTATGGTGACTGTTTTCAGATACTTATATTTTTAAAAAATCCTTGAGCAGAACACATTTACGTGGTTGATAAAATCAGTGTGAAGTTTTGTGAAATGCTGCAGATTGGAGACTACTTGACACAAAAATGATTCCTTGCATGCTTAGCAACCTTGTTTATGTCAATACTGAGCCTGATTTTAGTCTTGCTTTCTGATCTGATTCAAATTAACCATATTTGCTGATTCATTAGATCAGAACAATCTCCATAAGAGATGAAATCAAATTCACATAGAGACTTTTTTCAAACAGTAAGATCCTTGTCTAACATTTTTATATGATATTCATAATCTCAAAGAACAAAAAATTCTGTGATTCATTATTCTCAGGAACAACATCTGCTATAGTTTCTGCAGTCCAAACAATAAAGTCTAGCCTACATAACAAAGACAATGATTTTCTCAGTGGAATTGCACATTGATTGGCTCAATCTTGGTGTCATTACAGAATTACATTAATGTCATTATCACAGTGTTAGCACTGGTCAGTGAAGAAAACTTACAGTGAGAATGAAAAACCAGGGAGGGATTGCTGTGAAGTGAAAATAAATATCCCATGCTATTTATCAAAGAACAAGGAAGAGTCTTGATCAATATTTATCTTTAAAGATAAAGCTATGTGAAGCAAACATTGACCATTAGTACGTTGTTAATGGGATCTTGCTGTGTATTAAAAATTATAGTAGTGGTTACTCTTCTTTAACTGGCATAGTGATCCTGAGACATTCTGAGTGTGAAAACCATCACATAAATGTGTTTATTCTTTTTTCCCTCACAAACATGATTTCACATTTTAAACCTTCACTCATTAGCAGCAACATGAAGAATGTGTGCTTTTTAATCATGCAGTGAGAAGAGGCAAAGGAAAAATTTCTATTTGGGAATATCTCCAAATCAAAGCAGAAGTGTTATGCGGTGCCAGAGCATGCTTTATATTAGTTGCTATGGTGTAGGCATGGACTAATGCTGTCTAGTTTAGTTTTAAATTGTGAATTTATCAACTTGAACTCCTGGGAGAGGATTCCAATGGTATTACTGTTGTATGAAAGTTTTTAGTAGCCAAAAACAAGATTTGCATTTCCTCTGGCATCTGAGTCCTTTTGCAACTGTAATAATCCCAGCAGTGTAGAAACGGAAATCAATTGGCAATTGATCCAAATTTAAAGAAAGCTTACTAATTCTTTGATCCTGTAACCACTTTGTAATAGCGAGTGAAATGCAGTGTTGTGCAAATTTTGTGTGGTCACTCTTGTTTCCCTTCTTCTCACATTTTATTATACCATCAAACTTGATAAGAAAAATAAAGTACATTTATCAAGGGTTTTTTTGTGGAATGGTTAAGCATTGAAAGGGTGGAGTACAGAAAGACAAACGTGGTCCAAACATCACAGGCCAGTAATAAAATAAACCAAACTTTTCTTCCATTTAAATGAATGCAAAGAACATTTGGCAGATTTAAGTTAATGGTGAGTAATCCCATCCCCATCAGATTCTTCTTTAGGTTCTCTGTCTAGATAATTATCAACATCTAACTGGTAAAGATAAGACTCTACATCAGATTGCCTCAGGACATCGCAGAACATTTTTAACCACCAAACTACTGTTGACATTTTGTCACAATTGTTACAGAGGCAATCATTGGGCCAGTTGATTCGCAGCACTGTTGTACAAACAGTAGGGCTAATTAATCTTTTCTTATGGTTTTATTCAGTGTGTGCAATGCTGGTTGAGACACAAAGAGAGCTCCATGCCATGAAATCTTTTACAGCTACCTGAATGGGTAAACAAAAGCTTAATGCATCAGCAGAAAGCTAACATCGCCAATAATGCAGTGCCAACTCAATAATACTAGGAAGTGTTGAGTCTTGAGTCTTTCCGGGTTTTATTGGTTCAGCTAAATTGATGTTCATTTGTAAAATTATATTTTTGTAAAATTATATTTAAAATAAACCAAGAAGTCCATGGGGGGGTGGTGGTGGGAGGAAACAAGTATGTTTTGGAGAATCTCAGCTATAAAAGGTTAATTCAGATCTCTTTCAAGTTTTCCACCTAAATTTAACATATCCCTTTGTCCATTTTTTCTTTTATTTTTGCTTGAAGGTGTTAACTTGCCATATGTGTTAATCACTCTCCATCACATTGTTTGAACTCTGACAGGATACAGCAGTAAGCTGTTTCACCAAGGAAGATATCATGATGCAACAAACAATGTGCTGGATGAACTCGGCAGGTCATGCAGTATCTGTGGGAGGAAAGAAATTGTCGACATTTTGGGTCGAAAACCATGCATCGGGTCCTGATGCAGGGTATTGACCCAAAATGTTGACAACTTCTTTCCTCCCACGGATACTGCATGATCTGCTGAGTTCATCCAGCACATTGTTGCTCCAGATTCCAGCATCTGCAGTTTCTTGTGTCCTGAAGATGATATGTTGTTTATACACAACTTGCACACAAACTTAACAATGAAACTTGACAGCTTTCCCCTCTAAACCTATGCCAACAAAACTAATGATAGCTAATCAGCCCAGATGCGTGTATGCTAAATCAACAATTGCTCCTGCAATATTCCTTGCCCATGTGTGTAAGTTACTCACTAGATAAATGGGGTGTTAGTTTTTACTGCAACAGCAAACAGTTTGCTGGAGGAACTCAATGGGTTGAACAGTGTCTTTGGGAGGAAAGGTATTGTTGATGTTTTGGGTTGAAACCCTGCATTAGAACTGAGAGTGGAGAGGGGAGATGGCCAGGAGAAGGGGAGTGGTGAGACAGGAGTCTGAGGTGATTGGTGGACTGAGGAGGGGTTAAAGATGCTGGGTAGGAGAGGGGAGGCAGTGGAGTTGGGAGACAGTGGCAGTGCATGATAGATGGAGGCAGACAAAGGAAAAAAAAGAGTGGTAGATGGAGCAAGGTGGGAGGAGGGGAGGGTGAAGGTTGGAGACGGCTGCTGGAGGGAGATGCTTATCAATATGCCTGTCATCTTTGACACCTCCTCAGTACACCAATCGTCTTGGACTCCTGTCTCGCCACTTCCCTTCTCCTCTTTATACTGGCCATCTCCCCTCTCCACTCAGTTCTGATGCAGGGTTTTGACTCAAAACGTCAACAGTTCCTTTCCTCCCACAGATGCTGCTCAATCTGCTGAATTCTTCCAGCAGATTGTTGTTCCAGATTCCAGCATCTGCAGTCTTTTGTGTCTGTTTTTATTACTGTATTCAACATGAAAACTGAAGAGATTGTCGAAATTTTATAAACACATAAACTGAAAATGAAGAGCTCTCTCTTTGCAATGTTCAAAGGTTACACTTTTTATTACACTGATTTGGAGAGCATACTGAATTACTTTTTTCACCAATTACTTCTTGCAATTTTCAGTGAAGTTTCTTTCACAGAACTTCAGTGAAGCATTGCTTTTATTTAAAAGAAATTGTTTGATATGTCTTTGAGTGTTAAATTATTTCCATATCATTTCTGAAACAAGATTGCACAAGTAAATGTTTGAAACCCAGTTTCAAATAAGTCCTCATCTTTGTTCATGAGGGCAATCACAGTAATGACCAAGAATGTCATTGAACTAAACAGGAAAGATCTCATGTAAACTTTGCAACTGTAATGTTGCGCTTCCTCCTTTGCTTGGCTGAATTCGACAGATGAAGAGCTTAGAGAACGTGCAGAATTCTTAGAAACCATACAGAGTAAAACATGCAATACTCTGAGTTAATTAGGAATTTATAAATGTTTCAAGAACAGTTTCTTCCCCTCTGCCATCAGATTTCTCAACGATCCATGAACTCTACCTTGTTATTCCTCTTTTGCACAATTTTATTTATTTATTTATTGGTAACATAGTAATTTTGATGTCTTGCACTGTACTGCTGCCGCAAAACAACAAATTTCACGACGTATGTCAGTGATAATAAATCTGATTCTGATAAAAAGGGACTCTGTTTTAAGGTTATTGTTTGGTATGGTGCTGTTAACTAGATCTTGGAATTTAGTAACTCATTTGGCACGTGGTTGTTCTTTTATAGCTGTTCTAATGCTGTTGTTTGTCAGAAATGGTTATTGCTTGCAGTTCTTAACTCATGAGAATGCCTTAGATGCGTTTGTTCTCAAGAAGGTGTCACCAATCACAGTCCAATCCATGTGGAATTGCTGGTATTTCCCACTAAACTGTATGGAAGATTAAAACTTGTGTATAAGTATGCATGCTTGCAGAAGTGCAGATTTCAGAGGTCTTTGCTGCTGTCAATCAGACTGTGTTCTAATGTTGGACTCTTCGTGGGGCCCAGCAGTGGAGTGCCAACTTCCTGCAGTTGCACTAGGAAATCGAAATCTGTTAACTGAGCCAGATCTAGACCCAGGTGCAGGGTCATTTCAATGGAGAAGATTGATTGTGAGGGGAAGAATAAATTGCGGGTACCATATCTTTTTGAATTAATTGGGCTTATTTGCTTTTAAGTGTTTTAAATACGTTTCAATTTTAAAAAATATTTTAATATTTTTACAGTTTCAGTAGCTTTTGAATTCCAAAAACATTCAATTTCTAACACATTTGACTGCTGGCATATCTGCTTCAATCCTGCCAAAGCATTTGCAGGCAGGGATTGCTGTTAACATTCATTGAAACCTTACTGATCAGTTAGCTTTATGAACTACATTGCTGCTGGAAGAACAGATCTACATGGTAAAAGGGTGGCAAAATAGTTTATCATTTCCAGGAAACTCTGGGTCAGTACTTTTAACATGATAATTTGTCTAAAAATACCTGCTTCCAGAATTTGCAAATGAATTTTAATTTCAATTTCAGTTTTCACCCCCTCCATTCCTGAAGCTAGTGCACACAATGAGATGTAGTTTCAGGGGGGTATCCCATCTCATCTTGATTTTTGGCATCTCTCCTCCACAGCTTAACTTAAGCAGGTGACATTGCCAGATTGCTACTCTTGGATCTGAATTGATAGGGAGAGGGTGGTGCAGTGGTGTGGATTGTTGACGGTGAGCGGGAAAGGTGAATCTAGATCTTTTCTCAATTGAAGGCTGCAGCCATGTATATTTTCATAGAAACATAGAAAAACCTACAGCACAATTCAGGCCCTTCGGCCCACAAAGCTGTGCCAAACATGTCCCTACCCTAGAAATTACTAGGCTTATCCATAGCCCTCCATTTTTCTCAGCTCCATGTACCAATCCAACAGTCTCTTAAAAGACCCTATCGTATCCACCTCCACCGCCGTTGCCGGTAGCCCATTCCACGCACTCACCACTCTCTGAGTAAAAAACTTACCCCTGACATCTCCTCTATACCTACTCCCCAGCACCTTAAACCTATGTCTTCTTGTGGCCACCATTTCAGCCCTGGGGAGAAGCCTCTGACTATCCACCCGATCAATGCCTCTCATCATTTTATATACCTCTATCAGGTCCCCCTTCGTCCTCCTTTGCTCCAAGGAGAAAAGGCCGAGTTCCCTCAACCTGCTTTCATAAGGCATGCTCCGCATTCCAGACAGCATCCTTGTAAATCTCCTCTGCACCCTTTCTATGGCTTCCACATCCTTCCTGTAGTGAGGCAACCAGAACTGAGCACGGTACTCCAAGTGGGGTCTGACCAGGGTCCTATATAGCTGCAACAATACCTCCCGGCTCCTAAACTCAATTCCACGATTGATGAAGGACAATACATTATATGCCTTCTTAACCACAGAGTCAACCTGCACAGCCGCTTTGAACATCCTATGGACTCAGATCCCTCTGATCCTCCACACTGCCAAGAGTCCTACCATTAATACTATATTCTGCCATCATATTTGACCTACCAAAATGAACCACTTCACACTTATCTGGGTTGAACTGCATCTGCCACTTCTCAGCCCAGCTTTGCATCCTATCTATGTCCCGCTGTAACCTCTGACAGCCCTCCATACTATCCACAACACATCCAACCTTTGTGTCATCCGCAAACTTACTAATCCATCCCTCCACTTCCTCATCCAGGTCGTTTATAAAAATCACAAAGAGTAAGGATCCCAGAACAGATCCCTGAGGTACACCACTGGTCACCGACCTCCATGCAGAATACAACCCTTCAACAACCACTCTTTGCCTTCTGTGGGCCAGTTCTGGATCCACATTGCAATGACCCCTTGGATCCCATGCCTCCTTACTTTCTCAATAAGCCTTGCATAGGGTACCTTGTCAAATGCCTTGCTGAAATCCATATACACTACATCTACTGCTCTCCCTTCATCGATGTGTTTAGTCATATCCTCAAAAAATTCAATCAGGCTCGTAAGGCAGGACCTGCCCTTGACAAAGCCGTGTTGATGATTCCTAATCATATTACACCTCTCCAAATGTTCATAAATCCTGCCTCTCAGGATCTTCTCCATCAGCTTACCAACCACTGAGGTAAGACTCACTGGTCTATAATTTCCTGGGCTACCTCTACTCCCTTGCTTGAATAAGGGAACAACATCCACAACCTTCCAATCTTCTGGAACCTCTCTCATCTCCATCGTCAGAGGCTCTGCAATCTCCTCCCTCGCCTCCCACAGCAGCCTGGGGTACATCCCATCCGGCCCCAACGACTTATCCAACTTGATGCTTTCCAAAAGTTCCAGCACCTCCTCTTTCCTAATATCTACATGCTCAAGCTTTTCAGCCTGCTGCAAGTCCATACTACAATCCCCCAGATCTTTTTCCGAGTGAATACTGTTGTAAAGTATTCATTAAATACCTCCACTATTTCTTCTGGATCCATACACACTTTCCCACTGCTACACTTGATAGGCCCTATTCTTTCGCATATTATCCTCTTGCTCTCCACGTACTTGTAGAATGCCTTGGGGTTTTCCTTAATCCTGCCCGCCAAGGCCTTCTCATCCCCTCCTGGCTCTCCTAATTTCCTTCTTAAGGTCCTTCCCGTTAGCCTTATACTCTTCCAGATCTCTAACATTACCTAGCTCTTTGTACCTTTTGTAAGCTTTTCCATCACCCAATGAACAGGAATGCTGTTTGACTTTTTTTTTCATGTCCCCTCCCCTTCCATGGTCTAGTTTGCTAATTCCAAATAACACTCTTGTAGGGATATTGATTAATGAATTGGTATCTATAGAACATTTCTTCCAAAACCAATCTTTAACTTGACTAATTCTTGATTAAAGTTTTCAGTAAAATGGCTGTAAAACTGAACTGTGGCATTGTTTACACTTTGCTGTGAATGATGATTTGGATTGTGAATTGTGGGTAAACAGTTTTAGCATAGCTTGGCTGTTTAGCATATTGAATAGCCTGTGCATGCCCAAAGTGGTGACTGAAGTTCTTGTGCATGGGCTACCTGGCATTGAACACCCACCCATCTACCTATACAATTTAAAGAAATCCTCATTGCCTTACAAGTTTGTTGGTGATTGACTGGGTGTGATTATTAAAGAATAGTATTGATTGGTATCTTTAGAAGTGCTTGAAGTCTCAAGTGTTTGAGGATAAGTATTCTATCTTTTCCAAAAACCTATGATGTCAGGGTTCCATTGCTGGACTCAGCTGATCTCTACTGGCACAGTGGTTATTGCTGCCTCAAAGCTCCAGTGACTCGGGTTCAATCCAAACCTTGGGTGCTAACACTGGAGTGTGCATCCTAATCCCAGTGTGCATTCTCCCAGTGACTGTTTAGGTTTCCTCCAGGTGCTCAATTTTTTTCCATGTCTCCAAGAACGTGCCAGTTATAGATGGATGACAGAAGAATCAGTGGAGACGTTGGGCATATGTGAGAGAAAAGGTTATAGTGAATTAATTGGGGGAATGAGATTGTTCAAAGACCTGGTGTAGAATTAATGAGCTGAGTGTGCAGAAGAGATTCACCTGGAAGTGCTTGGATTGGAGCATTACAGTTATAAGGAGAGACTGGATAGGCTGGGCTTATTTTCCCTGGAGCAGAGGAAATGGAGAGGTGACCTGATAAAAGTATATAAAAATTATTGAGGAGGATAGATAAGGTAGATTGTAATAATCTCTTTTTCCCTTGGTGGAAGAGTGTCTAGGACAAGAGAACATAGGTTAAAGGTGAGAGTTAGGAGGTTTAGAGGAGATCTCAGGGGGAATTTTTTCATACACAGGGTGGTTGGAGTCTGGAATGTGCTGCCTGAAGAGGTGGTGGAGGCAGATACTCTCGCAACATTTAAGCAGCATTTAGATAATTACTTAAATTGCAAAGGCATAGAAGGCAATGGACCTAGTGCGGGTAAATGGGATTAGTGTAGACGGGTACAATGGGTGGCATAGTCGTGAACCAAAGGGCCTGTTTCTGTGCTGTATGACTCTGTGGATGGCCACTGTCGATTTCATGAGTAACGTTAATAATGAATCTCTTTTCCTGGAAAAAATGGACATTTTACTGGCCACCCCGATGGGGCCTCCATTATGATTAGGAAAAGGAGAGGGTCCAAAGAATACACCTTATTGACAGAGAGACGAGGAAGTAGAGAAAGGCTTTGGACAGCCAACCCTCACATATAGGGCATTTTAGGAGCAGAGCTCACATATCCACCTTTTTCAACATTGATATTCTCCAAAGAAATGGTCGGTGACACCTCCCACTTGTTCCAGGTGGAGTTGTAATTGCAGAGTTATATTTGAATCACTTTGTTAATGACAGTACATTTATCACCTGGCTGTTTCTGAGCAGGAGCTGCAGACATCAATGATGTCTCCCAATTTCCAGCACAGTGAGGGAGGTGGCAGGCTCATTAGTGAAAGAGAGGGGAAGATGTCTCCTTGGGTGGGGAATAGCAGAATGTGAAGGCATGTAGCCTCATGAACACAGCTGGCCTCCCCATGGTATTGGGCGTAATAAATTGCACCAAATGGCCGCACCAAATAATTCAGATCTTTATCAGATGCAGGGCGGTTTCACTTCCTTAATTTGCAAATTACCTCGTATATAAAAAAAAATTCACAGTCAATACAAAGGACCAGGGGAGTATGTAAGATTTTTTTTGTACTACAGCAGTCAGCTGAGCCCGCCATGCCACGGCTATTAGAAGGTGAGGGGTATCATATGACAACCATTCATGAATAGAAGACCTAACCAAATAATCATTTTAAAACATTTATACATCCAAGTCAAGACTAAAGTCATATGATCATTGACTAATCAGCCTTATGCATACCCTTAGTGTCAGTGTGTTTTCCACCAGAGTCTACAGTGAAAACGGAGGAAGGTTATTCAAGTTCTGGAAGAGACAACAAATTGCCCTGAAAGATCTCAGTGCCCAGATGGCCTGACTTTCGATTAGCGTTTCACCACAAGTAGCAGTAGTCTGGGCTATTTGGCTGATCGAGGCAGGAAAGGCCCTGGCAGAGCAGAGGGGACAGGATTGCAAATGCCCTCATCCTATTACTATAAAGTGAAAGGTGCCTTAGCAGTAGTAAGATAAGAAGTAAGATGTTTATAGGGGATCTGAGGAAGAAAGTTTTTCACCCAGGTGGTGCCTGAGAAAGTGGTGGAGGCAGGTACCTTCACAACATTTAAGAAGCATCTGGACATGCACTTGAACTGCCAAAGGTATAATAGGCTATGAACCAAGTGCTGGTAAATGGGATTAATATAGATAGGAACTTGATGGTTGGCATGGACATAGTGAGCAGAAGGCCTTGTTCCTGTGCTGTATGACTTTGCAAGTTGGATGATACGCAAGCCCTGGTTAAATAACTGGGAATGTTTGTAAGTAGTGAAAAGGTGTGAGATTTGAAGCAGTACTGAGAATTTGAGGGTGTGCATAAGAGTATGAATGTTAGACAAGAAATATGGTATTGGTATTAGTTTATTATTGTAACTTGTACCGAGGTACAGTGAAAAGCTTGTCTTACAGGTCAAGTCATTACACAATGCAGTTACATTGAGTTAGTACAGAGTGCATTGGTGTAGTACAGGTAAAAACAATAACAGTACAGAGTAAAGTGTCACAGCTACAGAGAAGGTGCAGTGCAATAGGGTGCAAGGTCAGGTAGATGGTGAGGTCATAGTCCATCTCATTGTATAAGTCTTATCACAGTGGGGTAGAAGCTGTCCTTAAGTCTGGTGGTACGTGCCCTCAGGCTCCTGTATCTTCTACCCAATGGAAGAGGAGAGAAGGGAGAATGTCCTGGGTGGGTGGGGTCTTTGATTATGCTGGCTGCTTTGCCAAGACAACAAGAGGTAAAGACAGAGTCCAAGGAGGGGAGGCTGGTGTCCGTGATGCGCTGGGCTGTGTCCACAACTCTCTGCAGTTTCTTGCAATCCTGGGCAGAGCAGTTGCCGTACCAAGCCGTGATACTGCTGTGTGATGGGATGTATAGCATGGCATATAGTACAGGGTTAATGTTACAGTTCCTGAGAGCTGTGAATTGGAAATAACTTCCTGACCTTGAGCATGAATGGGGATTCTGGTGTTGATCTCAAGCATGACCTAATCTCATGTTCACTTCATTACTTATTTGAATGGTTTCCTGTGCACATGCATGTAGAATTCCTCCTTTACCCTCTATCTCATCCACCAGGTCATCCACGTGAGCCAGGTTCCTCACTTTTCCAATGGCTTCCAACAAACTTTCTGAATCTTTTGGAATGCCTTCTACCAATTATTGGAAGTAGGGAGCATTTTCCTTTTAGGAGATGCGGACATGTAAGGAGGCATGGGATCCAAGGGGACATTGCAGTGTGGATCCAGAACTGGCTGGCCCACAGAAGGCAAAGAGTGGTTGTTGAAGGGTCGTATTCTGCGTGGAGGTCAGTGACCTTGCTCTTTGTGATTTTTATAAATGACCTGGATGAGGAAGTGGAGGGGTGGGTTAGTAAGTTTGCGGATGGCACAAAGGTTGGGGGTGTTGTGGATTGTTTGGAGGGCTGTCAGAGGTTACAGCAGGACATAGGATGCAAAGTTGGGCTGAGAAGTGGCAGATGCAGTTCAACCCAGATAAGTGTGAAGTGGTTCATTTTGGTAGGTCAAATTTGATGGCAGAATATAGTATTAATGGTAGGACTCTTGGCAGTGTGGAGGATCAGAGGGATCTTGGGGTCCGAGTCCATAGGACGCTCAAAGTGGCTGTGCAGGTTGACTCTGTGGTTAAGAAGGCATATGGTGTATTGTCCTTCATCAATCGGGGAATTGAATTTAGGAGCTGGGAGGTATTGTTGCAGCTATATAGGACCCTGGTCAGACCCCACTTGGAGTACTGTGGTCAGTTCTGGTCGCCTCACTACAAGAAGGATGTGGAAGCCATAGAAAGGGTGCAGAGGAGATTTACAAGGATGCTGCCTGGAATGCAGAGCATGCCTTATAAAAGCAGGTTGAGGGAACTCGGCCTTTTCTCCTTGGAGCGACAGAGGATGAAGGGGGACCTGATCGAGGCGTATAAGATGATGAGAGGTATTGATCGGGTAGGTACTCAGAGGCTTTTCCCCAGGGCTGAAATGGTGGCCACAAGAGGACATAGGTTTAAGGTGCTGGGGAGTAGGTATAGAGGAGATGTCAGGGGTAAGTTTTTTACTCAGAGAGTGGTGAGTGCATGGAATGGGCTGCCAGCAGCAGTGGTGGAGGGGGATACGATAGGGTCTTTTAAGAGACTGTTGGATAGGTACATGGAGCTGAGAAAAGTAGAGGGCTATGGATAAGCCTAGTAATTTCTAGGGTAGGGACATGTTCGGCACAGCTTTGTGGGCTGAAGGGCCTGAATTGTGCTGTAGTTTTTCTATGTTTCTATGTCTTCAATCACTGCTAGCTTGCTACAGCTGGTGGTAGGCACCCATGAAATTGAACCCCATGGATTAGTGCAAATGCAGTAAATAGTGGGGTTAGCATTAGCTGATTACAGCAATTGTGATAATGAGTTAGGTGTGTGAATTTTATGTGCATCCTGCACAGGTCAAATGGGCACAGGTTAACTATGTATCATGAATCTAGTGCATTTTTGCAGTGCTATACATTTTGCCTGTACAGTATATTTTGGAAATTGATCAAGACCATTTTTGAAAGACATGATCTACTAGAGGCATGTAAGCAAATAACACATGTTGAAATTAAAACTATTTCCTAAAGACAAAAGCATTATTTAATTGTCAGGAATTTCTTTGAAGTTTTGTTTTTCTCTCTGAGGTTGTAACCTAAGCAGGTGGGGTTTGGAAACCTTTTATATAATTAAATTTTTCCAATAGCCTTCTGGCAATTATGGTAGCAGGCAAGGAGCCCCACTGGGAAAATTCCCTGTTGTCATTTAAAAAAAATTATAAAATCACTATACATCTACAAAGGGTTGAATAGTCAATATTCAGTGAATGTGATCTTATCAGAATAAATTGGTTATGACATTTGGTTAGGTTTGTAACAATGAGTATATATACAGTATATGTAAAAAAAAATTCAACTAGATGGCAACCACTGGCAACTTGCTTTATAACTTTTTATCACACTGTAGAGTAAAATTACTGAACTTTGTAAGTCATGAGGATGAATGGCTAGAAATATTTATTAAGAAGCTCAAACCTTCGTTACTGTCTGGAATATACTGCCTCAAAAGATGGTGGAATATAATAAATATCTATACAACTAATTTTCTATGGTCTTGAATATTGTTTTTCTGAGATTGTCAAATTGTTTCTGACTGCAACATGTATCTGTGATTTACATAACTGTAATTCTTCTGGAATTTATGCTGCTATTGCAGAACAGGAAAATGTGTAAATAAATCCAAAGCTAGAATGTAAGTATGACAGTTGGAATTTTTGGGTCCTGTGAGGCAGCCAGGAGCATTAAGAACTTTTTCTCTGGTGTGATGTAAGCCTGGATGATGCTTTTAAAAGTTGAAGTAAAGCATACTTTCACTTTTTCTCTTATACAATTGAACATTTAGTTAGTTATATTAAAAATTGCACAGTGACATTTCATGTACATGCTGTACATTATGTTAACTCATGAAAAACCTGTTCTGTGTCAACTATTAGGATTAACTTTGAAGTTAATTTTAAGTTGAACTCAATGTATTGAAAGGTAAATGTGTAAGTTGTGAAGAGTTTTAATGTATTTAGTATATGCTCTTGAAGTGGTATGTTGCTGCATTTTCAAAATATAATTACCATGGTTTTGCTGTAGGATGTTAAGAGATAATTAGACCATAGCTGAGGAGAGAATTGTGGAATTAATTTTTTTCCAGTTTAACTTCAAAACTGGAAACATCCATATGTCAGACCACTGAATTTGATCATGATGAAATGTAACAGAAGGGCAAGAATGGGGCATGATGCAATCATTAAGTATGCTTAATAATTACGTCCAACCACTCTAGATTGGCCAAGGCAGAAGTGTCTCTAAAGGTTTCTGTTGGGATGGCACAGGTAGTGACAGGCCATTGAAATTTATTTTAAAATTTCCAACCAGACCAACTGCCTCACTGGCAACAACTGGTAGAGCAGATGCATTCTGTGAAGGTTTCCACCTGTGTTGGAAACCAAGTGGCAAGGACTGGTGGACAGGAGTCAAGAAGAGCAATGCTGGCTTCAGGCCATGTGAGAACACCAAATGATCTGAGGGGACAAAGGATCTGAGAGACACACTATGAGAGGATATGGTTACCTGAGTCCTTTCAATGCCCAGTCCTTTAGGTAGTAGGATCACAAATTTGATGAATTACTAGCAAAGAAGCCTAGGCAAATTGCTTCAATGTATTTTGCAGCCATGATGCCCTGGCTTTAGAGGAAGTGAATGTTTGATCATGAGTTTATCACCCCATGTCTGAATGTTGCCTAAGTCTTAGTGCATGCAGCCAGAGACTGCTTCATTCTACAAGAAGTTCTAAATGGAACTGAACTCTGTTGCTGAACTTTCAGCAAACGTTCCCACATTTGACTTTATTCGTGATTTAAGATTAACGATGAAGCAGCCAAAGATGTTGGTTTGGGACAGAATTCTGAGGAACTCCTACAATGACATCCAGGGGTTGAGAAAATTGTTCTCCAACAATCTCCATCTTCATCTTTTGTTCTCCAACAGAGGGCTTGCCTCTTGATTTTTATTTTACTTAATTTCTGTCAGGGGTCCTTAATGTCACAGTGTCAACTGCTGCACTGCTTTATGTCAATAACAATCACTTTTGCCTTATCCCTGGAATCTGTGTCCCTTCAGTACGTGCTTAGAGTGAGGCTGTAACGCAGCATGCAGCCAAATGGTCTTGACAAGACTCAAAATGAGTATCAGTGAACAAGTTATTGGTGAGAAATTGCCACTTAATGGCATGCTCCAAGATGCCTTCCATCATCTTCGAGAGTGAACAGATGGGATGGTAATTGTCCCAATATGATTGGTCATGCAGCACTTAACGGGGAAATTTTCCACATTGGTGGTTTCATATTTCCTTATGACATTGAAGGAGGCTGTTCAGCCCATTTGAGTCTTTGCTGGATCTCATTTCAAATGGATCTGTTCCATTCTTTCACTTATTTCCCTATAGCCTATTCTCTCTCACATGCCCATCAACTCCCCTCTGATTTTTCTACCGCTCGTGTACACAATAATTCACAATAGCCAATTAACCTACCACTGACCCCAGCTTTAGATTCATCCGCAGGAAGAAAGTTCATCTCCACAGCCACCCTATCAATACCTTTAAAATTTTAAAATTGTCATCTTCATATATAAATCCTTTCAGGCAGCCTGAGAGTTTGAAATTATCAGAAAATCCTTACTTGAGTTACAGTAATGGTGTCCTAGTAGGCATTCCATGGGAACTTTATCCATTTTGATGCAGGGGAAGCAAAAGAATAGATTGAAAAGGGATGACATTGTGTTTGTGGAGGAAGTGCTTCACAGGATATTACACCTTTCCAAGGAATTTGCAGGCCATTGCTGCATAATTTTGGGAATTTCCAGCATTTTGTTTTAATTTAAGCAATTGAGACTGTGCTTCTGTAGTAAATGTTCTAAATTCTAAAAATATATAAGTGGTTTGCACTTGCTGACTATACAAAGCCCATGTGATCTGAGCCAAAGGTTTTATTTGCTGAAACTTGCCATGTTACATGAAAGGAACAGTAGGAACTGAAATGTCTAATGAAATGTTATATCAACCTGAAACATTCTGTTTTTTTCCCCACTGCTGTCTGACCAGTCGAGTATTACCAGAATTTTATTGTTTTAACTTCAAATTCAGTCCTGTTAAATCCTTACAGTATTATAAAGTGGCATTTACTCAGCTATAAGCTGCTCACTGATACTCTGGGTCTGCTAGGATCACTTGGCTCCAAACCTCCCTATAGCCTCTGTCCAAACAAGGGTAAAACAGCTGAAAAGCAGGGGTGAGGTGAAAGTGAATTGCTCTGAACATCAAAGAGCATTAGTAAAGTCTGAAGTCATTGGATACAAGATAATAACCAGAGACAATGAATCCACTCAATAGTGAGATGAAGGATCTATGCAGCATACTATAAGATGGTCAACTGCCTTGGATGTTGGCTAAGTTTTTTATACACTGTGCTCATGATAAATTTTCTGGCACCAGAGAAGGCTTTTTCTGTTAAACTATTAACTAATGGAATGTTTTTAGTCAGGAGACTTGAGTATTTTTTTCCTTGGATGGGAGGTGGAGAAGCCCACAAGACTTACAACTGCTGTTCACTGAAATGGTTGGCTCTGGAAAATGTCACATTGGTTAGTCATGTGCAAATTATGGGAATAGTTCTCCTAAATACTTTCCAAATGCTTTGAGAGCTGACCCCAGGATAACTCTTCCTATGTGTGGCTGTTCTTGCCTTTCAGATGATGCAAGTTTATCAGAAGACTGGAATGCCTGCTTAACTGTTTGTGTAGCTTACAGAGTCTGAACTACAGCCCCAAGGTGATTTGCAGATGGCTATAAAAATGAGCTTGGTAGTTTTATTCATGGTAAAGTGGAAAGTGTGTCGTACTTGGCCAAATTTTGGTAAAGTCTGCCTAAAGAGAATTTTTGCAGAAATATATTTGTAACAACCTACATCCTGAATTATGGTGGAGAATAACATGGGTGGTAACTATAAGTTGTTAGACAAGCCCCCGCTCTGCTTGGTAACCTGGTATGTTTTTCTGCAACTCAGTATTATCCCTAGTAGCACAGGTGAAACTAGAGAATCTGCATGGGTAAAAATCATGGGGAATAATTTGTTGTGATAATGTGGGACTAGCTTTTCTTCTTTGGAACCTGCTGTGGGAGGGTCCCCTAATACCTGATGTGTGTTTCTGGAGCATTTCCTGACACATGTTCATTGTAGGAATAATATCATAATGTCTCCTGTGTCACCTCCAGGATTTCTGTGTGCCACATTACCCAAGGTAAGTGGACATTAAAGGCTGATAAATGAATTGAGGGAAATAACTCAGATCAGCAAGGAGAAGCAGTGGTGTTTTTGGAAAGCAGCCAGAGTATTCAGAAGCTAGTCATTGGCTCAGTTCTGCAACAGCACACAATTTCCTTTCCTAATCCAGGGCACCTGCTACATAAGCATTATCCCCACTTGGTTGGAGCCTAGCCTATGCAAAAAAGTTAAACCTAAAAATTAGTTTCCCAGAATAATATTTGGTGAATGGCTTATTAACAGAAATAGATAGGATTCATAAAATGCACACCATTTTTGACTAGTGGCAAGTTACCTTTAAGACAATGGGGAAATCCTACAGCATTGATCTTATTAATCTGCATCCATGGTCCTGCTCATCCATCAATAACAGGGGAGACTGTTTTGGAAAATTGACAGTCAAAACTTGATTATTAATTTTCATTAGTAATCTATTTCAGAAGGCAATTTGCAGTAACAAAAAGAGACCACACACTGATTATATTCCTTGAAGGAGAAGGAATACTGGTTGGGGAGTGGGCATGGGTGTCTCTCAGAAGGAAAGAAGTGTCTACATTAACAGCCACTGAGAAACACTCCAGCAGCAAAGGAGAAACTTGGACAGGATATATCACCATATGATTAATCTTCCACATCAGCTACTTCCACCTTTCAAGGAAAATGTGCTGTGTAACTTTGGTAAAACAATAATGTTTATTTACAGTGATTTAAAACGTACCTTGGTGTTGCAGCATGTCCTTTCTTTGGTTTGTGCTATGCTTAATAAAACCATGGGAAAAATTAGAGCTACTCTTACATTTTTTTTGGTAATGTCAAACTACTTCCTCATTGAAACCAGTTAAAAGAGAACTAAAATAGTGCCTACAATTTAAAGATTTGTAGGTAATGAGTGGTGAGACGATTAGATACTTGCCCATCATTTCTGATGCCGTGGTAAATATGGCATATCAGGAATATGGATATCAGGAAGTTTTCTTTTGTAGTAACTGAAATTCTTATGAATTTGGTCATTTTCAGAAATTTGGTGCGGAATCCTCATCTAAGTTCTCTGCAGTAATATTGTAATAAAAGATGGCATTCAGCCCTAAATAGTACTAGACTCCATTTGCATACTTCCTGCAGCCTTTCTACATTAGATGATTAATAATCACACTGGCTCAAAAGATGTAAATTATCAGAGATCATGATCCAGAGTTGACTTATGTGATCTGTTTGGAAATTTACGAACACTTGAAGAAGCTTTTTGTAAACAACTGAAGTAGTGCCTGCAATGTGGTAAATTAAGTAGAGAGACAGTTAGACATTTGCCCCGATCTCTGGTGCCTTGATAAACTCTGAGCTAAGATTGATATCAGGAAGTTTCCTTTTTGTGGGGACTAAAATTCTTACCTGAAATTAATTTGGTTAGTTTCAGAAATAGCAAAAAATTGTCATTAAATTAGAACTTCATTTTTCTCTCAGTGAGGTCAAGGGCGTCTGATATTGGAAATGGAAGACATTATACTAATACCATAGGGGGCTTTCATTTTCCCAGGACCACCAGGAATGCAAAGTAAGCACTGATTCACAGAAGAAATTTATAGAATTTACAGAACTTGTCAGATTTTGTTTCAATTGCTGTGATCCTGCCATCCTGGCCTGCAGATCTTGTGGCGAGTTCTGTCATCGCAAGCAAACCCAACTGTCTGCCTCCTGGAGGGGTCACCTGGAAGATCCGAAATTTCATAACCCCACCTCCTGATATAGTCGACTTGCCTGACCACTGATAATGCCCTTTTGTGCCTAATTTTGGAGGGGATAAATTTCTAACTCTATCACACTTGACTATCAATTAAAATTTGGGAGATGTAAAAACAAATCTAAATAATAAACTCGGAGAAAGAAACAGAAAAACAAGGAAATTCACTGATTGAAACAGAAAAAATAATTTGTTGGTCCTAAATTTCCATTAGAATGGGGGTCCAATGTTGCATTGCCACAGGAAGACAAAAGGTTTCCTATGAAAGGAGAGCAATTTTAGAACTAACTGCATTGGTGACAGAGTGTCTTCCATGAAAGTAGATTATTTATTATCACATTTTCATCCGCATACTTTCAAGTCCATGCTGGTATTGATGAACTTTACCATCAGGTCCATATCATTCATCTGCCAAGTACAGAAATCAGTTTTTTTTGTGAGGTGGTGCATTCCTTCTACTGTTTTCTGCAGGGCTTTTGTGCATGTCTGAGATTCTTAATCCTATCCTGAATGGTCATCTTCCACTTTGGTGGATGGGCAGCTGGTTCCCAGGAGTCAGTGGAGATCTGGCACTTTTTCAAGGAGGCTTGAGCACATCCTTGAATCTTTTCCTCTATCTGCCTGGTACCTCTGCCCAGTTTGGTGCCTATTTCGAGAGTCTGTTGTTGGCGAATGCTATGTCCTGTCTAATGGACCCAACTAACTGAATATATTTGTGTTTTCAATACTGGAGATATTGGCCTGGTAGAGGACACTGACAATGGTTGGCTTCTCCTTCCTGTGGATTTGAAGGATTTTGCAGAGCATTGTGGTAATATCTCTCCAGGGCCCATGAGGTGTCTGGGAAACATACAGGAGGGCAGAGATCACTGCTGCCAAGTAGACCATGCATTTTGCACCAGGTCTGAGGTCTTCATCTTTAGACACCCTCTTTCTTTATTGGCCAGCACTGTGCTTGTGAATTAAAGGCGCTAGTGAATTTTATTATCAATGTCTGTTTTTTACCCCCTGAGAAGTGGCTCCCAAAATATGAAGTAATCCAAGTTTTCCAGGATCTTGTACTGACTATGTGTGTTGACAGATGGAGGTGGTGTACAGCAGGGGCAGGTTTGTCAAACAACTGTCTTGTGGATATTGAGTGCAAGGCCCCAGTGCATCCACGGACACCAGCCTCCCCTCCTTGGACTCTGTATTTACCTCTCGTTGTCTTGGTGAAGCAGCCAGCATAATCAAAGACCCCACCCACCCAGGTCATTCTCTCTTCTCTCCTCTTCCATTGGGTAGAACATACAGGAGCCTGAGGGGCACGTACTGCCAGACTTAAGGACAGCTTCTACCCCACTGTGATAAGACTATTGAACGGTTCTCTTACACAATGAGATGGACCATGACCTCACGATCTACCTTGTTGTGACCTTGCACCTTATTGCACTGCACTTTCTCTGTAGCTGTGACACTTCACTCTGTACTGTTATTGTTTTTACCTGTACTGCATCAATGCACTCTGTACTAACTCAGTGTAACTGCACTGTGTAATGAAATTGACCTGTACAGTCGATATTTGACCTGTATGATCGGTATGCAAGACAAGTTTTTCACTGTGCCTCGGTATAAGTGACAATATTAAACCAATACCAATAAACCAATACCAATACATGCTTCAGCAAACGAGTCAACAGTGGCTTGGAGCTTTGCATTTAAATGCATGCAACTGTCATCTGCATGCTGCAGCTTGACTGCTGAGGTTGTGATGACCTTGATTCTGGAGTGTAGTCACTGTGGGTTGAGTATTTCTATTTCCTATTAGTTCTAAAGACCAGCTCCACTCCCATGGGAGGTTTGTTGGGTGCAGTATTGTGGTGAGAAATTTTGAAAGAAATGTTGGGGCAGTGATACAGCCTTGCTTGATCTTGTACTTTACTGAGGTTGTTTCTGTTATAAATTCATTATTTATGATCAAGTCTTGGGTGCCATCATGAATCACGTGTAATGTGAAGGTGAATTTCTGTGGGCAGCTGAATTTGAGGAGAATGCTCTTCAGTCCCTATAAGTTGATGGAGTCAGAGGCTTTTGTGACATCAAAAAAGGCCACATTGCTCCTTGCATTTAACTTGAAGTTGTCAAGTGTTGAAGATGGAGTCACGAGAGCCTGCAGCTGCTGGAATCAGGAGCAACAAGTAATTTGCTGGAGGAACTCAGCGGGTCGAGCAGCATCTGTGAGGGGAAAGGAATTGTTGACATTTCGACCCAACGTCAACTATTCCTCCCCCACGTCCCCACCAACGGAGGCTGCTCCACCCACTGAATTCCTCCAGCAGATTATTTGTTGCAGGTGATGAAGATAATGTCTACTGTGCCTCTAGATGATGGAATCCACAAAACAATTTGGGGAACAACTCTTCAACTACTGAGAGGAACTGTTGAAGAAAACCCTCAATGACTATTTCTGTAGCTGATTGCAAGGAGACGCCTAGAAGTTACCACAGTCAGACTTGTCTCCTTTCATGAAGATGATCTTGCTTATGGCATTCCTGTGGCCCCCTGGTACATCCTTCTCTCCAGTTGTGGATAATGAGACTGGGATTCTGTGAATGAAGCTATGAGTGTCTGTGAGTGATTTAGAGTTTCAGTTAAGATATGGTGCACGAAGGCAACAGATACGTTTTAGTTGGCTTGCGAACTTTTCAAATTATTGTGTTTGTAGATGGACTTGACAGCACTGAGAACCCATGTGTGTCATGTATGTCAGTGAGTTGCTGGGCCCACCACCTTTTCTTTAGTTCATGGGTTTTCAGCTGGACCTATGTCTTAGGTGCCACAAGAGCTATTTGTTTTCCTTGAGGAGTGATAGGTATTCCATTCCAGCAACACCTTGCATCTGCACTTAGTTAGTTCCTTGATTTTTGGGTCATTCTGATCATATCAGTCTTAGTGATGCTTGGTAGAGAAGCCAAGAGTCTCTACATAGGTGCTAATTATGGTGGACTTCAGGGCTGCGGACACTCTGTGGCTCTAGTTGGTTGGGATTCAACAGGTTGTCTGCGAGGCCACTGCCTGAGAAGAGCGACCTTTTGTGGGCTCCTTGTGAGTTCTGACATTGATATTTTTTGTGGCAGTGTTTCTGATTATGCTTGTATTTTAGGGCTGTTGATGGAGATAACCAGAGACTGGGCAAACTTGGGCTGTCACCACTCATCTTTACCTTCATGGCGTGGATACTGTGGGCATCTTTGCTTTCACTCGTATGAACTATCAGGTGCCAGAGCCAGGGCCGGTGGGGTGGGGGGGGGTGCGGTTGTTGCTCTGATGATTTATGCTTGTCCCTCTGATGAATCAGGATGTTGATTATGAGAAAACTGTGCTCCATGCATTTTGTCAGGACTCTGTTGGAGTGGGCCTTCTCTAGTCCTCCTTTGCTGGTCATTCCTTGTCAGAGGTTTGCATCTTTTCCCGTCCTGGCATTGATCTCACCCAGGAGGATCAGATTGTCTTCCTTTGGAATGTGACCAGGATTCTTTGAAGGTCAGAGTATGATTTGTTGCCCTTAGCATGTTTGTTCCATTCTAGAATTAACTGAAGGGTCATAAGGCATTTGCTAATTCTGCTGGAAGTTTTGTTGAAATGCCAGACTAATGTTCTTGATGGTGGTGTTCATGCCATGAAGGTGACATTGCTCTTCCAGTTTACCCCTTTCAGAAGGTGTAACCATCTCCAAAACTGTGGGAGTAATATTAATGTGGAACTGCCTGAGTTCCCAGGCTGTGATAGCAGAGCGGTGTTCAGATCTATCACTGTTGGAGTTGTCCCATCAACAGATCCTGAACCTTGTATTGTGGAGTGGAAGTTGCCATGTGTGGTTTCTTTTAATATGGGGTAGCCTTTTGCACTCCAGGCACCGCACAATATGGCTGAGCAGGATGGAGTCAGATTCCACTCCTTTGAATTAATGGATTCAAGAACTGTACAGTACTTCCAATAATTGTTTATTAGGGTTAATAAATGTCATATTTTGATTCTATATTTAGAGCACTGAGTGCAAAGTACAGAAATTACCATATATCATACCACAGTACCCAGTAACTTTGCAACTTTGGCTTGTAGCTTCCCGGAAATCAAACTATAATCATAACAGAACCCCTATTTAAGTACACATAAAATTGACCGGTAACAACTGTTTCTGAATCGTTTGTTAGCTATCAAATATAAGATAAATGTAAATCATGTAGTATACTTTACAAAACATTGTTCTGAAGAAATTAACAATTCAAGAATATCGTGTCATTTCTACTTGGAATTTGCAGTAGCTTATTCGGCATTCAACACCATCATCCCCTCAGTACTAATCAACAAGCTTCTACACCTGGGCTTCTGTACCTCCCTCTGCAACGGGATCCTCGACTTCCTTATCGGGAGACCACAGTCAGTGCGTATCAGTAGTAACGTCTCCTCCTCACTGACAACCAACACAGTCGACCCCAAGGATGCGTGCTTAGCCCACTGCTCTACTCTCTCTACATTCATGACTGTGTGGCTAGGCACAGCTCAAATGCCATCTATAAATTTGCCGATGACACCACTGTTGTTGGCAAAATCTCAGATGGCGATGAGGAGGCGTACAGGAGTGAGATAGATCGGTTGGTTGAGTGGTGTCGCAACAACAACCTCACACTCAACGTCAACAAGACCAAAGAATTGATTGTGGACTTCAGGAAGGGGAAGTCGGGAGAACACACACCAGTCTTCTTTGAGGGGTCAGTGGTGGAAAGGGTGAGCAGCTTCAAGTTCCTGGGCGCCAAACATCTCAGAGGATCTATCTTGGGCCCAACACAATGATGCAACCACAAAGGAGGCACGCCAGCGGCTCTGCATCATTAGGAGTTTGAGGAGATTTGGCACGTCACCAAGGACTCTTGCAAATTTCTATAGATGTACAGTGGAGAGCATTCTGACTGGTTGCAGCATCGCCTGTTATGGAGGCTCCAATGTGTAGGATCGAAAGAGGCTGCAGAGGGTTGTAGACTCAGCCAGCTCCATCATGGGCATAACCCTCCCCACAATTGACATCTTCAAGATGCGGCACCTCAAGATGGCGGCATCCATCATTAAAGACCCTCACCACCTGGGACACGCCCTCTTCATGTTACTACCATCAGGGAGGAGATACAGGAGCCTGAAGACCCACACTCAACGTTTCAGGAACAGCGTCTTCCCCTCCGCCATCAGATTTCTGAATGGTCCATGAACCCATGAACACTACCTCATTATTCCTCTTTTACATTACTTGTTTTTGTAACTTATAGTCATTTTTATGTCTTTATGTCAGGCACTGTACTGCTGCCACAAAACAACAAATTTCATGACGTGTCAGTGATAATAAATCTGATTCTGATTCAGCATTCTGTTACATTTAATAGTCATCAGGTGTTTTTTGTAACCTTCACCTTATTCTTTCTTCTCTTCCTATTCTCTCACTTAGTCACAGTTGCCCAGACATATGCACCATCATTTGCAAGGCATAAATACTCTTATTGGAAGCATCAAAAGCACAGTTAAGAGGAGAAAGATGTACAATTTTCACAAGTAGTGATGGCTATATATGGTGGGTGTGCATAAAGACTATGGACCCACAGACTTGTGAGTTATCCATAAGTTGTGGGATCTGCCATTGTCTGCAGGTTATCATACTTTGGTAGATGGTTGCATCCTGGGTACCTGCTTACCTGAGGAGGCCAGAAATTTTGCCAGGTGGTGTCAGAACATGCTTCCCAGAAAGATTACTCAAGCCTTTAACCTACCTTTTATAAAAGATAATTTATGGATCTTCTGCCCACAGAGATGGGAGCACACGGGGAATGCATTGGATTTGTCTATATCATTTATCCAGTTTCTAACACTGACTTCTGATCCTTGAAAATAAATGTGTGCAAAATGGAACTAAATATGTTGGCAGCATTTAAAGAGCTAGTCACATGTAAACACAATAGGCCAAGAGCCACCTCTTGTGCTGTAACTTCTTAAATTTGATGATCTTTGGAAGTGGTGAAGAAAAATGATGAGGAAAATTGGAGAAAAAATAAATTATTTATGGAAGATAGGCTTTTGCATCAAAAAATAATTTCATTGTATACAGCTGAATCACAAATATGCTGATTGATTTGTGGTTTTTGAGAATAATTCTTAATAGCAGTGCAAGTTGCATTGGTGATGCTTTTTCTCAATGAGTATTTAACTGTTTCCCCTCCCTTCTGGTTTTAACACCTTGTTGTGATATATTTCTTCAGGATTTGCTACACTGCAGAATAACATTGTGAGCATAACACTTACTACCATAGGTTATAAAAAGCCACATTTTTGGTAGGAAAAAGAGCACTATCTAGTTCTGTCTTGCAGGAGAGTTTACCAAACCACAAACTAAAAGATTGTAGCAACGATAAGTGTTACATACCCAGCCACTTTGCTATGTAAATACCTCCTACACACAGCTACTGTTTATCACCTTGATCTAAAATTTCTATTTTATTTATACATTTTTCAATGGATTTTGTTTTTAGGAAATGGCAATCAGAGCTCTCAAGCAGACTGGTAGCAGAAGCATAGAAGCAGCTCTGGACTACATAAGCAAGATGGGTTATCTGGACCCTAGGACTGAACAGATTGTACGAGTTATCAAGCAAACTTCACCAGGTAAACCCACAGCATCAATTCAAACCAGTGAGTTTAACAATGATTTGTCAAAGTCATGTTCATATTTTCATAGTGATAAGTCTTGGTTAGGTTAGGTAAGATTATTTCCCTATTTGCCAGTTTTGGGTAGAATCAGAAGAGGGCCATTTGATAAATTCTTCTGTCTGTTAACTTCCACCATTTTTGGTATTTTCTACCAGAAATATTAACTTCACGAGCCAGCTCAGCTATGATTGGCCGGTAAAGCATTTCACTGTGTGTTTTGATGTATATGTGATTAATAAAGATATTTAAAAATCTAAAGGCAAGGAATGTTTCTAATTCCATGCTACTCCAGCAGGTATTGAAGTGCAATCAGAAAATCATCTGTGATTTCTTTTGATTGTATTTTGACATTTTTCATGGAATTGTTAAAGGTTTATCACTTAGGAGGCCATTTTGCCTATTGCGTCCATGTGGCTGGAAGACAGCTACCCAGTTTAAATCTCACTTTATTAGTTTCCTGCAGGTCATTGCTTTTCAAATACACATTCATGTATGGTTTAAATCTGATAGCTCTTTCTGCTTCTACTGTCCTTTTAGACAGTAAGTTCTAAATTGCCACCGCCTCTCAGTGGGAAATACTGCTCTTCATTACCCTTCTAATACTCCATCTATAGCCCAAGAATAGCAGGGTAAGCTGCCTCAATGACTATCGCCCAGTAGCACTCACATCTACTGTGATGAAGTGCTTTGAGAGGTTGGTCATGGGTAGAACTAACTCCTGCCCGAGCAAGGGCCTGGACCCGTTGCAATTTGCCTACTGCCACAACAGGTCTATGGTGGATGCAATCTCACTGGCTCTCCACTTGGCTTTGGAGCACCTAGACAACAGCAAAACATACATCAGGCTGCTGTTTATCAATTACAGCTCAGTGTTCAACACCATCATCCCTTCAGTATTAACCAACAATCTTCAAAACCTGGGCCTCTGTACTTCGCTCTGCAACTGGATTCTCGACTTCTTTATCGGGACACCACAGTCAGTGCAGATTGGTAATAACATCTCCTCCTCGTTGACAATCAACACAGGTATACCTCAAGGATGCGTGCTTAGCCCACTGCTCTACACTCATGACTGTGTGGCTAGGCCATTTATAAATTCGCCAATGACATCACTGTTGTTGGCAGAATCTCAGATGGCGATGAGGAGGCATACAGGAGTGAGGTAGATCAGCTGGTTGAGTGGTGTCGCAACAACAACCTCGCACTCGATGTCAGCGAGACCAAGGAATTGATTGTGGACTTCAGGAAGGGGAAATTGGGAGAACACACACCAGTCTTCTTTGAGGGGTCAGCGATGGAAAGGGTGAGCAGCTTCAAGTTCCTGGGCATCAACATCTCAGAAGATCTATCTTAGACCCAACACATTGATGCAATCATGAAGAAGGCACGCCTTCTTCATTAAGAGTTTGAGGAGATTTGGTATGTCACCAAAGACTCTTGCAGATTTCTACAGATGTACAGCGGACAGTATTCTGACTGGCTGCATCACCGCCTGGTATGGAGGCTACAATGTGTAGGATCGAAAGAGGCTGCAGAGGGTTGTAGTTCAGCCAGCTCCATCATGGGCGCAACCCTCCCCGCTATCAAGGACATCTTCAAGAGGCGGTGCCTCAAGATGGCGGCATCCGTCATTAAGGACCCTCACCACCTGAGACATGGCCTCTTCACGTTACTACCATTGGGGAGGAGATACAGGAGCCTGAAGACCCACACTCAACATTTCAGGAACAGCTCCTTCCCCTTCGCCATCAGATTTCTGAATGGTCTATGACCCATGAACACTACCTCATTATTCCTCTTTCGCATTATTTATTTATTTTGCAACTTATAGTAACTTTTATGTCTATATGTTTTGCACCGTACTGCTGCCGCAAAACAGCAAATTTCATGACATATGTCAGTAATAATAAACCTGATTCTGATTCTGAACAACCCTAGTCTCCTCAATCTTTCCTCAGCCAAAATGTTCCATTTCTGGCAACTTCCATGTAAATATTAATACTTCCTCTCTCCCATTGTTCATTCTATACAGTATTTCACCCATTTCCTCCTGAGATATAAAATAGGTATTATCTCCCTCTTTTGTGAAGACGGCAACAAAGCATTCATCGAAAACCTTGCCCACATCCTCTCTCTACATACAGGTTACTTTTTCTACCCTCTCTTCTTAGTTTTGCTCTTTTTGCACTTATAAAACATTTTTAGACTGACTCATCCAGTGAAGATAAATGTAACTAAATTTTCAATGGTTTACAATACATATATTGTAATATATTGTAATATATTGGGTGGCACAGTAGCGTAGCGGTTAGCACAACGCTATTACAGCGCCAGCGATTGGGGTTCGATTCCTGTCGCTGTCTGTAAGGAGTTTGTGTGTTCTCCCGTGTCTGCGTGGGTTTCCTCCAGGTGCTCCGGTTTCCTCCCACATTCTAAAGACGTACAGGTAGGTTAATTTGGGGGTTTAAAATGGGCGGCGCGGACTTGTTGGGCTGGAAGGGCCTGTTACCATGCTGTAAATAATAAAAAAATCATTTGGAGATGTATCTGTTAATTGTATCATTACTTAGATTGTCTGCCATCTGTTATTTTCCATAATAAAATGAGACTGCTTGAGTTATTGTGTAATAAGTTGTGATGGGAAAGCCGTAGGTTTGATTCCCAGTATATGCTAAATGAGCTGAAGAAAAATATGATTAGAGACGGCACAGTCTAGATTCACCAGATTGATTTCTGGGATAAGAGGTTTCTCCTCAGAAGGAAGAAGGAGAAAATTGGCTTATACCATGCAGGATCTCACTGAGACATAAGATTCTGTGAGGGATTTATTGGATAGGTGCCAAATGACTGTTTCCTCTTGCTGGATAATCTAGAACTGGGATGAGGAAGGGAAGGTCAGAAGGGGGTAGCACAGTATTAGGATAAGGGTGGTTGTTTAGGACTGAGAAGAGAATTTTTTTTCTGCAGAAGATTATAAATCTATGAAATTCTTCACTGCAGAGAGCTATGGAAGCGCTGCCATTGAAACTGAGTTTGATAGATTTTTGGATGCAAAGAGAATTGGGGAAAATGGGGATTAAGCAGGAATGTGTACGTCAAAGGGCGAACCATTATTTTATTGAATAGCAGGAAAGTCTTGAGAGGCCCTATGGGCTATTCCTGCTTCAATCTCCTTTGTTCTAAGATGCCTTTGCGGCAGAGATAGCCATTTAGATTTGGCCTTGTTGACTTTGATTTATAAAGAGGGAAATGCTCTTTGGTGGTTAATCATAATAGCTGTCCAGCAATCCTGCCTGAAGTGTTTTTGGCCCAGGACAAGATGCTGGTTGCATGAGATGCCTCCCACAGATGAACAGTTTGCTAATTCTTTTGCTAGAAGGCAACTGCCACTGTGGAACTGTAACCCAATAAGGTGTTGTTTAGCTATAGGAGAGAATATCATAATGTTTTATGTTTGTAAGAAATGAGGAGGAACTTTTCTTCTAATGTCTTTGCCTTCATCAGTTTTGAATTAATGGGCAGATTTTCAATTTCCGCAGCTGGGATTAAGAACAAAGCAAAAATTTAGGCACAAGCATGTCAGTCTTCCATGCTGTTCACAATGTCCTTCAAGCAATTTAATTGAAATGAAAATTGTGATCACCTTGTCTTTAATTATTCCTTTTAAACTCCTGCACCCTGATGCTGAAGAGTTAAAAACTTTGACGAGATTTATACAAAGCCAGGATTTGCCACTATAATGCATGACTTTCTCATATGCTGGGAAACATGATGTGTTGGGAAAATGCAATTTATTTTACTGAATCATAAATTTTATTTAATTTTGCTTCACTCCCTTCTTTGCACATCATTTCTTGGCCAATGTTTTCAGGCTTCTTGCTTTCCTGTTTTTTTTGGTTTTAGGATATTTAAACAGCTTGGGTTAATATATTCATAAACACAGAATTAGTAGCAACCACTGAACACAATCAAAGTTAACGTTCCTCCCATATCTTAAGAGTGCTTATATCAATTAAATCTACTGAGAGAACAAAGGAGTTAAATCTTAAACATGTTATATTGTCTAATACTCAGCTCCTCATTGAAAACTTAGAATGCAGACTTCGGATGATTAGGTTCTACTGTTCCATTACCCCATGTTTGTTGATATATATTAGCTCCTGATTAAGCAAGGACATGATTTTAAAATCCTTACTGATATTTTCAAATCCCTATATGGCTCACTCCTCCCTATCTTTGTAATCTCTTCCAGCTCTGTAACCTCAGATGCCAGTGCTCCTGCAATTCTAATTTCGTGATCATTCATGAATTTAGTTGTTCCACTATTGGTGACTCTGCCTTCAGTTCTGGAATTCCCCTCTTAAACCTCACTGCCTGTCTGCTGGTCTTTCCTCCTTTAATACACTCATTAAAACCTGCACCTTTTGACAAAGCTTTTGGTCATTTGCCTCAAAGTCCCTTTGTAGCTTGTCAAATTTTGTTAAATTATATTTCCAAGAAATGCCTTGGAATGCTTTGCTACATTAAATGTGTCACATAAACATAAATTGCTATTGTTGAGTGAATTTGCTGTACTTTCAGTGGGTCTATTATTTTTAATCCAGGAGGAATCATAAAAGAGTACAAACAGAGTAGCAGTATGTATTTTTTAAGCCATGTTTTTAAACTTAACGTTTTGCATTACTGCAGGAAACTCATTGCGATAATAACATTGTTCTGTTTGTTTACTTTAAGGAAAAGGTATTGGACCACATCTTGATCGTAGACCAAGTTTTGAAGGATCAAATGACTCTTTGTCTGCCTATCATCAGATGGGAAATCCGATCTATGAAGTAGCAGATTCTGGAGCCGAGAGTGGAAATATACATAGTGAACTATCACGGCAATACGCGAATACATCTAATATTAACTTTTTAGTTGCTACTGGACAAGCTATGACTGTTAACAATCCTGGGCAGAGGTGCTCCCCCATAGGACCACATCCTACAATAAGTGGACAGAATCCTCCATCTAATAATATATTCCCACCCATAGCTTGCGATATTAAACACCAACAAAAGACGTATTCAGCCAAAGGTGAGACAGGCCAAACTCTTCAAATGATTAGCTACACGCTCTCAAATCACAGCAGCCAACCAATTGCATTACAAGGCTCTCAAGTGTCAAATAATCCTCATTATATGAGGCAGCATTTAATAGCTCAAGGAGACAACACTGTTTCTTTAGGTTATCCTGTCCAAAGAAGCTCATCTTTCCAAAATAAGATCCAACAAGAAGGAAGTTATGGAAGCCTTCAGAATAAAAACCCTGTCGCTCAAGGCATTGCTGCCCACACCTTCCAACAGCCTCCAACAGTTCTATACTTACCACAGTCCCACCATAGACAACAGAGTCCTACATCCCCTCAAATACAGATGTTGCCAAGTCATGCTCCACCATTTGGAAATGACTTTTCTGAACTTGCCCCAAATATGATGACACCCTCAAGAAATAGCCTGAACATGGAGATTTTTGATATTAACACTTCCCCGATGCAACATTGGCAGGTACCATCTCCAACAAGAAGGGATTCCATGCAGAACACTGGACTAGAAACTTTGCCAAGATCAGCTGGCCACCTGAGGCCAGATGCCAAAATTCCAAATCGAACCAATTCATTCAATAATAAACTGCAGACATCACCATCTGTGAGACAAGTTCAGACTAGCAAAACGGAACCATCTCTTAACACTACCAATACTATTACAGCTGTAACATCAACCCCTTTTCTCCAACAAGTGAGGAGCACTAGAGTTCCAAGGCCTGAGCCTCAGACAGCTGTGGCACCTTCACATGCAGCATGGTTACAGACTCAGGGCACGGATAACAATGATGTAATGGATCAAAAGCCATTGGCAGTAGGTGGGGCTGTAGTGTATCCTCTGGAACCTGATGATTACACTGTGAAAGAGCGTCGATGCCCTCCACCACCATATCCAAAACACTTGTTACTTCAGAACAGCGCAGAGCAGTTTGATACCAATAGTTTATGCATGGGTGTGGACCAAAATATTCGTGGTATTCACAGTTTGACATGCAATGAAACTGAAGGTAACAGCAATCAAAAGAGTGAGAAAAGTAGCAAGCCTAACAAATTAGAGAAGATAGGAAAGGACAAAAAACTTATTCAAACATCGCCTGTACCAGTTCGCAAAAACAGCAAAGACGAGGAAAAGAGAGAATCGAGAATTAAAAGTTACTCTCCATTTGCTTTTAAATTCTTCATGGAACAACATGTAGAAAACATAATGAAAACATACCAACAAAAATTAAACAGAAGGTTGCAGTTGGAGCAAGAGATGTCAAAGGTATTGATTTTTTAATTGTCGAAACACAACTGGTCTGCACTAATAAATTGTGGGACGTCAGTTTAAATTTTGACATTTTGGAGGGATAGTTACCATTTTTTAAAATTTGGAACAGTGAGCTTGTAATCTTTTAAAGCATACAAGTGAGTGGCCTGGTTATAAATTCTACTGGGAAAAGATGTTTCTGCAAGGGAATAATCTTTGGTAGTGTCCTGATTGACTTCCACTAGCTGATGGGGGATGGGAGTAAGTGGTCTCTGGCACCACCACACAGCCACAGACATGGTACAAAGCTTAAAACCTTTCCAAGCCGTGGATTAAAAGAACTGACCAAGACTTAAAATACATTTATGAATTCCCATGATGTACTGGGTTTAACAGAGCATCTTCTGCCTTCAACTATAAGGTTCCTCCAATTGCTTTGTGCATGTTTAACCTAGAAAGAGCACTCTAACATTACTAAGTGTTGCATTATAATAACATGTAATAGCATTTTGATACCTGAATTCCAACTCTGAACCTTCCTGGCTGTCAAGAATGGCACAAGTGGGAAGTTAAAGATACTTGCAACAATCTATTCACAAAATCCTTACTGATTGTAAACTGTTTTAACTGACTTGTAACCACTGTGATGAGAGCCTCATTGAAATTCATTAGTTAAGATCTGGTGCTGATTTCACAATAGGATATAGAGAAAAGGCTGGATAATTGTTGTTTTAGGTTGTCTTGTGGGCCAGGAGTAGCAGAGGAGTGACCAGTCTTGTCCCCTCCAGCCACAGGTATCTGACACCAAGCTGCAGGAGAAGATATCCATTTCAACAGAAACAGAGGTTGTGTGCCAAGTTTTTTTGCCCCTAATCCTTAACCCCCAGAAATCTTGGGAATGTGAGGCAGAAATAATTCTGGAAACGAGGAAGTGCCCAAAATTTCAGCTGCTTTTCCATCTCCTCTCATTTTCAATATATTTTGCTGCCAAAGAAGTGTCATTATCATATCAATTTTACCGTTTAAACCTGTGTATAAAACCAAAACAATTTGCATTGCTATTGTGCCTTTTATGGTAGCAAAATATCCTGAAATGTTTCATGAGGATGTTATCAAATAAAACTTGATCAAAAGTTTGGTCAAAGAGAGAGTCCTTAAAATCTCTCCTTGAAGGAGGAGAGAGTAGTGGTGGAGAGGTTGAGGGAGTGAATTCCAGAGCTTCAGGGCTTTAAAAGCTGGAAGTACATCCAAGAATGGTGGATGGTTACATTTGGAATGATCAAGAGGTCAAAAATGGAGGAGCACCAATATTTTGTTGAGTTACAGGACTGCAGGAGGTTGGAGATAGAAAAAGGTAGGTCCACAGGGAGATTTTAAAGTTTGAGTTGTTGTTAACTGAGAGTTGGTGATAGTTATCAAGTACGGTGGTCTCGGGTACTTGGGGAAAGTTAGGATACAGGGAGCAAGTTTTGTGTGACCGCAAACTCAGAGGGTAGGACAAGAAATGCATTGCCACAAAGGCATGGATGAGAACTTCAGCATCTGATCGGTTTAGGCAGGATAGATTTAGATATTGATACAGAAATGGAAATAGGTCATCTTTGTGATTATATGTAATGTGGTCAAAAGATCATCTAATGATCAAATATGTTCTCAAGGTTGCAAACAAATGGTTCTGTTTCAGACTATGCCAGGAAGAGAAATGGTGTTTGTGGCTGGAAAAGAATGTTTAAATGCATTGTAATATCTCTTCCTTTTATGAGTATCAGAACAAATAGAGCTAGACCTCAACAACAGCCATAACCAATTTGCATTTTTAATGCAGTGAAATGTTGCAAGGTGTAACGCTATCACTCACACTCGTTCATGGAGATTTAAATAGCGAGCCGCAGGAGAATGCACGAGACCACACAGCATGAACAATATGGAAGAACCTCAAATTTTGTGGGCTAGTTTGCATTTGAATTGCATGGATCTAATTTTAAAAGATGCCCATGAGAATCAAACTGTTATTTATGCATTGAGTATCATACTAAGTCATGTGATGCAGTAGTGCATGCTTGCATATGATCTACCTTAAACTGAAGACCACTGCAGAACAAGTGGCTAATCTGCACTGGAGAGCACCAGGGTCAGAGGCGAGTCTGTGCTTCTCTGGAGGAATTATCTGAAGTGCACTAGAGCGTAATCTATGACTTCAGGAATATTTCTCACTCTGTAAAAAGATATAACATGCTTCTGCTGCTTCCAGTTGCCCCTGGAGAATGTTAGCTACTAGCTTTGCTGGTAGGCAGCTGATCGTGATTTCTAGATGTTGGCAAAGCCTTTACTGTAGTCTAATTTGCCACAGCATCCAGACCTAATCAAACCCACACTGTCGCTCTGATAAGTGCTTGCCACAGCATCCAGACCTAATCAAACCCACACTGTCGCTCTGATAAGTGCAGAAATACCTCTACTACTTGTGTAAGGATATTGATGGGTGTAGAGTACTTCTGGTGTGGCCTGTACTACCGGGCATCTCTATTCGCCTTCCTTCAAAAGGCAGGGGTATTCGGGAAATATGGTGGGGAAAACATTTTCACTGCTATTGTAGCTGCACTGGCAACAAAAACAGGTAAGATGCAGAAAAAAAATGGTATTGAAATGACTAGAAAATCATAGGGCACTTGTGTGGAAGTTCCTTCTGAAACTTTTGGTAAATACACTTCTTTCTCAGCCCCACCTCATCTGGTTAAATCATGCTGTGTAATGTTCACATATAATTGTTGCGAAGATTAATGGATCTTAGAGTAATGCAATACAAATGTTGAATTGTTTCAATCAGGAGTTTCTTGTACCTGATAATCCCTATTGCTTCACTCTCTTGCTGGATATGTGCATAGTTGGTAAAGAGGGCAGAGATCTGGCTCATTTTACAATTGTCAATATACACTTTGCTGACAGGTTGAAAGTCAAAACTCATTTTTTTAAATCTGAATTGTTTCTAAGAACTGAAAATATTACTCTTCTTACATTAGAATTACTTGATGTCAATTAAGATTCTTAACTTGGCAGATACGTTTTCTTCCTCTGACTTGGGACACTGAATGAGTTGCAGCAACTGTACTGAGGCTCCATCTGAGATGGAACTGGAACTTTTCCTGGTTTGTTGCTTCATTGTTACTAGTTGGCATACTCACCCAGTGACCCATCAGGAGAGCTGTCTGCAGTCTTCAATAGAGGAACTATCAAGAAGCCTTTCAGTTCTTTTGCATAGTTAAGTTTTTTTTCTCCCCTAAGTACAATTCACCCATTTTTATTTAATTTATAATATATGACTTCCAAAGGCAGGACTCTCCGAGGCAGAACAAGAACAGATGAGGAAAATGCTTAATCAGAAAGAATCCAATTACAACAGACTGAAAAGAGCAAAAATGGACAAATCACTGTTTGTAAAGATTAAGACTCTGGGAGTCGGTGCTTTTGGGGAGGTCTGCCTGGCTCAAAAAGTAGACACCAATGCTCTGTATGCAATGAAAACTCTACGGAAAAAAGATGTGTTGAGTCGTAATCAAGTGGCTCATGTGAAAGCAGAAAGAGACATTCTGGCTGAAGCTGACAATGAATGGGTAGTGAAGCTCTACTACTCGTTCCAAGATAAAGACAGCTTATACTTTGTGATGGATTACATCCCTGGTGGAGATATGATGAGTCTATTAATACGAATGGGAGTTTTTCCAGAGTCACTGGCAAGATTCTACATTGGAGAACTGACTTTAGCCATCGAGAGTGTCCACAAAATGGGATTTATTCACAGGGATATTAAACCTGACAACATCCTAATAGATCTTGATGGACACATTAAGCTCACAGACTTTGGTCTTTGTACTGGGTTCAGGTGGACACATGATTCCAAATACTATCAGAAAGGTAAGTCTTGCTAATATAATTTTTAACATTTTAATTGGAATATTAATAATAGTGCTTTTTGTGTGTTTTATTTCAGCTTGTAAACTTGGCAATATTGTGCCTGAATTGTCAGCAGAATATCAACTTCTGCCCTGGAGCTTCATTTATTTGCTCTGGTTAAATTACTTTGTCAGTTTGTAAAAGGGGGACTTTCCAACCTTGCTGCTTGAAGCAAGGATCAGAAATACTATGCAGTTTGACTTGTTTAATTCAGATTACTGTAGGCTGATGCTAAAACAATATTGACATGGATCATTGGATTGTTATATTCTATGAGTTCTTAGTTATCCAGGAAGGAGATGTGCAGTTACCTATAAATACATCCCCGAATGGTAGCAGTATTCACAATATTAAGTTATGTCTGTGCAAGGTACTCTACAGTACTCATTCCAAATTTCAGAGACAGAGTTTGGTGCATAGTTTATGACTTACCAACACGGGATAGATTTCTAGGCAAGTAATTTCATGTGCTTTCAAAGGTACACTATGAATGTTTTGAGAAGTCTGTAACATCAAGATTTGGAAAAATAAAAGATCACTAATCATTCTGGGGTATCCTTCAGGTAAAAGCATTTACTGCTGAGAAATCTTTCATCCAAAAAGCAAAGAGAAAAGTGATGATATTAAGAACACACAAGTTCGGATTGTTGAAGTCAAGCCCTTTTCTTGTTTATTGGTTGTGGGAAATGGTTGGCAAAAGGACCTCTGCTATTCTTCATTTTTATATAAATGTTTGCTTCTTCTTTAGGCACACTGGAAGCTGATTCTTGTTTATGAATTGCTCAAACAAATGTAATTAACACATGTAGATTCTGTGAATATGAAAATTGATGCGAGTTGGTTGTATGTAATTCTGGGCTCATATCATACTAAAGGTACTGGAAATCAGTGGAGTAATGGATCTATCAGAAAGAATTATTTCTGCTCTGTTGTACTATGAAGCAGGTAACAGGAGGACTGATATTCTTGACAACAGAATAAAAGATACATTCTTTTTCATTAGAACCCAGCTACATTGAGGGTGGGGGGGAGGGGGGAGGAATCTAACCAGAGGCCATTTGTTTAAAGTGAGGCATAGAAGATCAAAAAGGATGATTGAGGAAGATTTTTACCCTGAGAGTGGTTGAAATCTAGAATGCACTGCCTGAGGGGTTGGTAGAGACAGATACTCTCACAACATTTAATAAGTATTTAGATGAGCACTTGAAACACCATGGCATAGAAGGCCAGGGACTAAGTGTTGGAAACTCTGATGGGTATAGATTGGTATTTCATGGCTGGTACAGATGTGGTGAGCTGAAGGGCCTGATTTTGCACTGTATGACTGTATAAGTAACGTTAGGGGACTATAGTTGGCCTGGGTGCCCTTTTTTCTTAGTGGTTAAAAATCTTCAAAGGTTTTAACCTCTGATTGCTATGAAACAGCTGCCGGAACTGTGAAGAGATTTATATTGATGAGAATGGCATCAAGTTAGTGAGGTTAGCAAAATATTATGGCCAAGAAATTCTATTGCATGTTGCTACATGATTGATTTTTATCAAAAACTCAATTGCATTTAATTCAGGTATTTTTTTTCCTTGATTCTCCATGTATGTGATCTGGAAATGCAAGGAGGCCACTGGATAGGCACCATCTGCATTTGCAATGGCAAGTGCATTGCATATTTTGATATGGCTTGCAGAAAATAATTTGCAGACCTCAAATACCAAAGCAGGGCTTAAATGGAGGACTGAACCCTGCTTTGGCATTAAATGAGCCTAGAGTCATAGAGCTGTACAGCACGGAAAAAGGCCCTTTGGTCCATATTTGTCCATGCTGACTAAGATGTATATTCAAGCTAATCCAATTTCCCAGCACTTAGCCCATATCCCTCTAAACTCTTGTCATCCATATACCTGTCCACATAGTTCTTAAATGTACCTAATGTACCTGCCTCAACCACTTCCTCTGGCAGCTGGTTCCATATATCTACCACCTGCTGTGTAAAAAAAAAAGTTGCCTCTCAGGTTTTTATTAAGCCTTTCACCTCTAACCTTAAAACTATGTCCTCTTTCTCCAACCCTGGAAAAAAGACTGCTCACCCTATCTATGCCCCTCATGATTTTATATACCTCTGAGATCACCCTCAGTCTCCTACGCTCTAAGGAGTAAAGGCCCAGCCTGTTTAACCTCTCCGGATAACTCAGTCCCTCGAGTCCTGGCAAAATCCTCGTAAATCTTTTCTGCACTCTTTCCATTCTAATCACGTCCTTCCTATAAGAGGGTGACCAAAACGCCAATGCTCCAAATGCAGCCTCACCGACATCTTGTACAATCGCAGCATAACCTCCCAACTTCTATATTCAGTGCCCTGACTGATGAAGGCCAGCATGCCAAAAGCCTTCTCCACTGCCCTGTCTACCTGTGACTCCACTTTAAGGGAACTTAGTAGTTCTTTTGAATAAAAGGGAAGGTTAAAAACAGATTTGTTCTCAGCACAGTGAACTTAGAGTCATAGAGCAATGCAGCACGGATACAGGTCCTTTGACCCGACCAGTCCATGCCGACCATAGTGCCCACCCAGCTGGTCCCAGCGTTCAGCCCATATCCCTCTAAGCCCTGCCCCTCCATGTACCTATCTAAGTGCTAAAATTATACTATTGTACCTGCCTCAACCACTTCCTCTGGCAGCTCTTCCATATACTCACCACACTCTGCGTGTAAATGTTGCCCCTCAGGCCCCTTTTAAATCTTTCCTCTCTCACCCTAAATCTATGCCCCCTAGTTTTGAACTCCCCTACCCTGGGGAAAAGACTGTTACTATCCACTTTATCTATGCCTCTCATAATTTTAAATATTTCCATAAGGTCGCCCCTCATTCTCCTACTTTCCAAGGAATAAAGACCCAGCCTGGCCAACCTCTCCCTGTAACTGAGGCCCTCTAGTCCTGGCAACATCTTCATAAATCTTTTCTGCACTCTTTCCAGTTTAACCATGTTTTTCCGATAACAGGGTGACCAAAACTGTACACAGTGCTCCAAGTGCAGCCTTAATCGATCATGTTAAACAACTGTTTACTAAATGGTCCCCATTGTCTCTATCATTGATTGGTTGAATTAATGAATATTTTACCAAAATTTTTGTATTTATTTCAGGCGGTTCCAACCTTCATCTCGAAATCCTTTTTCGATACTATTGATTCTAAAATTCTTTCATATATATGGCAGAATAAAAACCCAAGGTTAAGTAAGAAATATTTACAAAAATTAAAAAAAGATGGCAGTATGGCTTTGCCCAACTTTAGATTTTACTATTGGGCAATTAATATTAGATATTTAATTTTTTGGACACAAGATTTAGATGTAATTCAATGTCCCCAATGGGCATATCTTGAGTATGAGTCTGCGCAAGGATTTTCATTAGCTTCTATTTTAGGAGCCTCACTCCCTTTTGCACTTACTAAATTGAGTAAACAAATGATTAACCCAATAATTAAACATACAATACGAATATGGTTTCAATTTCGTAAATTTTTTGGATTGAATAAATTCATTTTATCAAGTCCTATCCAATCCAATTTTTTCTTTCAACCATCCAGAATTGATTTAGCTTTTTTCTTTATGGAAAATGAAGGGAATAACATGGTTTGGTGATCTATTCATTGATTCCCCTGTAATCTATGATAACCTTCTTCACTATCAACAACACCACCTAATTTTGTGTCATCTGCTTACTGATCAAGCCTTGTGCATTCGCATCCAAATCATTTATATAAATAATGAATAACAAGGGTCCCAACACCAACCCCTGTGGCACACCACCAGTCACCAGCCTCCATTCCAAGAAACAACCTTCAACCACCACCCTCTGCTTTCTACCTCCAAGCCAATTTTAAATCCACCTAACTAGGTCTCCCTGGATTCCATGGGACCTAACCTTCCAGACCAGCCTACCACGTGGGATCTTGTTGAAGTCCAGATAGACAACATCCACTGCCCTACCCTCATCTATCTTTTTGGTTACCTCTTCAATCCAAAAGATTTGTCAAGCATGACTTTCCATGCAGAAAGCCATGCTGACACCTCCTAATCAGACTCTCTCTATCCAAATGCTGGTAGATCCTGTCTCTCAGAATTCCCTCCAGTAACTTCCCTACCACTGATATCTTTATTAGTTACATGTTCATTGAAACACACAGTGAAATGCATCTTTTTTTGTTACTGAGAATGTGCGGGGGGCAGCCCACAAGTGTCGCCACTCTTCCAGCGCCAACATAGTATGCCCACAACTCTTAACCTGTACGTCTTTGGAATGTGGGAGGAAACCGGAGCACCCGGAGGAAACCCATGCAGACAGAGGGAAAACATACAAACTCCTTACAGACAGTGGCAGGAATTGAACCCAGGTCGCTGGCGCTGTAATAGTATTACGCCAACCGCTACACCATCCTGCTGCCTGATGTCAGGCTGACCGGCCTGTATTTCCCTGGCTTGTCCTTGCTACCCTTCTTAAACAACAGAACTATGTTAGCCACCTTTGAGTCTTTTGGAACTTCACCAGTGGCTAATGATGAAGCAAATATCTCCGCAAGGGCCCCCACACTTTCTTCTCTAGTCTCCCACAAATTCCGAGGATGCACTTGGTCAGGCCCTGGGGATTTATTCACCTTAATGTACTGTAAGACTGCAAATACCTCCTCCCCCGTAATATGAATTTCCTCCAAAACATCTCCATTTGTTTTCCTTATCTCTTGAGCAACCGTGATTTTCTCAGTAAACATCAAGGAGAAATAGTTGTTAAACATCCCATCCATCTCCTGTGGCTTGAGCCTTACATGGCCCTGCCGATCTCTAAAGGAACCTACTCTCTCCCTAGCCACCCTTTTACTTTAAATATAGCTATAGAACCTCTTGGGATTTTCCTTAACCTTACCTGCCAGATCCATCTCATACTCTCTCTTTGCCCTCCTGATTTCCCTCTTAAGAGTATTCTTAATCTTTTTATAGTCATCAAGGGATTCACTCGTCCCCGACCGCCTAAATCCAATGTATGCTTCCTTTTTCTAGACCAGAGCCTCAATCTCTCTCATCAGCCAGGTTTACCCTTCACCCTAACAGGAACATGCTGCTCCTGGACTCATGATATCACACTCTTAAAAGCCTCCCACTTCCTTTTAATTTTTTTCTCTTCAAACAAGCTCACCCAATCGATCTCTGCTAGATCCTGCCTAATTCCCCCAAAATTAGCCCTGCTCCAGTTTAGGACACTAACTTGTGAACATGTCCTATCCTTTTTCATCACTATCTTGAAAGTAATAGAATTATGGTCACTAGAGCAAAAGTGCTTCCTGACTACTACTTCAGTTACATGCCGTGCCTTGTTCCCTAAGAAGAGGTCCGGTATTGCACCCTCTCAAGTAGCGTCCTCTATGTATTAACTCAGGAAATTTTCCTGGACGCATTTCACAAATTCCACCCCATCTAGACCTTAACACTAGGTAGCCCAGTCAATACCAGGGAAATTAAAATCTCTCACTAATACCTCCCTATTGTTCTTATAACTATGAGCAATTTCTCTATACACCTGCTCTTCAAGTTCCCGCTGACTACTGGGGGGTCTATAATACAGCCTCACTAGAGTGACCCTCCCCTTCTTGTTTCTGAGTTCTACTCACATGGCCTCACTGGATGATCCCCCAAGAATATCACCTCTAAGCACTGATGTTACATCCTCCCTTATCAAAAAGGCAACACCCCCTCCTCGCTTACCTGTACCTCTTCATGCCTGTAGCATCGGTATCCTGAAATAGTGAGCCGTCAGTCCTGCCCTTCTCTCAGCCATGTTTCTGTTATAGCTATAATATCCCAGTCCGCGAAGCCAATCCACACTCTAACCTCGTTCAGTGAAATAAATGCAGTTTAATTGAGTATTCCTTTCCCTCACTTTACTGGTCCCATGGCTATCTTGATTACTGAACTTGCTCTTGCTGGCTACTGCTTTATCCCATGACTTGCTCTTGCTCAGAGTCCCACCCCTTGCCAATCTAGTTTAAACCCTTCAGTGTAGCACTGGCAAATTTCCCTGCAAGGATATTGATCCATCTCTGATATTGGGCCTGATTGAATCTTATGTGCTGCTGGGCATCCAAGACCTCTATTGTCTTCCAGGTACATTCTCCTTTTCATACTTTCCTAATTATTTCTGCCTATCACCCTCGTCCACTTCCAATGTCAATGGTCTTAAGGCCTCCAATCACCCGACTCACCAACTATTAACCACAGGCCTTTGATCCAACTGGTTATGAACCTCTATTCTAGGATCTGTAGACCAGCTGAAAATGTTATAAGTGCAGAGGTCAATCAGTATGTGGAAGGTAAAGATAAATTAGTTATCAGTGACTCTTCTGTAGAATATATGAATACTTCCAGACTTGTTTTTCCACCTCCTGCATTTGCTACTTTTTAATGCTTCTGGAGCAGCTAATTTGAAGCAAGTCATTAGACCAATGTGTAAATAAATTCTGCATTACATCTGACCCATTCCTGACCTGGACAGTTTCCAGCAATTAATCACATTTTGGAAGATTACGTTACTTGTGGTCTTCTCCTGAAGCTCAAGTAAATGCACAGAATGCTGCAAGTACCCAGCAGGACTGGCAGCACCTGTGGTGAGAGAAACACAGCTAACATTTCAGGTCAATTACTTCATTAGAATCAGGAAAAGTTAGAAATCAAACATATTTTAAGAGGCAGAGAAAGGGTGGTGAAGAGGACAAAGGGAATATTAAGAGAGACTGAATGACTCAAGTTTTGGTAGTGCAGTCAGCTGAAAGAAGGAGCTGAATATGTGTTAATTGGAGCTGACTTGTCTGGAGACAAGCTGACTTGTCTGATGCAAACTGGAAAGACTGGTTATAAATGGAAATTGTTGAATTCATTGTTAAGTCTGGAAAGCTGTGAAACGCCTAGTTGGAAAAATAAGGGGATAGTCCTTGAGCTTTGTTGAACAGCACTGTCACCCCTCTCCTTTATATCGAGTATAAATGGAAGCCCCATCACCAAACTGCAATGCATCGAAAGGTCATGACTGAGCTGATTGTAGAACCTGAGCTTTGTGCTGCTGCTGGTTTGGCATGAGGTACAGTATGCTTGTGCATGTGTGGCCTAATCTTACCAGTTGAAACTTGAGTCTTTCATAATTTCATGGCACTCCAGCCATGTCTCTCCTAAGACACCAGGAACTTCAGGCCTGTGTCATGGGCAATCAGCAAGTGATCTATTCCTACTTCTGATTTCTGTGTTCCTATTGGTAACACGTTCTCATCGGTAAGTGATTGACTAACTATTATGAAATACAGTTGAATATAAATAGGACTTTTTTTCTGATTGGTAAGATGTAAAGAGTGCAGTCCCACAGGGATTTTTGCCAGGGTCTCGATTCACGTCATTATAAAAGAATTGGATGAAGGCACTTAAGTGTGGTTGCTAAATGTGCTGATGGCATAAAGATGAAAATAGTGTGTGAAGAGGACAAAAGGAGGCTAAGTGGGTGGGCAAAAATCTAGCAAGTGGAGTACAATGCAAGAAAATGTGAAATTGTCCATTTTGGAAGCAAAAGCATAGTAGGGGTTGTGCATTGTAATCTGCTTCTGAAATACTTGTACTCTTCTTCTGAAATTTGATTCCAATGTTCTGTTGTTATATTCTGCATGTGTTGCTGCTGAGGATGAATTTCTGGCCAGTAGACTAAAGTTAGTAAAATGTCAATAGGGCAGTCACAGTGACACAGCTATTATTGTTGCTGCCTCAAGATGCCAGCAACCTGGGTTCAGTCCTGATCTCTGGGTCTAACTTTATGGAGTTTGCATGCATGGGTTTCTTCTAGGGGATGAGTGTAGGTTTGGTGTAAATGGATGCTTGATGCTCAGTGGAGTTGGTGGGCCAAAGGGTCTGTTTCTGCACTGTACCAATCTGTGATTCTAAAAGCTAAATATTTTCCTTTCTTGAAAAAAGTAATCATGGTTTTGGTTTCATCTGTTTTGTTTTCCAATCTATAAAAGGGAGCCACGCCAGACAGGACAGCATGGAGCCAAGTGATCTTTGGGGAGATTTGTCTGACTGTAAGTGTGGCGACAGATTAAAAACCCTTGAACAGAGGGCTGCCCGACAGCACCAAAGATGCCTGGCCCACTCATTGGTCGGAACTCCAAACTACATTGCTCCTGAGGTTCTAGTACGAAAAGGTTAGTATCCTAAGTCTTGTTTGGTGTTGGTGTATTTTGGAAAAAAAAATAGCATCTTTGGGGAGAATTTCCTGAGCTGTTCTGATTGACTGTACCCAATCTTTGGCAGGCACCCATTAGAATGGCCACAAACCCCACTAGAATAATCCTGGCCTTAGCCACTTCTGAGGTAAAGCCCCAGCTGCTCCTGGAAGTTCGTTGATTTAAGATCTGGGAATGGGAGCTCCCTGGGCCAGGAATTCTTTTGCTTAATATTCATCTGTAGCTCTGTGCAGTTTCAGGGGAGGTGATGCAGCATCGTCAGTTATCAAGACCACTACTGTTTTTTTTTGAAAAGAGGCCTTTTCATATAGAGGGAAGCATCCTTGTCTTATTTCAGCAAATCCTTGCTCATGAGTCAGGCCTCTTTGGCAAGATGTGCACTGCAGTTATGCCCCAAATTGTCAATGTCTCATATCTTTTTGCCCCATTTTAATGGGTACACCAATGGAATTCATTCACAAGTGTATTACTGAAGGATTGCATTGCTTAAGAATTTCAGCCCCAATATAACCTCAGCATGCAAAATACATGTTTTTTTATTTTAAATTTGCAATTTATATCAATTTCTTCCAATCTCTTGTGCTTCACCTGTCCTGAAGGAGTAAATCAAGGCCCATCCTACCAGTTTAAAAAAAGAACTAACTGCCTTTTGGAATGTGTAATTTCTTTTCCCAAAAGCTTCTCGGATATTTTTCTAAAAAAGAAAACTGACTTCTTTAAAACTCATGGAGGAGTTTGATGGGATTAGATACGTATTAGATGGTTTCATGTGTGAAACAAGGGTGCAACCCACTTCATTGGCCTTATACATTCACTCCCTCAAGTAAGTAAAAATAAAAAAACTGCAAATGCTGGAAATCTACCTTTTATTTTACATTAACTTCCTCTACCACTAAAGTGCTATGGCTTCAACATGTACTGTGTGCAACCTACAAAATGCATTGTCTTTACTTCTCTAAGTTACTCCCAAGCCCCACAACTATCTAAAAGGACAAGAGCAGCAGGTGCCTGAGAGCATTGCCAACCTGGAGGTTCAAATTATGCAACATCCTGACTTTAAATATACAGTATTGCCATAGGATTTAAATCCTGGAACACCATGCCCAGTGGCACTTATCAACCCTTTCTGTTGCCTTAACAAGAAACTCATACAATTTTTGTACATTGTAAGAATTTACAGCTTTTCAGTTGATAATATCCCTGTATTTATTCTGTACTGATCCTCTACATTTGTATTAATTTTATTTCAATATTGTTTACTTATCTTCTCTTCAACAAGAGTCCCTTATTTATTCTCTAGTTTCCTAATCTTACTGGCAGTTTGTTGCAACAACCCTTTATACATACCTGCAAAATACCTCCAGTAGAAAGTTTCCAGAACTGCATATAATATTGTAGGTGCAGTCTTATGAACTAGTATATAATGACCTAGAAATTATTTTTATATGCACTGTGCAATACACTTTTGGTGAGGTCTGTGATTTTCCTTCTGGGTCCTATGTGCATCTGTTGTACAGAGTTACTCAGCACTCATGATGATATCCAACAACATGTGAAGTTTGCTTTATCATGACCCAAAGGGACCCTGCCCTGCTAGAAATAAGCTTCAGGTAGATCCACTTTATGTCAAAAACTTACTTGTTGAGGCGGCTCAGTCATCTCCACATCTCCTTTGAAGGCATGATCCCTGTTTCTTGAACCCAAACAACCTCAACAACACCCCCACCCACATTCCTTCCTTCTCCTCTCACCCCTCCTCCAAAACCCCTCAGCAGGTGAAAGTGATGGAATTTTGCAGTGGCAGGTGCCTGAGGAAAAAACATTTATTGTCCCATTATGTACTTACCCTCCAATGGGTCGCTCTACACCCCAGTGAATTTCTAGATCAATGTTTAACACATTAACTGTTGGAGAGCTCCTCCCAGCTTTGAATAAAATCTGATCAGTGTTACATGACATGTCAGTACATTGTCTTAGTGAGAAAGAGAAAAAAATGGCCTATGAGAAATGAAGAGTTCTTGGAGCAGGATAAAATGTATGAAAAGCAAAAAGAACTGACCTGCTAAGTATAGCATTTTCTGGTTTTATTTCAGAATGAAAGTTACCTTTTGTGTACAAAGTGAAACACTTTAGTGAATTAATTTAAAAAGTTGCTTTGAAATATTTAAGTATTCTAATACTGTAGCAATGAAGGACTGGTGATATATTTCTAAATTGGCATGTTGCAACATTAAAATAATATTTTTCCTTAATCACATTTTGTTTCCTGATCTAGAGGCTAAGAAACAAATCTATTTTCAATATTTCTGATGATTGAATTAACTGCTTGGGGCATCCAAGACCATATAAGGGCCATATTTCATTTTTTTTTAATCCTTTGTGCAAAGAAATGTAATTGGGACGAGGTAAACTGTAAGAAAATAAATGAATATAATCATTGTTATCTGTATATGTATTTTGGTTTGTGACAAATTCTACATAGAATTTACTGTCCAAAAAAACATTGCATTTAGTCCTATGTCAATTTGGGTATATTTGATCCAAAAATATTAATTGCTTCATTTCAATCTCAGTGATCATTTTTAGGTTTTCACTTGTATTTGAGAATTAACTTATGCAATGATTACTCTCTTTCAGGATACACACAACTTTGTGACTGGTGGAGCGTAGGAGTTATACTCTTTGAGATGTTAGTGGGGCAGCCTCCTTTTCTTGCTCCAACACCTGCAGAAACTCAAATTAAGGTAAGTATTAGAGTGATAAATTATTAACTTCTAAAAATTATTCCCTGTGCAGTAATAATATGAGTCAAATGGTGAATGATTCATTAGTACAGATTTAGTAAGATATCTACTTGGGGTACTGTGTGGTTAGCCTGTTAAGATGAGTATTTTGAATAGTACCTTTTTCTCTAACATGTTTACACAAGAATCCATTGCCAGCAGATAATTTTGCAATATCTGAGAGTCAATTGCAATTTTGAATCAGCATTTTGAATTTTTAGACCTACAGGGTTGTGTGATTCCTGGCTTGTTGATTATAGGTCTGGGTATAATGCGTCTGAGTGCATGGCAGGTCTAATAACGTAGGGCGTTGTTTTAGGTGATTTTATTGATCCCCAAAATAGATTGTTTGGGATATGGGAACCTTAAGTTAGGGAAGCTTCACACCAGAGGTGAATTCAGCACTTATTAGACTGGTCAGGATGATGCCTGGCTCAATCTATCATCGGTATTGGTTCAGCTATTCTCACAAGTTTATATCTACAGAACCCAAGTACAGTTACTGCAACCACCCAAAGCTCTGGTTAGACTGCACCTGGAGGAGCAGTAACCATACTGGGCACCACGTCTCAGGAAGCATATTTCTTTGAAGGGAATGCAGTTCTACAATTTAAATGTGCTACAACAACTTTATCACATAAATCACAGTTGTGTTCCTTAGAATTTAGAAAATTAAGGGTGATTTGATCAAATTTTTTCAAGACATTAAGGGGAGATGGAGAGAAATTACTTCTGCTGATTGGGAAGTATAGAAGCAGGGAACATTGTTGGAAAAACTAGAACTGGGATTCTAGAAGTATGGTTAGAAAATACTGTCACTTGCAAAGTATAAGTTTGGAAAGCTCTTTTGCAAATGGCAATTGATACTGGGTTAATTGTTAATGTTAAGTCTAAGGTTAATAGGTTTTTGTAAACCCAAAGGTTTTAATGAAATGGGGCAAAGCCAGGTACACAGAGTAAGGACAGAGAACAATCATGATTTGTGGAGTAGGTTCAACGGACTGAATGGAATACTACTGTTCCTATGTCCATCACCTGAATGGAATTTCATAATTCCTGTTTCTGATTGTTCCCAAAATCTATAAATGTGTTTGAGAAACAAAGCTTAAAAAGGCATTTTGTGTTAGAAGTAAACAATTTATTTTCAGCTCATCCATGCTATTAATTAACATTTGATGCCAAGCTAATCCTTTGCCTTTCTTAAACTTTCTTTTACAGGTAATAAATTGGGAGAGTACACTGTACATTCCACCACAAGTAAAACTTAGTTCTGAAGCAATAGATCTCATTACAAAGCTCTGTTGTGGAGCCAATGACAGACTTGGTGGAAATGGAGCAGACGAAATTAAGGCACATCCATTCTTTACTTCCATTGATTTTTCTAAAGACATCCGCAGACAGCCAGCACCCTATGTTCCAAAGATTAGCCATCCCATGGACACCTCAAACTTTGATCCAATAGAAGAGGAGAATTCGTGGAACGACAGCAGTGACAGCACCAAAACCTCTGACACATTAACCAGTCACATTGGTGGTAACAAGCATCCTGAACATGCATTTTATGAGTTCACTTTCCGAAGGTTCTTTGATGACCATGGTTATCCCTTTCGGTATCCAAAACCCTTAGAAAATAATGAGCCCAAAGAAAGTCAGCCAGATTTGGGCCAGAGTGAATCTGTCAACCATGGTGAAAGCTATCAACCAGTATATGTTTAGAGACAATATGTAACATTTTCTGCTAATTGTGATTTTTTTTTGTTCCAGAATTTGAAACAGTAAAATTTACCTAAATCTGTGGCTGAAAACAGATAGCACTTACCTTGTTTTAGTGGCATATTATGCCCTCTAGGGATGATTGGCTCCTGCTGCTAAATATTTAAAAAAATGTTATATTTAGTATCAACACTAATTTTATAGCAGAAAATAGAACTAGATAATAGAGAATAAACTCTGGATAGATCTAGAATATATAGACAGGATTTCAAATATATACAGAAAGCTGAAAAGTTTTGAAAAATGGTTAAGTGCAATAATATGTAAATCAATGTTTTATATATACTGTCATTAATATCTTAATACAATAATAAACACTTTGTTAATTTTATAATCTATATTGAAAGGTCTAGAGCAAATTGGATAACACCAAAAAACTTGGAGGAGGAATTTAACAAGCCCAGCAGCACCTGTGAAAAGAAAGGAATTCTCAAATGATAAAGGGTCTCAACCTGAAATTTTGACAAATCCTTTCCCTACACTGATGCTTCTTAGCCCGCTGAGTGCCTCCAGCAGTTTGTTTTTTGCTCCAGCTTACAGCATCTACAGTCTCTTGTGTCCGGATAACACCAATGCTGCTTTCAATCTTTTATGATATATTCAAAGTATTTTTCAATATAAAATGTGATAGTGAGTTGATGAGTGGATAATGCTTTATGATATGCCTTGGTGTGCAACTGAAGTATGAATATTAATTACATCTTTTGGGTTAAACTAGTTTAGGAAATATGTGTAAAACACGGGCAGGTCCTGTGTGAATCAGTTCATTACAATTAAAAAAAACAAGCTCCTTGTAACTGTCTCTTTAATACTGTTTAATCAAGCCTTTTACATGTTCTCCACCTCTTATGGTTTTTTCCTTACAGCATAAAACCTTAAAATATATTACAGAGTGCCACTTAAGCCTTTTTACAAAAATGATATGGACACAGAATGTTTCTGTTTCAGTTAATGTGAAATGACGACTATGGTCCAGAAATAAATATTGTCTGAATGTAAAATTATTGACAAGGTACTATTTCTATCGGTTACTGTTTCACAAAGTTGCAAGCAGCAGAGATGTACAAATGATATAATTATTTATAAAAGGTAAGTTTTTCCTTAGACGTACAATTATGTCCACCAAAACAGTTAGTGTTTTTTCAGCTGCACTTAATCCATTTTTGTTATATTGGTAAATATCAAAATTGTCAACTTTATCTTGCATTGTAAAGTTTATGATTACTCCTATCAAAAATTCATTTGAACATAATCAAGTAATAATAGAATGTGTACATACTTTTGTTAAAGGAGTACAAATTAGACTGAAGTATGAGACTGGAATTTTTGTCCATTAATCTTAGTTTCAGTTGCACTTTCATTATTCAGTCTCACCTGAAGTTGTTGATGTGGCTCAATATATGAAAATAAAATGCCAGAATATGGCTGTACACTGGTTGGGCTCTGTTAGCTCGTTGGAACATAAATTTACATACAGTTCACCAACAATAATGCTAACAAAGTTTTTAATACTTTTTGGCCAAACAGTCAGCTGTACACAAAACTTTTAATGGAGGTTAAATACATAACAATATGATGCTTTTATACATCATCAACATCTTCTCAGTCAAGCTCTACAGATAATAATTGATTAAGTTCATATTGTCATTCACTGTGGTGAAAGTACACAAATCTTTTATGATTTTTTTCCAACATCCACCCAATTGTGAAAACGTATATTTTGTTGTTTCCACTTCTACCTGTGTCTTACAGTGTAGACCCCTACACACTAGGGCAAATATCAAAGTGGAAACAACACAAAGTTAAAACCCTACTTGACCACAGCCAATTCTGAACCTGACGCAAACCTGAGTATTTACAGTTTTTTCCACATCTGACCCAAACTGACTGAGAAAAATGGAAAAAGAAGACTTTTTATGCTGCACAAATATTGCTTTTGATCAAGCACAAAAGATACCTGATAGTACTAAACATATTATCCTGACTTGGGTAAAGTATTGAGCTGGGCTGGTTCAGCAGAATCTGATCTGACCTGCTCTGAAATGGAATATTTTAGCACTATATACATCTAAATCTGACAGAGTCAGGTCCTGTTAGGTTCAGATTAGGTGGCCAGGCTCTATCCTAGTAGTCTTACTACAGATGGATTTTTTTTAGGCCTTGGATAAATCTCCTCTATTTTGCAAAGGTAAAAATCAAAGATAGCAACTGTTCACAAGCCAATGTAACAGTTTAGTTTTGATTGAAGACAAAACAGTTGCTAAGGTAATGGTCGTAGAAGTACATCTGGTAAGTTTGTTGTAAATATTGTTCAGCAATTCATAAATGATTGACCTGGAATTTAGTTGCATTATTTGTCTAAATTTCTTCTAAAACATCAACTACATTTGAAAATCTTCTTGGGTATTTAGTCTGCAAGATTACATTCGGTTTGGATCTCCTTGTCATTTTATTTCCTGGAGACTAATTTTTTTCTTTCTCCAGTTTTTATACTCATTTCTACCTTCTTCAGATAACGTTGGCCAATGTTTAAATATTATTCTGCAGGTGCTGTTGATGTTGCATCACGTTACCCAAAGGGTGACTTTTAAGTGAGAGCCTGAAAGATGGTTTACCATTTGGAAGCTGATGGCACAGCTGTTTTTTCTAGCATCCTAATGCATCGCTTCTCACATGAACAGGAGTAGATGGATCTCTAACTACCTGAAAGATGGTTTACCATTTGGAAGCTGATGGCACAGCTGTTTTTTCTAGCATCCTAATGCATCGCTTCTCACATGAACAGGAGTAGATGGATCTCTAACTACCTGAGCAAACTCACACAGCCAATTGTAGTACCCCTTGCTGCCACAGCTGAAATCAGCATATACCAAGATTTAAACCTGTTACATTTCATACTTGTATGACACAAGTATGACACAAGATTACTCTCTTGTTTTGTGTTAAAGAAGGTAATACTGGTGTTATTCATTAGAAATTTGAAGGTAAAATTGGATTATATTTTGTAAAGGAGCACTAAGGAAATGGCTGCAAATAGGAGATCAAGATCTACAATAGGATTTTCTTTGGTGATATGTACATTGGATAAATAGGAGAAAAGGAACAGCAAGAGGAACAAAGAGATTCATTATCCAGAAAACATTCTGTGTCAAATTAAAATTCAATGAGGTTGAATGCTGATAGATAATTCTGATTTCATTTGTCCGGAAGTATGCCCAGATATGATCTGGAAAACTAGTTACAATTTAGCTTAATTACATGCATAATTATTACAATACATAAGACATATGTATCAAGTTCTGTTCTTTTGGAAAAACTTGGAGTATCTATGCAATATGGAGATGCAATTAGTAAATGTCATTGTAATCCTCATAGAACACAACCTTTTCTAAAATAAAGAGTCTATGGTATTCATTAGACCATATCAAAATGTTATCTCTTTTGTAAGTACTTGTTTACATTTGTGTATAAAAGGAATATTTTGAACATGAGAATTATTGTACTTTTTGAGTTCCATGACAGTCTCTTGAATATCCAGTATTATTGATTTTACAATGTTGTCATTTATAACACATCCATGTGTTAAGTTTATTCCTCAGGAATTCAAATACAACTATTTATTAGTGTAAAATGGGTGCATTTTGGATCCTTGTTTTCACAAAATCACAAAAGTAAAAAAAAATTGTTTTCTGTGCCCTTGTGACAATTTGTAAATGAGTTAAGTAATTTGGGGGTCAAAAATCCACTACAGGATCTGTGATCATTGCATTTAATCAAAGGTATTTATGGCACAGAAGCCGCCCATTGTGTCCAAAACGGAATTTTAAAAACAATCCAGGCTAATCTCACTTTAAATGTCATGGTAGGTAGCATTTTAATTTATAACACTTTAAATGTCAATACAAATACATTTTAAATGCAGTTAGGATTTTTCTCTATCATGAGTGCTCTATAATGAGTGCTGGAGTCCCATTGCCCTTTGGGTTTAAAAAAATTCCTTAGCTTCTCTCTAGTCCTTCTATAAATTTCTTGGAATCATTGCCTTTGGTTTTTGACGTTTCAACAGTGGAGAAAAGATCTATTCTATTTTGGTCCCACATGTTGAATTTCCCTTTGCTTCCACTTCTAAAGAAAATAACTCCAGCCATTCCTCAAATCCAAATTTCTCTAACCCTGGCAACATCCTTATATTTCCTCAGCAACTCTAGTGTTATTTCCTGCTTCTGATCATGTGGTAACTAAAATTGTCTGCATTATTGTCTAGCTGTTTCCCAGATAGCTTTATATCTGCTATGACTTTGTTTCTCTACATTCCACACTTCAGCTAATGAATGAAAATACTGTAAATATCTCCTTACCATATTTACTGTATTGCTACCTTCAGGAATTTATGGATATGCATTCCAAGGTCCCTGTTCCTCTAAACTTGTTTTTTTTATATATCACTTATTGTCTGTTCCATTGTATTGTTTCTCCCCACCCACTCCTAAATGCACTAACTCTTGAATGAATTCTGTTTGCTATTTTTCTGTCCACCTGGTTGTAGCCTTCTTCCTTATGATAAAAGCAATTTTTGTATCACCTTTAACTGTTTAATCATGGCTCCCACATACATTTAAATGTCCTATTGCAACTGCACACTTCATGCCCTAAAGCTGGAAAAAAAAATTGGAAGTAATTTATTGATGACCAAGAGAACAGATGGGTAACCAACTCTTCTAACTGGCCACAATATTTTGCTATATAAATGACCACAATATCTATTATATAAATATCTTGGTCTGGAAAGAACCTGATAATATTTGTTCCTCCTTCTGAAAAGATGTGCCTGGACAATAACACGGATGACTATTAGATTAAATTACACTATTAACACCTGCTTTATTACATTCAATGTTCACAATTTTATCTTCTGTGATAGGTCATTAAATGCAGAATATGACACCAGAGCTGGAATGATCCAAGTTTGGTCTCTGGTCTGCACAGGCAGTCAATCACAGAAAAGGTGCCATCAGGAAGACTACATTTGACTTCAGCACACCAGAGAGAAAATTAATTAGGGATACTCATTACTATCTAGTGACACCTGCTGGAAACTTGAAAAGTGACTGGCAAAATGCCTCCAAGGCTGGTCCTCAATCAAATAAAGTGTTGACACTCAGGAGTAATTTTCTAAACTTGTTCTGATTAAGAATGATGCCAACTAGGGCACATATTGGTTAGAAAACCCGTGGACTAATTGTATTATGCAGTCTCTGTGGTTATAATTTCAAACAATGTAAAATAGAACCTGCCCAGTTTTTCTGTCCAGTTAAATGACTGGAGATAAAATGATTTTCCTTGATGTTTGAATCTTGGCCAATTATTTCAATCCAAGTGCAGCAAGGGAAAAATCTGCCCTTTATTTTCTGACAAAAAAATAAATTGAATGTTTACCACAGATTAGAATATTACAAATAAAGAACTCAAACTTTAAATCTCACAAAACTGGATACTGGATTTTCTGCTCCTACTGCCTGGACTGCAGGACTTGAGTAAACTTGTCTAAACAGGGGAAGAGACAACTATTGGACCTTCTGGAGTTGGCTATCATTTTAATAACATAGATCATTTTTTTTCTCTTTGGTTGTTGTGTTAACAAAATATTCTGTCCATAGCCAATAATCTATTATTTAGTAACTTCAAACTCTAATGTTAGGGTTTCCATACTGAATATTTATCATAAGTTCAGAAATACATTGCAAAAATTTGGGATCCATTTGCCAATTTACCGACAATACTAATCAGTGCAGAGCAGAGGTGAGAACTCTTGCTGTCAAGATTTTAACTATATTTGAAATTATTTTAAAAAGTTTATAAATGTATCAAAATATGCCAAATGACAAGTACTATTACATCAGTATTAATTTATCTAAACGTCAAGTTAAACTGATTTCCTGGCAAATCCACTTTAAACTTCCATTAACTGCCGTATGAAATAGTTCTGATTTGATGTAAAATTAGATGGTGATGAATACTTGGAATGGACAGTCAGGAAGATCAATAACTTCGGGGGTTAGAAATTCTTTTGCGTGTTATGTTTTTAAAAGATTTAGAGCATAATTTTATCTATAAATTGATTGGCGACTCAATGAGTGCACAATGCATTTTGCGAAAATGTTGCATGGTCTTCTGTGTATCTGACTAGCTTACAAATGGAGTCACTGGCCACACATTTATGATATCAATTTAAAATGATATTCCATTGGCAGCCATGGGTGTTCGATGCCCAAAGCCGTCACTCTGCTGCTCTTCAAGGGATAATCTGCCTAAGACCCGATTCTCATTATTTTAAGATGTTCTGAGGTCCTCAAGTAAAATTTATCCTTCTTGCACAACTTTCCTTCTAATATGTTTTATAAGATACCTTTATTAGTCACACGTACATCGAAACACACAGTGAAATGCATCTCTGTGTAGAGTGTTCTGGGGGGCAGCTGCAAGTGTTGCCACGCTTCTGGCGCCAACATAGCATGCCCACAACTTCCTAACCTGTATGTCTTTGGGATGTGGGAGGAAACCGGAGCACCCGGAGGAAACCCACGCAGACATTGGGAGAATGTATAAACTCCTTACAGACTGGCCGGATTTGAACTTGGGTTGCCGGCACTGTAAAGCGCTACGCTAACTGCTATACTGATGTACCTGCCGTGACAAAAAGCCTGGCTTTTTGCCACATGAAGGGAAGGTATTCATATTTGAACATTGCTTTCCTCAGTGCCTCACATGAACTAGGCACCAGCACAGTGCTATGTTAATGTGCATTTTTACATGCATAGAAGATTTTCTAAGTCCAATAGTTTGACTGTTGGCTGGTATTGGGATAGAAAATAAACCGAGAGATGTAGGAAGTAAACCCTGGAGACCGACAGATTTTTACCCAACTGATCTTCTATTTTCCTGTACCCATAATATGTTTGTACTGAACCTATGTAGCTTTGAAGTTATTCAACTGCTAATTTAAACCCTGGTGAGAATGGAACATGTTTGGTTTATCCTCCTGATTTATATCCTTGTCTACTCATGGTTCCATGGGAATGGAGATGAAAATACATGAAATACCTCCATGCATCAACTGTGGAAAGAAACAGCATTAAAACATTGAGTTCCTACAAAGGGTCTTTGATCTGAAACATGAACTGTGTTTATCTTTCCAAAGATGCTGCCTAACTTGTTGAGAGTTCCAGCATTTTCTGCTTTTTATTTCAGTTTTCCAGCATCTGCATTTTATTTTCATTGCCTGGCTTTGGGTAACATTGCAGAAAGCATTTGACTGAGACACAAGAGACTGTAGATGCTAGAATCTGGAGCAAAAAACAAGCTGCTGGAAGAACTCAGCGGGTCAGGCAGAATCTGGGGCAGCAGAGAGGTTAACATTTGGGTCGAGACCCTGCATCAGGACTGAAAGTGTAAAGGGGAGATGGCCAGTATAAAGAGGCGAGGGGGAGGGGTGTGGCAGGAGCTGTCAAGCAATAGATGGATCCAGTCTCTGTCGCTATTGCCACCCTTCCCTCCCCCACCTGGCTCCATCTACCTGTCAACCCCTCTTCACCAGGATCCATCTGCCGCAAAAGCCAGGATCTCCTGGTGGCCACCCACTTCAATTCCACATCCCACTCCCATACTGACGTGTCTATCCATGGCCTCCTCTACTGCCATGTTGAGGCCAGACGTAGGTTGGAACACCACCTCATATTCTGCCTTGGTAGTCTCTAACCTGATGGCCTCAATATCAATTTCTCTAACTTCTGGTAACCCCTCACTCTTCTGCCCCATTTTTTCCCCTCCTTTGCCTTCCCTCATTCCTATGGCCCCTCCCCCTTTCTCTTTTCCTTCCCCTGCCCTCATGACCTGCCCATCTATTCCCCACCTCTTTCCCTTTATTCTATGGTCCACTGCCCTCTCATACCGGATTCCTCCTTCTTCAGTCCCTTGCCTTTTCTACCTATCACCTCTCAGCTTCTTACATCACCCCCTTCTCCACCCTCCTAACTTCCCCCTCTCACCTGGACTCACCTATCATCTGCCTGCATGTGCTCCTCCCCCTCTCCAACCTTCTTATTCTGGCTTCTGCCCTCTTCCTTTCCAGTCCTAATGAAGGGTCTCAGCCCGAAACATCGATTGTTTATTTCCCCCCATAGATGCTGCCTGACCTGCTGAGTTCCTCCAGCATTTTGTGTGTGTTCCTCCAGATTCCAGCATCTGCAGAATCTCTTGTGTCTCCACCAGTCACTTGCCTAATCCTGCCTCACCCCTCCCCCTCACCTCTTTATACTGGGTGTCTCCTCAATGCAGGGTCTCAACCCAAAACGTCGATTATCCCTTTGCCTCCACAGAAGCATTTGACTGAACTTAAAAGGTGTTTCTTTCTCAAGTTCACCAATGTGGAAAATTATGGTTGGAATTGCTATTATGATTAGCGAGGTCTGGTATAGATAATTAGTGAGACCATATTTGTAGAGTTGGCAATTCCAAAAGTACTTCATGCCCAACCTCTTCAAATACCCCACTGACTTCTCCTCATGGCTTACATAATCTTTTACTATCTTCATCTCACCCATCCCCTCCCCCCTCCCCTGCTGCGATATATTTACTGATGTCTTGTTCATTCGAATATTGGACGCCTGTAGCCTCACAACAAAGTGGGACCTCTGAGCAATGTACTTTAAGGCCTGAAGACCTAAGCTGAAAGAATGTCTAGGTGGGGTTAAGTAATTGGTGGAGATGGAAAATGCTTAGATATTTGCAAACAGTTTCAGTATTGAAAGAAACATAGTGTGTAAAGATTAGGTTGGGAGCAAGAGGGCAGCAGGTTTGTTAACATTATCCACCAGCAACATTTTTTGTCTCACCACTAACCAGAAGCTTGACAGGACCAACATCATTAATTCTGACGTGACAAAAGCAGAGATCAGAGGCTGAATGTCCTGCAACAAGAGTCTCCAGACTGCCTGAAGCATTTCCCGAAGCATGTGCACAAGGCTTAAGCCAGTAGTGTGATGAAATACAAACAATCTGCTGAAGAAACTCAGTGGCTCAAGTAGCATCTGTAGGAGGAAAGGAATGGTTGACGCTTTGTGTTGAAACCCTGCTCCAGATTCTAGCAGCTTAATCTTGTGTCTCCAGTGTAATGGAATTCTCTCCATTTGCCTGGATGAGGCAGCTTCAATGACAATCAAGAAGCTTGATGCTATCCGGGACAAAACAGTCTGCTTGACTGACATCCGATTCAGCATACTAAATACCCATTTGCTCTACTACTGTTCCATTGCAAAAACTAGCTACAAAATGCAGCACAGCATCTCACTGACAGTTTTGCAAAGAGTCTGCCAAACCCACAACTTTTACCATCCAGATACACATTGGCAGAAAACACATGGTGAAACAACCAACTACAGATTCTACTCCAAGTTGAACACCAGCCTGAACAGGAAATAAAGCACAGTTCTTTCACTGGTCCATAAATAAAATCACTGGCACAAGGAAAGGCAAGGTTTCTTATCTGTCCTCTTAACTTGGAGCAGTGGTACACAACTCTTGTGGGGAGGCCAGATTGACAATCTAGGTGATTTCTGAGGACCACATTAGTGAACCATAGTTATCCATCAGTACACGGATATTTTTAGTCATGTATATGGAAAAAATTGCTAACTTTTATTAACAGCCTAGTTTCTGTTCAGTATGTTAAAACCAAATCAATAGTTTTTTTTATATATAAATACTAGGGATTCTGACCAGAAGTTCCGTGTACTTGACAGCAAAATTTATTGGATTTCATTTTTAGCCTTTACTTAGAATATTACTTACTTCCCAACAATCCTACATTTGATGTTAATTTGATTTATCTTTATGGACATTCAACTCTTTGACCACAGATAATCCAATATCACCCTTAATAATTTCCAAAATACTGAAAAGAATGAACTACAATTTACCTGACATGCTAAACATTACGTAGCTCCCCTCAGCTAACAAGCCCGGGTCCTGTTAACTTGCAGGTTATGTTTTTTGTACTTAATACAGTAAATTTACAAGTTGACAGAAGAGTTAGGGAACAAGATATATGCAAAAGTCTGCTACTGATGTTAATAAGATCAAAGAACCAAAACACAAAATAGAAGGGGTCATTTTGCCAATCAAATGTTTGCTGATTGTAAAAAAGACATACCATCAAATCCATTGCTCTCCTCCCCCAGCCACCAGTTCTTCCCCCTTGACCCTGCAAACTATTTTCTTTCAAGCACCCGAGCACTTTCCCCTTTGAAAGCATACACTTCCAAAATGCTTACAATTAATGATTTCTAATGAAATCAGTTAATGATTACTAAAACCACTCTGTACATAAAATACAGGAACCTGGAACGAGGCTGTTCAGCCCATCAAGTCTATGTCAACTCTCAGAGTATTCCCATCAGTCTTATCAACCCTACTTATTTCCCTGAACCTATTCTGTCATGTGCCCATCAACTTCCCCCGATTCTCCAGTTACTTACCTACACTAAGTATGCAAATTGCCCTTTGTGTAGGTAAGTGGCAGGTTTCTTTCCTTAATTCCTCACATCCCAGTATTTCAACAACAGCCCTCCTTCTGAGCTTTCAACATTGCCACTGCTCCACAGAAAGCAAATGGATTTCTACACCACTCTTGTCCACGCCACTCTAGAACCAGCTTCATCAAGCGTTCCATTCTTTGCTGGGGCAACATGCCAGATCATTGCTTCAGAGGAAAGGGAGCTTTTCACTATTTCTGTAAATTCAAAGTGTTTATTTGGAGTTCAGGAACCAGTATTACATCATTTAGGGACTGGATCAGTGAAAAATGCAATGGCCCACAATGGTCAAAATGCTTCTAACCAGCATTGACAACAAGACAATTGCAAGATGGCAGATAGAAGGTTTAAACAGCAAAAAAACTACGGATGCTGGAAATAAGAACAGAAAATGCTCCAAATGTTCTTCACTTCACTGGGTTTAATGTTTCAGGTTCTATAACCTTTCATCAGAGTGGAAAAATTAGAAAAATGCAGAGAGGGGAGGAGTGGAGAGAACAAAGGAAATGTGCATGATAGGGTGGAGACCAAGGTTTCTAGGTGCCACAATTGCTTTCAGTGGCCATCTAGAAGAGGGAAGTGAATGTTTGTAAATTGTAGCTGGTCTGCCTAGAGACGTATAAATAGAGAAAGATGAGCAAGGAGAGTAAGTAGTGAGGGGAAAAATTCTGGAACAGTGAAATGTAGAACAATGCAGTTGCCAGAAATCTGAAATAAAAGAGAAAGATGGAAAAAATTAATAAATCAAATAGCATCTGTGGAGATAGAAAAACTAATTTAATGATGGGGGTGGGTGGGGGTGGTTGGCTAGAGGCAGGGGATACCTTACCTCAGAACTGGCTAGTTCTGACACCAACGGTTGTTTATCTAAAATTGTGAATTCAACGTTGAGTCCTGAGGGCTGCAACATGCCCAGGCAGAAGTACTGTCCTTCGTGCTGATGTTGGGCTTTGTTAGAACAGTATAGGACAGCGGTCATTGAGAAGATTGGATGGAGAATTAAATTGCCAGGTGATGCGTTCTCAGGGTCACTCTTGGGGATCGAATGAGATGTTCCGCAAAGCAGTCATCCAATCTGCATTTGGTATCTCCAAATGTAGAAGAGACCACATCAAGTACACGTGCAAACTTCACCTGCACGGACTGCTTGAAGGGACGGGGTAAATAGGTTGCTGTATTCTGTATTAATTTTTTTTCTATCATTGACTCACCTATTTACACTCATTCACAGACCGTCTACAATTATAACCATTTCTTTCTCCAATTAGCCACCTGGGTTTCTGCCCTACACAGACATTCTTTATTCTCTGCAAATTAAAACAGGCTTGTTTTCTCACTTGGAGACACGAGAGACTGCAAATGCTGGAATCTCAAGCAATAAACCAGATATTGGAGAAGAGTCTCAGCCTGAAACATTGACTGTCCGTTTCCTTCCACAGATGACCCACTGAGTTCTTTCAGCTTCTTGTTTGTTTTCTCACTTTTTCAGTTCTGATGATAGGTCAAGGATCTGAAATGCTATATGTTTCTCTCTCAAGATGCCACCTAAATGGCTGAGTATTTCCAACATTTTCAGTTCTTATTCACGTTGGAAGGTTTAGTTACCTTGTGTATCTATGATGTGTAAGGTTGTCAAATTTCCTAAAATAACTGATGCATTTCTGATAGTTAGCATATAGCGCCTGAAGTTCTGAATCCACATGGGAAGAAGCCAAGCTGACCTGAGTCGCACTTACTTCACCCTCACAGCTATTTCGGAGGTTCTGGGGTGGAACCGAAATAAAGACCATGTTGAATGTTGCTCACCAATTAAGTCATTGATTTGTGCAGCACAGAAACAGGCCCTTCAGCCCATCATATTCACGCTGACCTTCTTCTCCCATCTATACTAATCTCTGTGCTCGCATTAGAACCGTATCCTTCCATGTCTTGCCTACTTAAGTGTCTGCCTAAACGTCGTACTGAATGTAGTGATTGTATCCGACTGCATCATCTCCTCTGGTAGCGCATTCCATATATCATCCACTCACTCTGGGGGGGGGGGGGAAACTTACCCCTCAAATCCCCTTTAAAACTCTTTCCTCTCGCATTGGCTTTAAAAATGTTTTAAATGAATGGGGACATCCCGGAGAAAGAGGGGAACATGTAGGAGGCTTAATTTGAACTCTCTCAAATTTAACAGTGCCAGGGGACGTGTTGTTCTGCAGCAGTTTCTGAAGACGACTAACTGCTCAAGAAGGAGTCGAGACTGATGCTGCTGCTTCTGTGGCTCCCATAATGTTACTCATCAATGACTGGGATGGGAGCTCTTGAAGCCGGAGCGACCACGGTGTGCGGCGGCTCAAACACACGCTGGGGAACCTCACTCGGACGGACCACATGCAAGCGACTGCCGAGTCCATTCACAAAAAAAACTTGCCTTCCTTGCTGAAAAAGAGAACGGAGTGAATGAACAGAGATTTCACCACACCACACGGACGCGTATGTTTCGGCCGGTCCCCGGCGCCGGCCTGCGAGCGCATAGCGCGCTATCGGCCGACTCTGCCCGCGGCCCCCGGCCCGGCCCGCTCCATCCCACAATCCCCCGCACGGCGCGTCACTGACGGAGACCATGATGGCGGCTCATAATGCACCAGAAGTGATAGCACAGCTGGAAAGCGCAGCCAAAGTTTTAATGGTAAGGGCCTGCTTCCCCCTTTGCTTCTTCTCCTAGTCTACGGGGTGCGTCGGGGGCTCCTGGGCTTATGTTTGATGGCCGTGGGTTCCAGGGGACTGACATGATGAGGCGTGAAACACGGTGCGTGGCGCAGTGCCCCAGACCCTGGGGTTTGATTAAACTCTACACCCGGGAGTGCTTTTGGCTCACCTCGTCTTATCTCTGCTCAACTCTACTTGTATTTATCGGTTTTCATAAAGCCTAGTGTTACCTACACGTTTTTTTGGAGGCATATTAGAATTTAATTAGATAACTATTGATGTTCAGTAGAATCATTTGCTTTCCCCATCGGTGAGCTTCTTGGTCTCTTTCAAAAATATTTTTTTTATGTGAAGAGTGGGAATACAGTGTAACCCAACGAGTCAGATCAAGTATTTTCCCATCGTTTGTACACAATGGAATTATGATGGCTAAATTAAACTTCTAGGAAAATTCTCCAGTTGAGCTTTAAAATGGCGTGTTGTTTCAGGTGGTGCTTGGTGATACCCGCTCAGGTACCCAGAGATGGTTAGGTAGAAGTAAAGATTAATTGCCTTTACCTTTAACGTTGGGTTTAATGTATCAACTAGCGCAAAAGTTGTGAAATGTGGGCTTTATTTTGCATGATAAAGTCATAAAGGATTATTACCTTTTTTGAACTGCTAAATATTAATTAGAATTCATTATAGTAATAGCTTTTACATTTGATTGAGGGAGAACAATCAGCTAAAGAGCACATGCTCATGAAACTCACTTACCACATGGTTATGGTCTTTACGTTGTTCCTTGTAACAAAACTATTTTTGAAATAAATAGAAATGACATTGATTTTAAATAGCATCTGTTCATTCATAATTTGAAATGCTTGCCTGTATTTTGATACAGTTTTGTCTTATTTTTATGTTGTAAAAGTTTCAAGTTTATGAATTCTTTCATTTTCACTTCACCAATTTCTTCCTTCCCTTACTATCTGAATTCTGTGTGTGTTGTTCATCCTCCAAGTCCTTCTCAATTGTCCTGTGGGGGAACCAATTTGGGTGATTATCTGGTTATTTATTTTATTGCTGTTTTTTCCATGGCTCCTTTTAATTTGGTTACAACTGTGGTGCTTAATTTACATTGTCTTTCACGATCCTGATGTCCCAAAAGACTAATGTAAATATGTAAATGCAGATCCTTTCAAATGCTCTTTAATCACATGTGAGTTGAGAGTTTGTATCCTTATTCCTAATTCTCATCAAATCTTTCAATTGTTTTGAACCCTGGAACTGAGTCTAATAAACCAGATTTAGCATTCCTTTATCTCAACCATGAATGCTGCAAACAAACTGAAGCTAAAGTCTACTACATTGGAAATTTCAATATGGCTTCTGAGCTGAGGAGTTCCTCTTTTCAGGAACATCCTTAACCATCTTTTGACCTTTCTTGCCTAACCTTCTTGTACTGTTTAAAACGTGTGGCTCAGATATTAATAAAATCATTCAGGCTAACTGCACTTTTACAACAAACTTTGAACACACTTCCCCAGCTGGTTTGTTCCTCATTCCTTTTTTTTCAATGAAGTACACCAGCTCAAATTTTAATTTCCAACACCTGGAATTTTCTGACATGGGGGTTACTATTGCTGTACTTGCACTGCATAGTTCAGCTGCTGTATATTCCACTAAAACAGATTTTTAGCCAAGACTGGATCTTCCCTCAGCTTTGAATTCTAGATTCTTTGACTCTTCTGGTTATAAACATTATACTCTTTATGTTGGTCTACACTTTAAGTGTCAGTTGGCTAGAACTTTCAAGTAATTTTGAATCAGCCAAGAGCCACCACTTTTATGTTTGTGACTGGGAAACTGGTTCATCAGGTTTATCGGCTTCAACTCTAGCCCGGTTTCTGGCTTGAGTTTCTGGTCTTGCACCTCTCCATTTTCTGGATCTGTGATCTCAGACATTTGCAGCTGTTCAATTTGGACATACTCTACATCCTAAGTTCAGAGAAGTATCTCCAACAGTGCACCCTTCAATATTCTACATTTCAGATCTCTGGACTTTACTTGGCTGTGATTGATCTCCGAAATTTGACATGCACTTCATCATCGGATACTCCATGTGGATTCTGGTTTACTTAATATAGCCTAATCCCTGTATGGCAACATTGGACCCTCTTGTTTTCTACTTTTGGGAATGAATAGGAAATGAATATCTTTTCTATAAGGGCAGTACAGTGGTTCAGCAACCCAGGTTTGATCCTGATTAGTGCTGTCTACGTATTGGTTTATTATTGTCACTTGTACTGAGGTACAGTGGGAAAACTTGTCTTACAAACCGATCTTACAGGTCAATTCATTACACAGTGCAGTTACATCAAGTTAGTACAGAGTGCATTGATGTAGTACAGGTTTAAAAAAAAACAATAACAGTACAGAGTAAAGTGTCACAGCTACAGAGAAAGTGCAGTGCAATAAGGTGCAAGGTCACAACAAGGTAGATCATGAGGTCATAGGTCATAGTCCATCTCATTGTATAAGGGAACTGTTCAATAGTCTTATCACGGTGGGTTAGAAGCTGTCCTTAAGTCTGGTGGTACGTGCCCTCAGGCTCCTGTATCTTCTACCCGATGGAAGAGGAGAGAAGAGAGAATGTCCTGGGTGGGTGGGATCTTTGATTATGCTGGCTGCTTCACCAAGACAACGAGAGGTAAAGATGAGAGTCCAAGGAGGGTAGACTGGTGTCCGTGATGCGCTGGGCTGTGTCCACAACTCTCTGCAGCTTCTTGCGGTCTTGGGCAGAGCAGTTGCCATACCAAGCCGTGATACATCCTGATAGGATGCTTTCTATGGTGCATTGGTAAAAGTTGGTGAGAGTCAAAGAGGACAAACCAAATTCTTTAGCCTCCTGAGGAGGTAGAGGCGCTGGTGAGCTTTCTTGGCCATGGCATCCACGTGGTTTGTCCAGGACAGGTTGTTGGTGATGTTCACTCCCAGGAACTTGAAGCTGTCAACCCTCTCAACCTCAGCACCATTGATGTAGACAGGTGTATGTACACTGCCCCCTTTCCTGAAGTCGGTGACCAGCTCTTTAGTTTTGTTGACATTGAGGGAAAGGTTATTGTCATGACACCATTCCACTAAGCTCTCTATCTCCTTCCTGTACTCCGATTCATCACTGTTTGAGATACGGCCTACAACGGTAGTATCATCTGCAAACTTGTAGATGGAGTTAGAGCAGAATCTGGCCACACAGTCATGAGTGTATAGGGAGTGGAGTAGAGTAGAGGGCTGCAGACGCAGCCTTGAGGTGCACCAGTGTTGAGAATAACATGTTCTCTCTGTGACTGGGTGGCTTTACCTCTGGTTTCCTCTCTCATCCCAAGACTTGCTGATTGATAGATTAGTTAACTACTGTAAAATTGGTCCTTGTGTGGGTAGGTGGTAGGTAGGTGGGTGGGAGTTCATGGGCACGTGAAAGAGAATAGGTTACAGGGAAATAAATGGGGGAAGGCCATTGATGAGATTGTTCTGAGGACTGAATGACTTCCTACGTCATAAGATGATATGAAATTAACCAGGCCTGTGTGACATTTTCTCTGTTCACTTGCATGTACGTCTTGGCTAGCATTCCAGAATACTGCTACGTTTCCCACTTTATTTGACTTTTTTTTCCTGGCCTCTTTTCCCATTATTGTACCTCCTTTTTTATTTCATCTCACTAGGAACTCTGCTTTCCAATTCCTATCCTAACTCTTCTGTACTTGAACTTCCTACTTTGCCGCTGTGATCACAGACATAACTGCATTCAGGAATTTTTCATCCTCCAATTCCACCTCTTAATTCATTCACCTTGTGGTCTGAGCTCATTGCTCTCCCTGTATGCAGACTCCCTGACCTGTATTTTCAATAGTCATTGATTCTCTTCCCTCTGTTACCTCTAATGTCTTCCTTGGCTCCTCTCTATCTCTCACCTGCTTGGTTCAAACATGCTGCTAGTTCCTAGTTTTTACTCATTGCCATCCCCTGTAACCCGCTGTCTCTAAATTGTCACTATTTGTCCAATGGGCAGTACTGGGTGGGCAGAAATTCTTCCAACTAGATACGGAAAAGAACAAACTTGTTGACTTCAGCTACCGCAAGCTCTGGTAACTGATGTTGAATCACACTGCTTGCAATCTTGATATATTTGATCCCAAGTAAAGTTTTCGGCTCCATGTTCATCACCTGATTTAATTCCTGTCTAAGCCTCAAAATGAGCATTTCAACATGTCACATTTTACTTTCTGAGAATGTATTCATGTCACTATTGTTCGTGACCTAACTTGCACCCATTCATCCATTGCTCCCATCCTCACTGGTTGGCTCCTGGTTAAACAATGCCTCAATTTTTAAATTTGTCTCTCCTTGTTTTTAGCTCACTCTATAGTCTCCCTCTGCAATATTTTTATAATCCCTTCTGCTTTTTTTAACATTCTGTGATATTTGCACTCCTCCAACTCTGGTCTTTTGAGTACCACCAAATTTGAACACTTTCTCATTGGTGTCCAATTTCTTTAGTTGTCAGGGCACTTAGCTCTAGAATGCTTCCTGCAAATTATTCTTTAAACGTCTCTTTAAAACATACCTCCTGGACCAAGCTTTCCTTCATATGTCCTTTTGCTACAATAATGGTGCTTTATAAATGGAGATACATAGTATAAATATAGCAGCATTCTATTAATGTAACTGAAAAGGGAATGAGAGTTGTTTGACAAATGGAGCAGTCGAGATGCTGCAAAAATTGATTATATTGTAATGCATTGCATGGTGATGTAAGATTAAAGACATCTTGCTAATGTCCTTAATTAGAAAGATGAAGTAGGATCAGTGGGGTTGTATTTATCCACAGGTATTAGTGTAATTGTGTAAGGGTGGTAAAGTGGTGCAGCAGTTAGTACTGCTGCTTCACAACTCCAGCAGTTCAGGTTTGTCTTGACTTTGCTGCTGTCTGTGCAGAGTTTGCATGTTCTCCCTGTGACTGTGGGTTTCACCTGGGTGCTCTCGGTTTCTCCCACATCACAAATATATGCTGGTTGGTCAGCTAATTGTTTATTGTGAATTACCCTTAATGTAAGTGGTGATAGGAGAATTGGGGTGGATTTGATGGACATGACAATAGGCTGAATTGCAGCCCATTCCTAAATTGCAAGAAAATATGAGAAATTACCTTAAATAGATTTTCCATTGGCTGAAGTGTATAGTAAATATTAGACCATAAGACATAGGAACAGAATTAGGCTATTTGGCCCATCGAGTCTGCTGCACCATTCGATCATGGCTGATTTATTTTTTCCTCTCAACCCTATTCTCTTGCCTTTTCCCCATAACCTTTAATGCCCTTACAAATCAAGAACCTATCCAATATACCCAATGATTTGGCCTCCACAGCTGTCTGTGACAATGACTTCCACAGATTCACCACCCTCTGGCTAAAGAAATTCTTCCTCATCTCTGTTCTAAAGGGATGTCTTTTTATTCTGAGACTGTGCTCTCTGGTCCTGGACTCTCCCACTACTGGAAACATCCTCTCCAGGCTTTTCAATATTCAGTAGGTTTCAATGAAATCTCCCCCACTCATCCTTCTAAACTCCAGCGAGTACAGGCCCAGAATAATCAAATGCTCCTCATTCGTTAACCGTTTCACCCTCAGGATCATTCTTGTAAACCTCCTTGGACCCTCTCCAACGCCAGCACATCCTTCCTTAAATATGGGGCCCAAAACTGCTCTCAATACTCCAGATGTGGTCTGACCAACATCTTATAAAGCCTTAGCATTACATCCTTGCTTTTATATTCTAGTTCTCTTGAAATAAATGCTAACATTGAATTTGCCTTCCTTACTACCAACTCAACCTGCAAGTTAACCTTAAGGGAATCCTGCAGTAGGATTCCCAAGTCCCTTTGCACCTCTGATTTCTGAATTCTCTCCCCATTAAGAAAATAGTCTACTCCTTTATTCCTTCTACCAAAGTGCATGACTGTACACTTCCCTACGCTGTATTCCATCTCCTACTTCTTTACCCATTCTCCCAACCTGTCCAAGTCCTTCTGCAGACTCCCTGCTTCCTCAACACTACCTGCCCCTCCACCTATCTTTGTATCATCCACAAATCTGGCTGCACATCCATTAATTCTGTCATCCAGATCATTAACATATAATGTGAAAAGTAACAGACCCAACACTGACCCCTGGGGAACACCAATGGTGTTCTGAAAGTCCAAGTAAACAACATCCACTGACTCTCCTTTGTCTATCCTGCTTGTTACTACCTCAAAGAATTCCAACAGATTTGTCAGGCAAGATCTCCCCATAAGGAAACCATGCTGACTTCGGCCTACTTTATCATGTGCTTCCAAGTACCCCGAAACCTCATCCTTAACAATGGACTCTTAAAATCTCACCAACCACTGAAGTCCAGCTAGCTGGTCCATAATTTCCTGTCTTTTGCCTTGCTCCCTTCTTAAAAAGTGGAGTGACATTTGCGATTTTCCAGTCCTCTAGAACCATTCCTGACTCTAATGATTCTTGAAAGATCACTATTAATGCCTCCACAATCTCTTCAGCTACCTCTTTCAGAACTGTGGGGTGTAGTCCATCCTGTCCAGGTGACTTATCCACCTTCAGACCTTTCAGCTTCCCAAGCACCTTCTCCTTAGTAACAGCAACTACACTCACTTCTGCCCCGACTCTCTTGAATTTCTTGCATGTTGCTGGTGTCTTCCACAGTGAAGACTGACACAAAATACTCATTCAGTTTGTCTGCCATTTCTTTATTCCCCATTACTACCTCTCCAGCATCATTTTCCACTGGTCTGATGTCCATTCTTGCCTCTCTTTTGCTCTTTATATATCTGAAAAAACTTTTGGTATCGTCTTTTATCTTATTGGCTAGCTTACCTTCATATTTCATCTTTTCTTCCCTTATTGCTTTTTTAGTTGCCTTCTGTTGGTTTTTAAAAGCTTCCCAATCCTCTAGCTTCCTGCTAATTCTTTGCAATATTGTATGGCCTCCCTTTTGCTTTTATGCTGTCTTTGACTTCCCTTGTCAGCCACGGTTGCCTCATCCTCCCATTAGAATGCTCCTTCTTCTTTGGGATGTAATGATCCTGTGTCTTCTGAATTACTCCCAGAAACTCCTGCCGTTGCTGCTGTACCGTCAACCCTTCTAGGATTCCCTTCCAATTAACTTTGGCCAGCTCGTCTCTCATGCCTCTGTAGTTACCTTTACTCAACTGTAATACCGATACATCCAATTTTAGCTTCTTCCTCTCAAACTGCAGGGTGAATTCTATCCTATTATGATCACTACCTCCTGAGGGTTCCCTTGTGTTAAGCTCCCTAATCAAATCTGGTTCATTTCACAACACCAAATCCAGAATTTTCTTTTCCCTAGTGGGCTTGATAACAAGCTGCTCTAAAAAGCCATCTCCTAGGCATTCTACAAATTCCTTCCCTTGGGATCTCGTGCCAATCTGATTTTCCCAGTCTACATGCATATTGAAGTCCCATGACTGCCTTTCTTACATGACTTTTTTGTCTCCTGTTGTAAATTGTCCCCCACACTCTGGCTACTATTTGGAGGCCTGTATACATCTCCCATCAGGGTCTTTTTACCCTTGCAGTTTCTCAACTCTACCCACAAGGATTCTACATCTTCTGATCCTGTGTCAGTTCTTGCTAAGGATTTGATTTCATTTTTTATCAACAGAGTCACACCACCCCCTCTGCCCACCTGCCTGTCTTTTCAATAGGATATCTATCCTTGGATGTTTTGCTCCCAGCTGTGATCTTTCAGTCACGACTCTGTGATGCCCACAACATTGTACCTGCCAATCTCTAACTCCGCAATAAGCTCACCTACCTTGTTTCATATACTGTGTGCACTCAAATATAACACCTTCAGTCCTGTATTCACCACCCTTCTTCTCAAATTTTTCTCCATGTTGCCTGAAGTTAAATTCTTATCCCTTTCTAAACTTTGCCTTGTTATTTATTCTGGAGACTTCAGTAACCTCTCCTGCATTCTCCTTCCCTTTTACTTTATCCATACTTTTCCAGTCTGTTGAACTCACCCCCTACTATTTAGTATAAAGCCCTATCCACAGCCCTAGTTAGAAGAGTGCTTTTGCCCTGGTAACACTGGTGGTTCTTTTTGTAGAAACTGGAAGTGATGGTAAGTCAAATCTTGGTTGTGTACTTCAAGCTCCTAGATTCTTCTAGTGGTAGATGAAAGACTCATTGAACCTGTATTTTTTTTAAAAAAAGAATGAGGCAAGGTTATGAACTGTGATGGTGAGCTGCTACCTTAAAATGCTACACTTCTTCTGGTGAAGGTATTTTTACAGGACCTTTGGGTAGCGAGTTCTGTGATTTTAATAGCGATGAAGAAGGAGTAGCAATATATTTCCTAGTCAAGATGATATGGGACTTGAGGAGCCTAAAGGTGTTCCCATGCATGTACTACCCATGTCCTTCTTGGGCGTACAGGCCACAGGTTTGGAAGGTGCTGCTGGAATAGCTTGGGTGAGCAACTGCAGTGCATTTTGTAAATGGTACACACTGCAGCCACTGTGCACCAGTGGTGGAGGGAATGAATTTTTAGGATGGTTGTTGTGTGAAATAAGTGGGTTGCCTTTTGGTGTTAGTCATTGGTTCTGCACTCATTCAGGCAAAATGGAAATTATTCTATTGTGCTGCTAACTTGTGTCTTTGTCATGGCTCTCGCACCTTATTTACCTACTTGCACTTCTTTATTTGTAACTGTAACACTATATTCTGCATTCTGTTACTGGTTTTCCTTTTCTACTACCTCAATGTACTAATGTTTAGGAATGATCTCTCTGGATGGCATGTAAAACAAAGCTTTTCATTGTAACTCGGTACATGTGACAAATGCTGGAAAGGCCATGGGTTGTTAGAAAGTGAGACATTCTCCAGTGTGCCAAACTTCTTCTAATCTTCTTGTAGTCACTATTTATGTGGCTGGTCCAGTTGACGTTTCTGGTCCATGGTGACCTCCACAATGGCAAAGGTATATGATGAAAGTCTTAATGGATATGGTCATTATCTGACAATTTTGTGACACAAATGTTACATGCCACTTCTCAATCCATGTCTAAATATTGCCTGGATCTTGCTATATGCTGGTATGTGTTGCTTAAATTGACTAAGAAGCTATGAATGGAATTGAGTATTGTACAATCACCTGTGGACGTCCCCACTTATGCTGGAAGAATTGTCATATGATGAAGCAGTGATGGTTGGGTCAAGGACACTGTCACAAGGAATTCCTGCAATTATGTCCTCAGTCTGGACCTCTGACAACCACATCATTTTCTTTTATGCAAGGGTCTGCCTCCAACCACTGGAGTATTTTCTCTTTTGATGCCCATTGACTTCAGTTTTGCCAGGATGTCTTGACTGCACGCTCAATCAAAATGATGTGATGTTGAACGTATTCACTGTCACTTCGCCTCTAGGTCCACATTTGGTCCATGTTTGTGAAGAGGTAGGTTTTGGGTTAGTCAGTGCAATGTTGACAGCTTCCATCACCTTGCTGATGACTGAGAGTAGATTAGGTGAGTGGTAATTAGCTGGATTTGGTTTGTCCTTTTTTTAGTGAACGGGGCATGCCTGGGAAATTTTTCACATTGTTGGGTAGATGCCAGTGCCCCTCTCGGGCATTTCAGCAATAATTGATATATTGTCGGAAGAATGTAATGAACACCACTCAACGTTTTGAAGACTAGATTATTCACTGGATTGTACTAGTGGATTCTTTAAAACCTTGTATTGCCAGTTTTCATGGCTTAAAAAGAAGTCTTCATAAAATTGATAAACATAACATGTTCCAATCTCAGATGCTGATCCAAATTGGGATTTGGGGGATACTATTAATAACTAATCTCAGTTTAGACCACAGTCTCTCCAAACATGTTGCTGAAGGGCTGAAAGACACCTGATGATTTTGAATATCTTGTCCTAAAAGTCACAAACTTTCTTAGTCCTTTTGGTAAAACTAGAGTCAAAGTATAATGCAGATTTTAGCTCTCTAAACATCCAAATAGTTTGTGGTTCAGAATGCCCATGGTTCTAATACACAAACTTCTCGGAGGATCTCCATAAAAGATGGATTTAAAGCTGATGGGATTAGCAATTACAAGAAGACGTGCTTCCAACCAATAGCCCATCATTATGCTCGAACTCCATCTACAAGTTTGCAGATGATACCACCGTTGTAGGCCATATCTCAAACAGCGATGAGTCGGAGTACAGGAAGGAGATAGAGCTTAGTGGAATGGTGTCATGAAAACAACCTTTCCCTCAACGTCAACAAAACAAAAGAGCTGGTCATTGGCCTCAGGAAAGGGGGTGGTGTACATGCACTTGTCTACATCAATGGTGCTGAGGTCAAGAGGGTTGAGAGCTTCAAGTTCCTGGGCGTGAACATCACCAACAGCCTGTACTGGTCAAATCACATAGATGCCACAGCCAGGAAAGCTCACCAGCGCCTCTACTTCCTCAGGAGGCTAAAGAAATTTGGTTTGTCCCCTTTGACTCTCACCAACTTTTACTGATGCACCATAGAAAGCATCCTATCAGGATGTATCATTGCTTGGTACGGCAACTGCTCTGCCCAGGACTGCAAGAAGCTGCAGAGAGTTGTGGACACAGCCCAGCGCATTCACAGACACCAGCTTCCCCTCCCTGGACTCTGTCTTTACCTCTTGTTGTCTTGGTGTAGCAGTCAGCATAATCAAAGACCCCACCCACCCGGGACATTCTCTCTTCTCTCCTCTTCCGTCGAGTAGAAGATACAGGTGCCTGAGGGCACGTACCACCAGACTTAAGGACAGCTTCTACCCCACTGTGATAAGACTATTGAACGGTTCCCTTATACGATGAGATGGACTATGACCTCACTATCTACCTTGTTGTGGCCTTGCACCTTATTGCACTGCACTTTCTCTGTAGCTGTGACACTTTACTCTGCACTGTTACTGTTTTTACCTGTACTACATCAATGCACCCTGCAACTAACTCAATGTAACTGCACTGTGTAATGAATTGACCTGTACGATCGGTTTGTGAGACAAGCTTTTCACTGTACCTCGGTACAAGTGACAATAATAAACTAATACCAATACAATGCCACTAGGGTTGTGAAGGTCAGCAGGATCTCCAAAATGGTCTATATTTGCTGCAAGGCCATCTAGGATAGATGAAACAAAATCTGCTGTGCAGTTCTCCCTGGACAAAGTCTACTCAACCTTCATTATGAACACCAGCGTATTCACCTTCGGCAGCATCAACACAACTGTAACCAACCCCATCCTCCTCCTTCCTCTTCATCTGATTAATTATCCAGCAGCCTATCATCACCACCACATAGGGGTTAATTACTACTAATGTTGAATTACATTCTAATTCATGTTTTATTTTTATTTCTACAGAAGCTATATAATTCACTATTCCTCCCCCCCTCCCCATTTTACTGCACAATATGTACAGTGTATTCATGCAATGCATAGAATATGATAGGAGCCTATGACCATTGAGGTAAAAATAAAATAATAAACATACAAATGGCTCCAGTGAACAGCTTCCAAAACTGAGCTCCTACATAAATCAGAGATCTACTGTATTCAAACAGAACCCCCATAGCACCTTGAATAATGATTCTTCTGCCCCAGCCCAGGGCTTTGTGGAGTCTGTGGCCTACTGTTTCCAGATCATCTGCATGCACTGGGCCAGTTGATACCTTTTCTACTTCTTAATATTGTGTTGTAATTCAATATTTGATGAGCTTATTTTGGTTTAACACTGAGAAAATTGAATTCATTGTTCATTGCCTCCACCATTAATCCTCAAATCCTTTCCAATCCCTGCCTCTTTGCTTAAGGGCTTTTGTATCAGATCACATATCCTCTCCATCTCAAAATATTGCTTTTCATATCTACATTTCCTTTCAATGTTCCAATTTCATTCTGTTGGTGAGCCTCCTAAACTTAGCTCTTAAACTTTGTCAAAAGAGATTATCCATAATGAACTGGGCAAATCTGTTAATGGATTGCATTCAAAACAGAAGTCAATGTGATGCAGAGACAGTTTATTACCAGAAGAGGGCAAGACCACTACTTGTCAAAAAAAGAGCAGCCGTGGCTAACTAAACAGGAAGGGACAGTATAAGGCTAAAAGAAAACACACAGAAATACACAAACTGGTACAACTAGGGACTAGGAGAGGTACTAAGAAGAAAAGTTATGAAAAGAAAAGTGGTTTATGAAAAGAAAGGCATAAGGGATATCAAAGTCAGTATTTATTTCCAATTAAGGTAAGTATAACAGGGATCAGGAGTAATGTCAGTCCCTTGACAACATTATTACAACTAACAGTGATATTGTAAATGAAAATAACATGACAGGCATTCAAAAATTACTTCAAGATGTTACAATAGAGAAAGGGAAACTGCCTGACAACTCAGAAACTAATATTGAATTTGGGCAGAACCTTGCCACAATTAACAGACAGATCAGCAATATAACAGAAACTAATGGGACTAAAGAGTGACAAATGCCTTGGACCAAACATCTTGGGCAAAGTTTAGAGTGGAAGTAGGTGAGAATGTTGCATCTATTCTAACAATGATTTCTCAAAGTTTTATCAATTCATTACTTTAGATTGGAAAATTGTGCATGCCACAGTGCTACTTAAGTAATATGAAAGGCAAAATGAGGGAATTATAGCTTAGTTATCCTAACCTGATGAAGGGTCTCAACCCGAAATGTCGACTGTCCATTTCCCTCCATTGATGCTGACTGACCCGCTGAGTTCCTCGAGCATTTTGTGTGTTGCTGTACAATAGGACTGAGCTGGCACACTACAAATTTCATTCATTTGCAAAATCATTGTGATGCAATCCTAGTCCATGGTTCACAGATATGGCCAGATGCAACATACTGATGGTTTGCTTCTGAATTGACAGAGCTCCACTTTTCTTTGGTACAGTGACATTCAAAATCAAGAAATGTAATCTTACGTGGAGAAGTCAATTGAGATGCATAATCTACCAGGGCAGTCCAGTTTGTGGATCTTGGGTAAGAGATAGAAAATTGGTAGAAGGTTTCAAGGGGATGTAAGGAACAAAAAAAAAATCACTTAGATGTTGCCGAGGTCTGGAAATCATAGCCTGAAAGGGTTATAGAGGCAGAAACCCTCAGCACACTTTTAAAAAAAACTAGATTGTGTATTGGAAGAATTGCGACCTGCATATCTGGTGCTATAAGGCGAGAGTAGTCTAGGTAGCTTTATTTTTCACTGGCATGCACGTGATAGGTTGAATGAGACAGAAGGAGACAATCAATTTTCTGTGATTCCATGATTAATTGTAACTATCAGGATGAAGTCTAGATGACTTTAGCAAGACGTAGCTGAACACTGTTATCGATACAATTATGACCATTCATGGTGTTTGTGAAAAATTTGTAAAAGTACATAGTTATTTGGATGTCTGCAATGTTGTACTTAAAATGATCTCCTTTTGGTGTGGGTGCATTTTGATAGCTGCAAGGAGCCAATGCGGCAAATTTGATTTTAGCAAATTATCCTTTTCATTTTCTCCTGCTGACCACTGCTCACCCATCCTGCCCACAACTCCTCCCATTGAAACATAATGTATTTGGGGGGGGGGGGTGGGTGGGTGGTGGGGAAGGGGGGAAGGGTGTTGTGTTCCCTCCAAATAATAATTGGCACAATTCAATTGATTTTTATCATATTATTAATGGAAATCCCAACCATTCTAAAAACCAGCAAAGATAATGCAGTGGTATAACATATACAATATTTTGCAGGCTGTGCAATTGCTTTTGTTGGAATTTTTCCATGTGTGATATCGGGCACAATTTGTTCTCAGATAAAATCTGATGACAGGCTGAAAGCCAGTCTGACAGGATTCTTAACATATTTTATAACAGTTACTTTATTCTAGTTAGCCAGTAGATTTGAATCATGGATAAATCAGTCGTAGAGTCATAGAGAAATACAGCACAGAAACGGGCCTTTTGGCCCATTGAGATCATGCTGACTGTAAAGCACCCATTTTCACACTAAACCTACCTTATTTTATTCTCCCCCACATCTTCATTCAGTGTTGGGATAATTCTGACTTTAATAATCAATTACATTTAACAATTCTTTCAATAATTTGGTGATAAAATTTGTATTGCTCATGCTGTAACATATTAGCATATCAAAGAAATCTACCAGATCAAAGATATCTCCAGAATAATGGCGTAAACAACCTGTTTACCATTTCTTGAATTTCTGTAGCTCTGTTTCTGAAAACATTATGGATGCATTCTATATAAGTACTTGAGGTAAATTTTGAGTGCTTTGAAATTATTGACTGCTAACTGCTCATAAATAGAGGGTTATTGGACATGTGGCTTATCCATCTGATGATTAGTTATTTGATTGACTTTCATTGGCATTTATTTATGGATTTTATCTAAGTTTTTTTGTGCAGGTGTTTGTCTCTCTTCCTCACTTTAGTATCATCTTGACTCTATTTATTCTCTGAATGTGGGCTTTACTGGAATGGATTCATTTATCACATTGCTTTGAGATGATGTTGAGCCTTCTAGAATCCCTGAAATCCTGCAGGTGTTACTGCTTCTAAAGTTGGCTAATGACTTTGAAGCCAAAGACCAAATAACTACAAAGAAACACCAATGTATATGAAACAATTCAGTAGATGATTACTTCTATCCATACTATTTTGAACAACTATATCTGGGACAATAAGTTGTTACCATTAAATAGGGATAATATTGTTCTCCCAGCATGGCTACTTTTGATTAGCAGTTGAATTTGCAGCAAAATAAAGGGTAAATTGCCATTTACTAAGATGCACCTTGAACATCATGTGTACTGCACTTGCCGTGCACTGATGGTGGAAGGATAGATATTGGAGCAGTGCTGTTGGTATCGATTTGTACATTTTTATTTTGGGTGATATTATTGAATAACTCTGTAGATTATCTGTTCAGGTGGTGAATATTTTGTAAATATCCAAAATCCACTACTGGTTGGTGGAGAAGCTTTGAGGAATTAGGTGATGAGCCACTTCTTATTAGACAGTACACAACTGGGTAGCCTTCACAATATGTACTGCAGTTATGTAATGAGGCTACTTTAACAAGAATTAGCAAACCCACCACCTCTTCCACCAAGAAGTACAAGGTCTGCAAGCACATGGGAACATCACTAAGCACAAGTTTCCTCCAGTTTGCTTGCCATCCTCACTAGGAGATTTAGTGCTGTAACTTGATTGTCACTGGGTCTGAATCCTGGAACTCTCTTCCCTATTGTACTAGGGGAGTAGCTTCAGAAAAACTGCAGAGTTCGACGAGGTGGCTCACTAGCATTTCCTCGAGGGCAATTATAGATGGCCAATAAATGCCCTTGCCAGTCATGGCCACATCTGATGTATGCAAATAAAAATCTTTCAAATAAGTTATTTGCAGGCTGGATGTGGTGAGTTGGGATCTGTCATCTCAGACTTAACATAATATGTTTGAAAGAACAGAATAATATATCCAAATTTACAATGGAGTATTGATAAATCACTGGGTTATGGGTGGACTAAGCCATGGGTAAATTGAACAAAAACAGAAAATACTGGAAATATTCAGTAGGTCAGGCTGCATCAGTGTTGGACCAGATAACCTTGTTTACAGATCCCCAGGGGCACCCCAGTTTTGCTCATTCACAGGCATCCCCCTCTCCACCCTCCCTGCAGCTTTACAAGCTTCTTTTGTCTCCTTCCCAGCTCTGACTTGAAACATGACTGTTTCTCTTCCCACTGATGCAGCTGGACCTGCTGAGTATTTGTAGCATCTTCCATTTTTGTTTTGGATTTCCAGCATCTGTGTTTTTTGATTTTCAATTATGGGTAGATTGAATTCCATCTGGGGGAAATGTGAGATTGTCCATTTGAATCTGAGCAAAACAAACTGGATAATTTCCTAATAATGAGGCACCAATAGTAATCATATAAAATCATTAACTACTGGACAGATGCTATAAGTAATCAAAAACACCTAATGGAATGTTGTTTATATTTCAAGGAGGTGTATTTCTAAATTGAGGAAATGTTTCATTTGTGCAGGGTCTTGGTCAGATCATATTCTGAGTACTGTATTGTATTCAGGCTTAGGCATCAAAAATAATAGAAAAATATACTGACCTTAACATGTACAGTGCAAATTCACCAGAATGTATTAGGGGTTAAATTAAGCATTAAGAATACATTGATTGAAGCAGATGAGAAAGTGGGCTTTACACTTCTGTAAAACAAAGGTCCTCCGCGTACCTGCCCTTGCTGTTCAACACTGCCTTGCAGCGATAAAGCTCCATGGCAAGAAGATGTGGACCACTCTCCATATCTCGGTAGTCATTCCTCAATAAAGGCAGACCTTGATGATGGAAATCACTGCAGTGTCAGTACAGCCAATGGCTATATGAGGAAAATTTTGTTTGAACATCAAGGCCTTAAATTCAACACAAAGCTATCCTCCCTATACACTTATGATTGACTTGAAGCAAGTACAAAGCACTGTAGATATACTGCCATTGCAGTTTCTGTACATTTCTCCAAATCTACTGGCAGAATAGGCCAGCCACTGTTCGCATCCTCTTCCAGGTTGATATCCCCAGCATTGAGGCTAGGATAGCTAGGTCATATCATATACGTGCTTGATACCAGATGCTGAAATAGGCACTATTCTGATTTCTGTCACAGTGGGATATTACCAGATTTGCAGAAAAAAAGGATTCAAGATGTTCTCAAAAGCCTCCTTTGAAAATGTGTAACATCTTTGTCAACTCTGGAATCTTTTACTTATGTATGCTCATAATGACGACGGAGCATTTAGGATGGCTTTGAAAATGTGTCCATTTGTTAGGAGCAGAAAAAAGCTTAATGCAAGTAGTGTAAGGAGTGCATCGCCTCACAAGCTTGCTCACCACTTTGACAGTCTGGTATCTCACCATGGCCTTGTCAGCCACCTCAGCATTGGGCAAGACATCCTTAACCTCAAGGGACTGTATAAGAGAGAGACATAAACTCGAGAGAGTGCAGTCAAATTTTAAGGAATTGAGGTGATCAGATCATAACAATTGCATCTCCACACTCCAATCAGTAAGATTTGATAGTTTGGATAGAGAAACTAATTCTTTTGGTAGTTATCCATAGAGATAATAGCATTAACATTGGAGGTGGGACATGTAGGCAAGCAGTCAGGAAGTACAGTACAGATCAGGAGCATCCTACCCTGAAAAAGCAATGGATTCAGGATCAATTGAAGTTTTCCAAACAGAGATCAATTAATTTTTGCTAGCTATGTCTTTCAAGCAATTTTGAGCATGGGTAAATATATGTGAGCTGCAAAAGACACATGCTTTACTGTAATTGTGAGACAGCAGCAAAGGGCTGAACAGTCTATCCCGATTCCTGCGTAGTTAAGCAAAACGGACTGTACATATTAACTCCGGTGTTTTCCTTTATAAGCACAGCTAGTTGCATTCATGGTACTAAAAATTTTAGAAAATTCTGGAATGCTACTGATATCTGTATGTTGGCACAAATTAAGCTGCCTTGTTATGATGGTGTTCAGGATAAAGTAGTAACATACATGAATGCAAAAGTTGCAGCCATTTAGGCATATAAAAATGAGGAAGCTAGAGCATCCAACACTGAAAGGAATTTTATAGGGTGTTTTTTCTTTACTGCTGCAAACTAATTTTTTGAAGTATGTCTCATTTTTTTTCATCAGGAGCAGCTGACTTGTGTAAATTAGAATCAGTTCATGAGTTTTGTTATGAGCTGTTTGGTATTTGTGGCTATTAATTAAGTAAAGTTTTGATTTTAAAATTTGCATCAACCTTTTCAAATTCTTCCATGGTGTTTTGCTTCCCTAATTGAGTCTCCAATTCTGATCACTGTGGATGTCCTGCTTTCTTTGCTTCGAAGCTGAACCCCCAAGTTCTGGGATTCCCTTTTCAAACCTCCCAATCTTTTTTGTCTTTTTATGGCATCTCAAAATCTTGCATTCAGGTTTCGCTCATCGGTCCAAATACTCGTCTGCCTTGCTGTCAAATTTTAATCATACCTGTGAAGTGCCTTAAGCTGTTTTATGAAGTTAATACTACGATATAAATGAATGTTATTGTTGTTGTTTAGAATAATTAGGGAACTTGATATCTTTTCAAAATGAACTACAGAAGGACAGTTAGAATTGTTCAATGGAAGTAAAAGTGCTATACAAAAAAAAGTAATGTCTGGTGCTTGTGAAAACTCGGTTTTGAATTGTTGTGACAAATTAAGTTTGTTCATTACTGGATATGCATTGTAGACTAGACTAATACAAGGTGAGAAGGTCTGTCAAATGGAGTACATGGGTGTGTGACCAGAGCCATAGTTGGCATAAGTGGACATTCTGATCTCATTATAGAGAATTGGGGTCTGTACCCTGACAATATTTATTAGTACGAAAGTAGATGTTGTCTCCTTTGTGGAACTATTTGTTGAGAAACTGTCTTGCCAATGTTATCCATTCTGTGCTAAGAATAAATGATGTTTAAATTTTACTTCCTAAGTTGTCTTTGACTTATTCAGTTTGGAATATGTTGCTATTAACATTGATTAGAATCTGTACAAGCAAATGAGTAAATGTATTAACCTTTATATGTCAAAGCCCTGAACCAACAATTATTTATTTGTAGCAACTCATTGTCCGAACAAGCGAACTGGCTCGGCGGTCGGGCCACACGTCATCGGAGCGGCGAGGCCCAAGATGGCGCTGGGCCTTCGTCATCCCCGAGTGACGGGGAGAACCCGCGCACGGGAAAAGTTTGATGACGTAGCGCATACATCATTTCTGTTTTTGGTGGGCGGGAACCGTTCCTCTTAAAAGGCCCACGCAAGGCTGGAAAATAAATCAGTTTTTGTTCTGCAGCTCATCGACTAGTGTCTTACTTTCACATCACGGTAGCAGCCGCTACATATTGTCCTTGAATCTATAGTTAATATTTAAATATTTTCAGGTGATTAATAGGTAATTGGCTAAATAAAAATCAAAAAACAAGTGTGATTTTTGTAGCAGTAATTCAGCATCAACAGACTGCAAAAATCAATGGAGAGCACTGTTTGGGATTGACATTCGAAAGCAAAAAAACTACAGTTGCTAGATATCTAAAATATAAATAGAAAGTGCTGGAAATCGTCAGCAGGCTAGGGAGCATCCATGGAGCAGAGTTAATATTACAAGTTGATGACCTTTCCGGTTCTGATACAAACTGGGAACTATGGTAATCTGAAATTGAATTCATTGTTGAATCCGTTAACTCCATTTCTTTCTCTGCAGGTGCTTCCTGACCTGTTGAGTATTTCCAGTAATCTCTGTTTTGTTTTGGAAGTGATACTAATTGCTGAGTTTAATTTAAGATTGGACTCTGGTATATGGTGGATTGGCAGCATTACACAGCTAATATGTATGCTTGCCGTTTTTCACAAATTATATTTCATCATTTGGTTGTCTAGCCTGGATGAACTAAATGGTTCTCTTCCACAGAGGTCTTTTAAATGTTAGGCAGTGGCCTTGGTTTGTTGTTCTCTAAAGTGAAAAAATCCTCTGTGATATACTGGCTAATACTTATTTCTCAATTGAAACCTAAAGTCAAATGACCTAGCCATTATTACATTGTTTCATCCTTTTGTGTAGATTGGCTGTCACTTTTCTTAATTACTGCAGTCTCTACACTTCAAAGGTACTTCACTGGCATTTTCAGTTTGTGCATGTCTATATCAATGCACGTTCTTATCTGTGTCACCTGACTGTCTACATCTGTAGCTGTATCTCGACCATCTGCCTTAAAGCTTCTCCTGTACTGTAAAGAAACAACAGGACAAGCTGGTGCAACTACAACTGCAGTACTCAATGGATTTTTGGTCTTATTTAAGGAAGAATCTTCTTGCATTTGGAGACACTTTGGAGAAGATTCACTAGGTTTATTCATGGGATGAAGGAGTTGAAAGTGAAATTCATTTGAAATTGAAATTCTACACATTGAATTTCAAAAGAAGTGAGAGATCTTCTTAATGGAATATATAGGAGCACTTAATGGAGCACTAAGGAGTCCTGACAGGATGGATGTTGAGAGGATATTTCCCCTTGAAAGAGTACAAAAACTAAGGAGCATAGTTTCAGAATGGGTCATCCATATAAGCTGTAGATGAGTTGTTTTTTTTCCTTGAGAGCTATGGCAACTGAGCCATTAATTATATTGAAGACTAAAGAACAAGATGGATATTTAGACAATAAGAGTTGAGGGTTATGGGCTTCAGGCAAGAAAGTGTAGTTGAGTATGATAAGGTCAAACATTTCTTAAATGAATGACAGAATAGGCACAAGGTGCTAAATGTTCTTGGGTAAAAGTTGACACTTATAGATTTTTTTAGGGAGCATGGTACGAAATGTTCTAATGCAGCTTCAAATGGAATGTTGTGACCTATATTTTTAAATATAATAAATATTGTATCATTAAGGTGCAATATTTGAGAAACTTTATCAGTAGCTTTGTTGCTGTACCCAAATAGCGGGATCCTATCCTCCATACCCTGTGGTGAGCTCCAGATTTCATCATTTCTTGATAATTGGATATGGGGCAGGTGAGCAGGAGAAATAAGTGATTCATAGCTCCGTCACCATACCTGGTAATACCTTGACTCACTGGCAATGTTGGGAGGGAATAGTCCTGAAGAGACCTTTTAATATTGATTTTGTGTCCTGCCAAGGTAATCAACATACTATTCACCTTCTAAGCTGATGAATCAGTAGTATTCCATGTTGAATGTTGTTCTGCAAAAGCACTAATGGACACAACAGCACAGGAAGAACCCTGAATGGGAGAGTTCAGTCACAATCCAGTGTGATTCAGCAGCATTACCACTGAGGAGTATAGAAAAGCATGCCAGGAACTCTACTGGGGATTATTTAAAAGTGATGTGACAATTGGTGTGTGTTGGCATTTTTGGATTGGGAAACTGCATTAAAAGTTCTGACTAATGTTTCAAGAATTATCCCATAGTTAACAAATATTTATTCATTTTTAAGGCATAGAAACCAAAGAAGAAAAATGGTTCAGTTATGGTTAAGAGGTAAAAAAAAAAGTATTAGCTTGGAGGAAAAGGCTTAAGATGTTGCCAAAATGACCAGTAAGCCTGAAGACTGCGAATATTTCAAAACTGAACAAAGGAGGACCAAGAAATTTATAAGGAAAAGGAAAGTAGAATATGAGTGACTTAATGAGAAGCCTGAAAAAAAGACGGTGGAGACTTCTATTGATATTTAAAAAGGAAAAGATTAGCACAAATTAATGTGAGTCCCTAACAGACAGACAGTCAAAATTATACTGAAGATTAAGGAAATGGCAGAGAAATATTTTAACTGTCTTCGTCGAGGAAGATATGGAAAAGCTCCTGGAAATAGTGGGAACAACAGATCTGGAGTGAAGCAGCAGCTGAGAGAAACTGACATTAGTAGATTAGTGTTGGAATAGTTAATAGAACACAAAGCCCATAATTCCCGAGGACCTGATAATCTGTATCCTGAAGTTTTGAAAGAGGTGTGTATGAAGATAGTCGATGCACTGGTTATCACTTTCCAAAATTCCATGGATTTCTAGGACTGTACTCACAAGTATAATCCCAGTAAGGAAGGAAGGAGATAGAAAACAGGAAACTACAGACCAGTAAGCCTATCATCAGTAGTAAGGAAAATGCCAGAATCTTATTAAAGAAGTGGTAGCAGGGCACTTGGGCAGAGTTGGCATGGATTTATAATAGAAAAGTTGCATTTGACAAATCTGTTAGCTTTTTGAAATTTTAACTTGTGGTGGTTCGTGTATTTGGAATTTCAGAAGGCATTAAGTGCCAACCAAAACAGCAGGTGTGCAGAGAGATGGTGCTCACACTGGGAGTTCCAGGCTTTTGATGCAGCGATGATGGACAGGTGATACATTTCCAAGTCAGGATAGTGCATGACTTGGAGGGGAACCTCCAGGTGGTGGTTCAACCATGTGGTTTCTGCCCTTGTCCTTGCAGGTTTTGGAGGTGCTCTCAGAGTAGTCTGGGCAAGTAACTGCAGGGTGATAGAGTCATAATGTAATATAGCTCAGAAACAGGCCCTTCGGCCCAACATCCATGCTGACCAAGATGCCCATTTAAGCTAGTCCCATTTGCCCACGTTTGGCCCATGTCTCTCTAAACCATTCCTATCCATGTACCTTTCCAAATGTCTTTTAAATGTTATTGTACCTGCCTCAACCACTTTCTGGTAGCTCATTCCATATACATACCACTTTCTACATGAAGTAGTTGCTTCATGGGCCCCTTTTAAATCTTTCCCCTCTCACCTTAAACCTGTGCCCTCTAGTGCACGGAACCATTACTGATACATTGATATTCGCAAATTATTTTGTGTAAGGAACTTAATTGTAACATTTTTTTCCTTTTGAAGTTCAGTACTTTAAATACAGTATATAACTTGGAAATTAAGTGTCCTTTTTCTCCCTTATTTATTCTTTCCCTTTTTTACAAAATGACTGATGTAATGCTGTGATCAGGTTTCACAAGTGATAGGTGCATTCTGATACTGATATAAGCAGCTTTTGTTTGAATGGCAGCAGTTGATTTGAGTGTGGAGCATCACAACTAAATGTCTGTTATAAACTGACATACACACATGCACCTTCCAGCAAGAGTCACTGGATGGCAAGCAAGAGTTGCAGATCTGAATTGGATGTGGCTGTAGAGAAAAGTGAAGCTAGCTGAAGAAGTTAGGACTAGTGAAAGTTTTATCATTGCATTGTATTTTTGTGATTTGAAAATGGTAATTTCCTCCTGCTGCTGCATTTTTAAATTGCAATGTTTAAAAATGCTTTCTCTCCCCCATGTGCTCCACTTTATTTAGCCAGAATGAGGACTTGTATGTCAAAACTATTCAGGATTCATGATCCTGTAGGATTCATGATCTTGTCTTTTGCATATATTTTGTGGAGGAAATATTTGGGGATTGAAAAGGAACAAGCCAAAAAAAAACTAATGTGAGCAAGCCACAAAAATTTTAAATTTGAGTAAAATATTTGGGAAATAAGTATTGAGCTGTTAAGTGTAAAGCTGTTTTGAAACTTTGCATGCCACATTGCCCCTGAATGTTGTAGTCATGCTGTGTTGAAACTCATTGTATTTCCTTCTGATAAATAATACCCAATTTATTCATTCCACTTATGGGAATTTGTGTCTTTTTTTAAAATCTTTCTTTGAATTTGGGTGTTGCTGACAAGGCAATGTATATTGCCCATTCCTTAATCCATCTTAATAAGATGGTAGTCCGTTGCCACCTTGGATCAAAGCAGTTCTTCAGGTGAAAGTACTTCCATACGGCAGGGAGTTCCAGGTTGCAGATCCAGTGACAATGAAGGACTGATCTGAACCTCTTAACTTTCTGTAACTTTTACATTTGACCCAGCCCTTTCCAACCATTTTGAATGTTTCAAAAATACTATTTGTATTGTGAGGACTGGCTTTCTGATAATTAAAGTAGTTCTGTGTGATTGTTAACATAAAAAGCATTATCAATGAGGGAAGTACATGGGGTTGTGAATTGAGTCAACGTCCTGAGATTGGGCTTCTCCAGACAATTCTCCTGATGTTGTTGGTTTTAATTAAAGATTAAATATAGTAAAGAATGTTCTAGCTTATCCCTAATAGTTTTTGTATTTTGTTTTATTTTCCTAACAGGACTCCTTTTTTTCCTGGTTAGGAAAATGGGCTGAAGATCTGTTTCTTGGCAGAGTCACTTCCATTCCCTGCTTTTCCTCAACAACAAATTATATTTACATAGTGCCCATGACACAGACGTTTGTCTTTGAGAGCTTCATATTAAGAGCAGAGATTGATATTGGGAGATGGTGTTTTTATTGGTGATTTAAAGCTGAGTAGCTGTTGGAGTGAAACAGAGGAACAAGCATTTCAAAGAATATGATTATACTGCCTAAAGGAGTGACTTGTGTTAATGGAACTGAGCAAATGGGTTCTAAATAGTAGTGCACTAAGGAATATGGACTGATGTACAGTATTTGGTTAAAGAAGATGGCATACATAATCATGAAAACTCTGAGGGAGATGAAAAAAAAGTCTGAACTTGATATGCTAGGGTGCAGAGAGCAACTGTAATTTGAAGGGAGGGGTCTGGAAGTGAAGATCGACTAAATTGTAGAGAAGGAAAGGACTGCAAAGAACAGATTTGAGAAATTAGAGTTGTTTAGGGATTAGGTTATTAGTGGTAGAGAGATGAAGACAGAAGTGCATGGTATTCTAGAAAAACAAAATGTTTTTGTGGTGCAGGGGGCACTGTTGGAAGCTGTGAAGAAACTGCTTCACCTCCCTGCAAGCCTGGTTGAAATGTGGGACCTCCATTGAAAGTCAAAGGAACATTCTTCTGCATTGCAGAAAAATGAGTGTTTTCATCCCAAGAAATTTTTTTGGTTTAGTAATTTTTTGATATTTGAGAATAAAGCATAATTTGCACTAAAATAATAATTAATTGTAAAATTTTCTACAATGTGAAAAAACATGATTAAGCCAGCTTGTCAGTAAATGTTTGGTTCATTCTGTTACTTAGTTTTGCAGCACAGCATTTGACTGTATTACCAAATCTTTCTTATAGAGGGAGCTAGATTGATTTATTTAGCTCAGAGTGTTATACAGTACATATGAGGAGTGTTGGGTATCATTATTTTGTCTCTTAATTATTCATTGCTTGGGATATTAGTTTCAAGCTAGACCGCTGTTTTCACATAACAGTTCAATTTAGCTTGCTTTTATACAGCACCATGTGGCCTTCCATATGTCATGCAAAGCTTTGTTTTTATTTTTTAAAATGACATTTATTGCTTTCTTATTTAATGTTTATTTATTATCTTGAAATTATTAACTTATTAATCCATTTGCAAAGTACTGTAGTTGGTGGAACTCTGAAATGAAAACAGAAAATTCTGGAAAAACCATTGACCTGAAATGTTAACTGTTTTTCTCTCCACAGAAGTTGCCTGCCCTGACCACTTATAGCATGTTCAGCATGTTTTAACAAATAAAGTAGATGCGTAGCTGGTTTTTGATATTAGTTAAGCAAAGAATATTGGTCTGTCCATTTTGGGAGACTCTCATTACTTTTTGAATAGCATTGTTATCATTTTAGGTTCACCTGATCCATAGGAAGAGGCAGACCAAGCCAAAGGCTGCACTCTCATACTTTTCCAAAGAGTTGGGATTTACTTTTTTTTAAATGATCTGTATTCTGAGAGTAGAGATCGCAGTTCAGTTTGTTTTGTGTAGTTTATGCATGTAGCTGTGCTGTTAATCTTGTATGACAGCTTCAGTGTTTTTTAACTAATTCAAAATAAGTTTCAACTGTTACCAAATACTTCAATATAATTTTACACTGATATGCCTGTAATCAAAAGCTAGCTATAATAAATAACCTTATTTTCCTTTTCTCGCAGGCACCCCCATCCATGGTCAGTCATGAGCAACGTCAACATGCAGAACACATATTCCTGTCATTTAGAAAATCAAAATCACCATTTGCAGTATGTAAACACATATTAGGTAAATTTCTCCTGTTTTTATCTGTTTAGTATCAACTGTACTGAAAAAAATAGTTATTGCTTTCTTATAAATGTTTGTGAATCTGTATAGATCACAAGAGAAATCTTCTCTTTGAGCTGTGAAAAGATGCTGAGCTGGGTGGAAATAATAAACTCTACTGCTTCAATGATTTTTTAATTAATTTTTTTCCCTTCTGAATCATGCACTTAAAATGCTGTGGGATTTCTATTATCTCCTTTTGCCATTCTTAGTCTTCAGATAGTCACAAGATATGTCTTTATTGTGAAGGCTTCTTACAATGACAAAGAAGCTTAGTGGGATATCTCCAGCATTTTCTGTTATTTTTGTGAATTAGGTTTTTTTTAAAACACATCCCATGGGTAATTAAATCAACAGTTGTGCTTGTCAAATGTTATAATTTAAGATCAAAGGCATACTAAAAGATAACAAGCCATGGAGCTGAATGGTATCTTGTGAAATATATGTGAACCATCGAAGTTCTTCACAATTCACTTTGAGCTAAACTTTTTTTTGAGCCCTGCACAAATGACAGATAACTATGTGGGGGGAAAAAATAGGGAAATTCACATGGATACAGTGGCAGCTGCAGCTCTGCTACTGCAGTTAGAGCACACTGTTGGGATGAAGTAGAGAGACTTGCACCTGACCCAGAAATTCCTGGCCGTCTCTGACTATAAAATATGAATTGACCAAATGGAACAACTGTTGGTTTTGTGGGGTAGTTTTGAAGTCTTGTAGTCAAACGGAACCATGATTTTGATGAATGGCAGAGCAGGCTTAAAAGGCTGTTTGGCCTGCTCTTGCTCTGACTGTTCTTTTAATGAAGCTCAATGTATATGAAAATCTGAAAAAAAAACTGATGTTGGAAATAAATGATATGAACCGAAAATGCTGAGACACTCACCAGGTCAGGCTGCATCTCTGGGAAGAGAAATGGCTAACATTTCAGGTTGAAGGTTCTTTGACTTGAAACATTAACTCCTCTTCCTACAGCTGCCGCCTCACCTGCTGAATATTTCCAGCATTTGCTTTTTTTTCTAAAGCTCAGTGTATACCTCTGATGTTGTTAGATTCAAATCAGGGCAAGAAAACTTCAACTTGCTTTACCAGCATAACATAACAAGCTTTTGTATACTCTTTGCAGTTTAGAATACAAGTCATTTTCTTTCCTATGCCCCAACCTCCACTTCTTGCTTTCCATTAGTACTTCCTGATGAAGGTTATTAATAACTTGGCTGAGTATACACTAATTCCATTCAGTAAATTGATATCCTGTGTGTACATTTAATGGTGTCTTTGACTTGCCTTTGTAGTTTGGAAGAATGATCTCTACATTTCTGTAGCTGGGAGGGAACCTCCTGTTTGAAGATATAGTAGTGTAGCAATTAAGTCACCAAACTGGTAGCAAGATCCAGAGTTGTGAGCAGCTGGAAAATTTGAATATAAGTAATTAAATAAATTTATATATTTTTTGAATAGCTCATCACGTTAATAGTTACCCTGAAATGGACATGTTATTGTTTTTAAACAAAAATATCTGATTTATTAATGAACTTCAGTGAAGCAAATCTGCCATCCTTGCCTAATTTCATAGAATCATAGAACAGTACAGCACAATACAGGCCCTTCGGCCCACAATGTTGTGCCGACCTTTAAACCTCACCTAAGACTATCTAACCCCCTTCCTCCCACATATCCCTCTATTTTAAATTCATCCATATGCTTATGTAGTAATCTCTTGAATTTGACCAATGTACCTGCCTCCACCATCGCCCCAGGCAGCGCATTCCATGCCCCAACCACTCTCTGGGTAAAAAAAAAAACCTCCCTCTGATATCTCCCTTGAACTTCCCACCCATTACTTTAAAGCCATGCCCTCTTGTATTGAGTATTGGTGCCCTGGGAAAGAGGCACTGGCTGTCTACTCTATCTATTCTTCTTGATATTTTGTATACCTCTATCATGTCTCCTCTCATCCTCCTCCTCCTCTCCAATGAGTAAAGCCCTAGCTCCCTTAGTCTCTCCTCATAATGCATACTTTCTAAACCAGGCAGCATCCTGGTAAATCTCCTCTGCACCCTTTCCAACGCTTCCACATCCTTCCTATAATGAGGCGACCAGAACTGGACACAGTACTCCAAGTGTGGTCTAACCAGAGTTTTGTAGAGCTGCATCATTACCTCGCAGCTCTTAAACTCGATCCCACGATTTATGAATGCTAACATCCCATAAGCTTTCTTAACTACCCTATCCACCTGTGAGGCAACTTTCAGGGATCTGTGGATATGAACCCCCAGATCCCTCTGCTCCTCCACACTACCCAGAATCCTGCCATTAACTTTGTACTCTGCCTTGGACTTTGTCCTTCTAAAGTGTACCACCTCACACTTCTCCAGATTGAACTCTATCTGCCACTTCTCAGCCCAGCTCTGCATCCTATCACTGTCCCTCTGCAATCTTCGACAGTCCTCCACACTATCCACAACACCACAAACCTTTGTGTCATCTGCAAACTTGCCAACCCACCCTTCTACCCCCTCATCCAGGTCATTAATAAAAATCACGAAAAGTAGAGGTCCCAGAACCGATCCTTGTGGAACACCGCAAGTCACAGCCCTCCAATCTGAATGCACTCCCTCCACCACATCCCTCTGCTTTCTACAGGCAAGCCAATTCTGAATCCACACAGCCAAGCTTCCCTGGATCCCATGCCCTCTGACCTTCTGAAGAAGCCTACCATGTGGAACCTTGACAAATGCCTTACTAAAATCCATGTAAACCACATCTACTACGCTACCCTCATCAATCTTTCTGGTCACCTCCTCAAAGAACCCTATCAGGCTTGTGAGACATGATCTGCCCTTCACAAAGCTATGCTGGCTGTCCCTGATCAGACCATGATTCTCTATGTGCCCATAGATCTTATCTCTAAGAATCCTTTCCAACAGCTTGCCCACCACAGACATAAGGCTCATTGGTCTATAATTCCCTGGACTATCCCTACATTGTTTTTTGAATAAGGGGACAACATTTGCCACCCTCCAATCCTCTGGTAGCATTCCCGTGGACAACAAGGACTCAAGGATCCTCTAAGCCCATTGAATCTTTACTGGGCCTTCAGTTCAGGGGAAAATGGGGTTGAACAATAAATGCTGGCATTGCAGGTGATGTCCATGTGCTAAGAATGAACAAAAAAATGACAGGTATGTACCCAATACATTTCATAACTAAAAGGCCCTGCTGGTAAAAAATGAAATTTAATCGATAGCAAGAAGTGATATACAATCAGAAGATGTAGAATCTTATGGGTGGAGTTGTGGAACTGCAAAGGTAATAAGACTCCGATGGGAGTTGTGTACAGGCCTCCAGTAGTAGCCAGGATGTGGGGTACAAAATACACCAGGATATAGAAAAGGCATGTAAGAAAGGCAATGTTACAGTGATCATGGAGGACTTCAATATGCAGGTAGACTGGGGACATCAAGTTGGTAGTGGACCCTAAAAATTCATGGAATGTCTACGTGATGGCTTTTTTGAGCAGCTTCTGGTAGCACCCACTAGGGAACAGGCAATTCTGGATTTGGTGCTGTATAATGAGGCAGACTTGATTAGGAAGCTCGAGATGAAGGAACCCTTAGGAGGCAGTGATCATAATATGATAGAATTCACCCTGCAATTTGAGAGAGAGAAGCTGAAATCGGATGTAACAATATTGTAGTTGAGTAAAGGTAACTACAGAGGCATGAGGGAGGAACTGGCAAGAGTTGATTGGAAGCGTACCCTAGCAAGGAAATCAGCAAAGGTAGGCGTTTCTGGGAGTAATTTGGGAGATACAGCAGAATTTCATCCCAGGGAAGAAGAAGCATGCTATGGGGAGGAGGAGGCAACCATGGCTGACAAAAGAAGTCAAGGACAGCATAAAAGCTAAAGAGAGGGAATAAAATATGCTGAAGATTAGTGGTGAGCCAAAGGATTGGGAAGCCTTTTAAAAACCAACAGAGGATAACTAAAAAAAGCTATGGGGGATGTTTGGTGAAGCTGGAGAAGATGAAATGGAGCATAAACTAGCCAATGATATAAAAGAAGATTGCAACTTGTTTTTTTAGATATATGAAGGATAAGAGAGGCAAAAGTGGACGTTGGACCACTGGAAAATGATGCTAGAAAAGTAGTAATGGGGACCAGAGAAATACTGGAGGAACTGAATAGGTAATTTGCATCAGTCTTCACAGTGGAAGACACCAGTAACATGCCGGAAATTCAAGAGAGTCAGAGGGCAGAGTAGTGTAGTGGCCATTACAAAGGAGAAGGTGCTGGAGAAGCTGAAAGGCCTGAAGGCCTAGACTAGGGGAACTATTCCCCAGAGTTCTGAAAGGGATAGCTGAAGTGATTATGATCTTTCAAAAATCACTAGAGTCAGTGAGGATATCAGAGGACTGGAAAATCACGAGTGTGATATCCCTGTTTAAGAAGGGAGGGGTTATGCACTTTGGTAGGAAGAATAAAGGTGTGGATTATTTTTTAAATGGAGAGAGAATTCAGAAATTGTGGGTGCAAAGGGACTTGGGAGTCCTAACTCAGAAGTCCCTTAAGTTTAACTTGCAGGTTGAATCAGTAGTAAGGAAGGCAAATGCAATGTTAGCATTCATTTTGAGAGGACTAGAATATAAAAGCAAGGATGTACTGCTGAAGCTTTATGAGACTGCATTTGGAATATTGTGAGCCCTGTATCTAAGGAAAGATGCACTGGCCCTGGAGAGGGTCCAGAGGAGGTTCACAAGAATGATCCCGGGAAATGAAAGGTTTAGTATATGAGGAGTGTTTGATGGCTCTGGGCCTGTACTCAGTGGAGTTCAGAGGGATAAGGGGGGTATCTCATTGAAACCTACCAAATGTTGAAAGGCCTGGATAGAAAGGACGTAGAGAGGATGTTTCCAGTAGTGGGAGAGTCTAGGATCTGAAGGCACAGCCTCAGAATAAAGAGTCGTCCCTTTAGAACTGAGATGAGGATGAATTTCTTCAACCAGAGGGTGGTGAATCTGTAGAACTTGTTGCCACAGCCAGCTGTGGAGGCCAAATCATCGGATATTTTTAAGGCAGAGATTGATAGGTTCTTGGTTGGTAAAAGGGTTATGGGTTGCGGGGAGAAGGTGGGAGAATGGGGTTGAGAAAAGAAAAAAAATCAGCCATGATTGAATGGCAGAGCAGACCTGTTGGGTTGAATGGCCTAATTCTGCTTCTATTTCTTATGGTCTTGTGGTCTAAAAGAATAATAAAGAAAGAAAAGTTAAATAAAGCCTGCAAGAAATATAACTGATTGTAAGCAGATTGTGTGCAATGTTGGCGGAAAGATGTGACGTTATCCATATTGGCAGGAAAATCAAAAAAATGAATCATATTATCTAAATGGTGATAAATTGCTGAGCTCTGACATGTGGAATGACTTGTTTGTGCGTGGTCCATAAAAGATACACAGTTATGGAAAGTGATTAGGAAAGTTAACAGAATATTACTGTTTATTGCTTGGGGAATTGAATACCAAAGTAGGCAGGTTATGCTTTTATATAGTGCAGTGGTGAGACCACATTTGTATACATTATTGGTCTCCTTATTTAAGGACATAAATGATTTGGAAACAGCTCAGAGAAGGTTTTTAGTCTAATATCTGGAATGGGTGGGTTGTTTTATGAGGAAATGTTTGACATACTGGGTTTGCATCTGCTTGAGTTCAGAGGTTTGAGGGAGAGATGGATCTTGAAGGTGCAAGAGATGATTTGATTGAAACATAAGATCTTGAGATATATTCAAGAGGTGGATATAGAAAGGATGTTTCCTCTTGCCGGTGAATCTAGATCTACTAAGGGTCCTTGTTTGAAAAATAAGGCATCACTTGTTTTTGGACAGAGACAACATGAAATTCTTCTGAGGGTCATGATTCTTGTAACACTTCTTCAAATGCAGTCTTTGAATATTTTTAAGGAAATATTCAAGTGAGTGAAAGATCTCCATGGGTAGATGAGTCATGATCTGATCAAATGGCAGAATAGGCTTGAGGGGCTGAGTGGCCTGTTTCTGCTCCTAATTTGAATGTTCATACGTTAATGTGTCTCCTAATCAGTGGTTTCTGCTTTTGGCATGGATGCAGATGACATTTTGCAGATGGGGAAACATTTTTCATTCCTTAAGCCTGTGTTTTACTCCTATGTGATTGGTTCCAGGGAAAGGCTGATTGAAAGTTCCTTTTGATTTTTTTTCACAGAAACAAGTAAAGTTGACTACGTTCTATTTCAAGCTGCCACAACCATAATGGAAGCAGTTGTACGAGAATGGGTACTCTTGGAAAAAAACAGCATTGAGTCACTACGGACATTCCTATTAACTTATGTCTTGCAAAGGCCTAAGTAAGTACTAAATAGCAAAGGCCTAAGTAAGTACTAAATAATTTGGGTCTTGTAATAATGAGATTTTATCACTAAAGTATTCAGGAGATTGGACTGAAACTTCCCCAAAATGGTTTTTCTGAAACTGAAAATAATTTAGCTTCAGAAATTCTGTTGAAGTGCTATTGTAAAAGTCCAATAATCTGGCACCCTTGGAACTTTGGTAGTGGCGAACTAGCAGCTTGTCTGGACTATTGAATGTTATTCCTGTTATTACCTAAACACACTTCTTTATTTCACTTTTATTTAAAAACATGTCACACAGTAGTATAATTTACCAGACTCTCTAGGAAAAATACAAGCATTCTAGACCCTGGTTACAGCTGCAATTTTACCAATGTTCCCGAGTCTTGATGGTTTGGACCTTAATTCCAATTCTAGCCACACACCTGTCCACAGCTCACACTCCTGCCCCAGCCTCACTTTGGACCCTCAGCTCACATTCTAGATTAATGACCGTGACAGATGCCAGGCCATCAGGATTTCTGAACGATTGGATGCCTGATTATGGGAGTTTTACTATTAACTGTAGTTTATAAATTTTATATGAATCTCTAGCTTCATATGCATGGTAGTCGCTATTTGTGTAAGCTTGAAAAGGGAAAAATGAAGTCAAATTATGTTAGTGATTAATTAGTTGTCATCCTATTCTAACTACAAGATTAACAGAAGATGGAAGAAACGGCAAGGAGTGATCAGGTGAAATCAATTGCAGTTTTCTAGGAAGAACTTTTTATTGCTGCAATATATCTGAAATCCTTCAGGCCTGCAATTCAGTACTGAAACAAAATGATGTCCTTAAAATTTGTCTTGTTCTCCTGTGGCTGCAGAACTCCATGACAGTATGTTCAACAAATCACAGTAAACAATGGCAGTAGTCAATTGTATTCCACTAGAAAACAATTAAAGTATCTCCTAATGAAGTGAATTTCATGTAGATAATCTCAAAATCCATTTCTATTTGCTCACAGAAACCTCAAGTAGATTCATCACACATTGTAGTCTAACCAAGACTGCAGTAACAGTAGGAATTATCAAGCATTAACCACTCCTTCTCTTGTACTTCATCTTTATGTAGTTTGATGAAACCGCAGTTGTGTGGTTCTAATTTAAATGTAGTCAGAAAATCACCAGCAATGGCTTCTCCAATGTGTATAATAGGTATATATCCAAAAAGATTGCATTTAAATTATTGTGCATGGCCCTCCTGCCCATTTCCCAACTTGCCAAATCCCCATCTCTCATCAGCCTCTGCTTACTGATCTGCATATACAATTGCTTAAGTATTGCAGTTCCAAAAAATCTTAAGATCTCTCTATAGTCACGCCACTTTTTGACTCTGTAATCTCCTTCAGTCCTTTAATGTTCCTAGTTATCTCTGTCCTCTTTGTCCTAACTTCTGCAGTATTAGCTGTTGCCTTTAGCTGCCAAGACACTTTGGAATCCTTTCCTTAAATCTTGCCCTTGCACCTTCCTTTTTTTAATAGTACTCCATAAATCAACTTATTGACTAAGCTTTTAGTAACCTTCCTTAAAATTTTCTTCTATGTTTGATCCTATGGAATATTTATGTTGTTTAAAGGTGTTATGTAGCCCAAATGCTGCTGTTCCAGTTTGTTAATTGAACTTGTGTCAGGAGAGTCTCTACTAGACCTTCCTGAACACATTGGGATTTTGTTTCCAAATTCAATTTTGCCAATTGCCAGTTGAGGCATGTTATCCGGAAGAGTCAATTGGACTGGAACCCTGCACTCATTTAAGAAATACCTGGGTGTATAATGGGAAGATGATAGAGGAAGAATTCTGGAAAGTTGTGAACAAATGGACTAAAGAACTATGCGTGCAAATTTCTTGTATCTCACGGTTCCTTAGTCCAATGAACTTTGATCAATATGTGAATAGTATATCATCATAATTTTCTTTCAAAAGCAGTTAATGTGTTTGTTTTTTCTTATAGCCTTCAGAAATACGTTCGAGAACAGATACTATTAGCAGTAGCAGTAATTGTCAAGCGAGGCTCATTAGACAAAACCATTGTCTGCAACAGCATCTTCCATGAAGTCAGTCACTTAATAAGCAGTGGCAACCCAGTAGTGGTAAGTGCTCAATGCTTCCTTTTGATTTTTACATTTTAGTAATCATAACTACCTTTGCTAGTGGTGCTTGACGTCAATGCATTTCTGTCAAATCTTGGATAATTTTATCTTTGCCTCTGATTTTTTTTCCTTTTCATCTCCCTTTTAATGGAGAGGTAGGATGTCAAATATTTTTCGCATTTGTCTTTAATCTTTTTAGTTAAAATGAATATGGAAACAATGTCCCAATGCTTTCAGAAAGAAAGACATATGATAGCTGGTGTGCTCTGCACTGCATTTTATTTTACTCTTTTTTTTTACTTAGGAACTACCATTTGCCATCTTGCAACCATTCTGATCCTTGTCCTTGTATTTGTTGTCTCTCCCGGTTGATATTGTCAGCTATTCATCTTGATCAATTTTATTTCTTAACCATCCATCTTGTATCTTTTATTCAACCCACTTTTCATTGGCATCAGTTTAGATGATTGCATTAGACTCAAAGTTGAACACCATCCAGTACAGCAGAGTTTGCTCCATTGGTACCTCTATTAATGGGCTCATACATTCACCTCTTCGTGGCTGGAGTGTGTAAACCTGAAAGATGGCTGTATTATTATTGGCATTATTGTCAGGTGTACCGAGATGCAATGGAAACATTTTTGTTTGCGTGCCATCATAAGATGGCAGATCATGCTGTACATAGAGGTGGTAAAAGAGAATGCAGAATATAGTGTAAGCAATACCGAGAATAATGTAGCATAGTGCAGTGTAATACAGAGTAAGTACAGTGCAGGTAAACAAATAAAGTGCAGGGGCCATGACCAAGTATATTGGGAGATCAAGAATTCACCAGAGAAGAGAGAATGACTGGGATGGGAGGTGTCCCTGATTATGTTGGCTACTTTCCCTACACAGCGGGAGTTGTAGGCAGAGTCAATGGAGGGGAGGCTGGTTCGCGTGATGTACTGGACCGTGTCACAACTCTGCAATTTCTTGCTGTCTTGGGCAGCGTAATTGCCATACCAAGCTGTTGTGCATACGGATAAAATGCTTTCTGTGGTACATCTGTGTAAATTGGTAAGAGTCATTGGGGACATGCTGAATTTCCTCAGCCTTCTGAGGAAGTAGTGGCATTGGTGTTCTTTCTCGGCTGTAGCATCAATGTGGCTGGACCAGGATAAATTGCTGGTGATATTTACACTGAGGAAATTGAAACTTTCAACCATCTCCACCTCTGCCTCATTGATACAGACAGGAGTGTGTGCTCCGCTTGTTAGCTGAAGTCAATGACCAGCTCCTTCGTTTTACTGACATTGAGGGAGAGATTGGTGTCTTGACACTATGCCACTAAGCTCTCTATCTCCATTCTGTGCTCCTTGTCGTTTGAGATCCACCCACTACAGTGGTGTCATGTGCAACTTGTGAATAGAGTTAAGGCAGAATCTGGCCACACAGTTATGAATGTATATGGAATATAGTAAGGGGCACCGGTGTTGAGGATAATTGTGGAGGAGGTGTTGTCGCCTATCTTTAATGATTATGGTCTGTTAGTGACATTGATAGCATTTCTCTGTTGCACTGCCTTTTGCACCCATAAAGGCAAAACAGCAATGATTTTCTCAAGTCTTATGCCATCGTGATATGTATTATTAATCCTAAATTGCTGATGGATTACAATGGGATTTACCACCTAACATAACATTTGGAGAAGTAGCACAACAAATTGTAGTGATTCAATGCAAATAAGATTGTTAGGTACATGCATCCCTGTGCCTCCCTGTGCTCCTTTAATATTATTCCAATTTCAATTCCTTGCTCTCACTCCGTCATAAAGTTTTTCTCTTTGGTTTCTACCCTCCTGTAAAATGCCTTTGAGGCATTTCTGAATAAGAGGGGTGCTACAAAAATCTAGCCTGTTTCTTCCCCTCCATTGGCATTGTTTCCTTGCCATGGTTGAAAACTTCAGAAACTGCCTACTTAGTAAAAATGTTCACTTTTCCCCTCTTTGTCCTTTTTACTTTTCTTTCCTCCTTGAATTTGTAATCACTACTTATTTTGTATCATTTTATCCTTTTTAGATCCCTTCAGTCTTTTTTTTTCTCCTGCCATACATTCTAAGATCACGTTACTTAAAATGACCAGCATTATCCTATAGAAACTCAACTTGGTTATATTAAAGGAAAATATTGTAGATGTTTCCATTTCCATGGTCTTCAACTAACATTTCTGTTCCATAATAAAACAAAAGCATGAAGATATTATCTTCATGCTTTTGTTTTATTATCCTTTCCAATGTGGCCAAGGCACTATCTACAATACCAGTGTCTCCTAGTGTTTACATGTCACCTTCATTGTGCCCAGAATTCCATCTTTTGCCTCTCCTATTTCTCATTTTGTATCATCCCACCTTGTAGGAATTTTGAATGTTAGTAATCGTCTGTCACTTTATTAACAATAGGTTTCCAAAGATCTGCTTCACTCCTCCTTGAACATTTTTTAGGGATCACAAATGAAAAGAAGTTTGAAATTGCTATCAAAATGTCTTCCTTTGGATATCTGCCTTTAATCAGGGAAGAATCGCCTTTCCTTATCACATTGCTTAAAATATCCAATAAGAACTGTTTTATTAGTCATAATCTTGCATTGTAACACTTTTTGGAATAGGGCAATATATCAGTACTTTATTTGATATAAAAGCCATTGCTCACTATTGTATCCAGTATAATGTCAATCTTTTAACCTTACTAATGCAGAGATCAAATCTGCTTCATGGAGATGGGGGTGGGTGGAGGGAGTGGTTTAATTCTGATACAAGATCAGAGTAAATATTTCTGTGTCCTTTCCACTTAGGAATTTGCTGTAAAACAGCTGCACCAAATGGAAATTTACAGCTGTAAATTGTAAAGTACACTTTTGAGGATATATGAATGATAACTGAAAAGCACCATATCCATTTGGCACTTTTCCCATGTGAACTCTATGCTGGAATGAATGTCCTATCAAAAGAAATCTGCTACACTCTATAATTCATATCAACCAATACTTGTTAATTACATTTGGAAATTAACTTTGTGATTGGCCATTCATTATAAAAGAATACATTTTAATACCAGGAGCAAAATTTTCTATGAATGCATGTGGCAAAAATAAATGTGTCTAATCAGAGGGATTTTAATTATGCTGTTGTGCTTTCAGGACGTTGCCACTGGTACTTGCTGTCTTTTCACATCATCTCACCTTAGATTCTCTATGACCATAATGGAGGATATCAGCCATTGCAAAATTAGTACTTTTCGTTTATGTTTATCTTTCAATGATTATATTTTGGCTTATTAGGAAATGTACCTTTTAAATTGAAAGTAAAAGAATTTTGGGCTAATTATTAATGTGTATGTATCAGCTGTAATTTTAACAAAACCAATTGTTTGTGGATTGTTTTGCTTATGTGAGCTTGCTGAATACTTGGTAAAGCAGAAATTTCATTGAACTAAATGTCTTTGTCATCACAAGTTCCTTTCCTGTAGTCAACAACTCCATCCAGCCTCCTGGCAAGTCTTGAGACTGCTCTAGACTTTGCAACCCTGGTGTCATATTAGTGATACAGTACTAGCACCATTGTTGAGGCAGCCTCTTTCCACCATTGTAATGTATATGACTTGGCTTATCTGCTGCTGAAAACCATTATCTGTTTTTTTTTGGTAATTGGTTTATTATTGTCACATGTACTGAGATACAGTGAAATACTTTGTTTTGCACACTATCCATACAGATCATTTCAAAACATAAGTACATCAAGGTAATACAAGGGAAAAGCAATAACAGAATGCAGAATATAGTATTGCAGTTACAGAGAAAGTGTAGTCAGGTAGACAATAAGGTGCAAGAGCCGTGACGAGGTAGATCGTAAGGTCAAGAGTTCATCTTTATTGTACAAGAGATCTGTTCAATGGTCTTGTAACAGTGGGATAGAAGCTTTTCTTGAGCATGGTGGTACATGGCTTTTGTATCGTCTGTCTGATTGGGGGGGGGGGAAGAAGAGAGAATGTGTGGGGGTGGGAGGAGTCCTCTAGACTTAAATAATCCTGCACAATCCTGACTAGCCTCCAACATTTTAACTTTCTTAATCATGAGGTTGTCTAAAACTCTTCTGCTGATATCTTAATTCCTTTCGTCCATCATCCCTTTGCTTGCCAACATATATTGGTTTCAAGTTAAGGATTTGCTAGATTAAAATTCTCTTCCCATTGGCCTTGCTCCCAACCATCTTTGTAATCTTTATTAGCCCTACAACCTGCAAAATAACTGTTCCGATAATTATGTCCTCTTAATCATTCCCCACCACTGTCCTAAATTTTAATTGCTCTTGCTGCCAAGCCCCTTAGTTCTGAAATCCCTTATCAAAGTCACTCTGCTTCTCTTTTCTCCTTAAGGAGTGCCTTAAAACCTACCTGTTTTGATGTGTTATGGTGATCTGACCTAATATCTCCTCTGTGGCTTGATGTAATATTTTGTTTGATAATACTGCTATACAATACCACAGCATGTTGTACCACTTCAAGATACAATCAAAAGACAAGTTCTGGTTGAGACTTTGTAATGGGCTCTTTTGTGCATTACTAGAGTTTGCTAATATTCCATACTGCAAAACTCTGCTGGTGTTCTTATTTTCTTGTGACTGAGGTCCTGAATTAATTCAGCTACCAAGGTCAAGGTATTACTGTTGAGTGGCATTTCTGAACTGAAATGTTGCAGCTGACCAACAGCATTACTTCAGCTGTTGTTTGCAATTGCATAAATAGAAACACACTGGTAACATACTTTCAGTGTACAGTGATTAACTAGGTAGGAAGACTCACAGCATTTTCCCTGTAGACATTGGCTTCACAGGCATAACTTTGAACATTAACACTTCTGTGGACCCCACCTTGGCACCATATGGTCTGGGCATCTTGTCAGTTACTTTGAAGTTGTAACAATGTTCTTGGGAGTAAATCTACAGGGGGAGAAGAAGCACTGAGATTGATTCAAAATTGGTATTCCAAGACTGCACCACTTCTCTCCCATGAGTTGTTGCATGACTAATGCATGATTTCTCGAACTGTTAACCATACCAAGTCTGTACAGTTTGTTTATACACATTTCCTACACAGCTCTAAAACTAACAAAACTATGACACTTTCCTCAGAGTCCTTGTACTCAGCTGTATTTATCTTCTTAATTATTGGAGAGGAACACTTTAAATTTTTGGTTTCTGCCTGTGGAATTTGAAAAAAATATTGAATTTTAGTTATTTAACTACAAATCACTTTATATTTTTAGGATTGATATTTATAGGTGCAAACACTGACACTAACACTTTTTCAAAAATATGAGCTGATCCTTTCATCTGTTGCTTTTTGCCAGCTTTATGCCTGTCTCTTCCTTTTCTAGACCCATGTGCCAACAAATGTCTTTGGCTCTATTGCTTTTGATCACATGTGCAACCTCTCCTGTTATCTTGGCCTGACACTCAAAAATAAATCTTAAATCACACCTTTTTGCTGCCTTTGAGAAACTTTCTCAAATGATCTTTCAATATTGCCTTTGATAATATTTTATTTTAATTTTATTTTGGGCATTTACTATATGAAGGTGGTAATGCAGATTAGTGATGTAGCTTTTGACACAGTGGACCACACCATTCTCATTGAACACCTCCCTCATGTTATTCAACACAACAACTTCCTTAGTTCCACTCTTATTTATTAAAAGCTTCTATTAGCAAGTCACACCTTGAAAATACATGACCTTCAGAGATGGAATCCCTATTGTACTTATAAAATCTGGCCTATATGTGACTCCAGATCTTGCCCTTCTCACCCCCACCCCCACCCCCAAAAATAAAAGTCTGTGCAAGTCCCTTTTTTTAGGATTAGACTCTTCTCTAACTTTAATTTCTCCAAAATATGTAGCTATATATCTTGTTACTTCTGTCACTACTTGATATGTGCACATTTTATTCTACATTTTCCAAAGTTTCTGATTATAGGATAAAACCCTGATAATTACTGTCACGTCCAGCTAGAGCCAATAACTTCATTTTATAAAATCTCAAATCTAACATTAAAGAATTATCTTCATTGTTAATCATGCCAAGTCTGTACAGTTTGTTTATACACATTTCCTACAGTTTTGTATCTTGGGAACCTAATCCTATTTGTAGAACAAAACCGGATAGATTTAATCTTTGAATGATAGCTTAAATCACAAGTTTTATTTTACCTAAGATCAAGGACTAAAATCTCATTCCCAACCACAAAGCAATTTTGTGTTAATTTTGAAATGGTGTATGTGTCCAAAAGTTTTACATGGGGCATAAACTTGCTTTGAATATAACTTTTAGCATGTTTTTACATCAGACAATTTACATAATTGGAGTTTTGTTTTTTTAAAAAGGCATTGTTCTACTTTATCTTGAAGATAGGTGGCACTCTGACACAGTTCTCCATCACTTGCCCCTGCCTGAAGGACCAAGGAAATTGAAACTCGGCCAGTTTTGTAATTTCTTCAAGCTGTGGCAGAGTGTTATTACTCCTTCCCCTGCACTTTACCTTTATTTTCTCTTTTATGAGTATTATTGATTCCAATCAGTACTTGGACACTACACTACCCATACCCATAACCCCAATTCTATTGGCTGTCCTTTACTTCAATGGCAGCCTTTTCACCCTGCATTAAAGCCTTTGGGATGTCCAAGATTGTGATAAGTGAAGTGGACTTGGTAAAATAAAGTTATTATAAAGTTATTTTAAAGCTGTACTGTACTGCAACTCAAGTTTTTAAAAAAAAATATTTTAATGTATCTTGCAGCAGACATTGGCCTGCTCAATCCTAACAGCATTATTGAGTGAATTCTCAAGTTCCACTAAAACCAGCAATATTGGCCTCAGTATGGAATTCCATGGGAGCTGCAAAAGAATTTTTCAGGTAAAAGATTTTTTTTACTATTATGAAGAAATATTGAAAGATAATATATCATTAATGAGATAATGATCCCTAAACCACTGTACGTTTTTGATCATTTTTGAATTGGGCCATTATTTACAAATTTAGATATGAATCTTTTATAAGGCTTTGTCTCTGAATGTCTTGGAAGACACTCAGTTAATATATTTAAATTGATTTTAATGTTTTTGTCATCTCTTGCATGCTATAAAACGGTCAACAGGCAAGGATACAAAAGCACCTTGGACTTGTGCAGGAGCATTGTTTTTTCACTGTTCCTGTTGCTTTAACTAATAATGGTTATAGTCTGAGATGAAAGTCAAGCTAAACCTGAGGAAGTAAATGTTTTAAATTAACAATTAGAAAATCAGAAGAAGTTGGTGGTCTGGCTTATCCTATTCCAAGCTGTTTGAAATTGCGAACATTGTATTTAATGTTAGAAAACTATTTAACTATGGGCTGCTTCATAGTGGAGCCCAAACTCATTCAGCATCCATACACACTTCCAATAGGATAGTTAGGAAGTGGAATGGGAACCCACCTAATCTTTCCCCCTCAAGTTTGGTTACACCATTATCAATTGTAGTAACCCTGCCTTTGCTTGGCTAACATCAAATAATTCAGCACAAACCAATTTCCTGATCTGTACATCTCAGGCATTCATTTGGTGGATAACTCTCCCTCCTATTGCAACTGACCAAATCCCTTAGAAGATTTATATTGTGATCTTATTTCGCTGCAGATTGTCTAATTAAAATAGGAAAGAAGAAATAAGATGGAAATGTATGAAGAAAGCAGATCATCATAAGGGCTTGAATTTTTTGATAAAGCCCCAAAAAAAATTCCTGAAGCAATACTTGGGGGGAAAAAAAATCTTTTTTTTTCCCCATGTCAGCAATAAATGGCCAATTACACAGAATTTACATTTGTTACCAGAATTCTGCATGTGGCTTTCCAAACGAGCATCATATTCACCACTGCCCAGTTCCATCTATGTGACTCATTGGCCTTTGGATAATACTGGAATAATAGAAGCAAGCCGATATGGAGCAAGAAGAAATGTGGGCAGGCACGGTAGTGTAGTGGTTAGCATGACGCTATTACAGCGCCAGCGACCCGGGTTCAATTCCTGCCACTGTCTGTAAGGAGTTTGCTGTGTGGGTTTCCTCCAGGTGCTCCAGTTTCCCCTCTCATTCCAAAGACGTACGGGTTGTGGGCATGCTATGTTGGTGCCGGAAGCGTGGCAACACTTGCGGGCTGCCCCAAGACCACTCTAGGCAAAAGATGCATTTCACTGTGTGTTTCGTTGTACATGTGACTAATAAAGAGATCTTATTTTAAGAAGATAAAATGCATAATGTATCCAAATGCATAAAAGATAATGAAGATTTTACCTGGCAAACAATTAAGAGAAAACCTAAAATCTGTAAATACTACAGGATTGACATTTCCGTGGTTAATGTGAAAACTGCCCATTAGATTTCAGGGCAAGTATTCCATCATTACTTGAAACTTAAAATAAAAATCCAGTTTTCTGGAGCAGGATTGATCAGAATCAGATTTATTATATGACTTGTATGAGTGAAATTGTTGTTTTGCGGCAGTGGACATAAAAATACTGTAAATTACAGAAAAGGTGCAGATAAAGGAATAGTGAAGACAAAACATAAGGAAACGTGGGGGTGGGAAGAGAAGGGATGTCCCTCATTTAATGTTTTATTGGTGGTACAATCGGGGACTCTGTTGGATCATATACTTGGAGCACTTGGTGAGTAGTTGCACAAGAGTCCCTGCAGCAAGCTTTACAGCAAATATTTACTAGAGTTTTGCAAATGATTTGTGGTGCATTGTATCCATGGTGAATAATAAAAAAGAAGCCATGACTCTTGATGAAAGCCTTGAGATAAATGGCAATCTGGCTGTAAGATTCCTGTTTCTATTACGTGACTGAGAACAAAAATGAGAGAGACTCACTAATGCTCAACTGTTATTCAACTGTTTCTCTCATAACATTGCTTGGAAAAATTCTCAACCAATTCTAAATGTCATGAGTTGGTGTGATACATCTGTGCATTGATTTTTGCAAACTGTTCCATGATTTGAAATCTGCTGCCCTGATTTTAGATTAGTAAATGCACAAGATCCTGCCATTTGTTAGACATGGTGATAAAGGCTGCACATAACCCTGCTTTTTAAGGAAGGTAGTGGGTTTTGTCATTAACGAGAGTGGTTCATTTAAACATCCACAATAATTAAAGGAAATCTACTTCGTAATCTGGCAGGAAATGGGTTTAGCACTGAAAGTGATCTTACTGGTTATAATCTATTGCTTTCTTTTCCTGAGGCTGTTTGGTACTTGGTTGAATACTGGAGACCATTCACAGAACATGTTACTGAGCAAAATCCCTCGGTGCAATGACTTGATTAGTTCTGAATAAAAATGTACTTTTTGTTTTGTTAGCACTCTGAATTATCAAAACCCTAGAAAGTGAAGCAACCCATTTCACTAGGTTTATGCCAGAATTGTAATAAGAAGTAAAGCAGTGCTTAAACAAAATAATGTGAAGAAGGTTTTTAGTGATTGTGGGCCTGAGGACTCCCAAGCATTCAACATATGTGAAAGGCTTTAAGCCTTTTTTTTTTGAGTCTTTCTTTCCATTCAATCTTGGTCATGTAGCGGGCAACAACAGGGTGCTTAGCTGAGGCACTCCAATTTCACGGCAAAAAGGACAATGTTCATAGTGTCTGAATTAACTTAATCAGTTCAAATTCTCTCTGATTTATGCCAACAATGACCATAGAGAACATCACTGTCTGCAGACTCATTAAAAATGTAGGCTGTAGTTCAGTACAGTAGATTTCTTGAATTGTCTTAACCATGAGTGAGGACATGTAATTCAGCAGTTTACATTTATATCTAGATATACATATTTAAATTTGGTATATTTTAAATATTTTACTAAAACTGTTTTTGTGAGGAAAAAGGTGCCAGGCGTAGCAATAAATTAAATGAGTCTTAATATGAAATGTCCTCATGCTGAGACTTCAATTCAGTTACACTTACTGGGACTGAAAGAGACTGAAAGTTGATTCAATTTATTGACTCAAGTTTTTAAATAACTAAAATTACTCTACTTTGCTAATCACCAAATAAAAGGGAAAACAATACATCTCAACTATAGCAAAAATAAAAACCAAGAAATTCAAAGCAATCATAATACAATGTGCTACTTTTTCATGCAGCCAATAATGTTTCAAATTTTAAAAGTACTCTTTTCCTGTGACGCGTTAGATACTGTTAAAGACATTTCATTGATGCGTGTTTTCTGACAATACACTGTAGTATACTGTAATACATGGTCAGCTGAACAGAAATATCATGCTAGAAAGGTCTTAAGCCAAGCTTTAAAAACAACAATAAAACAGGAATCAAAATCAGTGTTGAATGTAACTGGATCATGCATGTGTGTATTTTTGTTCTTGTTACTGAAAATACAGGAAGATGACCTTCGGCAGATATTTGTTTTGACGGTTGAGGTGCTTCAGGAATTCAGCCGACGAGAAAACCTCAATGCTCAAATGTCTTCTGTGTTCCAGCGTTACCTTGCACTAGCTAATCAAGTCTTGAGCTGGAACTTTCTTCCTCCAAATTATATCCTTTAAGCTTCATTTTTATTTTGTGTGCTTGTATGGTAGTGTGTTAGATTTGTGATTAGTGGACGTTAATAGTTGTTTTGGAAAATGGTTTTATAAAGCCATTTTGGTTGAAATGAAGTACAACCCATTCTGCTGCCCTAGCTGGAGATGGATTGAATTTTCAATTCTAGGTTACTGATTAATACGTTTGACTAGAATTTGTTGTGTGGATTGGTTGAAAGCTGAATTGCATTTTGCTGTTAAAGGACTGCTTCATTCAGATTAACAAACAAACTTGATATCAGGGTATGGTTCCTATAGAGCCCTACCTGAATAAAGAGGTAATATCTTAGAGAAGAAAATTGGTGAAGAAAAGAAGAATTCCACAGGTTGTCATTTTTCTATTAACCATTTTATTTGATTTGTATTACATAACTAAATATCATGGTTAGTAGAAATAGTTAAATGTTTGGGAAAGGAAAAAAATTCCTTATTAACGAAATGTTGTATGTTACTTTTTCCTTGGATACACAGACAAAATGTAGAATAGAATGTAAAGACATCTCTGGCTTCTTTTCCCTACTGTAAACAGCCATCTTAAAATCCTTTTTTCTCCTCCATGCTTAACATCAACAAATGTGAGGATTTTGCAGGTGACTTTATCATGATTGCTCCAAGTTAGTTTAAAATAAAAACAGAAAACGCTGGAAATACTCAGTAGGTCAGGCTGCATCTGTGGGAAGATAAACTGAGTTAAGATTTCAGGTTGAAGACCCTTTATCAGATCTGGGGGAGAGGTGGTGACCTGTACAATCGGTTTGTAAGACCAGCTTTCCACTGTACCTCGGTACAAGTGACAATAATAAACCAATACCAATACGTAAATCCTGTCAGAGAGCAGAGTAGAACTCCATCAGGTTAGGCATTCCTGAAAGAGAAGTGGCCATGAATTCAACAAGCAAATTTCATTGGACCAACTTCTATGGTTTCATCATCTAATGTCTGCCAAGATTCTATCCTTGAGTAGCTCCTCTTTCTCATCAACTTGTTGCCCTACAGCAGCAACATCTGAGGAAGCCATGTCAGTTTCTACATATGTGTTGGCAATAGCCAGTTTTACCTGATTGTCAACTCTCTTGAACCTCTATTTCTAAGTTGTTAATTCCAGTCACGAATAAACAGAAATTTCCTCCAGCTAAATGTTGGGAAGAATAAAGCTTTTGGTCCCCATCAAAAACTCCATTTCTTTCCATCAACTCTATCCTTCACCTTGTTGAAACCGAATCAGAGTGCTTGCCACTTTCATGATATATTTGACCCAAGAGTTTTGGGCCATCCATCTATGCCATCTTTAATATTGCCTTTTTCCATTATATAACATTGCCACCTCCTATCCCTGGATCTGCTTATTTGCTGAAACATCAATGACTATTACAAAACACTTTTGATTGGTATCCTCCATTGTATCTCCTGAAAACTTGACATGATCAAAAACTGTGTTGTCAGTGTCCTGATTCGCACCAAGTCTGGTTCACTCATTATCCCTATGCTGATTGTCACGTACCAGCAACAAAAGAAACACACTGAGTCATGTATAAGTGTTTAAAAACTATTTTATTAATAACTACTTATGATAATAAGAAAAATAAAATTGAAAATGTTAGAAGTAAAAATGTTAGATCTTAAACATTAACCTCAAAAACTAAACTCGAAGTGTGTGGCAAATTCCCAAACTCCAAACTCCAAGTCCAGGAATAGTTCTCAAAGTTCAGTTCAGCAAGCCATAAGGTGAAACGTGAGCAAAGGCTTCTGCAAAACAACCGTTTACGGAAGACAAAGCGTAGAGAGAAAATAGAGACATTACGAAATCCAAATGTTCCACGATAGAACCCATACGACACCTCAGTGTCTACTCAGCAGTGACTACTCCACTGCTTTGTTCCAAAGTATCTGCCACCCTGAAAAGCACTGGAACCGTGGCCATCCACACAAATACCTGTTTCCTTCTACAGGTTAACGACAAAGTAGACTCCACTGGATTATTCCAAAAATCCATACGTGGATTGTAGTGACAGACACAGTTACTGTTTTTCATCCATCAATACAGAGACCGGTCGGTCTCGGTCTCGGTCTCGGTCTCGGTCTCGGTCTCGGTCTCTCTCTCTCTCTCTCTCTCTCTCTCTCTCTCTCTCTCTCTCTCTCTCTCTCTCTCTCTCTCTCTCTCTCTCTCTCTCTCTCTCTCTCTCTCTCTCTCTCAAAACGTCATCACATCCTTATCTCCTGTTGTTGTCGTCATCCCGCCACACACACACACACTACTGTGCTATGTCTTAAAGGGATATTCACCAATAGTAACCTAATCCGTAACATGATTTACATTAGCTCCCAGTTACATAATGTCTGGATTGTAGGAATTCTCATCTGTTTTTACGTCCCTCCTTGTGGAAATGCTGCAGATATTGAAAATATGAAATGAATACAGAAAATGCCAGAATTACTCAGGAAGTTGGGCTGCATTTGCAAAAAGAGAAACAGAATTAATGTTTCTTTTGATGACCTTTTACCAGTGCCAATCTAAGGCATTAACACTGTTTCTCTACAGGTCCAGAATAATCTTGGGATTTCCAGAAGTTTTGATTTTATTTCAGCACTTAGATGTTTTGCTATGTTAAAGGGACTGCATAAATAAGGTAATCCACTTATTCTTGCTATCCTATGATTTTATTGTGGCTAGGAATATTAACTATTTGTATTGCTACTTAGAACTTCATTGAACTGAGTAACTAGCTGTTGCTAGTTCTTTTGAGAGTTGATGTGAACTGAACAGTATAGTAATCCAATAGTGCCAAAATTGTCAACAGTACATTAGTATGAATTGTCTTACTAAAAATAACAGGATGTGACAGCTAAATATTGTGGCTGGTTAAAATAGTGCCAATAAACCTAACTGCTTTGAAGAGATCACAAGTTGTCTAGCCTAGTTCTAATCATTTGAAGTAAGTGAACACTTTAAGCTCTCACAGTTTTGCCTTCAGTTCCAGTCATCTAGATGTCTGCAATGAAATGTCTGTTCATCCCTTCATATTTTTAACAATTTAACCATGATTTTTGCATGCGAGCTATTCTTTGAGGTGACCGTGAGGAAATTTTACAGAAATATTGAAACCAAAGCATCTGAAGTGAGCTTTCTAATTATTTTGTTGAATATTTTTTATTAAAGTTAAGAATTTCTTTTTGAATGAATTGAACTTGCATCTTAAATCTTTCAGTGAGAACTTTGAAAGTAATTCTTTGAGTTTTTCTGACATTTTGAAGGAACTGAGTGTTTCACAAATTCATTAAAATATTGTAAAACCTTAAATAAGGTTATTTGTAAAATAGAGTTGAAATTTCAATTTTTAATTATAAAATAACAGTTTACACCAACTATTGGAATGCAGCTGTTTTTTTAGGGTGCAAAGCCCTCGCCACTTTAACTACCTGTGTTTTTGGCTAAATGAGAACATAGATTTGGCCAGAGCACTGTAAAATCTGTGGAATGCCTTCCAAGTCAGAAGCGCCAAACAATGCATGAGTGCAGCAGGCAAAAGCTATATATAGGTGTTCCTTTCAAGTGGGATGCTCTTCAGCTGTGCTTTTTTTATTATCTGCGCTTCACAGTTTTCTTTAAACATATAAAGTAATTATCATATAACTTCAGTCAGAGGTAGTTTACTAGACGTCCAGCAGCAAGCAGAAACTGCCAAGGATATTGCTAATAGGTATGTAAGATTTTTATTATAGTTTTAGATTCCCCATCAGTTTGATTGCAGAAAATTGCCAGATCCTTTTGAACCATGTAAAAATTAATTTTAGTACTCACTAAAGAAACCTGATAAATCTTGTTATACATTGTGAAGCAGTACCATTATATGATCATATTTTGTAACTACTTATAGTGAAACCAAATTTGTGTTGTAAAATTACACCAATCATTTGCAGTCTGAATTTTTTGAAACTTTTTTATTTTTAAATTGGCTATAAATAATAATTAGACAGTGGAAATCCTGTTGTTAGTTCCTGTCATTATCTGCAGTGCATCAATGTTGTCTAGTTTTTCGTGCAAAATGTATGTCCAATTTTACTGGCTTATCACTGCAGTTCCATCAATGTATTTTGGTGCATTTGTGTGTTTGATGTTTCTGTAAGTTTCAGTGTTTAAAATGGAAAACAATGATATCTACTTCAAGATTAATCCAAGAAGTGTTCGTAAATGCTGGGTTTTTACCTGCTTTGAAATTACTACAGAATAGTTGCATGTGTTCCGTCTACAAGTGTTATAAAAACATAGCATAAGCTTGTATTTATATAGTGTCTTTCATGCCTCGGGACATCCCAAAGTGTTTGACAGCCAGGGAAATATTTTTGAATTGTAGTCATTGTTCTAATGTAGGAATAACTGGCAGGCAATTTCTGCGTGGCAGTGTGTCCCATTATTAACAATGAGATAATTGACAAGATAATTTAAGTAATGATTTCTGAGATAAGTGACCACTCTAAGAGCTAATTCAAATAATGTCTTGGGATCTCTTCTGTCCACCGAAGCAAGGGCCTTGATTTAACATCTAATGTGAATGTTAGCATCTCCAGTAGGGCAGCACACCCTTCGTACTGCACCAAAATGTTAGCTTTGATTTTGTGCTTGCCTCTGAAGTGGGCTTTGAACCCATGGCCTTTGACTTGGGCAAAGTACTTCAACTGAGCCCGGGCTAGCATCTGTTGTATGTGCATTACAGCATCAAAAGAGTGCCATAGACTAATGACTGCAGTTTGTCATATATATGTAAATGCATAACCTCAGTGAATATAATAAAAGGTATTGGGATAATTATGGAAAAATCTGTTTTAACTATCTCTCATAAATCATGACACCTGTTAATTAAAGCTGTTTTTGCCCTCTCTTGTCATTTAAGATACTGTGGTTAGTTATGTGATCATATCACAATGGAATGCCACATGATTATAATCAAACTTTAATCTTGCGACCCTTCATGGGTCTTGTTTCTGAACAGTTAAATGCTTTTATTCCTTAGCCTCATGCTGCAGTTATTCCATGTATTTAACATGGCTTAAGGTTTATTTCCATTACAGTCTCCCTCTGAACTCATTTTAGTTGTAGCTAAGAAGTATTTTCCCCCTGGTAATGTTCGTCTATTGACCTTGACTTCAGATAACTGGGCAGGCATTATATAGCTATGTTTGAATCCTCCCAAAATGTGATGTTAAAGCCAACAGAATCCTGGCGAGACACCCTTCTGGACAGCAGAGTTATGGATCTATTCTTTACAGTAAGTAGTATTCCAAAAATATATGTCGTTATTGGGTTGAAGACCAGAAAAGCTGTACCATATATGTTCTGCATTATATTTCAATGTTATTAAATGTGTAAAGGTGGAGTAGATCTCTGAAGGTTTTTTTAGTAAATTGTTTAAATATCTTTGTAAGAAATAAAATCGGAGATTTTCTTTACTATTGTATCTAATGGGATTAATCCACAAATAAGTTGTATATTATACTGTTAATAGAAAAAATAATTTTGCACCACAACTTATTTAGAAATCTGTTGCAATCTTTTACTAAGAACAAAATTAACATTAAAATGTAAATCCAATTCACCACAATAATGTTGAAGCCACGTTACAGCATCATGTAAGTAGAAAAAATACTAATATCACAAACTTCTACATTGCTGTCTATATTTTGATTAAGAGTGAATAGCTTTCTTCTTTTGTTTGATTTTCCACTGTTTCCGTTGTGCTACACCATTAGCTGCAAATCTCTAGAATCACTTCTGTTACACTTTGCAATTGTATATTCATTAACGCTTAAAAGAAAATTATTTCTAGAACTCCTGTTTAAATTTCTAGTTCTGGGTCATCCTATTCCTGTAGGATGTTACATTTTACTGTTAATATCACTTAGATAGCATTTAGACTTTAATATTTTTTTTAAAGTTCCCCTATCAGAAACAGGGTTAATTAAAGTACTATTTTAGGGGCCATTCATCCATGCTTCATTTCTGAATTTTATCCTATCTTTATCTTTAATAAATAGTTTAATATTTTTTTAAAAAGTCACTATATGTGCCAAAATCCTGTCAGGGATGTGGATTTTAATTTGGTATTAAAGCAGATACTCACAAGGAACAAAAAGTATAATTCTGTAACCTATTGAAAGTTTTATTATTTATAAATATTGAATGCTTATAATTTCTGCGATGTCTGTTACATCTTACACTAGTGTATGATAAATATGAAACAAAGTCACATGAGTTTTAATGCTAACTGCTGGAATTCCTACATGCAAGACATTGCACAAAGCAAAGTTCTAAAGGGGTGACAGACCTTTTGCACCTGCCTGCATGAACTCGAGCAGAATGTACAAGTAGCATTTCACTTGACCACCCGGTAGCTTAAATTTAATTGTACAAGTGTGATTTGGCTCACCATGTGCATTGGAGCTACTGACATGTTCTTTTTAATCTTGTGCTCCTGTAATCTTTATAAAGTGCTGCTTTTGTAATTGAATTGTATCATAAATGCTGAAATGGATATTGAAAGCACAGTCACGGAAAGTTCATTGTACTCTTCAATGTTAGTTAATTCATTGTTAGTTAAAGGCTTAGCAATGTTTCAGAATTCCCTAGTGATTGGTAACCTGTGATTTGTATCAAACACCAGCCAGCCCTGGAAAAACTGCTAAATTCATTTTGGAAAAAGATCAAGTAAATTCCACCTCCTTGCTGCCAACCTTCCACAATACTATTTGCAAAAAATAGAGTCTTATGCCATTGAATAATACAATTTTGGATTATTCAACCATTTTTTGGAATTATAAAGGAAAGTTATACACATGTGAATATACAAAGTTGTTTATACAGCTGAAAAAAGTATAGGAAAATGACATTGTTGGCATTGACATCTTGGGTTTTCAAGCTCGCGTTTGACATATTCCTGAAAATTTGATTGTGATATCTGATCGCATGCTGTTATTTACCTGATACTTGATCGAGTGACAGTTGTACATTTTACTGTGATTATCTTAGTTGACTCTGCATAATTACCAAATTCTGGTCAAAATTGACATTTTGTTTGTAGTGAGATGAACAACATTAATCAAAGAGAGAGTATGAATAGAAAGATTTGAGAATAAACACAATTTAAAAATACTTGTGATGTTTTCAGGTATCAATTGTAGTGAGAAATGGCAAATAAAAACAACTGATTTTGTAGGAACGTCTAATTTTTAAAGTTTTCACATAGTTCTATAACTTCTCTCAATTCTCAGTAAATATTAAGTATTAAAAAAAATCTAACTTGGTTCACTTACTCCCAGAGCCACTGCTGAATCTCAGCTTCAAAATGTGAGGTAGGCTCCTTGTGGGAATGCTGCCTGCCTCCTAAAGTTATTCCCCACCCATTTTATACCAACTACCCTTCCCTCTAGTTTGTGTTGTATGCTGTCCCCTTCGCTTTCTCATCCCTTTCACTTTCTTTCTGTATTCTACTTTCCCTGTTTCTGCTACTTTGCCCCTTTTATTTCTTCCATTGCTATGTCAGGATTAAACAGTTTTCCAAGTATTTCTTGTTGTCATGAGTATGATTTAGCTGCAGGCAATTAGGATATTCTATATCTAACAGCAGCAATGCATAGGATGCCAATTGCTTATTCTGTCAATTCTTGCTGAAACTGGGAGGGCTGGAGAACATTATTCATAGTGTAGACTTTATTAGAAGAGCAAAATAATTACCAGTGGGGAAAATAAAATTAAGGATTATGTTAGCTGCAAATTACATTTGTTACAAACTTGTGAATGATAGAGTAGGCTACTGAAAATTTGATCAAATTAAATGCAGTCAGACGTAGTTTTAAATTATCTTGATTATTGATTAGATTCATTGAATTTTTGAGGGAAAAATGCATAACAGATACCTGAAATAGTGCATCATTTTAAAACTAAATTCAAACTTCTAATGGCTGCATAGGTTTTAATTTATAAAGTCATAATGCCACTGAGTTCACTGGTAAGACTGCAAATGTAGTACTCCAATGGTGATTAATTGTAACCTCTATGATATTTTAAAGTAGGTGAAGCATTTTTTCCAAGGAAAATTTAAAATGTTGGTTATGTGGGTGACTGAAATTCGTAGGTATTTTAACTGTCCCTTAGAGTTCTTTTAATTTTTATTGCATTTGTATTTTCAAGAGTAAAACTGATCCATATTCACAGTACATTTAACACCATATTTTTTTTATTGTTAGTAATGTGACAGTAATTTAAAGCTATTTGACTTTCTCATCCTTGACAGATTAATGCTAAAACAGATGTCTGTGTTTACTTCCCAAAGCTGTTTGCAATTTGTCACCAATTTATACTGAATAAGTAGTCACACTTAAATCTTAATGATATAATTATGGCAATATCTAGTACCTTAGAAGTAATATATTATTTTATAAATTGGTTCCATTTTTCAAACTAAGGTGTCATTGAATAACCTCTGATAACCTTTGACTTGAGCCATATCCTGACCTGTGTTAAATGTACAGGAGCACCTTTAAACTTTTGATACAAACTGTTTGTGAAGTACAAGCATAAAATGTATCCAGTCTGATAAGGGCAGGTGACTACAAAGATTAATACCTCCTTTTCCAAAATTTTGAGCAATGTATTCATTTTGGCAGTTAACTGTTAATTGCTACATATTGGGATTCACCAAATTGAAGCATAAATTTCTCAGTGGGGGTCATCTATGTGTGTATAAATTGCCATTATTTTGCAGGTTTATGGGAGACATTGTGTTGTTTGTTATTATTTGAATGCCAAGAAACAGTGATTCAAGGACAAGATTACTTCAATTTTTGTAGATACAAGAAAAAATCTATTTATTGAACAAGAGGTTACCTAATTTTATTTTATGTTATTCTTTTGTTTGAATGATCTAGATAAGCATAAAAAATTATTTTCAAGTTTTAATACATATACTTTAAGCCAATAGAATTGAGCCATTTTTGTTCTATTGCAGGTACATCGCAAAATCAGAGAAGATTCTGACATGGCCCAGGATTCCTTGCAGTGTCTGGCACAACTAGCCTCAATCCATGGACCTATATTTCCTGATGAGAGGGCTCAGGTTGATTACCTGGCTCACTTCATTGAAGGATTACTCAATATGATTAATGGGTATGTTCTTCATTTATTAGGCAATAAGATAAATCACTGGATTTAGTATATTTAGAGTAATTTTACAAAATTGCTCTTCCTGCTGTTTTTTCCATCTGCGAGGTAAATAGGATGGGTGGATCACACTGGTGAAGATTGCTGGTTCTGAATGGAACCACCAGTGTTTATTCATTTAAATGGCAGTAACTTGAGAGCTGCTTGATTTGCACTGTTAAACTTAGACTCTGAATGCCCAATCTGGTACAGGATCCAGGACCCATTGATTTTAGTGGGGATTGCAGGGCTGCAAATTCGGAGGCAAAAGGGAAAGTGGGTTCCATTTTTTTATAAATTATTTTGCTTTAGTTTATTGTTTTTAATTAGTGTTTTAGTTAACTTTATTAGTAAATAAAATTTTAATTATATCAGTTTTAGTAGTTTTAAATGTCTTTGAAGGCCAAGTTGGGAACAAGGCTTTGCTGCAGTGAAAACCTTCATGAAAAATAATGGTGGGTTGTTTTCTGTTTGCTCTCTGAAGCCCTGCTGCCTTGAAGTCTAGGCCAGTTCAAACTATCAATGTAGGCCCATCATATCTAGCCCAGGAAAATATTGGCATGGGAAGACCCTGCAGGCAGTGACTCTGGGTAAGATCTGGCCCAACAGAAAATTAATATGTATTCCTGGGAGGTGAGGTTTCATGCCAGAAGCAAAATTTTTTAACACTTTTCCACATGCCTTAAGGGAAAGTTTATGTTATAAATCTATGATTGTTCTTTACCTCCCTAAAGCAGTATTGAGGCCAGTTATGGTGTTGCTACTATCATCCTTGCTGAGATTAATTCTCTGAGTAGGTTAGATAGTATTTCTTGGTTTGTCGAGCTTATCCAAACATTTTTAGTTTCCATTAAAATTTGCACAAGGGAACCTGATAACTAGATTAGGTTTTAAAATGCATTGTTAAATAGTTGGGATGGGGTAGATGGGGATGAGCTGCTATGTGTGAGCACCAGCATTTCCTTGAGAGCAACTGCAGCATGGCAAGCAGGAATGGTGCTAAGAGCAGACTCACCAGTAACACATTGAATGAAGCGGGGTGTCTTACTGTTGGTAAGTAGCAAAAGAACTTTTCCATTGGTGGATGAATAAAAATTGAGAATTCTTGCAGTGCCCAAAAATGTATCACAAGCTCCAATACACAAAGGAGACACAGGAGCACAGTGCAAGTAGGAACACCCCTCTGTTTATACTAAGAGCATTTAATTCAGTTTACATGTTAGTTCTATCCAGTATCCTGACACTTGTGGAGTTATGTACAGCACTGGGATAGAAATAGATTTGCTTTTGTTTTCTCTTTTTTTCAATATACAACAGGTAATTTGCACAAGTGGTGGATGTATTGGTCCTCCATTTTAGATTTTACAACTGTTTCTTCAGAAGCCTCCTGTGGTCCCTTTTTTAAAGGTCACCATAAAACAGGAAAATTACTTGAAGCTTTAATGATGCATACTCCACCTAGAATTTCTTGCATTTTGCAAAATATCCTGCTGTCAAATGCCACCTTATTGTGGATTTTAAGCAAATGACAGATCTGCCTAAAAGTGGAGGACCAGTAATCCAATATTAGTGCATGTTGATTTATTGGATCTCAATAGATCAGAATAAATTGTTCCTGTTTTTAGATTCAAAAATTGGGGAAAAAAAAGCAAACCTACTTCTATCTCTGTTGAATGTAACTCCCATAAGAGCCAAGATATTGGACTAGGGTGAACATGTAAATTGAACTAAATGTTCCTTGTAAACTCTGTTTGGTAATAGCATGTATTTTGAAAATATTGAAATCTGTTTTCATTTGACAATTTTTAGATTTTTCAAAAATATTTCCATTTTGTTTGTCATCAGCTTGAATCAGTTTTCTTTCACCGCACATGATCTAGATTACATGTTAATTCTAGTTAAACTAATCATCATTTAATATTAACTTAAAACTATAAATATAAACCAAATTACAGAGCTTCAGACTCTGAAATTTTCTTTGGCAAATCAGTTTTCTTATTTTGATTATTACTGCTATTGTTAAGTAGAAATTAACTTCAAGCTCATTGAATTTTCTAGGATAGAAATAGAGGATTCTGAAGCGGTGGGAATTTCCAATATTATGAGCAACTTGATTTCAGAGTTCCCACGTAGTATTTTAACTGCCATTCCAAGCGAACTATTTTCTTCATTCATAAACTGTCTCACACATCTCACCTGCTCCTTTGGACGGAGTGCTGCCCTGGAAGAAGTGGTAAGTGTCTTCTCTTATTTCACCTTGACACAATTTGTTTTGCCTTCTGAATTGAAATCAAAACGTACCAAAATTAATTCATATTTTTGTTATTCATTTGTATGAACACATTTCTAATGGTATGACTACTTATTGGTTGAAAAGAAACTATTACAAAATATACAAACTTGAAAAATGCATGGAATGTTTAGTTTATAAATCTGAATAATACTGAAACAGCTTGCATGTGAATCTAATTTCATTTTTCTGTGTAGAAAATTACATAAACAAAGATCTCTAATTCATTTATTTATGTGACCTGCATTTTTATTTTGAAGAGAGATTTATTTTATTTTGTAATGTTCCTGACTGTTAATAGATGAGAAGTTGAAAGCCGCAGATAACTTTCTCTGTCGCAAACTTTATTCCCAACCACAGTCATCAGCCCTCTCGTTTGTTGCTCTCCGAAACTATAGTTATTTTTTACTTGATTATTCCAGTACACTCTGGCAGCTGACCTCATTCCACTCTATGAACTGCGCCATCAAGAACTGCTGCTCTGTCATAATTTGTACTTCTCCATTCAACCATTGTCCCTGTGAATGTTAATCTACATCAACTTCCAATTAAGCAACGTCTCATTTTTAAAATAGTCATTTTCAAATCTGTCATGATCTCCCTGGTTTCCATATTCTCCTTGAGCTCGACAACCCTCCAATATATCTGTTTATTTCCACTCTGACCTCTTAATCAGCCCCAAGTTTAATTGTCTTACTATTGGCAGCTGTGGCTTTTGCTGTCAGACCCTATACTCTGGACATTTCCTACCCCAAATTTCTTTCCTCCTCAGATGCTTCTTACAACTATATCTATAATAAGGCAGAATCTAAGATTGTTCAGATGATAGAAATGTTGTTGGTGTCATCTAAGAACAGTGCTAGTTAATCACAGCATTATTTTTTATTTCAGATTTCCAGTGGCTGCTGTGTTCTGGACTTTACATTTCTTTTTGCTCTCAACTTCATTCATCTCCATCTATTTATGTTCCACCAGGCAGATCAGCTGGGATTAACACTTATTCATCTCCCTCTTAGCTGTTATTAACAAAATGTGTGTCATCTAGACGATCTTGGCCTCCACCACAAAAATTCCCTTTTGTTTTTTTCCATCCCTCCCTTTTTCTCTAACTTGAAGCACCCTTGGTTACTTGCCTTTTCCAGTTCTGATGAAAGGTCATCAATCTGAAACATTAACTTCTTGTTTTTGTCCAGAGGTTGCTAACCATCATCAGCATTTTTTAGTTTTATGGCGTAATTTCTGCTGAGAGTGTATCAATCTGTTTCCTTGATGCTTAGCTGCAACTTCTTTATATGTATACCTAACCTACTTATAACTTGATTTTATAGTACTTTTAGTTTAGAAATGCAATGTTAAATTCTAAATGCTTTATAGTGTAAAGAATAATGTATCCTCAAAGCATTCTCACTCCAGCTGCCATTGATATTTGTAAAATACACATATCCATCTATACTTAGAACTCGTTGGTTAGTTTTGGTAATCCCTAAGTATGCTGTTTCATACCCACAGCATATTTTCCTTTCTAATGGGCTCTTTAGAAATGGAAGGTGAGCATTAATAGTACAATGCAACACTGTCAGTAGTTTTGATCATTTTTATTGAAAAGGAGAATTTAAAGCAAAAATATTAAGCCAGAAAGCATTTTGATGATTTTCAAAAAAGTTGTGGAAAATGCCTAGTGCTTATAATCATTTTTAGATCACCTTGTATGCTATTTTGTCCAATGGAACATGTGTCCATTCAGTTCTATTTGTTTACTCCCCATTCAATTAAATAATTTACTGGATTTTTTTGTTCTTAGCTGGACAAAGATGACATGGTGTATATGGAGGCGTATGATAAACTCCTTGAATCATGGCTTACGCTTGTGCAAGATAACAAGCATTTCCATAAAGGCTTTTTTACTCAACATGCTGTACAAGTTTTTAATTCATACATTCAATGCCATTTGGCAGCACCAGAGGGCACAAGAAACTTGGTGAGTTTTACCTCAAAATTTATTCTGTTTTCTCTCACCTTTCCTCTTTTATATAAAAGATGTAAAGGTTATTCAACCACCAGAATAGCTTTTTAACATGAATAGTAATATGTCTTACATTTTTGTTTATATTAGTCTTTCTGTTTTAGAGGACTTCACTGCTGTCTGAATTTTATTGGCACTTTGAAACAATCCTGTGATTCATTTTAAAATTTGTTACTTATAATGAAGTGGAGAAGATTGTATTTGAACTGAAATTCTTCCTTTATCAATTTTTTTCCCCAGTTTCTTTTTCTCTTGTCTCATCCAAGTAATTATTGTTGAGACAAGAGTCTTCCAAGTGACTTATCAGGTTATATGATAATATGTCAGCATTATGCTGAGTATGACCCTATTCTAACGTAACCTAAGTGATTCAGTTTCCAGCAGCATACATGGTAAGTGGCTGCACTGACTCTTAACTTCCTTAATGCAGGAAGGCTGAAGGCAACTGTACCTATAACTGCTAATTCACCTTGGATCAGGTAAAATACAAATTGGGATTTAGACTTGGAAATGCATGGACTATATGACTCTGTTATGCACATACTTTACCAGCTGAATCAGAAGGGAGTTTCAAGTTGCTTCTAATTGGAAGATTTAAGAGTGCAAAACTTGTTAGCCTAAATTTGTATGGCAAGTGATGTGTGGATTAACTTAAGGCCATTCTTAGTCTTATGGTTTGGAAAAAAAAATGGCTCCTGTGCATCATTAATTATGACTCCAGCTTGTACTGTTCTGCATGCATTGTCTCTGATCATTTTCTGACATTGAATGTGGTATTGTTGGAAAGTCAAAGTAGATTATTGAATGTTGTTGCCCAATGTAAGCAAGTAACTATTTTTATATTGTAATCATCAGACATTGGTTTTTGGCACAACAAACTGATGTAAATTTCAGTTGTGAATTATTGTCATCAAACAGTAGATTACAAAAGAATCAGTCAAGCTTAAAATTTCTTGCATGACTTCCACTTATCAGACAAAATTCTATTCACAAAATCATGGTGAGACTATCTTAACAAGATCATCCTTTGAATTTCAGTCAGTTAAGCCTGAGGTGGAGTGGATGTAATGAGTTTAAGTTCCTACTTGACTACATTTAGTTGGGTTGGATGCAGAAGGCCAATCGAGCTGCACCCTCCAGGTTTCCAGTGAGCACCGCACAGTGAGGTGGTAGTGAGGATGTCTTAGATCATAAGACATCGGAGCAGAATTAGGCCATTCGGTCCATGGAGTCTGCTCCGCCACTCAATCATGGCTGATTTATTTTTCCCTCCCACCCCCGTTCTCCTACCTTCTCCCCATTACCTTTGACACCCTTACTAATCAAGAACATATCGACCTCTGCTTTAAATATACCCAATGACTTGGCCTCCACAGCCGTCTGTGGCAATGAATTCCACAGATTCACCACCTTCTGGCTAAAGAAATTCCTCCTCATCTCTGTTACAAAGAGATGTCTTTTTATTCTGAGGCTATGCCTTCTGGTCCTAGACTCTCCCACTACTGGAAAGAGCCTCTCCATGTCCACTCTATCCAGGCCTTTCAATATTCAGTAGGTCTGAATGAGATTCCACCACCCCCCCCCCCCCCCCCCCATCCTAAACTCCAGAACTCCAGTGAGTATAGGCCCAGAGCCATCAAATGCTTCTTGTACATTAACCCTCTCATCCCTGGGATCATTCTCATAAAACTCCTTGGACCCTTTCCAATACCAGCACATCCTTCCTTAAATATGGGGCCCAAAACTGCTCACAATACTCCAAATGTGGTCTAACCAATGCCTTACAAAGCCTCAGCATTACATCCTTGCTTTTATATTCTAGTCCTCTCAAAATGAATGCTAACATTGCATTTGCCTTCCTTACTACCAACTCAACCTGCAAGTTAACCTTTAGGGAATCCTTAACTAGGACTCCAAAGTCCCTTTGCACCTCCGATTTCTGAATTCGCTCCCCGTTTAAAAAAAATATTCTATGCCTTTATTCCTTCTGCCAAAGTGCATGACCGTACACTTCCCTATGCTGTACTCCATATGCCGCCACTTTGCCTGTTCTTCCAACCTGTGCAAGTCCTTCTGCAGACTCCCTGCTTCCTCAACACCACCTGCCCCTCCTATCTTTGTATCATCTGCAAACTTGACCACAAACCATCAATTCCATCTTGGCCGGTTTACTGATGAGGCTGCACACCTGGAACACACAGACTGCCTTTGAAAGAAGGCAAAGCTGGGGTGGAGCTTTGCCTAGTGTTTAAAACATTCTTATTTTTCCAATGTCTCTGATCAGTTATAATTGAAGGATTGTTCTGAGGTGTCTGTGTTTTAGCTTTATCAATTTTTAATTTGGTCACCATAACCTAAAAGAACAATGTGGCCTCTTCCAAAGGAGTCCAGAGCTGGATATAAATACCTTCCTTTAATTTGGGTTTGCTCCTAATTACTCTGCATATAATACTTGTAAAAGCATATTTGTAGACAAGTAATCATCTTGGAATTCATTGGAGCTGAATTCTCAAATGCACACCCATGTAAAGTTGGAAAGATTTGTGAACCTTTTTAAGTCCTTTTAAGATATCAACATTAGTTCTAAGTTAGAATGCAATTTGCATTGCGCTGCACTTTGATTCACAGTAAACATTTAAAGAGCTATAAAGTTGTTCTCTTCACATTAGATAATAGTTGAAGAGTATCAGGTCTTGAAAAAACACTTGGTGGCATCCTTACTTGGGAAAGTTATATGATGTTGGAAGCTTGATTGTTGCTTAGGCAGTTTTCTTGAGTTTTGCCATCTCTTCATTTGATCGTTATTAAATTTCTCTGGTTATGCAGTTGGACTGAGAAGCTACTCTACAATGGCAAAGAGAGAGGCTTTCCTTTCTTTCCATCTAATATGTTTTCCAAAATGGTTTCAAATGTAGCTTTGAATTTTTGTATGCAAAAACCCATTTACTTGGAACAAAGCAAATAACTCTCCTTCCTTTGTTATTGAGAATATTATGTTATAAGTGGCTGATGCTGTCAATTGTATGAGTGCTCTTTCAAGGTGTCCACTTTAGTCTGATTATTAAACCTGAATAAATGTTACAAGGTTGTAATCGTTCAAAATTTAAAATAAAACACAGTCTACCACTTCCAGTTCTTTGTGTGTGGGTTACACAATGACATGAATTCCTACATCTACAATGTTTGACTTGGTGTGGCAAGAAAGAAGAAAGCAAAGATGAATAATTGGTGGATGTGTTCTTCACCACGTGATAACTTCAAGAGAAGTCCAGTAAGTGGCTTTATTGATCTCATTAAAAATCTTGACTCTGCTGATCAAGAGGGACCTTGGAACGTCATCCTTAATTTTAGCTGCCTACGTAAGTTTGACTCCAACTTGCGTTTACTTCAGGACCATATGCAAGCCATAATCCTAAACGGGTCCACAGCAGATCCAGTCTCAGTGCGGACTGGTGTTAAGCAAAGCTGTGTCATTGCCCCAAATTTTTTTGAGTTCTTTTTCACTACAGGTACGTTTCAGATGTACTAACAAGCATTACATTATGGTGGAGATGAAATCTAGGACTAATAGGAAATCCTTCAATCTATGTTGCTTCCCTTCTGGAACTTGGGTCACAGAAACCTCAGTATATTGGTGAAGCTTCTAAGCTCCAAGTTGTCATCGACTCATTCATTGAAATGTATGAGGATGGTCCTTATACTCAACATCTGGGGGGGGGGGGGGAGAAGAGTCTCTTTCAACCTATCCCTTACCACAAAAAAGATCACGATAAGACCTTGGAAAATGTGAACCACTTCAAATATCTTGGGAGCCACCTCGGCGATGGTAAACTTTGATGAACTTCACCAACAACTGCAGTAGGCCAGCATAGCCCATAACATTTTGAGGAAAAGTGTGTTTGACAATTAAGAACTGAAACTCGGTACAAAGCTTGTGATCTACTTGGCAGCATTTTCTGTCTGTTCTCCCGTGTTGTTCTGAAACCTGGACAACTTGCAGCAGGTACCACAGTTTTGAAGACATTCCACCAACACTGTTTCTGCAAAATCTCCACAGACAAGTGAACCAATGTCAATGTCCTCTCCCAAGTAACATCCCCAGCTTTAAAGTCCTAGTTACACTCAGTCAAATAAATTGAGCAGATTACGTTATTCACATGCCCAATACCTTATTCTTAAAATGGTCAATTCAAGGCCAAGACATAACAATAGATTTCCAAATGGATAGCAGAAAAGTTTGAAGGATATTCTTAAAGCCTCCTTGTAAATGTGCTGCATCTTGAGCAATTTATGGAAAACCCTGGTCCAGGACCACTCAAGGTAGGGAAGGTGTTTAGGTTAGCATTGAGAACTTGGGGAGGGTTCTACCTTCCTAATGTTGCATTTGTGACAACATTGCTCTTAATAATATACACTTCAATTTTACTGGTCTATAAAAGGGTTTTGAAATAGAGTCATGGAGTTATATAGCATAGAAACAGGCCCTTCAGCCCACTGTGTCTTTGCCAGCCATCACCCCTATCTGTACTAATCCCACTAGCCTGCATTAGTTCCATAACATTGACAAGGTTCCACATGGTAGGCTTCTTCAGAAGGTCAGAGGCCAAGGTATTCAGGGAGGCTTGGCCGTGTGGATTCAGAATTGGCTTGCCTGTAGAAAGCAGAGGGTTGTGGTGGAGGGAGTGTATTCAGATTGGAGGGCTGTGACTAGTGGTGTCCCACAGGGATCGGTTCTGGGACCTCTACTTTTCATGATATTTATTAATGACTTAGATGAGGGGGTGGAAGGGTGGGTTAGCAATTTTGCAGATGACAGAAAGATCGGTGGTGTTGTGGATAGTGTGGAGGGCTGTCGAAGCTTACAGAGGGATATTGATAGGATGCAGAGCTGGGCTGAGAAGTGGCAGATGGAGTTCAATCCGGAGAAGTGTGAGGTGGTACACTTTGGAAGGACTAACTCCAAGGCAGAGTACAAGGTTAATGGCAGGATTCTGGGTAGTGTGGAGGAGCAGAGGGATCTGGGGGTCCATATCCACAGATCCCTGAAAATTGCCTCACAGGTGGATAGGGTAGTTAAGAAAGCTTATGGGATGTTAGCTTTCATAAGTCGTGGGATCGAGTTTAAGAGCCGCGAAATGATGATGCAGCTCTTCAAAACTCTGGTTAGACCACACTTAGAGTACTGTGTCCAATTCTGGTCGCCTCATTATAGGAAGGATGTGGAGGTGTTGGAAAGGGTGCAGAGGAGATTTACCAGAATGCTGCCTGGATTAGAGAGTATGGATTATGGGGAGACACTAAAGGAGCAAGAGCTTTACTCATTGGAGAGGAGGAGGATGAGAGGAGACATGATAGAGGTATACAAACTATTAAGAAGAATAGATGGAGTGGACAGCCAGCGCCTATTTCCCAGGCCACCAATGCTCAATACAAGAGGGCATGGCTTTAATGTAATGGGTGGGAAGTTCAAGGGAGATGTCAGAGGAAGGTTTTTCACCCAGAGAGTGGTTGGTGCATGGAATGCACTGATGGGGTGTGGTGGAGGCTGATATGTCGGTCAAGTTCAAGAGATTGTTAGATAAGCATATGGAGGAATTTAAAACAGGGGGATATGTGGGAGGAAGGGGTTAGATAGTCTTAGGAGTGATTTGAAGGTCGGCACAACATGGTGGCCAAAGGGCCTGTTTTGTGCTATATTGTTCTATGGTTCTATATCCCGCTGGGCCTTGCTCATTCAAGTTCTTGTCCAGTTGCCTTGTTACCTTTCCTGTGTCCCCTTCCTCCTCTGGTAACTCATTCCAGATACCAACTATCCTTTGTGAAAATGTTACATCAGATTCCTTTTAAACCTTCTCCCTCTCACCTTAAACCTATGCCCTCTAGCTTCAGACACCCCTACTCTTGGGAGTAGGGATGGGGCGGGGGGGAAGACTCTGGCTATCTGCCCCATCCATGTCTCTCATTTTACATAACTCCATGTCACCTCTCAGTCTCCTTTGCTTCAGGGAAAGCAAACCCAGCCTTCTCCAATCTCTCCTTGTAACTGAAGTCCTCCAATCCAGGCATTTTAAATCTTTTCTGCACCCTTTATAGTTTAGTCACATCTTCTTTGTAGTATGGTGGCCAGAACTGGGCACAATACTCCTTAAGTTCAGTCTAACCTATGTTTTGTACAGCTGTAACATGATGTCCCAACTCTTATACTCAATGCTTTGGCTGATGAAGGCAAGCATGCCACACACCTTCACTAATGTGTGTGTAGTGGGTGGGTGGATGAATGGATGGAATGGGCGGGGAGGGAGATGGAGATGAGGAGGGGTGATGAGGGGGCCGGACCCTCAAACTCTACTCTCCAGTGTATTTTCCTCCTCTTCCCCCTCCCACGCCCCGAATCCTCCTCCAATCCTCCCATTTTTGTTGCTTCTCACCTCACTCCACCCAGCCCTTCATTACAATACCTTCATTACTGTCTTCCTCATCTGAAGGCAACAACACAAGTTGAGACCTTTAAGAAACCAAAAGTAATTGAATGATATGACTTCCTTTAATGAAGGCATAAAGTACAAACATGGGAAAATTATTGTTAATGTGGATAAATCTCAAGACATTGTCTCCAATTCTGGTTCTTTGTACTTTAGGAAGGATGCCAAGGTATTGCAGAATAATAGAATTGTACCAAGTATGCAGAGATTACTAAACTGGAGTAGTTCTTAGAGCAACACAAGTTCAGGAGAGATTTTTTGGGTATGTGAGTCCATTAGTTTTATCCTAAGTAATGAGCTACGTAGTGCTGGACTGCGACCATTGACCAGAGTTGTTGTCCACAGTTCCTGCATGCTTGCATTTGCCTCAGCCAGGTCCAGTGGGTCTTTCATACTGGTTATCCATCTTGATTCAAAGAGTATAACTAGGCTGTGTGTGGTGTAGTGTATGGTGCGCTGGAAAGTTTCTGAGAACTGGCAATGCTGAGGGGCAGAGCTGTGCCAACAGTGAAACCTGCAGGTAATTATTGGAGTCTTTACATGTCTTTGACATGCAAAGACATTAAAAACATTACTTCAAAAAAACATGGATACTAGGAATAATTAATAATATTAGAGGCAAAGTACTTAATAATTTGCCTTCCCTTTTGACTCTTAGATGTGTTTCCTACAAACCCCTTTGAAATAGAGTGTTTTTGATCTTGCACCAGGTCTGACCTGCTGCGGGATCTGAGTGAATTCCAAACAAGACCCTGAACTTCCACGCTTCACTGTGCTTGCTGGGGAGTCCAGAATTTCTGTTTGAATGCCTAACATGACGTCTAAGAACCACCAGCTACAGCCAGCACAATTTCTTTAACTTTTTTATTTTACTGTGGTATTGGCATCAGCCAGCCTCTTATTTAATGACTGTTGATGTGGAATGTTTATTTAGAACCCCCTAAATTGTTTCCTCTAATTTGACCAAAAGATTTACATCCCTAACTGGCCAAACCCTTTTTATCCTTGTAATCTAAAAGTAGACACTCCCTTAGTACTGCACCAAAGTGTTATCTCAGATTGTGTTGGTAAACTGAAGAATGCTATTCTTTTGTCTGATCAGATGTCTGTCCTATCACCTGAACTAAAATCTAGCTAAAACAACAATTTTAATAATCTCACTTTAATTTTGTTTTGCCACGTACCCTTTTGTATGTTTTTAGGATATCCAGTTAATCTAAACAAAATGTTTACACTTTGTTCCCCCAGGAAGGCATATGAATGTATCAGTATTCATGATTGTAATAAATTATAGAATATTGTATTCCTTTTACAAGGAACAAAGCAAAGGAAATTTTATTTGACCAATAATATTTGACCATTAATGTCAACATGTACTGGTATTGATGAGGGTTTTCTTAGTTAATAATCTTCATCACATTGAGGATGTTGTTTTCTTGGTTAGGTCTTAATTTTACAAATTTTAACTGCAGAATTAACTGCACAGTTTCAAAAACTGAGTATATTGTAATAATGTTTATCACATTGAGGATATTGTTTTATTAGTTTGGTCTTGCCTTGTATCATTCCGTTCAACATATTCAGTAGAATGCTTTCTAAAGTAAATGCAGTTGTTCTACATCCTTATGTAATGATTGAAATGGACATACCAGTTGCCAACACGATTTCAGTTGGATATTTAATTTTTAAAAAATGGATTCTTTGAATGGTATTAAATCCCTGGCTACTCTGATCAATCAAATTCCTAGGTACTAGAATGTCCGGGTCACAGCAGGATACATGTTATTTTATGCACTTGGGTGTTCACTAGGATGGATTCCTGACATATTTGTGAAACTGATCTTGGCATTTTAGTCAGTTCATCCTCTTGATCTTTGAATTCTTTTTAGTTTATAGATTTTAGTTCATTTGTAATTTCTCCCTATAAATACAAAGGATAAAAATGGGCACAAATCTAAGTAACTCAGTGATTTAAATCACAAAGGAGTTATCAACATAACTAAAATTGATTATCAGGTTCTCCATGCTGAAAGTGTGATGTTTTGTTCATGTAACATTGCTTGAGTGTTTACTTCCACATTTTATTCAGTTTAACACTAGCTGTTGTAAGTGTTTTAGTACTCCCCATTATGTTGTGTAAACTGCCCCTCACCTCTTTTCAAAGGTGCCTGGCTCTCATCATGAAGTCCACTGCTCATGTTATATTTAAACTGTCTCTGCCAACTGATTTCAGTATCTAGCCCCATTATCCATGAAGCATTTATATGAAACTGAAGGTTGTTATTTTGTGATCCTACCATTAACACTTGCTATACAGTCTGCTGTAGTGTAATGAAAGGTATGTGTGTACAAAGTGCCCTTCTCAAGAGATCCTGAATGTTCAGACCTCTGGCTGTAAAATTTCAGTCTTTAATTTTACATGATCAATGCTTTTTCTGCTGAACCGTCAGTTTAAATACAGAAGTGCGGTTTATTTTAATTTAATGGAGGGTATAGAAAATTGATCCATGTTCAAATTGCACCGACATATCTTAAAGTAAAATATTTTAAGTAATTATAGTCACGAGACTTCAAAATCTACTGTCCATAGAACATAACATATAAACTATCTCCAGTTCCATTTATTCCAAAGCATGTTGAAAATAGATAATTATTTCAAGATATAATCCTCAATCTGTTCCACATCTCTTCCTTTGAGAGGCAGACTTTTTCCTGGAATTCTGCTACTGCTGTGACACAGGTCGTTTTTTAATACTACTTGTGGTTTTCCAAGTTAAAAAAAGAAATAAAAACAAGAAAAGCCCGGACAGCTTATGTAGTAGTTATATTGTTGCTTTTGAGTTACTAATCTGAGGTGCCCATGATGCCAGATTTTATTGTACTTGTGCACAAAGGCTACACAGTGTGAGGTTTGTCCAGTCATGTCTCCGACTTGAATAATCTGTCATACACCCACAAACAAATGTGATTGATCAATAATTATTGCTCATCATTTGCATTTTGAAGGCCACACTCTTTAAGCAAAATGCATATTTGACTTTCTTAAATGTACTGCCAATATAGAGTGCTTTTTCTCCAAGTAGGTCTTTGCGGTATTTTTTTGATTGCTTTTGTAATCTTAATTTTAACTGAAATTTACACACACACACACACACACACACACACACACACACACACACACACACACACACACACACACACACACACACACACACACCTTCAAACAATGAACACTGCTGATCTATTAGTTGGAGCTAAGATAGCAATAACTTGTATGTTTTTGAAGTTTTAATATTTTATATACTAAACACTGCATCTGGTTGACAGACGTTTCTGTTGCATACAGTTTTTGGAAAAACTGGGCTCAAATGCAATGTCTTGATTTTAAAATAAGATGGAATAAAAATTCTAATTCACGTTGTCTGTGCCTTTCATTTATTTCTTCTGGATATAAATAGAAAAATAAATGTATGCATCACAAATTGTTTTTGAAAGACGTTACTACTTGTGGCATGCAAATCACCGAATATATATGTGGGGTTGTATTCTCATTTCGTAATATTATTCAGGCAGCATGCTGATGGACTGAATAGGAAAATAGGGGAAATGTGAGAAGAGATCTCTTCAGTGCTTCCTCTGAGCAAGCTATTAAATTTTTTAGAATAACATTTGTGGAAATTTGGTAATTGATTACCTATGAGTTGTCTGATTCAGGAAATGATAAGGACGAAGAGGCAAAAGTGACTGGTGAAGTTGTATGAAAAAATTTGTTTGCACTTGATGTTTTAATTGCACATGTTAACATAAACTACTCGCACCTTGTACACCTTTATATTTAATTTCAAATATAGCTTCTATTTTTATACAGACTACCAATGGTGTAGCAACACGTGAAGAAGAAGAAATCAGTGAAGTACAAGAAGATGATCGAGAGTTGTTTTCAGATCAGTTAGCTGGTATAGGCATGCTAGGAAGAATAGCAGCAGACCACTGTATTCCTCTACTTATCAGGTGGGTACTTAATTTTCTCTCAGATTTTAACACAATTGACAGTATTCACCATCCAGAAGATTTAAATTGATATAACAATTGTATAACGCTGCCAAATACCCTACTCTTGTTTATCTTTTAATGTTTAAAATGTGTGATTAAAGTCTTGAAGTAAAAAGTATACTCATCTGAATTATTTTCTTAAGATAGTTCTCATTTTAACACCACAAGTATTACGTAATATAACTTTTGCATGAATTATTAGAGATTATTCTACTGGCTAATGCCACAAGTGTTGGTGGAACTTCTTATTCCGTAAGGTTATGTTTAAAATGATTTAAGACAAAAAATAATAAACTTTTTTGGAGCTGAAGAAAGAACTGAGAATGTTGATTGGCATGCATTATTAGATGGAGAACATAAAGGTGGAAATGGAATATATTTGTAGATTTAATTAGATTTCAAAACAACTATACTCAATAATTATGCAATATAGTGAAGGAAGTCAGAAACCCTAGTAGGAACTGATAAGCAATACAGGAGGTAAGAGGAAACATGATTTTAAATTTCAGAATATAACCAGTGTGTTTAAATATGGGGATGAATGTAATGAAAGGTAAAAATGCCTAGGATTTGGAGTGAGTGCCTAAATGAATTAGGACTGCAGAAAGATATAAAATAGAAAAGGAAACTTTCTCTATATTCAGGGAAAGTAGATAGTGGGTGAATCTATGGAATCTTGGTTTAAGGATGTCCTTAATTACTCCCTTTTGTGTGTGTTTAATGACCGCCTTTCATTGAATTCTAATTTGAAGAGCAAGAAAAACCTGTAAAGGATTTGATAGGCAGGGTATGTGATAGGCCCTGATGAACATTATGATAAAATGTTAAAAGATGACATCATGATTTTTTTAAGGTAATTACAAGAATTGTACAAAACAATAGTGGAGAGCTTACTGCAGTGCTGTTAAAACAATGGATGCAAAGATAGCCGAGGGAGATATAGACTAGTGAGTTTGATATTTCAACTTAATTTTAAACAAAAATATTTGTTTAATATTTCTTTTAATGAGAATATTGAAGCCTCATTGTAAACCTAGAGTGAGTTTACAAATGTTGATCTTGCTTAACAGTATGTGGCTTTGAGGGTGTAACTGACATAGAAATCCACTACATTTAATAAACTTCAAAAAAAAACTTTAAAAACTTTATTTATATAGTACGGTAACAGATCTTTCCAGCCCAATGAGTCTGCACCGCCCAATTACACCCATGTTAACTACTAACCCATACATCTTGGGAATGTGGGAGGAAACCTATGCAGTCACAGGGAGAACGTACAAACTCCTTACAGACAGCGGTGGGAATTGAACCCCAATCGCTGGCACTGTAATAGCGTTACGCTAACCGCTACGCTGCCGCTTGAGATCTCACAAAGCCTCTGTGGTACTACGTAGTAAATTATTATGTAAAATTGGTGGGAATAGTCGATCAGTTAAGGCAAAAGATGTAAGACGTATTTAGTGGAACATTTTCAACATAAAAGTGACCAGCAGAGTAATGTGGAGCTATTTTAATATAAATAGAAATACAGAGCAGTTAAACCAAGGAGATAGATGAGGAAATAGAGATTAAAAGGTGGTTTTAAAAGGTGGAATTCTTAACTATAAAGCGTGTTAAGTCATTCCTTACTTTTGTTTTGAAAAAAGGGCTTTAAAAGGGCTCTCAGAGAGTAAAAGAAGTTTTGGTGAGAAAAGATCAAACTAGGTGCCTTAAGTTGCACAAAATACACTGATTAGGCATGAGTGCCATCACAATGTTGTGATTCTATGAAATATTGAGAATACAAAATAAATGGGAACAATGTATAGGATTGTCACGAGAATGCAGGTTTGCATACCATACCCTCAAGCAATGAGTTAATTCCTTTTTGAAAGACTTTTAGTGGAAGATACCATTAAGCCAAAGTGCAAAGGTAATGAAAAGGACAATCTGATATTGGGATGTATGACAATAAAGCGCAAGTTTGTGCAAAGAACTGGTATGCCCTCATGTTGAGATTTACGTATACTTCTGAGCAACATTCCACAGGACAAAAATGGCCTCAAAGTAAAAACAAGAATGTTACTGTTAGACATCTATAAATGGGAAGATCAGAGGTGATCTTATTAATGTACTTAATATTTGAAAAAAATATTGGCTATCTTTCAATGACATTCAAAACAGTTTGGAATGTGGATTTAAATGAAAATAAATAAAAACTGCAGATGTTGGAAATCTGAATTAAAAACAGAAGATAATCTAGAAATAATCAGCAAGTCAGTATCATTGGGAAAAAAATAGTATTAATGTTTCAGAACAAAGATCCTTCATTAGAACTGAGAAAGAGAAAATTAGTGTTAACTTGGTGAGGAGATGCATCCCCTGTCTTTTCACTTCTCTTTCCACTGTCCAGGAACCCAGCCTTTCAAGGGGAGGCAGCAATTTACTTTCATTCCTTCAGTAGTGTACTGCATTTGGTGTTCACAATGTGGTCTCTGGTACTTGGGTGATCACTTTGGCTACCTCCATTTAGTCCACTGGGTGACACAGAACTCTGTTATCTGCTGCTTTAATTCTCCAAACTACTTTCATTCTAATGCATCTGTCTGTAGCTTCCTACACAGTTACAAAATTAAATTTGAGAAAAAGCAACTCGTCTTTCATATGGGCATGTTGCAGCCTCTCTAGTTCAACACTGAATTCTACAACTTCAGTCAGCTCATTGTATCAGAACTAGCCATTTCTGCTTTAAGTCATCCATCTACAGTATGATATTGGCTCAGTTTTTCTTTATCTACTAGCACAACCTGACACACTGGGCATGTCCTCCAGCCCTGCATTTCATATCTTTTTCTCAATTCTTTGTCTTGCTCTCTAGTTGCCCTCATCTCAACTTCTGTTCCTTTTTTTAAACTTCTCTGCTCCCATTAATACATCGACCAAATGACCTCTGCAACTTATCCCCTGGTCTCATTCTGTCAGAGAAATTGTCTTTGTTCTATCCAGCAAACCACCCCGCCCCCCCCCCCCCCCCATGCTCTCCATAATCTTAGCAATTTAAAAACTAACTTGTTTTCTTTCTTTCCCACTTCTGAAGAGAAGTCTTTGATGTGAACAGCAACTTAAAGCAAAAAAACAATTAATATGTTGAACATTGATCCAGAAGAGAGAGTGAATGTGGAGGATTGTATAGATTACAGCAGTTTGCTAAATGGAATTTTAACATGAGCATCAGAGGTAAAATCAACAGAGAAATTCTGTCTCCTTGAAAGTTTCCCAAATGAAGTTCTTTGATTTACTCTTTTTTCCACTGAAGATTCTGTTGCTACTTATTGCTTTGTTGACAATCACACTTTCTTTCTGGTTCGCTTGGCAAAGCTCTAGTGCCTGGAACCATACCAACCCTCCCATTAGAGAAATAAAAAACTACACTTTCTTCTCTGCATCAGCCTAACGCAGAACATGAAGAGATCAGTCCCAATACTTAATGGGCTTATTCCAGTCATGCATTCTGCAGAAAACAGGGAAGGTGCTAAATTAGTGCAACATAATACCAGTAATGAGGAAGTAGTTGAGAAGAGAGATTTGAGATACTGAGACATGTTTCTGGAACAAAGGAAGTTAGGGAATTTGGGGAATAGTTCAGATTTTTCAATATTTTTTCTAGATTATCAGTTTTGTTTGGGATTCAGTGATTATGGTTTAGTAATATAAATTTTTGTTGAGGGAGAAGACTGGTTTATTATTGGTGCTATTGCATCTTTTCATGAGGGAATATGTATATGTCTACAGGAGAGGTGACACCAGATCTCTGCTGAGGGATATGGACAGTTGCATTGATTTGAATCAGATTCAGGTTTATTATTACTGACATATGTCGTTAAATTTGTTGTTTTGCAGCAGTAGTACAGTGCAAGACATAAGACATAAAAATGACTATAAGTTACAAAAATAAATAGCGCAGGAGGAATAATGAGGTAGTGTTCATGGAACGTTCAGAAATCTGATGGCAGAGGGGAAGAAGCTGTTCCTGAAACGTTGAGTGTGGGTCTTCAGGCTCCTGTACCTCCTTCCTGATGGTAGTAATGTGAAGAGGGCATGTCCCAGGTGGTGATGGTCCTTAATGATGGATGCCACCTTCTTGAGGCACGGCCTCTTGAAGATGTCGTCGATGGCAGGGAGAGTTGTGCCCATGATGGAGCCTCTGCAGTCTCTTTTGATGCTGCACATTGGAGCCTCCATACCAGGCGGTGATGCTGCCAGTCAGAATGTACATTCTGACTGGCAGCACTGTACATCTATAGAAATTTGCAAGAGTCTTTGGTGACATACCAAATCTCTTCAAACTCCTAAGGAAGTAGAGCCGCTGGTGTGCCTTCTTCATGATTGAATCAATGTGTTGGGCCCAAGATAGATCCTCTGAGATGTTGACGCCCAGGAACTTGAAGCTGCTCACCCTTTCCACTGCTGACTCCTCATTTTGGATTGAAGTACCAGTCTGCTGAATTGTACCTTTGATTCTGATCAAATTAAGAAGAACAGCAAAACTATCTATAGTATGAATTCCCATGATGAAACATCATAAATAATATTTTATGAAATTCCATTCGACAGATCTTGTATTAGCCCATCTACCCTTTTCACTCTGAAATGTGCATATGAAATAATGGTTCAGAGTACTTGGTGGAATTGGGATACTCTGTGAAAATGTAAGACAATATCAAGAACATAGGAATGCTTTTGTAATAGGTTGACTGCAGACAACTCCAACCAACCAAATATCGTCATGGACTGCTAAACTTCATGAACCTAACCACAAACGTGATTGATAGAGAGTGGGGGAGGTTGGCCAGTTACATTTCATTATACAAGTTAGCAATTTCAAAAACTATTTTGATAAAGTTAAAATATTGTTCTAATGAAATATGCTGTATCTCATAAGTTTGGAATTTTGGCATGTATTTAAGTTTAGAACAAATAGGAGTAGATATTAAATATACACTTATTTTCTTGTATTGTGTATACAACATTATTATAACTGGCACAAGGCTAAAATGGTGGCTAGATAATTTCTGTTGAGCAACACCAATCTACATAACTAATCCAGAGGTGATTTATATATTGCTATACTTTGTGTGTGTTTTATTTTTATTTATATATGTGTGTGTGTGTGTGTGTGTGTGTGTGTACACTATATATGTCAGAACAAATTGTAATTAGAATCAATAAATTACTGTGTACTCATGAAACTGAGGTAAAATCTAGATAAGCTGTTAATAGTGATGAAGGAATTTAATTAATTTCTGATTCAATTTGTAATGTATGATTATTACTTATAAGTCGCTTGCTCATGCACATTTCCCTTAGAACTCTGTTCCAGTGTTTCTATCAGTCTCCCTTTATTATCTACTTAAGAGTGTGGCAGTGACATCCAGGTTAATGCAATTAAGGTGATTAATTGGGTATCCTACATCTTGCCTGTCTGTGCAGGTTGTTGCAGCCACTTCGATCAATCACCGATTTTTAATGTACACAATTTTAGTGATTAAGTGCCAAAACTTGTATTGCTTAAGTAAATAACTTTTTCTTAATGTTTGGTTCAGCTTGTTAGAAGATAGAGTTACAAGACTTCATGGTCAGTTACAAAGGCAACAGCAGCAGTTTCTGTCATCACCAGGGCCAGCATCATTGGATAGTAAAGTACTAGATGATTTGTATGAGGATATTCATTGGCTAATATTAGTCACAGGTATGTTCACTACTAAATTTATTGTATTATGTTTTTATAGATATTTATGTTTTCATTTTTGTAAAGAATGTATACAACAAAGAAGTTAACTTAGCAAATTCTTTGAAAATATACCCAAATTTTAAATTCTGGCATATTCACTATTCTTAGCAATGATTCTTTCTGAATAACTGTGATGATGCAACTATGTTCTCACAATTGACAAAAAGTTAATTTGGATGTTTGCTGGTGCAGGAAGCCTATGTTAGCTAAGGAAGAATGACCAATAGAGATTTTTTTAAAAAAGAGCTGTGCTGTGAGGAGGTTACTTTCTATGAGCTTTTCAAGGGACAAACTCAAAACAAAATGTATGTGGAAGATAGAAGTTGTAAAAATGAAAACTGTGTGTGGATTTAGTGTTTCCATGAATATCTGAGGGGAGAAAACTTTATCATGGAGAAAATAGAAATGGGGAGGGCAGGGGAGAAAACAGCTTAAAATTCTGTACTGTTCCTTAGCTGCATAATCTTTTCTCTGGGCGCTTAGTGAAATACTTTAAAAGAAATCAATTTAGTTCTGTGCACATTATGTAGTTACCTCCTGTGTCCTTCAAGATCTATTCTTGACCTATGATTTTTTTTTGTCTGCATACTGCTCCTTGGCAGATAATCTGAAGATAATGTTGGCTTCCATGCTTGTGTTGGCAGCGTACCTCATCATCTCTTTTGATCCTTCTCTGTCTCCAAATTGTCAGACCATGTCTGAATGAGCAGAATTTCCTATAACTGAATGTCGGAAAGACGAAAACCATAGTCTCTGACACCCTCCAAAAGCTTCGTTCCCTAGTCATTAGCTTCCCTCTCCCTGGCATCTTTTTGAAACCAAACCAGATTTTATCATCTTGTGTTTATGTTTGCCCCAGAGATTAGCTTCATTTCATGTACCTATGCTTTCACCGAGTCTGCCTATTTCAACAATTAATGTCACCCTACTTTGTCCCTGCCATCAGCTTCTGAAACCCTCATTGGTGCCTTTGTTGCCTCTAGATTTCACTATTTTAAAACTGTGTTCTTTCTGCCCTTGATAAATTAGAAGTCATCCAAATTTTTGATCTTGCCAAATCCCATTCATGAATTCTTTTTGTGCCTGATAACTGTCTTCTGGTTACGCATCATCTCAGTTTTTGAAATTCTTAACCTTGTTTTCAATTTACCCATGGCCTCTTCCCTTTGTATTTCTGTAATCAACGCGTGCACTATAATCAAGATATATTGGTGCTTCTCCAAATCCGGAATCTTGTTCACTGCACCTTTGATGGCATGCTTTTGGCTGCCTAAGGTTCTGTTTTCTATATTTGCATCCCTGAGCATTTCTGGTTCTTTCAAGGAATTCCATCCTTCATACTATGTTGACCAAGCTTTTCGTCATTTGCCCCGTGTGACTCAGTGTCATATTTTGCTTGATAGTGTTTCTGTGAAGCATTGTGAGACAGTGCTACGTTGAATACTATATAAATACTAGTTCCTGTTGTATGTTGTGACCTGTTGATATAATAAAATAATAATTAATTAGCATAGAATTTTAAATTGTTATTGTTACTACTTTGTTGTTAGGCTACCTCTTGGCTGATGATACTCAGGGAGAGACTCCTCTTATACCTCCAGAGATAATGGAATATTCCATTAAGCATGCAACAGAGGTTGACATTAACACAACACTTCAGATTCTGGGTTCGCCAGGGGAGAAAGCCTCCTCAATCCCAGGATGCAACAGAACAGATTCTGTGATTAGGTAAATGTTTTGTGAAATGAGTGGGATTGTTGCATAATAGGTTTTATTTGATATCAATCTAAAATTACTTGTAAATGATAAAAAAAAAACAAGTATCTATTCAGTAATAATTATGTGGATAGATCAGCCAGTTTTCTGCATTTAAAAATGAAAGTCCAGTCAAATGCTTGTTAAAAAATAGTTTACATTTTTTAAAGATTTAAATCTATTTAAAGGTGGTCTAAAGTTAATTGGATATATCTTTAAACTTTAGGGTTTCAAGATATTTAATGTAAATGAATATCAGTGGACTGGGGTGCTGGTTAATGGTGCTGGAGAGATGTACTGGAGGGCATGGCTGATCAGCTATTGCTACTGTACATCCTAACTGAAGTTAAAACTTCTGGTCTATATTCATGCTCGATCCTGAAGGCTAATACAATCTCTGGCAAATAACTGCAAATCTCATGGCTTTCCATCCCTTTACAATTAAAGCTTAATTTCTGTACAGCAGTTCTTCTACAGATTATACCCACTATAGTAATTCATCTGGTAAATGTCCCATTTATTCTGCTGCTAAGAGGTGCAGACCACAATGATTTCAAATTTGATCTGAATAGTCAGTTAAGCCTGCTGAACTTAAACAGAAAATGGCAGGGCACAGTGATTGGCTCAGGTGAGGGAACATATCAATTGTAGTTCACCATTTTTGGTAAAGGAGTGTGAAGGATTGCTCGAGCCAGCTGACATTTGGAGAATAACAATTGGACATGGTGTTAAGGACATAATGTACTTGTTGAATAATACCCTCAGGATGTTACTATCTTTAGAGTCAATGAGGACTTGGATTTTTTAAAATAAAAGTGCTGCAAAGTGTAAATAAATTAAAACTGTAAATTTGTATCACCTTTTGAACGAATGATTAAATGGAACTGAAACTCCCTCTACTCAGGTTGTTAGCTGCTGTTCTTAGAGCTTCAGAAGTTGAGTCTCGAGCCACAAGGGCAAACTTGACAGAACTGCTCAGCCCACAAATGGGAAAAGATATTATGTGGTTCCTGAAACGATGGACAAAGACTTACCTTTTAGCAGATGAAAAACTTTATGACCAGGTCAGAAATCATGTCTTTTGTGTTTGCATATATGGAATAACAAATATTGCTTAATAATCAATTCTGTAGATTTTTCTTTAGATTTGGTTCAATTAGGGAGCATGCAAAGGCATTATATATTTTCAAATGCATTTGCTTGCTCCCTAATCGGAGCTTCACTATGTACCAATTCTCCATGTCTAGTTGAGATTTCTACCTGAAGGGTCATTGCATCTATTATTAATAACTTTCTTTAATGTGGATTCTTGTGCATGGTGCTCCATAATTTTAATTTTGCTTAGTATCAATATCACCCCCAACTGTGTTGATTCCACTTGATAGGAAAATCACATTTAGATCAACTGCTTAATTTACTTCAAAGTTAGTTTTTATTTGTAGTTTAAGAAACGTATGTACAGTGTGTTTATAGATAAAGTTTAAAGTTAAAGATTATTTCAATTCTACAGAAGTGAAAGGTACATTGATCAATATGCACTGTGTATATTAAACTTATTCACTATTTGATTTATTGATGGCAATCTTATATTTAAAAGCCTCAAATGTTTGATTCCCCAATGTGGAAAATATTCACATCTATCGCATTAAACACTATCATATTAAAGACCTCTTCTAGAAAACTTAACCCAGCCTCTTCAGTCTTCCCCAAAAGTTATAATCTCTGCACAATACACAAAAAGTACCGGAGGAACTCAGCAGGTCAGGCAGCATCCATGGAGGGAAATAAACAGTCGACATTTTGGGCTGAGACCCTTCATCAGGACTGGAAAGGAAGAGGGCAGAAGCCAGAATAAGGTGGGGGGAGGGGGAGAAGCACATGCAGGCAGGTGATAAGTGAGTCCAGGTGAGAGGGGGATGGTGGTTGGGTGGGGGAGGGGTAGAAGATGTAATAAGTTGAGAATCCCTCTGTCCTGGTATCATTCTTGTAAGCATTTATTTGGACCTTCCTCGATGTCTTTATAACTTTTTTGTAACATGGAGGCTAGATGATGAATACTATTGGATCTTGCTGTTTATTCTTTAAAATGTTTGGGTTATTGCTAAAAAAAAATTATTGGACCCTAACTACACACATTTTGTTTTCTATTATTAGGTATTACATTTGATCAAAAATTTCAGTTTTCTGTATTATTAGCTGTTGCACTATGTGTGTAATTTATCTTTATTCTGCTCCATATTTATTTTGGTTTAAAAGGAATTACTAAGGAAAATGTATTGAGGGGATTTTTTTCTAGTACTTCTTTCCCCTCATTCATTTCGAAGAATATAGCACTGATACAATGAAAATGAGGGTAAACAAAATAGTGGAATGTGTGTAAAAGCGAAGTGTCAGCTCTCCTCAGTTGTGAGTGCTGACTTCGAGCTCCTGGAGTCAAGCATATTACTCAAACTGAGATTTCAGTTCATTATTGAAAAGGTGATGCAGCTGTTCTTGGATTTTTGCATAACATGTTAATCCTTGCTTCGTGATCAGATAGTAGCAAAAAGGCAATATTCACGGAGGATTAAAAGGATAAAAAATTACAAAAATTAACTTGAGGTGAGAAAGAAAGCTGGAATATATTAATGGACTAATCAAGTGGGCGAAAACTAGCAAAGGAATTTATTTGAAGTAATGTTGGGTACTGCATTGTGGAAGGCCATCAAGAATTCCGAAAAGTATAGAGGACCAGAATGACTTCAGAATTCAAATTCTCAGAATCCTGAAGTTAACAGAAAAGGTAGATGGTTGGTTAAGAATTCATAAAAATGCCTTTTTCTATTGGACAAGGCTTTGAATATATGAACAAGGAGAAAGTTTTACAGTTGTATAAAACATTAATTTGAGAAGTTTGAATTTTGTTAAGTGATGAACTGGCAATAAGTGGGAACACTAGATAAGACGTTTAGATATTTGTGATTTTGACTGTTGGGAAAGAATTAGCTAGTTTGGGATTGTTTTCCTTGGAACGCAGAAGTTAAGGGGAGATTTAATTAAAATTAATAAAATTGAGGGGCTGTGGTAGAACTACTAGTGAGGATCAGATTCTCCAAAATAGAGAGGTGGATAACCAAGGGCTTAGATTTAAAGTAGGGGTTGGGAGTTCGGTAATCACTGCCTAACTGGCATGGAAAAACTACACTCACATCACATTTACAATATACTTGCAAATGGAATTATTTGGATAACTTTTTTGGATGGTGTGGATGTGATGGGGCAAGTCTTCCTTCTGTGGCATAAATTTATATGAATAGAAGCAAGAGGTTTTCAGAATCAGAAGAATCAGGTTTATTATCACTGATACAGTATATGTCATGAAATTTGTAGTTTTGCAGCAGCAATATAGTGCAAGTCATAAAAATTGCTATAAGTTACAAACATAAGTAAATAGTGCAAAAGAGGAATAATGAGGTAGAGTTCCTAGTATCTTGGATAATTCTGCCCCCCCCCCCCCCACTAAAGTAATCTCTTTCATTTACTTGCTATGTACAAATTGGCTGTCACAAAACTTAAATAAAAACAAAATCCTTTAAGTACTGCTGAAGAGTATTTGACCTGAAACATTAGCCCTGTATCCCTTTCCATGGATGCTACTTGACATGCTGAGTCTTTCCAGCATTTTCTATTATTTCAGATTTCCCGTATCAGCATTTTATTTTAAATTTTCTGTCATAGAACTAGAGTGGCTTTGCTCCAGATTTCTTAAAGCACCTTTTGGAATGCTAAGTCTATGATAATCTGCTTTGAAAATGAAAGTTTTATTCTTTTAAAATAATGAGAATTTCTTAGAATGATGGAAGTGCAGGCAGGGCAAACAAAATTCCATGGAAAATTCAGTATAAAAGGTCAATGATTTGAATATCTGAATTATTGAGGAAACTAATAAATTCAAAAGATTTAATTTGAGCTTCCCATGATAGTGGTGCACAAATCTTTTTGCAAAAATTCCCTTTTAGATCTAAGAGCTAAATGAGCATCATTGCTAGTTTTGTTTTTAAAATGTCTTCTTTCCCTACAGATAAGTTTACCTTTAAGTACAGCATTTGGTGCAGACACTGAAGGTGCTCAGTGGATTGTTGGGTACCTTTTAGAAAAAGTTATAAGTAATCTTTCAGTGTGGATTGCAGAACAGGATCTGGCGAATGACACTGTTCAACTCCTTGTAACACTGTAGAGAGGAGAGAACGGTGAGTACATGCTGTAGCAGAACAGAGCAATGCAACTCCAGTCAACTCTCGATGTTAGCAGATTTTTTAAAAAACAATATTTTAGCAAGCACATTTTGTCTCTTGTACATTTATGTTACCATTGTTAGAACCAGTTTTCAAAACAAAACACTAACATTTTGGAACTAGAGATGATTGATTTCTGCCCTGCTTTGAACATAAACCTTTCATGAGGGCTGGTTATTGATGGATTTTTCTAATTCCTCTTTGATTTGGCATTGATCATCGCTGACAAAATATTCATGGTCTTGCACCTATAAAATCCATGTCCATGTTCTCAAATTGAGAGAATCCTGGCTTATTGTGACTTATAAGTCAAATATCTCATTTTGGTAAATCTGTTTTAGACTTCTATTTCCCCCTGTTGAATCCCATTTATACTTCAAAAAGCCCAAAACTGCACAGTTATTTTAAATGAGATCCTACTATTAATTTATGTATGACAATCATGACTTCTGTATTTATATATTCAGTCCTCTTTGACTGAATTTTTGGAAAACATATTTAAAAACCATTGCTGTAATTTTTCTCTAGAGAGGTCTTGTCTTTTTTTTCAATTTGCATTCCAGTGAAAAGGTTTTCAATGACTTAGATTAACCACTTCTCTGAAACTTTAGTTCCCTATGAATTGCTTTATTGAAATAACTTTCATGCTAAGGGAAAGGTTGGCTGTAAAGGGATGAAATATTTGAGTGCCTAGCTTCAGCAGATTGCTAGCGCACTGTACTATTTACATTTTTGAGAAAATGGCTTGCATTTTTGGCAGTCATTATGCGCCCATTCGCGACTTTAGCTGAATATTGATTGCTCTTAATTTGGTCTTCAGGCAACATGTAGATACCGGCTGGATCATTCTAAATTGATACAAAGTGAAAGTTCAAAATTATGCACAACCCAAAGATTTTCTGTGATTGTAATGTGAGAATTGTAATTTTAAATCTGTCAATTCTCTTCAACGTTCAGTTATGATTTAAAAAAATCTGTGGGTTGTGCATACTTGTAAACTTAGTTTTTTAAAAAAACATTAGGCCATTCACTCTGCATTGTAAAGAATTCATTACTTTTAATGCATTTTTGTTATAAAAGGTTTAATTTTAAATTAATGAGATGATAACTGTATTCAGATGTTCATTATTCTTTGTGCATATTTATGGTAATGTTAATTGATAACTTTCCTTTTAGGGCCAATTTAGTAATAAAATGTGAAAACTGGTGGAATTTGGCAAAACAATATGCAAGTCGAAGTCCACCATTGAACTACCTTCCCAGTACCGTCCAACGGACATTGATGAAAGCCCTCGTTTTGGCAGGGTTTGCTCATGTGGATACAGAAACAAAACAACAGTATTGGACAGAGGTGAGAATTTGCACATGGATTTAATATTTTGTCTGAAGTTGAGAGATTTCCAGCATCTCTAACTGAGTATTATATGTAGTGGAGAAATGTCTGTGAAAGAGAATGATAAAGGATTTGCATGCTGGTTGTTAGTAAGTTAAGTGGTCTCAGCTAGAATTCATTTTACTACCATGTAAATTGACCTCTACTAGAATTGTCTTCAATAATTCTGTTATGTTTGACTTGAGATTGCACAGAATTTTAGAAAAAATTGTTTTCCCAAACATGTTCATCAAGCTTGAAAGTATTTGTCTCTTGCAATGCTGAAGTTTGCTTGTTTTATATCTTGGGGCTCGCTGAAGGTACCTTTTTTAACTCTTTAATGAGAATCTGCTGCAGGTTGAAATGCAACATGACACATTCACAAGATAAAACAGATTTAACAAAGTGTTCATATGTAGTCACATTATATATTAAAGCCAAAATGCACTTTACAAAGTCAACTTGTGGATAGCAGTATGAAAATAACCACAATATAAATCCATGTGCTTCAAACCTAAATTAGAGAGGAAGAGATAAAAACTCTTGTCTCACTTTGCCAGGGACCTGATTCAAAACTGACCTTGTCCTGTCTGTGGTGAAGTTCCATGTTCTCCTCACCACTGTGTGGTATTTTACCAGGTATTCTGAAATTCTCCCATGTCCCGAGACCTGCTGGAAGGTTAATTGGCTACTGTAAGTGACCAGTTAGTGTAGATATGTGGCACGAACAGAATCAAAAAATGAGTGTAGGACTGGTGGGATTGTGGGATTACTCTTTCGGGAGCCAACATGGATTTGACAAGCCAAACTGCATTTTCTATGTTGTAACAAGCAAGAAAGAATGATGAGAACATTCCATGATGATTCACTTTATTTATCACAGATTTATAATATATTTTTTGTAGGTTCTCCAACCACTTCAACAACGATTTCTTAATGTTATAAACCAAGAAAACTTCCAACAAATCTGTCAGGAAGAAGAGGTAAAGCAGGAGATCATTGCCACACTAGAAGCACTCTGTGGAATAGCTGAAGCAACACAGATAGACAATGTAGTCATTCTCTTCACCTTTTTAATGGACTTCCTCAATAATTGCATTGGTTTAATGGAAATTTACAAGAACACACCCGAGACTGTTAACTTGATCATAGAAGTTTTTGTTGAAGTTGCACATAAACAAATCTGCTATCTTGGAGAGGTAAGTAAAATATGTCAGAGTTACTTTGCTTGTATCTTGATGTGTTGGATATTGTTACTGTTAAACAGTTGCGTGCTTAATAATTTGCCTTTATTCACATTTAGCATTGGTTCACGTTTAAGCTTGATTATGGAATAAGAGCAAGTTCCATAAATAATTGCTAACTGAATATAAATGAGTAATAATAGTGAGACGAAAGCTACATGCATTGTGACGATTGCAGTAGTAACAGAAAACATATTTATTTTGTTTAAAAAATCTGAATTGTTGTATATGCTCTTTAACTGGTTGTTAGTTCTAAAGAGGCTAGATTTCAGGCACCGGAGGAAAATGCAAATAAATTGCAATTGTTGAGTACCAGATTATAAGTATTTACCAAGTTACTAGAGATTGTCTGCTTGCTGCTGAGAAAGAAGGACCACAGCTTTTCTTTTCTTTAAATAATGCGAAGAATATTCATGAATGCAAAGGAGATGTAAAGCATCAGGGTTTGTTATTTTGTGCTAGAACATAGAGCAGTACAACACAGGAACAGGCCCTTCGGCCCACAATGTCTGTGCCGACCATGATGCCAATCTAAACTAATTCCATCTGTCTGCACATGGTCTACATCCTTCTATTCCCTGCCTATTCATGTGCCTGTCTAAATGCCTCTTAAACATAGCTATTGATTCTGCTTCCACAATTTCCCCTAGCAGCGTGTTCCAGGCACCTAATACCTGTGTAAAAATGAAACTTGTCTTGTAAATCTTTTAAACTTTCCCCCTCTCATCTTAACCTGTGTCCTCTAGTATCTGACCTTTCACCCTTGGCAAAAGACTCTATCTACCCTATCTATGCCTCTCATAATTTTGTATACTTGTATCAGTTTGCCCCTCAGCCTCCTGACACATGTATGCAAAAATAGCAGCACTATTTCAAAAGTTCTTTACTGGCAATAAAGCACATTGAGAGTAAAGTCATGGAGGGCACTTGAATTCATCCAGTGAGATCTTGGGCGTTTTTTCCAAAAACTCTATCAATCAGGACACAATTCTTGAAATATTGGTATTGGTTTATTATTGTCACTTGAACCGAGGTACAGTGAAAAGCTGTCTTACAAACCGATCGTACAGGTCAATTCATTACACAGTGCAGTTACATCAAGTTAGTACAGAGTGCATTGATGTAGTACAGGTAAAAACAATAACAGTACAGAGTAAAGTGTCACAGCTACAGAGAAAGTGCAGTGCAATAAGGTGCAAGGTCACAACAAGGTAGATCGTGAGGTCATAGTCCATTTCATTGTTCAATAGTCTTATCACAGTGGGGTAGAAGCTGTCCTTAAGTCTGGTGGTACGTGCCCTCAGGCTCCTGTATCTTCTACCCAATGGAAGAGGAGAGAAGAGAGAATGTCCCGAGTGGGTGAGGTCTTTGATTATACTGGCTGCTTCACCAAGACAACAAGAGGTAAAGAGTTCAAGGAGGGGAGGCTGGTGTCCGTGATGCGCTGGGCTGTGTCCACAACTCTCTGCAGCTTCTTGCGGTCCTGGGCAGAGCAGTTGCCGTACCAAGCCGTGACGCATCCAGATAGGATGCTTTCTATGGTGCATCAGTAAAAGTTGGTGAGAGTCAAAGGGGACAAACCAAATTTCTTTAGCCTCCTGAGGAAGTAGAGGCGCTGGTGAGCTTTCTTGGCCGTGGCATCTATGTAATTTGACCAGGCTGTTAGTGATGTTCACTCCCAGGAACTTGAAGCTCTCAACCCTCTTGACCTCAGCACCATTGATGTAGACAGGTGCATGTACACCGCCCCCCTTTCCTGAAGTCAATGACCAGCTCTTTAGTTTTGTTGACATTGAGGGAAAGGTTGTTGTCATGACACCATTCCACTAAGCTCTCTATCTCCTTCCTGTACTCCGACTCATCACTGTTTGAGATACGGCCTACAACGGTGGTATCATCTGCAAACTTGTAGATGGAGTTAGAGCAGAATCTGGCCACACAGTCATGAGTGCATTGCACTGAGGTACAAAAAAAAATTAGCAAGAATTGAAGCCACAGTTCACTTAGGGTGTCTCATTCATTATTGGAAACAATTCAATACTTGATAGAGATTATATCCCAAAAGTGAGGAAATGCATGAAGCCAGATTAGTTGTCATCAAAGGTAAGCGCACATGAGGCCTATTTTATATTCTATCTTGCTGTGATGATTCTTGACAAAAGTTTTTCACTCTTTAAAGGTTTACTGCTGTTTATGCTCTACTTAATTGCAAATACTTTCAGAATTAATCCCAGTATTGACAAGGTAAATTTTCCACAATCTATGGTAAACAGCATAGGTCGATGTATGTATGGGGTCAGATAATGAAGCTGTTGTGGTTTAAGTGGTCTTATTGTCACTGACCACAATGCAGTATTTAGATATTTGGGCAGGCTAACACAGACGTTTGTCTGTGACACATCATAATTTGTTTATCTGGAGGGATTATGCTTTGCAGACAGTGGTATATCCAGTGGATGGATTTAGATGCTGGAGGGAAAAGGCTTCACTGTCCAATGGAATGCATCCACTCCCATGTCGGACATGCAGGTTATGATATCTGGCTTCTGCATGCAATAGGGGAATGCCAAACAATCTGCATTTTCTCATGGAGCCCTACTCAACACAATCACTCCCACACTGAAAGTGGGGAATGAGCCAGCTCAAGATAGCAATGTATTTGTTCTCCCAGTCAAGGCTTTAACACAAGAAACACCCACTGAAAGCAAAAAATGCCCATAGAAACAAACATGATACTTACTGCAAAGACAGGAGGGGTGTATTGTAAAAAGTGCCTCTTTCAGAAACTGGTAAAACAACCATCTGCCTTTTTAATGTTTGCATTCATCTGTCACCCTCTGTCTCCCAACTCCACCCCTCCCGCTCTCCCCCCCCTTCCCTACCTGGATCAACGTGCCCACCAACCTTCACCCCTCCTTGATCCATCAATCACCCACTGGCCCCTGTCCCACCATTCCTCCTCACTTTATACTGGCTATCTTCCCTCTCCACTCTTTGTCCTGATGCAGGGTTTTAGGGAATTAAATTATATGGACAGGAAAGACCAGCTTCCTGGTTCTACAAAGACAGCAGCATCATTCTTTTTAGGAGGTCTTGAATCAAGGAGTGTCTGTAGATGTTATTTGTCTAAATTTTCTGAAGACAATCAACAAGGTGCTGCATAGTATAGGGAAAAATGGAATTGGAAGTAGCCTTTGGCTTTGGTTGGAACTTGTTTGGAAGGTAGGAGTCAGACAATGGGAATAAAAGTTGCTGATGTGATAACTGGTGTATTCCAGAAATCTGTAGTGAGTCCTTAACTTCTATCCATGTCAATAATATTTTGAAAAGTTGTTATACCTAATTTTTAGATACTCCAGGTTCTGCCTGACCTGCTGAGTATTTCCAGTATTTTCTGATTTTATTCAGGGTAAATTTTAGCATTTCCAAAGAGCAAAAAATTGGCAACTCTTCAGAACTATATAGACTTTGGAGTTTAAATCCTGGGGGATGGGTAGGTGGGTGCAAAAAGCAGTTGAAAGGCTAATTGAATATTTGCGTTTATCCAAAGAGGCCTCTTTGGATCGGTTAAATAGTTTTGATCAAACTCCATCTGGATTCTGCTTTGGGCACTGCATCAGAGGGGAAATGTTTGGCCCCAGATGTTTGTTGTCCAAATTCACCAAAATTATGCTAAAGCTTGGAGATGTATTTGATTTACATTCCCAAGAGGACACAGTTGAGGAGGAACCTGATCCAGTTGTCCAAAATGTTTGAGAATGTTTGGTTGTGTAGGTATGGAGAAACTGTTGGGAGAATGAAAATGACAACATAGTTTATAAATTAGAGGTAGGCAATTTAAAAGTGAAGTGGGGATCAGTTTATCCACGCTAAGAGTAGTATAAACTTGGAACTCTCACCAAAAGTCTGTCATTGGTAGGTATTTGAGTATTGAGGTAGATATGGTAGCTTTTGAAAGAGATACTTAATAGAAATAGAATAATTTTAAAACATATTATGAGATGGTGGAAAAATGTTGAGTCAGTTCAGTGTGATCTATTATCTGGTAAAGAGCTGGCATGGAGTCAGTGGGCTGAATGGCTTCCTTTGCTATAATCATTCAATGTGGTTTTTTTTTCACTTTTTCAGTCCCAGAATAGGTATGAGCTGAGTATAAAAGTCCAGTATTTGTATTTGGAAATTTTTTTGCTGTGGTTTTGACTGAGCTTAGTTATTTATAAAATAGTAACAGGTTTGGTAGTGTGTGGTAAAAACAAACAACAAGGAATCCTTGCTTGTACATTTGGTTTGTTACATCAGAAGATCTATTGAGATCTGTGCTGTGTCTGTCTTGAATGCATTGTCTTATTTCATTATATAAAAAAAGTAGGTTAAAGAAGAAAATTGCTGAAAAATATTTAAGTAAAATACTCTTCTATAAGTATTTCAGTTTTGTTATCTTCTCAGGATTTTCACCAGTTCTTCCTAGCAGAAATGCTCTAATTTTTCCTCAGTTTTCTGCCTCTTATTCACTAAGATGGTTGTAATTTTCCAGCACAGGAGATCTTGGAGTGGAATAGAATTTAGATCAGGATACTCAAATCTTTCGTTTGGAGTGCAATTTTCAGCTCCCAGAAGACCTTTTGTACGCTAAAATTGTTGCTGCACTTTGTGCATGAAGCACTTGTGCAAGGAAGCTGATGCAAAAGGGCACAAGATGCTCGTTTGGCAGCACTTTCACAAAATTCTTGCAAGGTTCATGAAAATCCAGGTCTTATTCAAAGGATTTAGGGTAGTGTTGTGATTGGTTAAAGGCCCCTATGCCATGTAGGGCATTTCTGGAAAGTCCAGTGCTTCTATCTTTATTCTTTAACTTTCCTCCTTTGATAATTATTCCTTTTAACCACCATGGTATAATTTGCCTGTCTCTGCTTTTTCTCTCCCTGGTTCATCTGTTTAACACAAGCACCACCTCCACAACCCATCTCCCTCCTCCTACCATTCCAGACCACTCATCCACCCAAGCCTTGGCAAGTCCTGAGCTACTTTCAAATCTTGGTCAATACCATCAGAAGTGATTTGTTCACTTACCTCATATGTAGTAACTTATTACAGATCCTCCCCAGGTTATGAACAGCCAACTTATGACAGCCTGTACATATAAATGAGTACTGGGAAACTGGCTGGATAGGTGGGGATGCAGGCATCTTCCATGTGAAATCATTTCTGTGTGCTTTCTCTACCCAACCCCCCCCCCACCAGCCACAATAATTAGGCTGGATCGAGCAAGCCAAGCTGGGAGCGCTGAGCAGACTCATTCTCTCACTCACTGAATTGGTGAGGCTGGCTGGCAACTGCTCTTCCGTGCCTGCTCACTCTCCCGTCATAGCTGTTTCTGTGATCGTCTCCTCTCTCACACACACTATTTTTGTTCATTTCTGACTTATAAACAGTTTGGGTTATGAACCGTTCTTGGGAATGGAACCCAATAGTAACTCGGGGATTGCCTGTATACTGTGTCATCTGTTTATATAACAGTGATACCATTATTTGTTCCTGTTTGCATAATATCTTACAATGACATGAGAATGTGAAGTTGCTCTATACCTCTGTTTTCAATCTGTTCTCAGTGTCCAGAAAAATGAACTCTCCTTTATTAACTGCTATTAGTCAAAGATAGAATTGTCAAACTTAACATGAATTCACTTGTCCTCTCTCATCAGTTTGTTATTCTGTGTATTTTTTTTTACAAGCAGAGGAGACCAGTGATTGGTTCTTTTCTCTAAGTAAAGTGGTTTACAGTTTTTGGGTTTTTTAAATATTCAATTTTTTTTATTGATTCACAGTCAAAAGCCATGAAGTTGTATGAAGCTTGCCTGACTCTACTGCAAGTTTATTCCAAGAACAGCTTGGGAAGGAAACGGTCTGATGTGGCAGCAGAAGAGGAGCAGTATCAAGATTTGTTGCTTATTATGGAACTTCTGACTAACCTCCTATCAAAGGAGTTTATAGACTTCAGTGATACAGGTACTTTTTAAATTTAGAGTTCAATAACGACAAAGATACAGAACAAGATAATATGACGTGCAACTTGTATGACGGTGCAAATTCCCCATAATTTATGAATATCACCTGTATAAATTCTGATGGTTTAAAATAAGTGATGCACAATGATGTAATAAGTTTATCTTAAGGGGTTTGAGTTCTGGAGCAGGTTTTTTGAGTGAAGCCACAATGAATCATTACATAGGGGTGAAGCTTGCACAGAATTGTATTTTTGAAAGTGGCTTTTTGTTTTTAATTGAAAATACCACAAAAATTTTGTAATACAGAATGCTAAAAGTACTGCAGTCACTCTTCTTAGGCATTCCCTTGAGGTAAAGGATGACTTATTTCTGCTAAGTTTCTGTGGTTTCTGAGGTGACTGAGGCCAGAATAGAAGCTGCATATGCTGTCACAAGTGCAATGAGTGGTTGGGTGGAATGGGAGGTGGAAGCCCAATGAAAATGACAGACAGAACACACGTAATGTACCCAACAAAGAAACTTGGCTTTGGGTGTCATTAAGGATGTTCCTACTCCATTTTGATGGCTGTGGGCCAGAGGGTCCTACAAGTAGGTGGGGATGTTACACTTTTATCCCCACAGGTTTTGAGAATGTCATTGAGAATTTCCTCTGTCCAGGTAACTTGCCATGATAGAGTTTGGAGCAGAGTGCCTACTTTGTGACCTCTAGTGTTGAGCATGCAAATGAGTTGCCCTCTACCACTTAATGACAGGGAAAATGCTAGGTTCTTTTACCAGTGTCAGCCTAACCGGACTGTGGTTCCTTGTTTTATCCCTCCCTCTAAGTGGTCAGATTATATTTGCTATTTTCCATTCTGGGAATAATTCTGGAAGGTGACAATCAGTGCATCCAATATCTCCATAGCCAGCTCTTTCAAAACCTTGAGATACAGATCATCAGATTCTGGGGATTTATAGGCTTTCAGTCAAATTTATTTTGTCAAGCCTTTTTTACTGATGCTAATTTCCTTGCAATCCTCATACACTCTAGACCTGTTACTCTTTATTGTTTCTGATAAGTTTTTTGTGTCTTCATATTCAAATTATTACTCATATACATAAAATATTTAGGGGAAGAAATAGTACAATGCATCAGGGAGATGGAACTTTTTTTAAATTGATGAATTAGAAATGCATCCATTTTCTAAAGTTTATATCTGTCTGCCAGTCTTTTAAGAAGGAGAAAATCTTGAGCCATTTTGCACTTTATTTCCAATGCAGACGAAGTATTTCGGGGACAGGAACCTGGACAGTCGGGAAACAGATCAGTGTCAGCTGCAGATGTTGTCCTTTACGGAGTTAATATTGTACTGCCACTAATGTCACAAGACTTGCTAAAGGTAAGTGTTATTTTTAATATTACAAAACAGTGGAAAAATTACACTCTTCTATTTACTGCCACTGGAGACTGGCAACAGATTTCAACTGTCCAGAATGCTGAGCAATATGTCTTGAGTATAAGTAGCTTAGCCTGGTGTTTTAGCATGGTCTGCATCAATAGATCGATGGGGTGGGAGTGGAGAGATGGATGTCCAGAACCCTAGGTGTGTCTGGATTGTGGAGAGGTGGATGGAGAAAGGGTGCGGATGGAAAGGAGACAGTATCTTGAAGAAGCTACATACAGTGTCTAAGGTGAGGGAAATCAAACTTTTTGTTAAATTTACTTGTTTAAATCAAGATTGTGGTATAGTATTAATGAGGGAGGGGTTGGTTTAGAATTGGTAGCTTGATGCAATGATTCTGGCTATGTATAATTGCTTTGGTTTTGTATTATAGTTGGTACATATTTGACAAATTAAGTTTTTTTTGTCTTGACAGTTTCCATCACTGTGTAACCAATATTACAAATTAATCACCTTCATCTGTGAGATATTTCCTGAGAAAATACCACAACTTCCAGAAGAACTTTTTAAGAGTCTTATGTACTCCCTGGAATTGGGAATGACTTCGTATCCTCTTACTGCTGATAGGTTGTCTGATCCATGAGAATTATGGTTTTGACAGTTAAAGCGTTTGGCATGGTTTGTATCTGGAAGCGTTAGAATGAGCTGGGGCAATCAGAGCCTGTTATGTACCGATGTGGATTTATCTTGGATGTGTTCTCCTCACTAGGGATAACAAGAATCCATATGTTTATTCAAAGTAATCCGGGTAACGTTCCGTAAGAAATAATCAATAGCTTTATCCTTGTCTAATGTTAAGATACAGTTTTGGGATTAATGTGGAAACCCAAACAGCAAAATGTCAAACTAAGAAACAAGACCCTACGGTGACATGAAAATAAGGCTGTTGCACAACTTCTAAAATATTTTTGTTCCCTTCATCTTCAGTGAAATTACACATCTTTTATTAGAATAGAAAAGTGGGTGGCAGTTGGGTAGACTCAATAAATGCTTTCCAAGGCTCTTGATTGGAACACTATAAGACAGAAGTTGATGATGAGCCACGTAGAGATAAGATAGATGAAGAAAAGCCTGGTAAACAAATTAGGTTCTTAGAGGAGAGGCTTGAAAGAAGAAAGGGAGGTAGAGAAATAAAGAAGTTTAAGGAGAGAATTCCAAAGCTTAGAGTATTAGTAGCTAAAACGTGTACTTGTCAGAGTTTGGGGATTAAATTCTGGAATGAGAAAGAAGACAAAATTAGAGGAGGGCAGATATTGCGGAAAGGAAAAGGTTGGAGGCAATTACAAAGATATTAAGTGACATGACCATAAAGTGACGTGAAAATATGCCTGTGTTACATAACTTCTAAAACATTTTTTACCCTTCATCTTCAGTAAGATTACGCACCTTTCAATAGAGTAGAAAAGTTGGTGGAAGTCGTATAGCCACTTAAAAAAGATAGGAATTCAGTGTCCTTAATTTTCCAAACAGCATCAAAGATGGCTGGAGCAGAGCATAATTTACACTGTACAATCCTCAGAGTCCCAAGATCCATCTAATGGCTATCATCGTCAATTTTGTATTATAGTTTTAATATTAATTTGCATAATCAATCCCGTTTGAACTATTCATATATAGTCTGATCCATTTAAAATTTGCACATGAGGAAAATCAATTTTTAGATGGCATTTCTACAGTTTCCTTGACACTTTCCTTCAGAATGACATCTGAAGTTTCCCAACTCTGTTTAGAAGCTCTTACGCCCCTGGCTGAACAATGTGCCAAAGCACAAGAGACAGAATCACCACTCTTCACTGCAACCAGACACTTCCTTAAGGTACATCTTGAAGTTACAATAGCTATTCTTTGATTATTTTGCACAGTTACAGTGTGAATGGCAAATCCTATTAAGTTCAAGAAGGTTAACCTGTGATAACTCCTATCTAAGTGACAATTTAGTTGATAATTGTTTTCAGATTAGTAAATGACTATTTAACAGGAAGATGTAATTTAGTTCTGCATTTTGAGAGGTTAAAATTCCATTTGTAGTTCATCATTTTCGCTGTCATATTTCACTCTGCATATTTCGCCATCATCCATTTCTGAATTTTCCCTTCCCTTTTTAGATCCCTCTGTCTCCATCTCAGGATAGGCCAGATGCAAACATCTATAACAAGCCCAGAGATTCCCACAGCTATCTTGACCATACTTCCTCATACTGCCTTCTGTAAGGATTCCATTCTCCCAGTTTCTCTGCTGAGTTTGTTTTTCACAAAGGTGTCTCTGAAATGTCCTCCTTCAACTCCAAGAGTAGACTGTGCTCTTGGCCACACTTCATCTATTTGCTGCACCTCTGCTCTCACCCCTCTCTTCCTGGACAGAGCTAGGAGTTCTTCTGGTCTTCACTTGTCACTCCACTAGCTTCTGCATTCAACATCTCATCCTTCACAATTTCTACCAGCTCCAACAAGATTCCATCACCAAGCGCACATTTCTCTCCTCTTTCAGCATTTCAAAGGGACAGTTTCCTTCACAACTCCCTTGTCCTCTTGTGTCCCCACTAATCAGTCACCTTCTCATGGCATTTTCCCATGCAACCACAGGAGATAGGACACATGCCCTTTCACCTCTTCCCTATCCTCCATCCAGGAATCCAAATGGTATTTCCACCTGAAGCAGTGACTCTAGTGTATTGCTTCCTGTTGTCTGCCACTTTAACTCTCCATCCCACTCTTGCTCTAACTGTTTGTGGCTTCTTGCACTGTTACAGCAAGGTCCAATACAAGCCTGAGGAACAGCACCTCATCTTCTGTGTAGGAACATTGCAGCTTTCCACACTCAATATTGTATTCTACAACTTTAGCTAACTTTCTCTATATTAGAACTGTTCATTTCCACTGTAAGTCATCCGTCTGTGATATTCAGTTTTCTCTCTCCACGAGCACAGCTTGACCTGGGCATGTCCTCCAACCCTGCATTTTGCAATATTGTATGCTTTTGTTTGTAATATCACCCTCTAACTGCCCACATTAATCCAATAACTGGAGGGAATACAGCTCGCCCCCATGACCTCCCTGTCTCGCTCTGTCACAAATATCCCTCTCCCACCTTCTCTGTAACTTAAAAGTAACTTGTATTTCTCTTACTGAGTTCTGACAAAGGGTCTTCGAGCTGAAACGTTAAATTTGTTTCTCATTTCACAGATGCTGAATGTTTTTACCGTTTTGTGTTTTTCTTTAAAGAATTTGTGTTATACTTAGCAGTAGTATTGAGTATCTTCATGAGTGCCTTTTTCAGTTATTACAAAAAGTACATTTGCACATGACCTTTTAAATAAAACCTGGATAAACTTGTTTTGCACAGAAGACCAAGTTGTTTTATTTTGCCAGGAAGTGAAATTTCAACATTCTTCCATTACTGCCCTTGATATTTGTTTAAACTCCACTCTTTCTAGCATTTGTTATGAACAAAATCTCTATTCAAGTTTATCTAAGATCCTCAAACAGCCATATGATTTTCATTCCCATTTCATAATTTACAAATATGCTGCCTGAAGGTCATTCCTCTCTTTACTCTTTTTTTGTCTTAGCACTAAAATATAAATTATTGGCCTTCATTGGCTGTTATTGGCACTGATTTCAAATAGTTCCTATCTGTATTCCAACTGACAAATGAGTTACTAGGACCATTAGAGATGTATCTGCAGTCTACAAGGAGTGCCCTGACCATCAAGGTTTCAAATTCCCACACCATAGATACAGGAAGTCATTTATGATTTTATTGTGATTACAGCTCGTCTTTGACATGCTGGTATTGCAGAAGCACAATGCAGAACTTACTGACGCTGCAGGAGAAGCATTCTACACACTAGTATGTCTGCATCAGGTAAATTTACTTAAAAATAATCTATGTTGCCCCCACACCCCCTCCCCACAATCTTAAATCTACTTTCTTGAGAGAAATTGCTCATATTCCATGTGTTGTTTCAACAGGCTGAGTATTCAGAATTAGTTGAAACCTTACTATCAAGCCAGCAGGATCCAGTTATATATCAAAGATTAGCAGATGCCTTCAATAATCTTACTGGAAGCAGCACTCCCCCCACCTTGGACCGGAAACAGAGGATGGCCTTCCTAAAAAGCCTTAAAGACTTCATGACAAATGTTGGTGGTCTTCTATGTGTTAAATAAACTCAAGCTGCAAAAGGCCCATGTTGACTAATGCACTGTAAAGCATGGAAATTGAAGCTGACTGAATTTTACACCTGTTTCAAGGCTGTTGCCTGCCATCTTGGATTTTAGACTCTCAGGATATCTAGTCTACCACAGTAAGACCGAAGGATGAATCCACTACTATTCAGTTGCCAGTGTTTCTTAGCCATGATTTGCCATATAAACTAATTGTTTACTTAAAAAAAAGAATAAAATAGTGTATTTTAGAGAATTCCAGTGTGTGGATGAATGGCACAGTGAATGAATCCAGTGCCTTTTTATGTCTGGTTTAAACCAGCTGCCCAAATGGTCAGACAAACTGTCTTATTGCTTATATTTGAACCCTTGCTTTGGGGGAATCACTGTAGACAAAATACACAGCTGTAAATGTGTTATAGCTGAAATTAGCTTTATTTTTTTCCAACATATGGATTTATTTGTGACCTAAAGAAGAAAACACCAAATTGTAGCATTTTAATCTTGATTTTTCTTTCACATGTCAGGCAGTAATCACGTTGTACACCACATTTCAGATTCAATTTGTACTGCCTGCTGTTCAGAATAAAGTATATATTTTTGCTTCCAGCCGTGGATTTTAGGAATTGTAACCAGTTGCCTTATTTTCTGTAAATACAAAAGTTTTGTGTTGTGAAAGACTGAAACTGGATTGCCAAAGTGGCAGCTTTGTGTTGTTTTTCTTGTAACATACTTTTCTTCTAAAATGAAAAGTTTGTCACTGTTGTCAGAAGTAGTGTTGAGAACATTTACTTAAGAATGGAATGTTGTCATTTTAGATACGAAAATTAAGTCATCTAAGTTCCATTTAAGGTTTAAAGGGATTTACTTTTAAACAAAACACAACTTTACACCTGAACTGCCACACTGCAAGGTTCTTGTGTTTATTTGAGCAATAACTAATTCTAGGGTGTGAATTGTTTAGTAATGTTCTTCGGCATAACCTAGGGCATTTAAAAAAAACCTCTAGTTTATACTGTTGCGTAGTCAAAAATCAAACTTGTGACTTCAGAAAAATGTAAATAAGCTGTTGGGCATTTTGCTTGTGACAAATTTGCCTTGACTCGCTATTGCTCAACAAATCACAATGTATGTACATAAGTAAATAGAATATTGTAATACTGCACAATATACTTAGGGCTCCAAAATGAGAAATTAATCAGGATGAATCAGTTGAGTTTGAACATGCAAATTAGTTTTAAACACGCAGATTAAGTTGGTGGGGGGGGGAAGCGGCTTGTGGTGTTCACACCACTAAAAAGCTGAAACAGAATATACACAATGGATCATCTGAAGGAACAAAGATAGGTTAATATTTTGGATATGATCATTGTTTTAGCAGCCTCCATCCAAAATGTTCACTTGTCTTTCTCTGTTTGACTAATTTGTTATATTTTCACATTTCCAGTATTGGTGTCCATTTTGTTATCCTCATGAGTATCCTTTTTGATGAACTATGTACAGGTTGTGTGTCAAAACTACTGAAAAAGTCATAGTACTATGTTTAGTTTCTTGAAGCCAGCAGACCAGCTAAGTGGAAGCTTATATAGGTCCCATAATATACTCAATTTAAAACAAAATAGAAGTAGCTTATGGAATTAAAGTTGCTGCATTTTGCTTTTCAATGTTTTTAGAAGATTATTCAAAAAAAACTGAGGCAAAAACATAATATGGTTGAGAGTTTGTGCAGATCACTTTTCTATAGATCACTAATGTTTTCCTTTTTAATATTTGCCCAAACTTCAGGTCTTTTCAAAATACCCCATTAAGCAACCTTTAGCTTCTTGCTATACAAGGCCAAAAGCATAATTTTCCTCTGTTGCTACCAATCTTTCCAGCTTAAACTGAATATGTAATTTATTCCATTTGCTATGGAAACATTTGAACTAGCCTTCACACAGAATAATTATTTTTAACTATTTTGTTTATTTTAAATTAAGTTTATATCTAATTCTGAAAGCTGGCAAGAGACAAGATTATGTGCAAATCAGGAATACATTGCATTTTTTTATTACAATATGCCATCTTTCTACATACATTCTAAGAAAAGGTGAATAATCAATATGTCACCAAAGTGCTTGAAATTATCCGTACTGGAGCTCTATATAATTGCAATTTATCTAAGACTTATTTTGCCAGGCTCCCATTAAAATGCCTTTTTTTTTAATGGGCGCAATGGAAATTTTTTGAAGGAGTCACATAGACAAAAATTTATAGAAAGGCCATCAGAGGTGATATCTCCATTAAGCACAATATCCCTTGCAAAAATTGAGCACTGATCTTGCTTTTTTCCCCCCACTCTTCCATTCCCTCCAACCTCCTGTGTTGCTTTCAAAGACATAATTAATGTAGTTTACCTGCCAACAATGATTTTTTTATAATTGAATTGCAAAATGAAAGATGATTGTATTGAAATAATAGATCTTAATCAATACATGCTCTGCAGCACAGTAATAATTCCTTGTCAAATTTGCATGTGTACAAACTGGTGGTAAAGAAATCTGGCTGGATGTAAAATTTGGTGTTCTGCATCACCTGACTATTGCAAATATATGCAAAAGACCAAGGTTTTTTTCTCTGCAATGATAGAATTAGTGTCTGTTGTGTCAACTCAGATACAGGAAAATGGGGTGTTAGAGTAAGGGACGCATTGTACAGATTTTATTCAGCATTACTTAATGTGGCACTATGTTTAAAAGTTCAAAGAATGATAAGATTTGTCTTAAGTATTCTATGCCCCCAAACATTGTATTTGATATTCCATTTTATCATGTTATGTGAAGTTTCTATCCTATGGTTAAACTGCTGGAACTATTGTTGTCTGTTAATCATAAAACATTAAGTAATTTAAAGCCAAGTTATTACTAAAAAGAAAACATGTAAAAAAAATAGGTACAGAATGAATGCTTCTTCACTATTGGTTATCATATTTGTAATATTTTTTGAGTGGTGTCACATTTTAGTTTCAATTCCATGGTTTCAGCCCTTGTTCTGACCAGGGATATCCAGGACTGTTGAACAAAGTATTTAACTATGCTGTGAAATAATGCAGGTCAAGAAAAATAAAATACTGTCAATTGCTGCCATGTGACAACTACTGTGACCTTTTTAATTCATCTGGAATCTGTCTTGAATGAATCATAGCTTTTCTTGAAGTGTAACCAGTTCATGGGCAGTTATGCATAAATTAATAGCTATAATGCATTTAAATGATTAGTATTTTGTATGTTTTGTACCTTTTTTGTGTGATTTATTTTGACATGTTATATTACATCCCTGGTGTGCAAATTCAGCACCATTTTATGTACATTATAGGAATTTTGACCATTAGATTTTTTTTAATTGCGCCTAGAAGGAATTGTAAAGGTTTGAGGATATGTTTTGGGGACATCTGTCTAACCTAAAATGTATCGTATAAGTGTTCTTATAAAATTTAATATTTTGCTGCAGTTGAGTTCAGTACAAATTCTGACTATTGCATAGTCTACCCTTCTTGCATAGTACAAGATACATTTTTTAAAAGAAAAATACACATGGAATGTTTCTCTGTATATATGCGGTGACGACCAAATAAACTTTGGCTGCTCTTTAAATCAACCTGTCACCATTAAAAATTGGTTTTGTTATAGGTTTTCTCACACTACATTTAAACAGCAGAATCTATGTTATATGTTATAACATGTTCAATTCAATATTTTATTCATCAGGTATGCAAAGTGACAGTAATTGGAGTTGAGTATCAAACAATCCACTTATGATTAAAATGTAGTATTGATTGTAATTTGCAATATTAAGATGCATTGTAACACAACAGATGGTTTATTAGTAAATTTTAATTTTCATTTGTGTTAAGGCAGCTACAAACTCAATTTAGCATTTAACCACCATCTGTTTGACATTAGAGTAACTTTCACTTGGTGTATAATATCAATAATAATTCATAAACTTAGTGAATACAGAGAAATCAAATTCCCTTTCTTCAAAATTTGCCTGAAAGCACTTAAAATATTAACAAAAATTCCTGAAATGTACTATTAATGATAATGCTAATTATTTAATGTCAGAATATTTTTCAACTTTGGGAACCAAATACATAGACTAGTAAGTAACAGTAATTTTACTGGGACCCTTGGAAGATAATATTCAAATTCACTTTAGGCAAAAATTATTACTAAACTGCCAATCCCTTTAAACAATCAGTTTAAATCCACACATTTATTTAAACTCTTTCACTTAAATACTAATCATTCTTATTTACATCTGGTGATACATCAGTTACTAATTGCATCTTCTATCCATCTGTATTTGATTAAAAGGATCTTTAAAATATTTACAGATGTATTAACAATTTATGCAGTGTCAACCCTATAAATCAGATACTTTGAGCCAGATTGATGAGACTATCAATTGTTACCTTGGGGCATCTCCAAATTCTCTACGGATTTAGTTATTTTGTAGCTGGTCTTTGCCAATATAGACAAAATTTTCAGCCAGTTTGTGCACAGGAGTAAATCAGTTAACTTTTGTTTGTTATTCCCCAAGGAAATAACCTTGCTTGGAACATAAGGAGAACCAAATAATGTCATGACTCTTGTAAGTGAGCAAGCAAATGAGGCCTTGATTTAATGACACATACTAAAGGTGGGACCCTCTGATACTGTGTTGTTGCACTGAATTATGTCTTAAAGCATGAAGATGAGCTTCAACTCATGACCTTCCAACAGATAAGAATATTATAACTAAATCAAAGCTGACTAATCCATTGCATCCAAAAACAAAGTCTACTCCTTGTGTCAATTAGGCTGCTGCTAAATTTCATTTCCTTTCATTTTCAGCTAGTTTTATGAATACAGGCTGTCCCTGGGTTACAAACGCCTGACTTATGGACACCTGTAAATGTAAACCAGCTCTATAATAATATTAAATTCAGAAGTCTGATGTAAGTAGATTCATTTCTAGAAATGGCAGAACTAGTTTCCTCCCTCCACTTTTTATAATTGTTCTTTATCAGTCTTGTGTGATTTTTATGCCATTCATTATAATACTGTGGAGGTATGCTTACCATATCGAGTGATTTTTGTGTATTTTCCAATTTATGGACAAAATTGACTTAAAGTCTGTAGAGAGGAACCATTTGTAACCTGGGGACGGCCTGTACAGGTAGTTCTGGTATGTATTCTTAAACATTATTTGACCAATTTAATTTTAGTTAATGCAATTACTATTTATTTTCCACATTTGTTTATATATTAATAGCCCCCTTTTTGCCGCCAGACTCTTGTTTGAAACTGGAATGTAGAAAGGAGGTCCAACTCCATTTCACTGAAGTAAAGAACATCTGTTTTAGAACTATAATTTCAGGTAATCTGTAAAAGAAAAAGACATGGATTTTGTATAACAGCAAAATACCCTTTTTATTGATGAATGGATGTTGGCCTGTTGGCAGGGATTACACTCTTTGATTAGTGCTGTGTGCTCAGTTGAACTACAGGACAAGCATAGAGTTGACATTTCTGAGAATAAGTTCATGTCATATTGAGCTGAATTAATTAGGAAAACTTGAAGTTCAATATTCAATGTTGGTTTGATCAAGGCAGATATTGCCATGGTCTTTGGTTCAGCCTTGTTAATACAGAGCTGAGATTGCCAGCTCCTCTATGCTTTTCAGTGACTAGTGTGCAAATGAACATGGGATTTTACTGTGATCCCACCTACCCAACTGACCTTTTACAATCACAAACTGTCATGTGGAAAATTAGCCCTAAGGTAAACAATTAGGTAGGTTATCCCTGAACTAAAGATAATATTCTGGTGGGCTGAAGAGTTGACTTAGGTTAAGCAAAACCGATGCAGAAATGCTGGAAGAACTCTGCCAGTCAAGCACCATCTGTGGAAAGAAACCAGATTAATGTTTTATGTCAGGGACACTTCCACATCTGTAGTTTTATTTGTTTCCCATGCAAGTTAGATGTAGACCCATTGGCTCTGCATTCAAGGTTTGTTTGACAAGGGTCCTCTATGAACCTGCTCCACCACATTCCTCTGAGGCCCTGGAAAATGTGAACTACTTCCTATATCTTGGGAGCCACCTGTTGATGAAGGGAGAGATCAATGATGAAATTCACCAATGCCTTTGGTTGAATGAGGAAAAGGATGGTGGAATATCAAGACCTCAGACCTGGCACAAAACTCATGCTCTACTGAGCGAAAGTGGCCCCTGCTTCCCTATATGTTGGAGACCTGGACTATCTCAATACACTGGAAAAGTATGACAAAGCTGTCTCCACAAAATTCTCCAAATTCATTGGAAAGATAAGTAAACTAATGTCGGTTTCATCTCCCAGGCCAACATTCCCAGTACTGAAGCTTTGCACTTGGGTATGCCACATCATTTGCATACCTAATAACAGATTTCCAAAACAAACATTCTATTGCAAACTGTCATGGAAAGAGATTACTAGGCAGACAGAGAAAAAGATTCAAGGTTATATATGCTCAAAGCCTCCGCAAAGATGCAGTATCCCCATTGACGCCAGGAATCTCTAATCCACAACTGTTCTAAGTAAAAAAAAAGTACATTTAGGATGGTATTGAGTATCTCCAGGCCATGTATTAGATCACACAAAGGTACAGCAGAAGTAGACCACTTCACAAACTACCCACTCGTCTGCGCCATCTATGGAAGTTGGTTTTTCCCCACACTAGCCTCATCCGCTTCCAAATCCACAAAACTGGAGTGGAAGTCACCCTCAATTCCAAGGAATTACCCAAACGGAACGAGCAATGCAGTTATACAGCAATTCAAACACCATTGAATGAACTCTGCCAGATAGTATGTCATGGTTTTGTCGTCATTATTAATGTGATTTTTATTATGCTAACATTATAGTGACATCATGGCTTTCTACTGGGTGGGTGGAATTAAAGTTGGTCATTTTCAGCTGCTCAGTTTTACAACTGAGCTCACTTGTCAACAAAAACGTCTGTGGAGATTGACCTTTTACATTGTAACCCATCATAATCAAGATGTCATCTTCTTTTCCCTGCGATAATGAAATAAAATCCAATGATATTTGTGACTATCTTCTAAATATTAATTAGTTGTAGCCTACTAAGTGGTCAAGTGAACATCTAATCATAAATGTCTGAAAATTATGATAGAAATCAAGTGGTTGTATAAGGAGAAACCTTCGATTTTAAACCATTTTATTTTCGCTTCTATTTCAGGGCCACTAACCCTTCTCCCGGGACTCGGCCTCGGCTCTTCGAAAATGCACCGAGAAGCTGCTGCAGACCTGGAGTGACAGAAGAAAACGCTGGAAACACTCGGCAGGGCCGGGCTGTCGGGGAAAGGGAAGCAGTTAACGCTTCAGGTCTGAAGCCCTCGGTCAGAACCGTTTAAACAGAGGAAGCGACCCTTCACACACCCGGTGCGGGGAAATGCTCGGCCCCGCTCTCCGTTCGAGCCGAGCCCACGTCCCCGGGAGCGGCGCTACCGCTCGGCCCATCACCTGTCACCTGACCTGCAGGCTGGTCACGTGATCCCACTCCGTCACGTGTGGTGGCAGGCCCCGCCCTGCTCCGAGCCGGTCAGGAGTCAGAGGGCAAAGGTTAGTCGCTGGAGGACGTGTCTGCAGGTCGGTGAGTTGGGCCCGAAACACCTTTCATTTGATTGCTCTGAGCTGGTGAAACTACTAACGTCAGTTTATGTGACCAAAGTAAATATTGATCCTCTTTGCAACCCAGAGGGCCGCGCCTCCTCCGGGTGGTTGTGACCACAACTGGCTGGGCGTTGAATTAGAAGCAGAAAACACTCAGCTGGTCAGGCGTCCCCTGTGGAGAGGGAGGCAGTGAGCCTTTCAGGGCCATCGGAACTGGGGAGGAAGGTTTTCGTTTTAGGGAGCAGACAAGGTGGGAGAGGGATGGTAGAACAAAGAGAATAACTGACCCGGAGAGGCCAGTTGGCGTAATGTGGCAGCGAAGCAGCATTTTAGATCATTTCGTTTGTGCATTGCGTTGCCAATAGTGGGATGTGCCCAGCAGGCCAGACTTTTTTTTAATAGAAAAGAAAAAACTGAGTCAAAATGAAAGCAAGCAGAAATGGCTGGTAAATTGGTTTATTGTTGTCACATGTACCAAGGTATAGTGAAAAACTTTGTTTTGCATGCCATCCATAGAGATCATTTAGTCACATCAGTACGTTGAGGTAGTACAAGGGAAAAGCAATAACAGAATGTAGGATAAAGTGTTACAGTTACAGAGAAAGTGCAGTGCAGGCAGACAGTAAGGTGCAAGGGCCATGACAAGGTAGATTGTGAGGTCAAGAGTCCATCTTATCGTATGAGGGAGCCATTCAATAATCTTATAACAGTGGCATAGAAGCTGTCCTTGAGCCTAGTGGTATATGCTTTCATGCTTTGTGTTTTCTGCCCGATGGGGGGGGGAGAAGGTTCTGAGAAGTATTGAGTCCTGCACACTGTAACATGCTCATATTGAAGATGAGCTGTTGTCTCTCAAGCTTGCATTAACATTAAGTTTTTGTAACAGTGCCAGAGGCTACAGACAGAAAAGACCAAGTGGGACAGTGAATTAAAGTGGCAGGCAACTGGAAGCAGAGTGTCACTCCTGCATACTGAGCACAGGTGCTCTGCAAAGCCTTCACCCAATCTGTGTTTTGTTTCTCCAATGTAGAGGAAGCCATATTATGAGCACCAAATCAGTTCACTAGATTGGAAGAAGTGCAAATGGCTGCTTCACCATGAAAGACTCCTTGAGTCCCTCAATAGTGGGAAGGGAAGAGGTGAAAAGATAGGTGTGGCATCTCCTGCGGCTGCATGTGGAAGTCAATAAGATGAATAGTGGTAGGTGGAGATGGAAGAGCAGAGGTTGAGTTGTCTTCTCCTTAAGTGAATACCAGGTGATGGAGGATGACTTACTTCCACTCTGCAGCTGTGGGCTCTGAGGTGACTGATGAGACTAATGTGGGACCCACAAGTAGAGCATGAGGTTTTGACAGGATAGAGGCAGATGGACGGGTAGGTAGTTTGTGAGGTGGTTGTACCTCTCAATGTTTATGCTGGACTTCTGTATGCTCCCATGATGGATATTTACAATGCTTCTCATTACCTGAGTCAGTGAAGAACTTCTGAAATATTGTCATTATAATGTATGAAACGTAACTGCTAACTTATTCACAACAAGCTTTCATTAACAGTGTTCTACAATGACCAATACCATTTTTTGTGATATTGAATGAGAAAGGAATATTGGCCAATATATTGAGATAACTTCAAAATAGTGCCATTGGTTCTTATGCATCCACCTGTATGAACAGATAGGGCCTTAGATTAATATCCCATGCGCAAGACAACTGGCTAGATTGTACTGGGCCCCATCTGCACTTTGTGTTTACCTCTCATGGGATGATCATTTGCACTTGCCATTTGTGGCCACGAGGCTCTCAACATCCTGGTTGTTTTGCTACTAGATGTAACAGTTATTGAGAGGCGTTCAGACTGCAGGTGATGGAAATCACTCATAGACCATCACGTTGACTTCAGGCAGCTTGTGCTGAGAAAAAACCCTTTCCACGCTTTCTAAATGTTTCTGTTGATTACAGACATTTAGAACTAGTTGAAAAATACTTAAATCATTAAATATATTAATAGAAATTCATTTAAATCACAATTTATATAGAATAATTAAAACAATATATTAATTAAAGCAAACAAAATCAAACCCTTTAACTTCACTTGGCTCTTTATGAAGGTTGGCCAACCCCATTCTAATCACTGACAATGCCCTAAATGCTTCAGCTACGCTAGTGCAAAGCTGAGGGACAGATACAAAATGTATTTGATGCCTCAACTAAAACATAGAAATCTCGAACATGCTGACTTATGCACTGCAGCTACAGAACCACAGATCAGCTGTTGGCGATATTCCACTTGACATTTCTGACAGAGCCACACTCCCTTGATACTGAACTGGTATCAGCCTAGCTTTTGTACTGAAGCCGCAAGAGTATTTCTTGAACGTGATGTTTTTTTTCACTGAAGAGGGGAAAGTGCTACCACTCAGCCAGGATTAATAGTCTCTTAAAGGTTACGGAAAAGTGGAAGAGATTCCTATGAGCTTCTGGGTGGAACTTACCTGAAGCTGGAACAAGTGCAGGTGTTGACACTACCCACAGAAGACGAGGGAGAAGCGTGCAAGAAACAAGAGACTGCAGGTGATGGAATCTCGAGCAACAAACTATCTTCACTAATGTGAACCAGCATGCTACAATCATCAGCGCCTGTACCCCAATCCCAGAAGCTACACATGAAGCCAAGCAGGACATCTACTCCAATCTTGAAAAAAAACATTCTCTTGAATGACCCTTCATGCCAGGATGGGAAGGGACAAGACCCTCTGCCAAGGTGTGATCTGCAAGGAAGCAGTAGAAAAATCTAATCCCGCTGGGTCCTTTTCCTGACAAAAAATGCTTGCGCCATGGACTGATCGTTGTAGATTCAGGAGAAGTTGACTGGGAGGAACCATGCCCTGGTCTGTTACAGTAAGGAGGAGTCTGCCAGGGTATGAATAATTGAGTCACTTTCGACCAGCACGGTTATATGTGCTCCTGAAACATTTGGATTCAGCATGACACATGAATGATAGGAAAATAGGGGGCCATGTGGGAGGGAAGGGTTAGATAGATCTTAGAGCAGGATAAAATGTCGGCACAATATTGTGGGCCAAAAGGCCTGTACTGTGCTGTAGTGTTCTATGTTCTATATTGATACAGCTATAAGAAGCTGGAAAGCTGAAGTGAAAACATTGAGCTGCCTTAAAGTCCTGCAGCACTTGTGAGAGAGAGGGGAAGAGAGGTAAGCGAGAATGAATATGCTTGAGATTAATAGCTTTTACAGCAAGTACCCCCTCTCTCTACCCCCTCTCTACCCACTAATATGGAGGGATTTGTACTGAAACTGTCCCCTCCCATTCTCTTGCTTTTCCTCTCTACCCCCTCCTCTCTCTACCCCCTCCTCTCTCTACCCCCCCATCCCCCCTCTCTCTACTCCCCTTCTCTATCCCCCATCCCCCTTCTCTCTACCCCCATTCGTCATGACTGGTTGGGGTTCATTTCTACTGACATTGAGTGTTCTCCAGTCTCATGTGTTACCATATAGTTTGTATTGCTTTGCTATTTGTGGAGGCATCATAATTAAGGTTTTTCCTTTCATTATCTGACACCTAGTAACCGGAGAAGCAACAGATCTCTGTCAGATTCCCTTCACTCCATAGCTGGAGTACCCTGAAAGCAATCCTTATTAGTGCATAATCTGCAGTTCTGTTTGAGGTCGGCACATTCAGCTCTGTTTGAGATCAAAGAGATATCCTTTTAGTTATAAACTCCCTCTACCAACTGTCCCCCTCAAGAATTTTTAAAACATTTTTCTACAGGCTGAAGTAGCATCCTAATTATAAGTCAACTGTATCTGTGGAAAAGAATTGGCACTTTACCAGCGGGTGTTTCTGTTAATAGTGCATGTATTATCTGTGTGATGTGAATATCCTTTGATTTGTTCCAGGATAATTTGTCTTCAGCATGAATGACAGTGATGATGACGATACGCAATTGTCAGCCCATACTTTGGCTGCGCTGCAGGAGTTCTATCTGGATCAGCAGAAGAAACAATGTGCAGAGGGCAATAACTATTGTGTTGGATCTGTAGAGGAGAACTGGGTAAAACATTGGTGATTATTTTGTGCCCTACTTTTTCCTGGAACATGGTTCAAGTCATATTCCCTGTTTAAATAGGATTTTATGAATATGATTTTAGGATTTTATTAAAAGTTTAATAGCAGACTGTAGAGAATTTGATTCATCTAGACCAGAGTTTCTTTTCAAACTACTAATGGGCAGGCTAAATTGTTGTACTTATAAATGATCTGTGAAAACAGCTCAGTGCTTTTTAACCTTTCAAGCTTGGATTGTATCTGCAAAAAGATATGAGTTACATTTGCACCACATTAACCAGGATTATCGCACACATTGTGGTTGGATCATGAATTTAGTTTTTCCTGTTATTTCTGTATCAATAAGCTTTATTAATTTTTTTAGACTAAATTATTAATTATATTAATTTTATTTTAACTAAAATTGAAGCACAGATTAGAAACTCATATTTTTCATAACTTCTTTGTTAATCCCTGATGCTTTCTTTTTTCACACTCCTACTCTGGACAATAGATTTTTTCGGTATATAAAAATCAGGTGACTAAACTCATTTGCGAAGTAGTTTTTTTCCACTAAAGCCAGAGGTCTGTTCCAACATAAAGCAGATTTCCATCCCATCACTTATTTTTTGGCAATGGAATCAGGCAATTGCAAAATGTGAATTATGACCTCACTAGCATCTCCTCAGGCTCACTGTTTGAGGGAAGCTCATGATGCTAAATCATTTCATAGTCTTAAGGGAGAGAGTTGTAATATTTATTCCCATTAATCGTCCATACGACCTGCATCTTCTGTTGCCAGTCACTTAAACTCCCCCTCCCACACTATCACAGATATGTCAGTCCTCGGCCTCCTCCACTGCCAGGAGAATTCCAAGCTCAAACTGGAGGAACAGCACCTCACTTTCCATCTTGGAACCCTACAGCCTAACAGCATGAACATTGAATTCTCCCACTTTAGGTAACTCCCCCCCCCCCCACCCCCCCCCCCCCCCCCCCCCCCCCCCCCCCCCCCCCCCCCCCCCCCCCCCCCCCCCCCCCCCCCCCCCCCCCCCCCCCCCACCATGCTTCTTCTCTTCTTCCCTTTCCTAGCCTCCTTTTTTTCTCTCTCTCTCCTTAACTTTGACCCATCCCCTGGTGGATCTGCTCTCCCCTCCTCCCCCACACCTGTCTATCACTATCTCTTACCTGCATCTACCTATCACCACCCTGTGCCCACCTCGCCTCCCTTCTTTTGTCCACCTATCACTGCTCTGCTTTTCCCTTCTATATATTGGGCTTCCCCTTCTATCTTCAGTCGTGACCCAAAACGTTGTCCGCCTGCTTTTCTCCACGGATGCTGCCTGGTCTGCTGAGTTCCTCCAGCATCATCGTGTTTTTTTATCTAGATTCCAGCATCTGCAGTCCTTTATTTCTCAGATCTATTCATGCTCTGGTCCTCAAAATTTTTTTGCAAATGCTTTGAACATTTGAACATAAATGCGAAGTCTTTGAACATCCTTTGAACATAAGAGCAAGGTGTCGCATTTTGGGAAGACAAATGAGAGTAGGACTGTCACAGTGAACTGTAGGGCCCTGGAGAGTGTTATAGACAGAGGGACATGGGAGTACAAGTACATGGTTCCCTGAAAGTGGCATCACAGGTAGACAGGGTGGTGTGGAAGGCTTTTCGCACGCTGGCCTTCATCAGTCAGGGCGCTGATTATAGAAGTTGGAATGTTATGTTGCACTTGTACAAGATGTTGGTGAGGCTGCATTTGGAATATTGTGTTCAGTTTTGGTCATCCTGCTGTAGGAAAGATGCCATTAAGCTGGAAAGAGTGCAGAGGAGATTTATGAGGATGTTGCCAGGACTCGGGGACTGATATGGAGAGAGGTTGAGCAGGCTGGGACTTTATTCATTGGACCGTAGAAGAATCAGGGGTAATCTTATAGAGGTGTATAAAATCATGAGGGGCATAGATGGGGTGAATGTGCACAGCCTTTTTGTCAGGGTTGGGGAATCAACAACTAGAGGGGATAAGTTTAAGGAAAGAGATTTAATAGGAACCTGAGGGACAACTTTTCCACCCAGAAGGTGGTCGGTAAATGGAATGAGCTGCCAGAGGAAGTGGTTGAGGCAGGTCAATAACAACATTTATAAGTAACTTGGACAGGTACATGGATAGGAAAGGTTCAGATGGATATGGGCGAAAACCAGGCAAATAGGACTAGCTTAGATGGGAATCTTGGTCAGCATGGACCAGCTGGGCTGAAGGGCCTGTTTCCGTGCTCTATGACTCCATTTACTTTTGCATACAAGTTCATTTTTAGAAAATGTTTGCTTTTCATTAGTCTTTAATTCTGAATTTAAATATTTTTTTTGGTCAATGCATCTAACCTGATTGTAATTTGAATCACGGTGGAATCTTGGAAAATTGGTACAGAATCCAGTGCTGTACTCACTGTTTTGATATAAATGACTTGGACGTGGGTTGCAGGAAGCTTGGAAGTTTAAACTGCGAGGTCGTCAGTAATATGTCAACGCAGAAGGAGGCCATTCAGCTCATCAGATAGATGCTGGCTCCTGGCAGAGTAATCCCATTAGTCCCATTGCGCACTCCTTTCCACATAGTTCTGCAACATTTTCTCTTGTGCCCATCAATTTCCCTCAAGTTCTTTTGCCACTTACCTATTCTGAGGGGTAATTTACAGTGTTCATTTTAACCTACCAGCATATATTTGGGATGTGGGTTCACCTGGAGGAATCCCATATAGTCACAAGGAGAACATTGGAAACTCTAAATGGACCCACCCGAGTTTAGGATTGCATCTGGGTCCTTAGAACTGTGAGGCAACAGTGCCATTGAGCCACTATGCCGCCTATGGCTGTGAAAAGACCAGCTGGCAGTATGGGCAGGCAAATGGCAGAAAACATTTAGTAGAGAAGTGTGAAGTGGTACACTTTGGTAGGAAGAATAAGGAGAAACAATATAATGTCTATGTCACAATTTCAAAGTGTGTGTAGCTAAACCTGGATACATATGTGCATAAATCCCTAAAAGTGGCTACGCTTATTGAGAGGGTGGCCAGTAAAGCACAAGGAATTCATAAATAGAATGCAAAAGAAATTGTGTTGAACATTGTATAAAACACTGGCTAGGCCACTACTGGAGACTGGGCACTATTAACTATGACTAAGTATTATTTCTGCACTTATTGTTTTTAATAGCAATTGAGCCAATTTTGGTACAGTGATGAAACTGCTCAACGACTAGCCCAGGAGGCAATTGAAGCTGCAGGAAGTGGTGGCAGGTATGCATTCTCTTTCAGCAGGGTGAGTAACTTAATGTTCCTCTGGTATATTGTTTTATGTATCAGTTAGCAAACACATAACTCTGGAAGTTTATGCAGTCAGTAGCTAAGACATGTGAAATAGGAATGTTCCACATTTGATTTTAGATATTGTGTTGCTTTAGCTGATCTCAGCCAGCATGGCAGAGATTTTACATCAGACTATTCACCTATGATGAAAGGAAGGGAAAATTGTGCTAATCTCTATCCATTGGCTAAAAATAGAAGTGTTGATCTTGGATAAGGATGAATAAATATTGGGTTTGGTGCCTCTGCCTTTGGTATTAGATACATCCTGCCAACACTTGTCATCAAGACTTGGCAAGAAGAATCATAACTCGATAAAGATAACAAGGTAATCATTATTGTGAGAACCAGATAGCAGCAAGGATTTACTGTCATTAGAGAAGGGAAGAACAAAAAATAAGGCAAAAGCAATAGTGCAATCCATGTAGTAACATTTGTTTCAGTGTGAGAAAATTCTGAATGGAAGCCTTATTTTGGATATATATTTGTGCTATATATAATACATAAAGATATACACAGGAGCACATTCAGCTAGTGAATTTCAGATTTGGGTGTGCATCTTGAACTCCATTTTATAATAGGATGTACCATCCTTGGTCAGATTACCCCCTACACTTGTTTTGCTGGCTGCAGATAACCCAGACGAGTTGACCCTATGGACCTAAAAGGTGAATAGGCCTAAAAAAACAAACTGCTGGAGGAACTCATTGGATCAAGTAGCATCTGTGAAGGCAAAGGGATGGCCGATGTTTCGGATCGAGACCCTGCTATGGTACATCAGGTGAATAGGCCTCACCTGGTGTTCCACTGAGGCTCTTTCCCAGAACACCCTGACAACATTTGATAGCTCGCACTGCTCAAAGCAGTTGAATTTTTAAATGCCTCTGATAATTTGAGATTTAAAAACTATTCCAATAGATTTAAATAATAAAGCAAATATTACTAAAAGAAATTCAATTAAATCCTTTATTCTCTTTCTTTCTGGGTCACTGGGAGAAATCCCAAGAATATACTGTAGATTTTGTGCTGCTGCATTTTGTGAAATGAAGTTTAATCTCTCTAGGTGTGGGAGGCATGGCTATATTGTACCTTTTTCACGTTGCTTTTCTTTTCAGAATTGCTTGCATCAGTGTCCCAAGTGTCTATCAGAAACTGAAACAGCTTTGGAATGAAGAATTCTCTGCTATATTGTTGGAATATGACAGGCGGTTTTCTGCTTATGGAAAGGATTTTTATTTCTACGACTATAACAGTCCTCTGGATCTACATGAAGGTCTCCATCCTCAGAGTTGTGATTTAGTGATAGCTGATCCACCCTACCTTTCAGAAGAGTGTCTCAGCAAGATGGCACTAACAGTCAAATATCTAACAAAAGGAAATATTCTTCTCTGTACTGGTATGTGGACTTCTTTTGGTTTGCTGAGTTCATAGGAAAGCATACTGTGTTAGCAATGTTTGATCAAGATTGAATACTGAAGGGACAGAAACATTGATTTTTCTCCAATGATTTCAGTTATAGACTTGTAGTAATGCAGTTAATTTGAGTATTATCATTCAACATACCCATCATTTCTTTATTTTCATTTACAGTATGACTGTTACCAAATCACCTTTACTATTTTGAGAAGTCCACATTGCTCTTGACTTCCTTTTTTATTCCTAATCTCTTTATGAGAATGTTTTGTGTTGAAACTGGTATATCCCTTGTGAGTTCCTTTTCATGCATCCTTCTGTGGGTTTCACCAGCCAAAGACCAAATAGATTCCTTCATGTTGGTTCTTTCAATTTCTGATGGAAGCCAGATACCTAGATCCTTCTAGTGTTGTAATCTATAAACACTTGAAGTGCCTAGAAGCTGGAAAGTGGCATAAGACTAGGTAGATCCTCTGTTAACCATTATTGGTCACTTGCTTTCTCTGTGTGCCATAAATTTTGGAGAAATTTCCTATTCCAGAAACATTTGTCTGCAACATAATTGATAATAGTCTCCAGTTCAGGCAGCTTTTACTATATCAAGATCAACTGTGCCTTCACCATTCCTTTGTGCAGTGTGGATGTACCATCTTGCTAAAGTAGACAGAATAAGGGTGGGTTTAGCAGACTAAAATTAGGTGCAATTAAGGCACTTGATTTGAAAGGCATTAAGGCAATATAAATTTATTAAGTATTACTGGATAAGTAAATGGAATGTTATGAAATTCCCTGATTTGATCCACAATTTCACTAAACTTTATCAATTTGGCAGGTATTAACTGGGATAGTGAAAAGAGTACTCCACTAGCATCAGTGGCACTCAATGGGAAAAGGAGGGAAAAAGTCAGTCATGAGGAAATTGTTTTTAGATTTAAATGAGGGCACATGTAGTTAAAATAGTTCACCAAAATTTACTGACTAGAATATCATCAAATCAGTAATAGTGGTATTGGTTTATTATTGTCTTTTATACCTAGGGACAGTGAAAAACTTGTCTTGCACACTGTTCGTATGGATCAATTCATTACACAGTGCATTTGAGGTAATAATATATCTCAATTCTTTTTCAGGTGCAGTCATGGAAGACCTGGCAGCAAAGTTACTTTCTGTGAAAATGTGTAAATTTCTCCCAGAGCACAACAGGAATTTAGCAAACGAATTTCGCTGTTATACAAACTATACGTCCGGATTAGATTTACCCTCTGTCCATTGATGTTTTAAATAAAAAATTCATAGCTATATAATGCATTAATTTGAAAGGCACTAATTTATAAAGGAATTCTAACTGATGATCTGATGGTACATGGATCATAAAGACTCCATATATGTTATCAATTAAAACAGTTAGTAAATTTATTCCAGAAAGACATTTTCAGTTTTTTTTAAAATCAGTTCTAAAATTAGTCCCCCTGCTGGAATATGTAATTGAATTGTGATTATCCATTTCCTCAGGTGCTATGTTTGAGACTTTGGATGTTGGTAACAGAGGTAATCCTCCCAAAAGAATAGGAAGTTCACACTGGACCAGAGGTTTCTTAATATCATTTGTAAAGATTTGGGAGTAGATTGGCAAGTTAGTTTCTTTTTAACAAAGTATGTGGCACTACATATGTTGCTACCTTAAGTAGCATGTCAGAGAATGAAATTGTTTACCTGTTTTTCTTATTGAAAGACTTTAGACACATGCTATGTTAAAGATTTGATATTAGGCAAAGTTACCTGAAAGAGGATGACTTTTCATCAAGTGGGAGTAGGAATCCTCTTTTGATAAGCCTTGCTTCTACACTTAATTATAATTTGCCTTTGAGGGTGTGATGAGGATAATAAAGTTGAATAGGAACCTCCAAAAACATACCAGAGTGTAGTTGTGACAATTTGAGCAGTGTTCCCAACACCAACCCACTGGTTGCGCTTTCTAATAGCAAAGCTCACTACAAACCTTAGCACATCTTAGAGCAACTATCAATGTTGATTTTGGAAGCAATGAGCCAAGTGATTGCCTAGAAAGCAGCATAAATTGAATAGAGTGAACCATGTCGCATCTATGTAAAGCTTTCACTGGATGTTGCCTTATCAGCATTTTCTGCTTTCATTAACGTTTACAACATGAACAATGTTTTTAGTGCTTCTGAGTGCTTTGAATTGGAGCAAAACTGTTACTTTATGGCATTAAAAAGAGCCCAGTAGATAATTATTATAGAACTACAGGTTCATTTACCAATTTTGATTTAATGGAATATCAATCACAAATACACAAGGTGGTAGTATGCTATTAAACAAACTGTCACATCTCTTTAATCCTAAATATTTCAATATCTAAGATTGAATAATCATTTTAGTGATAATCAAATACAATAATAATTACAGATTTTAGTCACTTTAAATACACTACATGAACCATAACATTAGGATGCTATAACATTACAAAATTTTACAAATCTGAAATATCAAATATACACATTTACATTTATAGTTAACTATTACAAATGCAATAAATATCACAGATTAAGCAAATTAAAGGAAATACCTATTATAATATTTGACTGATTTCATTTGTTTGTTTTCTATTTGGAGACTGCAGTCATTACTCTGGTAACAAATCATCTCCTAGTTCTTCATCTGCAAATTCATCTTCTTCAATGCGTTTTCGAGCTGCAGTTTTGGGGCGTTCAATTTGTGGGCCAAGTGGATCCACATATGATGCATCTATTATTACAGAAAGTAACTAAAATCTAAAGCAGCACATTTTGTTTTACTACCATTATGATATAGGTCAACAGTTCAAAGTATGGGTTGGAAAACAAGATTCATCAGGTAATGCAAGATTTTAATTAATTTCATACTGTGGCTTTGGTCCAAATTAGAACCTGGGGCTGCACATTAATAAATTGAAACTGTGGTTTACCAAGCTGGTTTCTGAGTTAAAGCCACAATTCAGAAACCAGATAAGCTATACTTTTGTTGACAGTTAAGTGAAAGCCACAGAGCATTTCTAATAAACTAAGTGACAGATTAAAGGTTATGGGAGTCATGACAATTCTACAAACTGATAGAATAACTGGCTTTTGTAAATTGTGCCTTACAATTGTGCCTTGGTGTAGATAAGTGGCAAGTTGATGGGCACCTGTGAGAGAGATTAAGTTGCATGGCTGTGGGAGATTAAGAAGGGGAATTGGACTGATTGGATTGTTTTGCTTGGAGCTATTATGGACTTGATAAGCTGAATAGCCACCTCTTGTGCAGTAATAAATTTGAGTATATAAAGTACAGTTGAAGTTGATGTAGGTCACATGGCTGTTGAGCCTGTTCTACAATTCAGTAAGGTCATGGCTGATTCTGTGCCTCGAGTCTATTTTGCTGTCTGATCAGCTCATTGCCCAATTCCCTTCATGTCCGAAAGCCTATTAATGCCAAAACTGAATATTTAACAACAGAGCATCTACAAAGGTAGAGAATTCTCTGAAGAAATTTCTCTGTCATGAATGGCCAACCCCTTTTATTGAGCCCTGCCCCCAGTTCTAGACTGTCCAACAACAGAAAGCAGCCTCTTGTCATCTACCTTATCCAATTCTCTCAGAATATTTTATGCATGTCCTAAAAATGAGAATTTCTCTCATTCTTCTAAACTTCCATGTACAAGCCAGTCTTTCTTAATCTCTCAAAGGGTAACTCTCTGATCTCAGGTGTCTAGTGAATCAACCCTGTGCTGACTGCAAGGGCAAGTATATCCTTCCTAAAGTGCAGAAATCAAAACCGTACTCCAAACAATCTGACCAAAGGCCTGTATAATCTCAAAGACTTCCTTTTGTACTGTGGCCCCTTTGTGATAATGGCAAATATACAATATGGCTCCCTCCCCAATTACATGTTATAACTACATATTCACTTTCTGCAACTCATGAGCCAGCAAGAATCCTCCGTACACCAACAGGAAAAATTAGGTCAAAGAACATGAGAAATAGGAGTAGGCCTTCTTGCCCAAATACAATATTCCAATTTACCTGCATTACGACTATCTAAGTGCCTCTTAAATGTATCTGATTCCATCATTTCCTCTGGCAATGCAATCCAGCTATCAATTAACCTATATATTAAAAAAAAACTTGCTCCTCAGATTTCCTTTAACACTCCTACCTCTCACCTTAAAACTATGTAAACTTTTTTGATACCCCTACTGTGTGTGTGTGTGTGTGGGGGGGGGGGGGAATATTGACTATTTAACCTGTGTATGCCTCTCATAATCTTATATATTTCTATCAGGTCACCCCTCGGCCACCTGCACTCCAGACAAAACAAGCTTAACCTATTCAATCTCTCCCCATAGCTACAAGCCTCCAATCTAGGCAACATCCTGGTCAGTGTCCTCTGCACTCTCTCTAGTGCAATCACATCCTTCCAATAGTGTGGCAACTAGAACTACACACAATATTCAAGGTGCAGTCTTACTAGTGTTGTAAAGTTGCAACATTAACGTCCCAACTTTTATATTCTGTGCCTCGACCTATGAAGGTAAACATGCCATATGCTGCCTTTACCACCCTATCTAGCTCTGTTGCTACTCTCAGAACAACAGACTTGGACCCCTCAGCCTCTCCATTCATCAACATTCCTTAGTGTCCTATCATTTACTGTATATATCCTACCCCTATTTGACTTCCCAAAATACATCACCACTCATTAGGATTAAATACCATCTGTGAAGGCTCCACCCAGCTTTCCAACTGATCTATATTCTGCTGTACACACAGAATGCTGAAGGAACTCAGCAGGTCAGGCAGCATCCATGGAAGGAAATAAACAGTCGACATTTCAAGTCGAGACCATTCATCAGGACTGGGTCCCTAATCTGACCTGCTAAGTTCCTCCAGCGTGTGTGTATTGCTCCAGATTCCAGCACGTGCAGAACCTCTTGTCTCTCCTATGTTCTGTGGTAGCCTTAGACAACCTTCCTCAACAGCACCACTTTTTGCATCATCTACAAACTTAATCATATCTCCTACATTCACATCCAGGTCATTAATATATCACAAAGTTCCCAGCACCAATCCCTATGGTACACCTCTAGTCAGCTTACCATACAGCAATGTGTTATTAAATATATTCAAGAGGAAGATGGATATATTTCTTAATGTTAGAGGGTACTGAAATGGATGATCAGCCATGATCATGCTGAATGATGGAGCAGGGCCTACTCTTCTTTGCTTCTATGCTTGCTTTAGATACAGTAGTTATGTAGGATAATTTTCTCCTAGATGGTACAATGCAAGATACCTTTCTGTATCAATAGAATACAGAAAAACCCTACAATATAAAGGAAAATAGAAAATGTACTTGCCTATATCTTTATTAGTGCTGGTTTCATAAGGATCATTAACTCCTGGTAGTGTCCTCAACTTGGCACTCATCCTTTCTCCTTTGGCACTGCTAACATGGCTATTTTGTCCATTTTCTGAAAGAATGTAGGAAAGTCTGAGATACAAATACACTTACAAAATGTGAAGTTGAACAATTACAACAGTTATAAGGGGCAGGGTGTATGAAACACAACTTCACCAATGTCTGGAAAATGTACTTTTAAAATTAGATGGAATGAATTAGAATATAACAGGAGGTCAAGTAAGCAAACAGAAGCCATGCTATTAATCTTAAAAGGTTCTGAACAGTGCAGAACTCTGCAGGAATATATAAACTCAAACCTGTTAGAATTCTCAAATACTGTAAGTTGCAAAATAAGATCTATTTCAAGATGTTTTATTTTATAAACAACTCTAGACAATGTATATACTCGATCCTTAAGAATGTGCTCTCATGCTTCATAAGTGGGAGGTAGTGCTGTGAGTTGAATTAGCATTGTGCTTCTTAACATAAAAGAGTAATAAATTTTCAGCATAATTTATTAATAAAAGTAATTTAAAAAAGTTTGAAGGAGTGAAAGTAATAAATTATTAATTTTCACAAGGTTAGTGATAGTCGTTGCAATTGTGGAAGCTGAATAGATGGTACACCTCTCAGCATACAATATATTAAATAACTAATCTATATAATGTTATAACATTATTTAAGAAAATTTGTATTTTCACTACATTTTCTTCTCTAGACTTGACACAGTCCTCCAGTATCATTCACAAATTGAAATCCATATGAGATACACTTATGCTCATTGGGAGTATAAAACAACAGTATTCTAAATTAACAACTGTTGTTGCAATATTCAAATTAAAAGTGTCAACTTTCTAATATGGGACATTCCATATTCCTGTCAAAGTTGACAACTGAAAACAAAATTGTAGGCGCTAAACTTACAGTCCATTTCATCTGCTCAAATCAGAACAACCAAAACCAAGCCAACTGATGACTTCCAAATTACTTTGATGCAACTTATTTTTAATCACTGTCTGTTGGTCTCATCATATCTCCTTAAAGCCATTTTTTTTTTTGAGTTAAACTATGGAAAATAGTTTAATTTGATTTTGTTTTCAAACATCATTATGTTGTTTCAATAATCAGTTCCATTAACTTATTTCTCATCAGATGATCTTGTTCATTGTTAAAATGTTATAACTTATTTATTTGGGTAAATTATAAACTTAAGCAATTCAATTTTTAATGCCAACTCTGCTTCCAAATGTGGCAGCAAATGAAGGCAACCACTTTTAACACATATGTTCTGTGTTTAAAAGTGGCTGCCTTCATTGTGCAGCATAACAAGATGCAACAAGTAATGATAATAAACAAAAATTGAAAGAATAATCATTGTTACATTGATGGAGAATGATTCATGATTAAATTTAGTTGAAAAGTACTCACGGGTAGTAGCAACACTTAACTATTTACCTTTTTTTGCCAAAATCAGTAAGAAAAGAAATTCCTTTACCACGTGGATTTAAAAAATAAAAAAATGAAAGAAAAATCATATGATCTAAATTATTCAGCTTCAACAGAAAAAGATATTCTGGGGTACCTACCACTACCAGCACTGCCCTCTCTACGTCCACGAGCACTGCCATCTCTGCCAGATCTCACACGCTGTTTTAAAAGTAGAATTATAGGTAAACACAGTTTGAACTTCTCTACAAATGCTGAGATTTTAAAATATTTGACAAGGGCATCAGCATAATGCATCACATCCACAGTCATAAGCAAAAATGGAACATATAGCTGACAGAATTGTCAGCAATCATCAACTTAGAAATAAAAAAAACTGCACAGGAAAGACAAAATTAGACTTGATAAGCAAATATATTATTCAATTTCTGTATTTAAATGTATTCATTTGACTGAAACACAAAAGAATGCACTGTTAGGTTTAAAGTTCAGAGCTAAAATGATAGTAACAACAGCTTCTATTTATAAAGCACCTTTACAATTGCAACCTTTGACACCTGTTACCAGGGGATGCAATAGCTCCTGGACAGTTTCAACATTGTTCCCAGCAGATAGCAGAAAAAAATGGTGACAATCTAGTGATCAAACTCATAAGAATTATTTGTGGAAAATGAAAAATATCACACTAATTTAGGGAAGGGTTTTCTCAGCTTGGATGAGGTAAATGGCTAACTAGATATTGCATTAGGTTTTTACTGTTGCATGCATTTTATTACTTTCCATTCAAAATGTATAATGGGTTTGATTTTTTTGACAATGAGAAGTGCATACTGTACTCAAATCAAGTAATTGGAGTTGAATAAGAATATACAATGAAAAATTATGTCTTTACTGCATGTGTCTTATCTCACCTGTTCTCTTAATTCCTTCTGTTTCTCAACTTTCTTCAGTTTTGTGGCATATTCCTGAACCTCTTTCAGCCCCATATCTGTAGAGAGGCGAACTAGAAAGCGCAAACCTAAACAGAGGATCAGATAAGAAACTGGGAAGAACATACCAAACAAAAAATTCTCACAAGATCAACATAATCCTTAAATTAACAGGCTTTCCTTTGAGAACCCATATTAAAATAAAATAATCATGCAAGCTTATTAAGTACATTGAGATGACACACCAACTTCATCTCTAAGTCAGTAAGATCATTTTTGATTGATACTGTTCTATGTTTCCACATGAATGAGGAGTTGTGGATGAAAAAGATAAAAGGATTCTTTGCACAGATTTTATGCTCAAAGATTTTAGTATCTGAAAGCACAACCACCAGTGGTGAAGCAATTAAATTACTGGAAGATTAAGAAAAAAGAATTAGAGTACCTTGAATGTCCCAGGAGTTATAGAGTGGAGAAGATTACAGAGATTGGGAAAGCCATGTGACTTTCAAAGTAGTATTCATTTGAGCAGTCTTAACATCCAAGAAGGCTCCTCAAGTGAGGCATTTGGGTAGAGATTAGGAACAAAAAGGGTGTTGTTACTTTGTTGGGGTGTATTGCAGACCACCTAACAGTCAACAGGAGAAATGGGATCAGACATGCAGCAAATAGCACAGAGAATATAATAAAAATAGGATTATAGTACTAGGGGGATTTCAATTTCCCAAATATTAACTGGGATTACCTTAGTATAAATGACTCAGAGGAGGGGGATTTTTGAAGTCTGTCCATGAGGAGAGACTGGAGAGGCTAGGTCTGCTTTCTCTGGAGTGGGAAGGCTAAGAGGGGATATGATTTGGTATACAAAATTATGAGGGTACACCTAGTGTAAACTGCAGGGATCTTTTCCCTTATTAGAGGTGAATAAAACAAAAGGGCACAGATTTAGGATAAGAGATTTAGAGGGGATCTGAGGGGAACCTGTTTTACCCATATCTGGAATGCCCTGCCAGAGAGAGTGGTGGAAGCAGAGTAGCTAATAGCATTTAAGAGTTGCCTAGGCAAGCATTTGAATTGCCTTGGCATTGAAGACTTTGGGCCAAGGCTGGAATGCAGACTGTGCCCACTTGTTGGCATGGACATGGTGGGCCGAATGGCTTGTTTCTCTACTGTATGACTCTATAGCCATAACCTTATTAAAATATTCAGTTTTTTTAAAAATCTTGTTATTTGGGCATCTTTGGCAAGGCAAAGATTTTATTACTCATCCCTAACTGCCTTTTGAGTTGAGTGGCCTACCAGGCAAATTCAGAGGGCACTCATCCACATTAGTGGATCTAATGCACCAACAGGCCAGTCAGGTAAGGATGGCAGATTTCTTTCCCTGAAGGACATTACTGAACCATATTGGCTTTTAAAACAACAATCTGCCAATTTCATGGTTACTGTTACTTTTATTCCCGGGCCAATTTAATCACATTTAAATCTCCCAGCTGGGATTTAAACTTGTGTCTCTGGAACAATCCTGTCCTACGATTACTATCCACTAACGTAACTATCACGCTATCATTACCTTCAGTTAAAAGCCTAAGATGCAGTTAGGATCTAAATGCAGTTTTGACTCTTCCTAACAGAATTCAGTTAAACTACCTGTGCCCTAAGGGTCTTATGAAGGCTCCTCCCAAAAAGGTAAGTAACAGTTATACCAATTATTGCCTGAAGCACAAATGCCCTTCCTGCCCTGTATAACCACCCAGATTTCCTCTCCTGGCTCAGCTCTGGAGAAAACTAGTACTTCACCCCCAACTTTCTTTTGACAATCAACTATTTATAAGTGTTTGTCAGTGCCTAAAAACAAGTGTGGTGCAGCAGCTCAGCTAGTAGAGCTGCTGCCTCAGCTCCACCAATCTGGGTTTCAATCCTGACCTCCAGTGCCATCTGATAGGAGTTTGCACATTCTCTCTGTTAACATGTAGATTTCTTAGCGCTCTGGTTTCCTCCCACATCCCAAAAACGTGCGAGCTGGTGGGTTAATATGCCACTGTAAATTGCCCCAAGTGTGTAGATAGCTGATAGAATTGGTGGGGGGGGGGGGGGGGGGGGGGGGGGGGGGGGGGGGGGGGGGGGGGAGGGGGAGGGGGCAGGGTGATGGGAAAATGGGGAGAGTGAGATGGGATTGCTGTAGGACTAGTGCAGATGGGTACTTGATGGTCAGCATAGATTTGACGGGCTACAGGGCCTGTTTCTGTGCTGTAAGAGGTTTGACTGCAGAAGTGGATCAGCGCATGCCAAGGTCATAAGCTACAATTTGACTGATTTATCTGAAATTCATCCCACCTCCCTCCTACCCCCAAGTAAGAGTATGGACAAGTAGGTGAAAAAAGATTGGTGAAAACAAATGTGTCAGAAATGGGAGAATTTATAATCAGGGAACAAAGAAATGGTAGAGCAATTAAACAAATGCTTTGGTTTTGTCCTCATGGAAGAGGAGATAAGTAACTCACAGAAATACTAGGAAACAGAGTCTAATGAAAAGAAGGAATTAAAGAAAATTTGTATCAGCTTAAAGAAAAGCATTGGACAAATTAATGGTACTCAAAGCTGATAAATCCCCAGGCCTGACAGTCTGCATCCAAGAGTTCTTAAAGAGGTAATCATGAAAATAATGATGGCATTTATTGTCACATCCAAAATTATATAAATTAGAGAACGTTTCTTGCAAATATAGACCCACTATTTAAAAAAGGAGGGAGATAACAAAGAACGAGTTAGACCAACATCAGCAGTAGGAAAATTGCTAGCATTTATTATAAAGAATGTGATAGGACACTTAGCAAATAGCAAACAGCATTAGACAAAGTCAACATGAAAGGGAAGTAGTGTTTCTACTGGAGATTTTTGAGATCTAACTTGTAGAATAGATAAGGGAGAACCAATGGATTTTCAGAAGGCTCTTGGATGAAGTCCCACATAAAAAAGTTAACGTGCAAAACTGAAGTTCATAAGGTTGGGAGTAATATACTGACAGCAACAGACAGGAAACAGAGGGTAGGCATAAATGGGTCTTTTACAGGATTGCAGGCAGTGAGTGGAGGGGTAGCACAGGGATTAGTGCTTAAACTCCAGCTATTCACAATGTACATCAATGATTTGGAAGAGGGAACCAAATAATAATATTTCTAAGTTTGCCAACAATATGAAACTGGGTAGGATTGTGAGTTGTAAGGAGAATGCAAAGAGACCTTTAAGGTGATTTAGACAAGCTGAGTGAGTGGGCAAATACATGGCTTATACAGATAGATAAAGTTATCCACTTCCATAGGAAAAAACAGAGGAAAAGTATTATTTAAATGAGGATAAAGTGGGAAATGTTGATGTACAAAAGGATCTGGTCTTTGTAAATCTGTCACTGACAGCAAATATACAGGTATGGCAGAAGACACAAGAGACTGCAGATGCTGGAAAGCCCTTCAGGTGAGACAAAGATTCACATGCACCTCCTCCAACCTCGTCTACTCCATTCGGTGCTCCTAATGTGGTCTCCTCCACATTGGTGAGATCAAGTGCAGACTAGGCAATTGATCTGCAGAGTACTTGCACTCTGCAATGACCACCCTGAGCTCCCAGTTGCATGCCACTTCTACTCTCCTTCCCATTCCCACATGAACCTTTCGGTCCTCAGCCTTCTCCACTGCCAGGGTGAGGTCCAACTCAAACTAGAGGAACAAAACTTCATATTCCATCTGAGTAGTCCAATGGTGTGAACATTTAATTTTCCAATTTCAGGTACAATTGCCTCCCGTGTTTCCTACCACCCCCCCCCCCCCAACCCCTTCAATCGACCTCCAGTCCTCCCATTTTTAACCCCTTTCCCATACCCCCCTCCAGCCTCCTACCACCCACTTTTATCCCCCTCATCCTCATGGTTTCATCCACCTACTACACACACATCTTACCCACAGGATCCCCTCCTCCCCCATCTGGCTCCATCTACCCTTCACATCTGCCCTAGTGGTTCCCATTATCACCTTCCTGACTTATCAGTATCCAGCACTGGTAGCTGGATCATCCGCTTATCATCCGCCTAGCAGCAATCACCTACTGGCCCCCATCTCACCACTCCCCCCTCTTCATACTGGCCATCAGCCATCTCCTCTCTCGACTTGAATTGTGGACAATTCCTCCTCCCCCCAGATGCTGCTTGACCCACTGATTTCCTCCAGCAGACTGTTTGTTGATGCAGGTATAGTAAGCAGTTATGGTGGCAAATGGCATGTTAATCATCTTTGTACTACAATTATACAGGGCTTTGGTGAGACCACATTTGGAGTACTGTCTGCAGCTTTGGTCTCCTCGCCTATCAAAAGATTTACTTGCCAGAGAGGAATGCAATGAACGTTCACTGGTCTGACATCTGGGATGGCAGGATTGACTGCCCTGTGTTCACTAGAGTTTTGATGAATGAGAGGATATCTCTTGGAATATACAAAATTCTAACAGGTTCACCAGGCTTGATGCAGGAAGGATGCTGAGGGTCTACAAGTAGAGGTCACAGTCTCAGGAAACAGGGAAGACATTTAGGACTGAGATAAGGAGAAACTTCTTCACTCAGAGGGTGGTGAACTTGCAGAATTGGCTACCGTGGAAGGCTGTAAAGGGCAAGCCATGGAGTATATTTCAGAAGGAGATAGTTTTCTAGACACAAGAGGCATAGATAGAGAGCAGAAATATGGTATTAAGATGAAGGATCAACCAAGATTGTACTTACTGAACACTGAACAGAACAGTGCAGCACCGTATGGGCCCTTAAGTCCACGATGTTGTGCCGACCTATATAAACCTACTCCATGATCAATCTAACCCTTCCCTCCTACACAGCCCATAACCCTTCTTACACCCTTGTGCCTATCTAAGAGTCTCTTAAATGTCCCTATTGTATCAGCCTCTACCACCACCCCCAGCAGTGTGTTCCAGGCACCCACCACTCTCTGTGTAAAAAAAAACCTACCTCTGACATCTCCCCTAAATTTTCCTCCGCTCACCTTAAATGGATGCCCTCTGGTATTAGCTGTTGTTGCCCTGGGAAAAAGGTGCTGGCTGTCCACTCCATTTATGCCCCTCATAATCTTATACACCTCTATCAAGTTGCCTCTCATCCTCCATCACTCCAAAGAGAAGAGCCCTAGCTCACTCAACCTTTCCTCCATTAGACATGTTCTCTAATCCAGGCAGCGTCCTGGTAAATCTCCTCTGTACCCTCTCTAAAGCTTCCACATCCTTCCTATAATGAGGCAACCAGAATGAAACACAGTACTCTAACCAGAGTTTAACAGAGCTGCAACATTACCTCATGGCTCTTGAACTCAATCCTCCTACTAATTAAGACCAGCACACCATACGCCTTCTTAACCACCCTATCAACTTGCGCGGCAACTTTGAGGGATCTATTGACTTGGACCCTAACTGTTCCTCCACATTGCTAAGAATCCTGCCATTAACCTTCTACTCTGCCTTCAAGTTCGATCTTCCAAAGTGTATCACTTCACACTTTTCCAGATTGGACTCTTATCTGCCACTTCTCCGCCCAACTCTGCATTCTGTCTATATCCCATTGTAACCTACGACAACCTTCTACATATCCACAACATCTCCAATCTGGTTTGGTGGAGCAAGCTCAAAGGGCCCAAAGGTCTGTTCCTGCTGCTATTTTTCTATGTTCCATATTAAAATCACTAACACAGGTGTGTTAGAAGCTGCCTGAAACTAGGAATCAAAAAGTACAATTTATGTGTTTATATTCTTGAGTTATAGCTCTAAAAACAATTCTATTACTAAATTTGGCACAGGAAAACGTACAACAGGAAAATCTCAAACAGCCATATTTTTCCCATAGTAAACACTGGTCAATGTGAAAAGTAAATCTTACAACCATTATTAATTATTGTTTATTTTTGATAACAACACTTACATTCAATATTTTCTGGGAACTTCCGGTGAATATCTTTGTATGTTTCCAATGCCTTTTGGTAGTTACCTGTATTAACAAAGTTAACCATAATGATTACCACTGTAGGTACAGACAACTTTACAAATGTTAGAATTAACACTTTCCTAAAAATAACAAAAAATACAATCAGCATTACCTCATTGTTTTCAAATCCCTACTTAGCTTTGCTTCCCCCCACCTCTGTAATTTTCTCCATTCCAGCAGCTCTCAAAGAATTCTGCATTCCTCCAAATTCATTTCATGCATTCCCAATTTCCATGGATGACCACGAATTCCATCCCTACACCACTCTTCAACTTTAAAGATTCCCTTTAAAACCCTGCTCTTTGGCCAAGATTGTGGTCATCTGCCCTATTATCTCCCATGTACTTTCGTGACAAATTTTGGCTAAAAATGCTCCTGTCATTGCCTTGGGACAATGTTCTATGTTAAAAGTACTCTATAAACGCAAACTGCTTATGTAATTGCAACTCTATAATAATACATGGCAAATTAGCACTATACATCATATCATAGCAAAATATCATAGTAATTTGAATCTCAAGAAATGGTTCACACATGCCTTTAAATATCCAAATATGACAGCCATCACTATCCCTTAAATTGAAAAGTCTTCCACCTCCCACCACCCCCAATTTGCAAGCCTTCCAAGGGCCTCTGCACCTCAGATGGTAAGGTGGTTGGGGTAGGCAACTAGTTCTTAGGGTTCTGCCAATATTGCCTTTAACACTTAATATGGAAGGTTCGAGGAGTCTAATGGAGATGATTTAAGTATTTCATGATTTTTAGGGAACGATATGGGCTCCAAATGGAGTACCCCTATGCAGTATGGCTATAAACAAGTAAGATGTGTTGGGAAAATTATTCAATTATTACACTTCTTGGCCCCACAGATATAGCACTACTTTAATGCTGTGCTGCTTCTATATTTTGAAAATATATACAGTACATAAATCTACAAAGAGGAAAACAAATTGGTGTTAGGACAAATATAGTTTTACCAAATTTGCTTCAAACATCTCTTTAAAGCAACACATTTATAAATGGGATACTGAGCATGAAACTATTATATGCCAGTCCATGTTTTCCTTTTGTGTGACACTGTTCAAACCCCAAGTATTAATCACTACATTTTACAATTTGGCATGCCAAGTTAATTCAAAAAGTGATTTATTTTCCTAGAAATTAATTCAAAATATCATTGGCATTTCTTTGACAAGTTTTGGATCTGGGCAATGTGAATAAAAATCTGATCCTTTTCTTACCACTTCTTCTGTAACAACTAGCCACCATTAATCGCCATTTCACTTGAGTAGGTCTGTATTGAAAATATATTTAGAGAGCATTATCAAGTATTTACAGAATAAACATTAATTACATTTGCAAAGTTTCAATTATAGCCATTTCCTGCTCAGGGTTTTTAAAATTGACTTATATTTTATTTATAAAATTAACTGTATATTCCTACCATGCATCCACAGGCCCCAACCTTCCCCATCTTCCTAGTTTAGGTCTTCTTATACAAGAGCACTATTTCGTGTCCTCCAAAACTGTAAATTTTAATATTAATTTTGTGTGGAGCTGTGTAAAAGACAAAGGGGAGATTTCTTGCTATCTGATTTTCCCCATCTCCCAAAGGTTTAAGTGCTTTGCTTAATTCCTCGACTTGATATTGAGAGCTCACTGCATAGAGACTATATGATTAACACTTGCTTCAGCTTCTTTGGTGCTGTGCATGCTATTATTTTTAACAATTGCTAAAAATCTAAACAAATAAATCAGAATTACAGAGAGAGAAGGGAGGGATAAATGGATAGTTGACAATTTCTGGAAGTTTCTAAATGGCAAATCTTTGCTGGGATGGTTCTAAAAATAAAACAGTTTTTTTCATATTCCAGGCACCCAAAACTCCCTGGGAAAAAAATAACAGCTGTCTCTTCTATGTATGTCTCTCATAATTTTAACAACTTCTATCAGGTCTCCTCTCAGCCTCCACCACTCCAGAGAAAACAACCCTAGTTTGTTCAACCTCTACTTATAGCACATGCCCTCTAATCCAGGTAGCATCCTGGTAAATCTCGTCTGCGCCCTCTCCAAAGCTTCCATATCCTTCCTATAATAGGGTGACCAGAATTGAATGCAATACTCCAAATGTGGCCTAACCAGAGTTTCATAAAGCTGCAACACAACTTCCCGACTCTTGAACTCAATGCCTTGATGTATAAAGGCAAATATGCCAGACACCTTCTTTACCACTTTATCTACCTGTGCGACCACATTCAGGGAGCAATGGACTTGGACCCCATGATCTCTCTATACATCAATGCTGTTAAGGGTTCTGCCATTAACTGTTTACTTTCCCTTTACATTTGATCTCCCATTTGACCTCACACTTGCCCAGATTAAACACCATCAGCCATTTCTCTACCCATATCTGCAACTGATCTATATCTCATTGTATCCTTTGACAATCTTCTACACTATCCACAATGCCACCAATCTTTGTGCCTTCTGCAAACTTACTAACCCGTTTTCATCAGTCACTTATATTTTTCACAAACAGCAGAGGTCCCAGTAAGGATCCCTACAGAACACCACTAGTCATGGATCTCCAGTCAGAATAAGACCCATCGACCACTGCCCTCTATCTTCTAAGGGCAAGCAAATTCTGAATCCAAGTGGCCAAGTCACCGTGAATCCCATGCACCTTTGATCTTCTGGATGAACCTACCACAAGGGACATTCTAAAATCCATGTAGACAACATCCACTGCTTTACCTTCATCAATTGCCTTCGTCATATTGGTGGGAAGTCATGTGCAATATCATCAAATAGTACCAGCTACTTAAAAAGTGTTATCCTAGAGTGTATGCAGGAACATCTAAATGTGTGCTTCAACCAGGGACTGCAAAATATGATAATAATAGCATTAAAATTTCCCTACTATTCATAACAATTCATGATACAGCATTTTTACACAATAAGGAGCTTACTGAATTTTCAACTTGTTATTGAAAAGCTTTGACGGCTCAGCAAGTAAATATCAGAAAAGTCAGTGCCTTCAAGATAAGAAAATTTACGTTAAACAGAGCCAGAGCGCTTACTCTCTGGATCTCTGTTAATTGTATATGCATCATTTAGTGTACCTGTTTTCTTCTCACTCATTTCTGGAAACACTAGATAGTCAGCTGGAAGATAATCAGCCTTAATTATAAAACCTACAGCATCCAAGTAACATTTTCCAGTTTAGTCCTGTAGTCATACTCCATTTTCTACGTCAGAAAATTCAACTCACTCCAGGACATGAATTCATAATCTAGACTAACACTTCAGTGTAGTTCTAGTTCTAGGGAAATCCTGTATTGCTGGAGGTTCTGATTTCCTAGTTAGATGAATGTGAAAGATCTGATAACCATTGATAGAGAAGGCACCATCTGCATAAGTGATCACCTCCAGCTGCAAAAATATGTTTCCGATACAAAAATGTCAAAGACAAAATACTACTTACTGGATGAGTGCTGCCCTTTCAAAGTACTGAATAGCTTTTTCACAGAATTGTGTGTCAATGTAGTAGGCCCCAAGCCACTCAATTCCTTCGATGTTTGAAGGGAAATATCTAAATGACTGACAAAATAACAGCAAACAAAGCAAGAACTTAAAACATATTTAGTTTAAGTATATCCAGTATGCTTTACCATCAAAATTTACACTTAATTCCCTCAGGGACACAAATTTGCATTTCATGAATACAGATTATTATACATTTAAAATTGTATTTTTTAATTACTAAATATATTCTACATGAGCATTTTGCCCTGAAAAGGTAGTTGCTGAACAATCGGTCAAATGTGTGTTTTAAAAAAGAGAATATAAAGAGTTCTTCTAAAGGATCAGATTAAATCTGAATTTCCTTAAATTCACTGATAGACACAAATTATTTGGAATATGATGAATTTGACCATGATTTCCCACAGATCTGTTCAATGAGTGCTAAAACAACAGCCCAGGCTAGAGATCAATTCCCCATCTTCTACACAACTCAAGTAGGCTGAGACCCCTGTAAATGGTACATTACTCACATCTATTGTAATTTGCAAGTGGACCACAAATAGAACAAAGCCCAAAAATAACCCGAATCCTGCTGACAGACAAGCTGCCCAAGCTCATTGGTCACCCACTCACTAAACCCTTTCAGGAGCACAATCTTTGGCAGGTAAGCTTGCTAGGAACTGCTCCATCAGCCCAGTATAGTATAGGGACTTTCCAAATGTAAATTGCTTCACATGGTGGAGCTTGGACAAGCTCTAACCACAGAATTATTCTTAAGGGGTACTGTAGTGTCATAGTTAAATTATTAGGAGAGCAACCAGATTTCTAAATCATTGAGATTTGTAACCCACCTTGGGGAGCTTAAAGTAATTTGAGATGTTAAAAGCAAAATCTCATCTCAGTAATGATAATCACAAAACTAACAAATTGTTTAAAATCCCTTCTGGTTCACTAATGTCCTGACTTTCATCCTTATCCAGATTGCCCTATATGTGACTCCAGCCCCACCAATACAATTGACTCTTCGAGAGGGACAAAAAGTCCTGGCATTCCAATGGCAACTACAAGTTTAAAAAAAACCAGGTTAAGCCATTCTTCAGACTTACCACCTATCAAAAACATAGTTCATGAGTGTGTGACAGTAAATCATTAAACAAAACATCAAAAGTTTCAACATACTAAAATTCTAAAAATTAAAAATACTAAAACACTTAAAAGAATTAAAAAAACAATTTTTAAATGTTTGATATTTTCCGAAGTTCCTTCCAGCCATTTCCCTCCAGAGGAATGACAGGGTATGTACTCCAATGACCAGATTCAACCTAACCCAGCATTGCCCATGCAGACTCCTCACCAAAAGTGATGTGGAATTACTGAAATTTGGGCTCTCTTGCCTAACTCTACGAGGTCTTCAGCATTTTAGTGCAGTTGGGAAAACAGTGTCAAACCACTGAGTACAACCTTGAGACTTCCACATTCCTGTGGAAATCCCCAAATTGTTGACAATTAAATAGAGAAAAGTCAGAAGGACAGAAATGCTGCTATTTTCTTGCAAAATCCAGAACATTATGACACATGAACATTTTTTTAAAAATGTCACTATTTTCTGTAGCAAAACTATTAATGATGTTAAAGATACATATAAAATTGAGCCCCACATTTTTAACTTGTTCATTCACTGACCACTGGTTTGATGATTATAAACTGCCACCCAGACCATTAGTGACTGTATTTCTATTACTGTTAAGTACCTCATAATAATACTGGAAAGCTTGAGACTTATCTCCCTCACTGTCATACAGGTCCCCTAATTTAGCAAGTGCCTGTGGGTCGGTGGGGGCAACACTAATCAACTGCATGAGCCATTCAATGGCTTGAGGTAGATCCTCCAACGTTTCATATCTCAAGAAATGCAAGTTAAAGATCATTTTATTTTTCCAAGCAACAAGTCTGTCACATGTGGATTTGTGTCCTGTAGAAACCCTCGCTGTACAGAAGGTTGGTTTTACAATCAATGAGTTACCATTGTTCTGTAGTTTAACTCTGATGCAATGTTACATTCATGAGTAACAATCTGAGAAAATAACAATGAAATGCATAAATCTACCTAAGTGACATGAGATAACAACTGAAAAAGGTACCCTAAATCAAGCAATTAATCAACAATATAAAAATTGGCAACTATTATAATTCTAAGAATACACATGTTGAAAGCATGCAAGGAGTTAGTCACAATATGTGAAAAGAAACGACAGCTAATATTTCGAATTAAATCTTTTTTGACAACTGGGGAAAATAAATATGAAGACAATACAAGGGGAAAGAATGCTAACATCATTCTTTGTTGCTAGTACCTACCGTTGCAAAAACAAATATCGAAGTATTAGTTAAGGCTTACTTCATTCTTAAATACCTTACTCCAAATCTCTCACTTAATTCCTTAACTGTTCAGTGCCACACTACTTTTCTGCAGACGATCCAGGCATGTTTTGTGCCTCTCCTTGCTATATTTTCCATCACCTGCTCCATTTTTCTATGCTCTTGGTTACGAGACTCACACATTGGAACATACTCCCTAAATCATTCCATTTCTACCTCATTCCTTTGAATAACCTCCTTAGAACATGACATTTCTGTTGGAGTACAGAAAAAGGCAAAGTGTGCTGCTGAGATAGAAGGCAAGACTATCAAAACCACAATTTGCTGTTTTGCCAACAGCTTATCTAGTCAGTATCTAAAGAAAGTTTATGCGAGCTTGATGTGCATTTTGCCTACCATAATTCTCTACAACAGTGACCACACTTCAAAAACATGCAACTGCCTCAACTTCCGAGGCATTCTGAGATCATGAAAAGTGAAAACTCTTTCATGCTGCAGTAGGCAACATCATTATCTATTAACTTACTGTGAAACTATAAGGCTCCAAAACTACAAACTATTAATACAACTTTCACTTTACAAATGTTCAAATGAAGCTTCTACAATCTCAAAGTTTGGAAAGGATACAAATTTGCAATCTGGTACATAACTTGAGCACTGTTTCTCATGATTGCATGGAGCTTCAAGAAACAATCCAAAGCCTCCTCCAGTCTGTTCAACTTCCTGTAAGTAAGACCTGAATTTAAAAAGTAAATGAATATGAAACATGGGGAAATGGCAAATTGCATGACACCATGGAATGGCTAGATAATTAAAAAAAACATTAAGTTTTCTGAAAAATTGAGAGCAGATGATGAGGACTATCTTAATCTGTGCCATAATTGTCATAATGTCAATGATATCATCTTCAAAAAGTGCAGAACAAAGACCATGTGATCTTGCACAGGGGGATATAGTCATGCATGGATTATCTGCAGGCCTCCAAGTGATTATTCAACAGGTGTCTGAGTAGAAGTCCAAAAGCATGTCACTTTCTCATCCTTTTAGGGCAGGGGGAGCTATGACACAGGAGCTGGTCCAGCTGGTGAAAATGGGGGACAAAAAAAAATACATTTTCATGTTACAGACATCATCATCAGCATCTATCAATAAGTGAGATGTCTGCAATACTTTGATGTTAACTCTACAACCACACAGAAATATTAGCCTTCCATTTACCAGATAGATTTGTATGACATTGCCATTCTCCATCCCAATGCACTGTTGTACCAACGTTCTCTTTGCCCATTTGTATAATATGAATGTCTATATTATGATGTATTACATCAGTATCTTTGCTTTTGGTAAAGAAACTGGATTCAATTGAAATTTTTACTCAATGTGCAATACAACCTGACTGCTGATGCACATTTTTGAACTAGGAGTTTTATCGTGTCTACATTATTTATTCCTAATCAACAACTGATAAAATATTAAATGCAAGGTAAAGGAATCTCAAAATTAATAATAGAACTATAGATACTTATTCACATTCACAAGTGAAGATTTCAATCAGATCACAGATTTGGTCATTTTGGTCAATGGATCTTAGACAAATAGGCCAGTAAAATGTGTGTCATGCAAGAAATTAATGAATTAAACATGATAATACGCTTAGGTCTGATGCAATACAGAATCAAGACTTTAAGGGCATTAAATCAGAAAATAAGGTGAACTCTAGTAAATATTTTATGAGCTACATGAATGCTGAAGTTGCACAAGGATGGGAGAATAGTGAATACCCCACTTAGTCAAAAGTGAACTGAACTGCAAACCTGCAGCTAAGAGACCAACGAGCCTAATATCTGTACAAGGAAAAATGCACAAGATCAAAAAATATGACAAATTTCATCTAATGAGTTCAGAAGCCACTTAGATAGTTGATTTAGAACGAATGGGCCATGTTTTACTGACCAGCTGGAATTTATGGATATAAGAATATTAATGAATGAAAGCCAGTACTTTCAGAAGATATTTCATAATAAGGAGCAGAGATGCTACATGAGAAAATTTTCACATGAAATCAATTGCTAACATAGATCTGGATGTTCTGTTTCCTTGGGGGAATTTTATCAACTTTGCTTTTCATAATTTAAAACTTGCTCAAATGTACAAATGACAAAATAAGAGTGAGTTCAGCAAGATGTAAATAGATCTGAATGAACTGAGTTGATGTGCCTAGCTGAAAAAATAGTAATGAATGCATAAAATCACATACAAATTCTAAATGCATAATATTGAATACACTGAAGATCTTGGATTATTGACATAGAATGCTGCTTGGTATTAATTCTTAAATATCTTTTTAGAAGCTTTGTTTCCCATTCTCTATAACTGAAATTAAATTGTAACTCACCCAAGTTATAGAGTGCCTCAGTAAAAGATGAATCATTCCGCAGGGCTTCCTTATAAAACTCAGCTGCTTTCTCATAGTCACCACGTGCAAAAACACAGTTTCCTTTATTAGTCAGTGCTGCTGGGTTATATCGATCAGCAATCATAGCAAGGTCTGCGTATCTGTCTGCAAGTCCAAAATCATTTTCCTACACAAATCCAATGAAAGTGAATCTCATTTTACATAGGCAACTTATTGCATTATTCCTCCATTTCATTTAGAAGTGATTCACCACAGCAAATGATAAACAGGATATTTGTAAAAAGGTAGTATTGTGCATGAAATTAACATCAGAAAAATAAATGAAGGTGGAAAAAAAACTTGTTTATTATAAATCACATCAATCCATAGCTTTATTTTTGATTTTCAATAAAATGCCTAAGGTTAAGTCTCTGTGATTATTTAAACTCAGTATCCTACTCTGACCTATTCCCATCAGCTCAACCAGACTTATGTAAGATTCCAATTCCTTACAGCAAAGGTTTACTTCCTGCATCAGGTGATTATCAAAAAGCATTGAATGTGACCATAGAAATAGTCAAGATATAGGTTACTTCAATTACTTTCCCCCAGTGATAATGGGGATGGCAACAATGAAAACCCAAAGATAGGAAATACAAAGATTTTGCACTTGTATTACCTGCTCCTTCAGTTTGGGCTGTGTGTTTCAGTTAGAAATATCACGTTAAATTTACAAAAAATATCAACAATTGAATCTGGAATCTTCCATTCAATTCAATGAACCAATAGGAGAGGCAAGTAGATACATTCAGTCGTTATTTTCTTTGGTCACTGAATTGACTAAAAAAAACCTTAACGGGCCAAATGGAGCTGCCTGACAGCCAATGATTGCCCAAGGAACCACCAGCTCTCAGTAATTCATGGCTCAGTTCATTTTGGCTTCACACAAATTTTTGAATTGATCTGGAGGTCAGATTCCAATGCATTTGAATGGAGTCACTGAATCTACAGAAAGATGCAAGTACCAGTAAGGATTTCAATTGTTTTACATTACTTTAATGTTTTCAATTATTTGCTAGCTCATGTTTAACTACTTAAATCCATTTATACAGTTTTAAAAAGTCTCTGCCTGCCAGGGAATTCTGCAGTAGGGCTTAGTCTATTTTCAAGAGACAATCAGTTGTCTGGCCTTCTCTTCTGGAAAAGGTAGGAGTAGGCAGGTAGGCATTGCTGCGGCAAGCCATAGTCCAGCACAATACAGTTCATTACACTGGCTGGTGAATGCAGAATTGCAGGAAGCATAAATCCCACAATGCATGAACAGTGCAGAAAATATTTTAAATCTGAAATGGCAGTGTATTTGCCTAGTAATTAGAATTCACTATAGTTCTAAAATATTTCATCTTACAATACATACCAAAAAGTAAAGGAAAGAGAGATTTGTTGCAGCTGCACTCTTAACCCTGCTATCCTTTTTCTCAAACATTTTCAGAGTCTCTACAGCCTTCGAAACAAAAGTGGAAATAAGTTTATTTATTTGGGCAAAAAAAAACATCTAAAGCCTGAGACCCCCAATTGGGCAATTAAAATGACTAATTATGTCTCTAGTAATTTTAGTACATCCTGTAATCCAATGGACAATAAAATAATCCTTCTGCTGAAAAATACAGATTAAGCAGATAACTGTAAAGATGAATGCACACATCGATTAGATGAATTTCAAATTGAAACATAAATATTTTCAAACATAGCAGCACAAGTGGAACCATTCAATTTACAGTTCTTGAAAGACTATTCTTAGACCACAGACAACACAGGTTCACTTAACTCTTTAACAGCAGGCTTCTGCATGGCTCTCAAAAAGTCTTTAAAAACAGCTGTATCAAATCACTTTTAATAGTAGGAAAATGCTGCAATCCATTATTAAGGAAGTGATAACAGGGTACACAGAAAATAACAGAACTGAGAAGAGTGAACATGGATTTACAAAAAAGAAAATCATAGTTGACAATTCTGTTGGAATTTTCTAAGGTTATAACTGAAGGAATAGATATGATCTAACCAGTTAATGAGCTGTATTTGGACTTTCAGAAGACCTTCCATAAGGTACCACACAAGAGATTATTAAACAAAATTAGAATATTGCAGGTAATATACTGGTGTGGATTTAGGATTTGTTAATGGACAGAAAACAGTAGGAATAAAAAGTAATTTTCGGGTTGGTAGGATGTGACCTGTTGCAGGGTTTGGTGTTAGAGCCCCAGCTATTCAAATTTATATCAATGATTTAGATGAGAAGATCAAGTGCAAAAGAGGTCAAAACTCTCTAGTCTGGCATCCTTGGAACCCGACTGATGCTGAAGCACAGAAATTGCCCCAATCATCTCCCACTAAGCAGGAGAATTCTTTTTTTCTTAAAAAAGTACAGACACTCCCTGGGTCATGCAAAGGTTGTGAGAACTATCTATAACCAAAGTTTCCAAAAGTCAGAAATGCTGTTGAATAAGATCACCATTGGCTGAGATAACAATAGTTGGGTCGTTAGGTTAGTTAGCTAAAGGTTAGTAATTTTAATGAATGGAGCAGCAGGCACAAAGAGTTAATGGTCTACATCTGCTTCTACCCTTGCAGTCTTATGTATTTACCTAGAAACAGAGCTTTTTATTAGTATACTAAAACAGAAGGGAAGAAGGTCATTGAATAAAAAAATACTGGTATTGCACCTATATTCACCTCTTCCACCAAAGTCTCCAGTGCAGAGTTCAAAAACTTTGAAGCCTGTCCTCTGTCACGTACTTCAGTCTTCCCAATCAGATTCACTTACTGTATAACTCTCCGTACCTCTCTCATCAGAACACCATCTCATATTTAAAGAGATACCAGATACCTTAAGTGGTGCAAGTCAATCCCAACATTGACATTCTGCTGACATGAGCAGCAGAATAATCACCAGGCGCAGGTTAATTTGCACAATTTTCAGTGCCTATCAACTTTAGTTCCTATTACTTTTAGAACAGATTTTGGATATTGAAATGACCAAATATTCTCAGCAGGAATTCAAACAACATTTCTTGGAATTCTGCCCAGAATTTGAAGTTAATCACTCACACTTGCCACTAAGCTGCGTATCAAGTCTGCATTTACCTTGTATTGCTTTTCCATCTGTACAAAACCATCCTGTCCTCATCAGCACTACAACAAGGCCCTCTGCAATGTAAATCCATCACTGGGCATGCCAGAGCAGAACCATACTGAAAAAACTCTGACAGGCAACCAAGCCATCACATAGCTCAAATAACTGCCAAAAACCTGTGTTTCAGAATGTCATATTAAAAATTAAAGAATTATTTTAAAATTACAATTGTAAACAAACAATAAGATGTAACATTTTAAAACAAGTTAATAAACTCATCAATTCATAAAGAATACAATAATATTTCCCTTAGTCTCTCGCAGTTGTTCCTTTCCACAAAAATGAATGGAAATGCTACCACCATCCTGGTCCAACCTGATGCAGGTTGTTCAGGTGGATTCTCCACAACTTCACATTCCTGTGTTGGATTCCATGACGATCCAGTGGCAGAGCAGTCAGTAAAATGCCAGCAAATGTCAGGTAGCACGTTTAGAATTTCTGCTTTTGCACATATGTTGGCACAAAGGTCGAGGGACTGCAAGCATTTCCACATGGAATTGCTACCATTTCTTCACAAAATCTAGGTCAATAAAAAAAATTCTGAAGATACAGGTTGAAACTCTCTGGCCCAGCATCCTTGGCACCTAACTGGTACCAGGACCACAGAAAATCTGGACCACAGAAATTGCCCTCGTTCATCTTTCTCTGAGCAGGAGAACTGTGCTCTTTAAGTTTAGACACTCTTCAGGTCATGTAAGAGTTCCATGAACTGTCCATGACCCAACGTTTCCGTAAGATGGAAATAATGTCAGCTGAGATCACTGATCGACTGAGAAAAAGTTGCACTGGTAGGTTAATTAGCTATAGATTAGTACAAATCTTAGTTAACTTTAGAATTAGGAAGTTAGAATTAGTTAATTAGTATAGTTCTGTACTTCAGATTCAGAGCATGCTGCATCACAGAAGTTGCCGGACCACAAAATGCCAGACTAGTGTTTCAACCTGTATGATGAAATTGTGGAAACAAAATAAAACTTAAAATGAGATGCAATAGAATAAAAGCTTAAAATGGTTGAAACAGCATTGAAATTGATATAAAATATTTTTCACAATAGCTATCTGAAAGACAGCATAACTTTTTGAGATTTTGTTTTTACATCATGTATCATGGTATCTAAAGAATGATTACTGATTTATGGTTGGCACCACGAGAGAGAGATCCAGATTATTATCCACAGATGTGCTTGGATTCTATCAGCCAAGTAAAAACATTCGACATACTGTTTCTGCTGGTGTTGGGAGGAGTGATCATTTAGACAAGACAACTGGGCATAAATTGAATACTTCTTAAAATCAGAATAATTCCAAAATAATTTAGTACTCGAGTTATTCCTTTTAGTGATCTAGTTGAGGATGTTATGAAGTTCTTCCTAATACCCATTCAGATTCGTGTTTCAATTTAAAATATGAAGATACTAACTACAGTAGCTTTCCAAACAAAAAAATCAGTGTCTAGGATTTTCACCCACCTTGTCATACTGCGATGTTGAACAGAAAAAAACAAAGTGGTTGCAGAAAATGAAGGAAAAGATTAATGACAGATATGAAATATAAATAAACATGCGCACACGCTAAATGGAAAAGAGAAATTGTGAAAACAAAAATGTGTATACATACAGGACATCACCAACCATACACATACTTAATATTAAATCAAAGTAATCATTAACACTTTTTTTTATATAATCGAAAGGTCCTAATCATTTGTAATATTAGTTTTGAACAGTCATCCAAAAATTAGCAAGGTCAAGGTAAGATAGGATGAGAAGTTAACCTGATAAGTAGAACAAAGTGGTAGAAGGCGGCTTTCACCTCCAGGATGATGAAAGATTATTAACTTGAAATTTTAACTCTGCTTCCATGGATACTAACTGACATTAAAGATTTCCAATATTTTCTGTTTTCATTTCACTTCCAGGACAAATTCAAATCAATCCATAATAATGTACTTACTGCTGATTGTACACAGTCTCAAATTAGCTCCTAGTAAACATAAGCCAACAGCAATGAACGGCCTAATTTGGCAGCATTAATCCTAAAATGATATTCACACTCAGAGTAATTCACTGAGCGGTCTCAAGTGTTAAGTTTACTGTTGGACTAAAGCAAACTTTATTATTATCTTATTTTGTTGCACTTAATCTGGAGTGATAATGCTAACACTGGAGGCTAGAGATCTGTTTCCAACACAAGGTGGCAGAACAAATTTGCACACCTTTTATAGAACCAGTCTTGATTTTAATCCTATTAAGATAAATATAATGGAAATCAGACTTGGGTCAGCTTGCAGCTTGGTATGGCAATTGCTCCGCCCATGACCGCAAGAAACTGCAGAGAGTCGTGGACACAGCTCAGCACATCATGGAATCCAGCCTCCCCTCCACAGACTCCGTCTATACTTATAGCTGTCTCGGTAAATCAGCCAACATAATCAAAGACCCCATCCACACTGGACGTTCTCTTTTCTCCCTCCTCCCATTGGGCAGAAGATACAAGAGCCTGAAAGCATGTACCACCAGACTCAAGGACAGCTTCTATCCACTGTTATAAGAATACTGAACGATTCCCTAGTATGATAAAACGGACTCTTGACCTCACAATCTACCTCGTTATGACCTTGCACTTTATTGTCTACTTGTATTGCACTTTTCTCTATAGCTGTTATGTTTTATTCTGCATTCTGTTATTGTTTTACCTTGTACTACCTCAATGTAATGAATTGATCTGCATGAATGGTATGCAAGAAAAGTTTTTCACTGTACCTCAGTACAAGTGACAATAATAAACCAATTCCAATAATTCAGTCGAATAGCTTACTGCCCAAGTGGTGATTAATAGCCCTCATTTGGTCATGCACTACTAAGATTTGTGCATTACCAATACTAGCTTCTAATGTCTGATAAGAACAAAAATCTCAGACACAAAGAGATATTGCAAATACGCTGCAAGTGCACAAAAAAAATCATTGTAGAAATACAGAATCATCATAATTTGATGATAACAAATGGGTCTCCGTGTAAAAGATTCAAATTCTATTGTAGGAGTTCAATCACTTCAGTGCAATACAGGGAGAGTGCTAGTCTTTGAGGTAAGATTATAAACAGTTTGTCTGTTCAGATGTTGATAAAACATTCCTTGGCATTGAAATGGCTTATTTTCTTTTTTGTGCCATAGAGATACATTAGTCAGCTTTATTGAGTACTTTTCCTCTAATTAAAAAGTGATCTGACAAAAGCACCATTAAAATCTTATCTTCTCAACGTCAATTACTGTAGCCACGCTCTTGTGCTTTTTAGTGCAAAATCATGTATCAGTAAACATTTTTAACAACAGTAGTATAATTATAAATAAGTTGTGAAGATGACATAAGGAGTCTACAAAGGGATATTGACAGTGTAAGAGTACAATTTGGGAAAATGTGTAATTCTCCATTTTGACTGGAAAAGTTTTTTAAAACTGCATATTACCTAAATGGTGAGAGATTTTAGAGCTTTGAGATGCAGAGGGTTCTGAGTTTCCTAGTACATGATTCCCAAAATGCAGGTAGAGCATGTAATTAGGAAAGCTAACAGAATATTACGTTTACAATTAGTTTAGCTTATGTATAAGTAGGGAGGTTATGCTTCTGTTATATAGGGCATTGGCGAGACCATATCTGGAGTACTGTGCACAGTATTGGTCTTTTTTAAGCAAGAGTGCTAATGCATTGGAAGCACTTTGGAGATGGTTAACTAAATTGATAACTGGAATGTGTGTAGGTTATCTTATAAGGTAAGGTTGAACAGGCCAGGCTTCTACTTGCCAGAGTTTAGAAGAATGAGGGTAACTTGATTGAAGTATGGAAGATCCTGTGAGATATTGACAGCATGGATGTAGAGAAGATATTTCTTCTTGTGGAACTTGTGGTTGCTGTTTGAAAATAGGGAGTTGCTCATTTAAAGCAGAGTGTCTTTGGAACTCTATTCCTCAGAGTGAAGGAAGCAGAGTGTTTCAATACTTTTAAGCTCGAGGTAGATTGATTGTTGAAAAGCAAGTGGCAAAAGGTTATCAGGAGTGGGCACAAATGTGGAGTTAAGGTACAATCAAACCAGGTATGAACTTATTGAATGGTGGAGCAGACTCAAGGTGGCCTACTTCTCCTAATTTATATATGCATACAGTTTGTACATAAAAGAAAAGTCACATTTTCAGCCACGGCTTGTAGAAACTTGTTTTCAACAGTCTATTTTAACAAACTGCTTAACCAAAGAAATTATGAACATGGAGCTTTTCTTTTGTTCCAAAGCAATCAAATGAAAGGGACATTCAGGATAAGGTGAATATAAGTCAGTGGATTCGGCTAAGGCACATCATTTTTAGCACGGCATTTAGCTGTTAATCATCTGTTTTCCTGTACATATTTAACATTAGCTAGATCATCATGATCTAATTTGGTAGTACTGGTGTCAAATTAACTTTGCAGGTGTGAAGCCACTAATTTTATTTCTGAAGACTATCAACCTATGTGTGCAACACAAGTGCAAATCAATTTGCCAAACTTTTGTCAAAATAATGTGCTCAAAATCCAAACTGGAATCAAATAGCTAAAATAACCAGTGTTTATATCATGATCTCATTCCTAGTATACCAGTAACAGCTTATATGAATTTGACTCAACTCAAAAATCTATCAACTTAATGACAGTCCTGACATAAGAAAATAAGCAGTTACAATTGCCACATTTACCACATAATCCTGGAATAAAATCTATACATAAAAATAAACAAGCAAAATTCAAATGATCAAGACATAAAATTGGTAGTGCATACTGATCATTCTTAACTACTTTTATTCTTCAAAAATCATTAAATTTTAAACATTTAAACAAAAATCTCTTGGAAGAGAATCTGTAAATATTCAACAGAAATAACAATGTTACTTATACCTGGTTAAAATCCCTCTGTCTCAGGTAAGTAATGGCTTTGTTAATTTCTAGGTCATTAGCTAGCTCAACGTATTGGGAAGCCTTTACCATTTCCACACACCTGCAAAAAGTAGTGATCAAATGAGAGTTACTTAAAAGCCAGATTCTTCCCATAGCATACTTCATGCTAGAGGGAAGAGAAGGAGAAGAACAAGGAGAATGTATATGAATCAATGTGAAGGTCTCAGTACCAGAGCACAAAATAAGTTTCTTTTTTTTATATAAAGGCTCTTCATCAGGGTTAATGTTCCTCTATTAGTTTCCCACTAATTTACGTTGTGTTGCAAAATATTTTATGTACATCATTTCTATTTTCCATATTAAACATTCAAATAACTTATGGATGAGGATTCCAAACAATTGTCAAATTATGATTAAGTTGTGTTAAGGATGGCTATTGCAGAGTTGGTTAGCTGAACATGTCCATTGACCTTCATGGTAGGAGAGGAAAAGTCTTTATTAAAGCTCATGATAATTGGATATCAGCTTTCTAACTACTAATATGTTCAAATCATTGTTTATAGAAATACATTGCATTATTGAATTTTAAACATAATACTTTAGAAATTTACCATGGAGTACATTATTCAACCCACTGTGTACATACTGCCTGAAAAACACCAGTCCAGTTCTTGGTCCATAAACATTATATTACATTATTTCAAGTGCACACCCAAGCATTTTGTAAATGTGTTAAATATTTTTGCCTGCATCATCTTTTCAGGCAGGGTATTTCAAACCCATCACTTTCTGAAAAATTGATGGGTTTGAAATCCCAGCCAGTCCAATTTTTCCATCATGGCTAAAATGCACCAAAGTGCAACTGAAATATCAGTCCAAATATGGTCCACAGCTCTGATTTTGAGATTCTTGGGTTTGCTGGAATTTCAGAATGGTAACCAGGCTGAGCAGAATAATATTAAAAGGTTTGTTATCAGGATTTATTTATAGCTCCAATCCAGAGCATTAATCAAACTTTAAGCACTCACGGTTTGCTATTCACATTTTGGTGATCTGTGCTTTATATACATATAGTAAAATCTATTACACAAGTGCATTTTACCCAGAATTAGTTCATCAATTACAAATTCAATATATTGAAACTTTAACTATCAAGCATCCCAAAGTACTTTACTAGCAAGTGTCTTTTCTGTTGGAGAATAATTCAATTTTTATATTGATGGGACAAATGCCTTGTATTTGAGAGTAAATATTTATGTTCATCTTATTCAGGTTTTTCAATATAGCAATTTCTTGCAGTTATTTAATTACAGTAATCAGTCCAGAGTACTAAACTGAATTGATTGTTCCTACCAGTCATATCCAGCAGCAAAAGATGTTTCAATTGCAGGTGCTATCAACTTAGCTGCAGTCATAATAAATCTCTCTGCCATTGCTTTCCTGCAGAATTAAATATTTTTAGAACATAATTACTTTTGACTCTACAATATAATCTCCAAAACATTTGTAGCATAATCCAAAATGGTTCCTTAAGGTTTTTCTAAATTTCATGTCTAAACTCCTCAAAAAGGAAGCCATACAAAATTTGTTCCTCAAAGTGTGAACTGCCTTGCATTTGTTTTCCGTTCAAAATAACTTTTGTACATGATTTCTATACAGGAATGTGGTATTAATATATAAATATTTACAAAATAATCATTGATAAATGGGACTGTGATCCGTTTTCTGCAAAACATCGAGCAGCTCATACATATGAAGTTATTAACATATGGAATAAGTAACAAATATACTGAAATGACAACCTTGCTGTGGCTTCATTGAATTCAGTCATTATTTCAGAATTAACAAATTTAAAAATGTTAATTTTCAAAACAGACTTACACTACCTTTCACGCTCCATTTGCCTGAGTGGATCATTCTTGATAGCTTCAATTACTAGATTCATATGTGGATCATCCTAAAGAATTAGGAAATAGTTTTCAAAGAAACATGTTTGATTTGAAAAAGATGCATGCTAAATTATAAAATGCTACTTATCACAGAGCAAAATAATTAAGTCAGAAGAAAATTCAGGGATGCAAATTTTAGAATACTAATGAGTAGTTTATCATTGAGCCTGTGCTTGTAAGAAAGAACTGAGAGGTAATTAAAAATACTCCACCCTGTTTCAATGATCTTTCACTTTCCCTGGACTTCGCCATAGAATTCATTTTGACAAGAAACAAAGATATTGGCCTGAAGCAATCCTGAGTGTTTGTATTTTAAAAAAAGTGCATTAATCCTGAGGAATTACTAAAAGCACAAGTGCTGTCAAATCAGGAATTCATGCTGGATGGTAAAGAAAACAACAAGTGCTTTCTGAATGTCTAAATGCATCCACAGGTCCTGCCTTATCTATTCTACTATTTATTTCCTCAAAAAATGAGTCTGCCTGATTTTGTTATTGTTTTCTAAGCTTGCTGCTGTCACATTTATTTTTATATAATGGTCTCCAGCACAAGACCCACAACGCATTGTCAGGCCTACATTTCACCATTTTTTTCCACCTTTTTTTAAAAAGTAGTGGAGTTATGCTACCCTCCAATCCATTGAAACTATTCCAGAGTCTATAGAACCTTGGAAAATGACAGAAATGGATCTGTTATTTTTAGAGCCACTTGCTTAAGTAGTCTCTGATGTAGATTATCAGGCCCTGGGGACTTATCGTCAATCGTGGTCATTTTCCTAGTATTGTTTTTTCTATTAAAATTGATTGCATTCAGTTCCAATTAATGTAGTTAGCTCTCCTTGAATAAGAACCTCAGTGGCCTCTTTTACACAAGATTGGACAGAAAACTATGAGATGTTGTAAATAATGCAATGCCATGGTCCCCTTGTCTCCAGCAAGGTGGTCCATGGCTCACTAGAAGTTGGTGCTGCAGCAGGTGGCAAATTTCAGCAAGGGTATCCTTACTGGAAAACAGACATCTCATTTTTCCATGTGAGACCCAGATATGAAAACCCATCCCTCAACACTTTGGCTTAAAGGTGTTCCCAAAGGTACAACAGCCAGGAGAAATCAGTAACAACCAACCATAAACAGCTGCTGATTCCTTTAAATAGTATAGGGCGGTGGGGGGGTGGTGTGGTGTGGAGGGTGAGAGAATCTTTCCTGCTGATTAATACATGCATTGTCATACAAAGTTAAAGGAGTGCCAAGCTCCAAAATGGCGGAACTATGTCAAATCAGTACTCCACACTGATTAATGTCATGATCTGCTGGGTTTCTATACTTACAGTGAGAGTGCACTGCAGGTACTAATGTGATACCTGTTCTATTATGACCTACATGTGCATACCACACTTCTAAAAATGCCAATTATCCCAATTTCCCCACAGCATTTACTGCAGGGAGGACTAATATTTTGTCAGTATATATAGAATGCTAGCTTATAAAATAAAGTTTTGATCTGAGAGTACTTTTAATCAAGTCAATTTTTAAGAATCACTGAATTGGTGACCAACAGAGAACCCAGTAAAGGGTTAAGAAAAATACATATTTGTGCAGAAATTCACCCCTGGTCAGTAGTGCTAAATAGGCTATAGCGTAGCACAAGTGCTTTCTAAACTGCTTCTAAAATTCAGTTTCAATGAAGTCAAATGAACTGAATTTGGAATTGGAGTGGAATGCACAGCTGTTATTATATAGTGCATTTAGTTGACAGGGAATGAATTTCTGGGTAAATGCTTTTACAGCGAAGAATAAAATAACATAGGAAACTATGCAAACTAGAATAGGAAGGAACAATCAAAACAGGAATAGGAACAGATAGAATGTCAAATGAATAAATTACATCTCTTGTGGGAAAAGAGAGGTGTAGGAGAAAGATTTGCTTGTAAAATAGTCTCAGAATAGGCTTCATACTGATCAGACCAGGCAAATAACTCACATCATTTTCTAATATTTCCACTTATACACCCAATATCTACTGTCCATTTATCGATCACCACAAGGAAATTTAAGGATTCTAAAAATTGAGTGAATAGACAGTCTGCATCTACCAGTACTGAATCCATGCAAATTATGAAAGCAAAAGAAGCATTCTGATCCATCATCCCATGCTCTGCATCTAAAGAGCATGAGTTAACAATGAGAAGAAGAAAAATATCGGTAAATAAATATGCTCACTCCCTTTTCTTTGTTATGCAAGTCATAAATTGGTACTGCAATAATGAAGTGCATGGACTCAAGGGTTCAAGACTAAAATCAGTCAATAATTCTAAACTTAGCATTCACAGAACTCAAAATTTAAGATGCAAGTGCTGTAAGGGCTTTTCCTGTAACATGAATACAATTGACCTATGAAACAAATGCACTTAAGCAGCTGTTTTAAGAAAAGGCATGGGGTCTCAAAGGAGATCTAATTAATCCAAACAACTGCTTGGCAGCATTTAATCATGCATGCAGACGCCAAAAGCCTCCATAGCTTGACTTCCACAGTCGGTAACTTGAATTTGAAATCACTCATTACCATTTGTCCTCTAGTTTCACAGTACATTCAACTCGCTCAAATATCAGCAAACATCCCACTGCATCACTCACAGCTGCAAATTTGCTGCTTTATAAAGACAGAAGCATTCAACCATAGAAAGCACAATGTAGATTTTAAACAGGACCCACCCTAGCAGAACCCCCCTGATCCCCCTCTTTAACACTTGCAGGAACAATGTAGTTGAGGAATTCAAATGGTGGGACAGAAAGAGCAGTATTCTTGATTTGTTCTGATCCTCTACCAATTTAACATTGTGGAATAGGGCATGGAGGGATACCATTTAAAGCAAAGCTCAGCCTGATGTCATTAGCAAAGCAACAGCATTTTAACTCACAGATTATATATGTCATTATGCATGCAGTTGCTCAAATTATTTGTCCATTATTGAAAACTAATTTCCTCTGTTAATTTGTGTTTTCCAATTACTGGAGAATTTGAATTAAAAAATGACCGAGTTATCCTGAGTAAACTGTGTTGCATTTACATGACTAAAACTATTAAATGATTCGTAAAGCCTATGTAGTTTCTCCAAAGTGATTTCTAAAACATTTTGACAATGAGTAATCTTTGTTATTCCCTTTGACAATGAAACAATCATGGTAATATTTCCTTCCTCATGGTACACAAATTAATAGCTCTACAGATATTGGCAAATATTAGTTATTACTACCACAGCAATACTACTTAAAATAAGTAGGGCCAAATGTCCAGTTTAGCTCACAAATAAAATCTTGAATAATAATAAGATATTATTACAATTTTCTATATTCATATTAATTTTGATTTTGTACAATGCATTCCCAGTCAGTTTATACAGATAATCAGCATACATTCAACACCTTATTACTGTTCAATACTCATCTTACTTACATTTGGTGGAATGTATTTGTCATCTTCATCAATACTAAGCGGGACCACTATCAGTTTCTGGAATGCTTTCTTCATCTTTTCACGATCACCAATAGCAAAGTAGCACAGAATAAGATTAAAGCTGGTTTTTAAATTTGGGCTTTCGCTCATAATATGCTCAAAGGACGTAATAGCATCAGAGTATTGTCCCATTTTGACAAAAACAACTCCAATGTTCTGCATTATTTTAATCCTATTCAAAAGAAATATTGTGATATGCAAAAACATAATAAGTTATGAACAAGTAACAATCAACATTAAATTACCATTTAATATTGCATATACTAACCTGTAAGAGCTTAAAAAGATTACTACACAAAATAAAATCTTGTATTTAGCCAGAAGTTTGTACCTGACATTAAGTTATAATTGCTGTTTAAAATAGCAATCAGGAAGTATAGTATCAAGGAGGTTGCTTTGACTTATCTGCAGCTTCTAAGTTGTCAGCTGCTTGGCTGACATCATCACTAGATGAGAAGTTTGGTTCAATTATTAGGAAAGCTGAAGCAATTGTCTGTGGTCTCCATCAGGGATGTCTTCCCTTGCCACTGAAACCATCCTCTTCTAGACAGTTAACCAAGCCAAATCCAGACTGTTTGCATTCCAGGAATCATTTTTGATTCCTGGGAAAGGTTTCCATAAAATATCTGCACAATCACCACCCATAGATTGTTGCACAGCTCTACTTTCCTATGTGTGCTGCTAAAATCTTGACTCTGCTTTCTGTAGGTTTTACTATTCTAATGTACTCCCTCCCAGTCTCCTATATTGTATGCTCCATAAACTTGAGCAAGCCCAAAAGCTTGCTGCTCCTGTCCTAGCATGACCTAAAGCCCATTCACTCTTGCACTCACTGATTTAAATTGGTTCTTAGTCCAGCAAATCTTAATTTTAAAATTCTTATCATTATTTGGACATGTACTTGAAAAGTCATTGTCTGCAGATCTATGGATCTAGTGCTGAATGATGGAATGAGGTAGATTGATTTAACTTGACTGGCACAGGCACAATGGCCTCCTTCTGTGTTGCAAACCTTCACTAACATCCAAGGAATTCAGACAAAATTGGAAATGGTATCATGGAGTCTAGTCATGCGACAACCTGACAGAATTGTATCTAATAGCTGAAGTTCCAGACTCCACCAAAATTAATCCAGGGTATTAGCAGGACAGACAATACCGGAAAACAAGATTGAGGCATAGGTTGATAAAATGGTAGTAATATTTTGCCACACAAGTACCAGGATATGACAGTCTAGGTATCAGAGCTCAACCACATTCCTTTGGCATTCAATGCCATTACTGCATCATATCACCTAATATCAACATCCTGTGGTGGTATCAACATTGACCAGAAACTTAACTGAGCAAGCTACACAAATACGGTAGATACAAGAACAAGTCAGAAGCTGGATACCCTACAGTAAATGATTTAATGTCCTGATATTCACCCATATCCCCAAATGTCTTTCCACCACTTACAAATGACAAATCTGGAGTATGAATAAATATTTGCCAATGGCCTGGATGAATGAGGCTGAGACAACACCCAAAAAAATCAAAATAATTTCACTCAAGGAAATAAACACCACAAGGAACAAAGCTACTTACCTGATCAGCACCTGATCCACCAACTTAAATATTCACTCCTATCACCATTGCTACACTGCAGCTGTAGTATATTCCAACTACTACATGTACTGCTGCATCTCACTATGGCTATACAAGCCTGAGACATCTACCACCCAAAACACTTAAAGCAACAGGAAGACAGGATATCTCCTCCAAGTCACACACCATACTAATTTGGACATATATCACAATTCATTCCTCAAAGCAGGAACAAGTTCCTGGAATTCCCAATCTAACAGCATTCTTAACACACAGACTACAATAGCTCAAAATGGCAGACTACCAGCAGCTTCTCAAGGAAAATTTGGCATAGCAATAGATGTACACATCCCAGAAATAAATAGTAAAACCTCTAAGCTCTTCAATCCTGCAATATCTCTGTGTTCTAATGCTGGCTCCAGCAAATCCTTGATTTTTCTCACTCAACCAATGGGGATCTACTCTTTGTGCTGGAACCCTTTCTCCAAAGTTACTCTGCCCCTCTAGCCTTCTGTCAAGATTTTCTTAAAACCCACCTATCTGAGTATGCTTGTTATCTGTACTCCTCAGTGTCAAATTTTGTTTGATAACACTCCTTTCAAATATCAACTGCAATTTTATTACTGCAATAAAAGTGCTACTAATTGCAAGTTATTCCATTCTATAAAGAATATAATCATCCCATAATCATCAATAACTGCAGCAGCATCATGTATTCTTACAAAAGGTAGAGTGCTGCAAATTTAATAGGCAATTAAGAATGTACTTGGTAAGTTCAAGACTTTTTAAAATAATAACTTAAAGCAAATCTAAGAAAAAAAATTGCCACCCTAATTTTATAAACATATCCATACATAAAAACTAACTCCGACGTACACTGAATATGACACAACAAATAAAAATCATTGTTTGTTCACATTCACTGTGTATCCTTGGTTAAACTAAGTTCTACAATCAACTAAATAATGAAGTAGAGACTTGATATTCCATTGATTATGGCATTTATATGCCTTTACATTCAGCTGTCAACACAATTTCCACTTCATTGTAGACATCCACATGCATTGGCTGAAAATGAGAGTCAACAGATGAAATTGTTTTCTTGTATCAATCTCCATTCCATACTACCCGAATACAAGATATAGATATACAGTATATTGTAGGTTGGGATGCCAATTTTGAGAAAATTTGCATTTCTATAAACATACTTTAAATAGAAACATCTCCTGAATTGTCTAATAAAATTGCTCCTAAATAGAACATGATAGATATTAGGAAGGAGATATTAGGAAGCGACTTGGTCTTCAGTCAGAAGTGGGATATAGAAAGGCAAAGTACTTCAAAAGAAAATTTCTGAGTATTGCTGGGATGAATCAGAATTGTTCAAGGAACAGGAGCCAATGCAGATTAACGCAACTGGGAGTGCTGGGTGAGCAGGCCTTAGGATAGCACAGAAGTGGAAATATTTTGGATGATGTGCAAGATATAGAAGGCAGGAAATTGACCAGTAAGAAACAAGGGTGTCAGCATCAGATACTTCACAGAAGGGTTGTAAGCCAAAATTCTGACAGTGAGCCACTGTTATGAGTGAAGGGAACAGATTCGAAGGATCTCGAAAGTAAAGGACTCTGAACACAGTCTGGCAAGGAAGGATTTTATTTACAAAGACAGACCAGGGAAAATGGTAATGGGAACAACACACACACATGCACGCACAGTTTGATAGCGAGCGTTGGGAGAATCGCAACAGGGGCAAAATATACACACGCACACACAACGAACTAGGTACAGACAATCAAGGAAAAACAGTATGACACCTGCCACCCCTTGACTCAGTGCAGGCACGGCTCTATGCTACCAGGGATACTAACTAATTTATCTTAAACAGTGCACAAGCTTACCAACAAAGCATCCCTCGGAGACAAAAGAGAGAGAACCACACACGTGGCACTCTTTATAGTGCTGGAGGGCTGGGGGATCCAGCCCAGGTAATTCAAAAAGACCAATAGTCAGGTGTGCACTGGTGGGTGGGGTGGAGCCAAACCTTGATTGACAGTGGTGTGTCTTCCGACCAGGTAGGGGCAGTGCTGTCATCTGAACAGGTAGGGGCAGTGTTGTCACGTGACAGCCACGACCCTCCACAATACAGCCACAGAGAGAAATCAGGTCAAAGAGACAGATTGAACGCAGGCTGAAAGCACCACTAAGTCATATACAAATTGGAAGATGCAAGATTTAACTCAGAACTGTGCTGAATTAGCTGATCTGACCCAAAGCAATAATTGAAGCATTAAAATTGATCTCAACATCTCAGGTTACAAGGAAAATAAGATCAAGATTCTGCCATTCATATTGTTATTTCAGTTATCTATCTCTTGCGGAAAGCCCATGTCATCCAGAGTTAGATTTACTCCAATGATCTCCACAGTCAAATAACCTTCCAACATTTACCAGTGAGGAAAAATTGGATAAAGCAAGTAGTTAACCTATACATATTTTTGCTGGGTATGCAGTTAGGTAAAGAACTGCTTCAACATTTTAGTTTCACTCATACACACCTCATCTCCTTGTGGGAACTCGATATCTGATCCAGTGCCATTCGATAAAATTTTATTGCCTAGGATAATTCCTTTGTTGAAGTAAATATTTGCCATGTTTACCTTCAAGCCGACCTATCAGAAAATTTAACAATTTAGAAGAGATATTAAAATGCTATTTGCATATACTAAAATGCTTAATCTTTTGAAACTTTGTAACAGGAGAAATCAATTCATGCTATCGTAATTTTACTAAGCAGGGCAGCTCTTTTTAATTCATGCCTTCCTATATCATCTAACGTTCCCTTTAAATATTTTAATTGATATTATCCCTGTTGTATCCTAGGGTAGTGTTTGATGATTCATAATTCACACTTCATAACTCTTCATTTGAATTCTTTTCTGTATTCTTTTTTAACCAATTTAATACAAATTTTAATGTGACATATTCTTGGTTTTGATTCACTCATTAGACAAAATATTCATTTGATTACTTAGAGATAAAGATGAAAACAGACTACAAAAGTGCCAAGCGTGCTCCCTGCTTAAAAGGTGCATTTCTTTATGATATGGGGGCTGTAAATGCCTCAGGGTTAATTATTTTTCCCCACTGACATTCTAAGACATTGACAGGTGTACACTGAAGGTACCTCCGGTTTTGTCCAAGCGTGCAGTGCATTTTAGCATTCTAATACTTTGCTCAAGAATACTATTGTTGGTCTTCGATTTTCCCAAAACACTTTCACAGAATCTACTCCTTCAAGCCTCCTAAAAAACTTGTTTTGTAGTGACTCACCGCACCGGCATCGAACCAACTCCCAACATTGCGAACGTCAGAGGCCACGATCCAAGATGGCGCGGGGCCCTCCTTCTTCCCTATTATTAGGCTAGGAAAGCCCGCGCACGGGAAGGTCAGGTGACCCGCGCGTGACGTCAGCACGGGAACTGTAGCACGGGAAGTTTTCGGATATTAAAGGCACACCGCGCCCCTGTCGTTCATTCGACTTCTGATTTCAAACCAGCGACTCTGTGTCTTCGTTTCGCAGTGTGTAGCTAGCCACTACACTTTCAATAAAAGTCATTTCTCAGTCTTCTAAACTACATCCAGGACTCCAAAGTATAGTTTGTTTAAAGCCCTGTATAGTGGTAACAAGATCTCCCTAGTTTTGTATTCCATCCCTTTTGCAGTAAAGACCAATGCTTTATTTACCTTGCTAATGGTTTACTGAACCTCTGTGCTAACCTATGCACTTTTTGTCTGAGGACATGCAGGTCATTCCAGACACCAGCATCCATTGGTCTCACATAATTGAAATACAATTCCACTTTTCTATTCCTACCAGAGTGATAACCTCACATTTCCACATTACACTTGAGTCATACAGCATGGAATCAGGCCCTTTGGCCCAACTCCAACTCAACACCGATCAAGGTGCACATCTAAGCTAGTCCCATTTGCCCGCATTTGGCCCATATTCTTCTAAACCTTTCCTATCTATGTTACTGCCCAAAAACCTTTTAAATATTGTTAATGTACATGCCTCAACCTCTTCCTCGAGCAGCTCATTCCACATATTCACCACCCTCTGCGTGAAAAAGTTGCCCCTCAGGTTCCTACTAAATCTCTCCCCTCTCAACTTAAACCTATTCCCTCTAGTTCTTGATTTCCCAACCCTGGGAAAAGGACCGTGTGCATTGACCCTATCTATGCCCCTCATAATCTTATACATCTCTAGAAGATCACCTGTCATTCTCCTACACTCTAAAGAAAACAGTCCCAACCTGCTGATCCCCTCTCCATAACTCAGTCCCTCCAGTCCTAGTAACATCCTCAAATCTCCTCTGCACTCTTTCCAGCTCAATGGCATCTTTCCTATAGCAGGGTCACCAAAACTGAACACAATATTCCAAATGTGGCCTCACCAAATTCTTGTACAACTGCAACATAACATCCCAGCTTCTATACTCAATGCCCTTGACTGATGAAGGCCAGTGTGCTAAAATCCTTCTTCACCCGTCAACCTTTGATGCCACTTTCAGGAAACCATGTACTTGTACTCTTATGTCCTTCTGTTCTACAACACTCACCAGGGCCCTACCGTTCACTGTGAAAGTCCTACCTTCCCCAAATACAACACCTTGCACTTATCTGAATTATACTCCATTTGCCATTCCTCGACCCACTTAGCCAGCTGATCAAGAACCCTCTGTAAATCCTGATAACCATCTTCACTGTCAACATCACCACCTAATTTAGTGTCATCTGCAAACTTACTAACCATGCCTTGTACATTCTCATTCAAATCATTGATATAGATGTCAAACAGAAATGGGCCTAGCAGCGACCCCTGGGGAACACCACTAGTCACGGGTTTCCAGTCCAAGGAAACAACCTTTCACCATCACCTTCTGCTTCCTACCATCAAGCCAATTGTCTATTCAATTAGCTAGCTCTCCCTGGATCACGTGATCTAACTTTCCATTGTAGTCTACCACGCAGAACCCTATCAAAGGCCTTACTGAAGCCCCTATAGACATCTACTGCCCTGCCCTCATCGACCTTCTTGGCTATTTCTTCAAAAAACTCAATCAAATTCGTGAGACATGATCTCCCATGCACAAAGCCAGGTTGACTATCCCTAATCAACCCATCTTTCCAAATGCATGTATATCTTATCCCTCAAAATCCTCTCTAGTAACTTACCTAACACAATGTTAGACTTGCAGTTTTTTTTGAATGAAATGTAAACAATGCATCCACTATCCCTTTAGTCACTTTATTTAGAAACCCAGGATGCAGGCTGTCAGGTACAGGGGATTAGTCACACCTTATTCATATTGGTGGATGGCATACTGATACAGCTAATAGACCTATTGCCTCAGAGCTCTGGCAACCCAAGTTCAATCCTGATCTCCAATGCTGTCTGCATGGAGTTTACACTTTCTTCATGAATGCATGGGTATCCTCTGGGTGCTCCAATTTCCTTCTATATCCCAAACACTGTAAATTGCCCCAGTGCGTGGGTGAGTGGTAGAATCAGGGGCAGTTGATAGGAATGTTGGGAGAATAAAAATGGGATTAGTGTCGAATTAGTGAAAATGGGTCCTTGATGTTTGGCACATACTAGAGGGGCCAAAGAACCCATTTCCATGCTGTAAGACTATGACTTTTTCTGTGAGGATAATGTTTATTTTAAGTTATTCCCTTCCTTTTGCCCCCTTATATCCTAGTATTGTTAGTTGCTTTTATTATCTTTCTGTGTGAAGAGAGATGCAAAACATGTGTTTAATGTTGAAACCATTTTAAAATGTCAATATCATTTTATTCCTGTACCTCGGTACAAGTGACAATAATAAACCAATACTAATATTGAACTCTACTGCTCTTAAACTGAAGTTCTAAAGGACTAATATTTACTTTTGCTATTCTCTTCCTTTCTTAATGCATAGAAACTCTTGCAATCTGTTCCTATATCCTACTAGTTTACTTGCCTATACTATTTTCTTACTCTTCAATTTTTCAATCATCCTTTGCTGGTTATTAAAATTATCCCAATTCTCTGGCCTACCACTATTCTTTGCAATATTGTAAATTTCACTTCAGTCCAATGCCATCTTTAACTTTGTTAGTTAGCTATGGATGGATCCTATTTCCCATTGTCTTTATTCCTCAATGGCATTTATCATCATGAGAATATTGAAAGATTTCTTTGAAGATTTGTCATTGTTACTCTAGTGTCATACCATTAAATATAACTTTCCCAATTCATTTTAGCCAATTCTCTCTTCTTAACTTTGTAAGCAGCTTTATTTAAGTTTTCAATCCTATTTTTGGACTTGCATTTGTCACTCTGAAACTGAATATGAAGTTCATGTTATCATCACTCTTTCCCAATGGATTCTTTACTATGATATCTTGAATTCATCCCTTCCCATTACAAAAGACAAGATTTAAAATAGCCTGTTTCTAATATGAATCCATAATACAATGTTCTAGGAATGTATCTTGAATATATTCCATGAACTCATCCTCAATTTGACCTGTCTGATCGATGAAGGTTAAAGTTGCCCACAATTATTGTATTACTTTCCTTACAAGCTCCCTTTAATTCTTAATTGATACATTGTCCAAGCACTAATAGTAAAGGCACTACTAGGCAGCCTATAGACTACTTTCACCAACGATTTCTTTCATTTGTATTTCCCCACGTCCATCCAATGAGCTTCTGATTTTCTAAGCCAAGATCATTTCTCACTACTGCATTAAGGCCAGCCTTTAATGTCAAAACTAACCTACTTCATTTTCTTTTCTAGCTATTTCCTGAAATCTCAAACATCCTGGAAATTTTACGTTGCAAGCACATCACTGTAATGCCTATGAAAACACATCCATTTATCTCTATCTATACAGGCCACCCCACGGTACAGCCAGTCGGGTAACCGAAATTCGTCATTACAGAATTCACAAATCACTACCCAAAAATTTGATATACAGAATAAAATACTCTCTCACAGAATTTATGTGAAAAAGTAAATAAATAAACACAAAATTATTTTTTAAACTCATGTTTCTTGATGCATGTGCTGATGACACAGCTTTGAATTATGGAAAATCGCAACATGGACCATTTTCTTGGAACACAACCGTACTGTAACACGGACATTGCCTGTACTATTAGTTCTGTTACTAATGCTTCATGATTACAAATAAAAAACTTTAATTTTTACTTTTAACCCTTTTTATTACATTTATATAGCAGGAAGGGGCAGAGCATATAATGGTAAGAATATAATGTAAATTATATTCTTACCATTATATGCTCTGCATCTTCCTGTTATACACCACTCCTCATTAACCATATTTCTGCATTGCACTATCACCTTGTGCTTTCACTTTAACTTTCTAAGTTCTAACCCTAACCCGACCCCTGACTCTTGCTCCTCCTATTTAGTACCTATCTATCCACATACCATCTCCCCAACCTTCCATCACACAGCCCTGTCTACAGACCTGGTTATTCAATTTACTTGGCCACTGGTTTCAATGACCACTCATCAGATTGCATGATTCAAGTAAAGGGCATCACATTGAAACCACTTCCAGTATTGGTGCCAGTGCACATGAATAGAAACTATTGTTTCTTGCACCAGTCTTCTTAAAAAATGAAAAAAAAATCACCCTTTAACTCAACTCTCTGATGTGTCTAAATTTGCTTATTTGCATAAAACACAGGTAATAACCCAGAGATTATCACCTTTGTGGTTCTATTTGTTAATCTGAACCCTAGTTCTTGTGCAACTGCAGGTCTCACAGGAACAGTCTGTTGGTGTTGTTGAAGCCACATTCAATACCAATAATTTCACTCTCCTAGATCCCAAAATACAGCAGCACACACAGTACTGATCCTTTTTCTTAATTTCTCTCAAGGGATATGGATGTCAACAATTAAAGTCTATTTTTATTGCCCCTTCCATCTTAACGACCCATTCCAGGCCTGATGGCGAGGTTATCCCTGTTGCAGTTAAGTAGGGTGTTCCAGAGTTTTCACCAGCAATGATGATGAATATCCATGTCAGGATGGTGTACAGTTTGAAGGGGAATATAGAGATGGTCTCCTTCAAATGGCCTTATCCTTCTAGGCGATAGATGTTGTGAGTTTGGGAAATTATGTCATTAAAACCCTTGATATGTCACTGCACTAGATTTTGTAGATGATATTGAATGCAGATATAATGACCTGCTGCTGGGGATAGACAATGCTTAGATGGCCAATGAATGGCAATCAGGTTGTTTTGTCCCAGATTGAGTTTTTCCAACTGTTACTGTGGTTTCATATCATGACAATGACATTGACTGTCACTACAGCTGATAATGTGTGTATATATTTTTTTTGGGTTTTTTTTCCAGACATACAGTAAAGTACATACACTTTTTTTTAAATGATCCTACCTGCATTATTGAACATCTTGTTTTTTACAATCACCTGATAGGTATTTAATGCTTCGGCATACATGTCATTTGCTGCATATTGGCTGGCTAAATTGAAAAGAACCTATGGAAAATACATCCACAAGCACATATAATGGAAAATTTTAATACATTTGTAAAGTACTATACTTTCAAAAATATCTTTGCAGTTTACTTTATTACAACTCCAACAGTATATTTCTGAACAACCAGATAGATTCAATATAATTCCTTCTGAAGTTAGAATCATAGAACCATATAGCATGGAAACAGGACATTCACAACCAACTCGTCTACACTGACCAATGGGTATTAATATGGACAGGTGCCATCATCCAACACTTGGTCACAGTCCTCTATGCACAAGTGATTCAAGTGTTCCTCTAAACACTTATTAAATGCTGTCAACAATCCAGTTTCAACTCCACTCTCAGGCAGTGCAATCCAGGTACTTGCCACTCTGAGTGGAGTTATCCAAGTATCAATAGCTTCAGTAGTTGAAGTTGCTCTTAAATGTTTGATTAAATGCATGCATTCTATTATTCTAGTAAAAAGCAGTGTGCATTAAAACTTGAGCTAGATTTTAATCTTAAAGTACATCTTAAGGAAATAGTAGTCATTCAATATCCAACTCACTGAATAAGTAAGATCCAGATTGATGTGATCTGCAGATGCTGTTTGCTCTCTCTGTCTCACCAGCATCCTTTCTTTCCTCCCCGCTTCTTTTGCTTTTTCTAATGCCTGAATCAATGTAAAAGATTAGCATACAATTTCAAAGTTTTAATCCAAATATCTAAAAGAAAATGACTGAAAATTTAACAGACTTTGCAAGAGTTTCAAATTCTTTATTTACTAGGTACTATAAAGATCTGGATTTTTCTACAATGTTAAAAATGAACTTAAAATAAAAAGGATAGTCTGATCCAAGTAGTATTTCAAACACTCATAATCCACCAGATAGAGACACACTGGTAAATGATTCAAGAGTGGAGACTTTTGGCAAATGGGAGAAATGTTCAAACATACCAAATATTATGCAAGGGGAAAGATCTATGGATCCATCTATTCCATTCCATCAGTTGTGATACCTATTCATCTCAAACATTCACTCTCCACCCACCCCAAATTAAGTTGGGAGTGGGGAAAAAAAAACACACAATTGAAATTCTTGACTCTTTAGTGAGAAGGATTTTTTTTTTAAAAATCTGGAAAACTGCTGTCCTTGGGGGGAAAAAAACAAAATTGTTCAGCAGACTACCCAGCTCCTACACAAGACGAACACCACCTCAAAAGGAAAACAAATCAAAAAAAGCTTCAGATGCTGGAAATCTGATGAGTGGTCTTCGACTTGAAACATTAACTCTTTCCACATATGCTGCCTGACTTGCTCAGTGTTTCCAGCATTTTGTTTTTATTCCACCTCAAGTGGAGTTTAGCGATCAGTATTCAGGCACAAACCAGCAACTTTTTTCAAGTGTCTAGTATTCACTGGCAAAAAAAAACACTACATTTCTAAACTAATTTTGCCTTTACAAAATTTGTAAGCATGATCCTTCCAAATTATGGATGATCTGCACACACATATACACAAACACGCATTCAAGTCTCTATTAAATAGTAATAAGATTGTTCATAAATGTACCCCTTCCTAAATCATATAAACACATTTATTGAACTTGGATAACTAAGCTGCTTTAAACTGGGAAATCACGTTTTGGCCCTCCAATGCCACTCTTCTAAAGCCTCAATGCTTCAATGTTACCCACCATGTGGAAACTAAATCTCAACAGTGTTCAAACTGAGGTTTACTGGAGGTCTTGCACAAGGATATATTGCTATGCTACTTCACAACAAAAATAATGCAGAACAAAAGAGTTTACAGACAAGAGAGCAGAGGGCAAGCTTGATTCTGTTCAAGGCTCTGCAGCCAAGAAGATTACAAACAGGGCTGCACTGGAGCATTCATCACTTGCAGGAACTTATGTCCAAACAAGCCACATTAGTACATTAGTGGCTACATTAGTAGGAGACACAGCATTTTTGAAGGAGCTGTAAATAAGGGGAGGGATTTTGTAATTGATGCATTATGGAATTGGGATTTACCTACTTACTATGACACAGATATACACCATTTGGTTCTTGCCAGCTCCCAACAGAGCAATCCCATTAGTCTCTCTATTTCCCCCTGTAACCCTACAACTTATTTTCTCTCATTTGTTCATCAATTCCCCTTTAATTTTTTTTAAACCACATACCTACAACTAAGGGGCAACTTATAGCAGCCAGTTAACCTACCAACATGCTTGGAATGAGAGAGGAAACCGGACTACCCAGGGGAAACCCATATGGTCACAGGGAGAACATGCAAACTTTTCTGCATCTAGGAAAGTTTTCTCAAGCAATAAGTACATGGCCCTACTAGAGAGGGAGCAACTCTGGACCTCCTACTGGGAAATGAGGCAGGGCAAGTGACTGAAGTGTCAGTAGGGGAGCACTTTGGGACCAGTGACCACAATTCTATTATTTTTAAGGTAGTTAGAAAAGGATAGAACTGGCCCATAAGTTAAAGTCTTAAACTGGGGCAAAGTTAATTTTGATGGCATTGGACAGGAACTTGCAAAGGTTGATTGGGAGAGGACTTGGGAAAGGCAAGTGGGAGGCTTTTAAAAGTGAGATTGCATGTTTCTCTTAGCATGAAAGGCAAGGCTGGCAGGATTAGGGGACTCTGGTTCACAAGGGATATTGAGGCTCTGGTCAGGAAAAAGGAGGCATATGTCAGGTATAGGCAGCTGGGATCAAGGACATGGGTGTATACTTAAGAGGGAAATCAGGAGGGCAAAAAGAAGACGAGATAGCTTTGGCAGATAAGGTAAAGGAGAATCCAAAGAGATTCTACCAGTATATTAAGAGCAAAAGGGTAACTTGGGATAGAATAGGGCCCTCTTAAAGGTCAATGTGGTTGCCTATGTGTGGAGCTGCAGGAGATGGGTGAGATCTTAAGTAAGTACTTCTCATCTGTATTTACCATGGAGAAGGTCAGGGAAGCTAGGGAATTCAGGGAAGAGAATAGTGATGTCTTGGAACATATCCACATTACAATGCTGGCAGTCTTAAAGCACATAAATGTGGATAACTCCCCAAGACCTGACCAAGTGTATCCTAGGACGGTGTGGGAAGGTAGGGAAGAAATTGCTGGGGCCCTGTCAGAGATTTTGTATCATTATTAGCCATTTAGGAGGTGCTGGAAAACTGGAGGGTGGCTAACATTGTGCCTTTATTTAAGGAGGGCTGCAAGGACAAGCCAGGGAATGATGGGCTAGCAAGCCTAATATCAGTGGTGAGAAACTTCCTGGAGGGGATTCTGAGAGACAGCATCTACCCATATCTGGAAAGGCAAGGACTGATTAGGGATAGTCAGCATAGCTTTGTGCATGGGAAATAGTGACTCACAAATCTGATTGAGATTTTTGAAGAGGTGACCAAGAGGATTGATGAATGCAGGAGAGTAGATGTCGTCTACATGGACTTTAGCAAGGCCTTTGACAAGGTCCTTTATGGTAGGTTTGTTCCAAAAGTTGGGTCACATAGGATCCAGGATGAGCTAGCCAATTGGATATAAAATTGAGTTAGTGGAAGAGGTCAGAGGGTGGTAGTGGAGTGTTGTTTTTCAGATTGGTGGGCTGTGACCTGTGGTCCGCCGCAGGGAATGACACTGGTTCCACTGTTTTTTTCATCTTAGGATAACTCAGCACCCAGTGTTTTTACATCTGTAAAATATTTTGGGACATTTTGTATCACAGCAGTCAGGTCACACTGTAGACATGAAACCAGGCTGTCCTGATGGGGTTGCATACCACTGGCCTTAGCTCAAGTGAGCTAACAGGAAGACCAATGGAAATGCTGATTTTGTAGAGAAATGAATGGAATTGCTTTTGTTCTGTGCTATGTTAGCAATTTATGTTGTTGCTTAAGCACTTGAACAGCACAATGATGGGAGAGGAGTGCAAGTCACTATGAAGAAATATGTTTGTATTATTTGCATTAAATCTCATGTATAATAAAAACATTTATGTAATGAACTAGCATTTATATAGCACTTTTCACACCCTCAGGTCTCAAATCATTCAGAGTCAATGAAATACTTCTGATGTGTAGTCACCATAGTTCTGTAGGCAAATGGTAATGAATGTGTAAAGCAAGATTCTAAAATATATTTTGATGGTGCTGGATTAGGATAAATTTTGACTATTTTCATTCAGCTGAACAGACATGAGGCCCTGGTTTGAAGTGTTGTGTGAAAGACTGCTTATGATGCAATATTTCATTTATTGCATTACTCAAGTTCATATGCAGAACTTGTACAGCAGAATCTGAATAAGAGATGGAAATACTATCAATGAGAAAACAAATCTTTACTGTTAAATCATATCACATCATGTCTAGAACTATTGGTCTATTATTCAGGACATATCTCACAGCATTAAATACAGAATTTTGTGCTCTCCTGTGTTGGGAAAATTGCCAGAATACTTTTTTCATTCATTGACATTAGAGAAATGAAAGGTAGGATGGAATTTCTCTAATCGAAAAGCTCTAATCCACATGTAAGCTAGTTTAATGGATCAATTTGCCTTTTTCTCCCATCAACGTTGCTTATCTGTAGAAAAGTTTAACAGGCAAGATACTTACCAACTGTAGGTCACCACGCCCATTAGCAATACAACTTTCTTCGATCAACTCATTCACAGTCTTTTCCAAATTCTTAACTTTTTCTTCTGGCCTAGAAAAAGATTACAGGGGAAATACAGTAATTAAACTTTAATGATAAGAAAATAATTTGCAACCACTAAAGATCTCCTGCATTAATTGCTGCTTTGAGCAAGTTGCCCAAAAAAAATGATTAATCCTATATGTTTGTTTTTAAACAGATATTCAGAAAAATCTTCAAGACCATGTGATTAAATGAAAATAATCAAAGAAACCTAACAGCAATTAATTATAACCATTGGAAAATTGCAAATAAACCAATGGGGCATTGGAAGCAAAAAGATGTGCTATCATTCCTCCTGACCAAATGCATTGGCATAATTTCCAGCAGCAAGTATATTTACCTACATATAAACCTATATTGCATTTATTCTATAATATTAATAAATGGAAATAATTTATCCTCTTAATATTAGATTCCATTATCAGGATAGTACCATACACGTTTTACATTTCTGCATAGTTATGTTGTGTACAGAACACAAAATACTGTAGACAATAAAGTAAACCAAGCAAATAATGCACAAAGAATTCAACCAGATTGATCAACCAGTTATTTTGTTTGTAATTATTCTTTAGACTTCAATGAGAGAGTCATTAAGTTCTGGAACTGAGTGCTCAAATCTCTGGAATAGGATTCAGAAGCAAAAATGCAACCATTCAAAGAGTGTAAAAAAAGTTTAATCAACTCAATTTTGTCCCATTTATTGCCTAGCCACTGAATATTATTTGAATAGCATAGTGAGGAAGAAATGCAGGCCAATAAAGAAACATGCCCGATTTCCTCATAAATGGTAAAAAAAAAGCAGCAGGTACAATATCAGCCACATGATTACCTTGATTGATTTTCTTGGTGCATTTTATCCAGATGATCCACTAAGCCCAAGTAGTAAGATGAAAAATCTACTCAAATGTTACAAAGGCTTTCTGTATTATTCAGTGAATACTTATTAAATATTAATGATTAATAAAATTTAAAACCTAATCAAGGATTCAGTAAACAAGCATTAAATAAGTTGATTCACTAGGATGATTAGACACAGGTAATAAATGCTAGCCTTGACAGCAAGGACTATATCCTGAAAAAAGATGAATCAGAGAAACTTTCTAAGTTAAGATACACATGGTGAAGCAGTTTTGCATTTTTAACTTACGTGTCTTCATTCTTTGTTTCAAGAGGAGCAGCAGGCCCTCTTGATTGCCCAAGTGGATCAAATGCAGACCCTGAAGTAATTAAAATATTAAAACTTAAAAACAACTACTTTTAAGATAAAAAACTTATTCTCAGCAAAATTTGTTACTCTTACATTATACAAAACAGGCTAAAATATTAATACAATTTTTGTGCTGGATCCTTTTATGAACATACCATGCATAGAGTGGTTAGTTATGCTTAAAGTTATAATGTATCCAGAAAGCCATGGTAAAAAAAAATTAATTGGCCAAGGTACATATAAATTGTATTAACTATGAGAGCAATTACACTGGAACTGTATGGAGAGGTGAAAGAGTGACCCCAGGATCAGAGTTAAGATCATTTCTGTTTCTGAGTAATACTTTAAATTTGGAAACCTAATACAAGTTTGTTTGAGGGGTGATCTTACAGAGGAGTACAAGATTGGAAACAGTTTGGAATTGGTAAATCTAGAGACTGAGAGACTGGAACAAGATGAGGGGTGGGAGGTGCAGTCACTTTAAATTATCAAAAGGTAAACTTAGGACCAACATTGGAAAGTTCCAATTCACACAAACAAGGATCAGCACATTCCCAGATGTCACAGAAGTAAATATTCTGGAATTTGTTAAGGATTCATTGCATACTGCAGTTAGCAAATTTAATATTGTTTTGCCTGGATAAGCTAATAAATTGAATGTCCCTTCAGTTCATAATTATTCTGTGGAACATTGTGAACAAACCTCTGTAGACTGAAGAAGAATAGCCTGCTGCACGCACTGCTGTCATTGGTCTAGCAACAGAGATTCCATCCTGAAAGAATAAATATACACAACAGTCACTTTGAAAGTGGATTTAAAACAAATGAAAAATAAATGATGAAATTACTTAAGTTAAAAAGTGCAATTATAATTTTCATGGCATGAATGAAAAAAAACTCATTAGTCAGAGTCCCATACTGAGATACACAACATTAAGTGTCGACCATTCTATCTGCCAAGGGAGTTCGCTTCAGCTATCCTGATGGCAGTCTACATCCCACCACAGACGGACATGAAGCCTGCACTCAATGAGCTATACTCCGTGGTCAACAACCTTGAGGCAGGATACCCTGAGGCCCTCTTCATCATCGCAGGGGACTTCAATCAGGCCAACCTCAAGAGTGTGTTACCAAAATACTGTCAGCACATCTCCTGCTCCACCAGGGGCGCCAACACCCTTGGCCACTGCTATACAACCATCAAAGATGCCTTCCAAGCCACCCCTCGTCCTTACTTTGGGAAATCAGACCACCAGGTTGTACTCCTTCACCCTGCATACAAACAGAAACTGAAACAGGAGGATCCAGTACAGAGAGTCGTGCAGTGCTGGTCTGAGGAAGCAGATGAGCTCCTACGTTACTGCTTTGAGACAGAGGACTGGTCCATGTTTAAAGACTCAGCTGCCAGCCTTGATGAGTATGCCACGACCATCACAGACTTTATCTGGAGGACTGTGTACCAGAGAAGACAATATGGGTGTTCCCAAACAGGAAACCATGGATGAACCAGGAGATCCACTCCCTACTGAAGGAGAGGACTGCTGCACACAAATCTGGTGATCCTGATCTGTACAAGAGATCGAGGTATGACCTTCGAAAAGCTATCAGGAATGCCAAGAGACAATACCAACTCAAAGTAGAGTCTCTGACCAGCTGCCAGTTATGGCAGGGCTTACATGCCATGACAGGCTACAAGACGAAGTCGGGCTGCATAGCTAACAACAGCACATCCCTTCCTGATGAACTTAACACATTCTATGCGTGTTTTGAACAAAAGGGAAGTGGATTGTCACCATCCACCCTGACAGCCACCAACGCAGCTGAACCTGTGATCACAGTGGGGGACGTAAGATCAGTCTTCCAGAGAGTGAATATGAGGAAAGCATCTGGCCCAGATGGTGTCTCAGGCCACGTGCTCAGATCTTGTGCTGATCAGCTGGCAGAAGTATTTGCGGACATATTCAACCTCTCCCTGCTTCAATCTCAGGTTCCCTCCTGTTTTAAGAAGAACACTATCATTCCTGTACCAAAGAAAAGCAAGGTAACATGCCTCAATGACTACCGACCAGTGGCTCTAACCATCATGAAGTACTTTGAGAGGATGGTCATGGCACGCATCAACTCCAGCCTACCAGACAACCTGGACCCATTGCAATTCGCCTATCAGCGAAACAGGTCTACAGCGGATGCCATCTCCCTGGCCCTACACTCAGCTCTGGAGCATCTGGACAGTAAAGACACATACTTTAAGACTATTGTTTATTGACTACAGCTCTGCCTTCAATACAATAATTCCAAGCACGCTTGTCACCAAACTCCGAGACCTAGGACTCAACACCTCCCTCTGTAACTCGATCCTTGACTTTCTAACAAACAGACCGCAATCAGTGAGGATAGGCAGCAATACCTCTGGCACGATTATTCTCAACACTGGTGCCCCACAAGGCTGCATCCTCAGCCTTCTACTCTACTCCCTATACACGCACGACTGTATGGCAAGATTCTGCTCTAAATCCATCTACAAGTTTGCAGATGATACCACTGTTGTAGGCCGTATCTCAAACGGAGATACGTACTCTCAGTCGGAGTACAGGAAGGAGATAGCTTAGTGGAATGGCATCATGACAACAACCTTTCCCTCAACATCAACAAAACTAAAGAGCTGGTCATTGACTTCAGGAAAGGGGGCAGCGTAGATGCACCTGTCTACATCAACGGTGCTGAGGTCAAGAGGGTTGACAGCTTCAAGTTCCTGGGAGTGAACATCACCAACAGCCTGTCCTGGTCAAATCACGTAGATGCCACAGCCAAGAAAGCTCACCAGCGACTCTGCTTCCTCAGGAGGCTAAAGAAATTCGGTTTGTCCCCTTTGACACTCACCAACTTTTACCGATGCACCATAGAAAGCATCCTATCTGGATGTATCACAGCTTGGTATGGCAACTGCTCTGCCCAAGACCGCAAGAAGCTGCAGAGAGTTGTGGACACAGCCCAGCACATCACGGACACCAGCCTCATCTCTTTACCTCTCATTGTCTCGGTGTAGCAGCCAGCATAATCAAAGACCCCACCCACCTGGGGCATTCTCTCTTCTCTCCCCTTCCATCAGGTGGAAGATACAGGAGACTGAGGGCACATACCACTAGACTTAAGGACAGTTTCTACCCCACTGTGATAAGACTATTGAACGGTTCCCTTATACAATGAGATGGACTATGACCTCACGATCCACCTTGTTGTGACCTTGCACCTTATTGCACTGCACTTTCTCTGTAGCTGTGACACTTTACTCTGTACTGTCATTGTTTTTACCTGTACTACATCAATGCACTCTGTACTAACTCAATGTAACTGCACTGTGTAAATGAATTGACCTGTACGATCAGTTTGTAAGAGAAGCTTTTCACTGTACCTCAGTACAAGTGACTATAATAAACCAATACCTTCAGGATAGATGGAATAATTGTAATTTGGTAGGAATGAAAGAGAGAATAAGAAATAGAATGCACAGAATCAAGCCACACAGAGAAAAGCAAAGAGGTAGCAGAGTAAAGAGATATGTAGGGATAGGGGAGGAGTGAACAGACACATTTGAGGGGAGAAAGATGATAAAAGAAAATTTCAAAATGTAACAGAGGTGTTCATGAAGTAATCTGATAGAGTAAATAAGCAGAAATGATCTCCAGTTTTAGCAACTGAAGGACAAAGACTGAAGGGATGGAACCAACACAAGGGCTTCTTGTTGAATTTTTGTGATCTGGAATGCACATCCTGAAAAGGGTGACAGAAGCAGATTTAGTAAAAACTTTCAAAAGGCAATTGAATAAAAACTTCAAATTGAAAAATGTGAAGGTCTTTGGGAACTGCAGGGATTGAGATCAATTGACACTCACGTTCATCTTTCAAAGATACCCTCCTTCCATTCTATTTCTTGCTGGGATTTTCCACAGTAAGTGCAAGTTATTGCTGCTAATGAGGATATAGCCTCTTTAGTATTTTTACCCCAATTTTTATATTAATGTTATCCAATAAAAGAATCAAATAATTAGTATGACTTTTTATAAAAAAAGTAAGCCTCAAATCTTCAAAAATTTGAGGCTAAGTATTGATTTGTCTGAAACAAAAGTAAATCAACATTTTTAAAAACACATAGGCCATTTTCTTTTTAAAAAATCAACAATCAACAGAATTTATTAAAACCCACAGGAGATAACCATCTCCATTTGGGAACAGGCAATGAATAAGATTTTGCATCCATCTTACATCACACAGAAAATATAGATCGAGAACTTGTACTGGGATTGAAATTAACAGCTTTGCCCAACAGTAACATATTACAAGTTTCATATTGTAAACTTAATTGGCTTCGACACTTTGCCTTCTCTGAAGAGCACATTGCAATGAGAACATGCACTTGATATGACAAGTTCAAATGAAGTGTCTTCAACCCAAAATGTTAACTTCGTTTCTCTTTCTGCAGATCCTATCTAACCTGCTAAATGATTCCAGCATTTTCTATTTTTATTTCAAGCACTTGATTACACTGCAGGCACCAGCCCAGAAATTTCCCACTGGATGCCAAGTCTGGAAATGTGCAATATTACTAATCTTGGTTAGACCAATTTTTAACTCTTTTTTTTCCCCCCCAGTGTTTTGCGAAGGAATTTATAAGCCACTAAATGGTAAATTATCATCATTTGCAATACTTCGTATTGTAGCGGTTGCTACCGCGGAATAAAACAAGACTCTACTCGGAGGATTGCCAAACAGAACTGGTTTATTTTCCCGCCTTGCGCGGGCCCTTTAAGGGAGAATGTTCCCGCCCAAAACAACCGGCAATGACGTAAGTCCTACGTCATCAGGACTTTCCCGCGCGCGGGTTCTCCCCGTCGCTCAGAAAGACGAGGCCCGCCGCCATCTTGGGCCTCGTCGCTCCGACGCCGCGCGACTCGACTGCCGAGCCGGTTCGCCCGACTAGACGGTGAGTCGCCACACAACCCCCCCAGAACCGGCGAGACAGTCCCCAAGGTCCGTGGGCTGTGCCAGCTGCCGCTTAGGGGGGCAGCCTCTGCGTCGCGGCGTGGCAACCTCGACAGGCTGTTGCAGATCCAAATGGGCCGGTTTGAGGCGGTCCACCGTGAAAACCTGTTCCCTGCCTCCAATGTCCAAAATAAAAGTGGATCCGTTATTCCGTATGACTCGGAACGGTCCCTCATATGGTCGTTGCAATGGCGCCCGAGGTGTGCCCCTGCGAACGAAAACAAACTTACAGTCCCGTAGTTCCTTGGGCTGGCAGGATGGGGCTTGACCGTGCCTTGAGGTGGGAATCGGGGCCAAGGCGCCAAGCTTCTCATGCAGTCTTTGTAGGACTGCTGGGGGTTGTTCCCCTTGGTCCCGAAGGGCAGGTATGAAATCCCCGGGGACAACTAGTGGCGCCCCGTATACAAGCTCAGTTGACGAAGTGCGGAGGTCTTCTTTGGGGGCAGTGCGTATGCCGAGCAGGACCCAAGGCAGCTCGTCAACCCAGTTAGGACCCTTCAGGCGGGCCATCAAGGCCGATTTCAGATGGCGGTGAAAACGTTCCACCAACCCGTTTGATTGAGGATGGTAGGCCGTGGTGGTGTGCAGCTGCGTCCCTAGCAGGTTCGCTAATGCAGCCCAGAGACTGGAAGTGAATTGGGTGCCTCTGTCTGAAGAGATGTGGGCCGGAACGCCAAAACGTGAGACCCAAGTTGTGAGCAGCGCCCGGGCGCAGGAATCAGTTGTGATGTCAGTCAGGGGGGTTGCCTCAGGCCACCTCGTGAACCGGTCCACGATGGTAAGGAGGTACCGGGCTCCTCTTGAAACCGGCAGAGGGCCCACGAGGTCGACGTGTATGTGGTCGAACCTCCTACGGGTAGGCTCGAACTGCTGTGGTGGGACCTTGGTGTGTCGCTGGATTTTTGACGTCTGGCAGTGCGGACAAGTCCTGGCCCACTCACTGACCTGTTTGCGCAGGCCATGCCAGACAAACTTGCTGGGGACCAGTCAGACAGTAGATCTGATGGATGGGTGCGCCAACCCATGTACCGAGTCAAAAACGCGTCTCCGCCAGGCTGCAGGGACTATAGGGCGGGGCTGACCAGTCGCAACGTCGCAAAGTAGGGTCCGCTGACCTGGACCAACCAAGAAATCTCGGAGCTGCAGACCCGAGACTGCGGTTCTGTAGCTGGACAGTTCGTCATCGGCTTGCTGTGTGTCAGCTAGGGCCGTGTAGTCGACACCCAAGGATAGGTTGTGGATGGTTGGTCTGGAAAGTGCATCAGCAACGACATTATCCTTTCCGGAGACATGTTGGATGTCAGTTGTGAACTCGGAAATGTAGGATAAATGTCTCTGCTGACGAGCTGACCAGGGATCGGAGACTTTGGAGAAGGCAAAGGACAGAGGCTTATGATCGGTGAAAGCGGTGAAAGGCCTGCCTTCTAGAAAGTATCGGAAATGCCGGACCACCAGATACAGTGCTAGAAGTTCCCGATCAAAAGCGCTGTACTTCAGTTCGGGCGGTCTAAGGTGCTTGCTGAAAAATGCCAAGGGTTGCCAGCGGCCTTCGAGTAGCTGTTCCAGTACCCCACCCACCGCGGTGTTGGACGCGTCTACCGTGAGGGCAGTCGGGACGTCAGTCGTGGGGTGTACCAGCATCGTGGCGTCTGCCAGGGCGTCTTTGGCCTTAACGAAAGCAGCCGCAGCCTCGTCAGTCCAGGTGATGTCCTTGCCCTTACCAGCCAGCAGCGAGAACAGAGGGCGCATGATACGGGCTGCTGCAGGGATGAAACGATGGTAAAAGTTGACCATCCCAAGGAATTCCTGTAGGCCTTTGACTGTGTCGGGGCAGGCAAAATGGCGGATAGCATCCACCTTGGCGGGTAGGGGTGTTGCCCCGTCGCTGGTGATTTTGTGGCCGAGGAAATCGATAGAGTCAAGTCCAAATTGGCACTTGGACGGGTTAATCGTGAGGCCGAAATCGCGGAGGCGGGAATACAGCTGGCGGAGGTGGGAAAGGTGTTCCTGGCGGTTACGGCTGGCGATCAGTATGTCGTCCAAGTAAATGAACACGAAGTCCAGGTCTCGGCCTACCGCGTCCATCAGCCGCTGGAAGGTCTGTGCAGCGTTCTTAAGTCCGAACGGCATCCGAAGGAATTCGAACAGGCCGAATGGGGTGATAATCGCAGTTTTGGGGACGTCATCCGGATGGACCGGGATTTGGTGGTATCCCCTAACGAGGTCCACTTTGGAAAAGATGCGGGCCCCGTGTAAGTTCGCTGCGAAGTCCTGGATGTGAGGGATGGGATAGCGGTCCGGGGTGATGGTGTCATTCAGCCTGTGGTAGTCGCGGCAGGGCCTCCACCCTCCGGTGGCTTTGGGGACCATGTGCAGGGGGGAGGCCCAGGGGCTGTCTGACCTGCGAACAATCCCCAGCTCCTCCATGTGACAGAACTCTTCCTTTGCCAGGCGGAGCTTGTCCGGAGGTAATCGTCGTGCTCGGGCATGAAGGGGCATGAAGGGGTATGAAGGGGTGGCCCTGTGGTAATGATGCGGTGTCGTACCCCGTGTGTGGGCCTAGAATTTGTAAACGAAGGTGCCAAAATCGATGGGAATTCGGCTAGGAGCTTGGCGAAATCGTCACCAGAAAGGGAAATGGAGTCCAGGCGCGGGGCTGGTGGGCTGATTTCTCCCAGGGGATAGGTCCGGAGAGTGCTAGAGTGGACTAACCGCTTCCTTCGCAGGTCGACTAACAGGTTGTGGGCCCGAAGGAAATCGGCTCCTAGGAGTGGTCGGGCGACGGTGGCAAGGGTAAAGGTCCAGGTAAAACGGCTGCCGCCAAAGTGTAATTGAAGGGTACGGGTGCCGAAAGACCGTATTGTTGTACCGTTGGCGGCATTGAGTCGAGGACCTGGTGGCCTGTCACGAGTGTCGCGGCCTGTCGGGGGCAAAATACTGACCTCCGCTCCAGTATCAACGAGGAAACGCCGTCCAGATTTCTTGTCCTGAACGAAGAGGAGGCTCTGTCGGCAGCCAGCCGCCGTAGCCATCAGCGGCGGCTGGCCCTGGCGTTTCCCTGAAACTTGCAGGGTGGGCGGCATCGACGGGCCTCCGCACCCCACCTCTGATGGTAGAAGCACAGCTGGTCACCCGTGTCGTCGTCTGCGTTCCTGGGGCGTGGCTGCTCGGTTGCTGGGGCCGGGCGAGGCCGGCGTTGGGCTCGCGGCCTGGTGATTTGACTGACGGACGAACCGCACTCGCGCTTGGCCCTCCACAGGACATCTGCCCGGGCGGCCACCTCACTGGGGTTGCTGAAGTCGGCGTCAGCTAACAACAAGTGGATGTCATCGGGGAGCTGTTTGAGGAAGGCCTGTTCGAACATCAGGCATGGCTTGTGTCCCTCGGCCAATGCCAGCATCTCATTCATTAGGGCGGATGGGGATCTGTCCCCCAGGCCATCCAGATGAAGCAGGCGGGCGGCGCGCTCACGACGGGAGAGGCCGAAGGTCCGGATCAAAAGGTCTTTGAAAGCCGGGTACTTATCTTCCTCCGGAGGCGACTGGATGAAGTCTCCAACCTGGGCGGCTGTCTCCTGGTCCAGAGAGCTAACCACATGGTAGTACTTCGTGGAGTCGGAGGTGATCTGCCGAAGGTGGAATTGCGCTTCGGCCTGGTCAAACCAGACACTGGGCCGAAGTGTCCAAAAGGTGGGCAGCTTGAGGGCCACTGCGTTGGCTGCTGCGCTGTCGTCCATTTCGCGGGTCCAAAAGCCGTTTGGACCGTCGGGGTCACCAATGTAGCGGTTGCTACCGCGGAATAAAACAAGACTCTACTCGGAGGATTGCCAAACAGAACTGGTTTATTTTCCTGCCTTGTGCGGGCCCTTTAAGGGAGAATGTTCCCGCCCAAAACAACCGGCAATGACGTAAGTCCTACGTCATCAGGACTTTCCCGTGCGCGGGTTCTCCCCGTCGCTTGGAAAGACGAGGCCCGCCGCCATCTTGGGCCTCGTCGCTCCGACGCCGCGCGACCCGACTGCCGAGCCGGTTCGCCCGACTAGACGGTGAGTCGCCACAGTATCAACAATCCCCATCACAGTGCCATCTACTGGCATAACAGACTTTTGAATTTGTGACTCATTTACCATTTATAATACAGAAGTGATTATTACCCAATGCTTTACATACAGAAAGATGACATCAAGGGGAACCTAAAAGCTTAAGAAATGGTTGGGTAATTGAACAAGATAATGGGATGAGGGATAGGGGAGCTGAAATATGCGTGGGATCAGAGTAGCAGAGGAGGGATAGGAAGAGAGCCTTTGAGAGGTGGTGAAAGGAAGAGGGGGAGGAAAGAGAGAGTGCAAAGGACAAAGTAAAACGGGAGGCAGGATGAGGTGGGGGGGGATGGGGGGAGGTCAACAGGTAGACAGGAGAGTGAAGAAAATGGATATGAAGGACATCACTGACAGAGGACGATAGAAAAGCAGAGGAGTGAGAGGATGGAAGGGACAGGAAAAATTAAATAGATGGGGACAAAGACAGATGAGTAGAGAAGAGGGCACAAGATGCAGAAAGGGCAGGTGAAGAGGGCTTCATAATGAAGGATGAAGACAGGAGTAGAAAGAGGCAGCAGAGAATGAAATTTAAAAAAAAAACTGGTGCCAGGAGGGGAGGTGGAAAAGCAAGGGACAACAGTGAACATTGTTTTCGCTTTTTCAGATTGGAGGCCTGTGTTATGGATTAGGTTACTATTGGTGAATGTCCCTTTAAGACATAGCACAGTAGTGTGTGTGTGTGTGTGTGTGTGTGTGGCGTGATTACGACAACAACAGGAGATAAGGACGTGCTGACGTTTTGGTTCAGTCAGAGTCAGAGAAGAGAGAGAGAGAGGGAGAGACACCCTGCCTGCTGATCTCTGTATTGATGGATGAGAGACAATAACTGCATCTGTCACTACAATCCACGTATGGATTTTTGAAATAATCCAGTGGAGTCCACTTTGTTGTTAACCTGCAGAAGGAAACAGGTATTTGTGTGGACGGCCACGTCTCGAATGCCTTTTCGGGGTGGCAGATACTTCAGAACAAGGGAATGGAGATCATCAGTGATTGAGGTGTCGTATGGGTTCCATCGTGGAACATTTGGATTTCATAATTACTCTCCATTTTCTCTTCAGTCAACAGTGGTTTTGCAGAAGCCTTTGCTCACGTTTCACCTTACGGCTTGCTGAACTGAACTTTGAGAACTATTCCTGGACTTTTTGGAATGTCAAGAGAGAGAATAGAGAGCAGAAGCCAAGAAAGGAAAGTAGGAAGGAGAAGAGAGCTAGAGAGGGACAAAGACTGGTGTCAAAACAGCCCAAAGGGTGAATAAAGTGAGGTGTATATGAGGTTTAAGTCACAGGAAGCTATCCAAAGTGAAGTGGAGGAGCTCAGGAAGAGAAACACAAATCAGCAAGGTTTGAGGGGTTATGAGCAAAATCAGTAAACCTAGAATTGGAGAATATGAGCTAAGTGAGCATGAGAGAATTTGTCAGTTGGTGGTAGGGATTCCCAGTTACAGTGACATTAGCCTGTCAGACTTCCACCACCACATACAGATCTTGTCAATCCACTGATTTTAAAAGGAAACACAATAATGGGAAATTTCAAGAAATATTTTCCAATGGCTTGTAGTTTCATCAAACAAGTCAGAATTCCACCTTTTGCATCAATAACGATGCCACATAATCCCAGAAAAATATGCCTGTATCAGTACAAAGGGAATTTTGGGAAACAAATACACAGATCTCCAGAAGTAGCAACTTAGGTTAGCAAGGCAATAAGAAAGCAAAACATTCTGGTTCATTTTTAGAGGGAAGGAATGAATTGAAAAAACAGAAATTACATTAAACAAATAGAACCATAGAGCACTGATTACTCTACTGGAAATGAAATGGAGGCACAGAAAGGAGGTGCTAAAAACATGGATTTGAATAATATCAGAACTGAGAGATTATACTTGTTAGTAAAGATTGAACAGGCTGAATTGCTTTCTCCAAAAAAGACTGATAGGTACCTTCAATAATGAAAGATTTTCTTAAAAGAGTAGCCAAAAGATATTTCCACCCAAGAACAAAATAAGAACTACAACCCAAAAGTCTAAGGCAGTCATTATATACCCAACAGGGAATTCGAGTGAACTGACAAAAGCCCTGGATAAAGTTCATTGGTCTGAAATGTTAACTTTATTTCTCAATAGATATTGCTTGGCCTGCTGAATATTTCAGAACCATTGCAGGACACCAGTCACAGAGTGCAATTTATCTGAAAGGGAAAGAGGTATTGGTGATAGAGGAAAAAAATTAGGACTAATTTTTTTTTAAATTGGATCAGGCATATTTCTGTGGATACCCTTCTTTTGTTCTGTATTATTCAATGGTACCAATAGTATCTGGTCACTATGCAAAGGCAGCCTTTCATTAATGATGTAGAGCAGCAAAGCAGTAGACACAATTTATGCTTTTACTTTCACGCAAAAGAATTTTTAAAAATACAAAGGTCCATAAAGGATCTCAAATAAAATTCATTTTATAAAGTTTCTTTTCCAGTAAAGGCAGACAACAAAAGCATATCACGTAATATTAAGTGGAGTTGGTCTCAATTCAGCCACATACTTCATTTCACAATAACAGTACCATTAGAATTTTGAAGTTATTGTTCAAAGCCTGAAGAACTAACTACACACTAAGACTCACTGCTTTAACATTCTCTTCAGAAGTGTTGACAAGTTGTACTACTTTTAATAGTAATCCTGAATTAAGATTAGGTAAATAGAGCAGTTAAAGGAACTAGATAGGTTAATTCACTGACAAAATACAGTTGATTAAAAAAAATTATTTTAATTAAGAAATCATAAGCTAGATCCAGTAGCTCAAAAACCACTTGTAAGCAATGCTATTAACATAACATTTCATGAGAAGCACCAAACTGACATTTCACTTTTCTATAAAAGCTCAAACCTGTGTACAACAGTGCCTTGGATTTACTGCTCTGCAATGTCAGACTAAAATGTGAAATTTAAGGTGAACTACCACACTTTTATATTGACGTACAGCCAAAAGAGCTTTGCATAGTGCAGTATCATAGTCCAATCTGTCCTAATATAATTCAGCATATGTAAGAGCATAATTCTAAATGGTCAAAGGTTTATGACAAATAGAACATAATTCACATCACTGAAATTCTTTAGCAACATAAGTCTGCCAGAGGAAATTTAGATATCTTTTATCATATAGCCTGCCCATTATAATGTACAGTAAAAGTCTTAATTGGAAACCTCTAACAAACTGATATGTCCAGGGAAGAAAATCAAAATTATAAACTTGTACTTTATTATCAATGGGTTGTGGTTCTGATTGGGTAGGTGCACTGGTAGAGCACAGACAGTGGAATATATGCACTTAGGTGATATAGGTGAAATTTAAAGAAAAAGACATAATTCAATGAAACAAGTCCTAAAGACTTAACAATTAGAAAGAGGAATAGTAGATTTTAAGGGAAATCTAATATTATATAAAAGCAAAATAAAGTTAACCATGAAGAGTGCTTACTATTGTATTTGTTTCTGATTATCCAGAAATATTACGTACAGTAGAAAATTAAATATTTGAGTCCCATCTTACCGGAATACTCCCAGTTGCTGGCCTTCCCATTGAAGAAGCCAATGGCATTCTTGCCTGCAATTTGAAAAATACTTGTTAAAATATACTTAATACGTCAATACACAATTCATCAAGACAAGTAAATATTTAGATAATGTTGATGTATTCGTATTGAGGCCTCACATAATCTGGTTTTTGCTGGTGTGCTTTATAAAATGCTGCAAGTATAAAACAGGAAAATTACTGTATATTCCAATGTGAACATTCAAAAATCAGCTGACAATAGGAAGGAGGAAATAAAGACAAAGAACCATATATGAGAACTGTGTGGCCAAATTCTGCTCTTACTCCATTTACAAGTTTGCAAATGACACCACCTTAGTCAGACAACGATGAGATGGAGTACAGGAAAGAGATAGAGAGCTTAGTGGCATGGTGTCAAGACAACAATGTCTCCCATAATATCAACAAAACAAAAGAGCTGGTCATTGACTTCAAGTGGGGCAGAGTACATGCCACTGTCTGTATCAATGGTGCTGAGGTGGAGATGGTTGAGAGCTTCCAGTTCCTAAGTGTAAACGTCATGACAAATGTCAACTTGTCCTGGTCCAGCCATGTAGCTGCTATGGCCAAGAAAGCACACCAGCCCCACTACTTCCTCAGAATGCTAAGAAAATTCGGCATGTCCCCAATGACACTAATTTTTTTTTACAGATGCACCATAAAAAGCATCCAATCCAGATACATCACAATTTGGTATGGCAACTGCTCTACCCAAGACCGCTGGAATTTGCGGAGAGTTGTGAACACAGCCCATTCTATCATGAAAATCAGCCTCCTTTCCATTGACTCTGTCTACGCTACCCACTGCCTTGGGAAAGCAGTTAACATAATCAAAGACTCCTCACACCCCAGTCATTTTTTCTTCTCCCGCCTTCCATCAGGCAGAAGATACAAAACTTGAGAACACAAACCACAAGGCTCAAGGACAGCTTCTATCCCGCTGTAATAAGACTCTTGAACAGATCTCTCATATGATAAAGATGAACTCTTGGTCTTTCAATCTACCTCATCATGGCCCTTGCACCTTATTTGTCTTCCTGCACTGTATTTTCTTTGTAATTGTAATACTATATTCTGAATTCTGTTATTGTTTTCCTTTCGTCCTACCTCAATGTACTTGTATATGGAATGATCTGTCTGGACGGCATGCAAACAAAGCTTTTCACTGTACTTCAGTATATAGAACATGGAACAGTACAGCACAGAACAGGCCCTTCGGCCCACAATGTTGTGCCAACATAGCTAATCCCTCCTACCTACAGGATGCCCATATCCGTCTATTTTCCTTCCATTCATGTGCCCATCCAAGCCCCTCTTAAAAACCCCCAAAGAATATGCCTCCACCACCCTATCAGGCAACACATTGCAGGCATCCACCACTCTCCGAGTAAAAAACATATCCCTCACGTCTGTTCTGATCCTACCCCCCTCTCACCTTAAATGCATGCCCCCGGTATTGAATCACTCAATAATGGGAAAAAGATATTGCTTGCCCATCCTATCTACGCCCCTCAATTTTATACACTTCCAACACAGGGCACTTCCAACATGTGACAATAATAAACCAATTATCAATTACCAAGGAAGATAAGCTTCAACTGTCACCTTATTGTTCTACACAACATAATGCAGAGGCTTAGGATAATGTTCAGAGTCGGACAACACCTCTGAACTGGGAATCTCAGTCAGCATTGAATTGTACTTGGACGTCAGTTATAACTGGACAGTACCAATTGAATTAACTAAGTAGTAACATAGGGGAATGGGCTCAATATTTGAATCCTGCTCACAGGACGAACTGTTTTTAAACTGACGTCAGCATCGAAATTTCTCGTATGGCATGTATCCAGTAATAAAACTTATTTTCAGTTTATCCACAACAGCATATCTGGATTTCACTCACAACTTTACTTGCTGCTGTTTGCACGCAATTGGGAAATGTTCAACCACCCTAACCCAGGGTTAGACACAAATTTACTCATTAATTCTCTTCAATTGTTAGTGAAAATATCAATTCAAATTCTAGGCTTTTGAGAGAGGTTGCAAACTAGATAAAAATGTAATCAGTTTTACAAAATAGAACCTAATGGGTATCAGATAATTTTACAAAAATGCAACTTTTAAATCTCTTTTATTATGCTACAATCTTTATTTTTGACACTTTCCCCTTTAGCTCCCTGCAGAAAGTAATTACAACAATTCTTAATATTCACAACACTGAAATCAACAAAAATAAAAGCAGATAAAAAATGATTATACTTCTGAGTAAATTGTTTAAATTTATCAGTCACCCTCCTGTGTTTTTAAAATTTTCATTTCTCCCCCCACATGAAGACTTTAGCCTCTTTCAAAAGGACATGCTTGTATTAATATTGTAAGTTGGGAAGCTAAACTTACATTACATAGTCAGCAATTCAATGTAACTAACTTCCTAAGATATATCTTAAAAAGGAGAGAAAGGAAGGAAGGAGATTTAGGGAGGGAATTTCAGAACTTAGAGCCTAGATTATGAAAGCATCACCAATAATAGAGGTGAAGAAAATCAGAGAAGCACGGAGACTAGACCAAAGCATAGTTCTTGAAGGATTACAGAGCCAGTAGAAATTAGACACAAGGATAAAGTCTATGGAGGCTTCTGATCAAAAGGATCAGCATTGCAGAATGAAGTGTATAGGACCCAATGTATGTCGTAAAACATAGGGGTGATTGATGATCAAACTTGGTGTAGGTTAGAAGATAGCTAGAAGAGTAATAGATGAATTCAAAATTACAAAGGCTGGCAGACTATATACCACTAATGAAGATTGGAACTTTTCAATGTTATATATAAATAAAGTTTTCAGCAGCAGACAAATGATGGCAACTGCAGTTACAGGTGAAGTTGTGGAAGCAGGAGGTCTTTGTGATGTGAAGATGTGCCGATAAGCTCAAAAGCTCGGCTTAAGAAAAAGTATCACAGTGAGGTTTTAAACAGTCTAGTTCTGTTTGAGACAATGCCCAAGGACAGGGATAGAAGGAGGAGGAGGTGGTGGTGGTGGTACAGGAGGTACCTCCTACCATCAAGGAGGTGGTACAGGAGCCTGAAAACCCATGCTCAACGTTTCAGGAACAGTTTCTTCCCCTCTGCCATCAGCTTTCTGAACAGTCCATGAACTCTACCTCATTATTCCTCTTTTGCACTATTTTATTTAGTTTTTGGTAACTTAAAGTAATTTTTATGTCTTGCACTGTATTGCTGCCGCAAAACAACAAATTTCACAACGTATGTCAATGATAATAAACCTGATTCTGATTCTATATTATAAATGTAGAGTTTGAATCCATGTAGTCAGTATTGCAACTTGATTAGCTGGCACCCAATTGTATTTGCATTTTAGATTGCTCTATTTTGAAGATCAAGTCCCAAAAAGCATCCTGTAAGCATTCCAAAAAATACAATGGTAAGGACCACTAGGGATGCCACTCAAGACAGGATCCAGTTCACACATACACTAAAGCTATGCTTCACAGGAAGCTGTCAAGCACAGTCCAGCTTTGATTTGGAAGATAAGTTACATGAGCCAACTTTCACATCCTTCAGTGGCATTAATACAGACTTGCAAAGAAGTTACTCACAAATCCTTAGGTTAGATATAGCTCTTAGGGTATGGCAAGGTGAGTGATTACAGATAAAGAGAAAGTAGACAGTGGTTAAGGTGGTTTCTCTAAAAGTATTGTATTATAGAATTGTCGATAAAGTGTTCATCACCCAAGGTAAAAGCTGAAAGTAGTTTAAAATAACAATAGCTTGACCACTGATGAAATTATTTTCAATAATTACAAACTATTCCAGAGATTGTTTAATATGTTGGACATACCCCCATATTCCCAAAGGAACGTGTACCTGCTGCAGTATTTGGTATTTTTGCAGTCATCTAGAAAGCAATTTTTAAAAACACATTTAGTAACCATATGCTGCAAAGGTGATTCAAAAGTTGCACATTGATGAGTTCAGTTTATTCCTAAATTCCATTAACTCCTGAGAAGAAAAAAGAAATGCTAGTTAGCACAGAAGTCCGAACAACAGAGACACATCAAGCTCAAGCTGTTTCAACAATACAACAAGAAGCATACAAGAATTACCAACAAAAAATAAACATATAGCTCCTATACAAATGGAGTTACATGACCTTGTTTTAAATATCTGTTGTCAATATATAGCCAAACAAGAAATACTGAATTCTACCACTCACCTACACCAAGGAAAACTTACAATGACTAATTAATCTACTCCCATGTCTTTGGGAAGAAACCAGAGCATCTGGAAGAAGCCCACTCAGTTATGGGGAGAGCATGCAAACTCTACATGGACAGCACTGGATTCAGGATTGAACCCAAGTCACCGGAGCTCAGTGGCAGCAGCTCAGCCGGCTGTGCCGCTATCCCACCCTTTGTTACAAGAGGAAATTCTGAAGCTCATCACCGCAATACAGAAGAAAATAAAATTGATAAGCTCTGCTGGTGGTCAGAATATAAGCTAGTCTAAAATAAAACAAAATGCTGGAAACACTCAACAGAATAGGCCATATTTGTGGGAAGACGAAAAGAGTTAACATTTCAAGTCAAAGACCCTTCGTCAGTTCTGATTATTTCCAGCATTTTCATTTTCTAGCATATAGTTTTTTTTATTTGATTTTCACATTTTGACAGTCTATCCTTTCAACAGAGAGATCTTGGAAGTTACCCAATTTATTGGTAAACCTGGTCAAAGGATATGAGAAGGGAGGCAGAGATTAGTCAAAGAACTTCATGAGTTTATGCAAACACAATTAATTCCTATAATTCACTTACAGGTGGTCTTCTTCCATGGCTAGTCCTCAAAGCTTGCTGAAAAGCTGCATCATTCTCCAGTTCCTACACACAATATAAAGAGATTTTTAAAAATTTCAGTTTAATGGCCTGGAACAGTCATGTTTTTGAGTAAATGCCTTCACTTTGCACACAAAAAACATTGCACTATGCAAAAGAATTTCTGGATCAGGCAGTATTACCCAAGTATTTCTAATACAAATCAGATTGCATATGCAATGATCTTGCGTGTATACAAATTGCTCATTTTATTTTTCATCTTAGTCTAGAAAAAATATGAAATGCCAATTACAATTTATGTTTGGGATGATCCATCTGGATAGCAAACTAAACAAAGTTTTTCACTAATCCTTGGTACATTTGACAATAATAAACCAATTATCAATTACCGGGGCCTGCTTGCCTACTGTTCACAAAATTACAGTAAAAATTTTGAAAGTGATGAAATTTGTTTACATTTGAACAACCTTTAAGTGTGTCAGCCAAACATTCACAACAACATTCTAAAATTAAGTATAACAAGGTACATGTAATGTTACTTAGGGTGCAATCACGTTGAGAAATTTTGGCAGCTCTGGATGGAAATAGGAGAATTTGGACTGCCACCAAGTTTAATATTCTCTTGCATGAATACCGGAGGCCTGAACTTGCCAGCTGAGCTTTGCGGAAGAATCTGTAAGCTGTGCTCTGCTGCTGGACTCAGCATGTAGGCTAGTAATGGAAAACAAACTTGCAGGAATTTCCCAGAATCTATACAGAGCTTAAAGAGCCTGCTCCATGTTAAACTTGCTGCAGAATTTACAAGTCTATCCGTTTCAACTGAGTTTTTAAGATTACAAGAAAGGTAAGATAAGAATTAGGTAAGAATTTTTCCTCATTAATTGTGATTGTAGCAATGTTTTAACATTTAAGAGTGTTTTTATTGCTTTAAGCATTTTATAAAAGTGTAACTTTTTAAATTGTTTATTGATCTTTTAATAGGTTTTGAATGCTTCTGAATATTAGGGACTTTGGAAGCATTTTAAAAATAAAATCTTTACAAAGACTTTGTTAGCTGTTTCATGGATACAGCTCTGGCCTACTGACATGAGCACAAGGCCTGGCACCACACTGAACTTCAGGGAATAAGACCTGAGTTTCTCTATCATCAGGTTAATCCCTAAGATAAGTGCAGCACAATTGCAGGTCTTAGTGGTGTCACAATTAGCAAATTGTTAGCCAACGTTTGTTAAAAATGATGCATTGCATTTTTACCAATATCAAGGTTGCCTTTCACAGTATGGTAGAAGTTATGTTTCAATTATGGACATTGACATATTATCATCCAAACAAAGCACAGACATACCCAATGCAGATAACTAATCAAAGCACTCATGTTCAAATAGCTATACCTCTGTGTCATAAGTTGGGTTATAGTCATTGTATCCTGAATACAAATCCTCTTCATCTAGTGCTGCCAAATGCACATGTTCCATTATTTCACCCTGTGAAGCTAACACAAAATGGAGTTAAGTTCAATGTTGGAATCAATCAAGTTTGTTCCTACAGATTAAGTTTTTCAGTGAAATGTACAGGCATGTCTATACTACTTCTGATTCTGGTTAGTGTCATTGTTCCCAAAAATGTCATACTACAAACAGCTTTTGAAGTTATATAAACTAGTTAACATACGGACTGATAACACTTGTCATTTTAAATGTTATCAGTAGATTTTCCATGATGTTACTCATGGCCAGTCATAGGATATTGTGTTATATTTAAAAAATGTTACTCTTAGAGAATGGCATAAGGGCACAGTCATTAATTGTGGCCAAAGCACATTTCATTATCACTAAATATTAACTGTGCCTTGGCTGGTGCCAAAGTCGGAAAGTCGTCTGATCATAGTCTCTACTCAAGAGAACTGAGCACGAAATTCTAAGTTGACTTGCTTGCGCAGTACGAGGTCGTGCTGCACCAGAGATTATTTAAAATAACGTCATTCATTTGTCCTTTCAACATAATGCAAAAGATCCCATTTTGAAGAGCAATGAGTTATTCCTGAAAGGCTGACCAATATCTATAGCACAATCAAGCACCAAAAGAGATAAGCTGATCATTTCCACAGTGCTACAAAAAAGATGCTGGATGAACTCAGTGAGTCAGGCAGCATCTATGGAGGGAAATGGATAGTCGATATTTCGGGTCGACACCCTTCATTTGGACTGCTGTCTCTTGCGTCTCCCATTTCACAGTGCTATTTGTGGAGGCTTGCGATGCACAATTTGACTTCTCGTGTTCCCATTTACATCAGTAACCACCATTCAATAGGATGCTATTTGCCACAGAGCGACCAGGTTGTGTAAAGCACCCAATAATTTTTTTTCATTACATGGTGATGTGATCTTTACCAATTCTTCAGCAATGCTCCGGAAATGAGCTGAATTCCAGACAAGCTCCGGTACCAAATTTTCAAAGATACTGAAAACCTTTCCCCGTAAAACTGCGCCATCAGGAATAGATTATATCAAATTATTGTAAATACCTCTCCGGTCACTCGTACCCGCCAACAGAAAGAAAAAAAATTCAAACCAAATCCACAAGTTCTCAGCCAAACGGCCGCAAACCGACAACAATCAGTGCTTCCCTCCCACCATGCTAAGCGCCGCTGGGTCGACTGACGAAACGAGCAAGTTCATTGGACGAGATGAAGTGTCGGTTCACGTGTCCGGATGAAAGGGCAGGTGTGATTGGCTGTGGATGGAGTGGTGTGGGTAAACCTTCCGTTGCTGCGAAACCGGCGAGTAAACGAAATGATAGTCGATGAAGTGATGGCAACCCCACAGCTCCAGCCAATGCCACGGTTACAGGAATTACCATAACTCGGTATAGATACTTCAAGAAAAAAAGGTGGAATTTGAGAAGGGAAAAGTTGAGCAAATTTGGTCAGTTAATATGGTGATAGATTCCCAAGTTATGCATTGTACCAGACACGTCACGTTGTTGAAAATACTACTCTAACACAACTATAAAGTATCAGATTTAAAATTGGAGAGGATTCTTAGGGACAGGATTTATGAGCATTTGGAGAAGCATCGTCTTATTAGGGATAGTCAGCATAGCTTTGTGAGGGGCAGGTCATACCTCACGAGACTAATTGAGTTTTTCGAGGAGGTGACAAAACATATAGATGAAAGTAGAGCGGTGGATGTGGTGTATATGGACTTCAGTAATGCGTTTGACAAGGTTCCCCATGGTAGGCTCATTTAAAATGTCATGAGGCATGGGATCCATTGGAGGCTTGGCTGTGTGGATTTGGAATTGGCTTGCCCACAGAAGGCAAAGGGCGGATTCTGCCTGCAGGTCAGTGACTAGCGGTGTTCCACAGGGATCTGTTCTGGGACCCCTGCTCCTTGTGATTTTTATAAAGGACTTGGATGAGGAAATGGGGGGATGGGTTAGTAAGTTTGCAGATGATGTGAATAGGTTGGAGGGGTTGTGGATAGTGTAGAAGGTTGCCGTAGGTTATAACAGGATATAGACAGGATGTAGAGTTGGGCGAAGAAGTGGCAGATGGAGTTCAGTATGGAAAAGTGTGAAATGATACACTTCTGAAGAGCAAACATGAAGGCAGAGGTTAATGGCAGGATCCTGAGCAGTGTGGAGGATCAGAGGGATCTTGGGGTCCAAGTCCACAGATCCCTTAAAGTTGCCATGCAAGTTGATAGGATGGTTAAGAAAGCGTATGGTGTGCTGGCCTTCATTAGTTAGGGGATTGAGTTCAAGAGCCGTGAGGTAATGTTGCAGCTCTATAAAACTCTGGTGAGACCACACTTAGAGTATTGTGTTCAGTTCTGGTCACCTCATTGTAGGAAGGATGTGAAAGCTTTAGAGAGGGTGCAGAAGAGATTTACCAGGATGCTGCCTGGATTAGAGAACATGTCTTATGGAGGAAAGGTTAAGCGAATTTGGCTTTTCTCTTTGGAGTGTAGGAGGATGAGTGGTGACTTAATCGAGGTGTATAGGATTATGAGGGGCATAGATAGAGTAGACAGCCAGCACCTTTTCCCAAGGGTGGCAATAGCCAATACTAGAGGACATCCATTTAAGGTCAGAGGAAGAATGTTCAGGAGAGATGTCAGAGGTAGGTTCTTTACACAGAGAACAGTGGGTGCCTGGAATGCACTGCTGAGGGTGGTTGTAGAGGCTGATACAATAGGGATATTTAAACGATAGGCACATGGAAGTAAGAAAAATGGAGGGTTATGGGCTGTGCAGGAGGGAAGGGTTAGACTGATCATGGAGTAGGTGTTCATATAGTTCGGCACAACATCGTGGGCTGAAGGGCCCGTACTGTGCTATTGTGCTATGTTCTATACTTAGCAATTGACCAAGCATCAGTTGCTTTTTGAAACAAGAAGTAAAAGTAATAGGATATGGCTCATCGAGCCTGCTCTCCCTTTTCATTAGATCATGGTTCCATCCAATCTCCATATCCTTAGTGTCCTAAAATCTATCAATCTCAGCCTTGGTTATGTTCAATGAATGAGCAAACAAAATCCTTTGGGGTCAAGAATTTCATAAATTCACAGCCCTCTCAGTTAAGAATTTCTCTTCACTTTAGTCCCAAATCGCCAAACCCCTTATCCAGAGATTACGCTCCTAGTTCTATATTCTCTAATTTCAGTAAACAGCCTCTGAGCATCTAATCTGTTTAACTCCTTTAATAATCTTGTAAATATCAAAGGGATCATTGCCTATTCTAAACTGCAGTGACTATTGGCCAAACTAACTCAAACTTACTAAAATTCTGAACAGGCAACCCAGGAATCAGTCTAATGAATTTATATTACATCACCTCCAGAGCAAGTTTATCCTTTCCATTATAGACACAATGGATCAAGTGGATTCCAAATGTTCCATAAATTTCTATGATTTTTATGGAAACACTGAGATGAAAATAATCATAGAACATAGAAAAGTACAGCACAGCAACAGGCCCTTCAGCCCACAATATTGTGCTGAACCAATTACATTAGTATTAAAATGCCCAATTAAACTAATCCCTTCTGCCGACACAATGTCCATATCCTACCATTTCCCTCACATTCATGTGCCTATCCAAGAACCTCTTGAATGCCCCTATTATATTTGTCTCCACCACCACCCCAGGCAGCGCATTCCAGGCACCCACCACTGTCTGTGTAAATAAACCTGCCCCACACATCTCCTTTGAACTTACCCCCTATCACCTTAAATGCATTCCCTCTGGTATTAGACATTTCAACACTGGGGAAAAGATACTGGCTGTCAACTCTATCTATGCCTCTCATAATCTTATAAACCTCTATCAGATCTCCCCTCAGCCTCTGCTGCTCCAGAGAGAACAACCCAAGTTTGTCAAACCTATCCTCATAGCACATGTCCTCCAATCCAGGCAGCATCTTGGTAAACCTCTTCAAAGTGTCGACATCCTTTCTATAATGGGGTGACCAGAACTGAATGCAATACTCCAGATGTGGCCTAACTAAAGTTTTATAAAGTTATGTAACTTCCTGAGTCTTGAACTCAACGCCTCAACTAATGAAGGCAAACATGCCATATGCCTTCTTTGCCACCCTATCAACCTATGTAGTCACTTTCAGGGAGCTATGAACTTGGATCCCAAGATCCCTCTGCCCATCAACACTGTTAAGGGTCTTGTCATTAACAATGTACAGTCCCTCTACATATGAACTCCCACGGTGCAACACCTCACATTTGGCTGGGTTGAACTCCATCTGCCATTTCTCTGCCCATATCTGCAACTGGTCTATATCCCGCTGTATCCTTTGCCAGTCTTCTACACTATCCACAACACCACCAATCTTTGTATCATCTGCAAATTTACTAACCACCCATGTACATTTTCATCCAGGTCATTTATATACATCACAAAGAGCAGAGGTCCCTGAGGAACACCACTAGTCACAGACCTCCAACTAAAATAAATCCCCTCAACACTACCATCTGTCTTCTACGGGGTAGCCAGTTCTGAATCCAAATGGCCAATTCACCATGGATCCCATGCATCTTAATCTTCTGGATGAGCGTCCCATGAGGAACCTTGTCAAACGCCTTACTAAAATCCATGCAGACAACATCCACGGCTCTCCCTTCACCTCATCAAAAAACTTAATCAAGTTAGTAAGACATGACTGGCCCTGCATAAAGCCATGTTGACTGTCCCTAATTAGGCTGTCGTTTTCCAAATGCTCATAAATCCTATCCCTAAGAGTCCTCCAAGTGTGGCCTCCTCTGCACTGAGGAGACCAAACACAGACTAGGTGACTGTTTTGCAGAACACCTGCGCTCCATCCGTAACTGGGATATGCATCTCCCTGTTGCCAGTCACTTCAACTCCCCCTCCCACATTATCACAGGTATGTCAGTCCTCGGCCTCCTCCACTGCCAGGAGAATTCCAAGCACAAACTGGAGGAACAGCACCTCATTTTCCGTCTTGGAACCTTGCAGCCTAACAGCATGAACATTGAATTCTCCCACTTTAAGTAAGACCCACACCCCTCCCCCCCACACACCTCCCCCAACCATGCCTCTTCTTTTATTCCCTTTCCTAGCCTCTCTCTCTCTTTTTACTAGCCCCTTTTTTTTCTCCTTAAATTTGACCCATCCCCCAGTGGATCTGCTCTCCTCTCCTCCCCCACACCTGCCTATCACTATCTCTTACCTGCATCTACCTTTCATCACCTTGTGCCCACCCTGCCTTCCATCTTTTGTCCAGCTATCACTGCTCTGCTTTTCCCTCCTATAGGAAAAGGCTTCCCCTTTTCCTATCTTCATTCTTGAAGAAGACTCCTGACCCAAAACGTTGACCGCCTGCTTTTCTCTACAGATGCTGCCTGGCCTGCTGAGTTCCTCCAGCATCATAGTGTTTTTCGTCTAGATTCCAGCATCTACAGTCCTTTGTTTCTTTGTGTTTTAAAGTTGTTGGGAAGGTCTCCAGAGTAAAGAGTCACTCAACTCAGAACCCATCATGTCTGACCTGCTCTAGTTGCCACGGCATTTAGGTAGCCAGCTTAGCTCAGTTGCTGGACAATGGTGACCCTCAAATTATTGACAGTGTAAAGCTTAGTAATAGCACATGGGTGTTGAGAGAACAGAAGGTTCTGCTATATTATAATGAAACACTTAATAATAGCAATAACTTCAATAACAACTGCCTCGTATAAAATAAAATAATAAATTCCCAAGATTCTTCACAAGAGCATAAGCACATTGAAAAATATGTCCCAGATCACATATGGGTAGAGTGTTTTGCCAAAGTGGTAGATTTTAGGGACTATCCTAAAAAGAAGATACTTGGGGAAATGGGGAGAAGGGTAGAAAATATGAACATAGGAAATTAGAGCAGGAGCAGGTCATACATCCTCCTGAACCTGCTCCTCCACTCAATAAGACTCCAGTTGATCTGACCATTGCCTTGATTCCATTTTTCCATTTTCTTGTGTGATCTCCCCTTGATTCAAAATCCAGTTTTCTGAATTAGAGAATTACAAAGATTCACAACTGTCTGAGAAAAGAAATTTCTCTTTATCAGTCTTAAGTGGTCAATCCCTTATCCGGAGTCTGTGTCTCTTTGTAATAGACTGCCCTCCCTCCCCACCACACCCCTCCTCCCCTGGGATAACATCCATAAAGTACCTGCTTTGCCTCCAAGTTGTATATCCAAAATTGATAGCAAAACTCCAGCTTATAGTCTTATTAAATCCCCATACAGTTGCGGAAGGACTTCCTTATTCGCGTACTCCATCACCTTTAGTACTGCCGATTAACTTAGTGTTTTCCTCTGGTGATATAGTTATTTTAAGTTTCTCATTCTCTTTTCCCCTTTGGTTGTCTACCACTTTTGTATGTTTTTAATGTCTTTTACAAGATAGTTAATTGTTTCCATAATTTTCTTATTCCCTGTTATTAATTCCCCCACCTCAACTTCTAAGAGACCGATGTTTACTGTTACTGCTCTCTTCCTCCTTAAATATTCGTACAAGTTTTTACAAACTGCTTTTGTATTTTTGCAAGGTTATCCTCATGTTCTATTTACTGCCTCTTTATCAATATCTTAACCATCCTTTGTTAGTTTTAAAATTCCCTCAATACTCAGGACTTTTACTTTTCTTTGCAATTTTAATAGGACTTATCTTTCAATCTAATATCTTCCTTAAGTTGTTCAGTTAGCCACTTTCCCCATAGTAATTAAATGTGTAGAATCAGAAATTTATTGTATAAATGTAAGTCATTTGGCCCATTGTGTCCTGCAGGTTAATTTCACTTCCCACCCCTTCATCTTCTGTCCTCAATGCTAACGAAAATAGTTCCTTCCTTTTAATCCTGTACAAGCTTCTCATCATTTCAAAATCAATTTGGACTTTTAATGTCTCCGACAGCTTCTCTACTGTTACATTTTTAAAAAATAATTACGTAATCTGTGTTAATCATCTCATCCCTCATAACCACACCTTCCTTTTATCTCAGTCTTAAATGATGCACCCCTTATTCTGAGACCATGCCCTCTGGTTCCGGATTCTCCCATGACATGAAACATTTCCTCAGCATTTACCCTATCTAGCCCCCTAAGAATCTCATGTGTTTCAATGCACTTCTCATTCTTCTAAACTCGATAGTCCCTATCTCTTTAACTCTACTTCGCAGGACATCTGCTCTATACCCAGGATCATCTCTGAAATGTTTCCAATGAAATAGGGGGACCAAAATTATGACACAAACTGGGTGGGAGGATGAGCATTGAGGAAGATGCAGGGAAGTTCCAGGCTTATTTGGAAAGGTTAATGAAATGGGTAGATCATGGCAGATGCGATATTACATGGATAAATGTGAGGTTATCTACTTTGATTGCAATAACAGGAAGGCAGGTTATTACCTGAACGGCAATAGATTGAGGAAGGGAGGTTGTAATGAGATCTGAGTGTCCTTGTGCACCAGTCGCTGAAAGTAAGCATTCAGGTGTAGCAGGCAATTAAGTAGGCAAATTCATAGCAAGAGGATTTGAATGGAGGAGCAAGTATGTCATACTGAAATTGGTGAGACCTCACTTCAGATATTTTGTGCAGCTTAGGAAAGGTATTCTTGCAAATATTAACTATACTGATCCCTGGGATAACTGAACTGATATATGAAGAAAGATTGGGTCAATTCAGCTTAAATTCACCAGCCTTTAGAAAATTAAGAAGGGATCTCATAGAAACCTACTAAATTCTAACAGGATGAGACACATAAAATGCAGGAAGGATGTTGCTGAGGGTGGGGTAGCCAAGAATCAGGGATCACAGTCTAAAGATAGGGGGTGAGCCATTTAAGAATGCAATAAGGAGAAATTTCTTCTCCCAAAGAGTGAGAATGAAAAGAGCAATAGTTAGAGTAGATGGTAAGGTGCCAAAGGTGTAGATAAATGTTTGGATAAGCAGGTAAGTTGCAGATGTAGGTGAAAGGATGAAAGCTTTTCCTTGTAGTGAACATGTAAGAAAGTAGACAGGGTTGGGAGGGGGAAGGGGTTATGAGTGGACAGCAATACAAGGAAATGATCAAAGATGATCCCATAATAGAAATGAAGAGAGTGGAGTTCTCATCTGAAACTGCAAAGTTAACAAGGTAATTAAAAATATGGTTAGTGAAGCTAACATGAAGCAGGGACATAGGGGGAGTTTACGGAAGGGCAGGAGAGCAAAGACTTCAAAGGATAGAGAGTGGGATGAATTGAAGCAGTGGTGGAAATCATAGGGCATGAGAACTTTTACAAAGCCTCCTCAGTGAGAGAAAGGTTGCAATGATATTTCAGTTGGAAAGTTTTTCTTGTACTTTGGAAGGGAGTAGAGAATGGCAATTTAAATTAAAGTAAGAGGGATGGAAAAAAGGTAAGATGTTTGCAGGAGAAGAAAATGCCAAGCAGTGGCTGGCGGGCACAGACCAAGGTATGAATTTCTCAAGACTGCCTCCTGTCTGGGCAGAGTGAGTGTTAGAATGTACAATCTGGAGGGGAAACTTCATTTATGGAGGTGCTGTTATTACGTGAATTTCCATCAAGTCCATGATGTTTGCATTGCCATTGGTAATAAGCTCAGGATTGAATCATAGAATCATAGAAAGTACAGCACAATACAGGCCCTTCGGCGCACAATGTTGTGCCGACCTTTAAACCTCGCCTAAGACTATCTAACCCCTTCCTCCCACATATCCCTCTATTTTATTTTAATAAAATTGAATGGGCCTTTATCTTAATTGAAGGAATACTTGGAGGGAGATGAGGAGACAGTGGCATTATTGTTACATCATAACAGTAACTACATTTTATAACTAATTTACTTGCTTTTGTACACTCTAGGTGTTGCAGTAGCACTTGACACACATTAATTTAGCTTTCATTCTTCTAGAATGCAAGAATTTAAAGTCTGCATCATCTGGAGAGAAAAATTAGAAAAAAAAAACTATGTTGATGTTTGAGTTTTGCCATGAAACTATTACAGATCCTTATCTGTACAGGCCAATAAAAATTGTCAAACTTCAACAGTATTTACTCAGTATTTACTTTTGTACTTCTTCAACTCTAGTGTACTACATTTGGTGTTCACAATATTGTCTACTCTACAATGGCAAAACCAAACATAGATTGGGGATCACTTTGTGAAGCATGTGCATTCTGTTAACAGGGGCAATCCTGAACTTCCACTTCAGGAGTGAAGTTAATACTCCACTTCTGTCTGTGTCCTCCTGCATGGCTATAACGAGACCCGTTGCAACCTTGAGGAAGAGTATCTCATCTTCCATCTGTGCACATTGAAGTCTTATGGAGTCAATATCAAATTCTCCAACTTCACGTAATTTGTCTTGCCATCTGTATCAGAACTGGTTATTCTGCTGTAAGTTATTCATCTTTGATATTGGCTCAGTTTTTCTCTCTCCATTAATATAGCCTGACCTGCCAGCAATGTCCCACAGCCACATGTTTTGCAACACATAATAATTCTTTGCCTATATTATCACCCTCAAAACTTCCCCATTAACCAATTTGACCAGGTCACCTCCACAACTTATCTCCACAGTAATTTTAGCCTCACCATATCACTGATATTCCCTTATGCATCCTTCTAGCACTTTGCAATTGAATACTTTTTTTTTATTCTTTCCCAGTTCTAATTAAGAGTTTTCAAATTGAAACATAAAATCTCCACAAATGCTGCGTGACCTACTGAATGAGTTATAGAGTAGTACAGCATGGAAAAAGGCTCTTGGCCCATATGTGTCCATGCTGACCAAGATGTATATTCCAGCGAATCCAATTTTCCAGCACTTAGCCCATAACCCTCTAAACTCTTGTCATCCATATACCTGTCCACATAGTTCTTAAATGTACCTAATGTACCTGTCTCAACCACTTCCTCTGGTTCCATATATCTATCACCTGCTGTGTAAAAAAAGTTGCCCCTCAGGTTCTTATTAAACCTTTCACCTCTAACCTTAAAACTATGTCCTCTAGTTTTCAATTTCCCAACCCTGGAAAAAAGACCACTCACCCTATTTATGCCCCTCATGATTTTATATACCTCTATGAGGTCACCCCTCGGTCTCCTACACTCCAAGAAGTAAAGGCCCAGCATGTCTAACTTCTCCCTATAACTCAGTCCCTCGAGTCCTGGCAACATCCTTGTAAATCTTTTCTGCACTCTTCCAGTTTAATGACATCCTTCTTATAACAGGGTGACCAAACCTGAACGCAATATTCCAAGTGTGGCCTCACCAACGTCTTGTACAATCGCAAAATAACCTCCCAACTTCTATAGTCAGTGCACTGACTGACAAAGGCCAGCATGCCAAAAGCCTTCTTCACTGCCCTGTCTACCTGTGACTCCACTTTAAGGGAACTATGCACCTGTACTCCAAGGTCTGTCTGTTCTACAACAGTACCCAGGGCCCTTCCATAGAACCATAGAACAATACAGCACAATACAGGCACTTCAGCCCACCATGTTCTGCCGACCTTTAAACCACGCCTAAGACTATCTAACCCCTTCCTCCCACATATCCCCATATTTTAAATTCCTCCATATGCTTATCTAACAATCTCTTGAACTTTACCAACATATCAGTCTCCACCACCACGCCAGGCAGCGCATTCCATGTACCAACCACTCTCTGGGTGAAAAACCTCCCTCTGACATCTCCCTTGAACTTCCCACCCATTACCTTAAAGCCATGCCCTCTTGTATTGAGCATTGGTGCCCAGGGAAAGAGGTGCTGGCTGTCCACTCTATCTATTCCTCTTAATATTTTGTATACCTCTATCATGTCTCCCCTCATCCTCCTCTCCAATGAGTAAAGCCCCAGCTCCTTTAGTCTCTCCTCATAATCTATACTCTCTAATCCAGGCAGCATCCTGGTAAATCTCCTCTGCACCTTTTCCAACACCTCCACATCCTTCCTATAATGAGGTGACCAGAATTGGACACGGTACTCTAAGTGTGGTCTAACCAGAGTTTTGTAGAGCTGCATCATTGCCTTGTGGCTCTTAAACTCGATCCCACGACTTATGAAAGCTAACGATGTTAGCTTCTGTTCAATGTAAAAGCCCTACCTTGATCTGTCCTTCCAAAATGTAACACTTCGCACTTATCTGAATTATATTCGATTTACCATTCCTCAGCCCACCTACCCAGACGATCAATTCTCGTACGGTGTGGCATTGTAGCGATCAGCGCAACACTATTACAGTGCCTGTGACCCAGGTTCAATTCCGGCCACTGTTTGTAAGGAGTTTGTATGTTCTCCCCGTGTCTGCGTGGGTTTCCTCTGGGTGCTCTGGTTTCCTCCCACATTCCAAAGACGTACAGGTTAGGAAGTTGTGGGCATGCTATGTTGGTGCCGGAAGCGTGGCGACACTTGCGGGCTGCCCCCAGAACACTCTACGCAAAAGATTCATTTCACTGTGTGTTTTGATGTACATGTGACTAGTAAAGATATCTTCTTCCTCCTCACTCTCTACACCACCTATTTTTGTGACATCTGCAAACTTACTAACTCTTCCTGGTATATTCTCATTCCAAATCATTAATTATAGATGACAAATAACAACTGGCCCAGCACAACCCCTGGGGCACACCATCAGTCACAGAGCTCCAGTCTGAGAAAAATCCTTTCACCATCACCCTCTGTTTCCTACCATCCAGCCAATATTGAATGTTTCAAACATTTTCCGTCTTTGTTTCAATTTCCAACGTCTGCAGGTTTTAATTTGATTTTATTTTTCAATAACACCCCTGTTCATTACTAGATCCCTCGCCCCGATTTTGATCTGCCAATCAAGAGCTGTTGGCCAACGGGCTTCCACGTTGGCTTTGACGCTATTTGAGGGCGCCCCAGAAATTGCGTACGGTTGGTTTTATCTTGAGAAAAGTCAATATGAGCGGGTGTGAAAAGGGCAACATTTTGATTGTAGGAAGGTAATTGTATTGTCCTAGGCTGTAGCGTGCAAATGCATGGTTCGTTAGGATAATATTTGATTAAGGGATCCATGTCTTAAATTTTATATAAGTTGCAATGCGAGTGATACGGGTTTTTTTTATAATTTTATTTACTAGTGGAATCGTTGGACGGAACTGGGCCATGGTGTTTACAAGTGCAGGGTACAGAGTCAGTCTTTATGATACTGTTCATCAACAGGTCATCTGCGCAATCGCAAGTATAAGGTATAGTGTGACGCGATGTATGGAAGTTACTAATTCTTGCAATTTACAGTCTATATCAATGTTTGCGTTTTAATGTACACAGTTGTTTATTTAGCCTGTCGATTGTTTAAATAAAACTCAGGTTTGCTAGACGTAAGCTTCAAAGAGTTGGGAAATGCAGCCTAGTTGAGAAGAGGACTAAGATTAATGCTCTAACAGCAATATTAATCAAAGGAACTAGACAAATCCTTAACCCTTTTTCTATCCTTAGAAAACTGCTGCCTGTGGATTTTTTTCATGTGGTTAATATGTAGGAATTAATAATGCTTACATTGGTCTTGTGAGCCTTATAATCCAGACTAGTTAACCTATGTATTTGCTTTTACATTATCAATCTTGTATCTGAACCTGCTGGTTCATAATCTATTTAGTCTCCTTTTTGCCAATTGTCAAACTTAAAAATGAGTTATCAGTGAATAATTGTATACTAACTTTAGAAACAATTAACAACACTTGAATATGTGGTATGCCAACAATTAGTGGAAAGAAATAATTAACTTGTTACAAAGGTAAGTTACAATTTATGCCATGGTGATTAAGCATCAACTTAGTTAATTATAAATTTACACTTGGGCATTTTAGTGTTTATAAATGAAATTAATTTTGGATTAGATTGCTGATAAACTAACTAAATGCCTAAGTATTTCTTGCAATGAACAGTGATTCAAAAATTTATGACCTCCTTTATATTTGCCTCTCTCTTGGCAAGGGTGGGGGGGGGGAGGTGGTGGAATGAAGAGAATGATGTTAACCTTCAAGGATGTAAGTTATGCTTTGTAGAGTGGCTATTGATTTTAACTAGATTACCTAATGTACATCTTTCATAGTGGTAGTTGTTCTAAGATTAATCAGTAATCTGTGTTTGGGATAGCCTTAGAAGTCTGGTGTCTCTGCCTGTTTCCACCAGACAAAAATATGTGCTAACACTTTTTAATCCTTTGTTTCCTTTCTGACAATCAACTTCCTATCTGAGAAGTTACATTTTCTCTAAATCGAGAGCTAATTTATCCAAGGAGCTTATCTTATTGGAAATCGCGTGAATATCAAGCATTGAGCTATCTAAGGTTTAGTGGAATGATGGCCTTTATTTCCAGAACATTGGAATCCAAAAGTGAAGGATTTGTGTTCAGTTGTACAGAGCCTTGGTCAGACTGTATCTGAGAATTGCACTCCATTTTGTATAATGCTTCTTGGGAAAGATAAATTAGCTTGGAATCAGTATATTATGATTCACCAAAATGATAACTGATATTAAACGTCAGTTTAATCCTCCATGCTTGTCTTGCATCCCATTTAGAAGGTTGACGTGAACTGAATATGTTTACTGCAGTAAAACCATTTTAAAAGGGGCAGATATAGGGAAAAGGAGATTGAAGGGTGTACCCTTCATTTCCAACAATATTGTAGTCCCATGTACTAATTAAAGCTTTGAGTTTGCTTTATTAATTGGACTATGTGCATTAAAATAGATATAATTTAGCTCTGTATTCACCTTGCGCATTAACCTGCCTGCTGTGTCTAATGGATTTACTAATTTTTTTTCTCGTCTAAGTGATTGAACCTCCCCATCTGAAATATCTACTCTGAGCCTCATTCCCCTTGCTAACTTGGCTTAAACCAAATTGATGGTGAAAGGGGAAAAAGGGTTGTTGTTTGGGACAATAAGAAACAATATGGCACAGGATGAGAAAATTATTTTGATATGAGATTTTATGGTAGATGACACAGCTTGATTAAAGTTTTTCTGAGGAGTGTAAGGATTAGAGAGAGAATTAAAGAGCATAAGAATTTGACAGCTGAAGGCATGGCAGCCACTGGTGGAGTAACTAAAATCAAGGATGCTCAGAAGACCAGAAATGAAGGAATCCGGTTATATGGGGGAAATTAGAAATTGGGAGGGGCAAGGCTCTGATGGGATTTGGAAATATCCACAAGCTGCATTTTTAGTTAGCTAAGAGGCCTGTATGGATCAGTAAATGCAGATGAAGAATGATTGGGACTCCATGCGAAATGAGACCAAGCATGATGTCATGTTTTAAGGGGGTGGAACAAAAGAAGTTAACCAAGACTTTGTTGGAACAGAGAGCAGTGTGTGAGAATGTTAGGGAGGTGAATATTCTGTTGGTAGAAACTTCAATTTCAGACCTAAAATATTCCCCTTGTTTCTGTCCCTGGCTAATAGAGTATTTACATCAGTTTCATCATATTTTGCCACTTTTTTTTGTTTCTATGTAGACTGAAAGGATATAGGTCATAATTGCAGCATGATTAAGTTTTTTTTATTCAGCGATACTGTATAGGAAGAGGCACGTTTGCCAGTGCTGCAGAACCAATCAGTTCTGTTTATTCATTTCCTGAGATCTGGGTATCACTGACAAGGCCGTTTATTACCCTTGAGCACCTGCTGATGAACCACTGCCATGAAATACTACTGTCCTTCTGGTGAAGGTACTACCAGCTTCTGTTTGGTAGGGAGTTCCAGGTTTTGGGACCAGTGATTTATATTTCCAAATGGAGATGGTGTGCAACCTGCAGCTGATTATGTTCACTTATGCCCAATGCTCTCTTCTTTGGAAGAGACTGTGGGTTTCAGAAATGGTATTGGAATAGCCAGGGTGTAACTGTAGTGTATTTTTTAGATTGTGCACACTGCATTCTCTGCATGGTGGTGGAGGGAATAAATGTTTAGTGTGCTTGATCGGGTGCCAGTCAAGTGGGCTGCTTTATCTGTTTGGAGTTCGCTCATCCAGACAAGTTAAGTGTATTCTACCAAACTGACCTGTGCCATGTAGATGGTGGAAAGGTTTTGGGGTGGCAGGGGATAAGTTAGTTGCCACAGGGTATCTGGCCTTTGACCTGCTCTTGGTGTTCATGGGTTGGTCTACTTGAGTTTCTGATCATTGGTAACATGCTGGATCTTGATGGTGAGTACTTGGTGGTGGTAGTAGTGCATTTGAACATCAAGGCTAGGTGTTTAGACTTAATGAAAATTGTCATTGCCGGTCATTCATCAGCTCATGTCTGAATGCTATCTAGGTCTTACTACATTGAGGGATAGACTACTTCATTTGCAGAGGAATTGAACATTGTACACTCATCAGTGAAATCCTGACTTTGTGGAAGAAAAGTGATTAATGAAGCAGCAGAAGGTTGGCCCTAGGGGTGCTGTCCAGAGGTTCTCCTGCAGTGATGTCTGGGGCTAGGATGAGTGACCTCCAGAAAACACAACCACCTTCCTTTGTGCAAGGTATGATTGCAACCATTGGAGTATTGTCTGTTTTATTGCCCATTCTGTTTCCATTTTGCCAAAGCTTGTTTTACCAGGGTGCCTTGATGCTACTCTTGGTCAAATGTCACTTTGATTTCAAAGCCAGTCATTCTCACCTCTGCAATTTAGCTTTTCGATCTATGTTTGGACCAAGGCTGTGATGCAGTCTAGAGCAGAGTGGTCCTAGCAAAACCCAAATCTGGGCTTTGGTGAATATGTATCACTTGATGGCACTGTTCATGATAGCTTCCCATCACAATGCTGATGATTGAGAATAGACTGGATAGTAATTAGCTGAAATGGATTTGTGCTGTGTCCTGTGTACAGGACGTACTTGGGCAACTTTCCACATCGTAAGAAAAATGCTAGTGCTGTAATTGTGCTGGAACAGCTTGGATAGATATGCAGATAGCTCTGGAAGTACTGCTCTTCAGTACTCCAGCTTGAATGTTGTCTGGTCTCAAAGCCTTTACTCAATCCAGTGCTCTTAACCATTTGATATCTTGTGGGTGAATCAAATTGGCTAAAGACTGACTTCTGTGACTGGAGGTATCTTGGGAGTGAGACAAGATGGATCTGTACAACACTTCTGGTCCGGCCTTATTTTTTATCACTTGCACATTGGTTCCCACCATTTTTGAGGGTGAGGATTTTTTTTTTTTGGAGTTCCTGTTAGCTAAATGACTACCATCATTCACACTGGATGTGGCAGGGCTTCAGAGCTTTGGGTTGTTAGTTGTGACATCACCTGATTTCTGTCAATGGCATGCTGATTTAGTTGTTTAGCATGCATGTAGTTTTGTGTTGCAGCTTCACTAAGCTGGCACCTAGACATTTTTGTTATGTCCTTCTGCACTTACTGAACCAGGGTTAGAACTCTGGCTTGATAGTAATGGTAGAGAAATATGCTGAGGCATGTGGTTTCACATTCTGTTAGTGTAAATTTCTGCTGCTGTCTGTGAATATCCAATTTTGCACAGCCAGATCTGTTCTGAGTTTATCTCATGTAGCACAACATGTTGGAGTGTCCTTGGTACAAATACAAGTCTTTGACTCCACAAGGACTGGTGTAGAGGTCACTTCTAATACTATCATATCCGGTAAGAAAATTAGTCAGGACAATGTCAAGTGTTGGTTCATTCACTAATAGGTGCAGATCCAGTACGATAGCCATCCTTCGGGACTTGGTCAGCTCAGTCAATGTGTTGTACCAAGCCTCTCCTGATATATAAACTGTACCCCACCCACAGTACATCTTGTCCCTGGTAAACTAGTTTAGTTCTCTGTATACATTTTTGTATTTATTTTCACATAAATTCCACGAGTGAATTTTTATTCCATACCTCAAATTTTTTTGGTAGTGATTTGTGAATTCTGTAGGAAAAATTTCTGTTAACCAAGTTGCCATAATATGGTGGTACACTATTATGATGGGGAATCTGCCTCTCTCTTTCTTTGCCATCAGCTTGGAGATTAACTTTACTTTTCCTCAGTCCTAATTTTTTATTTTCATGTTTTATTTACTTTGTCTTTGCATGTATATATTACTTGCAGCTTATTATTAAATGTCGCCTCAGAAGAGGAATTTAAATTTTGTAAAATAAAAGCCTCACTTTGACGGGTGAGCGCAGCCACCAGCTTTGCCTCTACCACAGAATACATGCAGCACAGAAGGTAGCCATTTGGCTGAAGTAATTTACATCCATTTAGAAGAAGTCATCTAGACCCACTTGCCCAAACTCTGCAAATTTTTTCCTTTTGGACACCTTTTTGGCTCACTTTTAACATAACAATTGAATCTCTGTTAATCAAGAGGAGTTGTGGATCATGCCAGCTTCAACAAGATTCCACCACCAAACATGTATTCATCTCCCCTCCCCTTTCAATGTTAAGAAGACATCACTCTCTTCACGACTCCCTGATCCACTGTTCAGTCCCTGCTTGCTACTCCCTTTTGTATGGAACTTTGCCATGTAACTACAGGAGGTGCAATACCTCTGTTTTCACCTCTTTCCTTCCCACCATCCAGGTACCCAAACAAGTCTTTCTACGTAAGGCAGTGATTCACTTGTACTTCCAGTCTAGTGTACTGCATTTGGTATTTGCAACATGACCACTACATTGGACAAACCAAATGCAGATTGGGTGATCGCTTTGTGGAGCATCTGTGCTCAGTCCACAGGAGTAACCCTGAGCTGGTTACCTGTCTTTCTAATTCACCATCCCACTCCCACTCTGACTTCTCTATCTATGGTCTCCTACATCGTACAACAAAACCCAGTGCAAGCTCCAGGAACAACACCTCTTTCTTCTGTGCAATATTCAGGGTATATAGTATCACCCAGACTTCACAACATTGGCAACACAGTACATACAGGAGCTTAACTGCACATTTAATGGCTATATTATTTCACCTTATTATTGACATTCCCTTTCTTCCACCCATTGCCACCTTCTCTGCTATTTAGACTAACTTGCTTTCTCAGTTCTGATGTGGGGTCTTTGACCCGAAAAGTTAACTATTTCTCTTTTCATGGATGCTGCTTCACCTGCTGAGTTTTTCCAGCATTTTGTTTTTATTTGATATGTAACTTACTGTCAAGGGAAATAATGGAGGCTCTGAGCATTGTTTTTCTTTCTCATACATTGATTACTATGGACAATTGAATGAACAGCAGATATCATTGTGAAATATGAATTGATAAAGGACAGACAGCATAAATTTAAGAAAAAGTCACAGCTTCTTAAGATGGTCCACTCTATCTAGTTCGACAGGTTTTTAAGTTGGAGCATGCAGGGACCATATTTATTTGCAGATGCAAAAATTTGCCTGCATTTTTGGGAAGTGGTGAGGAAGATGTCATTGGTCAAGTGAGGAGAAAACTGACAAGTAGAATTCAATCTGGAGGAACAAAGCAGTGTGTTGTGGAGGAAAAAACATGGGAAGTAAATGCACATTGTAGCATTGAAAACCTTGGAGCATGTTCATCACTGGAAGCAGCAGGATGGGTAAATATGTGGTTAAGACATATAGACTATATTAGGTGAGTCAATAAATATAATAGCAAGATTAAAAGTTCTGCAGATGCTGCAAGTATTCAATAACTTAAGCAGTATCTACAGTGAGGAAGCAAGTTAACTTTTGGGGTTGAAGATCTTCCAATAGATCACCCTCTGTAATTTCTCTCACCTTCAATGAATGCCACCAAACCAAATTGAAGATGTAGTTTGGGAATTTGTGCAGGTCCAAGCTATGCCTGTCCCTTTGTAGGATATGTAGAATGATTCTTGTTCCAACTCTACTTGGGTCCCTCACCCCAGTACATCAATATTTGTAAAATTGCTGCTTGCTGCTTTCATACAGAGTTTGTCCATCTTACTTCCATTTCTTTTATCTCCATCTTGGATAACCTGGTGACCAATATCCATTACAAACCACAGACTGACTAATCCTCTCTCTCCCACCCTATTAAGACTCTATTTCATTATCCCTGTTGCTCTGACTCCAGCACATCAGTTCTGAAGATGATATACCAGTGCTTCTGAGATGGCTCTGTTTTTCCTTAATCACAGCTTCCATCCATCACGGTTGTTGGAGCATATTGGCATCTGTTCTATTTCCTCATAATTCTATCCTTGCCTTCCACTGAGAGCAAGGATGGAGTTCCCCAAGTCCTTGCCTCCCACCCCACCAGCTCCCACATTCAATGCATTACCAACTGTAACTTGGCCACTTTCAATGAGCTGCAACTACTGGACATTTCTGCTCTCTAAGCATTCTGAAGGGAGTGATTGCTCCTGAGTCATTACTTTTCTCCACAAGGGCAACCTTGTCCCTTTCCAGCATTCAGGAACCCAACACTCTTTCCAGGTGAAGCAGTGATTTGTTTGCATTTAATTTGGTTTATTGCATGTGATGGTCACAATGTGGTCTCCTGCATAGGAGAAATGAATGGAGTTTGGGTGAACTTTTTGCAGAGCACCACTGTAAAGTCTACAAGAGTGATCCTGAGCCATTGGTTCCCTGCCACTTTTCTGTCCTGTCCAGCCACAGTATAGCCCAATAGTTGTATGAGCCTTGTTGTTTCCCACCTATAAGGAGACAGAATTCTGAAGCAGCTGAACAACAATTCAAGTTTCAATTCAATATGTGAAAATCCAAAAAAAAACTGCAGATGCTGGAAATCCAAAATTAAAAACAGAAAATGCTGGAAATATGCAGCCTAACCTGAGTATTTCCAGCATTTTCTGTGTTTATTTCAGTTCAATGTGTTGTTTAATTGAAGGACTTGGTATAATGAATTTTCCATGACAGAAAATGTTTTACATTTTTGGCCAAGTAGATAGAGAGGATACAAAGCAAATATAATAATCAAGGTTCATCAGTTGGATCAGACTGTATATGGAGATGTGCTGTTACCATTTGCACTTCTAAGTATGGATAGAAAAATCAAAACTTTATAAGAGCACAAATAATTTGTTCAGGTTATGGAATGAAACCTCTTCCTGCAGGCAAGTTTGTGGGGTGTTCTGATGCTTTAGGTAAATTTCTAACTAAGTTACTAATCATTGGATTCAAATTCAGCCTGTTTTCTTTTGGAGTAAAGGTTTCAAAATTAGCACTTTCATAAAATAGTTGATGCTTTATATGAACATTGTATAGTAGAAAACACTTGTCTCTGGAAATTAAAACACTTCAAACTCTGAAACAAATCACTATCTTATCTAACTGAATAAAATAAACAACTTAAATAGTGACATGTCCTATGCTGCATGATCAAACAAAAAAAACTCACTTAACACTACTTTCATTTAAATATATTTGAACTTGTACTGTTGACCACTATCGTTATTTATTGCAGTAATTATCAGATTAAATACCTATCCAAAATCATCAAAACAGAACTGAAATAGAATCTAATGAGTTGGATATTTCCGAGGATAAATATGGTCCACGCTAAAACCAGTGAACCATATACTTGTTTCATGAAAAGATCTTTGCAAAACAAAGTATATCTGAAATGATTTTGTGTAATTGTATTTCCCAGTAAGTACATGCAGGTCTGGAATGCCTTGAGGAATATTATATCATTTAAGACTGAAGAAGCAACAGCTGCACTAAAGATGTATCTAATACCATCTAATAAACTGGATTGTTCTTCTCTGATTTCAGATTGGAGGAACCTGCATTCTTATTAAACCCAACAAATAGAGTAGAGACTTTGTGGGGAGGGGAAAGCAGGATGTAAGAAAGGTAGAGGAAGAAGTCAGGAGAGTGCATGCTGCAAGAAGTCCAACAAACTTCAGATGAGTGTGAAGGGAGGACAGGCTGAGGGACTTGTCTTTAAAGGAAGAATTGAATTATTGTTCTGAAGAAATAGTTGAAATGGCTTGTTTCAGCAACCATTTCATCTGTAATCTGCATAATGCATCTGTAGAAAACATTAAAATCACCTGATTGGAGTGACCCTGCAGTGTAAAATATACAACAATATGGATTAACATCACTCTGGAATGGCCTAGTGGAGTGGAAGTTAAGTACATTTGTAATTTTGCTAGCTATTGTTATTATAGTGCCTATGGAGGAGGTAGCCTGTACACATGCAACCATTTAGAATAATTCTATGCTATTTCATTACCAAGCAGCCTTTAATTGCAACAAGGGTACCTCCTAACTTTGTATAGGTCCTCCCCAGGTTATGAGTGTCTGACTTGTTTGTGTGTATGACCTGTCCACAAAGGATTGGGAGACTACAGGGATGGATTTGCCAGCTACTGTGAAGCTGCAGGAATCTTCTGGTTAAGAACAGAACAGGGCATTTCTGCATACCTTCTCTCCCCACCACTTGCTCCCACCCTATCCCCACTTGAGCCATAACAAGTGGGGGCTGGGTCAAGCCGAGCAGAACTGGGAGTGCTGAGCAGACTCTCTTGCTCACTCACCAAGTCAGTGAGGCCAGCTGACAGCCATTCTTCCCGTGCCTGCTCACTCAACCATCGCAGCTTTTTCTGTGATCCTCTCCCAACCTGTTGTTGTTCATTTCTGACTTGTAAACAGGTTGGATTCGAACCGTTCTTAGGAATGGAACCCTGTTACAACCTGGGGACTGCCCGTATACTGGAGCAGCAGTTGCAGGGGACGGTACCATTCTAGTGCTAATTGTCCAACTGTTGAAACATTGATTTCAAGAAAAGGGGAAAAATAAAACACATTTCCCAATGTGAGAACCTGCTGCATTATGCAAAGTGAGTTGCTTGTGAACCCCAATTAGAGATGTATCCTTTTTTACAATTATTCAGACTGTGTGGAAGAAGTAGTTGAGGCAGGTACATGAACAACATTTAAAAGGTACTTCGACAGGTACATGGATAGGAAAGCTTTAAAGGGATATGGGACTAGCTTAGATGGGAATCTTGGTCAGCATGGACCATTTGGGCTGAAGGGCTTGTTTCTGTGCTGTATGACTATGTGACTCTATGAACACTGCATTGTTTCTTATTAGGACTCCTCTCACCTCCACGCTCTGCCCCCACACGCATATTAACGCTTTTGCTTCCTCGTTAGAACAAATGAGCTCAATGGAAATGAAAATTAGGAGAGATATGAAATGGTTTACTGACTTAATATCATCTATTTTACATTACCATACTAAGTTGAAATTGTAGCTCACAAGTCTTGTGTCATGGTGTCAGAACAACAACCTAATCCTTAACATCAGCAATGCAAAAGAGCTGGTTGTTGACCTAAGGAGGTATGGGGCAGAGGGTGACCATAACCCTGTCCTCGTCAATGGAGCTGCTGTAGAGATGGTCAACAGCTTCAAGTTCTTAGGCATCCATATCACCAGCAATCTCGCCTGGTCCCTCCATACTGATGCGGTGATCAAGAAAGTATATTGTATGCACTTGGGCATTTGAGAAGATTCAGCTTGTCTGCAAGGATTCTCACGAACTTCTACAGATGTGCTATAGAAAATATCCTGACGGAATGCATCTCTGCCTGGTATGGTAATTGCTCTGCTCTGGGCCGACGGAACACAGAGTGGTAAATGCTGCCCAGTCCATCGCAGGCTCATCACTTCCATCTAGTCCATCTTCGTGGTGCGTTGTTTCAGGAAGGTGAATGGTATTGTCAAGGATGCCTGTCACCCTGGCCACTTCCTTTTCCTCTCTTCTACCTTCTGGGAGAAGATACAGAAGCTTCTTCCCCACTACTATCAGGTGTCTGAACCGACCTTTCACATCCCCTTTCTGGTGGTGCTGCCACATTCTCAGACTCTTAATTCTACCTCTTGGTTATTCTGTTATTGTCACTTTAGTGTTTCTTTATGCACTATTTCAGATTGCACTATTACCTTTGCACCATTCTGTTTGTTTTGTGCTTGTCGCTGTATTTGTTGTATTTATTATTACCATGTATGCTGTTACTCTGTGAGCTTCATGTGAGCAAGGAATTTCATTGTGCCCTGGTGTGTTTGACAGTAAACTAAAATAACTAGCTCTCACAACCCTGTCCTGTATTATTAACAGATATAGTGCTATTTGTTTTCAAAATCCATTTCTGTTAACTGACCAGTTGTTGATTTCAAATATGGAATTGAGCTGTTAACAAAGTAAAACTAATGAAACTTTCCTGACTTGGTTAACTCTTGTAGATACTTGTAATATTCAAATTTGAGAGGTGTGTAGGTAGTAACATCAATTCTATTTCTTAATTTTAGACAGCAGCTGAATGAATTTGAAAGGAATGGCAATCTTCGAGGAATCTTCAAACCAAAAGAACAAATGCTCCTGATCAGTGCCTGCAGTGATCTTGCCCAAGCAGTAGAGGGTGCCATTCTCATCCAGGTCAGTGTTTCAACTTGATGACACTGGTTGCAAATAACTTGATATCCCACAATTAATAGTGTGAGATATTAAAACCTGAGATTTGCTAAGCGATTCCTTTTTAATTTCACTGCAGTTTTCTATGTGAAGGAAACGGTGAACTCCAAAACACAAAATGCAGTGTTTTCTTTAATTCATACAATGGATGTGTCTGTCTTGGCAAACAATTGCCCTTGAAGGTGGTCAGTCACTGCCTTGAACTGCTATGGTTTGTGTGGTAAAGTTACTCCCATAGTGCTGTTGGGTGAGAGGTTCCAGAGTTTATTTCACTAAGTTAGTGTGTAACTTGAGAGCATTGAAGGTGATGGCTATAGGCCATAGTTATACAACACACTGGGTCTGCACTGACCAAGTACCCATTCACATGAATCCTATGGTAATCATTTTTTTATTCTGCCCACACTCTGATCAACTCTCCCTAGATTCAACCACTTACCTGCACACAATGGGCAATTTACGGTAGTCAATTAACCTACCAGCCTGCACATCTTTAGGATGTGGAGAAAGCCAGAGCACCTGGGGGACATGTATGCAATCATGGGGAGTATGTGCAAACTCTACACAGTACCTTAGGTTAGGTTTGAGCCCAAGGTGAGATGGAGTTCTACTAGCTGCGCCACAATGCCACTCTTGTCTTTGTGCCCCTGCTGTCCTGATCTTTCTGAGTGATAGAGGTTGCAACTCACTTTTAACGTGGCCAAAATGTAAATAACAAATTTTTCCTGGTAGATCAGAAGTGGGAATGTTCACCAATGATTGCATAAATTTCAACTGTTGCTGGTGAACAAAGCTTGGTGAGTTGCTACAGTGCATTTTGTAGATGGTGAACACCATGGACGCAGTTTGTTGTTATGGAGGAAGCAAATGTTTACGAAAATGGTGTAGTAATGAATGGGTTGCTTTGCGATGAATATTATATGAACTTGCCAGCCTTGCCTTCCACCTTAGCAGGAACATGCTGCCCCTGGACTCTTGATATCACACTTCTAAAAGCCTCTCACTTACCAGTCATCTCTTTACCAGCAAACAGTCTCCCCAAAGGACCTTGGCAAGATCCTGCCTAATGCCTCCAAAGTTGGCCCTACCCAGTTTAGGACCTTAACCTATGGACCTGTCCTATCTTTCTCCATAACCACTTTAAAGCTAATAGAATTATGGTCACTGGACCCAAAGTGCTCCCCAACTGTCACTTGCCCTACCTCCATCCCTAAGAGGATGTCCAGTGTTATGCCCACTCTAGTAGGGCCCTCTATATATTGATTAAGGAAACTTTCTTGGACATATTTAACAAATTCTACCCTGTCTAAACCCTTTGTGCTGTGTGCCCCAGTCAATGTTAGGGGAAGTTAAAATCTCCCACTAACTAATAGTTAGTCTTGCAACTATCTGCAATCTGTCTACACATCTGCTCTGATTTCTGTTGACTGCTGGGGGGGGAGGGTGGGGTGCTATAAAACAGTCCTATCAAAGTGACCATCCTATTGTTTCTAAGTGGTCTTGCTGGATGATTCCCCAGGAATATCCTCTAAGCACTGTTGTTATGCCCTCCCTCAACAAAAAGGCAATTCCCTCTCCGCTCTTACCTGTACTTCTGTCACGCCTGTAGCATCTGTATCCTGGAACGTTCAGCTGCCAGTCCTGCCTTTCTCTCAGCCATGTTTTTCCTTTATGGCAATAATATCCCAGTCCCTAGAGCCAATCCATACCCTGAGATCATCCACCTTGTCCATTAAGCCTCTTGCATTGAAATAAATGCAGTTTAAGTGCTGGTCAAGCGGAGCAGCCATTATCGGAGTGGACAGGGAGTGAGTGGCTTTGGCACAACAGGCTTCAGCATTTACTTAGGAGTGAATCAGGAGCTGAGAGACCAAGGAGCAGCGGGTCCCTCACAGGTCCAGGCTAATTTAGAAGGGCCAATAAAAAGGAGGTCGTGTGTAGTGGGGCGGCCACTGTCGGAGTGGACAGAGTCAGAGTGAGTGGCTTTGGCACAACAGGCTTCGGCATCAAGAGGTAGAGACCATCTACAATGACATTGGTGAGCAGCTGGTAAGTAAAGGTAAGATTTACTGTTATTGTTATAACTTTTAAGTAGACTACAGCTAGGTAAGAAAATAAATAGTTCAGATGGAGGGCAAAACGATGTGCTGCAGTCGCATGTGGGAGCTAGTGGACCCTGCTGTGGTACACGGTGATCACATCTGCAGTAAGTGCTTGAGGCTAGAGGAACTTCGGCTCAGAATTGATGAGCTGGAGTCACAGTTTCGAACACTGCAAAGTATCAGGCAGGGAGAGAGTTGTGTAGATGCTGTGCATCAGGAGGCAGTCACCACCCTTAAAGCAGGTACTTCTAGGGTCCAGGAGGCAGATAGGTGGGTGACTGTCAGGGGAGAGAAAGAAAGGGAACAGGCAGACAGAGCAGAGGACCCCGGAGGCTGTTCCCCTCAAAAACAGGTATTCTGCTTTGGATGCTGTTGATGGGGATGACCTACAGGGATCAAGCGGCAGCAGTCAGGTCTCTGGCACTGGGACTGGTCCTGCTGCTCAGGAGGAGAAGAGGAGGGCAGTAGTGATAGGGAACTCAATGGTCAGGAGAACAGACAGGAGGTTCTGTGGACATGTGCGAGAATCTCAGATGGTATGTTGCCCCCCAAGTGCCAGGGTCCAGGATGTCTCTGATCAGGGCCAGAGCATTCTTGTGCGGGAGGGAAAGTAGCCAGAAGTCATTGTACATGTTGGTACCAACAACATAGGTAGAAAGAGTGATGAGGTCTTGAAAAGTGAGTTTAGGGAGCTAGGCAGAAGGCTGAAGAACAGGAGCCCAAGAGTAGCAATTTCAGGATTGCTGCCAGTGCCATGTGATAGTGAGGGTAAGAATAGGAGGAGATGGCAGATGAATGCGTGGCAGGGGAGTTGGTGCGAGGGCAAGGTTTTAGATTTCTGGATCATTGGGATCTCCTCTGGGGAAGGTGGGACCTGTACTGATCGGATGGGTTACACCTGAACTCAAGGGGGACCAATATCCTTGCGGGCAGGTTTGCTAGTGTGGTTTGGGATGGTTTAAACTAGTTTGCAAGGGGGATGGGAACTGGAGGGATAGGTCAGTGGAAGAAGTGCATGGAGTAAAGCCAGATCTAACATAGAGGCTTTGAGGAAGGAGAAGCAGAGTATAGGGTATAAAAGTAGTAAGGTGGACAGGTTAAAGTGCATTTACTTAAATGCAAGAAGCATCAGGAATAAGGGTGATGAACTGAGAGCTTGGATAAATACATGGAACTAAGATTTTGTGGCTTTTGCAGAGACTTGGCTGTCACCAGGGCAGGAATGGATACTGAATATTCCCGGATTTGTGTTAAAGGGGATAGGGAGGGGGGGAATAAGAAGAGGAGGGGTGGTGTTACTGGTCAGGGATACTATTACAGCTGCAGAAAGGGTGGATAATGTCGCAGGATCCTCGCTAGAGTCAGTATGAGTGGAAGTTAGGAACAAGAAAGGAGCAGTTACTCTACTGGGAGTATTCTGTAGGCCCCCTGGTAGCAGCAAGGATACTGAGGAGCAGATCGGTGGGCAGATTTTGGAAAGGTGCAAAAATAACAGGGTTTTTAATCATGGGAGACTTCAACTTCCCAAATATTGGTTGGCACCTGCTTAGTACCAAAGGTTTAGATGGGGCAGAGTTTGAAAAGTGTGTCCAGGACTGATTCCTGTCACAGTATGTTGACAGGCCGACTAGAGGGAATGCCATATTAGATCTAGTATTAGGTAGTGAACCAGGTCGGGTTACCAATCCCTCAGTGGGTGAGCATTTGGGGGACAGTAACCACTGCTCCCTAACCTTTAGCATTGTCATTGACAAGGATAGGAGCAAAGGGGACAGGAAAATATTTAATTGAAGAAGGACAAATTATGAGGCTTTAAGGCTAGAACTTGTGGGTGTGAATTGGGATGACATTTTTGAAGGGAAATGTACTATGGAGATGTGGTTGTTGTTCAGGGATCTCTTGCAGGATGTTAGGGATAAATTTGTCCTGGTGAGGCAAAGAAAGAATGGCAAGGTGAAGGAACCATGGTTGACAAGAGAGGTGGAACATCTAGTTAGGAGGAAGAAGGCAGCATACATAAGGTTTAGGCAGCAAGGATCAGATAGGGCTCTTGAGGAATATAGGGTAGCAAGGAAGGAACTTAAGGGGCTGAGGAGAGCAAGAAGGGGACATGAAAAGGCCTTGGTGAGTAGGGTTAAGGAAAACCCCAACTATTTTTCACTTGTGTGAAGAGCAGAAAGATGACTGGAGTAAAGGTAGGACTGAATAGGGATGAAGGTGGGAAGATGTGCCTGGAAGCTGTGGAAGTGGCTGAGGTCCTCAATGAATACTTCTCTTCAGTATTCACCAAGGAGAGGAGCCTTGATGATGCTGAGGACAGTGTTGGTAAGGTTAATGTTCTAGAGCACGTTGCTATCAAGAGAGTATGTGTTGGAGCTGTTAGAAAACATTAGGACAGATAAGTCCCCGGGGCCTGATGGAATACTCCCCTGGCTGCTCCGTGAGGCGAGGGAGGAGATTGCTGAGCCTTTGGCTAGGATTTTTGAGTCCTCATCATCCACGGGAATGGTACTGGAGGATTGGAGGGTGGCAAATGTTGTCCCCTTATTCAAAAAAAGTAGTAGGGAACGTCCAGGGAATTATAGACCAGTGAGCCTTATGTCTGTAGTGGGCAAGCTGTTGGAAAGGATTCTTAGAGATAGGATCTATGGGCATTTGGAGAATCATGGTCTGATCAGGGCAGCCAGGATGGCTTTGTGAAGGGCAGATCATGTCTCACAAGCCTGATAGTGTTCTTTGAGGAGGTGACCAGACAGATTTGAGGGCAGTGCAGTAGATGTGGTCTACGTGGATTTTAGTAAGGCATTTGACGAGGTTCCACATGGTAGGCTTCTTCAGAAGGTCAGAGGGCATGGGATCCAGGGAAGCTTGGCCATGTGGATTCAGAATTGGCTTGCCTGTAGAAAGCAGAGGGTTGTGGTGGAGGGAGTGCATTCAGATTGGAGGGCTGCGACTAGCGATGTCCTACAAGGTTTGGTTCTGGGACTTCTACTTTTTATGATTTTTATTAATGACTTGGATGAGGGGGTAAGTGGGTGGGTTGGCAAGTTTGGTGGTGTGGATAGTGTAGAGGATTGTCGAAGATTGCAGAGGGGCATTGATAAGATGCAGAGCTGGGCTGAGAAGTGGCAGATGGAGTTTGTCCTTCCAAAGTGTACCACCTCACACTTCTGGATTGAACTGCAAGGCGGAGTACAAATTTAATGGCAGGATTCTGGGTAGTGTGGAGGAGCAGAGGGATCTGGGGGTCCGTATCCCCAGATCCCTGAAAGTTGCTTCACAGGTGAATAGGGTAGATAAGAAAGCTTATAAGCTCATAAGTCGAGGGATCGAGTTTAAGAGCCACAGGGTAATGATGCAGCTCTATAAAATTCTGGTTAGACCACACTTAGAATACTGTGTCTAGTTCTGGTTGCCTCATTATAGGAAGGATATGGAAGCATTGGAAAGGGTGCAGAGGAGATTGAACAGGATGCTGCCTGGTTTAGAGAGTATGCATTATGAGGCGAGACTAAGGGAGCTAGGGCTTCACTCTTTGGAGAGAAAGAGGATGAGAGGAGACATGATAGAACTGTACAAAATATTAAGAGTAGATACAGTGGACAGCCAGCGCCTCTTACCCAGGGCACCAATGCTCCATAGAAGAGGTCACGGCTTTAAAGTAATGGGTGGGAAGTTCAAGGGAGATATCAGAGGGAGGTTTTTTACCCAGAGAGTGGTTGGGACATGAAATGCACTGCCTGGGGCAGTGGTGGAGGCAGGTACGTTGGTCAAATTCAAGAAATTACTAGATAGGCATATGGAGGAAGTTGAAATAGAGGGATATGTGGGAGGAAGGGGTTAGATGGTCTTAGGTGAGGTTTAAAGGTCAGTACAATATTATGGGCTGAAGGGCCTGTATTGTGCTGTACTGTTCTATGTTCTAAACCAGCGGTCTTCTCTTGCTGTACTCCTGGCTATCCTGACTACTAACCTTGCTCTCATTGGCTTGTTTTCCCCTGACTTCTCATCAGCCTTGCGACTTCTCAGGGTTCCCCCAATTGCCAGATTTATGCAAGAGCTGATAAAAGTACTGATTTATTTTTAAAACGAGGAGAATGAAGGAAAACTTGAAGGTTTTTAATATCAACACCAGTTTTAAAATTATTTGAAGGAAGATGGTCAGGAATGTTGTAACTAAACTGAATGTGACGGTGTAAATGAAAACAGTAAAAAGGACTTGAACAATTCCTTTGGTATTTTCCAACAATTGAGGAAGGGTTAGGGTAGGCACGTCTGATTTGCTGAGGAAATTAATATTGAAGCCAGTGTAGAGATGAACCAAAATAAAGCACTATGAATGATATTGAAAATAATGGCAATAAAAATTGGCAAATCCCCAGAATCGGGAGTTTTCTGTCTTGGTGTTTTAAAGGGAGTAGGGAGAATATTGCAGACATGCTCCATATTACTTTCTGCAGTTCCCTTGACTTGAACTGTTTTTTTGCATTTGAAAATTGCTCAATTCAATCTGTTATTTATGAAAATGGGTGGGGGAGGAGAGAATGTAACGGTGAATTTTGGCTTTTTTTCCACAATGAAGCTCAATTTGGACAGATTAGAGAGCTAGCATGGATTTATAAGAGTAGGTACGCCTAACAAATCTGTTGGTTTTTTTTGAAGCAATTCAAAGTAGTGAACAGGGAATTGTGAATGTAATTCATCTGACACTGTTCTGGAAGCTGAACATTGCAACATATCTTAAGTAAAACTTTTCTTAAGGAGTACCAGTGTCAAACTTCATATTTGCTGCCAGAAGTTTTCCCATTAAACAGCTGCTATTTAATTGCTGACCAGTGTCTTGGCTTGTATTGCTGTCAAAGTATTTTTAATAAACTAAACTTCTGATGCTTGGCAAACTAAGTAGTAATCAAGAAGGGTTTGATCAAGTGAGGGTTTTAATTTTGTTACTGATTAGCTGACTAATCTCAAGCAAACTTTTACTACTTCATGTTTTTGCCACATATAAAATGCAATTTTTCATTCTTGATACTTGTTTTGATATGACCATTCATGACAACAAGCAGTAACACTATGAAGCTCCAGTTTGCTCTTGTCATTAAGTAGTAGAAAATATCACTTTTATAAATGGGCATTTAACTACAACTACAAATGGATGAATAAATTGTAGGTTGCAATACACTACAGAAAAGGAATGAGGAATGCCAAGGTGAAGAATCTTTCCTTGAAGTAGATACTCATCCATTTCAAGCTAAATAAATTTTGGAAGCAGAATAAGTCACTACAATATTCCACAGTTTGATACATGGGATCAAGGAGGAATTTTTACACGCTTGTATTTTTTTTTCTTTTTTAAAAAAAGTAGAACATCATCATGTGGTGAGTGGTTATTAACTTGCCAGGAATTTTTGTTTTAATTCACCAGAAAACACATTTTGGGGTTGAACATTAGAACAGCTAAAATTGTATTCCTTGGAACAGTTTTCACTTGAACCTGCTGCAGTAAATCTGTTGTAATTAAGAAATGCCAGCATTCTGGAAGTCTGACACTTTGTATGTCACTTTCACCTTTTTTGTGTAATCAATTTTTGCTCTTTTAAAAAAACTTTAAATATTGCTTTTTGAACTTCAAATTCTATCAACTTCTAATTAGAAGGTTGCATTGTACATCAGGGGTTAAGGGTTTTTTAGGTTTGTCTTTGAGTTTGGAGTTTTTCAGTTACACTTCTCTGAAAGATCTCTGGTACGATTTCTAAGGCTATTATACTAGTTTTCCTGTGGGACAGAGGTTATGATACATGTCCCATAGTAATGTTTTCATTCGTCTGTACTTAGGTTTAACTGAGATGAGTGGGATAACAAGGTTAAATTTCCCCCCTCCTGTTCTAGCAACAGGGCTAATTACAGGTGATTCTGCAATACTGGGGGTGGGGTAGGTGTTGCATTCCTCAAATGGAAAATTGTGATTATGGACCATAACGTAAAGCCTTGTCATTTGTGTATGTTTCATGAAAAGCAAACTGGGGGGAAAAACTTCTTTTTCCACAAGTTCTGTAAGAGCAAATTTTATTCCATATCTCTAATTTTTGGGTAGTAATTTGTGAATTCTCTAACGGCAAATTTCTGTTACCCAAACAGCCATTACACAGGGGTCACCTGTAATGGATTTGTGTTCCAAATTTGTCTATTTATTGAGTTTAGCACTCAACAGTGCATGCATGCGTGTTCTGAAATTGAGAGGGCATTTTGGTGATGATTTGCTGGTGGTGAAAAGAGTCCTCTAGTCATTTGTGAATTTGCTTCTACCCTCTCAGATTAGTTTATTGTCATGTACACCAGGGCACAATGAAATTCCTTATTTGTGAAGCTTGCAGAGTAAACAGTATACATGGTAATAATAAATACAATGCATACAGTGAGTGCAAAACAGCAATGGCACAAAGGTAGTAGTGCAATGTGAAGTAGTGAAAAAGGAAATGCAAAAGTGACAATAATGGAATAACCCAGAGGTAGAATTAAGAGTCTGGGAAGATAGCAGCGGCACTGGGAAGGGGATGTGAAAGAGGCAATTGATTTACAAGTCAGATAGCAATGGGTAAGAAGCTATTCTTGAGTCTGGTCATTCTGTACTCACTGGATTACAGAAGAATGAGAGGGGACCTCATAGAAACATTTAAAATGTTGAAAGGACTGGACAGGGTAGATGTAGCCAAGCTGTTTCCCTTGGTGGGTGAGTCCAGGACCAGAGGGCACAATCTTAGAATTAGAGGGTATAGGTTTAAAACAGATGTTACGGACTAGGTGAATGTCCATTTAAGATAGAACATAGTTGTGTGTGTGTGTGTGTGTGTGTGTGTGGCATGCTTACGTCAACAGAAGATAAAGGACGTAATGACGTTGTTGAAGAAGGCAGTCAAAGTCAGAGAGAGACACCAGCCTGCTAGTTTCTCTATCGATGGATGAGAAACAATAACTGTGTCTGTCACTGCAATCCACGTATGGAAATTGGGAGTAATCCGGTGGAGTTCACTTTGTTGCTGACCTGTAGAAGGAAACAGGTATTTGTGTGGACGGCCACGATTCGGATGCTTTTCGGGGGTGAGGAGGTCACTACCGAGTAAACACTGAGGTGTCGTTTGGGTTCCATCGTGGAACATTTGGATTTTGTAATTACTCTCTCTATGTTCTATACATCTATGTCTTATCTTCAGACAACGGTGGTTGCTGAAGAAGCCTTTGCTCATGTTTCACCTTATGGCTTGCTGAACTGAACTTTAAGAACCATTCCTGGACTTGGAGTTTGGGACTTCGACACACACACACGACGAGTTTAGTTTTTGGGGTTAATGTTCAAGGTTTAACATTTTTACTTCTAATATTCTAACATTTTTACTTTTATTTTTCTTATTATCATAGTAGTTAATAATAAAGTAGTTTTTAACACTGAATCATGACTCGGTGTGTTTCTTTTGTTGCTGGTTCGTAACACAGATGAGGAGAAACTTTAGCCAGAGGGTAGTGGATTTATGGAATTCCTTGCCATGTACAGCAGTGGAGGCCAGATCATTGGAGGCATTTAAGGAGGAGATGGATAGATATCTAATCAGTCAAGGTATCAAGGGATATGGGGATAAGGCTGGAAATTGGGGTTAGAATAGTTTTTGTTTGCTCATGGAGCAGACTCCTTCCTCCCCCCCATTTCTCTTTTTTTTTCTTTTTCCCCTTTGGAGCAGACTCGATGGGCCAAATGGCCTACACCTGCTCCCTTGTCTTGTGATCATTCGGGCTTTCAAGCTCCTGTATCTTCTCTGAGAAGGTAGAAGAAAGAAAAGGGAATGGCCAGGGTGGTGAGCATCCTTGACAATACTGTTAGCCTTCCTAAAGCAATGGACTGGGCAACATTTACTGCTCTCTGCAGGTTCTGTCAGTCCAGAGGAGTTGCCATTCCACTTGAGATGCGACCCATCAGGATACTTTTAAAGTTCTACAGGTGCACCATAGAGAGAATCCCTTCTTTCTGGGACCATCTCCCTTCTAAAACATATTTCCACGTACAAGTCTCTGATTGTAATCTTTTTGTTAACTTTTCCTAACTTGCCCTGTATCCAGTTCTTATCCACTTGAGTTTTCTTTGCTCCTTCCTTCATTGAAATTGTCTAGTGATAGCCTGCTAGGAGATGCTGCATTAATGCAAATTGTGTTGTTTAAGGTCCATAGCTACCACATTAAATATTTTGAAGATTTTATGGCAGTTTTTGACAATGTAGTTGCTCTTTGAATACTGGCATAAAATGGCCCCTCACTTCAGCTCTTGGTTAGATTTCCTGTCTGTAATGTTATTAGATACATGTTTTTGTCACCTGAGATGGCTTGAATAATACTCTGAATTGAAAATCTTGTTAAAGATGATTAACTTTTGTGCTTCTAAGTTATTGCAAAAAGGCAAAGTTAACTAATTGGCTTGAATAGAACGACAAAATAGGTTCTGCATCTTAGGATGGTTCACAGCCTCACTGGTACTAGTCACACTCCTCTTATTATGCTTCATTGTCACACAGGTCTACCCACTTATTTGCTCTGCCCTTGAATTTCAGAAGCAGTTTTTGTGTTTATTAAGTTAAAATCTCTGCTCTAATCCCTGTGCGATCGTGCATGGTACAATGCTATCTAACTAATGGAAGAGAAAAACACGAGGCTTTTGAAACTAGGCTCTTTTTTTATATTATAGGCAAACAGTACAACTACTGCCACAAGGAAAAACCTACTGGGAGATTATCATCCAGATTGGAATGATTGTAAGCATCCATTTAGTGATTAAAGGGAGTGTAATGTAAATGTTTTACAGGAGCTTCAGGAATCTAACCAGCATATCAGTAATTGTTTTGGGGCTTAAGGTTCCAGTGGCACCTTCCATGATATTTGTATATTTTTCAGCAGAAGGAAACTTGTATTTCTTAAATTCTCTTATGCACAGAAAAAGTTGGGAATAGAAGTTGTGCTGTGACTCTGTTAAATTTAGGATAACCTTGCAATAAACCATTCAGTGTTGTTCCCACAAATTCTTAAAGAGCTAAAGTTGCTAAATTATAATTTTGGCAAACCATATTGATAATTGGGGAAAGTATAAGAAGATGAAAACAACTGTGTTGGTCAGGCAGTTCATTTCAGAGGAATATAAAATACATTTTAAAGGGAGAATTGAAGAATTTGCATACTAACAAGATGTTGGTGTACTTGACCCAGAGAGATCTTGGTGGGTAGGTGATAATGCTGGTAAATAGGTTATGTAATCAAAGTTTTTTGTAAAGAAACTGTAGATGCAGGAAATCTAAAATTAAAAGCAATGCTGGAAATAATAGGTCAGGCAGCACCTTGCAGAGAATTGATTAATGTTTCATTTTAATATTGAAAGGCTGTCAATCTAAAACAATGTTTTTGTAGCGGTTGCTACCGCGGAATAAAACAAGACTCTACTCGGAGGATTGCCAAACAGAACTGGTTTATTTTCCCGCCTTGCGCGGGCCCTTTAAGGGAGAATGTTCCCGCCCAAAACAACCGGCAATGACGTAAGTCCTACGTCATCAGGACTTTCCCGCGCGCGGGTTCTCCCCGTCGCTCGGAAAGACAAGGCCCGCCGCCATCTTGGGCCTCGTCGCTCCGACGCCGCGCGACCCGACTGCCGAGCCGGTTCGCCCGACTAGACGGTGAGTCGCCACATTTTTCTCATTATGGAAACTGACCAATCTGAGCATTCCCGTCATTTTGTATCATTTAGTTGTATATCAAGTGATAGAAATAGCCAAAGGGACAAGGTAATATTGGACTTGTCCAACTTGCATTAGGAATGTTATAAAACCAACAAACTTGTAAATACTTTTTCTGGAAGAGAGATTATACAGAGGCTTTTGAATTAAGGTGTAGATGAATAGACCATTTTTTAAAAGATCTTTTATTTAAAGACTTTTAATTCCTAGGTTAATACAGTTCTCCTATGCTTGCTGAATTTAGTTCCAATTAGCTTAGTGTTGTCAGAGAAGTGTAGAGCTGGGGATACTGGAAGCCAGTCCCAAAGGTAGAAGCCATAACAATCATCAGACTCTGCCTGACTTGAGCATTTCTGTAGCTGAGACCTTTTTAGATAGAAGCCTCTGAAAGCACTCGGGTAGAGCCCTGACCTCGTAATGGACTCTCTTGACCTCACAATCTACCTCGTCATGGCCTTGCACCTTATTGTCTGCCTGCACTGCACTTTCTCTGTATTCTTTATTCTGCATTCTATTATTGTTTTCCCTTTATACTGCCTCAATGCACTGTTGTAATGAAGTGATCTGTATGGATGGCATGCAGAAGTTTTTTCTCTCTACCTCGGTACATGTGACAATAATATTCCAATTCCTTTACTCCATTACCAATATCCCATTGAAGATTTTAAAAACTGATGACTACAGATGACCCCAATTTGTTTTAAGGTTTGTAGAAATACAAGGTGGTGCTATAGAATGAGATGAGAGCATTGTAGCTGTCTGCAAACCTGTGCAATTCTTCCATGGCATTCACATCAATTGATTATCAATGAAATGAAAACCATTTCTGTTGACAGAAGTTTGTGGTTGCTGCTCCTGGTTCACAAATAGTTACGTGACATCAGAACCTGACCACAACTGGAACTCCAAAGTGTACACATTGTTCATTGGAAAGGCGGTGTACTTATTTTCACAGGGATGACAAGAATGACTAGTTTTAGTGCATGTGTTACAGATGGGAATTTATAGTTTGATGTAAAATTAAGAATACCTACTGACAAAATATTGCTCTTTGTCTAGAAAGAACAGATCCTACTGCTTAGCTCATTTATGATCTAGCTGGTGAACCATAGCTGCTTCCTGTGTTCTATCTCAGCTATACAAGGTGGTAATTCTTGGCTTTTAGAGCCTAGAAGCTGGGTAAAACCTTCTACAAACTGTTCCTTTTGCTTGCTGCCTACTATCAGGCATCTGAAAAACGCTCTCTTTAGTTAGTGAATTAACATCTCTATTCCTTTTATCCCCTAGAAATGAAGTGCTTATCATGGTCTCAGATTCCTGTTTGCTCTTAATGCTTTTAGTTGTTTTAAAAAAAACCTCAAACATTTAACATCCTTCTGGTACACAGTTTTGGCATGCACGGTAGTAAGTGGTAATTATCATATTTTATTTTTGTGCAGGAATGTGTTCCTGAAAACTTGGAACTGAAGAGGAAGGTTTTTCAAGAGTTGGATGAACTTATGAATGATGATGTGATTCTCAGCAGTTCTACCTCTTGTCTTTTACCTTCAAAACTATTCAGTGGCCTCAAACATGTTAAACAGTGCATTGTCTCTCATCCTGTAAGTACTAATGTAGTGAGCACTAGTGATACTTAAATTTGACCAGTGTTTATATCTGCTGTCCAAATATTAACTGGTTCAAATTGACTGATTATCTACAATGCATACTTACCAGACATTCAGCTTGTATGTTATTGGATGCAGATTTGTAATTTGGAAGTGCATACTGCAAAACAATTGTAGTTGTAAATCCTCATGTTTGCAATTTCACAACAACAGCATTAACAAGAAATCTTTGCATTAGAAAATAAAGGAGGTAAATCATCAAGTTCATTACAATGGACAAAAAAACTGGGCAAGACTAAAAGTATGAATTTTCCAGATTGGCATTGCTGGCTGGTGAACAACAGAAACAAGGTGGAATTTTTTTTCTGTTGTGCAAGTGTTACTTTAGCAATGTTCACATACAAAGCATGTTTATGTGATACAGTGAAACTTCAGAACTATTTAGTCCCAGTACACCTAATCCTTGCTGCTGTTGTGATTATCACTCTACAAGTTAATGTTTGAGCAGAAAATGCTCTACTTTATCAACATTTGATCTACACTGGTAAACTAGTGATCAAGAGAGCCTTTAATTTGCATTCTGATGTTCCAAAAATTCCAAATTTCAACTGACAGGCTTTCTGCTGAATCAGAAAAATTGATAACCTGTAATGGTGCAGCTGAGATGAAACAGTCTGTTACAACTTCATAGTCTAGAGCAATCAAAAGTTGCTACTTGCAAGCACCCCAAGGGCACCAAATCTTGAGGTAATAAATTTCATAAAATTTCTCAAAAGTATTAAATATTAGTTGCCATGCAATAAACTCAAAGGAATTATCATTTGTCAATGTCAGTTCATTACTAATACTGAAGGTAATTAGTTTTGATATTCAGTAAACTGATGAAGTTGCTGGTGAAGAATGCAACAGTGTTTGTTCAGAGAGGCTGAGAAGACTTTGGGGCAAAGAAGTAAGCTGGTCAGTAATTGAATGTGCAGTGAACTCCCCTCTCTCTTGCTGTAATGAGCTGCAGTAGTTCTTCCTTCACACTGGTTTCCCTCATCAAGGAACTGCTGTTTCCTTGTGCTTCTCCATCTGTGGTGTCTCTTGCTGACGAGCTTGCACACAATATGGCAGACCACTTTGGGGAGAAATTGTAGGAAGGTCTCCACACCTGTCCACCTTTCTGGATCTTTGAAGTACTGTGGTACTTCTGTTGGTCTTTTGATAATGTGTATTCTATTATGACCCTGGGTTGCAGAGTGAGCTATTTATGGAGGATTAATCGTATCCAACAGCAGCCATACTTTTACATTCTTGGAAGGGAGAAATATTGAGAAATAAGTGCTGCTGGATACAAATGTTGTTAGTTGCCTGGGATAATTGCCAAATCTTGCACTAATCTACTTTAGTGATCAGCAGCAAAACTACACTAAGTGGTAAGCTTTCCTATTTACAATGGATGATGGCTAGTCATCTTTCAGCTATAGGTTTGTAGTGAAGGATGCCAGACTGCTGCAGTTCCTTTTAGCTAGGCCCCTGCTGTTGTCAGTAGGGTGGGGGTGGGGGGTGGGGGGTGGGTGGGGGGGGGGGGGTGGGGGGTGGGTGGGGGGGGGGGGGGAGAGAGAGAATGTATGGTAAGGTGGAAATATACTGGTTGGTCCTGTCATTAGTCACCTTTGCTCTGGTCCTATACCTCTTGCTGCATATTTTCCTACATCTAAAGTTGTTTGAGCTTGATGTGGGGAGGAAAAGCAGAATATCTCAAGAAAAATGCTGCAGACTTTTTCCAGGTAATCCAAAAGCACAATAGCATATGTATCCACACAGTGATTCTGCTGTACTTGCTTACTGCAATAAACTTGCAGTCTATGCCCTTTCAGCTCTAGACTTGACTGATCCAAACACTCTGAGAGCCCCTTTCAGTTTGTCCTTCAAGTGTTGCTGATCTATCCTGCTTGGTATTACTCTGATTTGGGGGCTGACTAAAAGCTAAGCAATTTTGCAAATTAGTTGTCTTCAAGAAATGTCCATTTGCCTTTTTCGAAGTTCTTACTGAATGTGCTTTAACCGTTCAAGTAGCGTATCCCAGATACACTGAAAATAATTTCATTTCCTTTCTTGCCAATTATTTTACTGGATTTCTCATTTCCAGTTCACTTACCAAAAAAGCAGTTTTTCCTTGACCTCTCTATCAAAGCTTTTCACGATCCACCATGTCTTCCTTTAACCTAGAAGTCAAGCTCCTTCTGGGATTTCCATTTGTTTCTCTTGCCTTTATTCACCCTATATTTCTGTTTACTACTTTGTTTCTGATAAGGTGTTGGTCAAAACCAGCTTCCACAGCCACATGTTTTTCCTTGGGTGAATATCTATGGCTCTACTTATTCCACATGGATTCCAGTTGAATCTTTCCTTTTCTTATGTTTCCCACCCACCCCACTGTTGACAGGACTCATTTACATATTCCATCCCCTATCCACCAAGAGTAAAAATAACATTCCTCACATTCCACCCTTCCATAGATCATTACAATTTCTGCCACCTTCAACAGTATGCCACCACCATATACATCATCCCTCCTTACAGCATTTCAAAATCTCGTTTCTCTTTTTAGCACTTGCTCCAATATCTGCCACCCTTCTGCTACACCTTCCCTGAACAGTAGGAAATGCAAAACATGTCTTTGCTTCTTTCCTAGCCCCCACGTCTTTCAATTAAGGACTTCTAGCGGAAGCAGCAGTTTGTGCACTTTTTCAATTTAGTAAATTGTGCTTTATGTTCACGATGTGATCTCCTCTACAATGGAGAACTTAAACACAGATTGGATGACTGCTTGGCCGAATGCATCCATTCAGTCCATAGATAATCCTGAGTTTCCAGTTGCCTATCACCCTACATTCCATTACACCTGATCTGCCTTTGGCTGTTTGCATTGTTCCAATGAAGTCCAACACAAACATAAGAAACTGCATCTAATCTTCTGTCTAGGTATGTTACAGCCCTCTGGACTCTCAAATTAAATGCAATAATTTCAGAAAAACAACATCTTCAGTTTAGAATTGACCAGTTCTGATGCATGGTAACCCAATTTGTAACAGCAGTTCAGTTTTTCTGTCTTCACAGATGCTGTCTGATCCCCTTGGGATTTCCAGCAACATGTGTGATATTTATCTTGGTTTCGGTGTCCGTCTCTTCACCCACAAGTGTTGCAATTTAATAGAGCAGTGCATATTCAAGATAACACTTCTTTACAAAGATGAGTATCTACAGTCCTATTTGAGTCAATTTGTCTGCCACTTTCAACGATTATGAATATGCATTGCTCTTGCACTCTCCTTTAGTTTTACTGCCTCATTATGTTGTTCCTTCCATTTGCATATTTCCCTCCAATAAATGAATGTTTGTGGGCATTTCACCAATCTTTGTCTTGAAGTTTGCAACCACTGTTCACTGTTGTGAAACTTCTGAACTGTTCTTCCTGTACGCTCTCAGCAAAAGCAGGAAATGTTGATGAATCATACCATGAAGAAACACCAGAAATTATGGAGTTATGAAGCATTTGCAGAGAAAATGAAAATATTTCAATTTGGTGACCCATATTGTATTTTCTTTATCAGGAAAATATTCCCTCTTCTCTCCAACACTCTCCTTTCTCAGCAACTTGAAACTTTCATTTCTAACTTTTTTCCATTTCTGTTGGAAGATCAATGACCATTGATCATTAACTTCCTCCACAGATGCTGCCTAACTATTTTAATCCTTTTATGTGATCTTCACATTATGTATCATTTTCCATAACATTAACTAGTGTCTTTTGTGTGTACATCAAGAAATGCAAGTTCAAAAATAATAAATGTTATTTATTTACTTTTTTCACTAATTTCATAAAAGCAGACATTTTGGTAGTGATCTCCGAATTCCATAAGGGCAAACTTCTGTTACTCGAACTGCTGTAACTCCAGGGTCACCTGTACGTCTACTCTCTACCTTCCATTTCTTAACCAGTTATCTACTCAACATTGATAGAAACTTTTTGCCACTTTTTTTTTGCTCTACCTTCCCTTTTTTTAAAAAAAACATTGTTTTGGCTAGTGGGTCACATCGGTGAATTGGCGAGTGCTGAATCCCTTTCTAATTTTTAAAAAGGGACGAATTTGTATTTATCCCCACTGGCAGTACAAATAAGTCCAGAGTTGGTAAGAAGAAATGTTTTGGGAATGTGTTGAATCAATATCCTTGGTGGACATGTGTCACATAATGAAGGAAGTAGGGGAAAAAATGAAGTGATTGGACAAGGATGCCAATGTAAAGCACAGGAAGGTTGTTTAAGATGGAGTTCTTTTCTTGAGAAGTTGAATGTTGACAAATTAGGTTTGTACTTTAATGGTTTAAGAAGTATGGCTTGACCTCACAGAAGCATGTTGCAATAAAAAAATTCCATTGGATTAGTACACAGTTAGGCAGTCCAATTTATTGTTGATCTCTAGTTGCCCTATGTGACTTCATTGGCCAAAGTGCAGTGATAAACTTATTGCCAAAAATGTTGACACAAATTGGTTGCTTTGGTCCTTACCAAAAAAAATTGAATAAATGTAGAACTCATTCTGTTCTTCCTACGACCACATTATGAGCCAGTATTTAAAAGTTTTATGATATTTACAGAAGGGCTGCATGAAATAACTTGTGATTCTGTTGTACATTTCTCAGACAGCTAGAGATTGTAACAAGTTGGTTTCGGTCTTGGGTCCTGAGTAATTTTTTTTCCTGTGATCTATTGGCATAATTAATTTGTAAATGCAGATTAGTGATGAAAGTCTAACACTTCTGTAAAGTTTCTCAATTTTATAAAATTTTATTTTGGGGCAATAGTAAATGCTTATTGCATTGCAGGATCTAGGAACTGTAATATATTGACCTAGAACCTGTTGGTTAGTACTGGCAAGCCTGTGGAACAGCCTCCATTTATCCAAGTAATGCCAGCAATTTCAGAATTTTGCACATGTAAATGAATGCAGAAGTTTAAACCTACTGATAGGTTTATCAGCAAAAATCTCAATGGATCAAGTGGCTTCCTATATAACAAAGTATGAGATAAGAGAATGTCAAACTTTCAGAAGCTTTGGGAAAATTTGACATGTAACAAAGTAGGGGTATGGCTTTCTTTCAAAGGTTCCCTTGACTAATCTGGGTGAGGGCTTGTTCTGGCAGCCCCCATGTGGGGTCCTGTCTTTCTGGATATGAATTGGGTGAATATATGGCTTAAGTATCTCAGCAGTGAGTGCAATTAACACAATACACTCTTCAAAATCAGGGCCAATATTTCCTTTGGGGGGGAGAGAGACTATGCTTTTCTGTCCTGAAAACTGTTAGAGTAGATTCCAAGTAAGCACATGAGATTGTTCAATTGCCTCTTGCTTATATAGAGACACTTCAGCTTGAGATGAGGATCCACGTTTCTTTATCACTATTTTATTTGTGTGCAATCTGTAAGGAAGAGGGAAAAATTTAAAGGAGATCCAAAGGGTGAGTTTTTGACAGAGGGTGGTGAATATTTGAAATGAGCTGCCTACTGAGTTGGTGGAGACAGATACAGTTTCAACTTAAAAGGTGTTTGGACAGGTACTTGGATAAAAAGACATAGAGAAATAGAGGCCTAATGTTGGCAAATCGGACTTAGTGTTGATGGGCATCATGGTTGTATGGATGAGGTGAGCTGAAAGGGCCTGTTTCCATGCTGTATGATTCTAGTTAGTTTTAATGTGGTTGTGAACCTATATTCTCACTACACAATGTGTATTACATGATACTAATTCAAGTTTTACTTGCCACCAAAGTGAAGTTTGCAATTCTACAAGATTTGTTTATAGAAATTTAAGAGAAATTTTCTGTTTTCAGGTGAATCCAACCTACTATATACCCCTGGTTGAACTAGTTCCTCATCCTGAAACACATCCTGCTGTTCTGGAACAAACCTACACGCTCATGAAAGATATTGGCCAGTCACCAGTCAAGCTGACCAAAGAAATTGATGGATTCGTTTTGAATAGAATTCAATATGCAATTATTGGAGAGTCATGGAGACTTGTTAAGGTACGTATGCCCATGACCAATTATGTATTTGAGAATGTTTGTGTTTTCAGCAGTTATAATGAGTTATTGGATTCTCAAAATAGTTATAAATATAAGAGAAAATCCTAGTCTGTATGTGATTTAAGAACCATAAATGTGTTAGGATTTAAGAACCATAAATGTGTTAGGATTTAAGAATAGATGTTTAAAGAAAAAGCACCTTGATGCTTCAGCACATTGAGTACAAGAAGGGAGAATTCATCTCTTGCAGTTTCCTGAGAACAAACATTTATACTTATCGGGAAAAGGAAAACCTGAGCCACAGGATCTTGTGGATTCATCAGGTGCCAATCAAATGCCACTACTGTATTAAATATCGCAGAACATGTTGAGTATTCTGTGGGTGTCATGTGGTATTGAAAATTGACAGGAATCAAAAAATGAGCATGATAGGCATACTGCAGATTACCTGTCACCTCAGAATTACTGCAAACTATCGTACATAGAATTTACTTCAGTTTTTGGAAATGGGACTGAATCATGGGTATTGCTTTTCTAGCATTGTTGAAGAACATCATCCCTTTGTGCTCCTTGCAAAAGTACTGATTTTCCCCTTCCTGTATTTATGATGCTTTACAATGAGTAAAAGTTAGTTAAGAATTTTGATTTGGAGGGGAAAAAAAATGCATTTTTTTTTCTCTGGATTTGTAGTTCTGCAAAATAGGATGATTGCTCAGCTAAAAATTGAGTCCAGGTTTGTTGTTTCCATGGCTTTAACCACAGTTTAAACATAGTAGACGATTATGAATCTTCCAACCTGACAGGATGTTGGGGAAAGGACCCATGAAAGTTTGGCATGATGCTATTCTGATGAAAGGCAAAATGACCAGAGAATTGAGTGGTGATAATAGAAACTTGGGAAGCAGTTGGATTGGGATGTGTCAGCATAACAGAGCCAGACCAGACTACTGAACATTTATAGAACATGGAATGAGGCAGATTGTTTCTTGTCCCCTTAATAGTATACTTTGGCTCTCACCATTCCTCTTAATCTATCTTGCCTTCTATCCAAACAGAGATCTGCTCTGTCTTTGTTTTAGCCCCTTCCCTGTATTATTTTTAAATATTTTCATATCTCAAAACATCTAACTTTTCATAGTTCAGATGAAAGGTCAAATTTCCTGTATTTTTTGTTTTTATTTTAGATTTTCAGCATTTGCAGTATTTGCTTTTATTTTTAATGCCCTCTGTTTGGCACAGGTGGGCAATAGAGTTAGAGTTGGTTGACTTAAAGTACAAATAGGATGCCACCATCCTTCATATTTCAGCTAAAGTATCCACTTTAACAGTAAGGGAACCTCCAAAAATCTATGGCATATACAGGATCCCAAAGATGTCGTAGTGATGTAGTGCCAGTCAGTCCTTTAAGCTTATCTACATATTTCACTAGTACACTTCTGGGAATCTTGAATCCACTTGTTTAAAGCACCCATCTACAGTTTTTGCATTGCTTCAGAAATCCAATCAATTTGCTGAAAATATCCCCCTCTTAAAATCATAGTGTTTTAGATAAGCTAGTCCCTATTTATAAAAGCTTCATAATACCTTCAAATATTTCCCAATAATGGAAGTAAAACTTGTAAGACTCTAATTTGATTGTTTGGCAATTACCCTTTTGGTTTTTTTTTTGGAAGGAGGAGTTGATGGTCACATTTTGCTGTTTACCAGTCAGAGATTTGGCCTCCAAGAAGATTGAAACAAATGTCCCACGAAGACTTGCTATCACTTGAGCCAATTCAAAACCTTAATATAATGCTGCCAGGAATCCTATCTACCTTGAGTTTCATATACTCCAATGTGTCCATTATTATTATAACTTTCCATATTTACACCTTTAAACTTTATTGAAAATTCTAATGCTACTTTCACCCTTTTTTTATGAACATCATTGAAAATTGCCAACAAGGGCACAGACTTGTGGAATTTAGAAGAAGAATCCTCTGCATTGTTTCAAGCTATGGTTTGCATGTGATCCCTCTTATTTATTGGCATTCCTCATCCTAATTTAATAGCTTTCCTAATCCTATTTCCTTCCTGAACAATGTATATGCTTTCTCTTAAAACAAATCTTGATGTCCTTTTATTGTTCCTAACCTACTACAAGGAGAAATTCTTTTTGCTACTCAAGTTATTCCTTTTTAAACTCTTCCATTTTCCTTCCACTTCTTTCCTGGTTTGCTGTTCTCATAATTACCTCTACCTTTTTTAAAAAAAAGGCTTGTCAATAACTTCATGCACTTTAAACATCCTTTTTCTACCCTTGCCTACCCTGAATGTGAAAACATTATTGCCAGATGTTTGACGTGCTGAGTTTTTCCAGCATTTTCTGTTTTTTAACAGACATTTCCTTGTTTTTACAATGCTATTTTTCTGCTTTTCATTAATTAGCCCTAAATCCTGTACTATATCTGTTAGTTGCTTAATGCATTGCTTTTAACAAATCCCTGACAATATCATGAATTTTTGCTTGCATGCATCCTTTTCTCCATTGTGTATTCCACTAAATATTCTTGAAATTCTCCAGGAATGCTATTTAAGGCATTAACACTGATCTTTGTTCTCAGCTCCAGCAAAATTAGATTAGTGACAATTTTGATTGGTCTGTTGCACATTCCTATTATCAATATTTGCTCTTCAGTATTTTTCAATTGTATTCAAAGTGAATTCATACTACTAACATTGTCACTAATCCAGCTCTGATGATGATACCCATCCCTCCAGCTTCCTCTTCCTAGTTCTTCCTCACAGTATTTATCATTTGATTTCAAATAGCTTCTCACTCCCACAAGTTCAGTGTCCTGTGTTCCAGCAATTTTAGCTCACCAATTCATGCAAGATAAAATTCATTTTTTGTACTCCACTTTTGAAAATTCCATGGACTTCATCTTTTTCCTTTGTATTAGCACAATTCAGATTGTCCCACTATCTCTACTTATTATTTATAGTGTTTTAACTGTTAGAATTCGCCTTTCTCCCTAACATTCAAGGTTAAATCCACACCTGGCTTTTTAATCTTTCTTGATGAACAGCTTGACCTGTCCAAGAACCCTTTGCTGCTTGTGCTTTCTCTTGTGCAGTGCATTGGTGAATCTAATTTATTCTGGCTACTTCATGGTTGGGGAGCAATTCTTAAGTTATTGCTTTTTTCTTTCTGCCAGATCTCAATACTACTTTCCCACAGCATGGGTTATTGTTTATTATTGGCACATGTACTGAGTTACAGTGAAAAGCTTTTGTTTTGGGTGCCATCCAGACAGATTGTGCCATACGTAATTACAATGTGTTCCCATATAAACTATAATCATTGGCTAGTGGTTTTTCTCAAATTTATCCACTTGTTCTGTTACAACACCCATGGAGATACCAAAGCATTGATTGCAGTAAAAGCTTCATTTCCTAATAGTTGAAACCCTGCTAGCCACCATTTGATTTGTGTCCCAGGTGTTGTGCAGTATTGTGGCAAGGATATGGTTATGCACTCCTTGACCTCTGATCTTGTTTTCATAGACAGTAGAACTGACTAACAATTTTAGTTTGATTTTAATCTACAAAAAAATTTGTTTCATGTTTCTATCCTACCCTGCTGTTTCTGTTGCTCTTGGTTCCTGTGTCTACTTACCAGACACTAAACTTCGTAAATATTTGGCAGTAGAGCAGAAGAGACTCTGATCCTATGACAATGTAAGCTGGTACTATCCTAGCCTCTCCATCTGATTCTGGTGTGGAGTGGACAAGCAGACAGATGGAGCCTCAAATTAGTATCTTATCTGAAATATGCCACTGCTAATATCACAGCACACCCTTGGTACTGGACTGACACCCTAGAGATCTTGAATGAAACCTACAGCCCACTGATTCAGAGATGAGAATAATACAAAATCTTTAAAGTTAGCACTAACTATGCTTGCTTTGTTTAATAATAACAGGGGCAAGGGAGTCCAGGACTACTCTATTTTTCCAGCACCCTTTTTTTGCAATTGAATAGTTCTCTGGAAGCAAAGTACTTCAGATTGTCAGATCAAAAAAATGAGTATTTTTGGATGAATGATTGCAATTTAGTCCACTATCAGAGCATATCATACCATCTAGTTGATAACTTGCCTCCTCTTGTCATCCACAGTTTAAGTAGAAAAAAGAAATGCCATATTGCATCAGTTGTAGAGTGCTATCTTAGTAAATCCTGGGTCAACACTGACATTTTGAGACTGTGTCACTGACAGGATTTCACATGCAGTGGGTTAATCATGAGAAAATCACAAGTGCAATGCAAAGTCTACCCATTCAGTCTTTCAGGTGACTTGCAAAACCAAGAACCCTCAGTATTTGATTGTCAGCCTATGTTACTTTTCTGATCAGACAATCTGAAGTACATTGCTCCCAGGGAGAACCTTCCCTCTACCTCTTCTATGATCAGGTGAACTATAAAATTGTTTTTAATATCTTAGTCAATATTTAACTAATATCATGAAAACAAGCTATTTATTCAATTTCCAAGTTTAAATTGTCTGCTGCATTTGCCTACAGTAAATGATTTTGCTTCAAAAAGGCAAATAATTCTCTGAATAGTTTTGAAATCTTTAATTTACTGATAAGCCACTTGCATTCAAGAACTCAATATTGATGTGACCGCTCATGAAGTACAACTCTGGGAATTTGATCCTCAAACCCAGACAGAATGTTTGCACCTGAATGAAATATTACTGTGACAATTTCATAATTTAATTTAATGGTGGTGATGGGTACAAAAATTGGGGCACAGCCACAAAGGAATTTAAAAACCAGTATGAATATACCATATTGAAGATGTTGGGAATGCTGTGCATTGGGTGAGCATGTTTATAGAGGTTGGAAAGCTAGCCTGAAGAACGTTGGCAACATCCAAGATGAGTGTTTTATTAACAGATCATCTGAAGTTGAGGTTCAGGTAGCAGTTATTACCTATGTGAAAATAGTTGGCTTTTGAGATGAATGGGGTTGATGTTGACATTGCAAACATATGGTTCAACCTACTCAATTTTCTTGGAAGGGATTGAAAGGATACAGAGGTGACCATCGTAGAGGTGGTGGTGAGGGCTGATACAATTGTGGTGGCCAGGGAATCTAAATGAAGGGACAAAACCTACATTGTAAGTTGGAAAAATAGTTGACAATTGATTAGGTGATGTCAGCCCTCTGCAAACAAAAAATGTGCTAAATTTCCTGTGGAGTTGTTTACTAATCCTCAGTCCAAAAAAATCAATCCCTCCTTACAACCACTTCAAACTAAGGCAGACTAGTAACATTTTAATGGACCCTGAAGCATGGACATTTCATTTGGAATTTTATTGAGTTTGAATGTGCTGTTAATGTATACCAAAATTTTAGGATTTTAACATGTACATTTTCATACAATTACTGCAGGGATAAAGTTTGTAATGCCAACTGAGGCAGTGAATGCTAAAGGTCACTAGAACAGTTCCTAATGAGCTTTACCACTGACTAAAGTCTGCATCTAGCCGAGTTGTTTGCTCAATTTTTTTTTCTTTAAATTAATCATTATCTCAAAATCCTTCTGAATTGGTTAAAGTTAAATTTAAGATTTTGCTCTGCTCAGACTCCAGGATAGGAAAGCACTGAACATGGGTACAGGCCTTTCAATCCACGATGTCTATACTGACCATGATGCCAATTTAAACTGCACATCTGCCTAAATGTGGTCGACACCCCTCCATTCCCTGCCTGTTCATGTCTGTCTAAATGCCTCTTAAACATTGCTATCATATCTGCTTCTGCCACTTTCCCTGGCAGCATGTTGCAGGCACCTACCACTGTTTATAAAATAAAAACTTGCCTCATCAATCTCTCCCTTTTTAAACTTTGCCCGTCTCACCTTAAAGCTGTGCCTTCTAATATTTGACATTTGCAACCTGAGGAGAAAGACCCTGTCTGACTATCTATTTCCATCTATGCCTCTCATAATTTTTTTTATACTTTTGTCAGGTCACCCTCGGCCTCTGATGCTCCAGTATAAACAATCCAAGCTTGTCCAACTTCTTGTAGCTTTTAGGCTGGTGAGCCTTGCATCAGTGGTAGGGAAGCTATTGGACAGGATTTACATGCATTTGAAAAAACATGGCCTGACTGGGGACAGTCAGCACAGCTTTGTGTGGGGCAAGTCACGTCTTACTAAGTTGATTTGAGATTTTAAAGAGGTGACTAAAGTCATTGAAGGGAGAGCTGTGGATGTTGTCTACATGGATTTTAGTAAGGCATTTAACAAGGTCCCTCATGGTGGGTTCATCAGAGGGTAATGGTGGAAGGGTGTTATTCTGGCTGAAGATCAAGGACCAGTGGTGTTCTGCAGGGATTGGTGCTGGGGCCCCTATTACTTGTGATGTATATAAATGATTTGGATGAAAATGTGGATAGGTGGGTTGGTAAGCTTGCAGATGACATGCAGATTGGTGGAGTTGTGGACAGTGTAGAGGGCTTTCAAAGGATAAGCAGGATATAAATCAGTTACATATATGGGCATAGAAGTGGCAGATGGAGTTATAAACTGTGAGATGTTGCACTTTGAGAATTCAGATGCAAGGGGAAAGTATATAGTTAATTGCAGGATGCTTGTCAGTGTTGATGTGCAGAGGAATCTTGGGGTCCAAGTCCGTAGCTCACTGAAAGTGGCCATGCAAATAGGGTGGTGAAGAAGGCATGCTTGCCCTCAGTGGTTGGGGCATTGAGTACAAGATTAAGGAAGTCACGTTGTAGCTATATAAAACTTTGAGGCTGGACTTGAGTATTGTGTGCGATTCTGGTTGCCCCATTACAGGAAGGATGTGGAGGCATTGGAAAGGGTACAGAAGAAGTTTGCAAGGATGCTGCCTGGATTAGAGGGTATGAGCCATAAGGAGAAGTTGGACAAACATGGGTTGTTTTCTCTGGAGTGTTGGAGGGTGAGGGGAGACCTGATAAAAGTTCATAAAATTATGGGAGGCATAGATAGGGTAGACCATCAGAGACCTTTTCCCAAGGGTAGAAATGTCAAAAACTAGAGGACAGGCACATAAGGTGAGAGGTGGAAAATTTAAAGGAGATGTGTGGGGCAAGTTTTTATTTTACACATCGGTAGGTACCTGGAGCGGCTGCCAGTGGTAATGGTGGAAGCGGATATGATATTGGTGTTTAAGAGGCTCTTGGATAGACACATGACTACACAGGGAATGGAGGGATATGGATCATGTGCAGGGAGAAGAGATTTGGTTTAATTCTGCATCATATTCGGCACCAACATCATGGGTTGAAAAGCTTGTTCCTGTGCTGTACTATGTTCTAACATCACTGGTCACAGACCACCAGTCAGAATAACATCCCTCCATCACTATCCTGTTCTAGGTTAAGCCAGTTTTGAATCAATCTACCAAATCTCCATGGGTCCCATATGCCTTAATCTTCTGGATTAGCCTATTTTGAGAGACCTTTGTATACAACATCCACTGCCCTATCCTCATCAATCAGCTTCACCACCTCAAAAAAAAAACTCATTCAAGATGTGACCTCCCCTGGACAAAGCCAGGCTGACTATATCTAATAAGTCTGTGCTTTTCCAGATGTAACTTGATCCTATCCCTAAGAATCTTCTCCAATAACTTCCCTACTATTGATGTAAGACTCACCAGCCTATAATTTCCTGTTTGTCCTTTTTTTTTTGCCCTTCTTAAACAGGAACAACATTGGTTATTCTCCAGTTCTCTGGGACCTCTGCTGTGCCTAAAGAGGGTACAAAGATTTCTATCAAGGCCCCAGTAATCTCCTCTCTTCCTCTCTCAATAACCTAAGATCGATCCCATCAAGCCCTGGGGACATTCACCTTTATGTTCTTCAAGAGACCCAACACCATGACCACCTTGATATCAACATGCCCCAGAATATTGGTATACCCCTCCCTGATCTCACTTTCCTCCATGTCGTCCTTGATGAATATCAATGAAAATTACTCATTTAATATCTTACCCACTTCCTCTTGTTCCAGGCATAAGTTCCCTGTAATCATTCCCATTGTTTTGATAATATATTAGAAATAAAAGATGACCAGTGGTAGTGGAGAAATGTATTTGTATGTGTGCCTCTGTTTTGATAGCATTTGAGATGTCTTGTGACTGAATAGGAATATGAAAATGACATTTAGTATTGTCTTTTTGATCTGTCCATCCAACTATTATTTTCAGATTTTTAATGCAAATGTTACCTGATAGGATTGTGAAAGTACTAACTCCATGTCATTGCAGATTTCTTTTTTTTTAATCCTCATTCAAGTGAGTTGCAGATCTTGCAGTATCTCATTGTTTTCATTGATGGAAAGGATTCTGGATTGAATAATTGGAACAACAATTAACTCTAGATGCTCAAATTGCAATTAGGCATAAAATACTAAACTCTATTTAAAAACAGTAGTGGAACAATAATGAAAATGAGTCCCCATACAAAATACTAGACAATACTGAAGTATGTGTCAGCTACCGCAGAAACATGTTCTTGGTGTTGAACATAGCTGAACACCCTAAAGCTGTATGATGCTTTTAAAAATATGCTTTGAAAGTTTATTGTAGACTAGTATTTTTACTGATGGCAATTAAATTGATTCATAATGTCACAATATTGATAAATACTATAGATCTGAGGAGCAATAAGGCACTGCATTGTGATTTGATGGAGGGAAAGTACATTTCATTTCCAAGATCAGACTACCTGATCTCAACTGTGTAGAAATACTAAGGTTTTTACTTTCAGTCCCTGCATTTTAAGTTTTCAATTGGATGAATTATCTGAAAAGACAAAGCGGAAATCAGATGAGGTAAAGGGCCGAATCATTGTATTTTTAATAAAGGTGAGTGAAAGAGATGATAGGGATGCCAATGACCAACCTGGATGGAATGGTTGGTGCAAAGGATGAGATGGTGGCTGTTGCACCATTGGAACCTGCAGCTAGGCATGGAGGAGAACATCATAGTGGACAGAGGAAGACCAGCTCTCATGCACCCATTTAAGGGAACTCTAGCTTAGGTGGACATAATACAAACAACGTGTGAATACCTTAGGATGATCAAGAGTATATGATATTGCAGGCAAACCTGTTTAAGGGAGGAGGCAGGGCTGGACATCCAAGTCCTTGAGTTAACCAATAAAAAGGTGGAATGGGCAACATGTTTCTGAAGCTGACACAGAAAATAGTGTAAGTAGGTAGTTATTTATTGGAAAAATAAATAAAACCTCATTTGATGGAATCGGAACCAAAAACAGAAAACACTGGAAGAACTCAGCTAGTCAGGTAGTATGTGTGGAAGAAGAAACCAGTTAATGTTTTGGGTCAGGAACCCTTCCAGTTCTGAGTTAACTGGTTTCTCTTTCTGTGGATGTTTTCTGTCAATCTCTTTCACACTGTTTGTCCTTGGTGGCTTCTGTTTCCATGTCTGAGGAAGGGTATGTATATTGTACCTACCTGTCTTCCTTCTATATTTAGCTGCACCTCCCCTCCCAACTGTATATCTGCTTCATGCCTCATTCCCCCACCAAGTCTGCTTAAACTGTCCCTAACACGCTAGCAAGCCTCCTCACAGGATGCTGGACTTGTTCAAATACAGGTGCAGCCCACCAAGCTTGAATAGGTTTCACCTTCTCCAAAAATGGTCCCAGTGATCCACAAATCTTTTTAGTCATGCATTCATCTGACCTATCAGTGATTTAATCCAGTGATTAAAACTTTAGTCCTGTTCCTCAATCTGCTACAAAGCTCCCTAAATTAGTGTTTCAAGAATCTACAAAATGTATATAAAATACAATACACTGGCAAAGCCTCTGTTCTCTAACAAGCTTAGAGCTTTAACCTCTGCCCGCTCTACCTTCCCCTCCTCCTTCACGCCCCCCCACTGCCCTGCAGTTTCTTCACTCTTCTGATGCATCCCCTCAAACTTTTGTTTCCTACCTAGTTTTAAATCTTTTTAACTTAGTCATAGGAGTTTCCTTTCCATTCCTCAGCCTCTGTGTTAGGATCAGACTTGACATCAATGGCACTTGCCCAATCTCCTGTCAATGCAATTTCTTCCCAAATATCATAAGAGTTCATAGCTATGCAGCATAGAAACAGGCCCTTTGACCCAACTGGTCCATGCAGACCAAGATGCCCTATCCAAGCTAGTCCCACTTGCCAGCATTTGGCCCATAACCTTCCAAACCTTTCCAATCCATGTACCTGTCCAACTGTCTTTTAAAAGTTGTTATTGTACCTGCCTCAGCCAGTACCTCTGGCAGTTCATTCCACATGCATACCATCCTTTGTGTAATTTTTTAAAAAAATTGCCTCTCAAGTTCCTATTAAATCTTTCCCCTCTCAGATAGAAATGATTGCTCTATCCTTAATTTCTAGCTTTGTCCTGCTACAAACTTGAACTCTCTTGGTGACTTCAGATCATTGGGGTAGATGATGAATCAGTTATCCCTGCTGAACAACAACAAAGTAGCAAGAGTAGCCCAGTCAATCTGAGTCTTATCTGCTATTCATTACCAAAACTGTCTTATCTACCTTCATTTTTAGCCTGTTACCCTTACTATTTGGGGGGGAAAAAAAGTTGCTCTCTGTCTTGAAAATGTTAACTTGTCAACCATTGCCTCTTGGGGAAGATATTCTAGAGACTCAACCCATCGTGTGAGTTTTTTTTCTGGGAAAAAAAATTGCTTCCTGATTTCACTCCCAAGTGGTTTTGTACTCATTTTAAGATTATGGTCTCACATTTAGAGAGGATAGTTCCTGTGTATCTCCTATATTGAATTCTTTCTTCATTTTAAACATTCCAGTTAGATCAACTTTGCATCTGTTTGCAACTTTGCGCAATCCACAAAAGGATTGTGGTACCTTTTAGTATCCATTGGCAAAGTGGTCCTTGATCTAGCAGGCTTTGAATCTATTTGCAGGAGGATGTTGAGGTCAGGAATAGTCTGCCTACTCCAATTGATCCAAGTAAGTAGTTTGGTTTGTACACCCAGTTTGTTGGGTATGGCCTTCTACAAGCAGCCTTCACCATCTGTTGCCTTCTAATATGCAAAGGTGCTATTTATAATCATACAACTGGAATTTGGAAAAGTGACCAGTGAAACAAAATTGAGGGGCCTTGACAGGGTGGATTATTTTTTTTAGGATTGAATCTTTGGAACTCTTTTCCTCAACAGAGCAGGCTTGAGAGTCTGAATGAGCTCTGATTCTTAATTTATCTGCTCGTGCCCAAATGAAATTGCAGCAATAAAATCCTGCAGGTAAATGATTTTATTTTATTCAAAGTAGGTAGGCAAAAGCTATTGGAAGTGCTCTTAGGACAATGGTATGCAGATCTGTTCCAATTGCATGGTCATATAAATGTTTCAGTGCTCTGACTAGTCCTTCTAAATTTGACTGGTGTGAGTAGATCTGAAACTAATAAACAAGAAAAGGATGAAGGGTGTAGAATTTAAATTTCATGAGCCAGGCAATATCCAAAATGAGACAAGTTTCAAAACTGGAGCAACCAAGTCGGTATGTGCTTTGGTTACTCAAGGCTGAGTTGGCAATGCATCAGAGTAAACCAGACCTGGTTTCCCCAAATTTTATGCATAGGTTGATAAATGAATATGCAAGTTTGGCAATAAAGCAGGCTGAAAGCTCCAAGGCAAGTTGAGGTTAAGCTGAACTATTCATGCTTGGAGACAGTGAATCTCCAATCAGCATAGAGGGCAAGAGGTGACTTCTGACTTCGTGGAAATGTACAATAAAAATACAAGTGTATGCATCACAGAATTTTGCTAGTTGGAGATCTGGCAGGGTTTTTGGAATTTTAGGATAAAAAGAAAAGTTATATAGAACATAAGAATGTTACCATGTATTTGTATATACCCTACATTAAGAAAAACATCTTGCTCTTGTACAATGCCCTTGAGTGCTTTAACAACACTTAAAGGGGAAATGTGCAAAAAAGAAATATGCTGAAGAAAAAAAGTGATTGGAAAAGGAATGATGCTTATAATGGAGGTTGTATTATGAAAATATTCTACTCTATGATACAAAGGACTGTAACATGTTGCAAGTAGCAGGGCTGGGTGTCCTGGCCAACAGGTTCCGCTGTACTAACAGAGTTTTTTTAAAAAAAACTGAACCAGTATCACAGATGGAAAGCTTTCAGCAGAAATGGTCAGTTCTGATGCAGAGTAAACAAGTTACCTGAAGTTCGAGGATTTGATATTGAGACCAGAAGTTTGCAATGTACCCTAATATATGATTAGATGCTGTTTCAGTGCAAGAGGCCAAGGCAGACAGGTCAGAGTGCGATGGAGAATTAATGTGGCAGGTCACAGGAAGGTCTGAGTCACCCCTGTGCACTGAACACATACTCAGTAATGGGGTCACCTTATCTGCATTTAGTTTCTCCATCTTGAACATTGAATGCAATAGACTGGATTGGAAGAAGCATGAGTTAATTGTTGCTTCACCTGACTATAGAGTCGTAGAGTTGTACAGCGTGGAAACAGTCCCTTCAGCTTAATTCATCCATGCTGACCAACCTGCCTACCTGAATTAGTCCCATTTGATTGTATCTGGCCCAGATCCCTATAAGCCTTTCCTATCCATGAACCTATCCAAACATACTTCTAAATATTGTAATTGTACCCACCTCTACCACTTCCTCTGGCAGCTCCTTCTTCCACCCTCTCGGGCCCTTTTTTTTTAAAATCTTTCCTGTCACCTTAAATCTATGCCCTCTAGTTTTGGATTCCTCCTTCCACCCCCACACGCCCCTCCCCCCACCCTCAGAAAAAGACTGACAATCCATCTTATCTATGCCCCTCATGACTTTATAAACTCCTCTAAGGTCACCCCTCAGCCACCTTTGCTCCAGGGAAAACTGTCTCAGCCTATCCAGTGTCTTCCCCCCCAGTCCCAGCAACATCCTTTGAATCTTTTCTGCACCCTCTCTAGCTTAATGACATCCTTCCTATAATATGGTGACCAGAACTGCATACCATATTCCAGGTCCAGTCTCACAAGCATCTTGTACAGCTGTAACATGACATCCCAACTCTTGTGCTCAGTGCCCCATGAAATGAAGGCAAGTGTGCCATATGCCACCTTCACCTTGTCTACCTGTGTCATCACTCTCAGGGAACTAGGTATTTGCACCCCAAGGTGTCTGTTCTACAACACTTCCCAGGGCCCTGCCCTGATTCCCAAAATGCGTCACTTTGTAATTGTCAGAGTTAACTTCCATCTGCAGTTCCTTTGACCACTTTCCCAATTGATCTAGATCCTGTGCTATCCTTAAACAACTTATTGGATACCTGAAAGGTGGGAAGGGAAGAGGTGAAGGGACAGGTGTTGCTTCTCTAGCAGAAGATGGGTTCAGTCCACACAATGTGATTACCTCTATATTGGAGAAATCAAGCACAAACTGGGTGACCAATATGCATGGTACCTACGTTAACTCCATAGGAGCAACCCTGTGCTACTTGTTGCTTGTCACTTTAATTCTCCCTGCCTCTTGTTCTCCAACCCACTCCCCTTCTGATCCATTTGCCTGTGGCATTCTGCACTGTTGTAATGAAGCCCGGTGCAGACATGAACAGCTCCTCGTCATCTGTCTGCGCACATTGCAGCCTTTGAAACTCTATCAAATTCTCTAACTTCAGGTAGCCCTCTTCCTCTGTCCATGTCAAAACTGGACACTTCTGCTGCAAGTCATTCATCTGTGTTGCCCAGTTTTTCTGTTAGTACAACCTGACTTTGCCCTATTTCTTCGAACTATCACCTTTAAGTACCTCCATTAACCCATTTAACAAAGGGATCTCTGCAGCTTATCCCCATGACAATCCTGGCCTTGTGTTTTCTCTTTGCACAGATGCTGCCTGATCTGTTGAGTATTTCTAGTGTTTTCTGTTTTCATTTCAGATTTACAGAATCTGCAGTTTTCTTTTTGATTTTCAGCAATTAAATGAATCCGCTTGTGAGTTTGCTGTTAAATTACCTATTTATCGTTAACTTGTAAATCAGTTTTTAAATAACAGTATCCCTCTGATACTTGAACACTACATTTCAAAGATTGATTAAAATGGTGGTACTTGAGCAGATCAGATTAGAAAATCATGTGGAGATTTGTTTTGTTTCCTTTAAATTCAAGGAAAATAGTTGTTGAAAATGTGTACTGCAGCTTTAAATCTTTTGCCAGTGTTAAGCGGTGTGACATAAGCCACAGAGGCATGACGATCTGACTTGTTCAAATGCCATGAGTTAATTATTTGTTGATCACAATCTTGCACTAGTAACTTAATCCAGCAATGTTTTTCTAATAATAGTTTGTTTCTAGTGATGAGTTGATTGGTTATAGTTGAAACATCACCAAATGGTTATTGTGCAAGCCTTGAATTGTTGATTTTTAACATTTGTATTTTGTAAGTTCTTACATTTTAAGAGGCAATTTCCTTTTCTTTGTTACTACTTCTGAAATGGAGAACACAACAGATGTGTGGAATTTTACCAAAGCTTGCTGATATGCTGCTTGGTGGAAGTAGAATGCTAACGGTTTGAAAGCAAAGACAATTGCATGGCTAGAAAGTTGCTATTTAGAACAAGAAAGTTACTGGTAAAAAGTTTTTATGTGAGGATCTGTTTATGATCCTTGAAGATTGTGTCTGTCTGCATATGATGAATTTCCAATTTAAAACTGTAGTGGTGTTTTTAATCTTGTTCGAGGGTCTTAAAAATAGTTTTTCTGCTAGGATGACACCCAGTGACGACTTTATTCAGCACATATTTTTCTGCTGACACAGGAAAATCAGTAATAGGACTTAAAGACCCTGCAAAGTTTTGCCAAAGTCCCAAGGCTAATCTGATGACTCCCAACTAGCAAGAGCCACAGAATGTCAAGTGCCTGGTCTGCCATGATATTTACCACAAGTAGTATCTATGAAGGGATTTACAATTCCCATACCAAAAAACTCTGAAACCAGTTCCCAAATCTCCTGGTGGTCATGTTTAAACTAATAAATTCTTAATGCAAGATGTTCTCTGGCTGGAAGTGCCATGTTGAAAGCTAGGGAGAAGAGGGATTTAAGGGGAGCCTGAAAGCTGAGGTCCTCCCAGAAAAAAATCTTGTGACCCAAAGGACAAATTACATGGGATTCAGCAATTTTTAAAAAAAATCAATGTGTGGATTCTTCAGCACTCAAGACCATTTATGAGCCAAACACCCAAGGTCTCTCTTGCTAAAAGCCAAGAAGGAAGGGCAAAATGGTTACTGTCCACTGGAAGGACCATTTTGAAAATCATTTCAACCAAGATTCCTTGGAAAATATGGGGTGGAGGGGGATGGTGGTGAAGGAAAGTTTTCACTGACTTGTGAAGATTGAAACCAGCCGAGAAGCGTATAGGAGACTAATTACTTTGGATCACTCTGGGAACAGTGAAGGTCTTGTAAACTAGATTATTAAAGGCTCTTTCTGTTTGTACATGTCCACTTGCCTTGTCAAGCTCCACCTACAGCAGAATTTGTGAATCTCGCTTAGCCTTTCCAACCCACTGTAGTTGAAGCAAACTTCCCTCAACCCTGAGGTACTGTTTAATAATACTGGCACCTGTGGATCCTTGTGTTCTCACCAAAACCTTGTGCTCCCTGGTAATCTGCTGAAATATTGTAATTACTGACTTTTTTGAGAGACCTAATGTCCTGGCATTAAATGGATGGACCAAATGATGTGTGGCGTTACTGCAACCCAACATATGAATTCCTACACTTGTAATTCCAAAACTAATATGCATATTACACAATCTCTCCCCTATAAATTAGCAGCAGTGACAGTGATGTTAAAACAGTCATTTGTCCAAATGTGTCACACTCTTGTGTTAGGTACTCTGGTACTTTTTTTTAAAAAGTTAAAAGATTCATAGTAATTTTCAGTTGCAAGTTTCCATAATGGGCGAAAGAGTGATCTTAAAAATCCCTAGTGTGCCCTTCCAACAATTTTACTGATGGACAAAGGTGCATTTACCATAATAGTAATTAATCTTTTTGATTTGCACACAACAGAAAATATAATGAAGCATGCTTTAGGGAGTTGCCTTACAACTTCATTTGACATTAAGGAGCCTGACTTACCAGAGGACTATGTTTAAAAATGAACATGAGCCCTGTTTACTATTTCTCACCTTTATGATAGTCCAAATTTTTAATCTGTGCATTTGAGCAGAGAATCCAGGTGGCTGGTTGATAACTTTTGAGTTTCTTAAATGGAATAACAATACTTCTGTTCACTTTAGGATGGTGTACTGTCACCTGAAGATGTAGACCTTGTGATGTCTGCTGGTTTAGGAATGCGCTATGCCTTTATGGGACCTTTTGAAACTCTTCATCTTAATGCAGAAGGTAAGAGCTGATGTAGTCCACCATACAATGGTAGTTACCCATGAGGGCAATGAGCCTCGTAGGCCTTCAACAGTTTGCGATCTATTAATGACTTGGATGAAAGAGCAGTGTGTAAAATGAGGTTTGCATATGATTCAATGTCAGTTGGGAAAATGAGCTATGAGAAGCAAAGCGTAAGATGGATTACGTGAACTGGCAAAGATAGTGCATTATGTGAAGAAATGAGGTTATTTGTTTTAAGAATATTTTAATGGAAGATGTTAATTTTCATATGTACTTAGGAGTAGCAGTACACAAGTTTTAACTTGTAAGTACAGCATGTAATTAGGAAGAAAATGCTATATTGGCATCTATTGCAGGAAAGTCAGAATACCAGGCTTGGGAAGTTTGCTGCAAGCAGTATACTTGCAGCACTAAGCACAGTTTTGTTCTGTACCCAAGGACATACTGTATATGCTCATTGTGCAAATTAGATTACTAGCTTAGTAAGAGGGAATTGTCCTTGGTCAGTTATTGGGTAAAATAAAAATGATCTGGAGAAATCTAGAAGATGCCCAATCAAAAGGGGAGAAGAAAAATGCGTAAAATTTAGAAGAAAATCTATTTGAGGAGAAGAATTAGTTTGTTCTGCCTTTTTGTTAGCCCTGAACAAGAGAGTAAAACCAAAATGTAAAGCCATTGTGTCTGGAGCAAAATATTAATAGAGTTGAACAAGTACTCCTATCCTCTCCAGTTCCCACAAGAACACTAATGGTCCAAATTCAGTTTTCAGGGAATGGTGGAACTGGCTCCAAAGGAAGTCAAATGTACCCTTCCTCGTCTTGAACTTTGTGGAATAGATCAGGTTTCCCCACTTTTGTTGAGGGGCTAAATATGCTAATTTCCATTTGGGAGCATTTTTTTAAAAAAATTAGAATTGTTTATTAATTTTCTAGGGCTCAAGAGTTACTGTGAACGGTATGACGAAGGTTTGAAAAGAGTCTTATCATCATTTGGACCTGTTCCTGAATTTTCTGGTGAAGTTATGGAGAAAATTAACCAGGTAGGTGGAAAGTCCTTTGGATTTTGTGATTAAGGAGTGGTTTTTGAAAGATCACACTAATAGCTGGTAGAATTGGGTTCTAAAGGACCATTTAGATTTTTACATTTGAAATTATGCCAGAGCACAAGCTTCACTTAAGTCAAAATGCATCCAGATTTTTATTAGTGTTGCTAGTTTAAAATATCTTCTATGTGGAGAAGACAGATTTTTATACACTTTCCATTTCTGCTGCCTTGACTGCATTGTTATAGTAACTTGTTTTGGTGTTCATGCCTCCTTTTTGATGCTCTTTCTTCAAACCCCTTTTTAACTAGAAACTAAATACTCTAAACTGATTTGACCAGAACAGTGTTACAATTCAGGGCACAGACTAACACTGGAAAATACTATCTGCCCCATACATGGTTGTGATGGGTGTGGGATATATCCACATTTTAACAAGTGGGTGTTGGGGTATTTGATGTTAAAGTTTTTTTTTGTAAGCATCTTTATAAAAACTTCCACAAGTACTTTGCAATGGGTTCATTTAAAAGTAAAACTAGTGTATGTATAATGTGGAATTTTCCATCTGTCAATTTTTTTAGGAAGTATTCAATCTAGAAACTAATACTTGCAGGAAGTCATGAGGTAATTCTATTATCAAGTCACTTTGGTGTTCCTAGCACATATCTTCTAAACAGGAATAATATTGGTTTAAGAGCAGGTAACCTACTTTCCTGTTCTATTAAATGTTGATGCATGAGTAAGGGAGATAACTTTTTAAAAAAACAAAAGTCAAACTTTGAATATGGGTGTGGGGGGTAATTTTCTTTTTTTAAAAAATAATAGCTTGGGACAGATGTTAAAACCAACAGCTCAATGATCAAAAATGTATTTTTTAAATTCAGAAGTAGAAGAGGTCATTTAATTATGTTTTTTTTACAATGAAGTTTACATTTGAAATGGAAATTTATTTTAATCATCAGGTTTAAAATATAAATTAACTTGAATAATTTTTCAACAATCTAGGCAATGTCTCAGAAAACTCCATCTGATCCAGAAAGCCTCAATGCTCGAAGACTATGGAGAGACGCTCATCTGGCTGCTCTGGCAAAGTTGAAATCAGATTGCAAGTGAAATGTATCCCTAAAGATTCTATCAAGATTGATATCTTGTATCTATAACCTGTATTACTCTGCATCATAAGTTGCAATTATATAAAATTACATTAACACTAGATTACCTGCTCATTTAATACCTTATTAAATTTTTGCATATGCTCAAATATATTTAAATTTATATTAACTTCTTAGAAATAGCTGTAATAGTTCAATCTTGCCCTTCATACTCATTGAAATTTTCTAGTATAATTTCATCCATTATAAGCTGAATCTAAGTGGTAATACACTTTAAGCTTGTATTTTTACGTAAAGCAGATCAATTTACAAAGTTGGTGATTTCTACATTATACTGTAGATTAGAATTTTGAGCTTGATGATGAACTCGACTATTTATTCACAATTTCTCTAAAATTAGTATTGTGAAAAATAAACCCAGTTTTACTTTCTCTCTTTTGTGGAATAAGTGGGTTCTTTTAGATGAAAGTTTTGTGTTTTTATTAAGCAATATAATGAATAAAGAGTTAACGTCACAGTGGCTCATCCTACTACAATGCCTTGAGTGTGGATTTAGAAACACTTTTTTTTAATATAAATATCAGTAAAAGGTGTCTCTGGAACTCAGCATTGTTTTATGCATTCTTTAAGATCTTGTTATCTTTGCATTTTCCACAGAAATTGCCCCAAGATGCTTCACAAAAACACATTTGGCCAAAGTCCATCAGGAAAGATAATTAAGTGTTCTAAGAAGTATGTTTTAAGGAAGGTTTTGAAGGATGAGCAGCAATAGGGAGAAACTAGAAGAGGGAATTTTGGTGAAGAAACTAGGATGCTTATAATAGCCAATTGTGGGTGTTAAAGATTCCACAGATCTTGGGTTGTAAAAAGGCTGATCTTGATTACAAAAAAGAACAAGGACTTGATGGTTTTAAATACAGAGAAAAGTACTTTAAATTTGAAATATTTGGGACAGGATGCTGGAGATTTGGATGTTGTAAGGGGTATTGGATGATGAGTTGGTCAGGATGCTGAAATGGAATCTGGAGATAAAGGGATAGATGAGGGTTTGGAAGCAGATAAACTATAGGTGGAGATAGGTAATGTTACAGAGATGGAATTGGGTGGGTTTTTTCTCTCATTTAGAGGAGATGAAGTCAGTTTGAAGTCAAACACAATACAGTGGGTGTGCAGAATCAGGACTGTTGGCAGAAAGTGCTTGATTTTAGTGTGGAACTTGATCCCATTCCGATTACTGTGGCCATCACTACAGCTGTGAAAGTGATTTATTTTGAAAAATGTATAGCTTACCTTGACTGATCAGAGCACTTTTTTTAACCTGTTATATAACTTCTCTATTATATTGCCTTGAAATAGTGGCAGGGGGATTTCTCTTTGAACTGGCATACAACAGGCTGATATGTTAGGGCATGTTGACATGAGGAAAGAGGATGTGCTGAAACTTTTTTGATAAACATTAGGATAGATAAGTCACCGGGGCCAGATGGGGTATATCCAAGGTTATTATGGGAAGCGAGGGAAGGGATTGCTACGCCCTTGGCGATGATCTTTGCATCTTCACTGGCCACAGGAGTAGTGCCAGATGATTGGAGGGTGGCAAATGTTCCTTTGTTTAAGAAAGGGACTAGGGATAGCCCTGGGAATTACAGACCAGTGAGTCTTACTTCAATGATGGGCAAATTACTGGAGAAGATTCTTAGAGACAGGATTTATGGGCATTTAGAGAAGCATAGGCTGATTAGGGACAGGCAACATAGCTTTGTGAGCGGCAGGTCATGCCTCACGAGACTGATTGATTGAATTCTTTGAGGATGTAACAAAGCACATTGATGAAGTTAGAGCAGTGGATGTAGTGTACATGGATTTTAGTAAGGCATTTGATAAGTTTCCTCATGGAAGGCTTATTCAGAAAGTCAGGAGGCACAGGATCCAGGGAAACTTGGCTGTGTGGATTCAGAATTGGCCTGCCCATAGAGGACAGAGGGTGATGGTAGATGGAGCATATTCTGCCTGGAGGTCAGTGACCAGTGGTGTTCCACAAGGATCTGTTCTGGGACCCCTGCTCCTTGTGATTTTTTTTTTATTATAAATGACTTGGTTGAGGATGTGGAAGGCTGGGTTAGTAAGTTTGCTTGATGATACAAAGGTTGGTGGTGGTGTGGATAGTGTAGAAGGTTGCTGTAGATTACAGCAGGATATTGATAGAATGCAGAGCAGGGCTGAGAAGTGGCAGATGGAGTTCAACCCAGAAAAATGTGAAGTGATACAGTTTGGGAGATCAAATTTGAAGGCTGAATACAAGGTTAATGGCAGGACTCTTATCTGTGTGGAGGAACAGAGGGATCTTGGGGTCCACCTTCATAGATCCCTCAAGGTTGCCACACAGGTCGATGGGGTTGTTAAGAAGGCATATGTAGTGTTGGCCTTCATTAGTCAGGGTATTGAGTTCAAGAACCACGAGGTGATGTTGCAGCTCTATAGAACTCTGGTTAGACCACACTTGGAATATTGTGTTCAGTTCTGGTCACCTCATTATAGGAAGGATGTGGAAGCTTTACAGGGTGTGGAGGAGATTTACCAGTATGTTGCCTGGATTGGAGAGTTTGTCTTATGAGGAAAGGTTGAGTGAGCTAGGGCTTTTCTGTTTGGAGAGGAGGAGGATGGGAGGTGACTTGATAGAGGTATACAAGGTGATAAGAGGCATAGATCAAATGGACAGTCAGAGACTTTTTCCCCAGGGCAACAATGGCTAACATGAGGGGACATAATTTTAAGGTCATTGAAGGAATAATTTTAAGGTATAAGGGGGATGTCAGGGGTAAGTTTTTTAAACACAGTGGTGGGTGCTTAGAATACACTGCCTGCAGAGGTTGTGGGGGTGGATACGTTAGAGACATCTAAGAGACTTTTAAATAGGCACATGAATGATATAGAAATGGGGAGCTATGTGGGAGAAGGGGTAGATAAATCTTAGAGCAGGATAAAATGTCAGCACAACATTGTGGGCCAAAGGGCCTGTACTGTGCTGTAGTGTTCTATGTAACTCTTATCATCCCTATTCTCCTAGTGCTCCCATGATGGATAAGGTGGTGAGTTCTGGATCTCGAGGGTTGAAGAAATAGGCTGCTGCTATTTTCACTGTTAAAATTACCAGACTAGGTGCTGTTTCAAACTTGATATTTGCTAAAAGGCATTGTAGAAAGCAGTTACTAGAATCAACATGGTCGCAGGGGTAGTGAATATACAGTTTATTGCTGGAGTGTTGATCCAGTACACTGTTTTCTCCTGATCCCACTGAACAAGTTCTGTATTATTGTGACTAGACCTTTTTGACTGTCTGAAGTAAGATGAAATATTTAGCATTGGTTTTATTGGTTGGAGGGAATGCATGGTATGTTCCAGTAGTGAATCATTATTGCAAAGTACCCAGCTGCTGTCTTACACTTTGCTGAAGTGGGCTAGTTGTATCAATTGCTAGTTGGTACTTAAATCCACACTCCAATTCCCCTAATCCCTGCAACCCATCCTGCTTACAAGAGGTTGGTCATTAAGAGAAAGAATGATGTTATGTTTGTCACTTTTCAGTGATAACAAGCTTGGATTTATTTAAAGTAGGAGAAAAACAGCACCGAGGCATTTCAATGTTGTCAAATAAAATTTGACACAAAGGTACAATGCTTGGTAAAAAGGGATGGCTATCAAAATTAGAAAGTATTTTAGAGCTCAACAGCTATAGGCCATTGCTTCCAATGTTACAGAAAGTTAAAATCAGGTGACAAGAGGCTAGAATTGTAGTAATGCAGCTTTCTTGGTTGTAAGAACAGAAATTACAAAAAAGGGAAAGATTGGGGCTATTGTAGTTCAGTGAGCTTGGGATGTTGGGCAAAAGTAAATTTGGACCAATTAAAATGCATGTAGTAGAATTTTTCAGTGTGTTTAAGTTTACAGAGCAGAATTGGGAAGGCCAGTCAGGAGTGCGATAGTCAACAGTTTAGGAGTAATAGAGGCAAAGATGAAGGTTTAAACAGCAGGTGAACTGGGGTAGGGATGGACAATGGGTGTGAAAATAAATGGACTTTGGAGTAAAAATGTGGTCAAATCATCTCAGTCAAGTACATGAAGCTTATAAACAGTTTGATTCAGTTCCCTCTATTTACAGGAGAAGGATGATGCAGGTATTTGAAGAACTGAGTTAGTCAGACTGTGCAAAGATGATGGCTTTGGGTGTCGATCTTTCAGTATTTTGTATGAAATTTCTGATCATTAGGTATGTGTATTGTAGGGGTTGAGTATTGGTGAGGTAGAACTGGGTATTGTCAATGTACATGTATAAGAAATTGGAGAGGACCAAGGCTGGATCTTTTGGTGATTCCAGATGCAAGGGTACAGGAGTGAAAAGAGAAGCCATTGTATGTGATTAATTGGCTATAGTTAAGAATGGAGCCAAGTGAATACAGTTGCATCCCACTAGATAGCAGAGGAGAGTGAGTTTGGAGATATTATGGTCAAATGATATAGGTGGAAAAAGTATAGTTCATTACATTCTCTGATTTCCCATTCTCTATCATAGTCAATTATAAGAACTGAATAGTAATTAATATTAGAATCATTGTTGAATCTATCTTTTCACAACAGATCACTGCAGCTGAAAATTTTGTACTGGAGCACCAAAGCAATGTTAAAGGAGATTAAAGTTTGGCCTCTAAAAGCTACTGGAAATGTTTCCCTTTTGATCTCGTGCCATAGCATTTTCTAGCATATTTGGTCAGCTGTTATCTTGATCTTTAGAACAGTTATTCTCATCTCTTGCACAGCTTGGCCTGAGGCCATGTTTTTCCTAATAGAATCCAAATTATGTTGGTGAGCATATCATTGATGAATTGGTGTTGCTTGATGTGGCTATTGCCTGTTTTAACTATCACTTAAAGGAGACTGAAGTTGTAGTAATTGCCAAGTTAAATTTATCCTGTATTTTACAATAAAACCTAGAACCATACAGCACAGGAACAGGCCCTTCAGCCCACAATGTTCTGCCAAACTAATTAAACTAGTAATTAAATGCCTAATTAAACTAGTCCCTTCTGCATACACAAGGTCCATATCCCTCCATTCTCTGCACATTCACATACCTATGTAAGAGCCTTTTAAACATCACCTATTGTATTTGCCTTCACTACCACCTCTGGCAGCAAATTCCAGGCACCCACCTCTTTATTTTAAGAAAAAACTTTCTCTCCCTCACCTTTTAAATGCATGCCTCCAGTATTAGATATTTCAACCCTTGGAAGAAGATACTAGCTGCCTATCTATGTCTCTCCTAATCTTATAAACTTCTATCAGGTCTCCCCTCAGCCTCCACTGCTCCAGGAAAAAAAACAATCCAAGTTTGTCCAATGTCTCCTTCATACCAGATATTATTGGCCTGTGTCATTGTTATAGTGAGATAGCTTGGCTACTTCTGCTGAGCAACCTGTCAGCAGTACTACCAGCATGAGCCTTAATGATACCCATGTAGTAACCACTTAATGTTGCATAACATGAACCAATTTGGCTGAAGGTATCTGGAATGATCCAAATAATGATGCCTTTAGAAATGCCAGGATGTTTTAAAGTTATCTTGAAGGATGCACAAAATTGGAATAAATCACAATCTTAAAGTGGAGCATTGTGATCTCTTTGAAAGCACAAAAGGCATGGACAAATGCTGTGGTTCTAGGTCAAATACATCTTGATAAAGGCAAACATGAAATTCCATTGTATAATTGGAGGATGATGATCATCATTGTAGGATGGACAAATTGCCTGATTTAAGAGTTTTTGCCTTGGCTGTAATTTCCTGCTTGATTCCCCTTAAACCTAAATTTCCATGAGGTTCAAATATTTGTCAATCCCAGCCTTGAAATAACAATGGCTCTGCTTTTGCAGCCCCTGGGCAAGATAACTCCAAATATTCACAACCCTCAAGAAATTTATCCTCTGTCTTGTGGCAACTTATTCTGAAGTTATACTTGCTCCCCCATTTCTAGCCACACCAGTGAAATCAACCTCTAGGTGCCTTTACTGTCAAGCCTCTCAGAATTTTGTACATTTCAATAAGATCACAACTCATTCTTAACTCCAAGTAAAGCCTATTCTGCATAATCATTCCTCGTAACACAATCTTTTCAACACAGGAAACAATCTGGTGAATCTACTAAGATGAGTATATCCATGAGGGCAAAACTGCATATACTAATCCAAATGTAATCTCATCTAAATCTTAGCTAAGTCCTCTACGGTTGGAGCAAGATTTACTTTTTGTATTCCATTCCTCTTCCAATAAAGATCAAAATTCTGTGTGCCTTAATAAGTAATGTAGATGCAAACTTTTTCTCCTGTCGGAGAACGTCTACAGTTCTTGCTACACCAATATTTAATACTCTGCTTCTCTACTTTCTCTACCAAAGTGCAGCCCTTATGTTTCACTTAGTTGCACTCCATCTGGAATCTTTTTATCATTCAATTAACTTGTATATCCCTTCATTATAATTGGGAACCAAAGATGGCAGCCACTTGAGCCCACCATTTTGTGTGTGTTTGTGTATCCATATGTGCTGAGGAGTGCATCAATACCCATGCAGTAGAGCCTTGTCTCCAGTTGTCTGAACCCCTTTGCCATTGGATGACAAGGTGGACATTATGGTGTCAAGCCACATGGTAGCTGGTGTGCGGAAGACACCCCGACTACTTCCACTTCTCTGTATGAAGATTGGAATCTAGAATGTCATGACTTTCATTTTCAGCACTGATGGTAAAATGACTAGGTCTTCCACCTATCATTGTTTGGAATGCAGATGTTTTAACTTAAATGTTGCTGTCTTGAGGTGAAAATACAATGGGCAGGAGATGGCCAACTGAAATAACAATGTGATAGGTACACCTGGGGAAAAAATAAGCCCTGTCCTGCTTTCCAAAGGAACATAAACCTCCTGGTGATTTCAATGTCAGGTTCTAAAAAGATGTCACCATCTGGTGAAGTAATTGGCAAGGAGGGAAAGGGGAAAATTTACTTCAACAGAGAGGGTGTCCATCTGAAAACCTTCTGTTTTACCAGAGAGGCTAGCACAAGACCTCATGGCAATAATCCCAATCCAGCAAATGGAATGTTAGAATATTTCATCAAGTGAATGTCTGCATCATGACAGGTACCAATGGTGGGACTGAACGTTGCACAATACTCTGTTACACCGTCAATCTAGCCCTAAAACTATAGTGAAAACCAAATTACTTCTGCAAAAAAAAATTTGAAATTCTTGAGGATTCCACAAAGAACTGCTTTTACACCTGTGCCTTGCAGACAACCTGTTCACTCCCAAACTTCAGGAGTGTCTACAGCCTATGGACTGCCACAAAGTCCACCATAATTGGCATGTGTGAAGAGACTCTTGGCCTCAGTATCAGAAAGAACCAGGACTTGACTTTTCCTCAGATGAAAATGACCAGGAGATCCAGGAGCTAATTAACAGAGAACTGTTCCTCGATCACATGCTCCACCAGTCTGAAGAACAAGGCACCTGAAGACTGAACTCCAGCAGAAAACATGACCTAAAGAACAGATAGTGGGCGGGAAGTAACTCACTAATAACTATAATGTGTGGATCCTTTAATCAGGGCTTCCAATACACCCAAAGGGCCCAGCCCATTGAGATGCAAAAATGGAGATGAACATATCAAGGATGGAGATAGTTGGCACCTGCTGAAAGGACGACAATTGAAATTTCCAACCACGACGCTATTGTTAACATGATCACCTAGACTCTATTTCATACCAAGGTCTCCAGTTCAGCTTTGCCACCACCCAGGACTGACATGAAGTCAAAAAGGCTATATGCCAAGTGAAAAACACAGCATTAAGAACAGATGGTGTCCCTAGCGAAGTTCTAAAACTTGACAGTGAGGGACTTTAGACGCCTGTTCACAATCTCCTCTCTCATCCTGGAAGGAGAAATCATAAGCAGTAAGAATCTCACTGCTGACTACCATGGGAAAGTCATTGGGAAGGTTCTGCCTCCCACTGGCCAAAGAACTGCTCCCTGACCTGTAGTTTGGATTCCGCCTATCGTGAGGTACAGTACATATGATCTTCACAGTTGAGAGGAGCGATTGATGGGGTCAAAGATTTTAGTGAAGCATCTCAAATTTGGTTGACCGTGTCGTACATTTCCATCTGATATTTGCTACATAATGGCTAAGGAGCTGTGATCCTACTGCTGCACCTCACCTCAATTAGTTTCCCACTGGAATGGAGCTTATCTACAAACCTACTGCGAAACTTCAATCCATGCCACCTCTCCAGAACCAAGATCTTACCACCTCGGCAGTTAAGCTGCACTGCATAGACAATACGATTATGAGAAGTCATCAACTGAAACATGCAAGAGGATGGCCCTTACACATTGCAACTACCAACTTGCATTGCTGTATAACACTGCTCTCTCAGACCCTGCAAAGGAATAATCAGTTGTACACATCTCAGGAGCCATCTCTGTGAAGACAGATTTCGATAATTAAATTCACCACTGCCTTCAGTGTGCCTGCACAATCTTCAGCTGTCAAGCAGGGAAAAGTATTTGAAGATCTCAGACCTGTCAGAAAGCTCATGTCTATTGTATTCTCTTAAAGCAGGCAACAGGAAGCATTGGAAAGAGACCACCAATGCTGTCTCCACAAAACCCTTGAAGTTCTCTGGAAGGATAAATAAAATAATGGCAGTAGTCTTTCCCAGGCCAATGTCCCTAGCACTGAGGCCCTAATGGCATTCATTCAGTTCACTGGGCAAGCCATCTCATTTGTATCCCCGAGGCCAGACTCTCAAAATGGGCACTCAATTCCAATTTCAGTTGTCGCAAGAGATTGCCAGGTACACAAAGGAAAATCTCCAACAATGTTCTCAAAGCCTCCTTTAAAAAGTGCAACATCCCCATTGACATCTGTGAATCATTGGCCTAAGGGATTTCCGACTGCCAAGAGAAAAGCATTCAGGTTGAAAATGTGAAACTTGAGTCTATACAGTAACAACACATACAAGAAAATAAAAAAAAACTGCAGGTACTGGAAATATGGAATAGAAACAGAAAATATTGGAAACACTCAGCAGGTCAGGCAGCATTTGTAGAAAAAGAAACAGAATTAACATTTCAGGTTGAAGACCATCAGAGCTGGGAATGAGAAAAAACAAGTTAGTATTAAGTTGCAGTGAAGTTGGGGGAGAGATGAATTAGACAGAGGAAATATCCATGGTGGACTGAGGCAAGGGTTGCTGTGGGGATTAATTGTATAGGCCCTCCTGTCAAATGGGTTAATGGGGCAGTTAGAGAATAAAACCACTGGCAAAGTGTAATGTATTGCAAATAGTGGTGCTGTGGAATATGCCAAACAGGTCAGGGTGTGCTAATTGAGAGAGAAAAAGCTGAGTCAGATAAATTACTTATTTGGTGACTTTAATATTGAATCTGGAAGGCTGTAACATGCCAGATGGAAGTTGAGGTGCTGTTCCTCAAGCTTGTGTTGAGCCTCATTATAACCGTGAAGGAGATCATAGATAGATTGATCAGAATAGGAGAGGGATGGAGAATTAAAGTGGCAGGCTTTAGGAAGCTTAGGGTCAACCCTGCAGACTGAATGCGGGTGCCTCGCCAAGTGGTTACCAAACCTGTGTTTGGTTTCTCCAATGTAGGGCAGACCACATTGTGAATACCAAATGCAGTACACTAGATTGGAAGAAGTGTAAGAGAATCACTGCTTCACCTGGAAAGACTGGTCCCTGGAAAGTGAGGAGGGAAGGGAAGAGTGTGGTAACAGTGTGGTCCCCTCCACATTGGAGAATTGATTGAGCACTTGTTCAACCCACATCAGTCACTTCAGAACCCACTTTGAAAGGATGCATTTCATCCTTGATTCTGACGGATTATCTATCTCTTTGCAAACACTTCTGACTTCCTAATTTATTTCCTCATCTGCCTTTCTACTACCAGCAAACATGTAAGTATTACACTGTCTCCTCATGTCAATCGTTAATATTAATTGTACATAACCCAGGCCCTAGAACATATTCTTGGGGTAGTCCACTTGTTAAGCCGTTCATTTTCATGTTGGCAAGTTTATCTCTAATCTTTTTTATCACTTAATCAAACCTCTCTCTATCTTAATTCTACTATATGAATCCTTTTGTGTGCACCTTATTGAATACCCAATGGAAATCCCACACACTATATTCACTTCTCCCCTTTATCAATCCTGCAAGTTACATTCTGGATATGCTTGGGTCAGGCAACGTTGGTGAAAGAGGAACAGTTACTGTTTTGGGTTGATTGCCTTTCATTAAAACCATGTTGCCTCACTTACATGATGATTGTTTACAAGATGAAATTAGACTAACTGGACTGTAGTTGCCTGTTTTCTCTTGCCCAGTCCTCAAACCCACCAGTCCCCTTCTTGAATAGTGGTGTTACATTGACTGTTTTCCAGTCTGCTGGGACCTTTCCAGACTTGAGGAACTTTGGAAGATGACATCCAATACATCCACCATCTTTACAGCCATCTCTTAACCCTAGGATGGAGGCCATCTGATCCAGGGGATTTGTGTGTCCTTGGTCACATTAGTTTGCCTAGTAGTTTTTCATTAGTGATATTAATCATTTTGAGTTCCACACATTTTTCTTCCTAGTTAACCACTGCTTATAGTATGCATTGTGTCTTCTACAGTGATGTCAAACCATATATTTGATGTCTCTGCTGTTTCATTATTCCCATTTATTCATTAGCTGTAATAACCTTGCAAATGATACCCAAGGGCCTATGTGGTACATGCCTTTATTGTGAGCTCCTGCACTTGAGGTTGCTGTGTCCCATCTGTGACCAACTGGTTCTCTGTTCATAGACTAGCCTGGGTTTAGAGGTTTGATTCCCATTTCAACATTTCAAGTTGGGTGCCTGAGAGGCCATCTATTCTTCTGTTATGAAGAAGAGTACAACCTTTTGAGTACTATTTTTCCATACTACTGAAAGCTGGGTCAGAGTACTGATAATCTGTGGCTAAACAGTATTAATAGAGTCAATATTATCTCAGAGTATAGCTGATATCCTTCAAGCTGTTATGATTCTGCTCTGTATCCAGTAATCATCAATTTATTTGAGTCTGCCAACACCTATTATTTAAAGCTTTTATAATGAAGGTGGCAATCAGTGGCCATTAATTCTCCCTGTTAGGGCAATGTATACATTTGGGTTTCTGCAACTGTCATTCAATCCAAAATACGCTCTGCGGGTCAATATTGTTTTATGGCATAGAAGACAGTGTTGAATTGTCACTGTTACTCATCAGTTACTCATCATGTGAAGGAGTACAGCCTACACATGTGATGTTCTGTTGTAATTTTGTGGCACAACATCTAAAAATACATCTGCTGTATGGACTATTTCTTAGCTTTCTGTAAAACATTGTTCCTCTTACACTGCCACATCCTTTAGCTTCCTTCTGTGTCTTGCTCGTGCCCAATTTCTCATTATGCTATATCTGAGATCTTCCATTTTAAATGAATTCTGATTTTATTTAACCAAAATTTTTAAATCTTGACTGCCTTCAATACAGTTAACTTCACTTTATATAGCACCTTTTCAATATAGTCATTCATTTCAGAGGAGTATTGCCTCAAAATTTCATGAGTTGAATTGCAAAAGATAGAATACTAGAAATGTAACAGGTCAAGCAGAATTCTTGAAGAGTGAAATTAATATTTTAGGCTAAAAAATGATCTTAAAAAGTCATTGGTCAGAAGATTACCTAGTTTTCTCTTTTTACATGTTATCTTAACTTCCAAATGTCACAACAATTTGATGTTAATTGCATCACCTTTTATAATTTTGCTTTTGTTAAAGTAAGGCAAGTGCTCAAAAATTTGGTCAAAGAACATAATGAACTATTTGGCTCCTAAGTAAATCCTTTCCTCCTCCTCCCAGTGAATCAAGGGCTGATCCTATTGTTAATCACCAGGACCAAAGCAAGAATTAGCAGCAGTATAACATTTAAGCTTCACCCCTTCATTCACAGAGCCACAGAACTAAAGCAATCATATTAAAAGTTTCTCACACACATCTTTCAATTAGTTATTAAATTGAAATCCTCAGTATTGGATATTATAAAATGACAAAAGATCTATTCATGTGAAGTATCTCATTTTACAGAACATAGAGCTTGGCCTTGTTTCTCCCTGCTTAAGTAGTAACGAATATCAAACATGAAGAATCAGAATTTTGCGCCAAGTCTCTTTCAAAGAAAGTACTTGTAGCCAAATTGTTGAACTCCACATAAAGCCTCTACTGTAAAAGGATTCCCATTGGACAGACTTACCATTTTGCTGAATCATTCTTTATGTGAATGAAGTATTATCTTGGAACTAAATGTTCAATATGGAATGCTATATACCAGATTATATGAAGTTTGGAGAAGACAAACAGACACACTTTCTGCAAGATGACGAGCTGCGAATGTCTCTGTCAGTAACTTCACAATTTTTCCTTTGAAAGTGAATCAGTTTTCATGAGCCAAATGGAATTCAATACTGTCTGTAAGAAATAATATGTTCTCCACACCCTCAACCCTCCCCCACACAAAAAAAAACAAGCTCAGGTTCCCGTAGTGAGCCATGATGCCATGGTGCTTTACATGAAGATGGGAGTGTTGCCACAGAACTACGGATGACATTTAATTATACCGAATAACAAGCCAAAATTACACGGGATCTTGCATAATATTGAACTGGAGCTTAATCTGGTGTGTAATCACTGAAATATCAGGACTGTGGTAGGATGATGTTTATGTCCTCCTTGTAATGTAAAGCCCTGGATCAGTAGGCCAGAGGCATGAGTTCAACAACATGATAGGCAATTTAAAGTCAGTTAATTATCATACTTGTGTCAATGTCAGGGAGCTTATTTAGTTTGATAGATTTTTTTTATTGCTGTTTGAATTAAATAATTTCCTATGCCATTTTAAAGGCAATTATGAGTCAATGAAGTAAGTCTGGATTTAAACTGGATAAGAATAGATTAATTTTCCATTGCCCAACTGCAGGATTGTCGTGAGATCCAACAAATTCACAGGTGATCTAACGGAAAATTAATGGCTTGGCTGGGATAGATTGAAATGGTTGGGCAAATAAGTTACATCAATATATTCACCAATATTACTTAACAATGAAGTTAGTATACCTTTTGGCATCCGACTTGTCAACCTCATTGCGTTTTGTATAACGATGGAAGTGGGCCATTCTAAAGTTATGACCAGAGTCCTTTATAACGTATTATTGTGCCTTGCAGCAGAGTTTCACTACACTGTTCACTTTCTTTAGCACCAAATGTAGCGTACGTTACTGTTATACAGGAAAACACCAATAGTCTGATGCTCAGGACCTTGATAGTGCTGGACTGGTGGATTTTCTGGACTATTGGATATTATTCCTATTAATACCCCAACACACAGTTAATTCATTTTTTAGATGTTACGCAGGAATATACTTTATTTTCCAGTGAACCTAGTACATTTAAAGGGAGCATAGGAAGCACAGCCCCGGTCAGTTTAAAGGGAGCACAAGAATGGGACTGATGAGTTTAAAGGGAGCACGGGAACAGGGGCCCCAGTAAGTTAAAGGGACGGCAGGAAGCAGAGCCACAGAGTTGAAAGGAAGCGTGGTAAACATCACTTGTTGAGCCAGATGCTGAACATTCAGGATTTACGAATAGTTGGATAGTACTGAAAATATCTCTAGTTCGTGATCAACTCAAGTTATAAGACTTTAAAACCTTTGTGTTGCAGCTTGGCATGTTATAGAATGAATGTAGAGGTGAAGGAAATACAGAAAAAAAAGATAAAATTCAAATGTTGATAAACGTATAAGGTATAGTTACATAGGCAATTAAATCGACTGAGTAATTTATTTTCATTTGAGGTCCCTATCATCTAATATTATATAGAGTTGAGCTTTTGGGGATTTACCAATGACTAGGGGCCCATGGGTTGCAGATGGGTCAGGAAATTGCCTAGTTTTCTGACATATTTTGAATTTTTTGTGACAGCTTAGTTGCACTCCATCTGGAATCTTGTAAATGTATAATTACATAATTGATGCAATTTAATTTCTTATCAATGATGATCTTCCAGACATTGAAGACAGCGGATTCCACAATGCTAGTCTCAATGAATTTAAAGAAGAGATGTTAGACTCTGCCTTACTGACCATAATCACTGCTTCGCACATGTTTGTGTGGATGTTACTTGTCACATCAGGCCAACTCTATTTCTTGCATCAGTCCTGATACAGGGTCGTGACCCAAAATATTGACTCTCCTTCTGCCTCCACAGATACTGCTCGACCTGCTGAATTCCTCCAGTAGTTTGTTTTTCACTCCAGATCCCGGCAATCTCTTGGGTCTCAACTCTATTTCTTGTCAAGTCTTGCTGCAAGTAAAAAAATCACTTTGTTAACACCATGCAGCATCACAAACGTCTGACCTTTATGATGGAAGGATGATCATTGATGAAGCTGTAGAATGATATTTGGGCAAAGGACATCAACTTTAGGAATTCCTGCATTACACCCTGAGGTTGATGCAACTGCTGAGTAGCCAAGGTCTGCATACTTTTAAAGATTGGTGATCTACCTGCATTTAGAGTTCACTTTTGTGGACTAGTACCTATTTAATACATTAAACTTGGAGCACAATTTTAAATTTGACAATGACTCTGGAACAAAAAGATACATACATAAGTCAAGAGCTGGATTAATGTTATGGGGTATTTCTTCCCCTTGTTAGTAATTTCATCTGTAGGTGATTCTGGGTCAGGCAATGCAGGTAAAAACTCCAATATTGAGTGAAAAATGTTGAGAGAGCCCTGGCAATGGTACCAGGAATAAAAGACATAGGCACTGTGAGATAGATGCTGTGACTCTGGTACAAATGCTAGATGAAATAGACCCTGATACCAAGTGAAAGAAGCCTCAGCATTATGTTAGAGAAAGACTGATACTGAGAGAGAAAGTCTATAGCAGCACTTAATGAAAGACTCCATCTGGGAACTTAGTAATAGCACCTAGCATTGAGTGAGGCCCAGGCATGAAAATGAAAAGCTCTGCTGGCCCTGAGTGAGAGGAACATTGCTATTTCTAAAGGGAAAACGTAATTAAATCCTCCGACTTATGCACTGTCAAAGTATTTATTTCAGTAATGTAATTAATACAGCAATAATAAAGCTGATTTTACACATTAGCTTTATTAGCACAATTCTTAGGATTAATATTCAGATTTCATTATCACTATGCATAGGCTAAAATATTTTTAAACAGCCTAGGGAATTCTCCACAGCTGCCAGAAGTCAAAGGATTAAATTGATAATGAAAGTGATATTATGTTTTCCTACTGCTTAAACCCGAAAAGCAACTAAAGTTCAATCCTGTCCGTTCATTCTTTATGTGGCTCACTTTTCATTCTTTTTAATCTGTGGATGTACTGTATCTATGCTTATTAGTGCTCTCTTAGTCTTTGGATTATCATTGCATCCTTTTACGGCTAGCAGTTCTGGACAGATCTGATTACAGAGTTCAGTGATAGCATAATACTTTAATTATTCGCATTATGATTTGTGTGCTGCAGAGAGATGTGTGTTTAATGTCCTGAAAAAACGAACTTCCACAGTAACATAATTTCACAAAGTAATTAATATCTGTTGTTTGATAATCATATTTAGATTATTGTCTTGGCAAAATGAAACCTAAATCTGGAGGGTTCTACTTTATTTTCAAAATTCATTTATGCCACTCATAAAATTAGATGATTTGTTATTTGTACTAACTTAGCAAATGTTTAATATACCATCATAAAATATTCTCATTAGTGTACTTTAGAATGCAAATAGAATTGCTTTATTGATATATATAATGTAAGATTAAAACTGTTCTCTAAAATATTTTGAAGCCCTTTCAAAAATAATGCAAAGTCTATATTGCTTTATTAAGGAATTTCAATGCAGAACCGATGTTTAAAGCAATATGAACAGCTGTAAGTTTGCAGCTGTTAAATATGAATTGTAAAATTAAAAGTGGCTCTGGTAAGTTTGAAGATTTACTGCATGAAAAACTAAGGACTAAAGAAGATTTTTTCAGAAGGACCAGGACTATTTTAAGACACATTTAAACAGACACATGAACAAGCAGGAGATGGAGGCATATGGATCACGTGCAGGCAGATGGAATTAGGCTGGCATCAGGGTCAGCGCAGACATCATTGGCCAAAGGGCCTGTTCCTGTGCTGTACTTTTCTATGTTCTATGTTCTGTTGTTTTATGAAAGTGATGATAAACTGAATAAAGAGTGAGTTAACTATTTATCCAATAAATCAGAGAAGTCATCAGTCAAAGCCATTTGAAAAACACGATGATGCTGGAGGAACTCAGCAGGCCAGGCAGCATCCTTGGAGAAAAGCAGGTGGTCAACATTTCGGGTCAGGACCCTTCTTCAGGACTGACGATAGGAAAAGGGGAAGCCCAATATACAGGAGGGAAAAGCAGAGCAGTGATAGGTAGACAAAAGGGGGGAGGCAGGGTGGGCACAAGGTGGTGATAGGTAGATGCAGGTAAGAGATAGTGATAGGCAGGTGTGGGGAGGAAGGGAGAGCAGATCACCAGGGGATGGGTCAAAGGTAAGGAGAGAAAAAAAGGGGTTAGAAAAAAGAGAGAGGCTAGGAAAGGAAAGATAAGAAGAGGCATGGTTGGGGGTTGTGGGGTGGGGAGGGGTGTGGGAATTACTTAAAATGGGAGAATTCAGTGTTCATGCCATTAAGCTGTAAGGTACCAAGACGGAAAATGAGGTGCTGTTCCTCCAGTTTGTGCTTGGAATTCTCCTGGCAGTAGAGGAGGCCAAGGACTGACATATCTGTGATCGTGTGAGAGAGATCGCGGGGATCTGCATCTCCCCGTTGCCAGTCACTTCAACTCTCCCTCCCACATTATCACAGATATGTCAGTCCTTGGCCTTCTCCACTGCCAGGAGAATTCCAAGCACAAATTGGAGGAACAGCACCTCATTTTCCATCTTGGAACCCTGCAGCCTAACAGCATGAACATTGAATTCTCCCACTTTAAGTAATCCCCACACCCCTCCCCACCCCACCCCCCACACCCTCCCCCAACCATGCCTCTTCTTCCCTTTCCTAGTCTCTTTTTTCTAACCCTTTTTTTTCTTTCCTTACCTTTGACCCATGCCCCGGTGGATCTGCTCTCCCCTCCTCCCCCTGCACCTGCCTATCACTATCTCTTACCTGCATCTACCTATTACCACCTTGTGCCCACCCCGCCTCCCCTCTTTTGTCCACCTATCACTGCTCTGCTTTTCCCTCCTATATATTGGGCTTCCCCTTTTCCTATCGTCAGTCCTGAAGAAGGGTCCTGACCGGAAACGTTGACCACCTGCTTTTCTCCAAGGATGCTGCCTGGCCTGCTGAGTTCCTCCAGCATCATAGTGTTTTCATCTAGATTCCAGCATCTGCAGTCCCTTGTTTCTCTAGTCAAATCCATTTAACAATTTCATGCATTACTATTCTTCCACATGTTAACAGCAGCTTTCTTCATGGTTCCATGCATTCTGTTTTATCATCAAGTGTAGATTTTCGGAGAACATCATCTGTTAGGTAAAATGAATAATTTCCAGTTTTGTACAGGACTCTGCTGATATTGTAAAGAAGTGCATTTGCCTGCAGAAAAGCTTTAATCATGACAGTGAAATTCTGCCATTGAATCAAAACAGCAATATTAGAGAAGTAAAAGAAATGATGAGTAGCACCCAGTCAAAATGGGAATTAATGAAGAAAACAAGTGTTCAGCAGAAATTTGATTGTGTTTGATGCACTTAACAGGCATAAAACAGGAGCCTTAGTATTATAGTAGGAGCTCATTCTGTACAAGAAGCACACCACTCAGCATATTAGGTTGTGCTCTTCTGTTGGAAGCAGAGGACAGAGAGAGATCAGTGGTCATGGGGCAGCATTGTTGGGCTCCTACACCATTCCAATGAAGTTCAATGTAAATTTGGGGACCAACACCTCATATTTTGGAGAGCCTTCCAGACTCAACAATGAATGCAACAATCTCACATAATGGTCCTGCTTTTCCAGTCAGAACTCCTCTAAATGCATCTTTTGTTTGTTTGCTTGTCCCTTTTACTGTTCAACATCATTCATTTTGTCATTTTCGCGTCTGCTGCTTCAATATCTACCCAGACCTCCTTTATTCTTTCTTCCCTGCCTCATTCTTTACTTAAATTTGTTAAATCTCTAACTTTTTTCAGTTATAATTAAAGGTGTTAACTTTGTTTCTCTCATTGCCTCCACAACTCAAGTTGCCAGCCATATGAGATTCTTTGAAGCTACCAGAATTGACAGCAGAGACTCTACCATGATAGGTGCCACAGTTTGGTCAATGGATTGAACTATTCTATGTTTGACACATGGTCTGCAGGAGACACTGTTCCAGATTCATAACCCTTTTCAATCCTCCCTCAGCCAGCACCATGAATGTCATTCAGTCTGTCTTGGTCTCCACACCTGCAATAATCTTCCAATTGGAATCCTTGTGCATGGCTCAGATAGTATAATAGGTACAGATACACTAGAGTTACCAACGTAGTTGTGAGAATAAGGAACTATTTTCTTCAGAGCCCACCACACTCCTTCCTCCTGATATTATTGTTGTTGCATGTAACACCAATGAAATCATAGCAAGTTATAATAACTATATTTCTGGGGATCAAGTAAGTAAGACATTCACATATTTTATTGTGCAATTGCGTCTGCAATAGAGACATCAAATATCCTCAACTACAATTCAAAAAAATGCTGGGAAATGTTTAGCGTCAGAATCTGTGGAGAGGGAAACAGAGTTAACATTTCAGGTCAATGACTTTTCATTGGAACTAAGACTGATTTTGCAATGGCAGACTGTTCATCAGAATCATCTAATGGTGATACAAACTGGTTTCTGAAATTATTGAGTTCAGTGTTAAGTCCTAAAGGCGGTAATGTGCCAAGCTGGAAAATGAGATGCCGTTCTTCAAAGCTAATTCCACTCATTTCTTCCAAATCAAGAATGTAACAATGGGAGCCCACTTGGGTGCAGCCTATTCCTGTATCTTTGTGAGCTATGTGGAACAATACTTGTTCTTCTCGGCAGCCCCCCCCCCCACCTCTTTTTCTATTACATTGATTACTTTAATGGTGCTGCTTCCTGCTCTTGTACAGAACTTAACATTCTGATCACCTTTGCTGCTGTTTCTCAAACCGTTCTCACTTTTATCTCTGACTCCTCTCTTTTCACTAGTTCTCCATCTCAGACTCCTCCCACCCTGCTTCCTGTAAGTACTCCATTCCATTCTCTAAGTTTCTTTGGGGGTAAAGTCAAATAGTCCCTGAAAATGAACGTGGAGATTATGATGCACAATCATTGGTGTGAAGCTGCAATTGTGACTGCAACAACTGACTGAAGGTCTAACATCTCACACATTGTTTCTTGACCCCTTGAATATCCTAGGTGGATATTTCTCTCCTGCTGAGACCTCTTCTTCCACTCCTCCTCCTCTTGCTTCTTTAACATGCCCTGCTCTGAATTTGCAAATCATATTGTATTCCAAGAGAATGCTGACTGATGTATTCTAGTCTGGGAGTGTCTAGTTTGTGCAGAGGACTTGTTTGCAAATCATATTGTACTCAAAGGGAACACCTAATGATGTACCAATGTCTGGGAGTGTCCAGTTGAATTCAGCAGGAGGTCATTCAACATCTACCACAGCAACTGTTGTAAACTTTGGCAACTTGAAAAAACTGCACAATGCATCAAACACTTGTGGACCCATTATCCACATCAGATGAAATTAACCAATAACTAACCCATAAGTGGTGGACAATTTCTTTAACCAGCATGGTCCTTCCCGCTGCCTAGTGTGCATTCCACTCTACAGTATGAGATTAAGAATGGGTATAAACTGGAGTACTGAGCTTCAAAATGGCAGACCTGAAGCCAAATCAACATTGGATGGTGACTGATATCAGGATCAGCCTGCTGTATAAAGTCGAGTTTATTGTCATATGCACAAAAACATGCATGCACAAGTGCAATGAAAAACTTACTTGCAGCAGCATCACTGGCACATAGCATCATATAAGCAGCATTCACAAGAAAAATATAAACATAAATTATACACAATTTTTACAAGAAAGAAAGCAATTGAAACAAAAAAAAAAACAAAGTCCATTTTAGTGCAAAGTGATCAAAATGACCATAGTGTTACTAAACTCTAGTGATATACTGTTGAAAGTATCCTGACTGGTTGCTGTTAGGGTTGTACTGGTTGGTTCAAGAACTGAATTGTTGAAGGGAAGTAGCTGTTCTTGAACCTGGTGGTGTGGGATCTCAGGCTTCTGTACCTCCTGCCTGATGGTAGCTGTGAGTAAATAGCATGGCCCAGATGGTGGGGATCTTTGATGATGGATGTTGCCTTCTTGAGGGAGTGCCTCCTGTAGATACTACCGATGGTGGGGAGGGATGTGCCCGTGATGTTTTGGGCTGAGTCCACTACTCTCTGCAGCTTCTTGTCTTTCTGCATATTCAAGTTGCCATACCAGACCATGATGCAACCAGTCAGGATATTTTCAACAGTATATCTGTACATGCCTTTGTCACGATGGATTCAGTGTACCTGATATGTGATGAATTATGTGGGTGTATATGGATTTGATGACTCTTGAGTTCCAAATGGCAAACATTACTTCCAATTTTGTGCCCTTCATATTTCTTGCATAATCTTGTTCCTGAAGTCAGGAATGGTGTTTAACTGCACAACAGCATCGCCAGTCAGGGATCCAGTGAATGGAAATCTAACCAATTGGGACAGCTATTTCCCAACAGTATTACCAACTATTTTCATACTTCCTATTGCAAATAATCCTAATCATGATGAATGGGAAATTTCATGCCAGATGGAAGACATAGTGTTCAGTATTGTCCTTTAAGTACATGCAGCGGCTCCAAGCTGAAGTTACATGTGTTCTGCAGGGCAAGTTTCACTCCAGCTGCAAGTACGCCAAAATATTCTTAAAAGTTTTTCTTATTGCCTATTTGGTTTAGGATGCCATTAAATTAGAACCACTAATAATGGATTTCAGAGCAGCTAATTTCCAGCTGTGAAAAATATAATTGAAACTTTTAATAATATAAGTAATAATGAAAAAAATCAAACAGAGAAACAAATGTTGTTGCCATAAGCTATGGGATGAAACATGCATGGAGGTTTCTTTTTGTATCAGTTTAACCTCTAGGCCATGCCACAAAGTCATGTAAAAGTGTATTGTGGTTTCATTACCTGCAAATATATGAAATGGCCATTTTTCATAGCACATACATCATATTTCTGGTTGAGAAACAGTAAAATGAAAACTTCTAAAAATATCTGAAAAACAATGGGGAAATAGCTTGAAATCATCATAGTGAAACTCAAGCTAAAGTGTTGTAAAGTTATGGATTATAGGGTGTGTTAAATTAAAAATTCAGATGTGGGCAAGATACATCTAGCACTGTAGATTTCAATGATTTGTGATTCCTAGCTACTGACATGCTCTTCCAAACTCTTTATTTTACCAACAAGCAATCTGTTGGAGGAACTCAGCAGGTCAAGCAGCATCTGTGGGGGAAAGGAACTGTCAAAACCCTGCATCAGGACTGAGAGTGGAGATGGCCAGTATAGAGAAGAGCGGGAGAGAAAAAGTCTTCCTGTTTCAGGAATCATTGCTTCCCTTCTACTGTTGTTGTTGGAGCCACCTCTTACATCTGTTTCTCAGACTTCTGCTCTCACCCTACCTCCCTCCATACAGAACAGAGATAAAGTTCCTTTAATCCTCACCTTTCACCCATCTAGCCTCTGCATTCAGCATATCATCCTTCGCCAATTCCTCCAGCTGCAACGAGATCCCACCACCAGTCATATCTCCTCCTCCCCACCCCTTTCCGCCTTCTGCAGGAATCACTCCCTCCGCGACTCCCCATTCACCCCTCCCTGATTCCTGGCACTTTCCCCAGCAACCACAGGAGGTATACCACTTCTCCTCCCACACCACCATCCAGGGACCCAAACAGCCCTTCCAGGTGAGGCAAAGATACATGTGTACCTCCTCCAACCTTGTCTACTGCATTCCATGCTCCTGATGTGGCCTCCTCCTTAGCAGTGGCTGCTATTCCCAATCCAGAGGAGGAATCACTGGGCAGCAATGAATTGTTTGAAGCCTTGCTTTATGGCTCTTTCAATCTAATTCCATAAAACTATAGAAATTCGTCCACAATTAGTAGAGCTAAACACGTTACATATAGTAGTGATAGCACAATGTGCGGTGTTTCCAAAAGTCAATTCCAATGTATGGTTCCAGTTTCAAGGATGAGTTTTGGTAAATCTAGAGAAGACAGGTTGCTGTTGAGGGGGTCCCAAATACTATATGGTCTTGGTCAGAGCCCCTGGAGTTCTGTCTGGCTTTGTACTTTCACTTCGGAAGGACCTGAAGAGACCAATTTCTGCAAGGCGGCCTGAAATTTTGTCAAACAGTCACAAAAATGGCATTTCCATTCTCTCTCCCACAATGCATGCGTTACTCAGCACATTCTCAAATGACTGCATGAGTTGCAGATGTTGAGCCATCTATTCGTGGGCCTCGTGAATTCTTAAACTTAGTAACTGTCAGAGCCTTTAAGCTGGCTTTTCAAGAAAAGCATTTGGGACTGGTACTAACACTTTAATCTTTTTCATTTGTGTTCTGTGCTACACCATCTTTCCGTCTTACAATTCATAACAAACTTAGAATGGATGTGTCTGAAGTAGCTATTTAGTAGTGATATAGAGTGCAATTAGGTCATCAGCCAAAACCAAACATTAGCCTCTGCTACCTAGATGAGCAGATGAAAATCAATTAGAATGATGATTGTAAGATGTCCATTAAACCAGAGCAAACAAATGAATCTGGAGACATTATGTAAGCAATTCTCTAACCTCTCACCAGCCTTTCACCTTCAAAACCACAATCTGCAATAACGTCCTTTCTTCATAAAGAATCATTGGGAGTAGAATTCAAGTTTAGTTGACTTGCAAAATGGGCGATCTGGATCAGTTACCGCTGTACACCTTGCTCAGTGTCCTTTCCCATTAACATCTATATATAGCAAAATTAGATGGGTCTATAGTGAATTAATGTTGCTGGTTCTGTAACCCTGTCAAGTTCCACCCCACACCCTAATCCAACCATCCACAAACTCTTCTACCACTGTTGCTGGTTGTAATGGACTTTGGTAAGAAAGGAGGGAAGATTCCTACTTCTGCTGGATTTGGATTTCTGCTGGATTAATTTGGAAGAGTCTATACCTTTTGTGAACTCAAAGAAAAACTGCAGATGCTGAAAGTATGAAATAAATACAGAAAATACCTGAAAATCTTAGCAGGTCAGGCAGCATCTGTATATCTTTTGTGCTTCTGCAAACTCACAATGCTTTGCCACAAGTGTACGTACTGTTGTAATGTTGATTAGTATGATCTTCTGCTTCAAGCAGGTGTAAAAGAGACGTAATATTAAAAGTAAATTGTCAGCAGATCAGGCAGCATCTGTTGAGAAGGAAACATAGTTATTCCTTCAAGTTGATAACCATTTCATTGCAACTGGAAAGTGTTAAAGACATAACTTGCTTAGAAATTCAGTGCAAGCTTGTAGTGCTGAATGTGCTCAATAGTAGCAGCTGCAGATTCTTTCAAAGTTCTGTTCCACTGAATTCAATAGCACACTACTAGTAAACAGTGATGAATGTTGGGGTGTTCAGGTTTTATCACACATAGGAAAGAGTGGGGAGATTGGGGGGGTGCAAAGGAAAGAGAAGAAAAGAATATAAGGGAAGATCTGTAGCTCTGTGAAACTAAGGTGAGATTTTATCATTATAAATTAGTTCAGATTTCAGCATCCACAGTACAGTACTTATATTAAAGAGATGTTGAAAGAAGGATTTGAGAGATGTGATCAACAAGTGTTCAATACAGCAGATTATTGTGCTGAAACATTCTCCCTGACACACCTATAAGTTTGCAGTTAAGCTGCAAAGAGCAGGAACATTGTAACATAAAGCAGATATGCCATTGACAACTGAGGCCAACACATTTCATTCTCAACTGCTTCTGGGTTTGATGCACAGAGAACATTTTACAGAGGGTCAGGGAATGGAGTATCCAGAAGAGTCTGGTGGTGAGGAATCTGAGAGTCAACGAATGGGGAATCAGAAAGTGCCAAGGAATGGGGAATCAGAGAAAGTCAGTTAATATGGAATCAGAGAGTCAGCAAAGTGGAATCTCCATTCTCCATTCCTTGATTCTCTCTGATCCCACACACAAACCATAGACGAGTTAGAAAACACTACCTTACACTGGCTGATCAAAATATGAACTATCTCCAACAAAAAGCAATAAATGTTTGTTTATTTAACAATCGTAAATGATATATTGTTGCTAGTGACAATTGTTAAGGCAGATGTATCCAAGGCAGTCAAGTAGGATGATAATTTCAATGAAATGCAGAATAGGTTACAAAGCTTGTTAAGTGTATTTTATGCACCAACATCAATATTAAATATGTTTTTGTTACTCTTTTAGGACATTTATTTACTTTCATCTATTGGTTACTTATTATATTGAAAGGAGATTTGTTTAAAAAAAAAGGAAATACTGGAAATACTCAATAGGGCAAACAGCATTGGTGAAGAAACATTGCAAAGTTCAAACGTGAAGGACTTCAGGTATTTGCCATCTTGTTTGCTTCCGTTTGGTGAGCCTGGGTCGAGCCAATGTTATGCTTAGTGGCTCAACTAAATTGGCGTTTTCAGCCGCGCAGCCTCCACGTGATACGCAGATTCCTTGAAATGTGTGCCGGAGTCTCCGCTCGCCTTATAAAAGCTCATCCCCACGCACTGTTGCGTCATTCAGGTGAGTGGGCAGAAGGAGTGTGCGATGGAGGCTCTTGGGGAGGGAGGGCTATAAAGCGGGTATCGAAACCAATTTACGGTTTTACTCCAGGATTTCGCGAGTAAGCACTTATTTTGCCACAGGAAGTCGGTGAGTTGTTTGTTGGGGTGGGGGGGAAATGGTAACGGCATTAACTGTCAGGTTAGACCAGGAGTGTGCTAAGTCCTTCCACAATTGGTGAAGGGGACTGTACCTTCTGAATCTGAGCCGGCAATCTTCGCTTCACTCTTAGCAACTTCATATTGCCTTTTAAATTTATTCAACATAGCATAATGCTCGCTTAAAGCTTCTAAATACCTTTTAAAAATCTGTGATTTTTAAATTCCTTATCTGATTTTCTTAAACTACGGGAAGTGACTGAGAAATTCGCAGTTAAACATGGGTTGCGCAGTTAGGGCTGATTCTTCCTGAGATCTGTAACTTTCCGGTTTTGAATTTCCAAATTGATGACCAACTTCGTTTTAGTTGCTTGTAACAACGCTTAAATTCTCAGTCTAGTTTGCATTGACAATCATTCATATCGGTTACTTTAATAAGGTAACTTTAAACATAGCTGGATCTTTTAATACATTCGATTACATTTTAATAACATTCGATTAGCTTCTTTAAAAAGGCCATTAACTTGTGAATGGCGAGCGTTAATGATGCACTTTTAAGATAATTGCTTTTCGAGGTAATTGGCGGAGTCACCGGATTTTGTAAATTGGCGTCCCCAAGAAACGAGTGACTTTTGAAACTAAACTTCCTTCTCAGACCTAAGTGCTTGGGGTTTGAGCAAATAAAACTAGACTGTTTGTTTCCCTGAACAATAGTCCGCCGCCTCTGAGACTCTCGCGGACTTTGACCTGAACGGATTGTTTTTCTACCTGTGCAGTGTCTCAATCAGGGTCGATTAACTCCAAAATACTGTGGCCAGTTAATGCTCCCGGACACTTTTTTTCTCTGACCAAACGTGGCGAGTAACTAACCCGTTGAAGTGGGCACTTGGTGGTTTGGGCCGTGTACTCTATAAACGTTTCATTAACCGACCCACGGAATGCACACTCTGGGGAGCATTCGTTGACTGGCGCCATCCACCGACTTGTAAATCTCGACGGTTATATCTGAAGAATTGTCTTGTAGGTCTAAGATTTTAATATCGAATGTATCTAAAATATAGAGAAATGTTAATGCGATTTCCATCTCGGATAGTAACTTGGGGGGTGAAGGCTGGCCGTACTGTGAATTTAGTTCAGCTACTCTACCAGCAGGGAAGATCTCCAGCGTGTAGAGAGAAGTTGGTGAAACTATCCTTGGACTAATTTTTTTAAGGGGATATGGCTCTTTAGGTTTAAAGGTGAATTACAAATGTAACTGCATATGATTTCGCTGTTCTTGTAATTTGGATCTTCATTTTGTTCCCTTGTAGGCCTGACTAAAGCCGGAAGATGAACTGGGGACAACTGCACCTTATCCTAGGAGGCGTCAACAGATACTCCACCAGCATCGGCAAAATATGGCTCACGGTGATCTTCGTCTTCAGAATCATGATTCTAGTAGTGGCGGCGGAGAGCGTTTGGGGTGACGAGCAGTCGGACTTCATCTGCAACACTCTGCAGCCTGGCTGCAAGAACGTTTGCTACGATCAGTTCTTCCCAATGTCTCACATCAGGCTGTGGTGCCTCCAGCTCATATTCATCTCCACCCCTGCCCTTCTGGTCTCCCTGCACGTTGCGTACAAGCAGCACGGAGAGAAGAGGTCCTTGGAGAAACGGCAGGGTTTCTTGAAAAGGGAAGAAGTCGATGCCTTGAGGAAACGGAAGATGCGGATCGTCGGTGCCTTTTGGTGGACCTATGTTACTAGCATCTTCTTCAGAATCCTCTTTGAAACTGTGTTCACTTACATGTTGTATTTTCTGTACGGTGGGTTTCGGATGGCCCGCCTGGTTAAGTGCAACTCCTGGCCCTGTCCCAACACCGTTGACTGTTTTATCTCCAGACCAACGGAGAAAACGGTGTTCACCATATTCATGATCGTAGTTTCCGGCGTCTGCGTGCTTTTAAATGTAGCCGAATTGTTTTATTTGATGGTGAAGGCTTGCACAAGGCAGGCGTGTTGTGTGCGGCAACACCCCCGCCACCTGTCTAGGAGGCAGGAGAACCAACAGAACGAGATGAACGAACTGCTGTCCATTAATGCCGAGCGCCAGCAAGCAGCGTTGGGGCTTAGCAAATCTTCCTCAGGGACTCATTGCACCGATTAAACCTGCCCCGGCACTGAGTGACTAATTTACAGCGAAGCACCTAGGGTTAATGTTCCACTTGCAAGAGTTCGATACCGCCTTGGTTTTAATTTCCAGCTGACACAACAGCTTTTAGTGCCTGGAAGGTGCTCTAAGCGCACAACTTGTATTAACTTGAGCACGTTTAACAAGTTGTATTCGCGATGCCTTGCAATTTCCGCCCAATTCCAGTATTAACGTGCACAGTCGGTGATGGGCAGGAGCTGGCAATCTTACTACGGATTTTTCCTCGCCCCTAGAACTTAATCTGTGACTGATAATGGATTAACTGTAACCAATATCTCCAAGAAGCACGCTAAGTAGGTTATGTTGCCGTTTTGTAGTGTTCAATGCCGCATCAAGTTTCACGTTAACTGCGCCCGTCAGTCATTGAAACGCTGCGATCAGGTCCTCGGCCACCAGGGGGGGCGCGCTCCTAGGAATTTGCGAATCTAGATTTTGAACAATAAAATTCTTCACGTCTACGTACTCTGCACTCTTTTGTTGCCGAGCTTGGTGGGAATTTGTTTTCAAATACAAATCAGATCTCTAATAACTGAAGTGGGTTGCAAAAAGGAGCAATATTGGCTGAGGGTTAAACGTCAAGCAGGCTGTTCAATAACATGGGCTTAAACCAAGGACGTGCAGGGAAATTTAGATACCGGAATGTCCTCGGTTTGACTTTCAAGTGCAGTACTTCTCGCCACTCAGTGGGGTCAGGACTCTAAACTGTTTGCCGTCGGGCATGCTATTATTGAGCCAATTCTGACAACAGTTCCTGGCCGTTATAGTTATAGTTTTCTAACGAGTTAGATTTTACTCGAGTCCTAACGGGTAGCAGATTTGATTTGGGTCTAAAAATCTGCCTTTGCTTAATTCGCGGGATCAGGAATATTTAAATCGCGATAGCCTACTTGGGGCACAGTTGCATAAATGCTAACTAGATTTGTTAACAATTGTTCTGTAAGTATTTCTTCCCAACTAGAACATGCATTTAAATAGGGTCTTGACGGCTTATCCAGAAAAGGAAGTGTACTGATCTGTGGATTTGCATCTTGGCCCCAGGTCAATTGAGATACCACTTTGGCTTCCTGATAACGTGTTAATGATTCATAGTGCTGCCTCTCCAGCCACAAACACCAAAAAGCCTGACTTTGGCCATGGAAAGATGAAAATGACCACTTCTCATGACTAACCTATTGCAGTGAAATGTGGGTCAATGTATTTGGAGGCAAGATGAGCATAGTAATTAAACCAACAATTGTCTTTGGCTTATTTTCAGTACATCTACTGATTAGAGGTACAATAACCTCTATTACAAAATTCAAAACTACCTTTTGCTCAGTTCCAGCTATACCAATGTCATGGTATTGGGACCAAATCTGTTGAATAGAACAGGAGTTGAGTGTTGGTAATCATTCTTTGGAGTTGGTCTTTGTTAAATATGATCACTTGCTTCCCCCCCCCCCCCCCCCCCCCCCCCCCCCCCCCCCGGGAGTACATACAATTGGAGTTGCTTCATTGCACCAGAATGGTTTTGTAAGTTCCAATATCACTGGGTTCTTGTTCCCTTATGCCAAATTAGTAAATTATTAGATGGGAAATGTTGCCCATGGTCGGGCCTGTTCTATGGTAATGGTACATTGAATACTCTCAAACTGAGCACCATTTCAAAAATGGGTAGATGTGATGGTGTGCCTACTGTACATTAGACTAGTGTTTGCAATTTTTGCCTAAAGCAGTAGTAGAATGGGAAGGGTCTGGAGCTGAATACAAAATGGTCTTCTGTTTCTATTTTGCTAGGAATTAGATTTAATTGTCATCTAGTTGTATAACCTTCTGTAGCAAAGTTGTACAGCATGGAAACAGCCCTCCAGACCAACTTGTCCATGCCAACCAGGTTACCTATTCAAGCTGGTCCAGTTTGGCCCACATCCTTCTGAACCTTTCCTATCCATACTCCTGTCTAAATGCCTTTTAAACATTGTATTGTACTGACCTCTACAGCTTCCTCTGAAAGGGAGCTTGTTCCATATCCCCACTACCCTTGGTGGGAAAAGTTTCCTTTCTCACCTTGAATCTATCCTCGTTTTTTAGACTCCCCTACGGGTGGGGGGGGTAGAAAGACTGATCAGCAATCTGCCCCTCAGACTTTTTTGTCTCAGTTCCTCCCTCTGCTTTGAGTGAGGAAAAACCTCAGCCTCCTCTTGCAGTCCCAGTAATATCTGTAAATCTTTTCCACCCTTTGGAGTTTAAACATCCTTCACATGTCTATGACCAGAATTGCACAACACTCCCAACAAAGTGTGGTCTCACCAACCTGTATAGTTGTAACATGGCATCCTAACTCCTGGATTCAATGCTCTGACTACTGAAGGCAAGCATGTCAAATGCCTTCACTACCTGTCTACCACTCTCAAGGAACTATGTACCTGTACCCCTTGGGTGCCTATTCTACAACCATCTAAGGTCTTGTCATTTACTGTAAGTACTCATTTAACTTGCCATAATGCAACATCTCACACCTGTCTGACATTTCATTGGAGTGTTAACAATTTGACTCCCAATCATGGACAAATGATTAGAATTCTAATGTTCTCTAAACTGCAGTAGATGTGGTCTACATGGATTTTAGTAAGGTGTTTGACAAGGTTCCATGTGGTAGGCTTCAGAAGGACAGAGGGCATGGGACCCAAGGAGGCTTGGCCATGTGGATTCAGAATTGGCTTGCCTGTAGAAGCAGGGGGTTGTGGTGGAGGGAGTGCATTTGGATTAGAGGGCTGTGACTAGTGGTGTCCCACAAAGATTTGTTCTGGGACCTCTACTTTTCGTGATATTTATTAATGACTTGGATGAGGGGGTAGAAGTTTGCAGACAACAAAAGTTAGTGTTGTGGATAGTGTGGAGGACTGGCAAAGCTTGCAGAGGGATATTGATAGGATGCAGAGCTGAGCTGAGAAGTGGCAGATAGAGTTCAATCCAGAGAAATGTGAGGTGGTACACTTTGGAAGGACAAACTCCAAGGTGGAGTACAAGGTTAATGGGAGGATTCTGGGTAGTGTGGAGGAGCAGAGGGATCTGGCAGTCCATATCCACAGATCCCTGAAAGTTGCCTCACAGGTGGATAGGGTAGTTAAGAAAGCTTATGGGATGTTAGCTTTCATAAATTGTGGGATTAAGAGCCATGAGGTAATGATGCAGCCCTACAAAACTCTGGTTAGATGACACTTGAGTACTGTGTCCCGTTCTGGTTGCCTCATTATGGGAAGGATGTGGAAGCATTGGGAAGGGTGCAGAGGAGATTTATCAGGATGCTGCCTGGATTGGAGAGTATGGATTATGAGGAGAGACTAAGGGAGCTAGGGCTTTACTCTTTGGAGAGGAGAATGAGGGGAGACATGATAGAGGTATACATAATATTAAGAGGAATAGATAGTGGACAACCAGACCTCTTCCCCAGGGCACCAATGCTCAATACAAGAGGGCATAGCTTTAAAGTAATGGGTAAGAAGTTCAAGGGAGATATCAGGAAGGCTTTTCACCCAGAGTGGTTGGTGCATGGGATGTGCTGCCTGGGGTGGAGGTGGATGCTGATACATTGGTCAAGTTCAAGAGATTGTTAGATAAGCATATGGAGAAACTTAAAATATGGGGATATGTGGGAGGAAGGGGTTAGATAGTCTTAGGTGTGGTTTAAAGATCAGCACAACATGGTGGGCTGAAGGGCCTGTATTGTGCTGTATTGTTTTATGGTTCTAAAGCTTGGAGCCTTGGCAGCTAAATGGCAGTCACCTGCAAGCAATCAAGCTTCAATATCTAAAGGCTTGAATTCAATGCCTACTTCACAAGGACTGGACCTTGGAAGGATTTGAAAACCAGAATGAATCTTAATTGATGTTGACTGCTCATTAAACTACTTGGGAGAACACAGTAATGGGTTAAAAACTTGATGCAATGTCAGGTGAGTGGCCTTTTTATTGGGTGGAATTGAGGGGAAGTGCCTAGGCATTAGATTTTGACTGGCACTCATGTTGAAGATGCCTGATTGGAATGAAAGAACAGTTGCCCATTTCTAAATGTTAGAAATGTGTAGTTGAGAAAGGTGATGCATCCTTGAGTGAAAGTGGGAGAGGGAATAATCAGTCGTCTGAGTGCAATTAAGGGTCCTTTGAATGCACAGGTCACTCAAGGCTTTGAAAGGTCTTGTGAGATTGACTGGCAAATTGAAGGGTAGTGTGGCATATTCTTTAATCTGCTTTCTAACATTGTGTAATGTATTAGATTCCTGGGTTCATTGCTGTAACAAATCTGAAGTTAAGCCAGGCAGCACCTCTGTAGTGAACAATGTCCAGAACTGGCAAAAGAGAAGCTGGGAGGAGAAATGCAAACTCCCACTCCAGTAAGTGGGAGTCAAAGGATGTGAATGCAAAATGGGGGTGCAGAGGGGCAGTAATGGGAAGGCATTAAACACTTTAACTCCTGCTTTTACTAATGCTTGATCAAAACTTTTTTCCCCATGTCTGAACTTGGATATGAGGTTGACAATCTACATGCACTGCTCTTGACCTACTGAGTATATCCCTGCACCTTAAGTATTTTAATCAAATTGGTCATACTGTCTAGATGTTGGACAGAAAAGGTAAATATTTTTGAGGGATGGAGCATTTATTTGCAAAGTGATAGCTGAGGTTCTACCTGTGGATGCAAGGTAGACCCATAATTGAAGTTCTGGAAAATTTTGCAGTATTCAATACATGTTCTAAGTGGTTTGCCTTTGGTTATCTGCAAAATCTCCAATTTAAAGTAGAACATAAATGAATGCCCACCTTGAATTTGCTCAATGTAAGAGGTGTTGCAGGAACATGTGTCCAAACTGGCTCTCTGGGGTATATTGATCACTTCCACCAAACAAGTTTCCCCTCCAACTTTTCTCCTATCCAGTGGCTATCAGTGTCATGTGGCTGGTGCATAGTAACTTGTAGTATTGGAGAAGTGTTAATGGGATTGACTTGATCGTCAGAAGTTGGAATAAATGGGTCTTCATACTGGAAAGATGTAACTAGTGGACTGGTTCTTGGCTATCAATTCTAGGGGGCCTAAGTTTTTAAAATGGAAATTATTTTTAAATTGTATGTGCTATTGAGACCACATCAAGTGCACTGTACAATTCTGTCCCCCTAAAAGGTTTACTAGCACTGGAGATAAGAAGTGTGCCTGGTAGTTGCACATTGAAGGTATCAGAAATTCTGGAGCATGATTCATTAAGTTAGGGTGGGAAGTGTCAAGGGAGCCCCACTGATTCTGGATGGGAAGAGGAGCAAGAGTAGAAGTGGAAAATGGAATGCCCCATAGGAAGGAGAATGCACAGTTGAGGAAAGATGTGAGACAATATTATGGAAGATATGATCCAGACAAGACTGATTTGGAGAAAATGGGATTAGTTCCTTGTAGGAAGAAGGGTGAGAAATGTAGTCCATGAGTCATAAAACCATAGAGTAGAAATGGGCCCTTCAAGTCTGTAGGTCTACATCAATCTTCAAACACCCACTTGCACTAATCCCACTTTAAATTTCCTTGCATTGCCATCAATTTGTCTCAGAATCTACCACCCACCTACACACTAGGATCAATTTAGTGATGAATTAACCTTCTAGCCCACATCTTTAAGATATGCAAACAAGCCAGAGTCCCCTGAGGAAACTTGCATAGGTCTGAAGAGAACATGCAAACTCCAGATAGATACCACTGCAGGTTAAGATTGAAGCAGGGCTGTTGGAGTGAAAAGGCAGCAGCTGTGCTGCTAGTCTTTGGTGGAGGTTGGTTCCAAACCTCTTCTGAAATAGAATTAGGGAAGATAGGGAAAGGGAGAGGAGAGGTCGTCACATGAACAATGTTCCACAAAATTAAGCAAACTGGTTGCCATTGCTGTTTTCATTTGGAGGAAGTGAGTATAAGCCAAATTTGAGGGTGGCCATGGATAGGTCTAGTGGGTTGCTGGTCAAGAAAGATATGCACAGCCCTCAGGCTAACCTGCTATAGAAACTGATGTAGATTGTCACTTTACCACCTTTTCCTTCATCTAGAGGCCTAAATGCAATATCCCTGGTGATTTACACATGCATCCAATTCTGAATGATGCACCTGTTGCTCACTGGTCTTCTCTGCAATAAGATAGCCAAACAGTGACTGTATTCCAGTCCATGAGGATAAACTGAAGCTGCTTGTCTGTAACTAAATTTCCATCTTGTTCCCCACATACCCCAATGAAGTTCAATGCAAGTGAGCAATAGCCTTTCATTTGGTCACATTACTTCTTTCTGGACTTGAGATGGAATTTAGTTTTAAGTCTATCAAGTGTTTCTGGTATTCAGATTTCCTGCATTGATTCCATAGTCCTTAATTTCAGATTATTTTGCATTTACTACTCACTTTTGTTCCATATCACCACCTTCATTTACCATGCATCAGCCTGTTATTTAATCACTCCATCCTTTCACCCAAACCTACACCTTCCCTTGTATTCTCACTTGCCCTTCCATCTCTCTACACCTTAAAACATAATCTGTCTAAATATTTCCATTTGTGATGGTTATTTCCTTCTCTGTTCAGATTTCTAGCATGCAGTGTTTTGCTTTTGTAAAAATCATTGTTTATCTGGGCCACTGGCTTGAATAGTAAACAAAGGAAGGATGTATTCCAAGAGTCTACTGACCAAAATTATCAGCAATATTCTGCAAAAAGTGGTTGCTTTGTTTACCCTATACAGTTTCTAGATTCATCAGCATTTATTAGTGGCCCTGTTCTCTCGGCAAGATTTATTTCAATAACACTAAATGCATATTTTAGTGGTGCAGAAGAGATGCTGGAGAGGTGATTCCATCATGCTAGGTATTGACATGTCATTTTTTTAAGAAAGTACTATTAAGCACTTTTAGTACTTTAATGATTGGCTTTAATATTAACAGCAAGTAATGAAATTTGCTCATAGTGGGTAGTACCTTCTGCAACATATCTAATTTTAGATATCTCAATCTGTTTCACCTAAGAATTGCAATTAAAATTAGTCTTTGTATATCTGGTAATGAGATTGTCTTCATAGCAAATGTGTCACAGAAGGATACATTCATCCTCCATCAAGCTTAATCTGGTCAAGTGGTCACATAGTTCAATTACAGAAGGTGCACATGGTGGAGGCTCCACACAAGTGGAATTCAGTGATTTCTTAAGAAATCATAAAGCCTTTATATAAATGTCAAAAAAGTCAATCATTCCTTATACCATCTTTTCATCTTGTAACTATACAGGAGATCCCATCTACTCCATGCTGCCTCCCAGAGGAGCAAACACATTAGTCCATTTTCTCCTAACTTGCATATTCTTTCCACCCCCAAATTCTCTTTCACTCATATACATTAACCATCTTTTATTTTTTCCCATTAACCTACAACATGGGCTAAATCATAGTAGTCAATTAACCTACTGGCCTATCTTTTTGACATAGGAAGAAACTAGAGCAACCAAAGGAAATCCATGCAGATAAATTCCACACACCAGCAATCAAAGCTTAGATCCCTGGAGCTGTAAGGTGACAACACTAACTTCTCCACCACTTGCTGCCCTCTGGAGATGTGTACTCTGCAGTATCACATGGTATTTTATAAGATTTGGCAACACCAGAAGCACTTAGCCTGCGCAAAATACTGTGAGAAGACCTCAGAGCAAGGTTAGACTGGAGCCTAAACACAAGTACAGCACAGGAACAGGTCCTTTAGCCCACAATGTTCTGCTGAACCAATTACATTAGTAATAAAATGCCCAACTAAACTAATCCCTCTTGCCGACACAATGTCCATATCCTACCATTTCCCTCGCATTCATGTGCCTACCTAAGAGCTTCTTGAATGCCCCTATTGTATTTACCTCCACCACTCTAGTCAGTGCATTCTAGGCATCCACCACTCTGTGTAAACAAACAAAAAATTGCCCTGCGTATCTTATCACCTTAAATGCATGCCCTCTGGTATTAGACATTTCAACCCTGGGAAAAAGGTGCTGGCTGTCTATCTATGCCTCTCATAATCTTATAAACCTCTATCAGATCTCCCCTCAGTCTCTGCTGCTCCAGAGAGAACAAGCCAAGTTTGTCCAACCTATCCCCATGTCATGTGCCCTCTAATCCAGGCAGCATCTTGGTTAAACCCTTCTGCATCCTCTCCAAAGCCTCAACATCCATCCTATAATAGGGTGACCAGAACTGAATGCAATACTTCAGATACTGCATAACTAAAATTTTATAAAGCTGCAGCATAACTTTTTGACTCTTGAACTCAATGTCTTGACTAATGAAGGCAAGCATGCCATACGCCGCCTTTACTGCCCTATCAACTTGTGTAGCCACATCAGATCTCCCCTCAGCCTCTGCCGCTCCAGAGAGCAGAAGTCCCAGTATGGATCTCTGAGGAACACCACTAGTCATAGACCTCCAGCTAGAATAAGTCCCCTAGACCATTACCCTCTGTCTTCTACGGGCAAGCCAGTTCTGAATCCAAACAGCTAATTCACTGTGGATCCCATGCATCTTAATCTTCTGGGTGAGCCTCCCATGAGGGACTTTGTCAAATGCCTTATCAAAATCCATGTAGACAACATCCACAGCTCCACCTTCATCAATCACCCTCATCACCTCATCAAAAAAACTCAATCAAGTTAGTAAGGCGTGACTTGCCCTGCACAAAGCCATGCTGACTGTCCCTAATTACGCTTTGGTTTTCCAAATGCTCATAAATCCTATCCCTAAAGATCCTCTCCAGTAACTTCCCTACCACTGACATGATACTCACCGGTCTATAGTTACTGGGATTATCCCTGTTTCTCTTCTTCAACAGTTTAGTTTTTTTTTAAAAAAGTCACTGCTCTGACAATTCCACCATCCTACCTCCAAACTTTCCCTCAAGTTCTTGAATATGATGTGAACTCAGACCCTAGTCCACTCCCTCAATTCTCTGTATACCTTGAAATGGACTTCTGCACAGCTTCAAGCACTAAAACAGCCTATCATTTACATGAACAATTTTCTCACATTACAACTATGTTAACGTTTTCTTCTTTCTTGGATTACATTACGCTGTTCAATCATAGAATTATCCTGGTACCCCCATCTTTTCTCCAACTCTGTGGCTGCCCAGTCATCTCAATGACTTGCATTTCCACCCCCCCCCCCACCCCAACCATCACCTGTAAATTTGGTGAGGCTCAGTCCTCCACCCTTCTTCATTACCTCCATGCTGCCTGATTGACAGTTTTATGCTCGTACATGATGTCCAGTCACAAATATATACTTATAATACTCAGTTCTGCCAATTCCAATTACTCTGTTGCTTGTTTGTTGCCAATTTTGAATGTCATGAATTCAAGCTAAATGTTTTATCCTTGAAGCTATCACCTAATGGCCTCATCATAAACTATGTATGCAAATAATCAGTTCCACCCAAATTTTCAGGTGCTGTCTTGGATAAAACTCTTCATATCTTCTTGCCCTGTGGGAGCTCAATTCCATCACTAGAGGGCTTTAGTCTCCTTTAATGATTTGTCTCCTTTGACCATGGCCAATCCACAACTGTAACTCTCATTCATACCTTCTTTTACCATTGGATTCAACTTCTGGATGCTTTTTTTTCATTGGCTTCTTGCCTCCTGTTTTCCACGAAACTTCAGTTTAACCAAAATCTCACTGTTCTTATGATGTCTGGCACTAGGCAGGAAATTCAATAAACCAACTGGTTTCAGGACCTCCCCACACAAATCCAAAGTTCTTTCTGTTTTAAAGCTTTATGTTTGTTATTTTTGACTGCCATCTTTCTTTGGCTCTACACAGTTGCACAGCCATTCTCCATTCCTGATTTCACCATCCTGTCTATTCCTTCTCCCTGTCATCATTGCTAGCTGTGTCTACATTTTTCTATAATAAAAAATGCCTTATAATTGCATATTGTGATTATTTAAGGTGAACATGATGAAACACAGACCTACACTAAAAGAAAACTAAATGAAATTGTTACTTTCACTTCAAAGTATTCCATGATGCTTTATATCCAGATGTTCACTGGTCCTTATCCAAGTATTCTCATTCATGTGAGTCTGGATAGTGAGACATTATAGGCTATTTTAACAAATGAGAGTAACACTGAAGCTTTTGTTTAATAGAGTAGATTTTCTGATTTTTATTAGCAAAGTGATATTTGTCCTAACCATATCTTCCTACCCACCATATCAGTCAATCAGTTAATTCAGCAGAGCCTCGGGATCAAAGCTGAAAACATTGTTCTGAGTATTTCAGCTCCACACTAGGTAATTGATTCAGCCACTGAGCCATGAGGCAGTTTGGTCAGGTAAGACTTGAGAACACAGATATCACCCTATCCAAATGATAACACGATAAAATTACATTGCCTCCCTTCGATCACACAATGCACATGATAATCCAGACGGTACAATTCTGTTAGCTTTTGACAGCAAGAATCTAAAGAAAATACCTTGATTACAATTATTCACCTGGACACGGATCAAGAAAATGAGCAAATCGTGATCCGTAACAATTTTTATGCCTCTTGAATTATGTAAAGCGCACAGTATATTGTATGGATAAAGTGTAAAATGGAACTACACTTATAGCAATACTGAGAAATAATCTTAGAGCATGCTATAATATTTGCTCCTCTTTGAAGGAGAGCATTGCGTTTTGATGTAATATTTTTCGATTACATTTTATCTATTTTTTTCGATTATAAGTTTTGATAGTTTGAAGAAAGTTACTGAAACAAAGATGACAGGTAACCATAGGCTGATATTTGGAACAAATGACACATTTTATAAATTCTTAATTGCACTAAACGTTATCAAACGGCTTTTTTAAAAAGCTAATTTGGTCCAATTTTTCACCTGCTGTGTACACAAGTAGGCAGCATGTATCCGTGATTATTTAAGCAAATTCCAAATGGCTAAACACTGTAATTAAAAATAAATCACTTGCGCTCTCCACTGGAGTACCATATTTTTAAAATTAAAAGTGAACGAGATAAAGTTTAAACGCGAACATCTTTTACAGCGTTACAAGAGGCGGCATGCAAAACAACTCATGGTCTCATTCCCTAAACTGATCGTTTCTGGACAAAAGTATTTACAACGAAAGTTTATAAATGTTTGGTTCGGTTGTTTTAAAACAGACAAGGGAAGTTTGCAGAGGCACCCAGTGAGTCTTCTACTGAAGTGATGAGTTTTTTTAGTGGGTGGGGGCGTGGCATTGCCCTCCATCTGGTGACAAGCGAGGTTCATCCATGCATTCTCACACAATGTGACAGCGGCGATGGCTGGGGGTGAGCAGGAACTTCGTGCGATCCAGTGTGCAGGTTTAATGGACTTCTGAATCACTTTTTCTCCCCCTCGCAAGACTGGCTCGGAGATCTATGTGTGAAGAAAGCGATTGTGCTTGAATAGGCTGGCTGACAGCGGTCAGAAGTGTTGGGTAAGCTGGGAAAGGGAGGGTTACCTAGACAAGTCTGCTTCATGTCCCCAGCGCACTCAAAAATGGCATCTATGACAGCCGGATGTGTTTAGTAGCTAGCTGGTTTTGTCATGTCCAGCCTGAGGTATGGTATAATCGCCAATATTTTGAGACGGGAGTCTTTTCGCATCCAGTTTTTTTTTGACGAGTTGGTGGGGGTGGCGGGTATATAAGTGGTGGCACTGGAGTTAGGGTAGGTGGCGTGAGATTTTCTATTTTATCATAATAAACGAGTTTTATGTCTAGGTTGAAAGATTTTAAGAAAAAGTTGCACGTGAGCGATTTGGGTGCAACATTATAGTAAAGGAGCGGTGTGTGAAAGCTTCTTCGCTGACTCTACAGATCTGGCACTTTCCCGATGAAACCACATGCTGCGCTTTTATTCTAAAACGCAAATCCTACAGTTCAGTCAAAAGTTGACATGATTGAAATGAGCTAAAACGGATCTGAAATAAAACTGGATTCTGCGCAGGTCTTTAAATTATTTTTATTCCAATAGTTTCAAATCAACTTCGAAGATACTTTCAGAAAGAAAAATATTTTTACTAGCCTTCCTAAACATTTGATATGGCAAATACAAAACCATATCTTCTCAAATAAAGAGATGGTGTGTAATTTCGTCCTTTTTTAAAATAAGAGTTATGGTTTTCGTGCAGAACCTGAAGAGAAAGCCAGGATCATTTGCAGAGATTAAAATAAATTTTACCAATAGCGAAATAATAATCACCTGCATTACATTTAGTTTCTTTTTCTGGAAACACAAAACTATTCTGCAAACCCAGAAACCCAGATGACTGACAAAACTTTGGAAACGGAGGCAATTTACAAGTTGCCGTTCGGAAGCTGATTTTAAATTTCCTATTCCATTTAAAATTTGTCAGAAATTAACCTTGTAATCAGAAAGGTCATTAATATTTCATTTAAATAATAGCCTTATGGCTATCAAATCGCATAATTTGATGTCCCTTTCCATGAAATGAGTGCAAGTAAACTGAAGCAAAAATATAACAAAGTGGGAGAAATAATTACACGAGTAAAATAAATATTCTTTTGTACTGGGCACCTGCTGATTCCCCACGAAGCTGAATAAGCTATTTTTTCCTTGTTCAGCATTGTGTTTTCTGATGATGTAAGCACCTATAGAAGGTAACCATTAGTCGGCTGAATTGCCATCATGATAAGCTTTATATTTCCTAATTTGGTGGCTGGTATACAGGCAACAAAGAGATTTAGACTGCCGAACTCCACACAATGAATAAACTATATGATTTTATTTGCTATAATATAGCTTGAATACTGATATCATAATTCAATCTAATGATATTAGACCAGTACTAATTTAGTTAAATCTAAGAGCGATTTAAAGTTACTAGTTGCCAATGAATAAAAAGATTCAATATTAAAAAAATGAGAAATTCCTCACAGTGAGCTGGTTTACTGTGTATCAAAATACAAAGGTTTTGTGGGAGCATGTTTGGAAGGAATTTAACAAGTTGCAAAATCCAGTGGAAATTCCAAAGTTGTTTCCAAAACCGTGTTAGTTACAAAAACAGCCGCTTTAAATACCTACTTTTATAAAGATTGTGAAGAGATTGATAGATACACGGTCTGAAGTGACCCTCCGTACACAGCCAAAACATGATGCTTCCGTAATTTGATTATCAGTAATGCATAGTATTTAACTGGTGTAATCGGTTTAGATATTTATCAACAATTTATACTGATTCAATTCATGTCATTTCCTTGTGGCTTTTTTTGAAAATATAGTATCTGCCAGACTGAATCACTGGTGCGGATTTAACCTATTTGAATTTAGTATGTGATGCTGGGCGAATTCAGTCTGGTAAGGTTACACTTGTAATGCCATCCTCTTTGCCATAATGGCCACTTAACATACAATGATTACCACAGAACGGTTTTAAGTAAAACGAGTCTGAAATTATAACTTTTTGTTGTTTACTCCATAATCTGCTAATTTACATTAATCTGTTGCATTTGCATTTTTTTTTAAATCCTGTAATTTTATTCCACGAGCAAGTGCATAAGTCAACGAAATCTATACTAGAATGCCTAGGATGACTTTAAAATTCTATGCAAATAAGCATTACGTTGGAGCAAAGGAGATAAGTCAAATAGTAACATATTAATAGGAAAATGGAAAGATAGATTATTTCAGAACTGGTGCAAAGGGGTGTAAAATTGAGTTAACATAATTTGTTTAAATAACCAACACCAATAACAGCTACATTCTAACAAGATGTGAACGTGCCCATTGTGTTAAAAGGCCAGTCCCGAAGTACATTCATTAGGAATTGATACGCCACTTTCGAATAAATTAACAAAAGATACATGTCTGGTTCGTTATTTTGAAATAGATCTATCAGATACAGTAAACTTAAAAGGATTGTGTAAACTCAGTCCGATTATTCTTCTGCTAACACACAATCATCATGTTAGTCTGCGAATGGTTCTAAGGATCAAAAATATAAATTAATGGTATTATCGTGGTGAATAATGTGAATCAGCAATTGGTCCGTATGGTAACATTTCACTGAGATAAATTTATCCCAAATGATAAGTTCCTTAGTAGGCGCAATCAGTATAAATATGTGATTTTTCGTATTACCAAGATTCAAAGATGGAAGAAATAGAAGTACTGAGTCAAATCGTCTGCAGTATTCATTTTATCGATATCCAGCCCTGTCGTTCAGACTACTGAATTTCTTCTGTAGATGTTGCGCAATATCAGAGGCATTCCTGAGGTACCCATTGTAATGTATTTCCCTGCCTTGAACATGAAAATGTGCGGCAGATAGACTTACGACTTTTGTTGTGTGTGTTTGCTTCTTGTATAAATACCTACATATATCTGATCTGTGCAGACAATCTGAATTCTGCAATTCTATGCAGTATTACTAACTCCGACCTTTTCTTTATCCACTTTCCCAGTGGGTTTCTATTTCGGTAAGACATCTATATTCAAAAATGATATTTACAATATGTTGTAACATCGCTTCAGCACTTATAACCAACAAAATGTTTGGTCACAACTCCTAAATGAAGATCTTGCAGCTTTACCTGTTGTTTATTATGTATGTATTCAGTTTCTGCGCTTTAGAGCTGCATATATCACATCCGAGCTGTGGATGAAATACAGTATTCATTTCAGACTTCAGGCAGAGTTTTGCAAGTGGTGATACACTAAAACATACATCTTATAAAGGTCTTGCGAATTCCAATAGGAATTACTGCCATTCATTTGACAAATATGTGCAATATATAATTGGTTAAATGCAAAATCTTATGCACATTTTAATGGAATTGATTTCCAACTCTGCAATTCTCATTGCTCTCGTAGCTGTGATTGCTTGTATTTCATGCATAAAGTTCTTTTTAACGAAACCACATAGCTCTATTGGTGAATTTTCAAGACCGAATATCCAATTCCATTGATATTTTTGGCTTTTTTGCTTTGTATCTAATGGTCCTTTGTTATATGGATTGCTTTTCTAGGGTAGAGGCTTAAAACAATGGGTGACTGGAGTTTTCTGGGAAGGCTTTTGGAGAATGCACAGGAACACTCGACTGTGGTAGGCAAGGTCTGGTTGACTGTGCTCTTCATCTTCCGGATCCTGGTGCTGGGTGCTGCGGCTGAGGAGGTCTGGGGGGATGAGCAATCCGATTTCACCTGCAACACCCAACAGCCCGGTTGCGAGAACGTTTGCTATGACAAGGCTTTCCCCATCTCTCACATACGATTCTGGGTTCTGCAGATCATCTTTGTCTCCACGCCCACCTTGATTTACCTGGGCCATGTACTGCACATAGTGCGGATGGAAGATAAACGGAAAGAGAGGGAGGAGGAGCTCAGGAAAAGCAAGAGTCAAGGAGACAAAGAACTACTGCTTCAAAATGGCAAAAAGGGCAAGCTTCCCTTTAGGGATGAACATGGTAAAATCCGAATCCGAGGTGCCCTTTTACGCACTTATGTTTTCAATATAATTTTCAAGGCGATGTTTGAAATTGGATTTATTGTAGGTCAGTATATCTTGTATGGCTTTGAGCTTAGACCTCTGTATAGGTGCGATAGATGGCCATGTCCCAACACCGTGGACTGCTTCATCTCGCGGCCAACAGAAAAGACTATCTTCATCCTATTTATGCTTGTGGTGGCTTGCGTGTCCCTTTTATTGAATCTAATGGAAATCTATCACCTCGGCTGGAAGAAGCTGCGGCAGGGAGTGACCAACCGGCACCCCCCTGACCTCGAGCACAAGCCCGAGCCCATAACGCCGCTCACCAGGACTGTCCCAAGCAGTTTCACCTACCCCTACTTCCCTGACACGACGGAGGGACCCCAGCCCTACCCGGGGGCCCCGCCCGCCGAGTTCAAAATGGCGCCGCTGCCCGAGGACAGGCCGCCGTGCGTGGTGTACAACAACAAGCTGGCGGCCGAGCAGAACTGGGCCAACTTCGCCACCGAGCACACCCGCGACTTCAAGCCCGGCGCCGCCGACGCTCAGGCGGAGCCCGCGCCCCCCACGCCGACCAATGAGGACAGCGGAACCACGGGCGAGGCGGCGCGCGGCAACGGTCACCTGACCACCACGGTGGAGATGCACGAGCCGCCCGGCACCGACACGCGCCGCCTGAGCCGGGCCAGCAAGGCGAGCAGCGCCAGGGCTAGATCGGATGATCTAGCAGTTTAGCGCCGGCTTTTGCCCTTTCCTCTCCGAAAGCAGTGCAAGGTTTTAATGCAAAGTTGGGTGGGCGGGAGAAGCAATACGCATTGGAATGCTGGGGATTGCAATGCGCGCTGGGAGTTGTGGCTTGCACAGAGATGACGGTTATTTTGTTAAAATTGGGTTACACACCTATTAGCCTTAACATTTATACATGCTCTATTTTATCACTTTTAATAAATGGGAAAGAAAATCCAGACAAATTAATTCGTAGATCACAGAAGTCCGCAGGACGAAAATGCTCCATATTCCCATCATGTTGGACTGAAGCCTGATTTAGCATGTTGTAATTATAATTGATGCATGATCATTAATTGCACCTCTAAAAGCTCATTTTACCAAACCCACCACCACATGTTGACTTAAGAACTGTACTTTTTTAATATGTTAATCATTTCATGGCAAGGTAAGACGTCTACAGTAAGCTGGAGAAACACAACTCCTTAAATGTCTTATTCAACTCACTGAATGTGCTCATGTTAGATATATGCACTCTGTGATTGTAAGCAGTTATCTGTAAACTGATACGGCGGGTAAAGTCTCTAAATCTGAACTTAAGATCACAGAATGCTTCATACATGACACATACACAATTTAGTCCTACCACAGGGTTACAATATTTAACTTCTTGATTTTCATCCATCTCCACTGTTCACTTAGCCGAGCAAACTTCAAATTACAACGTCTGTGGTGGCAAACTAAAGTAGAAGGATTGAATGCATGTTTTGAGGTACATGGACAGAACATGAATTTTGAATGCCTTTTATTCATAAAAGCACCAAAGCAGGGCAACATGCTCAAACCAATTATAAATTAAAGGGGTATGCACTGCAGTTTATTTATGTGTGAGGGCATGTTTGTGTGTTTTAGTAGATACAATACTGCTCTGACAAGTTTAGGACTCTGCCACATTAAAGGAGAAGACGGGTGGAACCACCAAGAAGTAAAAGTATGGTTTGCAGTAAAAAAAACGTTCATAGAATAACATTGTTACATTTTAAAGAAAAAAGTTTTTAGGTTGTTTATCATGAAATTGAAATGGTCCCAGTGTTTCTTCAAGAACATGACATCTGTGCACACACTACCTTTTAACATAATTAGATTTGGAAATTCTAAATAATTGTACTCTACTCACTGCTGTAACCCTTCCAGGCAGAGAAGAAAATATTACTAATACTCCAGAGTTAGAGCATGGTAGTTTAGTCTCAAACTTATTATTGTTGGGTGGGGAATTGGGAGTAGGGAGGTGGAACCATAGGGAAAGTGAGTTGCATTTTGTTGCTTTGGCATTTATTTTTACTGTGTTTCCCAGGATACATAATCTTGGCTAATATCAGGAAAATAAAGTGTTAAAGTACTGGTTGCTTACGGATATTTTCAGTAGAAACTTGCAAATCATCTGACACAAAGTTGCAAAGACTCCCCATGCTAAATCTTTTTTAGACATAAACATTTTAGTAAAAGGTGAAAATACTTAGGAATAAAATTAGGTATGTATGGAAACATTGCTATGTATTGGAAGTTGTCTAGGTTTCATCTTCTGAGTCACATTGGTTGATGGAAACAAATTTTACTAAAATGTTCATATCTTTTAAATCAAGAAATGCTTATTTGCTCCAATTGGCTTTTTTTGTGCAGGAACTGTTTTCAAAGTATAGTTTCTTGCCTGAGGTTCCCTATTTCATTTTAGAACAAGTTTATTTGTAGCCCTGTGTTTAACTATACCAAAAAAATGCACTGAAACAAAAAAATCTGCTATTATCAATAAAATTATTTCTTAGATAATTTTAAACAAGTGGCTCTAGCTTTGATGAATATATTAGATAACTGGCCAACTAAATACAAGCAAAAATTATGTATTCCTTGAATTAAGAAATCAGAGGCTTACTTTAATGTTTTCCCAGGGTTGATTTAAGTTTCTAGCTTGATATATTAATTACTGAAACCCTATTGATAATGAACAAATCAAGGAATCAGTTTGTAGGTGTATTTTTTTAATGCGTTGTTTTTTTTCCATTCATTTTCTTGTACAATGTGTGCTATCTTTGTAACTATGTTTTGGTTCCTGAAAGTTTACATTATCAAAAATTGCACATCTCAGCAAAAAAAGTTTACATTATTAGACAGTAAATTCTAAGAAAATGGGCCTGCCCTTATGCATCAAATCCAAAATTAAATGTCTTAATACAAAATTAGAGCTCCTAAGAAAAAGACAGTACAGTGTACAATACACCTGATTTTTACTAATTATAAAAAATGCATAGCTATAGCCACAGAATAGTTTACCTTGTAATAGATAACCGTGACAATGGGGGCTATAGTAGTTGGTAATTAGTCATAAACTTGACCAAAAGACAATATTAAGTGAGAGAAATCACTTTATACATGGAATTTGAATTAAACTAATTAGGTTTCTTCAATATCTGTTGCTTCATACCATGCTATTTTGTTAACAGCCAACCCATGAAACCTATTACTTATCAAATATCAGCTCTCACTAGAGGTAAAGAACTTGCTGGGCAGTCAGGGACATTTAATGATTTGGAGCGAAAGCAACAAAGCTGTTCTAAGTGTCGTCTTTAAAGAAGTGCCTATGTATTCTATTCTGTAAGAGCAAATTGATGTAAATGTTACTTTACCTCAAATGTTTACAAATGTGTTACCTAATAAACTTTTTTGTACCATAATTCTTTTGAAGAAAGATATCATGCCTTAATTTTTTATTAATCTCTTGTCTTTCAAACTGGTTATGTAAAACAAAAACATCCATTAAAACACTTTATAAATGATATCTAAGTATAAATTCACTCTGAGTTACCAATGACACAAAAGCAACACTCTGAGTACCCCAATATTACAGCTAAACATATATTAGTCTTTTGCAAAGTTTATGCTTTCAGTTTATTCAATTATTAGTGGGCCTGCTGGGATGATCAGGTTTACTTGTGCAAATGAAGAGTATCTCTTTTGAAGATTGTAGATATACCCCTTGATTCATTCACTTTGGAATCAAAACTATGGAGTAGCAATTAAACTGTGTAGGGAATGGAAGTAAATATTGTTGGAAGGTACTCACAAACAAGATGGATTTCTATCAAGCTGAGTGCCATATATTTCAAAACTGGGTGTTTAACAATAGAATATAATTTATTGGTTTTGTGAATGTCAGGCCCATAAACAGGACATTAATTTGAGAACCAATTATGTAGATGGAAAGGGAATGAATGTAGATGAAATAGTGCATGTGAATTAATACAGTGGGTTTAGGGACAGATGATAACCTATGAGAATTACTTTCATATTTATGATAACAGGAACTTTTAACTGCTTCATTTTTAGATATTAATCCTGAAACATTGGTTAATTAGTACTTCCTCTGAAAAGGGGCTGAGGGGCTCAGTGTTGTAGAGGACAGTGAAGATAAGGCAGTTGGGAGTATGATTTACATATACAATATTTAGGTTATTATGTGATCAAAGCAACTCAGAAATTTGGATGGGAGATCTGGAAGAGGTAAATATACCCAGTGAAAAAAAAACTGGAATTCACAGGTGCTTCCATGCTATGCAAAAGCTCTTTTAAGTTCTAAATAAGATCCCAACCAGCTGGCTGCAATCCATAAATAACACCCACTTTCTCTTTTTTCTGCACCTTCTCATGCAATTGGAGAAGATGCAATACCTTTCATTTTACCTCCTACCTCACCAAATACTCAACATGAAGCAGTGATTTACTTGCACTTTCTATTTAGTATAGTGTATTCACTGCCGACAATGTTGTCTCCACATTGAAGGGATCAATTGTAGATTGGAGGACTACATTGAGGAACACCTTCACTCAATCTGCAATTGTGATCCTGAACTTCCAGGCAGCTGTTACTTTCATTTCCCCTCTGTCCTTGGCCTCCTAGACTGTTGCAACAAGTTAAATGCAAGATGGAGGGATAGCACCTCATTTTCTGAACAGAAATAATATAATTGAATGGACACAAATTTATGATCATGTAATATATTCAGCATTTCTAGCACTTTTATTTTAGAATTGTGGCATCCACACTACTTTTCCTCTTGTAGCTTTAGATAATTATTCTGCATTTACATGTCTACCAGAATGACCTTGTGTTCCCTTGTCTTAATGATACTCCTTCTACTCTAATACTTCTTGTCGTTTATTCTCTTCTGCCTTCCATCCTCCCGCAGAGCTTTCCTATCATTCCCTCCTCTCCTTTTTCCTGCATCTTACACTATTTGATCTCCAGTGTTTTCTAGTTCTGATGGTAGGTCATCAACCTGAAATGATAACTCTGTTCCTCTCTCCACAAATGTTGCCTGGCCTGCTGAATATTACCAGGAACCTGAACAATACTTTGATGGAGTCACCCTAGTCAGACTTGCACTTTTTACTTTGTGCCTGAACCTTATTTTACTGAACCTTTTTACTTTGTGCTTTATTTCCCTGAATTTACGGTAGAATAAAAAGAAATGCCAATCTTCCAGAACATATCCTGTTACCCTAAACACAGGTGGATAGGATCTCCTATACTAGAAAATTAACATGAAAAGTACATGTATCCAAGTGAGATTATGATTGCTTGATTGAGGACTCTCTAAAAGCAGTTGCAATAATATCCACAGATCCTAAGCTTCAAACTCCATTGTTTATCTGGGTTATAGAGTAATACAGCACGGAAAGAGCCCCTTCGGCCCATGCCAACCAAGGTGGCCATCTAAGCTCATCCCACTTGTCCATGTTTGGCCCATATCCCTCTAAACCTTTCCTATCCATGTACCTATCCAAGTGTCTTTTAAATGTTGTTATTGTACCTGCTTCAATGACTTCCTTTGGCAGCTCATTCCATATACTGACCATCCTCTGCATGAAGAAGTTGCCCCTCAGACCCCTTTTAAATCTTTCCCCTTTCACATTAAATCTCTGCCCCTCTAGTTTCTGATCCCCTTTCCCTGTATGCATTCACTCTTTTTCTGATCCCCTTTCCCTGTATGCATTCACTCTATGCCCCTCATGATTTTATAAACCTCTTTAAGGTTATTCCTCTATCTCTTATACTCGAAAGAATAAAGTCCTAACCTGCCCAACCTCTCACTATAACTCAGGCCCCTGGTCCTGGCAATATTCTTGTAAATTTTCTTTGCACTCTTTCCAGCTTAATGACTTCTTTCCTATGACAGAGTAACCAAAACTGTACACAATAATCCAGGTGCTGTTTTGTACAACTGCAAAATAATGTTCCATCTCCTATACTTAATGCCCTCACTGATGAAGGTCAGTGTGCCAAACGCCTTTTTCACCACCCTGTCTACCTGTGACATCACTTTCAGGGAACTATGTACTGGTACTCCTACGTCCCTCTGTTCTACAACACTCACCAGGGTCCTACCATTCACTGTGAAAGTCCTACCCTGGTTTGACTTTCCAAAATGCAACATCTCTCACTTATCTGAATTGAACACTATTTGCCATTCCTAGGCCCACTTACCTAGCTGATCAAGATTCCTTTGTAATTTTTGATAACCTTCTTCACTGTCGATGATACCACCTATTTTAATGTCATCTGCAAACTTACTAATCATGCCTTGTACATTCTCATCCAAGTCATTCATATAGATGATGAACAACAATGGGCCCAGCACCGATCCCTGTGGCACACCACTCATCACAGGCCTCTAGTCCGAAAAACAACCTTCCGCCATCACCGTCTGCTTCCTAACATCAAGCCAACTATGTATCCTCTTAGCCAGCTCTCCCTGGATCCCATGCGATCTAACCTTCCAGACCAGCCATCCATGTGGGACCTTGTCAAGTTCTTGCTAAAGTCCATATAAATAACATCCATCGCCCTGTTCTCATCAGTCCTCTTGGTTACTTTAAGAAATTGACTGTTGCCTTGGTTACTAATGAAATGTTGGAAGTATTTGGAGACTCAATGGCCACTAATTTTCTGCAACAAAGTTAGCCTGATGAAACCCAAGGTTGTATTCGTGGCTGTGTTAAATTTCTCATCTACGTGCTGTCCTTCAGCAGCAGCATCTATAAATACACCATCAGTTTCTGCATATACAGTGATGGCACCCAGCTTACCTGCACCACCAGTTCCCTTGATCCCTCTGTTAAATCTAAAATGTCATTGCTTGTCCAATGTCCAGACGAACAGAAAGTTCCTCCAAGTATGATGCAGATCCTGTCAGAAGCTCAGTTTCCTAGCCATTGACTGTAAACCACTCCGCAGCAATTATCTGATATTGAATCAGAACAATTGCAACTTTGGTGGCATGTTTGACCTTGAACTGAGCCACACACACACACACACACACACACACACACACACACACACACACACACACACACACACACACACACACACACACACACACACACACACACACACACACACACACACACACACACACACACACACACACACCTGTCTGTGCCATCATTAAGACCACTTATTTCTACCTTCATAATACTGTCCAACTCTGCCTCTGCCTCAGCTGGTCTGTTGCTGAATTTTCATTCACGTCTTCTTTATGTCTGGACTTACCCATTGTGATGTGCTCCTGGTCAACAACCATCAACGACTCTCTATAAACTTGAGATTATCCAAAAACTCTCATTGTCTCATTCACCCATTATTGCTGTGATTGCTGAATAACGGTTAAGCAAAGTCTCCATTCTAATTTCCTCATCTTTGTCTTTAAATGCCTTCATTGTAGTTTGTATGAGTGTGACAGTACCTTTAAGAACTGAGTGTACCACATGGTATAAGCTTGATGCATTGTCATACCAGACATCTCTGTTTAGTTTCAGAATGGCTGCCTTCAATTATAGATATCCTGTTGTTAGCCCTGTCTAGTCTGAGTGATAGTACTTGCGGCAACACCAAAGATACCACAGACATGACACTGGTGTTGAGTTAAGAATGTTGCTGCTATGTATGCAGCTGGAGAGAGAGAGAGAGAGAGAGAGAGAGAGAGAGAGAGATCCAGTGTGGTGAAACTAGAGAACAGTTTCTCAGAGTAGGAGCTGTGTAGTAAATGTGGCAGGAACTGGATATGCGAGGAAGCTCAAGAAGTACGAGCAGACTCAACCATTCTCCCTGTGTAGAGTTGTTCTTTATGATGAATGACATCACTGAGATACCTGAAGAAGATCCCAAAAAAGAGGAGCATAATGATATGTCAGGCAGGTAAAGTGCACACGATAGGGTTAGAATATTTGAGACATCAGTGAGTCTACAAGCACCATGAACTCTGGACTAGGCTGTGTACAAACAAAAAAGGAACATATTAATCCGACAATGTCAGAGTTGTCGAGAGAATTTAAGTGAAGTGCATTAATAAAGCAGACATAATGTATGAGGGAGCACACAGGGTCATCACTAGCAGGGAAACGGTCCATGAGGATCTGAGGCAGCTTTGTTCAGGTAATGACACTGAGGTGTAAGCAAGGAACAGATCCACAGAGTTATTGACAGCAGCACAATCTTCATCTTAAAGGCTGAGTCATGTAAACACTGCAGGTGGGTTTGTTGGGAAGCCAACAGGTCACATGAGTTTTAAACACAAGTTTACAAGTAACGTAGGTGGAAAAGGCAGGAGGCCTTGCCATGGACACCACGGGAAGCACTCAGACTCAAAGTTCCTTTCGAGATGGTTCAGTGTTATGGGCATCATGGAGGAGTGTACATCACACAGGATGCAAGTCATTCAGGAATCTATGCCTCAGAAGATGGGAGGTGGGTTCTATGGAACAGACTTGCTGGGGCAACGAGCATACAGTGGTATCAGAGGATATAGATCTGGAAATAACAATTTTGAATGTTATTTATTGCTCACTTAAAGCAAGCGATATGTGTTTGGCTGTCATGTCAAATGTGACAGTACGTATGTGAATAGATGCCATGGCGAGTCATTCTATGCTGGAGAATGTGTATATCTGGAATATTTCCACCACGTTCCACTGGTGTTCTGCTCCTTCTTGAGAGACAACCTCAGTATCATGGATGACATGGAGACTGAGCGTCTGACAGGAACAGTTGGGTTCAGTTTCCTATTATGGTTATGTGCTGACCTCAAGGAAATCTTCAAGGATGCCATAGATTGTAGAATTCCTGGCTCTCAAGTTGGCCAAGGATTTCAGAATGCTACATATATTGAAACTGAGAATGAAGTGGCTGTGGTATCTATGCTGGGAACCAACGTATAGATGTGGGGGTCAGAGGTGTCTATGTTGTAGACATTATATTCAAAATGAAGCACACAAAACATGACCAGACCTAAAGTCATTTATTGTAGGTGAGATGACAAGTTCTGATACACAAAGAACCCTTGAAAGCAGTTATGATGGAGGATAATTTATTAAAGCACTGATGGAGGTTACATAAGCATGGGAACATGCTAATTTAGGGGTCGTCAAACAGAAAATTGAGCAGAACAGCTGAAGCCGTAAGCCAAGGCCCCAAGGCACACCACTAATCTCAAGTGGGAACAGGCAGGCAAAGAGCACCATCGATTCCCAAAGTGGACATGATGATGAAGAGATAATGGAGAGTGTCAAAGTTGAAGGAAGGCTTGGATGAAATCTTGGATTGCACTGGTTGGGGAAAAGAACAGAGATACAATATTAAGGCAGTTTGGTTTCTTTCATAATCTGAGCAATGGAAATTCAAGCCCGGGCAATTTGTGGATTATGGGATGTCTCGGTGTGCTGTAGTCCCAGCCCAACGGGACTTTAGGTGATGTGCTCCAGTGGGAGCAGAGCCCAAGATACATATCTTAAAGGCAAAGAAGGAAAGAGAAGTATGGTTTAGGAACTGGATGAATAGGAGTCAAGAAGCATAACAGTATGAAAACAAAAGGATGAAAATGGAGAGTGTGACAGACAAACAAAAAAAAGATTGTCACCATTACATTGATGATATTTAGTAGTTTGCCAAATATATTGTTTATTAACTTATCACAACACAGAAGGAGGAAGGAGGTCATTCAATCCATCAGGTTCATGCAGCATTAGGGAAGCAATCCCATTGCCCCTCCTTATTTCCCTGTGCCTCTTCCACTCATTCTCCCTCATAGAAGCCCATCAACTCTCCTTTGATTCTTCTTGCCATTAACACACACTAAGGGGTAAGTTACAGTAGCCAATTAACCTACCAGCACATCTTTGAAAGGTGGGAGGAAACTGGAGCACACAGGTGAAACTCATGTAGAAATGGGGAGAACATGTAAACTCCACATGGACATCATTCCTCATCAGTATTGAATCCAGTTCCCTGGAGCTGTGAGGAAGCAGCATTTTGTGCTACATTACCTGAATATTTCTTTTCTATTTGCCATAACTCATTCCCAACTCCATTCTATATAATCTCATTACCAGTCCCATTCTCTGTGCCTCTCACTCCGGGTGCCTCTCACTCCCAAACCCATTCACTATAGTTCATTCTCAGCCTCATTCACTGCACCTTATTCCCAGTCCCTCAGTCACTGTGCCTCTCACTTCCAGCACCATCCATTAAATGTCTCATTCCCAGCCTATTCCAATATGTTTATTAACTACTTTTATTATTTAGAGTTATTAGATGTTTTTACTAATGTAAACTTTGTATTGCAATGGGTTCAAAGTTATAAAGATAATTATGTTAATGTAACAATTCACAGAGAAGGATTCCAAACCAAATGTGCATGAGACCTACATGAAGATGTGATTTACTGGAATCACGAGTGCTTGAAGTAGACACTTCAGAGACGTTAAGTACAGCTTCTAGTGAAGTGCTTTGTGGATGAGCAGACTAAGTTGTGCTTGGTTAAATTTATAATTGTAATATATGTAAAAAACAGTTAATTGTATAATTTCATTTACACAGTTATCTGATGGCATAACTTTGTATTTGTAGATAGTTCATGACCTACATGGCTCTATTACTTTATTTGAAAGGTAAACAAATGTGATATATATGTGTCTGTGCCATTAGAAGCTGAGTGTGTACATTGTTATGCCAGACGCTGCTGTTTAGTTTGAGAAAGGCTGCCTTCAATAAAGGATACTTTGTTGTTAACTCTGTCTGGACTGAATGACAGTACTGTACTTGCAGCAACACTAGAGAAACCCCACATAGACACTACATTTATGTTCTTCTCTGTACCTCCTTCAAGCCTTAAAACTGTCTTGAGATATCCATGCTCCTCTAAATTCAACCTCTTTCCCATCTCTGAATTTAAGTGTTCACCATAGGTGCAGTGCCTTTAGCTGAAACGCCCACACACCCTGAATGCTTTTCAGAAACTCTCTGCCTCTCTAGCCTTTCCTCCTTAAAGATGTTCTGTAAAATCTCCTTGATCAAATTTTTGGCTTCTGCCCAAACTTCCCCTCATATGGTTAGTTATTAATTTTTGTGTGATAATGCTCCTCTGAAGTCACTTATGATGGTTTGTTACATTAAAAGCACAATATGAATCAAAGTTGTCACTGTTGCCATGTATTAATAGAGTAGAATTGCTTTGCCATTGCATATTGTTAAGTCTTGAGGCCCAGTATCTGCACCCTAATATTGTGCTCTGGCAATTTTTAGTTATTCAGTTCAGAATAGGCAGCAAGTCCTAATACCTGTGCTGACCAGGAGCCTGTGTTAGGGCCTCTCAAGGTCATTGAGATGTCTGAGCACAGCCTGTACCACCAATGCAGAAAAGGCAGCTAATTACTTAATGTTAAAAGGCCTGAGACCCAATTTTATGCCTGCTATGGGCCCACCAGTTGATGCTCAGAGTTTGGTGCATTACCTCAGGATTGAAAATTGGTCTTAGTGAATTTTCACTCACATATCTCTGTGCTATTACTGTTGTAACATCGATATATTTCTTTCAATGAGTTTTTCTTATGTTCTTATTTCCTTGGATCATAGGAACTATATTTGACTATATTAAATATTTCCCTCTTAATATCCCTAACAGTGATTTCTACAATTTAATAGGTATTTATGGCTACTTGCTGTTGGTATTTGATTGGGGCATCTCAGAAGTTAAAATAAACCCCTGAGTTCTTCACTATTATACCTCACATTTTTCTACAAAGATTTTTATAAGTTACAAAGAGGCTTAAGATTTGAAGGCTAATGTACAAACAAACTAATTGAAGTTAAAAGGAGCTAATGGGCTTAAACTGCTATTTGCTTTTAAGATATGTGCTGAGCATGGTATAATTTAATGTTGTATTGTTAGTATGAGCTAGTTGGTGAATGTATTTTGAACAGCTGTGGGTGACCAACTGTTGTAATGCAAAGGTTAATAGTTGTTCTTGAAATTTGTTGAAAAAGATGCTTGTGCTTGATTAATCTAATAAATGTAAAATCTGGTGCATGTTGTTTTGCAAGCGTTTTTTTATTGAAAGGGCCAAAAAGATTGTGGAATGGGGTGGGGATGAAGAGTTGGGGGAAGTGACATACGCTGGTGTCACCTATATCCATGTGTGGACATTAATTTTTTCCCGAAGTGTGGATTGCAACACCAGCTGGGTCTACATTTGGCTGTGTGCTTTGGACACTGTATACCCCTACCCACCTGATTTCCAGTGGTTCTCTACCCTCCTACCATAGGTCTGCCCATTTCAGTTCCATTCTGGGCTGGCATCTCTGTTGCTGCCCTCTGACTGGTCTCTGCACCCTCCACAGACTGGCTACTCCCACACGTTAGACTGGTTAGTCCACCCTTGCTGGCTTATGCACACCTGCTCTCAGTCTGACCTCTCCACTCCCATCATCAGACTGGCTTCTATCATATGTTGCTCTTGTTTCTCCACTCCCACCCTCAGCCACTCCCATCCTTGGACTGGCCTCTCCGCACCCGCTGGCAGACTGGTCTCTCCACTCCATTCCTGGGACTGACCTCTGCATCTCCGCCCTCGGTTTGGTCTCTCTCTCCCGTTATTGGACTGGCATCTCTGGCTTCTGAGTGGTCTCCCTACTCGCAATGCCAGGCTGAACCTTTTACTCTGTTGGTCAAAGTCTCTCTCTTGCTGGCTCAATAATGAAGACCTTCTCTACAGACTGCAGGTAAGGGTGCAAGTTTTAAGCTTGGCATTGCAACCTTTTCAAACTCTTGTGATCTGCTGGGCAGATTTTCCCCTACTACCTACTACATTCTGCTTACAAAATGAGCAGGTCTCATGAGGACAGGAGACTGAAACAAAGGTGGAACTTAAACACTGTTTTTACAGTTCTTATTGAGGGAGAATAAGCAAATAAAATCCTGGCATTTCAGTTTATGCATACTTTAACCTGAAAAGGACTATTTCCTTTTGAAAGTTCCTTTTCACAAAATTGGACTGATCTTGTGGCCATGATCCCCCTTAGCAGAGCTGTCAGAGATGTTAGTGATGTTGAGGATGTTTGAACGACACTGGAGATTAGATCAATAATGTGGAACCTATGATCTAAAACTTTTGTTTATTTAACTCCCAATATAACAAGAAGTCAGCAAAACATATGAATTAAAGTGTCCGCAATGAGCGTTGATGTGCAGCTGTCTGGATCCAGCTACCTGAGCTTTGAATGTTCACATCACAGCTGTATCTCGAATACTTATTGCAGCTGTGTCCAGCAGAGATATATACTTTGATGTCTGAAGAGGGGCTAGAGGCGACTCAGGATAGAGAACTTGTTTGGTGCTAATGATTACACCCACGCATATTGAAGACAAGTATCTCCCCACTCCCATGTGTCTTCCCTCACCTCCATGGCAGCTTCTTCTGCTGCTGTAGAGCAGGAGACAGAGACAGAATTCTTTAAGGCTGAGACCCACTCTTCCCATGATTCTTTACAACAGTGACACTGTGGCTGTGATCAACTTGAAAACCATACCAACTATTTCTTAAAAGTAAGTTTTCCTAAGGTAGTGTTTATTTTTTTGGAGGGAGGGGAATTCTTCCATTGCATTGGTACCACACGCAGCATCTGTTTAACACCCAAACAAAGGTGAATTCTAATTTTTAGGCATATTTAGATTCAAAACTAAATCCATTCTGCCAAGTGAATTTTCAATTCGTTCTTAAATGTAGTTACAGTTTAATTTCCCTTTAAGGCTCTAAAGATCTAGGCTTTTTCCCCTCCTTATTGCTACAAAGCAGTGTCTGTCTTGCCATGATACTTTGTAGCATCTATAGGGTAGTGTGAAAGAACAACTGGAGTCAGATCCTCAGAACAGCTGCAGTTAGAAACTGTGTAGAGCACAAATCAAATATGGTGTGATTCTGAGTTTAAAATTGTTCATATGGTTTGTTAGACCTGCTGGTAAATTTATTAACACACTCCAGAATTTATTTTTTAAATATACCAACACTTTTGCCAACTGCAAATGGCCTATTCCATCTCCCAGCCTCAGGGCAGTGTGAAATATAAACACCATCTGAAATTTCATAGAAATGAATTGAGAGGTTCAGTCTTCCATTAGAATGATCGGTTAATTTCCAACGGACTACTACTACTTGATAGCTGATTAATTCAGGATTCCAGCTACACGCAGATACTTAGTAAGCTAAAAATAAGTGCTGGGTAATTTCATTTTCTAAGTATTTCAGTATTTCATGTTTTCATTCAGCTTATCAGCATTGAGAATATGAGCTTTATGTTTTTATCATTCTATCATTTGGGCATTAACTAAAAATTCCTAACAAATAAATCTAAATTGAGTTGGCAGCTCTTATTATAATATTATTGTCTGCAATTTGTACTGATGGTAATTGTGCATTGACCTTGACATTTTTGCATCTCTAGTGTAGTGTGAAATGCTGTCATTGATCAGCTGAAATGTGTACCCTATCCATGCACAGAGGAAGTAGAGTGCACAATGGGACTAAATGTACAGACAAAATTAAATCAATTTCTTTGCATCATACCAAAACTTTCCTGTTTTTAAAGTTTCTGTTTATGTTCCCTTAATGGTCACAGAAGCAACAACAGGTATCAGGGTACAAATTAATGTAGGGATTTGAATAAAAATAAACCTTTTGAGGGTAAATAAAGTTATTACGATTAATTGCGTGAACATATTTGTATTCATTGTAAGTTTACCATCATTTTACAGAACTGAACTCATTCCAGTTGTTCTGACATTAGTTATTTATTTAGGTAGATTTGTTTCTGAGCTTTGTCTGAGGGAAAATGACTAAACTCCAGTCCTATTGAAATTAGCTTTGTTTGACTCCATCTTAAAATTCCATGATGAAGAGTGATCAGTTAGTTAGCTGTCTAAGTATTGTAACTTTAATTTGCCTTACAGAAAAAGACAATACAGGTAAGTAGAATTATATTCATATTGAAGCATTACAGGAATTTGCTAAGTAGACTGAAGCCATACATTATTTCAGGAATTTTTTAAAAAGTTAACTAAACTATTTGCTTTCACAAGAAGGTGCTAATATTTATCTGACAGTACATATATATTTTTCATAAATGTCGTAGCAGCAAAGTGTTTAGCTTAAACATATTTCATGAATACCAGAAGAATTAAGGCTTGATTCTCCATTGACAGGTTAGTAGCAAAGTGTGACCCACATGCTAATCCCACCAACCTGCTGCAATGTGTATTTTGGCCTTCATTTGTTATGGAGATAAAGTTTTGAGGAACATGCCTAGAAATTGGATTTCACCCAGAATCTAATTGGTTACACACAGAGTCATGCTGTAAAATGGGACCTGCATGGATCTCAACAGGTGCTGCATGTTCCTACCATCTTTACTGTACTGTTCACTAGGAAATTTCAGACCCTAATGAAACTCTCCCCATGGCAACCAAAGAACATTTGCACAAAAAATAACGGTGGAACTGAGGGAAAATTACAGGAAAGATGAGAACTGTGATCTGTGTATGTGGACAGCCCCACAGGATCATCTGCCATGAAAAGTTCCTGTGCCATAAGTGCTCTATGCCACTGTGAAGTGCAGGGTGATCAATGAGTCAGAAATGGCAGCATGTAGCTATGATGTGCACAGTACAAAAAGGCTACAGTCACTAATGGAGAAACCAATAATGGGGTTTGAAATATCCTGAGCACTGGTAGAAACTGTGTGCAAGACATCGTTGTAAGAATGGAATTGACATCCCATTGTCCTTCCAGTTTCTTTGTGACAAATCAACAAAGGTAGTAGGTTGCACTGAAAAACTCCAATATATGCTGGTGACGGAGGAAAATTGCAATCTGCAGCTTGAGGTATCTTTGGGTGTGTTGCTGAGATGAGAAAGAATTCAGATGTGTTAAGGTGAATAGCACAGAAGTTTCTGGACCACTTTCCCAATGGCTGCAACTTCAGGTACAGTCTAATCTGGGTTAAATCACTTTTATGCACACATCTTTAACTTTCTAGGTGGTAGAGGTCATAAGTATTCCAAGTTTGGTAAAAAAAAATTAGCAAGTAGTTGTTGTACCTTTTGCAAATGAAACTGATCCAGCTGGTGGTGGAGGAAGCAAATATTCAAGATGCTGAATTGTGTCATAGTGTCATAGAGTACTACAGCACAGAAACAGGCCCTTTGGTCCATCTAGTCCATATTGACCCATCCATGTACCTATCTAAACCTCTCTTAAACATCATTGTAAGAATGGAATTGACATCCCATGGCAATGAAGCAAGTGTCAATGAAGCTTGGATGGTGTCAAGCTTCTTAAATGTCATTGGAGCAATACTCATTCAACTAATTAGAGGGTATTTCATCATAGTCTTGAACCGTACTTATGGCAGAAAGGCATGTCGTGTCATGTGTTGAATTCTACAACACAAAAGGCCCTAGCTTTGATGTGAACTTGGAACCAAAGTAATTATGCAAAAAGTCAAAATAAGTATCTGGGCAGTAGTAAAGTGAAGCTAATGTGCAGTCACTGGCAAAAACTCTTAAAGCAGCTGTCCTCATGTTGAATAATTGCTGCGCACAATAAGGCTGAATTGGATGAGCTGACGTTGGGAGAATTGAGATGGATATAGGAAATTCTTTGACACAGGTTCAACTATGGCTGAGAAACTAGAAATTTCGTACTGGAACATACAGAGACATCTGGGCCATCAGATATAAATACACGCATGTCATCTTTGTTTTACTCCTTGGGTAAGGCTACCCATTAATTAGTGCTCCAACAAGTTTTATCCTACCTTTAAGGCCTTCTATTCTGCTCAATGCCTGTGTTATCTCTGCATTGTGTTCACGCTCTTTAATATTGACAACAAATTTGTCTGTTTTCTCTGTGTGGCTGCTGCCTCAACTGCTGAGCATTGAAGCATTTTTGATTTCATTTCATTTCCCACCACATGTATTACTTTGTTTTTCTGTAAGAGCATACTTGTTTTCAGGCCAAAAATAACAAGTATCCTATAGGGATGATAAAGTAAGTTGTCAGAATAAACTGATTTTTAAAACACGGACTATGAGCAGAATTGCAGAATTCTATCTGTGTGACAGAAAAGCCATAAGACAAAATAATCAATGCCCATCCAAAGTTCTGACAATAAGCTTCTTGTTCATCTTTAATGATAGAGGTGACATCATGCTTTTCCAGAAGACAGAACTCCTTTGGTAATATGTTATCAAAACAGCATTTTCTAGATCATGCCACATCTGTGGATGTATCCACAAATAATGAATGAAAAGAATTCTCCCCGTTTATTTAGGACTCAGAACTTAAGATAACATGTGTTCAATTGACAGCCTCTGCTGCTTTTAGCTGGAAGTACTACTGTTGCCAGTGGCAAAAGAAGCAGTCGTGTGATCTGTATTTCTTCTGTGATACACAGTTATAATGATTCACTTGAAAGCTTGAAGGATTCTATTTTCATGAAGGTCCTTTCACCCTGATTTCAGGGGAAAAATAAAGGAATAATGCCAGTTACAGAATTTTTTTGATGCTTCCATAACTCTAACAAAGATTTTATATTGGACACGTGAAAAAAAATCCCTGATTGTTCACTCCTAAGTTCTCAAGCTGTGCTCAGTGTAACAACATTTAAAGCAGTTTTAATTCCATAGTATATTGTTTTGAACATTGTCAACAGTTATTACAATGTGACATAATACAACAAGGGCCAATTCAGGGGTATTAAAAGTGGTGATATATATAAAAACTTTTGAAAACATTAATTATTTTTGTTTTAATTCTAAGACATTCTAAGGGCAAATGTGGGCTCTGTGTGATCCTTTTTTTCTCAAACACGTGGCCCTTTAGTTGTCAGTTAGGGTATTAAAGATGCCTTGCAAGGCACCAAAGTGCACTAGTTGCTTTCTTGCTCAAGGGGTTTCCAAGAGCACATCTAATGACCACTGAAAGAGCAGACAACTGAGACACCATTAATTTGTAATGGGTGTTTAGCGTGAATGCTGGTGTCTTTGAATACCATAATCCAGCAATTGCATACATCTGAAGACATGTTAAACAAAGGCACTATTTAAACAAATGAAATAGTTGCTGGATTACTTTCATTATTTTCTTTTTGGAGCTTTCCTATTCTTGCCTAAAATTTCAAAGTCTGCAGCAAGTGGTCTAGCTGGTGCTGAAGTACTTGTTCATTTAGGTGCTTGTGCCAAGACATGTCTCTTCCAAACCTGGTGTCCTTCCTCTTGTATGTGAGCGTGAGTAGGAGAATGGAGAGAAGCCATATGGAAAAGGGCAAGAAATTGAAGGAGGAGGGAAAGAAGGACACTTAGTGTGATTTCATATCCTCCAAGGATCTTTATAGGTGATCCTTCACTAACATTCTCATTCCACTCTCCCCTCATATCTCTGCTGAACACTCTGTAAGCAATATGAACCCATCTTGGTGAAATTTAAGCCATTTTCTACTTGAAGCTCTACAACCAAATCCTCATGTCTACTTCATGCTCCAGGAGCCCTCTGGGGTGATCATCAATCACTGGCTGCCTGTTTCTTGCCAGAAATACATTCAACCAGCAATTGAAAGCTGGATGAGAGAGGACACTTGTGCAGTGTCATTGATGCCCAAGGTCTGCCTCGCAGTTCAGGTGGCTTAATAATTAGGTGAGCAGCCAGTGCAACTGAAACCTGATGTATATTATTTGGGATGAGATCCTGTAAGCAACTCTTGAAAGTTTGTACCATCCACTCATTTGTACCGGCCACTGAGTGCCCTAACCAATAATTCTGAAAGGGGGTGCCAGTAATCAGTCAAAAAATTGGTAAATTGGTTTATTATTGTCACATATACTGAGGTACAGTGGAAAACTTGTCTTGCATACCATCCATACAGATCATTTCATTACAACAGTGCATTGAGGTAGTGCAAGGTAAAACAATAACAGAATGCAGAAAAAAGTGTTACGGTTCCAAAGAAAGTGCAGTGCAGATGGATAATTAGATGCAAGGCCATAACGAGGTAGATTGAGGGGTTAAGAGGAAGTTGTGGGCATGCTATGTTGGCGCCGGAAGCGTGGCGACACTTGCGGGCTGCCCTGAGAACACTCTACGCAAAAGATGTATTTCACTGTGTGTTTCAATGTACATGTAACTAATAAAGATATCTTATCTTATCTTATCATACTAGGGGACCATTCAATAGTCTCATAACAGCGGGATAGAAGCTGTTCTCAAGCCTGGTGGTATGTGCTTTCAGGCTTTTGTATCTTCTGTCCAATGGGAGGGGGGAGAAGAGAGAATGACTGGGGTGGGTGGGGTCTTTGGTTATATTGGGTGCTTTACCGAGGCAGCCAGAAGTGTAGACAGAATCCATGGAGGTGAGGCTGGTTTCTATGATGTGCTGAGCTGTGTCCACAGCTCTCTGTAGTTTCTTGCAGTCATGGCAGAGCAGATGCCATACCAAGCCGCGATGCACCCGGTTAGATCTATGGTAGATCGATAAAAATTGGTGAGGATCAAAGGGGACATGCCGAATTTCTTTAACCTCCTGAGAAAGTAGAGGCACTGGTGAGCATTTTTGGCCATGGCAAAACCAGCAGTAGAGGTTTTTTTTGGCTGTTCCAAGAAATCCTTAGTTCACACACTGCTCCTCAGATCAGGATTCTCCAGTCAGCTACCCCAATGCGGGAATCAACCAATTTATTCCACAATTCGTGTGGCCCATATCTCACTGAATGGCAGTGCAGCCAATTTGTAAACTTTGAATCCATTTTGGATAGGTGAATAAAGAAAGCTTAGCTCATTTTAAAGTGTAGCTCCTATGTTGGTCTTTATGGGATTAGTTTGTTCATACCTTTAGGGCAGCAGTGGATTATTTATTGTACCAAGGAATGCTATTGTCAACTTTGCATCATAATTTAAATATTTTAGTTATTATTGTGACAGTTATTCTGATTTATGCAGACAATGATAGTTAACTCACAAGTCACAGTCACAATTTTTCTAAATATTATTTTTATTGATTTATATATAGAATAAATAGATGCCATTATAAAAGACTGTAGTGGCAGATGGTCATTTAGGGTCAGAAGTCTTTGCAACAATACATCACTTATTTTTAATTGTATAGGCATTGGTCAGTCACTCTGTTGTGACTTCACCTGTAGCAAATGCAGAAAATAGGCAGTCGTCCAGGGAATTTCACAGATGGAAGTTTCCAGAACTAAAGAAATGCTTACCTGTTCCCTGCTGTCTATGGAAGTGAAAGTGGCAGGCTGGCAGCCTATGACACAGGACATCAGGTCAGGTCAGTCAATGCACACTGCAGAATACCTGAGTGTTGGGCTGGCCCCAACTCTTGTGTCTTCTAATATGCTGCAAATAGATGTTTATGCTTTCACAGTAATCCCACTTCTGGTTAACTGGAAAGGCTCATTCATGTTGGGCCTATCCCTTACTGCATCTATGTTGGCCAGTTGAAGCAGGAATCTACTCAAGTAATTAGTGAAATGGAACAGGAGTCCTCGACTGAAAGAAAATAATGAATCAAGTTAATGAAGGAATGTAGATGATAGTTGATCAACAGCAACTGCATTAGACTTTTGGTAAGTCTGGTGTGGAATGGTTTGTAATAGGTTTGTGTCCCACCAATATTTTATTCGTTGGCTATCACTGAAAGACTGATGGAAATACATATGTGTGTATTTGCATTGGTTATACATTATGCATTATTGTCAATGCATTTGTGGTTAATTGCAAGTTCTAAGGATTTATTGTTGAGAAATGTTAATTAGTAACCTGCTGGTGCATTTGATATGACTTACTTTGAGTTGACTTTGTCAGTCAAGTTTGTGAACAGTCACACAAAAACAGTAAAAACTCTTTATTGTCACTTTTTCAGTTCCATATCATTTTAGTAGCAGCTTCTGTCATGAACTACTTTAAACAGTGATGGTATCGCATTCTTTCAGAACAATGAGATAAGACATTTCAACACTGTAAAGGACTAAAATCCCTGTTGCAATGTCACTGGAAGCCTATCACCTATAATCAATTTTAATTATATGAATATAAAAATGTTGTGGTGACCAAGAGTTTAGTCTGCCACCATTTGAGTACTGCAGTTTCAAAGTTACATAGGTGCTGGGACAGATTAACACATAGGCTGAAGGAACACATACACTGGGGTTCCAGCCAGCTACAGGACCTGATAGCACTCATCATTATATGTGCAGTAGTTAGATCAGAATTATTTAACCTCAGTACATTGTGATATGTTTGGTTTATTATTAACAAGGATTTAAACACTCAATAATATTTCTGCAGAATGAACAATTTATTGGCTGCATCGCCCATGGGATCTTTCTTTCCAATCTGCTCTGGAGCCTCTGAGAAAGCAACATGGGCTGGACAGATAAATGGTCCTACTTGTCAACTCAGCTTCCCTTCATATGGTATCAGATCTCTAACACTTCAAACTAAAAAAGCAACATTTCTTTTATGAAATTTGACAACTTTTAGATGTATAATTCATCTTGTAATTAAATAAACAGATTAAACAAGCATCTTGCCATGTCTACATAATAAATGCTAGCTGGAGCATTTAGGCCATTACAGACCATTAAGGTTTACATCTTACAATGATCTGGTGATTATGTGTTGTCTGCAGCTTGCTTCTTGTCCCCAAATAGTTACCTGCAATCAACTGCAATAGATTAATAGCAAAAGATTCTGTTTACTTTCAAGGAGAAGTCCTACATCATGTCCCAGCAAAAAGACAAAGATGGTTGGATTAGTGGACACTCCACTGGTTGGCAGGTTTCTAGAGTGACATGGGTGGAAGTCAGGAGAAGAATTTTATCCCTTTGATCAAGACATGGAAGGTCTATGAATGTTGTTCATGGATTAGGATCATTGGTAGGAGCTTTGGCAGGTGGACAGGCCATAGGAAAATTGCATCTGTGAGAAGAACTAAAGAAAAAAAATTAAGATTCAAAAAGAAAATCCCTTAATGCACTTTTCCCTCACCTCAAACTTGGAAAATTGCTCAAGGCTCTGGATAGTCTACTGCGCTGTTCTTGGGAATTTCCATGGGACACAGAGAGGAAGTTGTGACAGGCGAGGCACGTTTTCCCCTCACTGTAGATTTGGAGTCAACATTTTCTTCTTAGTCACTTCATTTTCTGCCAGAAAATAAACATCACCACTGCCTTTAAGAGATTTCAAATCAAGCTACAGAGAATTTCCTGCATTTCTATTTACCTGGTACACTGTACACTCCTCAAATGCACCAGGCCCACAGTCCACCAATGTCTAGATACTTGGTATACAGTGTATCCAAGGAGGAATCCTAGTAAAATTCCCGATCTCTATTTTTATTTATCGGATCGCCATCAGTTTTCACAATAAGTGCTCTCTCCTGTTGTTTGGATTCATTTACCAGTGCGCTACAAGGGCAAGATGTTTGATTTTTAGTTTGTTAACCAGCAATAGAAACCCTGTGTATACTTGCTTGTCCCTAGCTCATCAGTCAACCAATCTGTTAACTCCATGGTTTATGTAAGTAAAATGTAATCTTTAAATTCCAAGTGTCAGAGTTATGCTGGTAGCCAGGGAACAGATAGACGTACAGCATAGCAGGCAAGCAAAAATGCTCTCGATTTCAGTTGCTTAATTTGGAAATTTCTTCTGTGGTTAGACAGGAACGCAGACAGCAAAACTGAATAAAGTCAGAAATAGAGTTGTTGGAGGTGGAAGGGGTATGGAAAAGCTACATTGCTTTAGTAATTAATGTTTAAATATTTAAGTTAATTTGTAAAGCAGAAAATATTTTAACATCCATGATGAAATGTTGTTTTGATATAGATCCAAACAGCTCTTGAATTTCGGTAACTGATAATGCCTAAAAATCATTTAAAAAGAATCCTAAAACCAGAAGTCAACATTTCCACTTTGTTGACTTCCTGTTGGTTTGTTATAGTCTAAGCAGAAACTAGGCTAAATACATTCTAAAGTATGAGGCTTCTTAAGACCACATGACATAGGAGCAGAATTAGGCCATTCAGCCCATCGAGTCTGCTCTGCCATTCGATCATGGCTGATTTATTTTTCCTTCTCACCCTATTCTCCTGCCTTCTCCCCATAACCTTTGACACACTTACTAATCAAGAACCTATCAACCTCCGCTTTAAATATACCCAGTGACTTGGCCTCCACAGATGTCTGTGGCAATGTATTCCACCCTCTGGCTAAAGGAATTCCTCCTCATCTCTGTTCTAAAGGGATGTCCTTCTATTCTGAGGCTGTGTCCTCTGGTCCTAGACTCTCCCACTACTGGAAACATCCTCTCCATGTCCACTCTATCCAGGCCTTTCAATATTCAGTAGGTTTCAATGAGATCCCCCTCATCCTTCTAAATTCTAGCGAGCCCAGAGCCATCAAATGCTCCTCATACATTCCCAGGATCATTCTTGTAAACCTCCTCTGGACCTTCTCCAATGCCAGTACATCTTTCCTGAGATATCATAGAATCATAGAACAGTACAGCACAATATGGGCCCTTCAGCCCATAATGTTGTGCCAACCTTTAAACCTCGCCTAAGACTCTCTAACCCCTTCCTCCCACATATCCCTCTATTTTAAATTCCTCCATATGCCTATCTAGAAATCTCTTGAATTTGACCAATGTAGCTGCCTCCACCACTGCCTCAGGCAGCGCATTCCATGTCCCAACCACTCTCTGGATAAAAAACCTTTCTCTGATATATCCCTTGAACTTCACATCCATTACTTTAAAGCCATGACCTCTTGTATTGAGCATAGGTGCCCTGGGAAAGAAGCGCTGGCTATCCACTCTATCTATTCCTCTTAATACTTTGTACACCTCTATCATGTCTCCTCTCAGCCTCCTTCTCTCCAAAGAGTAAAGCCCTAGCTCCCTTAGTCTCTCCTCATAATGCATACTCTCTAAACCAGGCAGCATCCTGGTAAATCTCCTCTGCACCCTTTCCAACGCTTCAGCATCCTTCCTAGAATGAGGCAAACAGAACTGGACACAGTACTCTAAGTGTGGTCTAACCAGAGTTTTGTAGAGCTGCATCATTACCTCGTGGCTCTTAAACTCAATCCCACGACTTATGAATGCTAACATCCCTTAAGCTTTCTTAACTACCCTATCCACCTGTGAGGCAACTTTCAGCGATCTGTGGATGTGGATCCCCAGATCCCTCTGCTCCTCCACACTACCCAGAATCCTGCCATTAACTTTGTACTCTGCCTTGGAGTTTGTCCTTCCAAAGTGTACCACCTCACACTTCTCTGGATTGAACTCTATCTGCCACTTCTCAGCCCAGCTCTGCATCCCATCAATGTCCCTCTGCAATCTTTGACAATCCTCCACACTATCCACAACACCACCAACCTTTGTGTCATCTGCAAACTTGCCAACCCACCCTTCTACCCCCTCATCCAAGTCATTAATAAAAATCACGAAAAGCAGAGGTCCCAGAACCGATCCTTGTGGGACACTGCTAGTCACAGCCCTCCAATCTGAATGCACTCCCTCCACCACAACACTCTGTTTTCTACAGGCAAGCCAATTCTGAATCCACATGGCCAAGCTTCCCTGGATCCCATGTCCTCTGACCTTCTGAAGAAGCCTACCATGTGGAACCTTGTCAAATGCCTTACTAAAATCCATGTAGACCACATCTACTGCACTACCCTCATCAATCTGTCTGATCACCTCCTCAAAGAACACTATCAGGCTTGTGATACATGATCTGCCCTTCACAAAGCCATGCTGGCTGTCCCTGATCAGAACATGATTCTCTAAATGCCCATAGATCCTATCTCTAAGGATTCTTTCCAACAGCTTGCCCACCACAGACGTAAGGCTCACTGGTCTATAATTCCCTGGACTATCCCTACTACCTTTTTTGAATAAGGGGACAACATTTGCCACCCTCCAATCCTCCAGTACCATTCCCATGGACAATGAGGACTCAAAGATCCTAGCCAAAGGCTCAGCAATCTCCTCCCTCGCCTCGCGGAACAGCCTGGGGAATATTCCGTCAGGCCCTGGGGACTTATCTGTCCTAATATTTTCTAACAGCTCCAACACATCCTCTCTCTAGCTATCAACATGCTCTAGAACATTAACCTTACCAACACTGTCCTCAGCATCATCAAGGCCCCTGTCCTTGGTGAATACTGAAGAGAAGTATTCATTGAGGACCTCACCCACTTCCACAGCTTCCAGGCACATCTTCCCACCTTCATCCCTAATCGGTCCTACCTTAACTCCCATCATCCTTCTGCTCTTCACATAAGTGAAAAATGCCTTGGGGTTTTCCTTAACCCTACCCACCAAGGCCTTTTCATGTTCCCTTCTTGCTCTTCTCAGCCCCTTCTTAAGTTCCTTCCTTGCTACCCTATATTCCTCAAGAGCCCTATCTGATCCTTGCTGCCTAAACCTTATGTATGCTGCCTTCTTCCTCCCAACTAGATGTTCCACCTCTCTTGTCAACCATAGTTGCTTCACCCTGCCATTCTTTTTCTGCTTCACCGGGACAAATTTATCCCTAACATCCTGCAAGAGATCCTGAACAACAACCACATCTCCATAGTACATTTCCCTTCAAAAATGTCATCCCAATTTACACTCGCAAGTTCTAGCCTTATAGCCTCATAATTTTCCCCTCCCGAATTAAATATCTTCCTGTCCTCTTTGCTCCTATCCTTGTTCATGACAATGCTAAAGGTTAGGGAGCGGTGGTCACTGTCCCCCAAATGCTCACCCAATGAGAGGTCTGTCACCTGACCCGGTTTATTGCCTATTACTAGATCTAATATGGCATTCCCTCTAGTCGGCCTGTCAACATACTGTGACAGGCATCCGTCCTGGACACACTTAACAAACTCTGCCCTGTCTAAACCTTTGGCACTAAGCAGGTGCCAATCAATATTTGGGAAGTTGAAGTCTCCCATGATAACAAGCCTGTTATTTTTGCATCTTTCCAAAATCTGCCTCCTGATCTGCTCCTCAGTATCCTTGCTGCTACCGGGGGGCCTATAGAATACTCCCAGTAGAGTAACTGCTCCTTTCTTATTCCTAACTTCCACCCATACTGACTCTAGGGAGGATCCTGCTACATCATCCACCCTTTCTGCAGATGTAATCGTATCCCTGACCAGTAACACCACCCCTCCTCCTCTTCTCCCCCCCTCCCTATCCCTTTTAAAATGCAGAAATCCGGGAATATTCAGTATCCATTCCTGCCCTGGTGACAGCCAAGTCTCTGCAAAAGCCACAAAGTCTTAGTTCCATGTATTTATCCAAGCTCTCAGTTCATCACCCTTATTCCTGATGCTTCTTGCATTTAAGTAAATGCACTTTAGCCTGTCCACCTTTCTATTTTTATACCCTATACTCTGCTTCTCCTTCCTCAAAGCCTCTCTCTATGTTAGATCTGGCTTTACTCCATGCACTTCTTCCACTGACCTATCCCTCCAGTTCCCATCCCCCTTGCAAACTAGTTTAAACCATCCCAAACCACACTAGCAAACCTGCCTGCAAGGATATTGGTCCCCCTTGAGTTCAGGTGTAACCCATCCAATGTGTACAGGTCCCACCTTCCCCAGAAGAGATCCCAATGATCCAAAAATCTAAAACCTTGCCCCCTGCGCCAACTCCTCAGCCACACATTCATCTGCCATCTCCTCCTATTCTTACCTTCACTATCACGTGGCACTGGCAGCAATCCTGAGATTGCTACCTTTGAGGTCCTGTTCTTCAGCCTTCTGCCTAGATCCCTAAACTCACTTTTCAGGACCTCATCCCCCTTCCTACCTATGTTGTTGGTACCAACATGTACCACGACTTCTGGCTGCTTTCCTTCCCGCTCAAGAATGCTGTTGACATGATCAGAGACATCCTGAACCCTGGCATCTGGGAGGCAACATACCGTCTGGGATTCTCGCTCATGTCCACAGAACCTCCTGTCTGTTCCCCTGACTATCGAGTCCCCTATTACTATTGCCCTCCTCTTCTCCTCCCTTCCTTTCTGAGCAACAGGACCAGTCCCAATGCCAGAGACCTGGCTACTGCTGTTTGATCCCTGTAGGTTATCCCCTTTAACAGCATCCAAAGCAGAATACCTGTTTTTGAGGGGAACAGCCTCCGGGGTCCTCTGCACTGTCTGCCTGTTCCCTTTCTCTCTCTCTCCCCTGACAGTCACCCATCTATCTGCCTCCTGGACCCTAGAAGTACCTGCTCTAAGTGGGGTGACTGCCTCCCGATGCACAGCATCTACGTAACTCTCTCCCTCCCTGATGCTTCGCAGTGTTTGAAACTGCAACTCCAGCTCAGAACTGCTCAATATGGGGCCCAAAACTGCTCACAATACTCCAAATGTGGTCTGACCAACGCCTTATAAAGCCTCAGCTTTTATATTCTGACCCTCTTGAAATGAATGCCTTCCTTACTACCAACTCAACCTGCAAGTTAACCTTTAGGGAATCCTGCACTAGGACTCCCAAGTCCCTTTGCACCTCCAATTTCTGATTTTGTAATGTGACCATTGTAAAATATCATCTGGCTCTGTATAGTTTCATGTGAGTGGTCCCTTCAAGTGATTTGCATCATTACTCTGACCCTGCTGCTGAAAGTTTTGTGTACCTCTGGTTCATCCATTTGACTTCTGGATTATGTTTTAATGGATTGGTGGTAATGTGTATGAAATGTAGAAGTAGGACAAAGATTATTTTAAAGGAGTGAGAGGTAGCCAGGTAGTGAAGTTCAGGAGGGATTTCAAGAGTTTAGGGCAGAAGCAGCAGAAAGCATAGCTTCTGATGTTGGAGTGATTAAAATGAAGGATTTGCAAGATGCCAGAACTGGAAAGAGCAGTGATCTCAGAGACTTGTTGGCTTGGACAAGGTTATCAAATTAGAGAAAAGTGAGACCGTGGAGGAGTTTAAGAGCAAAGATGAGGTCTTTAAAATTAGGATTTTGTCAGACATGAACAAGGAGCAATGTCGGTCAGAAAAGGAGTAATGGATGAATGAGACATAATGTGAATTAAGATATAAGTAGCAGAGTTTTATGCAGAGATTAACCAAAATGGCATCTTCCAAAGAGTGAAACAATGACATGAGACAAGCCAACTCCACCCCTCAGGTTGAGACCCTCCATCAGAACAAGCTAGTGCTCCTGTCCTTCCTCCTACCTTTTTATTCTGGCTTCTGCTCTCTACCTTTCCAACGTTTTAAAGGCATTTGGACAGGTAATTAGATGAGAAAGGTATTGAGGGGTATGGGCCTAGTGCAGGCAAATAGGATTAGTGTAGATAGGATTCATGGTCAGCATGGACAAGGTAGGCCAATATGGCCCATTTCTCTGCTGTGTTATTCTCTGACTCCATGATTAACAAAAGGCAAGGGGAGAGTGATTGCCATCAAGGATGTGTATCATCAAGGATCCCTAGAAAGACTGCAATCAATGGGAATAAAAGGGAAACTCGCCACTGTTTGGATTCATGCCTAGTACAAAGGAAGATGCATGTGATTGTTGGAGACCAATCATCCCATCTGTAGGACATCTTAGGCTCAACTATCTTCAGCGGCTTCATCAATGATCTTTCCTTCATAACAAGATCAAAAGTGGCAATGTTCACATTAGATAGCACAAAGTTCAATTCCATTCCCAACCTCTCAGATAATTGCCCCTAACTGTCCCTTAAAGTACACATAATTTCACCCTATTGTTCCACCCATTGCCCTTCCCTGCCTTCTCTGCTACCTAGACTAACTTGTTTCTCTCTTTCTCAGTTCTGATGAAGTGTCTTGGACCTGAAACACCAGCTATTTCTCTTTCCACAGGTGCTTCCCCTGATCTGCTGTTTTTCCTGTTTTTATTCCTCAGGTAATCAACTGGGAAAGATGCAGGAGTACTGGGACAACGTTCAAGCATGTGGCAAGTTCCTTTCATGTCACACACACGTCAGGTGATGACCATTGCCAATATTACAGAGTCCAACCATCATTGAATCCTTCACCATTGACATCGCACACATCTGCTCAAAAACTTAACTGGAGCAGTCACAAATATTGTTGCTACAAGTGAAGATCAGAGACTTGTTATTGCATGACACAACTCTTGATCCATTAAAGCTTCTCCACCATCTACAAAGCCAAAATCAAAAGTATAATGGAAATTTCCTGCTTACCTGGATGAGTTTCAACAACATTCAAGAGGTTCAACACCATCCAAGACAAAACTTGAATGACACACCTGACCAGGAGCCTGAACTCTCTCTCCCCACCAGCATATTGTGCAATCTGTAGGAAGTACAAAATGAATTTCCTCAACCCCTGACTTTTTCCACCGGGAAGGACAAGGGAAGCAGGTGCAGAGAAATGCCATCACTTGCAAGTTCTCCTCCAAGCTCTTCATCATCCTAATCTAAGAAAATAAAAAATAGTAGAAGTGGGCTATTCAGCCTCACATGCTTGCTGCATCACTCAGTATATTCATGGGTTACCTCTTACAGTTGCAACATTTTCCTGCACTAACCCTATACGTCTTGATTCCCTTAAATTCCAAAAATCTATCGGTCTCTGTCCTGTATATACTCAGCAACTGAGCTTCCACAGCCCTCTTGGGTAGAGTATTCCAAAGACTCACGATCCAGTACATAAAGAAATTCCTTCTCATCTCAGTTCTGAAAGACCAACCAGTTATTTTAATACTTGGAAATATATCATTCTTCCTTCATTGTCATTGGACCAAAATCCTGAAGCTACCTGTGTGACAACACTGCATAGGTACCTTCACCATAAAGACTGCAGTAGTTCAAGAAGGCGGATTACCATCACCTTCTCAAGGTCAATGAGTGAAAGGCATTAAGTGCTGGGATTTTCAGCTGCACCTGCATCAAAAAGCATCAAAAGGTGTGAGGAAGGAGTGGGAATATGATATTAATGTAGAGGGTCAGCTACGATTCTATTGAATAATAGAACAGACTCAACAACACTTGCTCCTACTTTTCTATGTTTCCATGTGAACTGGTAGAAAAAATAAATGAAGGATTGGAGGAGGGTCTTGTGGAGCACAAATGCTGGCCAGTAATAACCTGTAATGCTACAAATTCCATGGCCTAGAAATGTGGCTGCCCAATGACAAAAGAAACAGAATTGTGCTGTTGAAAATTGGTTGAACCCTGAGTAATGCAATTTTGTATGCATTTCTGGTGTCTAAGTATTTGATAAAAATCATCTCCTGATTTTTTTTGGTAGGGTTTTCGTTTTTGTCTCCAGTCCCAATCTACTTAATCTCTGTTTATGCAGCAAAACCAGTATCCCCAGGAATCTGGTGTAAAATTCTCCCAAATGACATCAAAATTCATGCAAAATTTACCTGCAGAAAGAATTTCAACATCATTGGTCTGAAAAGCAGCTATTCTGAATTACTCACAAAGCAGCTAGATTTTACTAAACTCATTTCCTCTGAACCTATGTGGTTTAAAGGGCCAACACTTAAAACTACTTTATTGTCTGTACTGTGATCACAGACAACCTCATGTGTACCTTGACTGCCTTAGTAATGGGGACCAGTCACATTATGGCACATAATGGCTTATCTTTCTAGCCACAGAGTTATTCTAGGCTGTTACTGCTGGTTTCTACCACATCAAACAGTCTGCTGCTTACTGCTGCATTAGGGATAACACTCATGGCTCAGTAGTTAGGTTGCTACTACAGCACCAAAGCACCAAAGGCCAGGATTCAATCCTGACCATTCCTGCTATCTGTGCAGACTTTGTGTGATCTCCCCATGGCTACATGGGTAACTCTAGGTGATACTGTTTCCTCTCACATGGTAGGTTAATTGGTAAGTTACCCCGTAGGGTAGGTCAGTGGCAAAATAGGGGATCGATTGGCACCTGTGAGAGTACAATAAGTTGCAGTGAGGCAGGGAAATAATAAGAAGGAACTGGAATTAATAGAATTGTAGAATGCCTCCTGTTGTTACATAAGAAAAAAACTCCACATTCGAGGAGAGAATTCAGTTTATAGGAGTGGGCAGAGTGCTATGGACAAAGGGATTCGTGGACCGCATTCATCTTCTTACCTAGACCTCTCTGGCAACCTCCTGTCAGGGGTAACTGACCATACCTCTGGGGGCTCTCTTTGGCTTCCATGCACAGAAGAAACATGCATCCTGTTGGCTCTTCTTTATAAACCTTCTGGGTCCCTCTGACACTTTGGGAGCACCCTCTCATCATCGCAGTACCCATTCATTCAGTAGCAACATTCTAGTATTTGTGGTTAGTCTCTAAGAGCTGGCTGCAACGATTCTATCTGGTGGTTTACATTGGTGATAACTTAGAAGTTTTGCAATGCATCAGTGGAGAAAGCCGTGTTAAAACCCAAATTGTCAGTTTTAATGCACGATAGGCATGGAAACCCAACAGTGTTGTTCTGAGAACCTTGCAGTTGAAGTTCTCACTCTTTTACTTCTCACTTTTAGTGTCCCAAAAAACATGTGGAGCAACTACCAGGTCAATGTAACTCTTTGTAACTGTTTTTAATAACCACAGAATTACTTAAGACAAGTGTTTATTTTAAATATAAATTGGTAGAACGTGTCAAGCATGTGACATCTAATTTTCAGATTGAGTAATTTCATAGAGATGTTCTTTAAACAATAATACCACTCAAAAGGCCCCAAAGGTTCTTCCACTGAACAGTCACACACGTAATTCTATTTGTTATAGTGCTTTTAAGTATGTATGCCTGGAAATTAGACCCATTTGCATGTGATTTTGTGCGAAAATCGCACATAAAAGCAGCTGTCTGCATGTTAGGTAACACTGGCAATCATTTCCAGATCACCTAGTGCCACGCAGGAAATTCTTCTGGGCACTCCATGTGTGACTCACTTTGGTACAAATGATGTTCGCTGAGCATTGGCTTCATGGGTCACACAGCTCACATTTCTGTACAGCCAACAAGAATTGGAGGTCATGGGAGAAAGCCATGATCTTTGCTGTTCAGTCATAGAAAAAAAACACGAGCGCATCATGCAGGGTTGAGAATGACATGGCATTTAAAGAGTCTGCACTGTCACACTGGTGCCTCGCACACAACATCTCCCTGTAGTCAGACGTTATGGAGAATTAATCACTGGTGCCCCCTTCACTGATTGCACCAGTTTATAAAAATCAATTGCATGCTGCAATCAATGGCCCCTTGATCTGCTTCCAGCTCAGATTGGTTTAATTTCTAATGCGATGAATGGCCACATCAGGCTAGTTCATCATGTGGGGAGTTGGTCCCAGACACAAAGAAAAGCACTGTTTCCACACCAAGTCTGCAGTCTTTTCTGCTGCTGCACTGTGGCTACCAGACGGAGAGTTCTTTACATGCTGAATTGCTTCCTAATGGCCAGCACACAATGTTGCAATACCTGCAAGTGCTACATGCAACTCCCTACATGCATCAATCCATGTGCTAAATGCCTTTGTGCAATTTTTAACATGTCTTTACTCAATCTTGCAACATTATTTTGGGAGATCTGGGTGGGTGTTAGTGCTTCAAGCAACACATGTTTTGTGAACCAACGGATGGTGAACTCTATTTTCTAGACAATAGTGTTATCTGTCTAAATTTCTTAGAAGTTTAAGTTTAGTTACATGGCCACAGAAGGAAAGTGGGGTAACGTTTTCTCCCTGGCCATTTTCTGTAATCCGGGTACAAATCTCACTCAAAATTCAGTTAGTTTGCTAAATTTAATTTTTTTATTCAAGTTTTTCACTTAGTTGCAATTCCTCATCCATAAGATAACTTAATCAATTATTCATCACTTTAACATATAACTTTTTTATTCTTGCATTGGGGAATAAATTTGAGAGTGCTATCTTATTAAAGTTGTTGCAAAATTGGTTTAGTACAGTAAATGCACGTTCTTATAAGGTTTTCCAGAGCACCATCTGATTCTAAATAATGTAACATGACTTTTAAAAGTAATTCAAGAATGTTTCCTATGTTTATTGATGTACATTAATCAGGATCTTAGTAAATAAACTTCTGTTGATCCTTAAAAACTTTTCACAAGTAATTATATCCCTGCGCCTAAAAAATAAATCAAGCACCTCCCAGGTCCACCAAGACATGTAGTTAATGGAAACTTGCAATGATGGTTCTGTGGGTCTAGGTGGAGGCATGTTTTCATGGATTACCCAGCTCCAAACTCAGTGCTTGTGTAATTCAGTTTAAATTAATGGAGAATTATTGTAGGATTAGTTTAAGTGGGTGTTTGATGGCCAGTATAGACTCAGTGGGTCAAAGGACCTGTTTCTGTGCTGTTTCTCTTTAGGATTCCTTGACTCTAAATGATCATGGAAACTTGTAATTTTAGCTGAAGGAAAGAGGTACAATCTAAAATAAACTCCAGCCTCATGGTTCTAGATGAAAAGTACTAAACAAACAGCTCCAAGTAAAGCAGATGCAATGCCAGAATTTAATTACAACCAACCTGCAAATTCCTATTGTCTTGTATATTGATTTGAATTATTTCAATAGGTAATGGCCAGTGATAGGTTGGGGATCACTGAAGGTGGTGGTAAACTCACATCCCATTTCCCCTTTGTCAATAACCTCTTCTGTCTTATCATATGCTAATGATTCAATATGCACCTTTACATGCTCCCTCCCCCCCTCACTAGGACCATACTCTTCTGTCTATCTCATTTCAGATATCTGAAATATACCATCAAGCAATGTTCTGGCAGCTGAACTGCTTCCTTTCAAGGAGGAAGAAGGAGAAATGGTATCAATGTCTCTGGTACCGGTCAATATCTCATGCACCAGCTCAAACCTTAGGATGAAAAGGGTAGTTTAGAGACAGGGGATGTATATTATAAGTAGCCTAAAACCAACCAAATTGGAAAGGAAATGCATGGGCATGAAGGAACCAAGCTCCAACATTGCACATGACTTTGCGTGGAGCTTAGAGTTTGTCCTTTCCAGCAATGATGTGCTGGTGGACTTCATGTCAGCACTCACAAATCCAACTGTAGTGCAGCATGTGATGTGATACTTCTTCCACTGTAGCATAGGCAGAAGACACACTAGAGGCTCTCACCAGAGGCAATGGTTTCCAGTGTTGGATGCATCTTTGAAGGTGCCTTGGTATTCCAGGAATCTGTTCTCTAATGGATTACCAGGAGAGCACAGGCCCTGTTCCACTGGACTATCAGCAGCACCAAGGAGTACAAATTTGTTATTCTCCAATCACATTCACACTCTTAACATAGCAACTCCCACACTGAATATGGTTTCTCTTCAGGCTGCTGCACATGACAAGATGGTGCAGTCCAAAGCTTAGACTCAGGGGTCATCCTTTTGCAACCTTCACCAATACTTGGCTGCAGCCACCGACAGAGCACTGTGTAGAAGAAGGTGGGAAGGAAGAACGACATGTGTAAAATAGAAGGGATGCACGGGAGTGATTGGTCAATGATAATGCAATATTAGACTTGATTGTACTGGCACAGTAGTGGGCCTTTAGCTGTTCATGACTTACATACATGACTTAGCTGAATAGAAAGTATTTTGGTCAATTTTGCTGATTATATAAAGTTAGGTGGGAAAGCAAACTGTAAGGAGGACATAAATGCCTAGAAATTCTCCCTTTTCGATGTGCTAAGTAGGTGCTGCATAGAGCAGGAAAGGTAGAAAAGTTGGTGAAAATTCCATGGAAAAATTATTGGTTGGTTTTCACCCTCATTCATTCATTGAACCACTGCTTGAGTGTTTCCTAACTGCAACTGCCTGCACACTTGCAGCTACCACATCATTCCCATATTAACCACTAGGAAGTAAGTGAGATCCTTACTGTGCACTTTTCACAGCAACCACTGTTCATGGAGATGAGGGAGAAAGGGAAACACAGCACTCTGCATTATGGATGAACACTTTCCAAGCAAAAGCCTGGTCTGATGGACCTCCAAGTTGCAAGAGGCCACAAACCACGGTGGGGTATTGGATTATCAAGAAAAAAATGATCGCTGCACCTTGCATCAAGGTGAATAATACAGAAGTAATAAAATCTTTGTCAGTAATGGCTGTGGAGAAAAGTTGAGGTACATACAGTGGTTGTGGCAAAACCTGTGGTCAAAACATCAATGTCCTCGTGGAGACTGTTTAATTTGCATTTGGATGCTGACTTACTGCAGAGTTCACTGCTTCTTTTACTTGGAGCTACTTATAGATTGCACAATATTGGTCCAATAACTCAGAGATGAGTGTTGTGCTGATATCGATGATGTCATTACATTCACAAAGGAAGAAGGTTAAATGGACCCCATGCTAGGGTGGATTGCAGCCTGAAGTGGCTGATTCAATTTACCCATGGGCAGGACTTCCTGAAGAACTGAATGTGATTGTGTTAAAATATAAAGACATTCTTCCATAGTTTGTACATAAAAAAACTTTGATTTGATTCCTTTACTTAGTTTACAGACTACTTTTCTGTAATTTTGAACCCAGGTACAGGGCCAGATCCAGTAAAAGCAGAATGTGATTGAGGGAGAAGGCAACTTGTTGAGACAAAAATAAGTTGTCTGAGCAGGTCAGGCAGCACCTGTGGAAAGAAAAACAGAGTTAATGTTTCAGGCTGAAGGTCTTTCATCAGAAATAAATTGGGATATCATGACCTTGGAGGCTATTAAATAAATCAAAAAGGGTTAAAGCAAAAGTAAGTTACAATTAAGTAAAACTAGATGCAGATATGCTGAGAAATTGGATTGATTTTCTTACAGTGGTCTCCTTTACACAAGATATTAAGCAATTGTTCCTATGTTGCTGAATGCCAGTTGGGTAAATGGCTGGTCACCATAGCTGATGTTTGTTAGGTGTCAGTTGAGCAGCTAATGACATCACAGGTCACACAGCACATGTCCTTTACTGCCAGCAGCAGCTGGAGTTTTGGGAAAACCTGTGAGCTTTGCCCTTTGCAATTAATTCATGGAAAAACTAGGTGCTCAGGTTTCAGGAATGAGATGGCAATATCACGCCAATTTTTTGTACAACCAACTCCCAACCTCAGATTTCTCTGGCCAATGTTATGGATAAGTAATCAACACTGTTCCTTTGTTAATCACAGCCTTTAAAAAAAAATCCATTGTGAGCTGCATGCTGCAATCACTGCCCCATTGATCAACCCACAGCTCAGTGTGGCCAGGGGCCAGTCATTGTGCAGAAGTCAGTCAGGCCAGGTCATTGCATTGTGGTCGGAAGGAGTTTTCCCACTCCTCCATGGCAGCTGTACTCTGGCTACCATGGAGATAGCTCTTTAAGCTCTGTCTTGCTTCCCAGTGGTCAGCTCAGTAACGATGAGGCAGCTGTGAGCTCTGCAGGTAGCTCCTGATGGGAAGCATACATGTCCTACGTGACTTTGTGTACCAAATGCATTTAGCACACTTTTGCCCAATTTAAGATGAGATCTCATGGGCGCAAGCAGATACACAATGTGCCATGGGGCATCAAAAGATGAGGAACAATATCTAGGCAAACATATTAAAAAAAACAAGTTTCATTTTTTAAAATATTCACTCTCTGGATGTGGCTGTGGTTTGAAAAGTCTGTATTTATTTGTCCTCCATAGTTGGCCTTGAGAAGGGGATGGTGCTGAGCCATTACAGTCCATCTCATAAAGGAGCTTCCTATCGTGGTGTAAGGCAGTCCTGAGTCTTGTCTCAACTATAACGAAGGACTAATGAGATAGCTTCAGATCAAGATGTTGTAGGGGAACATGCAGGTGGTAGTGTTCCCTTTCAGCTGTGCCACCCATGACCCTTCGAAAGATCATGGGTTTTAGAGGTCCATTTGAAGAAACTTTGGGTAATTGCAACAGGTCCTTTTGTAACTTGAACACACTGCAGCTATGGTTTACCAGTGGTTGTGGGGTGAATTGTTAGAATGGATGGAATGTTGGATCAGCTTCATAAGTTTTTTTGAACTCAGTACTAGACAGGTGAAGAATATTCCACCACAGTCTTAGTCCTTGGTTAATTGCTCAGTCTTGCATTAGTTGTTGAATTGAGAATGGAACTAAGCAGCACAATCGGCAATGAACATCAGGGGCAGGTGCCAGCTTCGGTCTTGGTCGCAACTTACCTTCCCTGCTCTGCTCTAATTCGTTGCCAGGTCCAATTCTTCTTCCTTTACTGCTGTCAGGTAAACACACACAGAGCCTGAGCCTCAACTCACTTATATCTTTTTCTTCTGCCTCTTCTCTCAGGTAACTTCAGGCCTTGGTCATCAATCCATTTATTTTCACTACCCTAATTCAGTTCTCAAACAATTCAATTCTCCTTTTGTTGTTTTTGTAAGGTAAGTGCAATTCTTGCTGCTCAGTCTCAATTTATCCTTCTTGCTCTGCTCTGTTTCCTGAGCAGACCCACTGCTCCTTCCAGTAAACTGGTCTCCCACTGTCCCTTTTCTCTCTCCTCCCGATTCACCTGGCCCCCATCACCCTGTCTCCTTCCCCTCCTCCACCCTCTCCATCACCCACACACTCTTCCCACTGGTTCCCCCTCCTCCCCAACTACTCCCATCTGCTCTCCCCACCTCCGTCCCTTTATTCCATGCTCCACCTTCCTCTCCTATCAGATTCCATCACCTTCAGCCCTTTCTTTCTTCCACCTATTGCTTCCCAGCTTCTGTTGCTATTCCCACTGTCCCTCCCCCATCTGCCTATACCCCTCCTCACCCAGGTCCACCTATCACCTGCCGGTTCTTGCTCCACCCTTACCTCCTCCTCTTTAACTGGCTGTCTCCCCTCTATCGTTCTGTCCAGATAAAGGGTCTCGACCCGAAACATCGACTGTCCATTTCCCTCCACAGATGCTGCCTGACGGGCTGAGTTCCCCTGGCTCTTTGTGTGTTGCTCAGGATTCCAGCATCTGCAGTCCCTCGTGTCTCCACTCCTGTTAGCGCCACTTGTCTTAGATAAGTGCAGACTTATAGCCTTGATTTCAATTAACCTTCCTTTTCCTTCATGGTCCCCAGTCACATCTGTCCACTTTCTGTCCCTTCCTCAGGTAAGTGAACTCTTAGACTTTAATCTCAATTCATCTTCCCTAGTTTGTGTAGGTTGCTGACCAGGTGCATCCTTACGTTGTTTGCTCCTCCAAGGTAAGTATAGGCCTCAAGCCTCAGTCTTATACTCCCAATTCATCCAGTTCCTGATCAGGTCTTCATCTTCTTCAGGGGCTCCTCTCAGGTAAGAGTTGTTGCAATATAACTGTCGCCATAGTGCATTTGGGGAGTTGGGAATGAATGCTGTTGGTGCCAATCAAGTGGCTTTCTTTGCCCAGGTTAGAATTTGTTTGAGTGGTGTTGGAACTGAAGTTATGAGGCAAGTGAAGAGGATTTCATTATGCCCTTGATCTTGCTCATAGCTGGTAGAAGGGATAATTTGAAAGGTTTTGGAGTTCAGGGGGACTGGGGTCCTCGTACATGAAGGTTAACATGCGAGCAATTAGGAAGGCAAATGGTTGTTGGCCTTTATTGCAAGAGGATAAGATAAGATAAGATAAGATACCTTCATTAGTCACATGTATATCGAAACACACAGTGAAATGAATCTTTTGTGTGGAATGTTCTGGGGGCAGCCTGCAAGTGTTGCCACGCTTCCGGCGCCAACATAGCATGCCCACAACTTCCTAACCCGTATGTCTTTGGAATGTGGGAGGAAACCTGAGCACCCGGAGGAAACCCACGCAGACACGGGGAGAACGTACAAACTCCTTACAGACAGCGGCCAGAATTGAACCTGGGTCGTTGGCGCTGTAAAGCGTTACGCTAACCGCTACACTACCGTGTAGGATTTCAGCACAAGAATAGATAAGTCTTACTGCAACTATGGAGGGCGCAAGTAAGACTGCATCTGGAATATTGAGTGTAAGCCTGGTCTCACTACCTAAGGAAAGATATACTTGTGAAAGAAGGGGTGCAGCAAAGGCTCACCAGATTGGTTCCTGGGATGGTGAATTTGTCTAAAAAGGAGAGGTTAAGCACACCAGGACTATGTTCTCTTGAGTTTAGAAGAATGAGAGGTGATCTCATTGAAAGCTTTTATGGACTGGACAGGTGAGTTGTGGAGTTGATGACTCCTCCAGCTGGGTGTGCAGGAGCTGGAGTTCACAGCCTCGAGACAAGGGGTTGGCCATTTGGAACAGCAATGAGCAGAAGTTTCTTCACTCACCTTTGGAATTCTCTACCTAAGAAGACTGTCGAGGATCAGTCACTGAGTACATTCGAGACAGAAATGGATATATTTTTTAAAAATTAAGGGAACCAAGGGTTATGAGTTAGTGCAGTTAAGTGGTGCTGAGGTAAAAGATCAACCATGAACTTACTGAGGGAGGTAGCAAGCACGAGCAGCCAGGTGGCCTACTCCTGCTTCTTTTTATTACGAAAAGCTTTGGGGAGAAAGGAGCAGAATATCCAGACTCGCTCTTAAAGCCACAGTATTAATGTTGCTGATCACGTTGTTTCTGGTCAACGATGTCACCCTGGATATTAACTGTTGAACTTTCAGCGATGGTAATATCATTGACTATCAAGGGGAGGAGGGTAGATTTCCTCTTGCTGAAAATGATCAGTGACTCACATTTGAGAATGTTACTTATCACTTAATAGCCCATGCCTGAACATTATCCCGCAGCCCATCAGTGAGTAGGTGTATGGTGAGTCATAAGTGCTACTTGATAGCACTGTTGGTGATATCTGCCATCACTTTGCTGATCATGGATTGTTCGGATTGACGTGGTTGTAACTGGCAGAATGGATTTGTCCTTTTTTTGAACAGGGCACATCTGGGCAATATTTTACTTTGTCAGATAGATGCCTGTGCTGTTACCTGTCCTGGAACAACTTGGCAAGAGGAACAGCTAATTGTCAGGTGCTATAACTTTCCCTGTTTCGAGTGCACTATGCTGTTCCTGATAACGGGAGCATAGATCCTATTGGCTGAAAACTAGTATCTGTGATGAATCAATCTGTCAACGCTTCTTTGGCTGACATTAGCTACAAATTTTCTGGTCTTTTACATTCATTTTCTGGGCTCTGCCACTTTTGAAGATGAGGATGTTCAAAGAAAGACCACTTTCTGCTCGTTGTTTAATTCTCCACGGCCATTCATGACTGGATGTGGCCCGATTGCAGAGTTCTGATCTGATCCTTTTTTTATGGATCATTCATTTTTAGGTGTCCTTGCTCATGATTTAGTTTACTAAACTACCAATTGAATCAAGATTTGTTCATTGGTTGGATTGTAATGGCAAAGTTAAGGAAATGACAGGGCATGACTCTGCAGATAGTGGTGGAATACAATTTTATTGCAGGAGTCTGCCAACAGTACCTCACGGATGGTCAGTTTTGAGCCATTAGATTTGTTCTTTATTTTATCCCACTTGGCATAGTGCATAGTGAGAGTCCTCAGAGTAGATTGGTTACTTTGTCAACACAGGACTCATGGCTGAAAGCTTCTATGAACACAGTCAAATGCATCTGTGACAACTAGTTGTTGTGAGTCTGATATCAGGAAGGTATCTCCAGGATCTCCAGGCTTCGGTCAGCTTGGTCAATAGGGTGAAAACTGAAGTCCCAGAGTATGTTCTGTGTTCTAATAGTCAAAGGTCTTTCATTGAAGGAGGAGGTGAATGTTTAGGATAACCAGAGGCACTAATCAATCAGTCAGCTTCTCTTTGATTGTGTCATGCTTCCAGAGTCTAGTTGGAGGTGCAACTATCCAGGCAAGTGGAGAAAATCTCATCACACTCTTTGGGGAATCATGAGATGAGCTAACCCCCTGCAGAACAATTAGTCTCTAATTTGTTCATTTAGCAAGTATACAGATAGTTGTGTTGTTTCTAGAACAAAAACAATGTCATTCTATCAGAAGATGCTTAGACTCTTATTGGCAATGATCATTATCCACACTTATATTGTATAAGTGTTAGTTATTATATCTTTTCCACACCATAAATACTGCACAAATATTGATGTATTTTGACCAGACTGCTTCATTATCAGATGAATTGTAAATAGAAGTGAGTATTGTGCAATAGAGCAAACATCCTGTAAGTTTTGGAGGTCTTTAGTAGAGCACCTGAGTTATTGAACCAAGAACAAAAACAGAAAATGCTGGAAATACTCAACAGGTCAGGTGGGAAGAGAAACAGAGTCAACCCTTCTTCAGAACTGTAAAGGAAACTGTTTTTCTTCCCACAGATGCAGATTGACCTGTCGAGCATTTTCAGCATTGTTTTAGATTGTTCTAGATTTTCAGCATCTTCAGTTTTTTTTTTATTTTCACTTACTGGACCTAGAACACTCTCCTGAAGATTTCCTTCAACAGTGAGTTGGGCCTGAGGTGATTAGCTTCAACAATCATTACCATTTTCTTTTCTGCTAGATTTGACAATGGGGGATCTCCCACTGATTGCAATTAATTTTGTTAGAACTCCTTAGTGCCTCATTTAGTTAAATGATGCCTTAACGTTAGGGCAGTAACAACACTCTTCTGAAACTCTGTCCATGTTTGGACCAGAACTCTATTGAGGCAGAAACTGAATTGTTGAATTGAAAACCAAGCTGAGCATTGATGAGCAGGTTAATGGTCAATAAACACCATGTAATAACATTAATGACAACATCTTCCATCTCTTTACTCACTTTTTGAGTGTAGGTTTCCAGATTGCCTGCAAAATGTATGACAAATCAATCTTCCTGCATTATCAATTAGGTGCTGGTGTTCTGGATGAACAATTTAACTAGGGGCATGGCATGAATGCATATGTCTTCAGCTGCACAGCTCTACTGTAGTTTTGTTGTATCCACTCCGTTCATCTATTTCTTGAGTGAGTCAAACTGAAGGCTGGCATTTGTGATGGGAGGAGGCCAAGAAGAATTGTCCACCTGCAGGTGGTTAGATATGCAGATGTTATCAACACATGTAAGATATGCTGAAGAAAAATAAAGAACAAACACAGAACGCAGAAAACAAGTCAATATAAAATAAAAGATCTAAGGGGTAAGTATAATGAATTCAGAAATAGAAACAAGAGTAGAGAGATTAAGGAAACTATCAAAGGAAGAAAAAGAGAAAGTAACATTATGGGAAATAATGTTCAATAAGGGAAGTTGAACAGCATTTGAACAAACGAGACAAAAATCTAAAAATACATAGAAAGATCAAAGTCAGGCAAATAAAATAGGAGAATAAAAATATTGGGATAAGAAAAAAAGTACCTCAAAGAAGTAAGTTTTGAGAAATTGAGAGCAATATCATTGAAATTTCAAGAATGAAATGGGAAGAAATGCTAAGTTAACGGAAAGACATCTTGATCATTTGACTATCATATGATCATATCTTGATGTATAGCACTTTTCACAACTACAGAACATTCCAAAATGCTTTACAGGAATGGAAATATTTTTGAAATGTAATCTTGTTCTAATGTAGCCAGTTTGGGAATAATCCAGAGAGGAAAGGCAGGATAAATAAGAGGAAGAATGGGAAAGGAAAATATAATTAAGAAATGAAGATGCCAAATTATGGGCATCATTTGATACAAAATACAAAATAAGAAAAATCAGAAAAGAGGGTACAGATCATCCCCAGGTAATGAATATGTTCCTATCTTATGGTGGACCATAGTTCAATTTTGTCCGTAAGTCAGAAAATACACAAAATCACTTGATATTGTAACCATTCCTCCACAGTATTGTAATGAATGGCATCAAAAGCATATAAGATTGACAAGAAAGAACAATTTCTAAAAGTGAAGAGACAGAGAAGAAACTAGTTCTGTCTTTCATAGGAATGAATGTACATAGGGGTGTCCATAAATTGGGTGCTTGTAACCAGGGACAGTCTGTATGTGGAATTATGATAAGCTCAGCAGAAACAGAAAATAATAAATGATGAGAGAAAAATATAATCAGAAAGAAAAAGCTGGGCAGGAGAAAGAAAAATATTAAATGAAAGAAATGAGACATAGAAGATTTGGGAAGAAAAAAAGATTAAATAAAAATAAGACCATATAAAAAATTAAGATACCTTTATTAGTCACATGTACATCAAAACACACCGTGAAATACATCTTTTTTACATAGAGTGTTCTGGGGGCAGCCTGCAAGTGTCACCACGCTTCCGGCGCCAACCTAGCATGCCCACAACTTCCTAACCCTTACGTCTTTGGAATGTGGGAGGAAACCGGAGCACCCGGAGGAAACACACGCTGTCACGGGGAGAACGTACAAACTCCTTACAGACAGCAGCCGGAATTGAACCTGGGTTGCTGGCGCTGTAATAGCGTTATGCTAACTGCTACACTACCGTGCCTGCCCTTCTGCAGGGGAATGACAACATGGAAAATAAAAATAAAAAGCAGGGAAAAATAGCTAAATAAATTTCACAGAGTAATTGAAAGTAGAACAGGAGCAAGGAAAAATTGTTGGTGGGAAAAAGAAAAGATGAAAACAGAAATGAAAAAGAAGTGAGATAAAGAAGGAAACATAAAAATGAGTTACGAACAGAATTTGAAGCTTGGAAATATAACTGCATATTCTGTTAGTAGAGAACAAAGTAGTACAGATTAATTTTTCCCTGAGGCTAATGTAAAGGATTGCTGCTGATTGAAGACAAAGAATTAGTTAACACTTTCAGAATAAGATCTGTAAGAAGAAAGTGAAACCAAAGTGTTCAGGCATTTCCTGCAGGGTACTGTAGAAAAGAACAGTAATTTCTTTCTGATTTCCTCCTGCCTCCCTTCTGTTTCTCTTTCTGCTAGGTAACCCAAAATCACTTCCATGTGTTTCCAGCATCCAGGATCTGCCCCTGTGGGAATGATCGCCACTGAGGATGCAGTTTTGGTGAAACCAAGGATCTAACCCCATTGCATCATGGTCCAGAGTTACAAAGGCAGGGGTTACTTACATGATGCGCCAATTAAACAGGATTAGACCTCCAGTACTGTTAGATCTCAGAGTCAATCCCCAATGTTTCCAAATCCCTGGGATCATCTCTTGATACCTCTAGTTCCCAGAATCTTATGAACATGTGAACAAATAATCTGGGAACAGGCCAGTTGGCCCCTCAAGACTACTCCACCCTTCACAGACTATGGTTGATCTGACTATAACATCAACTCCACATTCCCACCTACTCATGGAAGTCCTTCACCCCAGTGCTCATTAAGAATCTATCATCCTACTAACCTTGAAGTTAACAAACCCTAGGATCAGCCTCCCAATGTAGTCAATTCCCAGGATCATTCCTCATTGTCTCCTTTTTCCCATATTTTCCCAAGGATATCCATGCTTAGGATCATTCACCAGTGCTGCTAATTCCAAAGATAATTTCCAAATGTACCAAAACCAACACTGTCCCTATGGCTGCCAGTACCCAGGATTATTTCCCATTGCTGCCTTTTCCCAGAATTGTTCCTCCATATTCTCAAATTCCAAAATCATCTTTCAATATTCTCGAATCTCAGGATTATTTACCAGTGCTGGCAACGTCTAGGATCATCACTCAATGTTGCCAAATCCCAGGATTATTCTGCAATAATGCCAATTCCCAGAATCACTTATCCATGTTGCTATTTTCCAGGATCATCCTGATGCTACCAGTTTCCAGAATTATTTTCTGGTGGACAGCAGTAGTACTAATTTCAATAATTATCTGCAACTTTAAGTGTTTAGGATTAACCCCCAGTATTGCCAGAACTCAGGATCTTTCTCTAATTTTGCCACTTCCCAAGGCTATTGCCCAGCGCTGTCAGCTTCTTTGATCATTCACCAGTGTTACCAATGCCTGGTGTTATCCAGAAATGTGTCCAGAATCCAGGATCACCTCCTTCCTGCCAATTCACGGGATTAAGCTGCCATTCCTCAGTCCTGGAGCATCTTTTAGTACAGTCAGACCTGAGGATCATCCCTGGCAGTCTGACTTCTACTGCAAGGTCATTGACTTCAGGAAAGGGGACGGTGTACATGCACCTGTCTACATCAATGGTGCTGAGGTCAAGAGGGTTGAGAGCTTCAAGTTCCCAGGAGTGAACATCACCAACAGCCTGTCCCGGTCCAATCACATAGATACCATGGCCAATAAAGCTCACCAGCACCTCTACTTCCTCAGGAGGCTAAAGAAATTTGGCACGTCCCCTTTGATACTCACCGACTTTGATCAATGCACCATAGAAAGCATCCTATCTGGATGCAACACGGCATGGTATGGCAACTGCTCTGCCCAGAAACTGCAGAGAGTTGTGGACACAGCTCAGCACATCATGGAAACCAGCATCCCCTCCATGGAATCTGTCTATACCTCTCGCTGCCTTGGTGAAGCAGCCAGCATAATCAAGGACCCCACCCACCTGGATCATTCTCTCTTCTCTCCTCTCCATCAGGCGGAAGATACAGAAGCCTGAGGGCACATATCACCCGGCTCAAGGACAGCTTATACCCCATGGTGATAAGACTATTGAACAGTTCCCTTATACGATGAGATGGACTCTGACCTTACAATCTACTTTGTTGTGACCTTGCACCTTAATGCACTGCACTTTCTCTGTAGCTGTGACAGTTTACTCTGTACTGTTACTGTTTTTACCTGTACTACCTCAATGCACTCTGTACTAACTCAATGTAACTGCACTGTGTAATGAATTGATCTGTACGAGCGGTATGCAAGACGAGTTTTTCCACTGTACCTCGGTACAAGTGACAATAATAAACCAATACCAATTCCAACTCCCAGATGCTGAGGACTTTTGCTTGTGCTTCAGTAAAAGCAGAGACATGGGCCATTAGGTGCTGCACTAGAGAGGTACAGGAGACTGCAGATGCTGGAGTCTGGAGCAATGAACAATCTGCTGGAGGAACTCAGTGGGTCGAGCAGCATCTGTGGGAGAAAAGGAATTGTCGATGTTTCAGGTGGAAACCCTGCATCAGGACTCACTGCACTGGAGTTGGTCTAGAAGTATTTCAAGAGGGACAGTGAAAAGGACAGGGTCAAGCTCTTTGCAAAGCCACATGTAAAGCTTGAACTGTGCTCTACCATGCTCCTTGACCCATTTCATAGGCTTTTTCAGGGAGTCCTGGCAGTGCCTAGAATCTCATTGTGTCTGTCCATCAGCGTTTATCTGTCGGCTTCCCCATCAAAGTCCTTGCCTGAGAACTCCAACTCAGAACTTGTGTACACCTTCACCCTCTAGAACTCTGGTCTACCCTTCCCCTGCCTTGTATTGGTGGTGCTCTGAGGATGCCTGAGGATGGTAAAGTATAAGTTGAATTCACAACCACTTTTGATTTAACAAGAATCAGTTTAGGCTCTCTGCTCAAAATGAAAATAAAAAGAGATTTGTTTGTGGAGCCCAAGATCAGTTTGGAATACTAGTTTAGACTGAGTTACATAGTATGGGAACTGGCCCTTTGGGTCACTGAGTCTACGCCAACCATCAAGCACCCACTTAAACAAACTCTGCATTAATCCCATTTGATCCTTCTCACACTCCAATCAGCTCTTGCCAGATTCCATCTTACATTATGCACAACTTACAGTGATTATTTAAAATAGAAATAATATTTAATATGAAGTTCTGATGAAAGATCCCAGACCTGAAACATCAACTGTTTTCTTTCCATAAATGTTGCCCAATCTGCTGAGTGTTTCCAGCTATTTCTGTTTTTATCTCATTATTAACAGATTGGGTAGCTTTGTTCACATTTAATATTTGTTAAATTCAGTTCACAGCAACAAGCAAAAAGGTTCAGAAGACAAAAATTTGAACAGCTTAAATAAGTTCATGTCTAAAACAAATACGAATTTTTCTTAGCACTTTTGATTAATCTGGCATGAAATAAATTTTCCTCAAAAGCTTGTGTATTATGTTACTTTAAAGATGGGATCTTTTATTTTAAAACTTCTCAGACTACACACATGCACAGCTGTCTGTTTCATATGATTGTAAGCCATTGCTGGCAGAAATTGCGAGATGTTCATAGATTCCAAGGTCAGGCATTATCAACAGGAGATTAATGAACAAAAGCAGCCAGTACAAATTTCACTTCCAGTGGGAATCTGCTTACAAAGCACCATTCCATTCTCTGAACAATAGTGCTTTAAAGGAATGTGAAATTATGATTCTGTTAAACAAAAGGTGCAATCGTATTGAAATTATTCTTCAAACTCCAGACCTATAAAATAATTACCTTCATGTTTAGCCTCCATTTCCCTCCCCCTTATCAGCAGGAGTGTGTGAAGTATTTCTTTGCCTGCAGAACTCTATGGCCTAGTTGTGAACTCCGGGTGCTGTCATCACTGAAGAGAGAGAACAGGAACAAGAACAAAAAAAGAATTCTATTTAAAACAGCCATCTTCATCTATTGGAATATATGAAGATGAAGCCTCAGACACTGACTGAGTTAACGTATTTCATTTGAAATGGAAGTCATGACTTTTGAACATTAGCTTCCTATTATAACTTCCAGTTTATGTGTCAAAAAGTAGCAATAATTGTGAAGTAACTATTGGACTCTTTTCTACAAGTGGAGTTTTTCTCAGAATATCATTTATAAAGCAAGAATCCTAATAAAGTCACAATGAAATAAAACAGTTGTTTTCTTGAGATAACTTCTGCTGTAACTCTGTACATCATTTGGTTACAACGAGCTGTGAACACCTGCATCTAATATAAAGCAAGTTGACAATAAAGTCATACTAATCTGAACACATTTAAGATCACAGCTATCTTTCTGATTTCCTAAATAAACATATGAATAAGATCAACATTCTGATGAAAGGACATATATCTGAAATCTTAACTATTTCGCTTTGCACCTCCTGACCTGTTCAGTATTCACAGAAATTTCTATTTTTATATCCTATCAATAAGAGTGTCTGCAGAGTTCAGAAACATGGAGAATAAGTAATTTTTCACATCCATGGGCAAACTGATTTACTATAAAATTATAGAGATAAAAGGAAAATCATGAGATGACTGGTCCAACAGCACTCTTGCCAAAAGTCAAATGACCTCATCTAAAACTAAACATAATGGCAGTACATAACCTTCTTGTCCAGTAACTTCAGCAGAAGAGATATGCAATAACCAAGAAAATGTCATAAATGGTATGTATGCCATTTCTCCAGAGTTTCTGCAGGTTTCCCACTTCAACTTATTCCTTTCAATTGTTGCTACACCTTTGCATACACATTTCTAAAGTGATACATTGATATACCTGTCACATTTCTATATTTATAAAAAGTTGCAATCCAGTTACTTGTACAATAATTTTAACAATTGATAACCTATTAATGAAAAATATATTGTTTAGATCAAGAATGGTCATTAAAATACAAATCTATTTAGTTTTCTGATGTTGTGGTTAACTGTGAGGAAGAATACAAAAGATTTTAGGAAACCATGGAATGAAGAAATGGTGCTAGATGTAGTTTTGTACAGAGACACAAAGCAGTACATGTCTGGAAAAAGAACAGTGAAAAGAAATGAAGCCTTAACAGCATTTTAGAGAACTAGAGGTCATAAACACAAGAAAATCACTAATGAATCTGATCAGAAATTCAGGAGTAACTTCTTTTCCAGAGAAAGTGGTTAGAAGTTGAAGTTTGCTACTGGGAGGAGATTTTGGGGTGTTGAATTTAAAGGAAAACTGGATAAATGCTTAGAAGGGAAAACAAAATAGAAGAGTATGTTGATAAGGTTTGCTGAAGAAGGGTAAATGAACACTGAGTTCCATGGGTACAGATGTATTTCTGTAACTTCCTCCAGCCCTACAATCCTCTTACATCTCAGTTCTCCTCCAGTTCTAGCCTCCTGTATGTCCTTACTTTAATGACATCATCCTAGATAGCTACACTCTCAGCTGTGCAGATAGTAAATTTTTTTGCTAAGATTCCTTGCCGAACTACCTCTGCCTCCTCCTTTAAAGTGTCTCTTAAAACATCTGCCTTTAACTAAGCTCTTGTTCATCTATTCAAGTATCTCCTATATGACACAGTGTCAAATTTTGTTTGAGAATGCTCGTATGAAGCAACTTGAGATATTTTATTCCATTAAATTTGCTCTATAAATGCGGTAACTGGGGACTTTTATTACTGGAAATGCAGGTGGAAAATACTGTAAAAGTCAAACACAAAAATTGATTTAAACACAGTGGGAGTATTGAGCCACACACAGCTATTGACCAATGAATAGGCCAGTGCAAGCTTAAGAGGCTGAATGGCTTGCTCCTGTTTATAGCATTCAATTCTGGGAATTCAGCATTGGATCCCATTGCAATCATGGAAAAGCTTCAACAAAACCTTGCTGGAATAATGAAGATTCATTAACATATGGTGTACATTATTGAATGTTAAGACATTCTGGGCAAACAACACTTTAATCTCTCGTAAGAAGAAAATGCAGCAACAAAATAAATTGAGGCTATAGAGAATATTAGCAGAAAATGCTAGAAATATTCAGCAGATCAGTCACCAATCATGGAACTAGAAACGAGACTTAATGATTCAGGGAGATAGCCTTTCTTCAGACTCTGTCCTCCGTCAAGGCCACTGCTCAGCAATTCTAATAATCTGCTGGAGGACAGGTTGTTGAATTCCTGTGACACACAGCTGGGTCCGCTGAAGACTTTGCCTAAAAACTAAGATGATGACAGTCAAAGCATGACAGTTAGCTGACTTTGCATGATAGCAGTCTATGCACCCACTGCAGCATAAAAGTACAATAACATTGAAATAGAAGCTGGTGTAGACCATGCAGCCTTTGAGCCACTTCTGCTATTTACTAACATCATGGCTGATCAACAGCTTCAGTTCAACAGTCCCACATTACCGCAATGTCTCTTTATATCATCCTTGAATAAACTGAACACTTACATCCCTCAGGAACAGAGAATTCCAAAAAGTCACAACTCTCTCTGTCATAAATGGTCACCCACTTGTTCTATATTCTCCAACCTGTAGAAATAGCCTCTCAGCATTGTACCCATCATTTTAATGAGCTCATCTTCCTGTCTCCCAATCTTGTGTAATAAAACCATAAGACCATAAGATATAGGAGCAGAACTAGGCCATTCGGCCCATCGAGTCTGCTCCACCATTTAATCATGGCTGATTTTTTTCAATCCCATTCTCCTGCCTCCTCCCTGTCACTCTTAACCCAATCAAGAGCCTATCAATCTCTGCCTTAAATACACCCAATGTAATCCCATGTGGCTGAATTGCACCTCATCAGATAATCACCGCATGCCATTAGTAAATATAGTGTAATATAGTGGACATTTTTTACACCTTAGTGGCACACAGTAGCTAAGGTGTGATCTCACCAAAATCTTGCACAATGGCAGCAATACTTCCTACCTTGTATTCCAACTCCCTTCACGCTTTTAATTGCTTAGTGTACCTTCTTGGTAACTTTCTGTGCTTTGTGTATTAGGATACCCATGTTCTTCCAAGCATCAACATTTAACAATTTCTCGCACTTTAATAAACATGTAAATATAACGCATGCATGGGTTTCCCCCTTATCTGCCTTGTTAGTTCCTTCTTCAAAAAGCTTTATTAAATTTTCAAACACGCATTCCGTTTCTCTTTTCCTTTTATTAATCCATGTTGACACTGGCTGATCTTATAGTTTCCATTGTGCCCTTTAATTACTTCCTTACCATTACATTCACATTATCTCCTGTCACCTCTTTTAGAACCTTAGAATGTAGGCTATCACTTTCAAGAAATATGTTCTTTTTAGTCCTATTAATTTCTCCAGTATGTTTCTTTGGTAAATTTTTATGTTCTTCCTTCTCATGAGGCCCTTGATTCCCTATGATTTTTGGGTCTTCCATCTGAAGGGAAATACAAGATATTTGTTTAATATCTGAGTCATTTCTTTGTTTCTTTATTATAATTTCTCCTGTCTCAGTTCCTGATGGATCCATGCATACTTTCTTTCTTTTTACACTTGGGAAAGCTCTTAAAATTTGTCTTCATATTTTTGCTAGTTTCCACTCGTATTCTTTTTCTCCTTTTTTATCATTCTTTGATTATTCTTTTCTGATTTCTAAACCTCTGCCAATCAGGATTATTACTTTTCTTCACAACATTGCGGATTGTTTTTCTAAAATACCATCCTTAACCTCTTCAGTTAAACATGGACAGATCATTTTCCTCTGGAATTTTTATTTTCCTCTTGTCACATCTCACAATGTAACTTTTAATTTAATTTCCCAATCTACCATACCAACTCACCTCTTATAAATAAGGAATCAGCTTTGTTTATGTTTAAGACAATAGTTTTGTACTTAGGGCATATCACTCATAAACCTAATGTTATCATAGCATAATCTTTCTTCTTCAGAAGACTCCAAATTTAAAAACTACTGTTTCATTACCCAAGACATTACAGAAAATAACCTCTAACCTTATGGTTCCAACATATTCTAAACTATTGTCTTGACTGTTTTAAATGAAATTTATTCTTTAGTTCAACTCACTGTCCCAAGAACACAAGAACCCAAGAAGGTAGGAGCCGGAGTAGGCCCCAAGGTATCTCAAGCCTGGCCTGTCATTCAATATGACCATGGCTGATCTATGCTGGCCATAACTTCCTTCCTGCTTCACTCTGCTTATTATTACCACAACACTATGTTGTTCCAAGCTGTTGAGGTGTTGACTTTTCTCTCTAAATTTATAAATTTCATTCAACTGAATCCTTCATTCCACTTGTTAATTTAAACCCCAGTCAACAACCCTTTCATTTGGTTTACAAGCCCCTTATTACATAGAGTCTGTCTCAAAGGGCTCTGTCCTTCTGTCCATCTCTGTCCCCAGCATTGATGGCAATGGCTGACAAATCCATACCCTATTTTCTACACCAAACTTTGAGCCATGGGTTCATATCTCAGATCTGTCTGATTTTATGTCAGTTTGCACAAAGTTCAGCTAACAATCCAGACATTGTTACCAGTGAGGATCTGAGGAACCCTATTTCTAGTTTTACTTATGTTGTTAGTTCTTATGTGGAATATGGCAACCAGAACTTCCACACTCTCTCCAACTTTTTCCACAACTGTGTGGAGGTGTTCTTACAGGCAATATAGTCTTTAAAACACTCAGTCACAGATACAGAAAGCTCTATCTCTCTCAGTAACTAAACAGTCTCCTACAACAATCATGTTCACTTTTGTTCCCCTCGATTAAAATGCCTTTTATTCCATGGTGCCACATTCAAATTGTTCTTCCTATGAGCAGGAAGAACCACTGACCCTAGTTCTCACCTACACACCACCAGACTACACATCCAACATATTGTTCTTCATTACTTCCAACATCTCCAATGGGATCTCACCACCAGGCACATCTTCCCCTCCCCTCCCCCCTCTGTTTTCCGCAGGGACCACTCTCTCCGTGACTCTCTCGTCCGCACATTCTTCCCCACCCATCCTCCTCCAACCCCAGGCACTCGCCCCTGTAGCCACCAGAACTGTTACACCTGCCCCTTCACCTCCTCCCTCTAGGGCCCTAAACAACCCTTCCAAGTGAGGCAGTCTTGCACATGTGAATCCTGCAAATGCTATTTATTGCATCCGGCGCTCCAGATGTGGCCTCCTCTACATCGGGGAGACTGGACGCAGACTGGGGGATCGCTTCATCGAGCACCTTCACTCTGTCCGGTGTACCAGTCAGGACCTCCTGGTAGCCAGTCATTTTAATTCCACTTCCCATTCCCACACTGACGTGTCTGTCCATGGCCTCCTCCAACTGCCAGGTCGAGGCTAAACACAAATTAGAGAAACAGCACTTCGTATTCTGCCTGGGCAGTTTCCAACCTGGCAGCATGAATATCGAATTCTCAAACTTCTGCTAACTGCTCTCCCTCTGTCCCCTTTTCCCTTTTCTTTTATCTCCCTCCTCCTGATCCACCTGACCCCCGTCACCCAATCTCTCCCCGTCACCCAATGTCACCCAATGTCACCCAATCTCTCCCCGTCACCCAATGTCACCCAATGTCACCCAATCTCTCCCCGTCACCCAATGTCACCCAATCTCTCCCCTCTCCCCTCTCCCCCTCTCCCCCTCTCCCCCTCTCCCCCTCTCCATCTGCCCATCACCCACACATTCCTCCCACAAGTTTCCCTCCCTTTATTCCATTCTCCACCTTTCTCTCCTATCAGATTCCATCATCTTCAGCCCTTTTTCACTTCCACCTATCACCTTCAACCTTCTGACATCACTTCCACTCTCCCCTCTCCCTCATCTGCCTATCACCCCTGTCACCTGGATCCACCTATCACCTGCCAGCTCTTGCTCCACCCCTTCCCTCCAGCTTTTTATACTGGCCATCTCCCCTCTTTCTTTCCAGTCCAGATGAAGGGTCTCAACCCAAAACATCAACTGGCTATTTCCATCCATAGATGCTGTCTGACCCACTGAGTTCCTCCAGCGCTTTGTGTGTTGTTCCTATCAGCAGTGTTTGTTTTCGTTCATGCAGATAGCACGTACATGTAAGGTGAGGGTAAAGGCTGAGGCTATTGTATCATTGTTCCCATAGATGCCTGATTCACCATCAAGTCCTCCTGTCAGTGCCCTCTAGTCAAATCTAAGCCACTCCCTAGATTAAAGAGAGTGATTACTTCTTGAATCAAATAGTCCAGATAACTCAAATGGAGAAACAAAGTCCTGCAGATGTTGGAAAGTAATAACCATTCTATTGACGTAACTGAGCAGCTCACTACTCCACCAATGAATCATAATGACTGCAGCTCAACAGCTTTAAGAGTCCTTGAGGTGTAAACACTTAATACGGATCTGACACTTGGAAACTCACTGGTAACACCAAATTCCACATGGTGCAATTACAACATACCCCCTGCCCTGCCATCCTTATTAAACCTGACTTTATTTAATTAGTTAATTAATAGATTGTTTTCATTTTATTAACATTAGTTAATCTAGTTTCAGTTCTTTGGTTACTTTAGCAGATGGAACCATGATATAGAGTCATAGAGTAATACAGCACGGAAACAGGCCCTTCGGCCCAACTGATCCATGCTGACCACAGCATCCTCCCTGTTAATCCCAGTTGCCCACATTCAGCCCATAACCCTCCAAGTACCTCCCTTCCATGTACCTATCCAAATGCTTCTTCAATGTTGCAATTGTACCTGCCTCGACCACTTCCTCTGACAGCTCATTCCAGGCACTCACTGCCCTCTGTGTAAAGAGGTTACCTCTCAGGTCTCTTTTAAATCTCTCCCCTCTTATCTTGTATCTGTGCCCTCCAGTTATGGACTTCCCCACCCCGAGGAAAAGACTATGACCATCCACCTTATCCACACTCCTGATGATGTTATAAACTTCTATGAGGTCGCCCCTGATTCTCCTACGCTCCAAGGAATAAAGATCCAGTGTGGCCAACCTCTCCCGGTAACTCAGGCCCTCTAGTCCAGGTAGCATCCTCGCAAATCTCTCTGCATCCTCTCCAGCTTGACATTGTCTTTCCTATAACAGAGTGACCAAAACTGTACATAATACTCCAAGTGTGGCCTCACCAATGACTTGTATAACTGCAACATAATGTCCCTACTCCTGCACTCAGTGCCCTGACTGATGAAGGCCAGCATGCTAAACGTCTCATTCACCACCTTGTCTACTTGCGCGGCCACTTTCAGCGAACTGTGCACTTGTACTCCCAGGTCCCTCTATTCCACAACACTCATGAGTGCCCTGCCATTCACTGTATAAGTCCTAACCAGGTTTGAATGTCCAAAATTCATCACCTTACACTTATCTCAGTTAAAATCCATTTGCCATTCCTCAGCCCATCTCCCTAACTGATCAAGGTCTCTTTGCAATTCATTGTAACCTGCTTCACTATCAACAAGACCCCATAATTTAGTATCATCAGCAAACTTGCTAATTGTGCCATGTACATTCACATCCAAATCATTTACATAAATAATGAATAACAGAGGTCCCAACACTGATCCCTGGGGCATCCCACTAGTCACAGGCCTCCAGTCGGAGAATTGACCTTCGACCATCACCCTCTGCTTCCTATCATCGAGCCAATTCTGAATCCACCTCGCTAGGTCCCCCTGAATTCCATGTGACCTAACCTTCCATAAGATCCGGGGGTGCACTTAGTCAGGCCCACCTTAATGCGCTTCAAGGCTGTAAATACCTCCTTCCTCGTAATAAGCATTTAATCCAAGACCTCACTACTTATTACCCCATTTCTCTGACATCCATGAAATTCTCCTTAGTAAATATCAAGGAGAAATAGACATTAAAAAATCTCAGCCATCTCCGGCGGCTCCACACATAGGCGGCCCTGATGGTCTTTAAGAGGACCTAGTCTCTCTCTAGTCACACTTTTATAACTGAAGAACCTCTTGGGATTATTTTTAACCATATCTGCCAAATCCACCTCATTCTATTTCACAATCTGACCTCACAATTTACTTCGTTAAGGCCTTTTACCTTATTATTTGCCTGCACTGCACTTTCTTTGTAACTGTATTCTGTTATTTCATTTCCTTTGTACTACCTTAATGTACTGATGTTGTGAAATGATCTGTAAGAATGGCATGCAAAACAAAAGTTTTCACTGTACCTTGGTACATGTGACAATAATAAGCCAATATCTACCAGTATCTATGTTCATGGATCTTGCAAATCTTCGTGAGGCAAAAAGACATTGGAATATTCAGAGAGCAATCATGGACCATGAATTATAGATTTTTTACAAATACTTACGTGAGTTGAAGAGGTGTCATATTAGGGTCCCGAGGGTCTCTTATTCTATTGTACAAAACATCCCAGGCAGTGGTGGAGTGTGGTAGATGACTGCTGGGAAAGACTGTTGTGAAATGTGGAAGTGATCTCAGGGTTGTAGAGTGTGGGGAGAGCAATATGGGGATGGGATGCATGACCAGGGGAAGATTGGGGAGAAAATTGGAGCTAGGGAGTAGATCCAGGGGGAGTTTTCTGAGAAGAATACCAGGGAATAGGGATAAACTTGTTGCCATGGAGATGATGGGGGAAGCAGAGAGAAAATGAGAGAGCCAAGCACAAGTTTGGGGATGGGGTAAGAGAGGAGATGAAAGGTCAGATTGGGGTGTACTGGAAAGAGATCCAAAGGCCACAAGGCCATCAGGATGGAGAGGAGACCAGTTACAGGAGTGGAATGAGGATATAAAGAAGATAGTTGTCTCAGAATCTCCAGTGGCAGGCTAGCTAGGGAGGGGTCCTTTAAATAACACTAGAGTGGTCTCAGTGCTCTAGTTACTGTTTAAGATTGTGGCATTTTTGGACTAAGTATACATGGTTAAAAATTGCACAGGTTACATCAATCTAGTATTGTCACATTGCATGTCTTGTGGCTTTTGTATATTGCCCTTCTAAAAATGGAGGATCTGGGGTGAATTTCCATAAATACACTGTGCACACAAAACCTTCAGATAGAAATTTTCAGATAAAATTCACATGAAGGCTATGTGAGAGAATATCTCGATCTAAACATTTTAATTGTGACATCCATTTGAGAAAATATCAGATCTTATTTCAAGTTTAGTGATGTTCTGATCTGAACCTTGAAAGCATTGTAATTTGGCATCAATCTGAGCTTTGTTTGGGTATTAACAGCATCTAAAATAGAAAGTCTTAGCATTTCCAAATGTGTGGAATCTAAAGCAAAAAAGCTATAGCGTGGCTGTTTGTGAAACTATTGAATCATTGTTAGGTCTTCTTAGTTTGAAAAAGTGCCATTTAAAATGCTTTAAAATATTAAAAATTTAAAGCCACTTGTACATTTAATTTTACAACTGTGTGTATTTTGTATCCGTCATAAAAAAGAAATTCTGAAAGAGTATAATGCCATTGCTTAAACAAAACATCAGAAACTGCGGTTGTCATCGTTCTGTTCCTCCCGTAGCAGAACACTTTGTTGTTTCATAAATAAATGGCGACATTAGTTCATATCATGTGATTAAAAAGGATTCATCACACATTTGAGCCCATAATCACAGCCTATAGTCTCACTTTCACGTTTCTCACTGATGTATCATACTTGACCCTGCTTACTGCAGCACTTTTATTATGTCAGGAGAAAAGACATGGGATTGAACAGAAACAAAAATGCAGGGGTGAAAATTGTTTTCACACTCCTGGCTGTGTGAAATGAGTGCACTCAGTACTGTTGTAGCTCTAGATGAATGGAAAGAAAGCTGGAGTCTGGCCAATGTTGTTTTATAACCTTCTGTGTCTCCCAGCAAAGATTGCCCATCTGGGAGTGCAAACCCATGTTTGGTCAGAGTTTGAATAATACTTACAAATAAGTGAATGCTTTTCCTTCTGGAAAGGACAGTGATATATTTACCAGGCAAAGAGAAATTTAAAATGCAAAGCCTAAATAAAATAAACTTATTTGACTCATGCATTTCTGCTACAAATAGAATGTTAACTCGTGAATCATTAACATAAAACGTGTCAAGTAGAATTACCATCAGAATGTTTGTAATCAGCTTGCTTTTCTCTCTATGTTTTTATTTCACATAGTTTTAAAGAAAACAATGGGGCCAATATACTTTGAAAATAACTGCCCTGACAGTAACAGGAGTATGTTAATAATCTGATAGTTAAAATTTCAGTCCTAATATCTTATTTAAACCATTGCATGACTTTTTGTATGAGCTTTATATTCCTGTAAAATGCTTTCCTTATAATTTGTTGATAGCATATTTCTTCTGTGATGAGGTCTAACAAAAACAGAAATACTGGAAGAACTCAGCCAGTCAAATGGCATCTGTGGATCGAGGAACCAGCTAACGTTTTGGGTCGGGGACCCTTCCTCAGAACTGGGGGAAGAGTGGAGGGTTTACAGTTTAAAAGCAGAGCTGGCTGGAGGAGTGAGGTGAGAGATAAAAACCTATGTACAGATCAGTTAATTCAGAGCAGGTGATACAGAGCATGAGTGTTGACCATTAGCAAGACACCTTAAAGTAATTAGGTTGAGAAAGGATCATAAGCATGATAATGCGAAACAATGACAGAGCAGTTTCCTTGAAGCCGAAGAACTCAGTGTTCGTTCCAAAGGACTGCGAAATCCCAGACTGAAGATAAGACTTCTAGTTTATGTTGGGTCTCACTATGGCAGTGGAGGAGGCCACAGACAGAAAGGTCAGAGCAGGAATGGGATGGTGAAGTAAAGTGGCAGGGAACAGGAAGCTCAGCATCATCCTGAGGACTGAGCGCAGTTGTTCCACAAAATGATCACCCAGTCTGTTTGATTTCTCCAGTGTAGAGGAGGCCACATTGTGAAATCAGGTGCAGTACATTAGATTGGAAAAAAAATGCAAGTGAATCACCACTTCACCTGGAATAAGTATTTGGGACCCTGGATGGTAGGAAGGGAAAAGGTGAATGGACAGGCGTTGCATCTTCTCCAGCTGCATGGGAGTGTGCTGTGGCACAGGGGGTGAAAGAGCAGACTGGAGAGTCATGAAGTGAGGTTCCCTTGAAATGCAGGAGGGGGAGGAGATGGGAAGATGTGACTGGTGGTGGGATCACACTGGAGCTGGCAGAAATTGAGAAGAATGTTGGGGTGGAAGTTAAGTCCCAGGGGAACTCTTATCTTTGTTCTGTCCTGGCAGAGAGGGGGGGAGAGCAGATGTGTGGGAAATGGAGGAAATGCCATCCACTATGGCAGAGGGGATGTCGTGTTTCAGAAAGGAGGAGGACATTTCAGAGGCACCAGCGCGGAAGGTCTTCTCATTAGAATGAAAGCGATGGAAACAAAGAAACTGGGAAAATAGAATAGTGTCCTTATAGGAAGCAGGTGAGAGGATGTATAGTCAAAGTAGTCGTAGGAGTCTGTGGGATTGTGAAAGATGCCAGTGGCTAGACTATCTCCTGAGGTGGAGTTGGAGAGATCCAGAAAGGAAAGTGTCAGAGATGGACCACGTGTATGTGAGGGCTGGCTGGAAAATGGCAGCAAAAGTGATAAGGAGACACAAGAAATTCTGCAGACGCTGTAATTTGGAGCAATACAGCAAAAGTGATAAAATGTTCGAGTTCTATATGGGTGTAGGAGGCAGCACCATTGCAGTGTACCACATGTATAATGTGGAAATCAAGGGTGAACTGTGTTTGAAAATGCCTAGACAAAGTTTACAAGTAATGTGATTATATAGCCATGATTTTAACCCACTTCTGAACAAAAAAAAGTTTCAGATACATTAAAATGCCAATGTCTAAATTTAGGGTCAAGCAGTCTTTAGGTAGGATATTGTCAAACTGGTGAAATGAGCAGATGCAGGAATGATGAACCTTAATGCAGAGGAGTAAAATGTGGAAAAGAGAAAAAGTTATGATTGTAAAGGGAACAAGAAGGCTTGGGGGTTTACAAATATATGGAAGTATTATGTCAACCAGATAAGGCTGTTCAAAGAACCAGTTAGGATCTTTGGCTTAGTCAAGCTGCTGCTTCACAGTGCCTGGGTTCAATCTTCACCTTGGGTGCTGTCATGTGGAATATGTATATTCTCCCTGTGACCCCATAGGTTTCCTCTGGGTGCTCCGGTTTCCTCCCACATTCCAAAGATGTGGGTTGGTAGGTTAATTGGTCACTATAAATTGCCCCTAGTATGTAGGTGAGTGATAGAGTGTGGGAGAAATTGGTGAGAATGTGAGAAGAGTGAAAAATGGCATTAATGTAAGATTAGTGTAAACAGGTTGTTGGTCGATGCAGACTCTGGGTTGAAGGTCCTGTTTCCATGTTATATCTCTCCATGACTCCTTTACTCTATAAATTGAGGCCTAGATTGAAATGGTTTGGAATGCATGGAGTGCAATTATCTTTTGACCTCAGACACATTATTATGTCTAATTCTAAACAGCACACTTCAGGATCAATGTCAAGGCCTTGGAGAGAATGTAGAGGAGATTTGATAGAATGGGAATAAGAATGTGAAAGCACTCATTCAGAGAAAATTTGGGATAATTCTTCCTACAGCAGAGAAGGTTAAGGAAAGATTTAGAATCATAGAATGCTACTGCAAAGAAAGGGGCCATTTTCTCCATCATGATTGTGCTGCTCCCTAGAAAAGAAAATAGGAGCAGTTGCAGGCAATTGGGTCCTCCTGACTCTGTCTGCACAAAATCCTTCAAATTTACAGGAAGTACGTGAAGATCAATGTCACCATCTCCTCCCAGGCCAAAATCCCCAGCACTAAGGCCCACAGTTGTCCATGTTGGGCTGGGCACATCAACTGCATGGTCAGCAATAGACTCACAAACAGACACTCCATTCCAAGCTTTGTTCTGAAAGGAGATTGTCAGGTGGACAGAAGAAATGATCCAAGGCTGTGCTCTGAGCATCCTTACAAGAACGCAATCTCCCTGTTGACTCCTGGGAACCTCAGGCCCGTGACTGCTTAAAATGGAAAGGGAGAATTAGGGATGATATTGAGGACCCCAAGGCTATGTATCAGGAGTGCACACAGACCCTGTGGAAGGGGTGCACCACCTCCCATCCACCCATCCTGTCAGCCACCTCCTGCTCCATCTATGGAAATGTCTGCAGTTCTCACAATGGCCTCACCAGCCAACTCTAAAGTGAAGGAGAAGGAAATCATCCTCAATCCTGAGGGGCTGAATAGCAAGAGCAAGGTAAATGAGGTTATGGGACAATGTGGGGTTGTTCATTTTGGCAGGAAAAGTAACAAAAAAAACACGATACTGAGAGATTACAGAGCCCTGAGACAGAAAATAGCAGCAGGAATAGGTCCCTTCAAGCCTGCTTCACCACTCAATGCGATCATGGCTGAATCCTCTACCTCAATACTATACTCTTCCACACTCTCTGTATCCCTGATGCTTTTAGTGTCTAGAAATCTTGCTACCTCCTTCTTAAACATACTCAGTACCTTGGCCTCCACTGCCTTCTGTGGTGGAGAAGTCTCCTCATCTCAGTCCTAAATACTTTACATCATATTCTGGGACTGTGACCCCTCATTTTAGACCCCCTGGCCAGTCTTGAGGGGCCTTGGCCTGCTCCTGATTCTAATTTGTTTGTTTGTGTATCCCTTAATTTTATGTAGAACATATAGAGAGCTACCTGGAAAGCAAAGTATTTGGAGTCACTTACAATTATATGATTGGTAAACTATATTTCCTTTGTCCAGTGATCATCTGGTTCTATGCCCCTCTCAGAGACGTAATCAGACTGAAGTGACCAGCCTCACCTTTATTATTTTCCCTTTTTTTGGGGAATATAGTCTAAGGGTGTACTTACAGTACAGGGTATGCAAAGCTATTTTCTCTTGAGAGCATGTGGAATTCTGGTGTACAATTTATTAATCACTAACAATGAATGTATTATCTGTTTAGTTTTTCATGCAGAAAACAAATTCCTTATACAAGACAGTGCCTCAAGGCCAACATACAAATCCAAAATAAAACTGCACCCTGTATTTTTAAACATAGCATTTTGTTGTTTTCTTTCAGATCAAAGTAAACTTCTCACAAAAATGCACCAGATGTCAAAGAAGTAGGGCACAAGTAATTTCCCATGTAAAGATCAATTATGTCATCATGGTCCATACCCTCAGCAGCAGTCCAGCATTCCTTTCACCTTCTGTCTTTCCCATCTTCATTCACTCCAGCAACCCTCACATTCAAGTCACATGCGGAGTCAGGTTTTAACCTTACCTACCAGATGTTAGGCAGTAAAGTCACCGCAAAATATTTTCCTGATTTGGAGTCATCAGAAGCATTTCTCACCTGTTCTCCTGAGGACATAGACTGGACATCTGCTAACTGTGATGAATCCTGTTTCAGCTTTCATCTACCTGATATATGGTAGCTTGTGCCTACAAAGGTGTTAGACAACTCTCAGGTTCTATTGTTCTATTTTTGTTGTTGGTACATTCTAGCTACTGGCCATTTCTTTTTATATGTCAAGATTGCTAGACCATACAAAATATGATATTGGTTTTGGGTGGGGGGTGTAATACTCTAGGACATCCAAAATGTTCTTACAATTATTGAACTTGCACCTTTGACCATCTGATTACAGGGTGACTCCCATGTTATAGCGGTTTGAGTAATGGAAATTCGCTGTTACACAATTCACCCTATAATACAGGGGTCTGAAGTGTTTAACGATGCATTGAAGCAGTCTGTACATTATAAGCCAGCATTGTAGATTGGATTCAAAAACAAAGATTTATGAGTTGATATTAAGAAAATTGTCATTTCTGTGAAATATATGATTCATATCATCATGCCTTTAAAAATCCCAAAGTTCTCATCTGCCTTTTCTAAATACCCGTTGACTGGATTCGACTGTGGTTGACCTTGTCAACAATTGTATTGCCTCCCTAACCGATGTCTTAAACAAACTTTCTCTAGCTTTGAGCCAATATCTACTTACCATCATGAAATAATAAAACCAACAAAGCACGGGCAGGCATGGTGGTGTAGCGGTTAGCGTAACGCTTTACAGCGTCAGCAACCTGGGTTCAATTCCAGCTGCTGTCTGTAAGGAGTTTGTACGTTCTCCCCATGTCTGCTTGGGTTTCCTCTAGGTGCTCCGGTTTCCTCCCACATTCCAAAGACATACGGGTTAGGAGCTGTGGGCATGCTATGTTGGCACCAGAAGCGTGGCGACACTTGTGCGCTGCCCCCCAGAACATTCTACGCAAAAGATGTATTTCACTGTGTGTTTCAATGTACATGTGACTAATAAAGATATCTTATCTTAAAGTGAAGGAAAGCTGTAAACAATAAGAGGGAGCACAAAAATAAAGGGTCTTTAAAGTGATACATAGTTAGGCTGCAGCTAGGGTAATGTGCAGTTTTGGGCATCTCAATATAGAAAGTAATTTAATTCCATTTAGAGCACCATTCAAAACACAATGCAACATCTCCAGACGGAAGATAAGGTGCAGTTCCTCAAGCTTATGTTGGGTATCACTGGAACAATCTGGGAGTTGGAAGTCCAAGAGGACAGATGGGGAGTGGGACAGAGATTTATAAAGACAGGTGACTGGGAGGTTCAGGGCTGCCCCTGTGAATTGAATGGAGGTGTTCTGCTAAGCAGCAAAGACATTTTCTTTTGTTCAGAATTCCCACATTGGGAATCAACCATTTCAATCTTTAAGGGAAAAAGAAGAAATTTCTTTGTCGAAAAGTTATGTGGTTAGGGAAAGGAGAGTGATTGGTGCAGATCTAATTGCATTTTATAAAAGAAAATGGGGTAAGTAATTTAGGAAGAGAAAGGCCTTTGGTGAGCATGGAATATTGAATTAACTGTAATCTGTATTTTCAAGGAATTGGCACAAATACAATGGGCCAACTAGTTTCCACTGTTCTGTTAACTGCAGTTGCTTTGTTTCATGATTCTGCTGGACATAAGTGATAAAAAAAATCTCCTAGCTATTTGACTGTCCAATATAAAAGCAGAGAATACTGGAAATACTCTGCCGGTCAGGCTACATCTGTGGGAAGAGAAACAGAGCTAACATTTCAGATCAAAGGCCCTTCGTCTGGGAAGGAGACAAAAGAACTTGTTAATCTGCAGGGAGGATGGGGGAGGGAGAATTGTCCGAGTTTACTTCTTAATTGACCGTTCACTGAAAGCAATGAACAAACAACAGTTGTAATGACGCTGCTGACATTGGATAAAGATGAAGAGATATCAGTTATGGATCCAAATCATGATTGCAAGGAGTTCTTGTGGCAAAAGTAAATATTAAAAGAGAGTGAATAGCAGTGTTGGCTATTCTTGTCTAGATCAGATGATCCAGACAGCATTAGCCTTCAATGATTGAGAACTGGGATTTTTCTACAAAGTGCATATCTATTTGTATCTCCAATGCCAAGTGCTCAAAGTTGATAAAAATAGATACATAGAACAACAAGTACTCTGTGACTAATAACATTTAGTCATAACACAGTGTTTCAAGGACGTACATGTGGAAGATTTTTACTTAAAAAAAAGTGAAACATCAGCAGGGACTTACTTTCCCAGTTTAGTATTTCTGGTAATTCTATAGCCCTGAAGTTCCAGCATCCCTAAGTCCAATGAAATGGAAAAAGAGCTGACTCTTCTAGAACCCCCTGTGGTAAGATAATTTCCATAATGTTAAAAGGCTCACTAGTATGCCGGGAGGGAGTGTAAAATGTGGGAACAGAGCATCATAAGGAGGTGATCTTCATATTTAAAGGGCTGAAATAGGGAATGAAATGCCATTTGCAATAGAACTGGGAAGCTTTTCAGAATCGGGTGTAGAAATGCTGCAGTCTTCATTCAAGCAAGTATGTAAAACTATTGTTAAGAGTACAAGAGAAGCCATCACATGCAGTAGAACAACACAGAAGTTTCCACAGCTATGAGTGAAATTTCAAATTCACCATTTACAATACAAAGAAAAAGCTTAACGATCTCACAAGATCAATGAAGTTAAATGTATTATCGGCTGACTAACCAGCCAGTTTATCTATATTTATTCATTCAAATGATGTAAACGTGACTGCTTAGAACGGCAGTTATTGTCTATCCCGGATTGCCTCAAGAATATATTGACTTGGTAGGTCAGTTCATAGGGCAGTTAAGAATTAGCAGTCTGGATCTGGAGTCATATATAGACTAAACTGCATAAGAATGGCATCTTCCCTCCACTAAGGGATACTTATGAACCAAATGGGTTTTGTCAACTACCCGGTAGTTTCATGGTCTCTATTAATGGTACTCGCCTTTTAATTTTGAATTTATTTAAAATAATAGAATTTAAATACCTCAGCTGCCATTGCAGGATCCAAATCCACATTAAACTTATGTGCACCACAGAGAAGCAAATCTATATTTCCTGATGTAACTTAAGCAGGACAACTTATACTTTGAGATTCCACATGGCAGAATTATTATTTGGTCTAGAGGCTGCACTTGTGTTAATTCTCCACGCTAAAGTTCCACACCCTTTGTTCTCAGTTGCTCCCAGGTATCATTATGAACCTTCATTTAATGATCCCTGATAGTTTGTTGGCTCTAGAGACTCCAACAGTCAATTAATACAATATAACTTCAGTCAAATAACACATAATAACAGGCCACCAAGAGAGGAAATGAACAGATCCATTACTTACATGCCATGTGTTTATGAACACATATTCAGTTTCTTATACAAACTGTCAATGTACTATTTTATCACTTTGGTAATTATAAATAATTTTTTCATGGGATGTACAAAGCAACTGCTTAAGTGAGCATTTGGTTAAAGCACAGTCAAGGTAACTGCTCTGTTTTTATCTCGATACTTCAAACTATGCAAGCTCCTTCAACTGAGCATTGGAATGGCACTCTTTGGGTTCTTGCCATGAAACAAAGCAGACAAGCAGAGTATCGAATAATAATGGTTTGTTCTGCATCAGCTATGGAGAGAATATTAGTCCACTTCATGACAGCCTGAAGAAAATATATCCAGGTAAGTCAATCTATTTGATGTGGAAGCATAGAAATAAGGAACTGCTATGTTTGGGGAATGGTGGGTTAGGTGGTGGGGTGGTGGTGTCACTATCAATTGCATTGTAAAAACAACCTTATGAGGAACTAGAAGGTATGCAGTTCACTTTCATCCAGGGATTTAAGTACTATTTTGAATCTATGATATTTATCCTCCACTGTTCACTGCTAGGCAGAATCCTTTCCCTGGGATACTTGATTAACCGGTGTCAAAGAGACACCCTGGATCAGCACAGTGGTGCAGCAATTAGAAATTATTTCTTGTGGCTCTAGGGATTCTACCCAAACCTCTAATGCTGTCTGTGTGAAGGCTGAACTTTCTTGCTGCAGCTGTGTGGGTTTCCACTGGTTGCTCTGGTTTCCTCCCACATCCCAAAGATTTTCTGAAGGTTAATTGGCCACTTAGATTACCCCTTAGTGTAGATAAGTGGCATGTGAGAGAGAATATACTGCTGGGCTGGAGTGTATCGGCGGTGGGGGGGGGGGGGGGGGTGGTGGGTGAGGGAGGTAGGACTGATGGGATTTGCTCCAATGGGCCAAATGGCCTCCTCCTCTGTTATAATAAGTAAGTAAGTCGCAGCAAAGAAAAATATTCCATCAGCTCACTGTAGAAGCTTATACAGATCTAGGAGGCTAAGGAGCATGCCACAAAGTATCCTGTGCTTTGTCCATTCCAGGATTTGCTCTCTCTCGAGAAAGATACTTCCATATTATGAGGCTTCACACCTTTGTAGTCATCAACAGTACTCTAATCCTCACAGCTCAGGTGGTTTGCAGAAGAGTTAGGAAAAAGTAGAGGAAATTTGTGCAGCTATGAAGTTCGTACAACATATCAAAACCAAGTATTGTTTCAATTATTTGTTAGAATAAATCACTGAAATATTCAATGTAATAGCTATTTGGTGTTTAGTTGTCTTATAAGACAACACAAACAGGAATTATGCTGATGCTGTGGCTTAATATTATTGATTTCACTTCGATATGGAAGGGTTAGTGCAAGGAGGTACTGAGACTTCCAAAATATAACTTCAGTCACATCCACACATATGAGTGAAAGTGTGCCAGATGAGTCCTTCTGTCAGATCTCTCAGTCTAAGCTGCACTTGCTTCTCGTCTTCATGGACCAGGTTGTCAGTATCAGCAGCGTCTCTTTCAGGCTCCACGATATCCTCCGAGATATTTGGGGTGTACATTCCTAATTGCAAAGTTACGAAGTGTACAACCTACTACCAGAGCTCATGAGATCGTTCAAATACAGCAAAACATCCTGGACCGGTCAGATACCAGACCTTATTTTGACCCAGTAGCTGCACTTCCACAAGATCAAAATACTAAAGATGCTGGAAATCTGAAATAAAAACAGAAAGTGTTATAAATACTCAGCAGGTCACATAGCTTTGTGAGGATAGAATAGAGTTAACATTTACGCTCTATGATCAATTAAGAGCTTGTTAGATATTTGGTGACATGACTTATAGAGGAGCAGACAACTAATTAGCTGAAGTGGCCAAGATCTCCTGTGCTTTTCCCAAACAGTGTTGTTACCACCACCTAAGTCTACTCACAATCATTAGCATAGGTATTTTCTGTAAGAGATGTTGTGCCACCTAATAATACTTCAATTGTAAGTGTCAAACATTTACAGGTCAGAGAGTGTTGCCAAGATGGAAAAGGAACAAATCACAGGTTTGTGAGTGGCTCAAAAATAATCTTATAACATGACTCATCAACAACTCACAGAAGAGAACGGTATTTAAAGAGGGAACAACTGCTTGAGACAGCATAATACAACATCTTCCTAGAATGCAACTTCTCCATTTTCCAATAAATCAATCACAATTATATTCATCACACAGCTGCTAGATGATGCTTTTCTCTGTGCTCATGGAACAGTTTTCATTCTATTGATGTGCTTTTAATTTTTTGATATTTATGTAATTAATTTAGCTACCACTAAAACATTCAAAGATCACTAGTTAATCTGCTGTGCTGTTCCAGATCAACAGAAGTGCACTCCATGTCGTTAGAGTTACCAGTTCCATGTTACCCACTTAAAATAGAAATCTAAAGTAGAAAAGGGAAACAATGTCTCTTGTCCACTGTTGAACCATCTCTTTACATTTCTGTGTGAACCTGCTGACCTTGTACAGTTGCAGGGCTGCAACCTTCTCCACTCCTTTTTCACTAGGTCTGCAGAGTTCTACCAGTATTAACTCTTTGTGATCCTTAGATTAATTTATATTAAGTTGTTAATAATATTTCAATCTGGACAGGTTATTTGTGTCAACAGTGTTCAGTAGGTTTAATTGGTTTTTCCATAAGGGTGTGCTGAAGGAGATACTGAAGTGTAACTTGCTAAACATTTTAAGTATGTGCTGCCTAACAATATGTACATTAAATATGTTATTTTATTATATTGATTCCCTCCACATTTAGATATTTCACCTTTTTCTAGCCCTCTGAACTCGTCCTTTGAAGTTTTTGTCCTCTACAACCCATCCAAGTACCGTGCCAACTTTCTCATCAAGACTGCTTTCCGTATGGTTACACATCATGTTTGATCTTTTACCTCAATGCCACCTATTTATACTGACCCCACACCTGTGTTGAGTATCTTCTCATCCTTGTATTTCAACTCTGTCTGAGTTTATTGCTCTCTTTCATCCTCCTGTAATCTCTTCCTCCCTCTCAGCTAACTCACTCATATTCACAGCACACCCTTATTGTTCTTCCTCCATCTATCCTACCAATTATAGTGAAGTCAGGACCAATTATTTCCTTGTAACCTTCTGCACTCGCATTTTCCTTCTCCTTCCCAACCCCATTCCTTCTGTGTCCAGCCCTAGCAAAAAAAAACTCTCTGCCATATCATCAAACCGAAATTCCCAATTACCTATCCTTAGGTCCACATTCACAACATATTTGCAATTATCAATCTGATCAATCACATCATCACATATTTCCTTACCACTTATAAGGAGGATACTTCAGCCCATCGAGTCAATGTCAACACCTTTGACGTCTGTATTCCCATTCAAACCATTAAGCTTTGTCACCCTGGCCATTTCCTGTTGCAAGGCTCCCACCTAACATCACTCAGTCCAATAAATGATAATTTTAAGATTTATGGTAGACAACTGATAGCCATGAATCACACAACACAATATCAGTCCAATTATTTTCTACCAGATCTGCTCCCAATTTCAGGATCATTATTGAATGCAAAGATAACTTTGGTATTTTTATTCATACCTCAGAGCATCTTCATAGATATCTCTTCCCTCCTCCTTCAGCCTCAGCCACAATAGTTACAAGCAGCTCATGGAGTTAAAAATCAAAAAACAGCAGATGCTGAAAATCTGAAACAAAAACAGAAAATGTTGGAAACATTCAACACGTCAGGCAACATCTATGGAAGGAGAAACAAACTCTGGTCAAGACCCAATATCAGAAGTGATGGACTTCCTTCTCATTAAGACTGGGAGATTTGCTGCTTTTTCCTTTCCCCAAGCCCATCAGCCAAACTTCTCCTGAAGACACCCCTGCCCTTAGTCTGAACTCACATTTTACTGTATTTCTTTTCCATCTCCCTTTCTCGCTCTCAGTGTTCACCTTGTTTTGCCCATAAGATTTACCTCCTGCTCCTCTATAGCTATTTGTAGCAAACTGATTACCACTCATTATTTTTCCTTCCTGGCCCTTAGTGGATAATGTTACAAATTTCTTCCCTCAGATTCTGTATCTCTGCCATTAAATCTATCATCATTCCATCTTCCTCAAAGAACTCAGTCTTAACCCTATTATCCTCGCAAACTCTCACCCTATCTCAAATCTACCTTTTTTTTCTAAAGTGCTTGAATGTGGTGTTTGTCTTCCCAGATCCTTGCCCAATGTTTCCATAACTCCACTGGAGTTTGAACCCCTCTAATAAGATTCATGCCCTTAACATTTCACTGAAATTACTTTCATCAAAGTGGTAAATTACATCCTACATGACCACGACCATGGTAAAGTAACCCTCCTTGGCCTAGCTGTGGCCTTTAACCTTGAAGACTCCACCTTCCTCAAACATGACTCCACCAATTCCAGCTGTCCTTGCCTGGTTCCATTCTTATCTATACAGTCATAGCCTACAATAGTTTCCTTTCCCATTCCCATGCAATTACCTCCAGGTCTCTCAGAGTTCTAGTACTATCCTCCTCATATGCTTCAGATATGTTGCCCCTTTGATGACATCACCTGAAAAATGTCAGGTTCCACAAACACAGTGAAAACACCCATCACCAGGCACTGTCTTGAGTTCCCTACAGCTCTGAATTATCAGACTGCTTTTCCAACATCCACTATTTAAGGAAGGGAAGTTCCTTTACACTTTGGAAAGAGCAGAGCTATTGTCTTCAGTTCCTGCCACAAACTCAGATCTCTCACCAATGATTCCAGCCATCTCCACTTCTGCCTGGGGTGGGATTTGATAGTTCACAACATTACCATACTATCTGACTCTGAGTTTCTGTGTCCTTTCCATCATCCATCTGCCTCCGCTTGCCTGGTGTTGAAACCCTCCATCCATGTTTTTAATCCAATTTTCCATGCTTTACTACTTACCCTTCCAACTTGCAACATTCAGAACAGCTGCCATATCCTTACTTGCACCAAAACCTGTTCACCCATAATCTCCGTGCTTGGAGACCTGCAATAGTTCTCTACAAAGTAACTACTCATCTGACCCTGCACCTCTTTATGATCTACTCAGTCTCACAATCTCTGAGATCTCTGCATCATTTCAGTTCTGGTCTTGGAGATCCTCATTTTCCTTTGGCTTACCGTTGGCTACATATCTTCAGCTGCCCAGGCCCTAAGACCTGGAATTCCCTCATTAATCTTCTTTGTCTCTTTCTCTCCTCCTCTGTGGCAATTCATAATTCCTTTCCATCTGACCATGCCATTATATACCTACTAAAACATCACCATAGGCAACATGATGTCAAGATTTATTTGGTATCTTCTCTGTGAAGAAGCTTGAAGCATTTTGTAATTCTACAGGTGCTCAATGAGCTCAGGTTCTTGAATTCAATTAGAGTGGTTGAAACTAACTAACCTGTTGGAGTGATCCATACCAGGAAATCAACACTTTAAACGGAACCTGGGTAAATAAAGTAATTTATGGTAATTGGTATTGTCATAAGTTTTGGTCAGCATGAATGATAGTTTATGATGAAGAAAACTGATTGGAAGAACCCCAGCTCTTCTTTGACTGGTGCCATGTGATTTCTTATGTTCACTGGAGTAAGACCTGAATATAACATGATAGAAGAACTGGGGGAAGGACAGTGAGAAATCTTTCACATACCCAATGTCTATGTTTAAAATTGCCTTGTTTAAAGGGTGAAGAAGCAGATGAAGAAGTGGGTGTCAAAGGGGATTTAGATACACTGTTAAAAAGGAAAACACTGCTGCCTGTGAAGCTGAAGTGGGGTGTGGACTTAATTGGGTTGCTCCTTCAAAGACAAAGCAGTGGCACAATGGGCCATGTGGCTTCTTCTTTGCTGTAAATTCGCAGGAATATTTAAGCAAGAAGCAGCCACCTCCAGCAGTGTCGTGATAACAGAGTTGGGCTTGAATCCATAGTCAGTCTTACTTAGAAGCAAAATATTACCACTGAACCAAAGCTGATACACTTAGAAATACAACTCTAACTGAATCTATGGTCGAACACAGAAACAAACTTGTTTCGGATTTATGGTTTACTGAACAGCTTTGAATATTGATATGTCATGTAAAGGGGTGGGTCAAATATCAATAGCTATGTCAAAGTCAAAGTCGAGTTTATTGTCATATGCTCAAGTACATGTATGCACAGGTGAAAAACTTACTTGCAGCAGCATCACAGGCACATAGCATCAGATAATTAGCGTCCACAAGAAAAAACATAAATTAAACATATATCGGTTCTAAGGTTGGGTTTACGGAGTTTTGCTTGACTGGTTATGACCTATAGGGAGAAACTGACTTACACTCATCCCTCAGGTGGAAGGTTTTAAGTTGAAGTCCCACCCCAGAGCTTGAACAGACAGAACTAGAAAGTCTGTCCCAAAACTCAACCTTTTTGATGCACCATTTACTGCTGAAAGCCCAAATTCAAAATGTGACAGTGTACATCATGAAACATGCTTCCATTTCTCATTTGCTGTTCTCTATACATATGATGTACATGGTGGTGGGGTGGGTGGTAAAAGGTACAGATGAGTGATAACACTCAGAGTGCAATGCAATTTTGGCATCACTCTCTCAATCTTCCACTGAGAATACTCACTCTGTATTGGCATGGGCCTTGACTGCAGAGACCAGCCTCAACCAGAGGGTGAAAACCAGCTCCTGTTTTACTTAAAAGACCTCTTCCTCTCTGGGCAGCAGAGGTTGTCCAGCAGCCAAGATTCCATGAAGAGACTCATTCCTCCTTTAAGTAAGTTCATCTTTTGTCTCCTGTGTACCTGGGTCTGGATCACTTCTGTTGACTGGACACATCCCAACTCTAAGGATGATTGTTGCTGTTTGCTCATAAGGCAATTAGTAAGGCAAGTGTGCATTTGAGCTCTCAGCGGTGACACGTAGAGTGAAGTACAAGAATTTCACTGGAGAGACCATCTCACTTTGCTTCTAACCCCTTACCCAATTGGAAAATTCTTTGGTTTCTAGGTCCCACTCAATTTTTCACTTCCCCTTCACAGTACTCTCAAGTCTTACAACAAGAAAGTAACCTATATCCAGATGAAATCTGCAGCTTCTACACAGACATTCCTCAGCATCTGAAAACATGCTTTGAAGCATGGTACACCCATGCCAATTGTGTGTGAGGCTTGGGGAAGCAATGGTTTAACAAAGCATTATGTGTAGGAATTGTCAATCCCAGGCCTTATAATTGCACACTACGCAATAGGCCGAAAGTTACACATCAAACAGGAAGTACTTCCAATGTGGCAAGAATTTTTCAAGAGTTGGTTCCCAACAGTGACTAGTGCGTGAAATGTTGGATCACTTGGGGAAAGATGTGAAAAGGATGGTGTGTGTGTGGGAGGGGTGGTTGGTCGATAAATAGCACAGCCACATGTGCCATCACCAGTACACAGGACATCAGGTGTTGTATGCTGTGTTCCCAGTTTTTTCTGCTCTTATTTTGTTTGAATATCGGTTTGAAAAGACAAACAGCATATTAAAGTAGGTGATTAGGTTCAAATAGTGATGAAGTTTATTCAGTGTAAATATGACTACTCATACTAGAATTGCATGAGGTCTTCGCAGCCCCATCTAGTGGTAGAAATAAATGCTGACTTTGGTACAACCAGGAAAGGCACTGACAGATACACCAACCCAGAGTCAGGTCTGAGGAAGAGAATTAGTTCCATGAAAACATTTGCTGTACATGTAAAATGTCAAAGCCTTTGTTTGCCTCTTCAGGTAGGCTAACCTTTGTGTATATCCAGCATTTTCAACCTATGTTTCACTTTTACTGTGCACACATTTGTACATCTCAAATGTTAGATATCTTTGGAAAATTGTCTACATGCCAATAGACGCTGGCACAGACTATTCCAGTTAAGCTGTTTTGATGTCCTTCGTTGAAATCAGCAAAATGACCTGCTTTTTAGATCTTATGAATAATGTCTTCTTTGAACTGATAAAATCCCACAGTCTCACCATAAAGTTTTTAAACAGTTCTTGTTATGGAGCTCAAACACACCAGTCACCAAGGACAAAAAGTGACAAATAAAAATTCTAGCACAGTCCAGAGGATCTTAATAGGAAAATACTGTTTTGAGAGGAATGGTGACAGATTGTTCACTCTGAAGGGCAAGATTATTTAAATTAATCGAGATAACAATAGAATTTAACAAAAATAATCCCTTATAAGTACCAACAGAAAAGCACACAAGAAAATTATAACAAAGCTGAAGTCACTAACTGTTTAGAGGCAAGATATGTTCATGCATATGAGAGCCTAAAGGTTCATTATCATTGTCAGATATCATAATGGAGCCCTTAACTCAATTCCAAAGCCATAGCTGACTTCTTGTTCATTCTTATACTGAATTACATGGAATACACAGCACAAGGAGAAATTGAGTCGCCTGGGCCGATACTCACTGGAATTTGGAAGAATGAGAAGGGATCTTACAGAAACATATAAAATTATGAAAGGGATAGATGATAGAGGCAGGAAGGTTGTTTCCACTGGTAGGTGAGACTAGAACTAGGGGACATAGCCTCAAGATTCGGGGGAGTAGATTTAGGACAGAGATGAGGAGAAACTGCTTTTCTCAGAGAGTAGTGAATATGTGGAATTCTCTGCCCAGGGAAGCAGTAGCAGCTACCTCATTAAATATATTTAAGACACAGTTAGATAGCTTTTTGCAGAGTAGGGGAATTAAGGGTTTTGGGGAAAAGTTAGGTACGTGGATGAGTCCATGGCCAGATCAGCCATGATCTTATTGAATGGCGGAGCAGGCTTGATGGGCCAGATGGCCTACTCCTGTTCCTATTTCTTATGTTCTTGTGCAACCACTCCAGGCTATCATTAGGGCTTCACTCACACACCCTCCTGTGTTTCCTCATGTAATTTGATCAGTAAACCCCCTATTCCAGTCTTCCTCATATGGTTGGTTTGCTTAACTGCACCTATACTATCCACCTCAATTGCTTCCGAGAGTAGTGAATCCCCCGCTTTCGCTACAATCTTTGTAAATAAGTTTCTTTTCAATGCCAAGTTTTTTTATTTGTTATTCATTGTGAATAACTGTGGTCCCAGCATTGATCTTCACCAGAGTAGGGAGTCCTTGGGGAAATATTTTAGTAGACAGAGAGAAAAGATCACTGTGTGATAATGCCAGAAATACTGTACCCAGGTGGAAGGAGATGAGAGGGACGGGGACTGAAACAGTGGGAGCTAGACAGATAAGGGGGATAGAGGCAGGGTCTGAGGGAGGGAGGAAGTGAAGGAGGGAGGGGAGTTGAGGAGAATTGTGTGGGAAAAACTCTGTTTTTGTGTATGTGTGTGTTTATGTACACGTGAGTAAGTCTGTGTGGCAGAGTCTAATCTCTAGTTGCCTTTCACCCTCTTATCACTGGTAACTGGTGTACAACAACCATCTCACATTAAAAGAAGCAGAAACAAGTCATCCCCAAGAGAATGACTACAAAGAAGAACGTTGAACGGTGTTGTCATTTTTGAGCTGTTGAGTGGAGCCACATCTGAATATTTGGTGAGAAATTATACAGAAGGGCCACTCTCAGCATTTTAAAAATAAAATTCCCATAGTTTGTGATGATTACCAATTAAGGATAAAGAGATGAACATACTTTCTCTTTTCCGAGTGCAGCAGGCAAACTAAAGATTTTTAGGATCACAAGCTTCCCTCAGGTGCTGGAGGTCACTGATTACACACACATTCTGAACTGTACCACAGTGAACAGGGATTTCACTCCCTCAATGTCCAGCTGATGTGTGACCATCCTTCCTCCTTCTTCTTATGCAGTCCCTCCGGATGAAGGATAACTAACCTCCATTCCAGTTTTGTGGGTTCAGTGGTGGCTAATGAGGCCAATACAGAAACCATAGCCTCTTCCACAGATGAGGCAGGAGGTGCCTCACAAGGCAGGTGGGTGGGTAGTTTGTAAGGTGGTGCTCTCCTTCCACTGTTTATGTAGGGCTTCTGTGTGCACCAATTACCATCCTGAATGTTCCTTCTCCACTTCAAGCAGTCATGCACTAAAAGTTAGTGGCACATAATACAGGCAAATAGCTGGCATGCTGGTGGTAGAAGTGATTTCTTATTGTGCAGTATCCTGTGTGAATCAATGTAAGAAACTAAAAAGGGTGACAAGGGCTCTCTGCTGATCTCAAGGCTTTTGTCTCTGGTGTTCAAATCATGCACTATCAAACTGAAGCTATTCCACTGCATCACATGTAATCTATGTGCTAAAGAAATAACTTAGTTACTAGAACACACTGGAGGACTGCTCCAGTACTCAATAAAGTGGGACTTGTAGTACACTGGAGTGTGCGTCATAATCTCACTACCATGAGAGCTTAGCCTTTGCCACTCGCCATATGTGAACATTTGCAAACCAAGAGGGGGAGGGCAGGAGAGGAGGAAGAGAGGCCTGATGAGAAGGGTGGGTGGGTAGCCGGTGAGGAGGTGCACTCTTTCCACTGCTTATTCAGGACTTCTGTTTGCATCCACACTGGAGGCAAACTAGATAGTCCTTTTCTAGTTGGGCTGTTCTTGAACAACTCATCGTCTTCAGCTACTAATGAACACAACTGCAATTTTCCCTTCATTAGCTGTTTCATATCAACAGCAAAGGCACTGCGTAGTGACAGGAATGAGATCACAAATGTTGTCATCCATAGAAAGGGGAATCGATTTGTACTCCAAGCAGCCTTTGCTACTGCTCTAGAGTAATACCTCAGCACTCTGTAAGAAGAGAAATTAGTGGGCTGCTCTGATTCTCTACAAGCCCCTTTGAACATTATTATCCACTACTACGATGGCAATGGCAGGGGATCACGGAGGATGCCCTGCACTATTGAGCACAGTGCCTTGGGCCTCACTCACAGGAAAATAATCAGATCTTTCCTTCAAGAAGATTCCCCATCAGCAGGCCAAGCCCTGGATTGGAGTGGTGGAAATTTACCCACTCCCACTGTTTGGGTGTCTCTGCTTAAGCTATCATCTAACTAACGTGAAGAGTCAGTAAGTGAGCTTGTGGCTTGGAGTGTTGGACTGAGTGCTAAATTGACTGAGAATGTGCTTTTATCTTCACTCTCATCTTTTTCCTCTCCCACTTCCAGGCCGGGTTGCCATTCTTAGCTGTCTGATAGGAGAAAGGCATGATGAAGAGTAATAGTGAGAGGTGGGGTGCTAGGAGGTGCATGCATACATTATTTGCAACTTGTAAATGAGAAGAGACTGTTGGATGGATTGGGTATGAGACTCCAACTAACCTGGCTTCAATCCTGCCATTACTAAAGTTACTGTCATGAGTTTAATAATTCCACATAATTATGACAATCACTGGTAGGGTAATGCGTGTATACTTGGGCAGGGTAGTTAGCTGTTGCTACCGCCACTTATGCCCAACCCTGTCTTATAGAGAAAAATAAATATCTTAGTGAGTTTTGTGCTTGTGTTTGGGTGATGTGGCTGTTGGTTTGAATAGCTGGTATTGTGTTCAAACTGTGAGATGAGGTTTGAGTTTGGCAGCAGTCCTAAATGGACAAGGCAGAGTGCATGTTAGGTATAGGTCCTGTCTGATAGAGATTGATGATAGTTGAGTGATGGGAGCATGGTTTCTTGAGCAGTTCATGAGGCTACTGGTATAGTTGGTGATGCATTACTGGCCTCAATCATGCTAGACTTGTTCTGCCTTTGCAAAGTGAATCTGGAGAGTTTCTTGGTTCTATGTGGAAACTAGACATCTCTAGCCATAGAAGCTTTTCCTGCCAAGGGGTAAAACTAGGTAAGGGCTAGTAATTCCAGCAACACACTGAATCGTTTGACTGCTCCAACAAAGTAGACCTTAATAAGAATAAACAAGGTTGTTCACACAGATTAGTTCACACAAAAGATTTTGGAAACATCTGCTAGAAGACTCCAAATGACTGGTTGGCAGGCTGTTCTTTAGTCCATGAATTCTGCTGCCTGCACTACTCTGGTTTTACAGATCTCTTGATCTCTATAGATGTCTTGCTTTGCCTCAGTTTGTCTCCCACTTAAGTGAGGAATCTCAGATACCTTTCAATCCTAAAAATCATGATCTATCTTGAGACTTTGACAAAGCTAAAGAGTTAAAGAATTAAGAAGTGGTTGACTAAAGGGAAAGTAGCACAATTTATACAAATTTACAGGCAAATGATGGAGAAGCCCTTCACTATTTGACAGCTACTTGTGGCCAGAGGCTGTTTCAAAGAGGGTCAATCTCTGAGCAACTGCACAGACATCAATATCATAATAGATGTGAAAGATACATATGCCGACAAGTTTTAATCCATAACGGACCATTACTGTCACTGGATCTGCTAGCCCATGGTGTAGTTTAGTTGTAAATATCCTCACAATACATGGCACATTGTTAGTCCTGGCTTTCTGCTGGCTCAAACACTGAATAGTCCTTTGAATAATGCCTGCAAACAGACCTTGCTTGATGATGACCCTGGCATTCCTTTTTTCAGGGAGTACCATGTAGAACATGAAATGTTGTGATTGGTGTCCTTATAAATAAACATTCTGCACAATGGGTGGTGAGATTTTCACTAGTCTCATTAGATTTGGGTTCATAACTTCTGAAGAAGTTAATCATCTGCCATAATGATCTCTGTCTGCAGATGAGCAGATGTTAGATGAGGGGACCTATTGTGTTGCTGCACAGGTCTGAAATCTCTTTGTTGATCATCTTCTTCCAAATATTGCAGATGGTATAAGCCTATTGATCCCAGGGTTGAGATAAGGAATAAAAAAATTAAAATTTGCCAAAGACACGTGGAAATCCAAAATAGGTCGAAAAATAACAAATGTATAAAGGCCAATTTTGGTCTAAAACCTGCCAAAATATCCATCATTCTAACTCTTTAAACTTCTTTCAACAAACTGCAGAGCTGTCAGGAGGCCACATGTACTGGTGGGAACTTTCTCCAGCCATCTGTCTGTGCACTGTCACACAAATGGTCCCCTAGTGGGTAAGCACAGCTTAAGAAGTAAATGGAAAACTGACCAGAGTATTTTAGGTCACTAATTCTGAATACCCTGAAGGCAATCTATGATGAAGTTCTGTTTATAGATTTTGTAAAATGGCTTTTTGTAATTTGCATCCTTCTCTGAATCACATGAAATGATAATGGATATCACAATCAACGATGATATTCTTCAGTTATTTTACAGGCTCTAACTGGATTTAATAGGGTTTATATCAGTAATAAAAAAAGCTGTTATTTTTCTATTTCTCAAAGATCTTAAATAAGATTAAATGAACTCTTAAAATCTGCCATTCTCATTAATTCATACTTTATGCAAGATTATCCTAGCTTTTGAATGTTCCTAGATTAATAAAGACTAGGTTATCCATTCAGTAATATATCCACTAACTATAAAACAAATGAATCATTGGACAAAATATGTGCCTTATTTTCATTTGGCTGCCAACATATTTTTGAAACAAAAATGGCCAATTTAGACCAATAGCTTTCTCCTGACCCGTACATTGTGAGTAGTCGCTCTGTATATTTATGCTTTACATGATCCTCTTATTTCCTTACTTCATCTAATCCTATCAATATATTCTCCTATTCTTTTCTTGCTCATTTACATCTCCAGGTTTCTCTTATATGCATGGTCTGCATCCATTCCTATGGGAGTGGGTCCTACATTCTCATTACTCTAAATTTTGCTATTTAAACTATATTTCTTTCACTGATTCTTACTTCCAAAATGCATTATTAAATCAATCTGTTATTCTTTTGTGTGTTTTGTATTGACTCAATACATGTTAGTGCTTTAAATAAGCAGTATATTCGATCAATGAGGTATTTTAAGCCAGTTGATGGGTGGGTGGACATGTTAATGACTGACTTGTGATGCAGTTAAAGGCCACTGATGTTGACCATGATCCAGCATACATCATGTACAAAACTTGTAAGAGGTTGGAAGCATTCAGTAAAACAAATGGAGTTGCAATCCATGAATAAAACACACAAAGCACCACATTAATAATCAAAACATTTGGTATGTTGAAGACTATATTTTGGATATGAAGTTTTTTTTTAAAAGCAAACGCAGATTAGTTAGAGTTGGGTGAATCTGAAAACAGTGCCTTGCTCAACGGTTTATTGATGGAAATTTGGTGAGAATGTGTATTCAATGTAAAGCGGGAAGGTGGTTGTAATTTAAACCCAAGAGCCATCTAAATAATAAAATGTTAAGATTCAGGATGATAAATTTAAAATTAATGGAGGACATGGACACAAAAGAAATCTGAATTCCATTCAACAAAAAATCTGGTATATCTAAAAATATAAGTAGAAGTGCATAGAAATAAGCAGAGCAGCACGATGGATATATGGTTAAGGATGGCTGCTATTGGCTCCTTCCCCTTCCTGGATTGGGCTTCCAAGGTTTCAAAGTGACCAGCAAGCTACTCAGTGTGCCAATACTGCCTCATTTAAACAGAGAATGGAAGTAAATGAATAAACCTCAACTGAATTCGTACACAGCAAAGTTGCTCCTATCCCAGTCAAACTTGGAAAGTCCTCCTCACAACATCTGAGGACTGGAGTCTAAATTGCTGTCCCTCAGACTGGTTACATATCAAAAAGAGTGGCTTTGTAGCATCAACGCAGACTGAACTGCTGAATCCTGAAGGACAAAAGCTGCCAGATTGGGTTTGTGGCAGATGCTGAGTGAACCAACATGAGGGATAAACCTACCAGACTTCATCCTTGCTAATCTACCTATGGCAGATGCATCCATCCATGATAGCATTATCAGAAGTGATGACTGCACAGACCATGTGGGAACAAAGTCCTGTCTCCATAATGAGGACACCAGTGGGGTCACTACAAACCGGGTGACACTCAGAACAGATTTGAACAGCAAAAAACTGAGCATCTACAATGGGTTATGAACCATAAGCAGCAGCAGCAATGTACAATGTTACAAATCTCATGGTCTGGCATATATCTGCCAGACCATATACCTGGCATATACTCTACCATTATTATCAAGCCAGGGGATCAACCTTGCTTCAATGAGGAATGCAGAAGGGTGGGAGCAGCACCTAAAAATGAAGAGGTTCAGGCCCAGAGAAGATGCAGGACAGGATGACTTGCATGTTAGACAGCATGCAATAGCTACGCAATCTCACAACCAACAGATCAGATTGAAGCTGTGTAGTCCAATCTCGTCTAGTTATGAAGGGTAATTAAACAGTTTACATGAGGAGGAGACTCCAAGAATATACATTCCATCCACAACGATGACTGGGCCCATTGTGCTAAAGAGAAAGTTGAAGCATTAGTAACCATGTTTAGCTGGAAGTGCTGTATAGATATTCACCTTGGCTTCTTCCTGAGATACCAGCCATCAGAGAAGTCAATCTTCAATTAATTCAGTATCACGAAACAGCTGAGATCACTGAATACAGACCTGGACAATATCCCAGCTGTTGTACTGAAGACCTGTGCTCCAGAACTAGTTGTGCCTGTGACTCTACTGGATTAGCTTGGTTACAATACTGACACCTACCCAACAATGTGGAAAAATGCACAAGTTTGTCCTGTTCACAAAAAGCAGGACAAGTACAATCCAGCTAACTATTGCCCAATCAACAGTGACACAATGGTATCGTTCACGTTCACATTTACCAATATCTTGGTCACTGACACTCAATTTGGGTTTTGCCAGGAAAACTCAGCAGACTTTATCACATCCTTACCCAGTCATTCTCTCTTATCTCCTCTTCCATCAGGTGGAAGGTACAGGAGCCTGAGGGCACATACCACCAGGCTTGAGGACAGCTTCTATCCCACTGTGATAAGACTATTGAACGGTTCCCTTATACGATGAGATGGACTCTGACCTCACGATCTACCTTGTCGTGACCTTGCACCTTACTGCACTGCACTTCCTCTGTAGCTGTACACTTTACTCTGTACTGTTATTGTTTTTACCTGTACTACCTCAATGCACTCTGTACTAACTCAATGTAACTACACTGTGTAATGAATTGACCTGTACGATCGGTATGCAAGACAAGTTTTTCACTGTACCTCGGTACAAGTGACAATAATAAACCAACACCAGTAGAACCATATCATATCCTCGGCCTAAACATCAACTCAGGGGCTGAATTCTAGGTGTGGTATGAGTGGACATCAAGCCGGCATTTGACTGAGTGTTGTGTCAAGGAACACTGGTAACATTGAAATGAATGGGCATCAAGGAAAAATGTTGGCGTTGCCTCATACAAAGGACGATGGCTGTGGTCATCAAAAGTCGATCGTCTCAGCCTGGAGGCACACTGCAGGAATTCATTAGGGCAGAATCTTAGGCCTAACTGTCTTCAGCTGCTTCATTAATGACCATCCTTCCATCATAAGGTCAGAAGTGGAATGTTTGCTGATGATTACATAATGGTCAATCCCACTTACAACTTCTCAAAAAATGAAGCAGCCTTAGCCTGCATGGAGCAAGAACTAAACAAAAAGGCAATTAACATATGTGCCACAAAAGTGCCAGGCAATAACCTTCTCCAACAAGAGAGAGTCTAACCACCTACCCCTGACGTTCAATGGCACCCCAAGTCTTTCCACCATCTACATGAAACAAGTCAGGAATGTAATTGAACATGTCCACTTACCTGGATGAGTTCAGCATCGGTAACTTTCAAGCTCAACACCATCCAGGGCAAATCAGTGTACTTAACTGGCACCCATCAACCACTGTAAGTATTCATTCCCTCCAGCACTAGTCGACTGTGGCTGTAATGTGTGCCATCTACAAAATGCACTGCAGTTACTTGCCAGCCTACTCGGATCATACCTCTTAAACCTGCTACCTCTACCACCACAAACATCAGCAGGCACATGGGAACATCGCTACCCCCACAGGTTCCCCTCCAAATTGCACACCATTCTGACTTGGAAATATATTGCAGGTCCTGCATTGTGACTGGGTCTAAATCCGGGAACTCCCTTCTCAACGACACCGTGGGAGTACTGAAAGAAAAGCAGCAGTTCAAGGTGGCTTACCACTGCCTTCTCAAGGGCAGTCAGTGATGGGCAATAATGCTGGCATTACAGCAATGCCCAGATACTGAAAATAAAATTTAAAATATATACAGAATACCCTGTTAAATAAATCAATATTTTGTAGCAGCAAATGGAATGCTAGTCCTCTGCCTTGCATCAGATGGCTATTCTTCAATTATTATCAGTCTTCTTGATTTGGGAATTGTTTCTTTAGATTGAAAATTGTTCGTGTCCCTCTTCTATTTAAGAAAGGTGAAATTGAAAGCAGGGATTATGGACTGTTAGCCTGTAGGACTGTCAGGAAATTACTTGAGTTTGTATTTAGGGTAGAGTGACTAAACAAAATGACATGCATATCAAGATGGTACTATCCAAAGTTGGGCCTTCCACATCAATAACTGTTCATGGTCGACATTTAACACCAACTGCAAGGATCATTAGAAAAGGTATGAAGAAGGCTGGCATTTAGGGAATACACAAGGCTAATAAGTTTCATTTGCATAGTATTTACCACGGCTTAGTATTTAAATTGGCTTGTAATGTTGGCTTTGCATTGGTTTTTATTTTGCCATAATGATGAAATTAATTTTTTGATACTAAGCAGAAGGGAGGTATATTGTGAACTGTTGTTGACTGGGGAATTGGTCTGTGTCTATTGGTAACACCATCTAATGAGTTGCTTTGACAGCCCAGACTGAAAAGAGCCCTCTACCTTCCCTCTTTCCATTTTCCAGTGCCACTTACAGCTGGTATCAAAAGTTGAAGCTTAATGATTAGAGTGGCTGTTCAGCACATGGCACATCACCACAAATCTAGTCAACTGCTGTTAACTATTGCAGGACTCTGCAGACAGTCCACAAAACAGAATCATCGCTTGAACACATAATTCTATTTTATCAGGTTCCAAATGTTAACACATCATTCATTTTAAACCCAATGCTCTTGTGTGAGGTTTGCGCAGTACAGTCAAGAGTTGCATGTTTAAGTTAGGTATAGACCTACCCTTTTCAGATACACCATTGTCAACTGAGCCACCACCTTAAACCCCTTCTGTGCTACTGGCAAGGAAGCTATAGAACTTAGACCCAGCAGCAATGAAGGAATGGTATTACACTTTCCAACTTTGGCTTCATCCAATAGGGTACCTACTATAAGAACTCTGACACTTTTAAATTCCCACTGTTGGACTACTCTGTAGGTGGGAGTTAATTGAGCCAAATCCAATTAATGAAGAAATTTTTACAGGCAAGAATTCAATGATTATTCTGCTGCAAACTATTCTCAGCCCAGCTCAGAAGCGCCATTTCAGACTTTGCCCCTTTTTTGTGATGATGTACCTGCTGCCTCAGCTCTTGGGCTAATGATTATACTCCAGGTTTGAGTTGCATTTTTGGAGTTATTCAAGCAGCTGAACAGTATTAACCAAAAACATTAATTTTACTTTACTGACTCAGAGTACATGTAGATTACTTCCCTGGTTTTCCTTCTACTATGACATTCAGCCAGTTTTCAGTAATCCTCTTAATTCTTTATTTCAGGACTTCTTTCCATAAAAGCAGTTATTTTACAGAGAATTAAAATAGACTGCACCATCCATCAGCGTAACAAATAATTAATGCTTACAGAATCTGTGGTGAAAACTCCACCAACTGGTACATTTGTGAAAGGACAACCATCAGGAGGCTAGCTCTAAATTGATTTATAGTGCTAAGACTATATTAATTACGTAGATGCAAACCTATCTGGTGGAGATAGCACCCATTAAAACCATCCCTTCCTTATTAAGGGAAATTCCAAAACACTGTAGTTTGTTTTAATGCAAATTTCTTAAAATTCAGAAAAAAAATTACACAACACATTTGAGATCCTTAGTTTGTAATGTAAAAAGTTACAAATGGAAATGCTTTCTGACATTCTGACAACAAACCAATTCAATAAATAATTAAAAAAAAAACTTGAGAGAGCAGTTGTTTTGAAGTATACATATCCTAAAAGTCACTAAGGAGACTGCTAACATCTGCTATTCTCCTCTCATTTAGGGTTATTTACATAATACCCATCTGGGTATATTGCTACAAAACTCAATTATAGAGGGTTGTTCCAGGAAATCCACATCATTGTTTTCCTGTATTAAATTCTAGTGGCCTGACAATACACTGTCATGATTCTTTGCCCAACTGCAGTGTCACTATTGTATGGGAAATTTCAATCAACATCATCTTCATCTACTTCAGAATTGTCCCTTTCATTTTCTTCATATATGTCCTTTATCACAAGAATCCGTACAAGCATATTTTCTAAGACGTTACGGTCCAAAGGGATATTGGAGAACCAAATCGGGCCATCAGGGGCACTGGAGTGTTCTGGCTGTAGATAAAAGAGGTCGGTTCTCTGTTGTAGATTTGGAGGGCTAGGGAACAAAAGATTGTGTAAAATAGTCCATTGTAGAATAGATTTAGAATAAAATCAGTCATTTCCCAATTCCTTTCACCTACCCATTATAATTTTGATATAATGTACCATGATTTATAATAGATGCAATTTGTGCAAATAGGGCAAAATGAAAAACAAATTGACTGAGATTAATGGAAATAGATTCAATAGTAATTTTCAAAAGGGAATCGGATATACAACTACGAAGGAAAATAATAATGAACTATGGAGACAGACCACAGGAGTGGGAATAACTGAATAGCTTTCAAAGAGTTAGTACTGGCTTGATGGGCCAAACTCCTCCTTCAGGGTTGTAACATTTTGAGATTCTAAAATATATCGAAAGGAGTGGTCAGTTGGTACCAATAACACCCTTGCTTCAGAGTTAGAATGTTGCATTCCGTCTCAGAGCTTTAAACTCAAGTGTATATGATTACTGACACTTCTGCATAATAACAGCTTTATCACATGCAGAAATAAATACTTATTTTGTACTCTACAACTTCTATTTAGAGATTTCCTTCTATAGGTCCATTTGTTTATTAATATTACTGCCTCATTCTCCTTAACACTTACTTGTTCTGTTCCAATAATGAACCTGACTATGTCTCAATCCTAATTGTTTTCATTATATAACTGATCATTTTTGCTTACACAGGAAGTACTGATTGCCAAACTCAACATTGATTTATCATGTTTTATCTGTTGCTTTTTAAATGCTGTATGAATAAATAATTGAGGTATCTGTCCAAATTCATTTCCCAGAACTAAATCAAATAATACTAGGATCTTTTTTTTGTAATTTTTAAAAAAAATTCTTATTTACAGCATGGTAACAGGCCCTTCCGGCCCAACGAGTCCGCGCCACCCATTTTACACACAAATTAACCTACCCGTACGTCTTTGGAATGTGGGAGGAAACCGGAGGAATACATTCAGGTTGGATACTGGATGCATTTCAAATAGCATTCCCTATATTCAGAAGTGCATTACTTTATTTCAGTCTAACTTGGAGAGTTAACTCGACTGATATAACTCTTTTTAAGGAATTTCACTGAACTGACTGTATCTCTCTATCTGTAATTAATCTCTGCCATTTGTTGGCCTGTAATTCAAACTGCAAATTATAACATTCCCTTTGTTTTATAATTCTGTCTGTGGAGTATTTATTTTAAAACTTTGGACAGCTTTGCATTCTAGTGTGATTCCAGTGGTCACACAGAATGCCACTTAAATCTATTGTGGCTTCAAAAGCATGAGGAAGTTAGGAATTATGGTAAATATGGGCATTCAGTGAAGTGCTGTTAATTTGTAAATGTATGTAATTAATTAAATTAAGAAAGTAACATTTTAATTCATTTGAGTAGTCGGATTAAATTGCAAAACAAATAAAACTGCAGCTGCTAGAATCTGAAACAAAAACAGAAATGCTGGAAGAACTCAGCCAGTCAAGGTCAATGACCCTTGCTCAGAACTGGGAGAAGAGTTGCGGGTTTACAGTTTTTAAAGCAGAGCCAGGTGGTGGTGGTGGTGGGGGTTTGTAGGTAGAGGGGGAAGAGAGAGGTGCAAGGCAAAAGACTAAATGAAGATATGTCAAGACTGATCAGGTGATAGACAACATGAATAGTGACCGTTAAGCAAGGTATTTTAAAGAAATGGGGTGAGAAAGGGCCATAGCATAATAATGGGAAATGATGAGAGAGCAGTTTACCTGTAGTAATTGCAACACAGTAAGAAGCATATAATTAAAATGAGTAAATTAAACAAGGATTAAAATAGAAAAATATGAATAATTGAATAATAACATTTTAAAACTGAGAAGGGAAGGGAAAAATAATAATAGTTAAATCAGTCACGGTAATAAAATAATAAGCAAATCTAAAAATAGAGTATAAATGTCTTTTAAAACATGGACAGACAGTTGAGGACTATTGCCTCCAATTCCTGTAGCCTGTAGGAACTTTAGGATGTTTCATGTGTCCTGATAGGCACGTTCAGAAAATGTTTCCAGATGACTGAATTTAAGCAGAGCTGAAATTATTGAGGAGGCTCTTTGGATTGTCTGGGGTAAAAAGGGTAATCCCACCAGAAGGTCAGGAAGTGCAAGAATCTTCAGGGTGTGCCAGTCTCAGTTCAGAAGTGACGTGAGGATAGCCTGAAAGCACCATAAGACAATGAACTGTCCTGGAAAGAAAGAATAAAGGGTAGAAATGCATTTTTCCAAAGGCAATGGCCATGGCTAGCAGTGAAGAGAGGTGGTTATGCAACTGTCAATGTGAGTGCATGTTGCTTCCTGGTATCAGTGTAAAGAACATCAAGGAGAAGGTGTAGTGTGTTCTAAAAGGAGTGGGGAAAAGTAATGATCCAGAACGCATATTTTCTCAAACTATATCATGTTTAAACTTGGAAAAAATTAGGATTGGTACTGTTGATCCTTCGCTTAAATTTGAAGATATTTGGAGTCCATTTATTCAATATTTTCACATGATATAGATCCCCTTTCAATAACTTTCCAACTTAGAGGAACGGAGTTGACGACATAATAGTGCTCTGTTTCTACTGAGAAATTTTAGTCCAGTCTTTTTTTTTCTTTTTTTTTGAAATTTTTCTGTTTAGCTTAGTTCGGTTTGATATATTGTTTATAATTTTTTTATTGATTTGGGGATTTTTTTCTCTTTCTTTTTTATTTATATAATAAATCTTTTTCTTTCCTTTCTTTTATATTATATAATAAAAAGATTGAAAAAGAACAGAACTCATATTTTACAATGGAGTCAACATTCCAAAGTTGGCACTGAATGTTTTAAAAAATGGTTAGATACAACTATAGCAATGAAGAGGTACTTTATGATTCCTATATCAGATGTGGCTTGGATTTGCACAAAAAGTAAAATTAAACAATGCTGTTTAAAATATTTCCGGAAAGATGGAGAAGAAGAGGCTGTAACAGATGGTCCTGTTATTGAAAGATTTATGATAGAATCATTAAGAAACTGAAGGAGGTCATTCACCCATCAGCCTAACACATTGTATCACCCCACCTTCCCAAACAACACTTTCACTTTGATTACCTAAAACCTACATACATCTTGCTTTAATTCATCTTTAAAGCTCCTGTTAGGTGTACTTTAACATTTAATTCCATCTATAACAATGCTAGTATAATGTTTTTTCTAGCATTGCTGTAATTGAGGCATATTTGACAGGACTACTGTAATTCAATTTTAATTTTAGTAGTAGAGGCGATCACTGAGTTGCGGGAGGTTGCATTCCTAGAAAACAATCTGTATCGCAATTTTCCATTATGTGAAGCCATGTCATCTGAGCATGCGTCAAGAAATGTGAGTTGATAAAAATAGATGTGTTTATATTTTCAACATAAATTTCATATCTCAGATTTTTTTGGTAGTAATTTGTGAATTCCATAAGGGCGAATTACAGTTACCTCTACTGCTGTGATGTGAGGGTCACCTGTGGTTGCAAACTACAGTCAATTTATTACTTTTTCAGGGCAATTAGTAATGGGCGTCAATTCTGGCCATGCCAGATACATCCTGAGAATGAATTAAAAAAACAATGTCCTTCATTGTAAAGGTGATCAAGTGCTTAAAAAAATTGCTAGCTTTAAATCTGTTAGCTTTAGCCTTACCACTTTGAGAGGTAGCACTCAAACATTTTTACAGGACATCTTGATGGATTAGCTGCGTTTTCTCTTTGTTCAAATATAAGTTCATCCTCCTCGCGTTTTCGCTTTCCTGGTGTAATTTTGTCTAAAAATACAATTTAATCACTTTAAATTTGTTGATATAGCTGAAATGTGTCTTTAAGCAAACAAATCACTAAGAGATTGTATATCTGTCAGTGTTTATTTTCTGTATGTACGTCACATTGTTCCAATTTTTAAAAAGGATTTCTGTAGCTAACAGTGTTCAATCCAAGAAAACACAATATAAATGCCTCTAAATAGTCACCTATTATTTTTAACGTGAGCTCCAAAGTCAAAACTAAGATAGAGTAGCATTCAAAGCTCCAAATACAAACACAAGAACTTTTGTAATTGTAGAAAACTTTAATTGTCAAAGAAGGTGAACCATTTTTACTGAACTGATTACAGGGCAATTTGAACATGCCAGTATTGGCAATAATGGGCCATAAGGGACCAGAAAGGAGATTGGTCACTTTTCAGTCGTTACAAACCAACTATGGCTTGGTTGCTACTTTCAGAGCTTCCAAGTGGATTAAGAGCGTGCCTGCTTCGGGTGGTAGTGCCTTTTTTATATACATATTTGGGCTTAAGTTGACCAGATGCCATTCTAGAACAGAACTTTTTGCTTGCACAATGCACTCACCATTCAGCTCCTTAAGCAATGCGGCCTGAGAGACCCTGGAGAGGTAAAATTTTTAATTATTCTGTAGTGGTCAGACTATATGGTTTGGACTGAATCCATTTGGCCCTGGGGATTCCTGTTTAGTGCCTTCACCTCTCTGGTTCCATTTGAAAAAACAACTATGATTAAAGGAGCCTCCTATAGTTAGAATTGATGCCCATTCGTACAATCTGCATTGCAGAGAGTTGTGGACACAGCGCAGCATGTCACGGACACCAGCCTCCCCTCCTTGGACTCTGTCTTTACCTCTCGCTGCCTTGGTGGAGCAGCCAGCATAATTAAAGACCCCACCCTCCCGGGTCATTCTCTCTTCTCTCCTTTTCCATCAGGTAGAAGATACAGGAGCCTGAGGGCATGTACCTCTAGACTTAAGGACAGCTTCTACCCCACTGTGATAAGACTATTGAACGGTTCCCTTATACGATGAGATGGATTGACCTCACGATCTACCTTGTTGTGACCTTGCACCTTATTGCACTGCCACTTTCCTCTGTAGCTGTGACACTTTATTCTGTACCGTTATTGTTTTTAACTGTACTACATCAACGCACTCTGTATTAACTCAATGCACTCTGTACTAACTCAATGTAACTGTACTGTGTAATGAATTGACCTATACGATCGGTATGCAAGACAAGTTTTTCACTGTACCTTGGTACAAGTGACAATAATAAACCAATACAATATCAAAATCTATAATTGACTTTTGTTTGTTCAGATCACCAGAGGGCAAACTATGAGTTTATTAAAATTAAAAATGAACTTGTGAAGCACCTACATCACATATACAGACATATAAAATGGCTACCATGAGGCAAAGGAAAAAAATGCTTAGAAATGTACTGGTGCGAGTATAAGGGGTAAATAAAAAGTAATCCATATTGTTCCAACTAATTTCTTACCTTGATTGTCATTTGTACACAAAGCAGGTACCTCATATCGAATGCATACTGTATTGTCAGAGTTTTTATTCCATTTCTTGACAACATTTCCAAAGGAAAGTCTCAAATGCTGCTCAATGGTCCTTAATCCAAAGTGTTTAGTGTTAAAATAGAGCAAAGTATTAAGAAGTACAAATGGTGATTGTGGCCCAAGCTGCTTGCTGTTCCATAGATAATCCTCTTCAACTCGTGAAAATATTGATCCTAAAAAAAAATAGCCAAAGGAAAATATTTATTTACAAATTAACACAATGGGGAATAAGTCTATACAATTACAGAGGCTGAAGAAACTAGGAATGGAAAGGCTATAAATGAATGTAAACAAAAGATAAGAATTTTAAATCTGATGCACTGGAGAACTGGCCAGTATGACAAGCTGAGGTCATGTATCAGACCGATCATGGTAGCAGTAGGAAGCAGACATGAAGGTGATTGAGAGCGAAGAATCTGGAGCTGACACCAAGAACATTGGAATGTTTAGTTTGTTAAGTGATAAAAGGGACATATGAATGTTTCGGCCAAAGTTGAAAGGGGACAAGAGCACAGGACGTTTTGGAAACAAGACAGTACGAATGTGGACATGGAAAGAACTCTCATTTAGAAAGGATAATTAGATTGTGAAGAGTCTGCTTCAATCTGTGATGAGGAGAAAGGGAGATGAAATCAACAGCAGATTACATTTATGCCAAGGGCAAATGACCTTCCCCGTGCTTAAACAAAAGAAAATGTGGTTCATCCAGGATTGAAGATTGGACCAGCAACCTGTCAACAGAGGCAGCAAGGTGATGGAGAAGTCGAGCAGGGTACTGTCAGTGCATATGTGGATGCTGAGCATACGTCTTTGGGAAATGTCACACCTTCGAGATAATGAAGAAGAGGAGGAAGCCTTCTGAGGCAATGCTGTTGGGCCAGAAAAAAAAAGCCTTTGCTGGTGATGCCCTGCTTAGCTAGATTGGATAGCTAAGAATAAAACCAAATTCCATTTGAGAATAGAGATATTATGGAGGGAAATACAGAGAAGGGCAGTAATTGATAGTCAAGTATTCAATACAGTACATAAAAAAAGTATGGCTGGACTTTCTTTTAAATTAATTTGTTTATGGATTAGGACTAGGGCAAGGTTGGCATTTATTGTTCTTTCCTAATTGCCTGTAGAACTGACTGGCTAGCTGGACCATTTTTAAAGGGCAGTTAAGAGTCAATAAAATTCATGGGTTTGGAGTCAGGTATTGGCCAGACCAAGTAGTAATGACTTCCCTGACATGCATTAGTGAATCGGTTTATTTTTTTCAACAATCTAATGGCTTCATGATCACCATTACTGAAGCTACGTCTATCTTCCAGATAATAATTACCTACATTTAATTTCTTCAACTGCTGTAGTGGGATTCAAACATATGTCCCACATCAACAGCCAGCCCTCTAGATACAAGACCAGTAACTTAACTGCAATGGTACCATATCCCTGAAAGCTATTATAGTTTGGGAATTCTACTGAACATACTTGCACCAGGAGCTGCATATCAACCACTTTGATGTGGACATTAAAATAATTCATTTTGCAGCTGTTTTCAGAACCATGTTTCATCCTTGTCTGTGTTTTCTTGTTCTGATGAGCAGACAATCAAAAACAGCAGTACTTAGCTACCTTTTCTATTAGCGGCTGGATGAAATTTAAATGAAAAGTTGCAATTCTTACTAGTAATTGCAATTCTTCTGTTGAACCTTTCTCAGCATACCTTTGAAATGAATATGTTTGATTAGTTTTGATCTTAATTTTTAAAACCATATATATTCAACTACGTGCAAGTAAAATTAGGATTGTCAATGAATCCATGTGCAGGTGTGACCCAGTATGTTAGTTTAAATAATGCTATATCTTAGCCATTCGCAAAATATATAGACTTTTCTAAACCTACTCAACTAAATGAATATACATGAAAAGCAGTCATAATCACAGTTATTTAGATAAACTGTTACTGGAGAAATGTATACGAACATTTATTACCGTTTGGCAGTATGCTTGGTCGCCAACTTCTCAAGATTGTGTTGAATTCTTCATTAAAGGCTTGGTAACAGGGGTCACTAAATATGTTTTCATTCCTATTATTTTCATAGAGGTACTAGAGAAGGAAAAACAAAACTGTATAAATCCTGTGAACAGTAAACCAGAATGCCAAAAATTCACTGATACCATATAATTCCCTTCATAAACAAATGTTATTTGATTAATAAGAACTTTGTTCTGTAGTGCACCAGAGCTCAATCAAGTCCTTTGGCAATACACAGTCAAAGTAGCCATATTAAAATATAAATATAGTTGTGTCACTTTTAAAAGCATTGTGACAAGTGGACCAATAATCAACACAAGCAAGAGATTAGCATTTAACACAAACTAGATTCTGAAATAGATGATATAAGTAAATTTCTTTCCGGTAATCAGGTATAGGCTGTCCACTTCCTGCTTTTTTCCAGTTTGTTGCTCATCTTCCAGAGAGGAATGGTGGCTATTCTGAACTTGAGCCAAGAATAATGGCTCTTGCAAATGATAATGACTTTCTGGGAACTGATTCCAAGAAATTGCATGTCTGGGTTCTTAAACATACCACTTCACAATTATCTCAGTAAACAGGTCTGTTGTTAGAAAGCAAAATGATGACCTCTTCAGTGATAAAGATGCTTAAGTGCTTGCATTAAGGGTTTATCCCTCAACATTCTTTTAACTAGAGCTATTCTTGTACATAATCAGTTTAAAATGATGAAAATTTTTATCTGGAAAGCAAGTGATCTTTGAAGTGCTAACTAGAAACAAGCTTTAATTTTCCATTAGACAGAAAATATTTACATAGAACATAGAACAATACGGCACAATACAGGCCCTTCGGCCCACCATGTTGTGCCGCCCATCAAACCACACCTATGACTATCTAACCCTTTCCTCCCACATATCCCTCTAACTTAAATTCCTCCACATGCTTATCTAACAATCTCTTGAACTTGTCCAATGTATCAGCCTCCACCACCACCCCAGGCAGCACATTCCATGTACCAACCACTCTCCGGGTGAAAAACCTCCCTCTGACATCACCCTTGAACTTCCCACCCAATACCTTAAAGCCATGTCCTCTTGTTTTGAGCATTGGCGCCCTGGGAAAGAAGCGCTGGCTGTCCACTCTATCACTTCCTCTCAATATCTTGTATACCTCTATCATGTCTCCCCTCATCCTCCTTCTCTCCAATGAGAACAGCCCTAGCTCCTTTAATCTCTCCCCATAATCCATACTCTTCAATCCAGGCAGCATCCTGGTAAATCTCCTCTGCACCCTTTCCAACGCCTCTACTTTTGCTCTGTAAAATTATAATAAAAAAAGTAATCACCTAATCCAGCAAATTCCTTCATAATACAAAATCAGTTGGACATCATAGACTGAATTCAAATTATTTACAAGTTTCTAATCTGTTCTCTCATATTGTTGAGAAGCACTTCCATAAATTATAGCTAGGATGAAAAGTGCACATATATATCTGAAGAGCTCTGAAAGCATTCTCACTGGTAGTTTTAATGGAATTGGCATCATCTTTACAATCGAGTTAGTGATAAAGCTCTTTGGGAAGGAATGGTTTAATAAACTGGCTCCAAGATGACATTCTTGATGACAATCGAACTAAATTGATCCTTCATAGCAGGCTTGGTAAACCAATACACAAGCCAGTCAATCACAGGATCCCAATTACTTTTGCTGCATGGCTAGTCAGAACAGATTACTTACAGGTTCTGAAGCTCTTGAATTTTAGGACTCTTTATTTGTTTTTATATAAATCTGTAAAATCATTGCTCTTGGATTACTGGACAGACAGTGGGAAGCTCAGGAGTTCTATATATATCTAAGTTTAATAACTCCAGAAGCACAGAGAATTTACATTACAGAACATCTGACTCCACTAAGGATATAATGTAACTACCTACATTAGTAACATTAGTAATAAATTGGACTCATTTCATCATCAAAATACTATTATGTGTGGTCCAGTTGTGCACACTTTTCATGAAGTGCAAAAGCCCCAATCAAGACGTGCACTATTGTTTCTGGCAACTTAAATTATGCATACATTAGTCAGGAAATGTGTGCTGCATAAAAAGCACATTCTCAGATGGGCAAAAAGGTATCTGCTCTAGGAATCAATGCTAAGATACAGCTTTCCATTCCATACATTGCAGATCCAGATTTAGGATAGAGAGGAGTTTACTAAAGTAGCACATTATAGTAAGAAGTATGGTGAACTTAAAGGAGAAGGAGAAAATTGCAGAAAAACATACAGTATATATTTATGAGAGGACTGAAATGATTTCAAAGATGATTTTACAATAAAATCTGACGTATGAAAAGGAAGCATATTTCATCAGAAAAAATCACAGGGTGGGGAGAATATTAGATAAACAAGTTGCTTTGAGGGCATTCTGCATTGGGAAGCACACATAGGCTTTGGAAAAAAGACCATTTACTAGAATTTATTTTATGAAGGAACTTATCAGTGTTTGAGCCAGGTTGCTACTTGGTGAATGTCCCTTTAAGGCACCTGGACAGTAGAGTAGTAGTGTGGTGTGTGGGTGTTATCTACAAGACGGCAAGACTATAATTGGACCGTACTGGCTGTTTGCACAGAGAAGTGGGGGGGGAGGGGGGGGGGGGGGGGGGGGAGGGAGGGAGGGAGGGAGGGAGGGAGGGAGGGAGGGAGGGAGAGAGAGAGAGAGAGAGAGAGAGAGAGAGAGAGAGAGAGAGAGAGAGAGAGAGAGAGAGAGAGAGAGAGAGAGAGAGAGAGACTGACTGACGGTCTCTGTATCTATGGATGAAGAACAATAGTTGTGTCTGTCACTGTACAATCCACGTATGGATTTTTGGAGCAATCAAGTGGATTCCACTTTGTTGTTAACCTGTATTGGAAAGCAGGTATTTCTGTGGGCGGCCACGTATCGAATGCCTTCAGGGTGGCGGATACTTTGGAATAAAGCAATGGAGATCTTCGGTGATTGAGGTGTCATATGGGTTCCATCATGGAACATGTGGATTTCGTAAATTCTCCCTCTACATTCTCTCTACGTTTTCTCTCCAGTCAACTGTGGTTTTGCAAAAGCCTTTGCTCACGTCCTACCTTATGACTTGCTGAACTGAACTTTGAGAACTATTCCTAGATTTGGGGTTTGGGAATTTGCCACACACACTTTGAGTTTATTTTTGGGGTCAATGTTTAATAGCTAATGTTTTTACTTTTCTTATTATTACAAGTAGTTGTTAATAAAATAGTTTCTAACACTTATACATGGCTCGTTGTGTTCCTATTGTTGCTGGTATGTAACATCAGTAGTGAAAGCTTATATAACGGGTGATACTCTCTAAAAGTTGTAAGCTAAGTTGATTGCAGTATTTAATCAAAGAATGGACAGGGTAGACAATGAACAACTGCATTTCAGTGTGGGGATCCAGAATAAGAAAGCTTAAAATCAGTACAAAGTTGGGCAAAGATATCCTCCTAACAAAAGCAAACTCCCTATGAAAATCAAATGCCCTGAAAACCACAGAGAGATGGATACTTACTTAGTTTTCAAAATCTTAACTTTCTACCAAAGAATTGCAATAAGCTCATAAAGTAATGATATGGCTCACAAAATAGCAAACCAAGCTTTAATATGGCACAGTGGCACTGTAAGGAGTGCAGCTGTATGGCAGCTCCAGTGATCTGTGTTTTATTCTGCATGCTAGTGCTGTCACTTCTTCCTGTCACTGCATGGGTTTCCACCAGCCCAGCAGGTGCTCCTGTTTCCACTCAGATCCCAAAGATGTGCTCATTATTAGGTTAATTGGCTACTGTGAATTACCCTTAGTATAGGTGGCTGGTGGGAGATTCAGAGGGGTGCTAATGGGAATGTACTGAAAGAACAGGTTGTAAGTGGGTGAATGGAATTGATGGGATTATTCCGAGAGCTGGTAGAGACTCAGTGGGCCAATTGGCCTCTTTTTATGCTGTAAGGAATTATGAAAATTAACAGAAGAGAAAATTGTTCAAAAGTAACCAAATTCCTGCTGTGGACATTTATCAAAATGCATTATAGGCAGTCCCTGGGTAATGAACAAGTTCTGTTTTTACAGACATCCATAAGTCATCCATAAGTCGATTTTGTCTGTAAGTTGGAAAATACACAAAAATTACTCGATAGTGACGATGCCGCCACAGTATTGTAATGAATGTCATCAACAGCACATTAGACTGATTAGAAAATGAAGAGAGGGAGGAAACTCATTCTGCTGTTCATAAGAAACACACATATGTACGTCGGATTTCTGAATTTAATAACATGACGGGAGCTCGTTCATATGTCCATAAATCAGGTGTTCGTAAAATGGGCTTGGCCTGTATACCAAATTGGAATACTACTTGTCACACTGAATCTATTGAAATGCAGCACGTGGAAAAGACATTGAGACCCATTACAACAAAGACAATGACAAAATATTGTTCTTATTACAGGTAAGCCCTGCGTTAAGGCCATTTGGGTAATGGAAATTTGCCTTTACAGAATAAAATTCAATCTTAGAGAATTTATGCAAACAAAAGTAAATAAATACAAAATTCACACTTAGTTTTTCACTTGAGTTTTTTGAGGAAATAACAAAGATGAATGATGAGGGTAGGGATGTTGTCTACATGGACTTTAGTAAGGCATTTGACAAGATCCCTCATGATAGGCTGATCCAGAAGATTAAGACGCATGGGATCCATGGTGACTTAGTAGATTGAATTGAAAATTGGCTTGACCTATAGAAGACTGAAGGTAGTGGTGGAGGGTTGTTATTCTGACTGGAGGTCTGTGACCAGTGGTGTTCTGCAGGGATCAGTGCTGGGACCTCTGTTGTTTGTGATACATACAAATGACTTGGATGAAAATGTAGATGGGCTGATTAGGAAGTTTGCAGATGACACAAAAATTGGTGGAGTTGTGGATAGTGAAGAAGGTTGTCAAAGGATAAAGCAGGATATAGATCAGTTGTAGACATGGACAGAGAATTGGCAGATGGAGTTTAATCCAGGCAAGTGTGAGGTGTTGCACATTGGGAGGTCAAATATAAGGGGAAAGTATACAGCAAATGGCAAGACTCTTAACAGCATTGATGTACAGAGGGATTTTGGGGTGCAAGTCCATAGCTTCCTGAAAGTGGCAACACAAGTAGATAGAGTGGTAAAGAAAGCTTGTGGCATGCTTGCCTTCTTCAGTCAAGGTACTGAGTACAAGAGTCAGGAAGTCATGTTGCAGCTGTATAAAAGTTTGGTTAGGCCGCATTTGGAGTATTGTGTGCAATTCTGGTTGCCTCATTACAGGAAAGATGCGAGGCTTTGAAGAGGGTGCACCAGGACGCTGCCTGGATTGGAGTGTATTAGCTACACAGAGAAGTTGGACAAGCTTGGGCTGTCTTCTCTGGAGCGTTCGAGGCTGAGGGGAGATCTGATAGAAGTTTATAAAATTATGAGAGGCATGTACAATAACACCATTTAAAAGACACTTGTCGACAAGTACATGGATAGGAAAGAGTCAAATGAGAATTTAAAATCTGATGCACTGGAGAACCGGCCAGGATAGCAAGCCGAGGTCATGTACCAGGCAGATCCTGGCAGCAGTAGGAAGCAGGCACGAAGACGATTGAAAGCAAAGAATGCGAAGCTGACCCCAAGAACATTGGAATGTTTAGTTCGGAAAGTGATAAAAGGCACGTATGAATGTTTCAGCTGAAGTTGAAAGGGGACAAGAGCACAGAACGTTTTGGAAACAGACAGTACGAATGTGAGATGGAAAGAACTCTCATTTAGAATGGATAATTAGATTGTGAAGACTCTGGTTCAATCTGTGATGAGGAGAAAGGGAGATGGAATCAACAATGGGCCAAATGCAGGCAAATGGCACTATTTTACCTGGGCATCTTGGTTGGCATGGACGAGTCGGGATGAAGGGCCTGTTTCTATGGTCTATTACTCTATGACTCATAGATAGGGTAGATAGTCCTTTTCGCCAGGGTAGAAATGTCAAATACCAGAGGACATAGCTTTAATGTGAGAGAGGGAAAGTTTAAAGTAGATGTGTGGGGTAAGTTTTGTTTTACACAGACAGTAGTAGGTGCCTGGAACGCATTGCCGGGGGTGGTGGTGGAAGCAGACATGATAGCGGCATTTAGACAGGCACAATGAACATGCATGAAATGGAGGGATATGGATCATGTGCAGGCAGATAGGTTTAGTTTAATTTGGCATCATAGTCGGCACAGACATTGTGAGCCATAGGGCTTGTTCCTGTGCTGTACTGTTCTGTATCTTGATTCATGTGCAGTTGATGCCGCATCATATTACGTAGAATTGCGACACCGACCATTTTCTAGGAACGCAACTTCCCCCATAATGCAGGGGTCGCCTGTATTAAACAGTAAGCAATTGAACATAATATCAGCAATTCAGGTGTGAAGAGATTTACTTATAAACATAATTTTATATATGTAACCAACCTGTTGAATTCCAAGACATAGATAATATAGACTATCAGGTGCATAGCGTTCTCCATTTGGCCTTCGAACTTCCTTTACAAACTCAGCCAATCCACTATCAAGTTCTGCTGCTGTACATGACAATAAGTCCTCTTTAAACTGTGTTGACTTTGCCAATACTAAAAGAAAAGTGGAAAATAATCTTATTTTTGACTTTTTCAATATACCGTGGCAATGTTTTGATTTTAAAATATCTCAATTACTTCACCTTCCCTATCTCTGTCATCTCCTCCAACTTACTCTCTGCCCCCTTCTTATTGGGTCCTGTTTCATACTCTGATTTAAATTTCCTGTTCCATACCCTGATTTTAATTGGCTAACCATTGGCAACATTGCCTTCAGTACCGCGAGCTCCAGAATTCCTTTTCTACCTCTCCTTTGGGTTGCTATTTAAATCCCATCCCTTTCGCCTAGTTTTTGACAATCTGTTTTAATGATAATTGCCTTTTGTAACTTGGTATCAAATTCTGCTTGATAATACAAATGATATTAACCAATCAACTAATAACAGTATAACTTCACCTCTCAGCTTTGATTCAGCAGTCTATGGCTTATGTCCAGGTATGTGGCTGATGTCGGTGGTGGTGAATGTAGGCAAGGAATGCGGGTCTGGTGTACAGCCTGAGCTGGGGGTTGGGAACATGAGCCCACTGTACAACTGAAGCCAGGAATTGGATTGATACACAGGCAAGTTCCACTCTACAATGTGGAGATCAGAACCTGGAATATCAGGATCATCATGGACAATCCCAACAGCAACAGATCTGAATGTTGCTCTGCTATCATAACTTGAGAACTTGGACACTTTGACATTGAGATCTTTGCACTGAGTGAGGCACATCGGGCAGGAGATGGCCAGTTTAAAGAACAAGGTGGTGGGTACATCTTTCTCTGGAAGGATAAAATGGAAGAGGAAAACAACATTCGTGGAATGAACTTCATAATCATTCCCCCCCCACCCCCGCCAAGATGACTTCAATGCCAAAGTGGGAAGAGACAAAGTGTGATCAACAAGGAATGAGCAGGAAAAGCTAACTCTACAGGGTTCTTTTCCTGGAACGTGGTCTTGTCATAATGAAAGAACATGTTCGTGATGAATACCCTGTTTCATCAGGGGGATAAGCATGAGATGTCATGGCAACACCCTGGGTGCCTACACTCGCACCTGTTAGATTATATCATTGTCTGATCAAGGACCAGCAAAGATGTTCACATCAAGCAAACCACAACAGGCACCCGTCACTGCTATACCAACCACTGTCTAATTTACTCTATTATCTCCTTCAACCGGGCCCCAAAACATCAGCATCAACAAAAGTGCTGCACAGGGAGATCGATGTCAAATTTCTCAAGGACCCCACAAAGGCAGCTCTTTTCAAACAGCACTTGACAACCTGTCAACTCCCAGCACACAGGAACCATAGTGTTCACAGCTTATGGGCTGAAGGCTGTCATGTTTGACACCTGTGCAGAGACTCCTGGCTTCTGCACCAAGAAGCAGGAGGACTGGTTTGATGAAAATGACAATGAATTTGATGAGCTAATCAATCGAAAACATAAGGCGTTCCCAGACACTGGAAGCTCCATCTTTATTCAAAGGAAAAGAAACAGCTCTGCAGAAGTGCCGTGTCCTAAAAACAATGGTGGATGGAGAGTGCACAGGAGGCTCAGCAATGCACTGACGGCCATGACATGTGTGGATTCTTGAGTGCTGTAAAAGCTATCTATGCTGCAAATACCCAAGGCCCCACCCCAGTGAGAGCCATGAATGAGGGTAAGCTCATCAGGGACAATGGCAAAATATAGTTCCTATTATTAAACAGTTGGAAGGAACACTTCAATACGCTCCTCAACCACAACTCTCATGTGAACACCTGGACCCTAACCGCATAGCAGCCTGCTTAGACCAGCCCTGCTGCCATCTTTGACTGACAAGAAGTTGAGAAGGCCATATCCAAATTCAAAAATAATAAGGCCTTGGGAACAGATGGCAGCCCTGTTGAAATCCTAAAATTTGGTGATGAAGAGCTTCGGTCACAAATCCACAACCTCACAACCCAAATCTGCCAAGAGGAAGGTACACCAGGGAACCTCTTCCAGGGCAAAATCCACTAGCATTCAGGGTCTAGTGGGGCTGGCCATTGTTTGCATGTCTGACAGATGCCTGAAACGGCACTGCCATGGGAGGTGATCAAAGTATATAAAATTACGAGAGGCATCGACAGGGTAGATAGTCAGAGTCTTTCTCTCAGGGTGGAAACATCAAATAAAAGAGGGCATAGCTTTAAGGCGAGAGATGAAAAGCTTAAAGGGGATTTACAAGGCAAGTTTTTTTTAACATACAGAAAGTGTTAGGTGCCTGGAATGCACTGCCAGGGGAGGTGGTGGAAGCAGATACGATAGCAATGTTTAAGAGGCATTTAGACAGGCACATGAACAGGCAGGGAATGGAGGGATGTAGACCATGTACAGGCAGATGGGATCAGTTTAGTTTGGCATTATGATTGGCACAGACATTGTGGAACAAATTGTGCTGAATTGTGGAAGGAGGAGCGCACTACCTCACAAACTATCCATCTGCCTGCCCTGTCAAACACCATTTATCACAGCCTTATCTGTGGAAAAGTTTTCAGTTCCCATGTTGGTTTCATTACCCCCCTCACAACCCAAGAAACCAGAGTGGAATTATATTCGATCTTGAGAGATTGTTTAAGAAGTGAGGAAGTCCTACCACTTAACAAATGGCTTGCAGTTGGCTTTGTAGTTTTCTGAACTTCTGAAGCTTTCCAACTTCCAGATGCCATCAAACATTACTTTTAAAAACTAAAACTCAAACTACATTTAACTTTAATTTCCATCTCCCTTTTTCTAAGAAAAATCATATACCATAGCAGCATATTCAATTTTCTTTTTTGACTTTTGACACTTTCCCCAGCAGTGTGGTTACCGCTGCAGAGAAGTGGACTAACAGAGATACAGTTACTTATCCTGCTCAGTGAAAACAGACTGTTCTATAACTGTACCATTATCAAAATATTGACCAAAAAAATCAACTTACAAGCAGAGTTATATCCATCTACTTTGACTGTATCTTCACTCTTGACTTTCTTGGTTAGAGCCCAATGCTTCCATGCATTTATACCATAAATATAACTTAATGTGAATCCAATCTCAGGAGTGGAGATGCTGCCATCTTGGGAATGATTATCAGAAAGTGCCTTTTGCTTTGTACCCTATGAAAGTAAAACAAATCAGTGACATTTTAAAGTAATATCATGCAACAGGATAAGATGCATTATTCGCAGATGTACAAATCCAGTATATCCCTGTTAGCTTTAGCCAGGAAGTATGTAAATAGCAGTGCACATACAAATAATAAATAACCCAGAGAGCTCCATAATTTATTTGTTAATTAATACTAAAGTAACAAGATAATTTCAATTTCAGACCCTCTCTTCCCTTTGGTGGAAATTGGTTAAAGGAAGAGAGAATGATGAAAATAAATTATATGGTCATATGATGTTATATAGTAAGATAATGAGGCAATGATGATGAAGGGGAAGAACATCTGAATATTTTTACAATACATGCAGATGAATAGGTAAAGTTTCATTAAATTAGATTTAGGCTCATTTTTATATAATCATTAAAATTGTACCTAATGTTTAATATAATGCTAAATGTAGAACATCAGGTTAGACTTTCAGTTTGAAGCACAAATCATCAAATACTCTGTTTAAGTTAAGAAAAATATCCTCATACCTTTCTTCTAGATTGAGGTCTGGGTTGCTCTTCATATTCTTCCCCAAAAACTGGAGGTAACAGATAATCACCCTCAGTATCCAACTCTTCTGCAGCTGTTAACACACAAATTTCTCTTTGCTAGTACACAATGTATGAGCTCAACAAAGAAAACCCATACACATCACAAACCCTATCATGATTATCCCATGGTAGAGAAATCACCTGGATATACCCTCTTTAAGAATATTGCTTCACTGAGTGAGCAGATAGTTATTTCTAGCTCTAGAACAAACCTCATTTCCCAATTAAAGGGAGTAGGCACTGCAAATTATAATGTAACAATGGGGACCATCTATCATGCCAAATGCTGCACCAAATTCAAATAAAGACGCAACAGCCTTTGGATTAACCAATTCATGTGGTAATGCATGCCATATTCCAAAAACACTACCTGTCCCTCCCCAACTATTATAGTGAGAACTTCTAAACAGATAACTTTAAAATCAGAGGAAATAGTTTTCCTGTTTAGTGTACAAACCTCACGTACTACAAACATGGACAATATAATGTAGTTTTAGTGTGTGCTTCACATAGTTTAAGTGTGAGGAAATGTGCAGTTTTAGTTGCCTCATTTAATAGGGTGGACATAAAAAAAAATTCTATTCATAGGCAAGTGCAGAACAGGGGACAATAATGTAAGGAAGTCACTAACATCAATTCAGGACACTGAGTGGATTTTGCAATAACATGTTGAGTTGTTACCCTTGTTCCCACTCAAACACCGACAGCGCCATTCTATTCAGAAGCAGTTTTATGCTCAATCCATCCTTGATAACATCCTAGAAGTTCTATACTGTACTATTTCCATATATTTTATGTCCTTCTCTATATAACTGAGTCTCTTAACCTGTACAGATTACTAACACTGCAAGTTAACTTAAGTCTTGCACAAATTTAACAATACCATCTTTTGTTTTTGCACCTATGACAGCATCCACAAACCTAAATACCTTGGGCTACAAATTTGTTTGCGCAAGGCCAAAAAAATTGCATGATGGCATTGAAAATCGCATCAATGCTGAATGATGCAAGTTTGCACATGCTTCTGGATGTTAATGCCAGTTGCCAAGATCATCTGTTTGTTAATGTTTTTCAGGCTGTAAACTTGTCCAAATGATGTCAACAATGCAATGCCTACAGTTTGTAATTAGCGAAATTTTCAACCATATTGTTGGGAATAACTTCAGTCACTACTCACTTACAGAAGAACCGTTTTTTAACAAATGCTGGATGCTCAGAAGCAATGTTATTTAAATGACAAATCACATTAAACCTGCCCTCATTGCCAGACTGATTCACACGGCTGTACATACTCAGTTTACTCTGCACATTGCTTATACTGAAGACCGACTCCTTCTTTCATCTTCATGGATCACATGAGTATGCGAAAGATACCTCCCAGTTCCCAAAGGCATCCATGAGGATCACATCACAGGAGGTGTGCAAGGGCTCAGCACCCAACACTTTAGCCACTCCAAAGGGAGCCATACTCTTACCTACACCATGGAAGAACAATGTCTATGCAGGCTAGTCTCCCACAAAGTAGCCCTCACTCATATTTGTGGTGTCAAAATCTGGAGTACCATCTCATATTTATGACCTCACTACTAGTCAAGATCACCCTTGTTCTCAGCTTCCCAGCCGTAGGATCATTCCAGCTCATATCTGTTGAAACCTATGAGTTTGCTGATCGCTGCTGCATCTGGCAAATAATTGAAACTCTTATCTCTGCAAGACTAGACTTCCATTCACTTTTCCACCAATGCAGATACATTGGCCATTAGCATTTACTGTCATTGCAGGCTTCTCCAAACTGCAGCTCCTCATAGACTGCAGCCATATCCTTAAAGACCTCTTTGATAACTTACTGCCAGGAGTAGGTGGCTGTGACGTTGGAGGGTCTCTGTGGCACTGCAGCTGATATGATCCACTAGCCTCAAGTCCCTATGGCACACTCTCTGCTTGAGGAATCACTTGTATCGCAATCAGCAAATAAACAGCATTGTGCAGTACCTGGAAGAGCGCTCTGGCATTGTGCACATGAACAATAATCTCACAGTTGAGTGTCTAGAGAGCTGGCAACTGTGATAAATTCCATTATGGCCCTTATGTAATGTCTGTCATTTCTGAAGCACCATGGTTATACCAGGAAATCAACAATGGCGCCTTTAAAACAGTGCCGATGAGTACCACAATCTTTTAAAATCTGTTAGCAACGTTTTTGATGTTGGAAAAACAATGGCAAATATGGGCCTTATTTGCCCTTTTGCCATGGTCCATGTGGAGGCTAGTGCAGAAACTGCAAGGGCCCTGGCAGAGATATTTAAAATGTCCTTAGCGACGGGCGAGGTGCCGGAAGATTGGAGGATAGCTAATGTTGTTCCATTGTTCAAGAAAGGCTCTAAGAATAAGCCAGGAAATAACCAGTTGTGAGTAAATTATTGGAAGGTATTCTAATGGACAGGATATATAAGTATTTGGATAGACAGGGCCTGATTAGGGATAGTCAACATGGCTTTGTGTGTGGTAGGCCATGTCTAACCAATCTTAAAGAGTTTTTCGAGGAAGTTACCAAGAAGGTCAATAGACAATAGACAATAGGAGCAGAAGTAGACCATTTGGCCCTTTGAGTCTGCACCACCATTTTGAGATCATGGCTAATCCGCAACAATCAATATCCTGTTCCTGCCTTGTCCCCATATCCCTTGATTCCCCTATCTATAAGAAACCTATCTAGCTCCTTCTTGAAAGTGCCCAGAGAATTGGCCTCCACTGCCCTCTGAGGCAGTGCATTCCACAAATTCACAACCCTCTGGGAGAAGAAGTTTTTCCTCACCTCTGTCCTAAATGGCCTAGCCCTTATTCTTAAATCATGCCCCCTGGTCCTCGACTTCCCCAACATCTGGAACATATTTCCTGTCTCTATCTTGTCCAATCCCTTAATAATCCTGTATGTTTCAATCAGATCCCCTCGCAATCTTCTCAATTCCAGCGTGTACAATCCCAGTCTCTCCAACCTCTCAGCATAAGACAGTCCCGACATCCCCAGAATTAACCTCGTAAACCTACGCTGCACGCCCTCTATAGCCAGGATATCCTTCCCTAACCCTGGAGACCAAAACTGTACACAATACTCCAGGAGTGGTCTCACTAGGGCCCTGTACAAATGCAAAAGAATCTCTTTGCTTTTGTACTCAATTCCCCTTGTAATACAGGCCAACATTCCATTAGCCTCATCACTGCCTGCTGCACTTGCTCATTCACTTTCAGTGACTGATGAACAAGGACTCCTAGATCCCTTTGTATTTCCCCCTTACCTAACTCCACACCATTCAGATAATAATCCGCCTTCCTGTTCCTGCTCCCAAAGTGGATAACCTTACGCTTATCCACATTAAACTTCATCTGCCAAGTATCTGCCCACTTACCCAACCTATCCAAATCACCTTGGATTCTCCTAACTTCCTCTACACATGTCGCACTGCCACCCAACTTTGTATCATCAGCAAACTTGCTAATGTTATTCACAATGCCTTCATCTAAATCATCAACATAGATCGTAAACAGCTGCGGTCCCAGCACCGAGCCCTGTGGCACCCCACTAGTCACGGCCTGCCATTCTGAGAAACATCCATTCACCCCTACCCTTTGTTTCCTATCCGCCAACCAGTTTTCTATCCATGTTTAATACCCGCCCCCCAATTCCATGAGCCCTAATTTTACCCACCAATCTCCTGTGTGGCACTTTATCAAATGCCTTCTGAAAGTCGAGGTATACAACATCCACTGAATCTCCCTCATCTATTTTCCTGGTTACATCCTCAAAAAACTCCAGTAGATTAGTCAAGCATGATTTGCCCTTGGTAAATCCATGCTGACTCGACCCAATCCTATCATTGCCATCCAAATATGCCGCTATTTCATCCTTAATAATGGACTCTAGCATCTTCCCCACCACAGATGTTAGGCTGACTGGACGATAGTTCCCCGTTTTCTCCCTCCTTCCTTTCTTAAAAAGTGGGATAACATTAGCCATTCTCCAATCCTCAGGAACTGACCCCGAATCTAAGGAACATCGGAAAATGATCACCAATGCATCCACAATTTCTAGAGCCACCTCCTTTAGTACCCTGGGATGCAGACCATCTGGACCTGGGGATTTGTCAGTCTTCAGCCCCATTAGTCTACCCATCACCATTTCTTTCCTAATGTCAATCCACTTCAGTTCCTCTGTCACCCTCTGCCTTTTGTCCATCCTTACCTCTGGGAGATTTCTTACGTCTTCCCCCGTGAAGACAGATCCAAAGTACTTATTAAATTCGACTGCCATCTCCCTGTTTCCCGTAATAATTTCACCCGATTCGGTCTTCAAGGGCCCAACATTGTTCCTAACTAACTTCTTTCCCTTCACATACCTAAAAAAGCTTTTGCTATCCTCCTTAATATTCCTGGCTAGCTTGCCTTCGTACCTCATTTTTTCTTCCCGAATTACCTTTTTAGTTAAATTCTGCTGCACCTTAAAAATTTCCCAATCTTCTATCTTCCCACTCAGCTTGGCTCTGCCATACTTTTTCCTTTTTAACACAATGCTATCTCTGACTTCCTTTGTCAGCCATGGTGGCCCCTCTCCCCTCTTTGAGTCTTTCCTTCTCCGGGGAATAAACTGATCCTGCACATTGTGCATTATTCCCAAGAATACCTGCCATTGCTGTTCCACTGACAATTCTGCTAGGATGCCCGCCCAGTCAACTTTAGCCAGCTCCTCCCTCATGGCTCCATAGTCTCCTTTGTTCAACTGCAAAATTGACCCTTCTGATTTGCCCTTTTCCCTCTCTAATTGCAGATAAAAACTTATCATGTTATGGTCACTACCTCCCAATGGCTCCTTTACTTTGAGTTCTCTTATCAAATCCTGCTCATTACACAGCACTAAATCCAGAATAGCCCTCTCCCTGGTCGGCTCTCGTACCAGCTGCTCCAAGAATGCATCCCGGAGGCACTCTATAAACTCCCTGTCCTGGGGTCCAGTACCAGCCTGATTTTCCCAGTCCACTTGCATATTGAAATCCCCCATAACTACTGTGACATTACCCTTGCCACATGCCAACATTAACTCACTATTCAGCTTGCACCCAATATCCATGCCACCGTTTGGAGGCCTGTAGATAACACCCATTAGGGTCTTTTTGCCCTTACAGTTCCTCAGTTCTATCCACACTGACTCTACTTCTCCTGATTCAATGTCCCCCCTTGCAAGGGACTGAATCTCATTCCTCACCAACAGGGCCACCCCACCCCCTCTGCCCACCTTCCTGTCCTTACGATAGCATGTACACCCTTGAAAATTCATTTCCCAGGTCTGATTTCCTTGCAGCCATGTCTCCGTTATCCCACCAACATCATACTTACCCATTTGTATCTGAGCTTCAAGCTCGCCTACCTTATTCCTGACACTCCGTGCATTCAGATATAGGATTTTTAACCCATTTCTCCTCTCTCCATTCGTATTAATGTTCCGAAATTGTGTAGTTCCTATCTGTCCTCTACCCTCTATCTCACTATCCTCTCTCTCATTCTGGATCCCCTCCCCCTGCAAATTTAGTTTAAACCCCCCCCCCCGAGCAGCATTAGCAAACCTTCCTGCAAGAATGTCAGATGAGGGAAAGTGGTGGACATTGTCTATGTGGACTTTAGCAAGGCCTTTGACAAAGTCCCACATGGGAGGCTGGTCCAGAAGGTTAAGTTGCTTGGCATTCAGGATGAAGTAGCCAATTGGATTCAATATTGGCTTAGTGGGAGAAGACAGAGAGTAGTAGTAGATGGTTGTCTCTCTGACTGGAGGCCTGTGACTAGTGGTGTCCCGCAGGGATCGGTGCTGGGTCTGTTGTTTAAATCTATATTAATGATTCAGATGATACTGTGGTAAACTGGATCAGCAAATTTGCAGATGACACCATGATTGGGGGTGTAGTGGTCAGCGAGGAAGGCTATTAAAGCTTGCAGCATGATCTTGACCAGCTAGGAAACTGGGTTGAAAAATGGCAAATGGAATTTAATGCAGGCAAGTGTGAAGTGTTGCACTTTGGGAGGACAAACCAGGGTAGGACTTACACAGTGAATGGTAGGCTCTGAAGTGTGTGGTAGAACACAGGGACCTGGGAGTACAGATCGATAGTTCCTTGAAAGTGGCATCACAGGTAGATAGGAGCATTTGGCACTTTGGCCTTCATAAATCAGGGCATTGAGTACAGGAGTTGGGATGCTATGTTGAAGTTGTACAAGACATTGGTGAGGCCAAATTTAGAGTATTGTATACAGTTCTGGTCACCTACCTACAGGAAAAATATCAATAATCTTGAAAGAGTGCAGAGAAAATTTGCTGGGACTTGAGAACCTGAGTTAAAGGGAAAGGTTGAATAGGTTAGGACTTTATTCCCTGGAGCGCAGGAGAATGAGGGGAGATCTTATAGAGGTGTGCAAAATTATGAGGGGTATAGATAGGGTGAATGTGAATATACTTTCCCCTAAGGTTGGGTGAGACTAGAACTAGAGGACATAGGTTTAGGGTGAAAGGTGAAATATTTAAGGAGAATCTGAGGGGAAACTTCTTCACTCAAAGGGTGGTGCGAATGTGGAACTAGCTGCCAGCGGAAGTGGTAGATATGGGTTTAATTGTAACAATTAAGAGAAGTATGGATAGGTACATGGATGGGAGGGGTTTGGAGGGAGCAGGTAGATAGGACTAGGCAGAAGATCAGGTCGGCCTGGACTAGCTGGGCCAAAGGGCCTGCTTCTGTGCTGTACTGCTCTATGACGCTATATACCTGTCAACCCCAGTACTCATCTTTGACAGATTTGTAATTTTACCATTTAATGTATATCCTTTTTGAATTCTTATTTCCAAAATGCAGTTCTTTTACATTTTTTCTGCATTGAACTGCATGATGATCTGGGAGCAGTTTCATGTCTGCTCTCCAGTTTGGGTTATTGCAAAGGTTCTAAAAGTAAAAATAATTAAAATAAATATGTACCTTCAGATGAAAATGATTTACTGTTGATAATTAGATCGCAAACTATTTACATATAACACTAAAATGAGGTTATTCTGGAGACACACTTCAAATATCCAAGTACAGATAAATCTGAAAATAAAAGTCAGTGTAATTTTACTTAAGGAACATACTTCTTGGAAAATCAATCTCTAGGTCCAGTCCAAGTTCATATTGATTACCAGGCATATTGGGTTGCTCTTCCAGATCATCTTTAATGGTCCCAAAAACATCCAAGAAACTTTCACCATTCTCATCGTTGTCAATACCTAAGAACAGATTTCCACAATAGCACATCATAGAGGTTGCAGTTTTTTTTTAACAAAGATTAAATTCTATTCCTATGTACTTTTGAATCATTTCTTAGGTGACAAGGGAGCCTTACAAAATTTCCAGAAATTCAATTACTTAATAGTTAATTATAGGAAATCTAAATTCATTCAATATTATTGCACAACAATAGATGGTCAAGGATGAAAATGAATTGTACTAATTTGTGATGCTCTCCTCTCCCCCAGTTTGTAAAGTTCTCTCTGAAGGAAGGAGAAAGGACAAAGAAAGTCTTCTCTGCGCTCAGTTTCCAGTTGCCCATTGCTGTCATATTCACAACTGCTAATGAAGCAACAAGTGCACAGTGGAGAGACAGATAGGATTCAGTTTTGTTGTAAACCGTGATAGCCAGGCTAATACTCATGCTGGAACAACCCATTCAAAGATCGATACAGAGTCACCAGCAACAACATTTTTTTGTGCCAGTTGAGCTTGTACACTAGAGGCTGAGGGATCATTTAATATTTGAAAAATGGGTGCTGTTCACTTGTATTTCTAGGTGCAGGATGACATATAACTCCCCAGATAGAAACAATCTAAAAATAAAACATCACCCATTGCACTCTATAAACTCTGTTTCAGACCTCAAAATAACTATATTTTCCCCTTTTAGTTCTCTCCTCTGCTGACTTCATGTAAATTTCAGGCAAACATAAAATTAATGAATGACCAGATTCTCTGTTTTAAACAATGCTAATTCAACTAGAATTGGGAGGGTCAGGGAGGCATTGACAATTCCTGAGGTTGTGAAAAGTACCACAAGTAACAGGGTTTACTTAAATGAGTTAGCAAACTAACTTATACAATGCTGAAAAATTAGGAAATAAAAGAAAAAGGTGCACATTAACATTTAATTCACTTAAGTGACTAACAGAGGCATTTCCTGAGACGGCTTTCATTGTATCTAATTTTATTTTAAATGGTCTCTGGAATCAATCATGAAGTCTTTGAATGACTTGTCTTCGATTTAATTTGCAGTACAGGTACTCTCATAATAATTAAGGAGTATCTGGATGAGCACTTGAATTGCCCCCACACAGAAGTCTCCGGAACAAGTGCTGATAAATATGATTATTACAAATTTCATGGTTGACATGAACATGGTGGGCAGAAGGGTGTGTTTCTGTGTCTCTATGACTCCAACAATTTACAAGCCTGCAGTATCTTTTGCAATTTGGTTCTTTTAGAAGGAGGCAAAAATTCAAAACTGAAATATGTAATTGGTTGCTAAATTGTTAAAAAAGTAACCAAATACATTGGGATGGCTTTAAATTTGTTTGATTTGTCCAATTGGCATAAACAGAGTGACCATCTGCAAGCCAGCAGCTCCGTGGCAATTTTACTTCTTTATACCTCCAATTGTTCTGAAGATCTATATCCCCTTTCCCTTTGGTTACATCAAAATTGAGCCTTCCCCCTCCCATCTTAATCCAATGAAGCCTTCAAGTATCCTGATTATTCTTCCCAACCTTTCCATTGCACTTATACCTTTTTCAAGCAAGGAAGCATTGAGTAGCATTTCTTCTGAAGGAATGTATATGTTAAATGTCACGTGATTAAATAGGCCATTTTGTCCAACTAGTCCATGCTGCTGTTTACTCTCCATAGCTTCTCCTTCCCCTTTTATGCCAATTTTATCAGCATATCCTTTGATTGCTTTCTCTCTTATACTTATCTGACTTCCTATTAACTCTATTCATCTCTACTCTTGCTTTGAAGCAGGTGAACTCCACGTTCTTATCACTCTTTGAGCAAAATTATTTTGGTCAAGCTTCTCCAATTCAAAATCTGCATGGATATACTAAACATAGTCCAAATAAAAACCAGTACCTGATCTGCCTCTTTTTTTAAAAATGATAATCAATAATCTACTGTAGCGTAATTCTTAACCAAATTCTGATAGTAAGTCATGTTTCAGCAACATCATCAATAAAGCTACTACTTCATTTTTTTTTGTAAATCTACATTTGCAGAAGGCAGTCAGTTTATTGATATCCTAACAATATCAAACTGCTGGCTAAATGCATGTATCTTTAATTCCAATAGTTCATTATTGAGAGCAGGTAGAAAGGAAATGTACTGTGGTAATGATTAGACTTTCGATATAATAATAGTGACACCACAGTGGGTGTAATCCCTGCAGTTATGGGATTGCATAAACAGAAGGGACGGTAGAGCTACTTCATCACAAAGTAATCACAATGTCCTCAGATTATGGTTGGAAGGAAAGGTTGCAATTTTTGATATTTTCCAATTTATATTGAATGTACAAAAGAAGAATCTATTTTAAAGATTTTTAAAATATTTGAATTGAAATATAACGAAACAATCATTTTCACCAAGCTGATAAGGCAATACAGCTTTTGAAGCATTACCAAAAGAGTAAAGGAAGAAGTTAGAAGACTTTTCTCCTTCCTACAATTAGATAGTGGATTGCTTCAAAGAGAAAATAGAGGAATAATTTGCAGTCAAAACAAAAGACACTGGAAATACACAGCAGGTCAGGCAGCATATGGAGAGGGAGAATCAGAGCTGAAGCTTCAGATCTGCAACTTTTCACTGGTTTTTGATGCAAAATTTGCCCAGGGCAACTTAGCCAACTCTCTTTAGAAATATACTAGGTTGAAATTTGGCCATGGACAGTATTACAAAATGAATTACTGTGAATTGCTGTCCCTTTGCATCATGAATACAGTCCAAATAAAATGCAGTACTTGATCTGCCTCATTTTTAAAATGGTAACTGATAATCCACTATGGCATAATTCCTACCCAAACCCTTTCTACACAATCTTCTTTTCTACTAAAGCACAAAAATGGCCTGATGTATCACCTATGACTGTCTTGCTGTACCAAGGACAAATTTCACCCTTTGCATTGATGAAATGAAAGCAGAAAATGTAATTTTAAAGTTAGAATTAAAATGGAAGAGCTTAAAAGGAACAGATAAAATGGATCACCAGTATTGGCATAATCTGATTCACCTCTTCCTATGCTACTTTTCTCTTGAAAAAATATGATTGTATGACAGTTCTTACATTTGACCTTTCACCTTTGTATTTTTTTACATTTTATTCATCTCCACTCCCTCACCAGATTAAGCACGTGGACCCAGCCTTCAGTTCTGCTAACATTTTCAGAACCTTCTCTTATATTTGATTTAATATCCTCATCTGAAATACATATATATTTTCACCTCCATCTCCTCCTATGCATACTGTAGTTGTCAACTAAGGTTTCTTCTTTGCTTTTCTCTTCCTGTAACTATGGAGCAACAGTCTAGAACAGTTTTCCACTATAGTCCATTTACTATTGCTAAATCAAAATATTTATTCATCTGATTTCATCTCTTCAGAATTTTCTTTGCATTTAACTACTATTTCATATTTCTTTTCTCTGACTATGAAATCATTGAATTTTACACTAATGGCCATCAGCCCATTAGATCTCTCAAGCTTTGAAGCAGCTATTAATCCCCATGCCTTTGCTCCTGCTATGCCAGCCAAAATTTACATTTCAAGAAATTAATCATCTTCTTTAAAACTAATTACTGATTATTAAGGATACTGAGTGATTAAAAATATCATTCAAGGTTAACCATGATTTAATTGCACTACTGAACAAGAATATTTTTGAGTGTCTAATGTTTAATGTTGTAATTTAAAAGTTTCATTATGTTCATATCTTTCTTTGGACTTGCACCTCCCTTTCAGTATAACCTCATACAGTCCTACAACACTAAGATCACTGCATATTCTTCCACTTCCAGCCTCTTGCACATACCTAATTTCTTTCGTCCCACCACTGCCTATTCTGGGGCCCATAACAGAATAGCTTGATTACACATACTATTTAGTTAACAAACTTAGAATAGTTCTTTTTTATGAGATACTGCAAGGAGAAGAAAAGAAAGTGCAGGGAGAAGAACAAAGAGTTGGGAAGAGTAACAAGGAACCGGGGTAGGTGCTGTATAGTCCTGTGTTTAATCACCCTTTGGTCTCTACTCCCCTGGGTGTTTGTGATGGATCCAGAGTCAAACTAAGGGCAAAGAGAAAGATGAGATTCAATCCTGAATTGTATCCAAATGGAGTTCCAGACCCAGAGTGGAACCAATTACCACCAGTTATAGTAAAAACAGAAAATGCTAGAAACACTCGGCAGGTCTGTGGAAAGAGAAACGCTTTGTCCTGAAACGTTAACTCTGTTTCTCTATACACAGATGCTGCCTCATCTTTTCCATCCTTGGAAAAAGTTCCGCATCTGAGGGGACTTCTATCAGTCTGTTTGTCTTGTTCAGCCCGAGCGGTTTCTATTCTCCTTGGCTTTGGTTCTGATGAAGGGTCTTCCATCCAAAACAATAGCTCTGTTTTATTTTCCACAGATGCTGCCTGATATTCCGAGTGTTTCCAGCATTTTGTTTTTATTTCAGATATCCAGCATCGGCAGTATTTTGTTTTCACCAGTCATAGTGCTTCCCTGTGTCCGTGTCCAGACAGAAACCGTCCATTATAGCAAGGTGAATCGAACCATTCCAGTTTCAATCAAAGGAATTGGGTCCAGATGAAATGACTCTGACTATCTGAGGTTGAGCTTTTCCTGCAGCTCCACAGACGACCTATATATTTCTAACCACTACAACTCCCTCCCACCACACAACCCACTTACTTCCTCAGTTAGCCAGAGATAGTGACAACTTGTAAACATCCCGCAGCATTGAGACTACAACCATTTCAACACAACCTAAGCAATGAAGTCTGTTGGGTATAAAATTAAAACCTAACCTGACTACAGACAATCTGAGCATGGCCTGAGCACTTATATTTTTCTCAATACCTGACCTGACCACACCATTAAATCTCAAACATTTTATTCACTTTTTAAAGATTCATTTTCCAGGATCGGGGTGTTGTTGGCAAGTCCAGCATTCACTGCCCATCTCTAGCTGCCTCTGAGAAGGCAGTTGAGAGCTCCCTTCTTGAACTGCTGCAGTCCTAATTTGAATTTAGCAGTATTGGTACAGCTGAGTAGTTTTAGACCACAGAGGGCATTCAAGAAGGTAATCATATGGGGTAGCTCTGAATCAAACATAAACCAGACTGGGTAAGAATGCAAGATTCCCTCCATCAAGGGTATCAGTGAACTAAATTGGTTTATAAACACTAATCCACTAGTTTCATGGGTGTCATTCTTAATGTTAACTAGTATTTCTTTTGCCAAATTCCAGATTATTAACTGAATTAAAAGATTTTGGTCAGTCACCGCCTGACAGACAACCTGATGACTTCAAACCGACTGAAGCTGCCAAGTATTCAAAGTTGCTATGATTAGCATCTGTGAATACTTGGCAGCTTCTCTCAGTTTTGATTTTCTCTATCATAAAACACAAGGTAAACGGAGATAAAAGGAGAGCGATTATTGTGTTAAAAAAATGCATTAATGTCCACTTATGTTACTTGTACTGCTAACTGTGGATAACTGGAAGCTCCACTGATTATAATTTCTACCTCTATAACTGCCGCAGAATTGAATGTCTTCACCATGCTCTATATTTAAAATAACTCCTACCATCTAAAATTTTGCTTTTTTTGAAGATTTTAAATTTGTGCCTTTGCTACTAGCTCTACCATACCTCAAACTATTTTAGTCTGCCAATTTCTAAAATTATCTACAATATTCTCTCAAGCTTACTTCAACAATGTTGTGCTCTTGTTTTCCTTGGTTTCTTCACAGTAATGCTTCTTACAAATCTTCTCAAACTCCCTTTTCCATTTTGTTGCAGCTTCTCTCTTTAATTTTCTCATTTGCATCAACTTTGTACATTTTTAAAAGCAGTCGTGACAGAGAGTGAAGGGGATTTGAAAAATATAAATGGTTGATATTTTCAATATGTATCTTTTTACTAAATTAGGGAGGGAAGATTAAATGAACAGGTGCATTTTGACTTCACAATTAGTTAACCGCCACTTCTTTTTTACTTTAGTCTTTACTGGTACACATGGTGCACTCTAGTGGTGGGATATAAAACTGCACTCCCAATAATCCATAGGGTTTAGAGTTTCAATTTTATTTCTTTTATTCAGCAAGAGACCATTGGAAACACTGGTCGAACACCATATCTTTACCCATTTTCTTTTCCCTTTCACTTAACTATTAAAGCTTACCACAAAGTTCCATGGATACAGGATTCCTTTCTGCTTCAGCAATCATTTCTGCCATAGCAAGTATGTCGGCTTCAATGGGGTTTGAAGGTACCTTCCTCTTTAGATCCTCTATTGTTTCGACTATCTTCTCAGCATTCTCTAGGGTAGTAGGTAGAAATACTGGAACAGGTACCTGCTCCAGAAATATTGCATTAAAGGTTGTACATCTTATGAGAAATAAGAGAAACAAAGGACTGCAGATGCTGGAATCTAGATGAAAAACACTATGATGCTGGAGGAATTCAGCAGGCCAGGTAGCATCCGTGGAGAAAAGCAGGCAATCAACGTTTTGGGTCAGGACCCTTCTTCAGGGCTGAAGATAGGAAAAAGGGGAAGCCCAATATATAGGAGGGAAAAGCAGAGCAGTGACAGGTGGACAAAAGAGGGGTGGTGGGGTGGGCACAAGGTGGTGATAGATAGATGTAGGTAAGAGATAGGAGGCCACACTTGGAGCACCGAATGCAGTAGATGATATTAAGGGAGATGCAGGTGAATCTCTATCTCACCTGAAAGGACTGTTTGGGTCCCTGGATGGAGTGAACTAGGGAGTCGCGGAGAGAGCAGTCCCTGCGAAAGGCAGAAAGGGGTGGGGAGGGGAAGGTGTGCTTGGTGGTGGGGTCCTGTTGGAGATGGTGGAAGTGGCGGAGAATGATGTGTTGGATATGAAGGCTGGTGGGATGAAATGTGAGAACAAGGGGGACCCTATCCCTGTTGGGTCTGGGAGGGGTGGGGGTGAGAGCAGAGGTGCGGGAAATGGCAGAGAAACAGGTGCAAGCTCTCTCAACCACAGTTGGGGGAAAGCCCCGGTTAGAAAAGTTGGACATCTTGGATGTCCTGGAGTGGATGGACAATGGCCAAAGTTTAGTGTAATATATTTCATTTACCCAAACCCTACCACAAAAAAGTTTTACTTTTAATATGCTAACTACATGTTTAAAGAATGAACTTACCGGAATAGGCATAGAAATTGGTACTGGATAGTTGTTACAATACATGTGCATAGGCACTGGGATATAGACTGGCACAGGGATAGGTACAGGAACCAATTGAGGCTTCCAATCATCCTCTGAAATAAGCAAATATGGGAGTTCATGAAGTGCTTTCATATCTTCATGTCAAAGATACACAGATAAAAACAAATCATAAGTGAAAAACAGAGTGAAATTGGGTGAGGAAAAAAGACCGGGGTGAGAAAGAGACAATATAAAAAAAGCTGGTGGAATATTAAATTGTCCTTTGTACTTTCATTTTATGCACTATGTTTCTATTATACTTCGAGGCCTTATCACAACCCAGACATCCCCCGACCTCCCAATAATGCAATTTAAAATTCTCATCTTTTCATGGATGTGCCTCTTCCTTTCTCTGTAATCTCCTCCAGTCCCATAATTATCAGATCTTTGCAATATTCCAATTCCAGCCTCTTTTATACTCCCAATTCCTTTTCATCTCAGCAGTGATGAGACCCCACCCTCTCTCTTTCCTGTCCTTCTACCTTTTTCCACTTTTCCCCTGTCCCCTGGGTCAACATGTGCTTCAACTTAACTGAAATCCATGGGAATTTATGTTCAGCATCTCAACCTTTCTGATGTAACTTTTATCAAAAACAAATCTCTCTGTAAACTTTTTAATACTGGAACGTCACCACAGTTACTGTTAAGGCAGTTTACGACTGCTGCCTCTATTGTAAATGAAAACCTATGAATTTATAATGGTGATATAAAATTAAGTACAGTAGGAATATTACATCTGCATACATTTATTTCCATTTCATCCAAAGACTACACTTGCCTTTGAACCTGATGTGCAATGTCTTGGAACGAGAAACATTAAAAATATAAATGCCTGCATCCACCTTCTGATGTCATTTTTCCAGATTTTTGTGTCAACTTATTCCATTATAAATTCTCATCTTATGTTCAAATCTATAAAATGAAAACTGCCAAATGCAACATGCCCATTGTAATTACATCTATCTGCCAGTAGTGGACATGTCATGCCTCAGTTTTGCAGCTCCCAGCTGCTTGGTTGTACAGGAGACTAACTCCTGTGCTCCAGCCAGCTCTGCCTTGCTTCTGAAACAAGTGTGTTAATTAACTATAAATATCAAGTCAAAGTATAACATAAAAATAATAGCAGAATAAAAGATTTTAAAATAAGGACTGGATAACATCGTATACCTGGGGTAGTTAATGCCCGTCTTCTAATTGCATTTCACCTGATGGTTCTATTGTCTTGACTCCCCACATGCAGTTCCACATGGATTGACTATTAAACCATTACAAATGGCCTAAATTACACTGCAACAGTCCACATCTAAACTCTTCCCATAATTGTTACAAAATGGTCAGACTTTACTAAGAAGGCTATAAGTAGGGATTTTCACTGCCAGGCAGAAGTCAGAGGGAAGCAGCAAAAATTCTTAAGACCTATCCATGCACTTGGTACCTTGCAGTTAGAAGATGAAAGTTCATACCTGTTTGACAGGATTTTGACTGCATATGAGGTTTACAGTAAGTGGCCTTTGTTTGGGTCAAAGGTTTGCACAGCAATGCTTTATTTTTCAGCTCCTTTACAGGTGTTGGTGAAGGTGTCAATGTCTGATTAGAAGCCTAAAATAGTTAAAAAAAGACTGTTAATGAAGAAATATATTTACACCTTCCTTTTCTAACAAGAGTTAAACCATAAAAGGGGGTAAATACCCAGGGAAGTATTTCTGCTTTAAAAACAAATGATGCTTCAAATTATCAGCAGGTTTGTTAGTATTTCCAGCATTTTCTATTTAAATTTCAGATTTTTCAGCATCCTTTATTGCTTCTCAGTTTAATATTCACCTATTTCTGACTGAAAAAAATTTGGCAATGTACATGTTTGATACTGCAGGAAAAATGAGAACTGATTTCAATCCTGCCAGCCAGGGAAGATTACATTTAAAAGTTCCCTTCTAAAAGATTTTGGCTTAATGTCAGGCACCTATCACAGGCAGATGAAATTTAACACAGAGTAATGTGAAGTGATTCATTTTGGAAGAAAGAACTAGGATAGGCAAAATGGCAAAGTTCTAAAGACTATGCAGGAACAAAGAGATCTCTATGTACATGGGCATGAATCATTAAAAGTGGCAGAACACATCAGTCAGGCACAAGCTGTCCTGAGCTTCACAACTGGAGGTATAGAGCAGAAAAGCAGGAAGGTTATGTTGAACTTCTGTATAATGCTGGGTAGGCCACACTTGAGTATTATTTTGGCTTTTGGTTACTGCACTTTAGGAAGAATCTGAAGGAGGGTACAGAAAAGATTTACTAGAATGATTCCAGGGATGGAGGATTTCATCTACAAGGTTAGACTGAGGAATCTGGGATTGTTCTCCCTGCAGTAAAAAAGGGATTGTGAGGAGATCTGATAGGAGGTGTACAAGATCTCCTCTATATACATGTTTAGATAGGATAACTAAAGAGATGTAATATCCATTGATGAACAGTTCATGGGCCAAGTGATGCAGATGTGAAGTGGTAGATGAAATATCCTACAGAAATGAGAAAAAATGTTTTTACGTAGAGTGATGTAGAACCCATCCCCTGTGAAGGTAGTGGAAATAGTAAATCACAGCCTTCCAAAATCTGATTGGCATTTAGAAAAAATAATTTACAGGACTACAGCGTAGACTGCTTTCCAAAGAGCCATAACTAACCTGATGGCCCAAATAACCTTTGTGCCATAATGATTCAATAATTCCTCGGCAATTAAATGGTCAAAACTGCATTACAATAATGTCATGCCCACACTCAATGTAGTAGAACCCTGAATCACAAATGTGGAGATCAATCCCAGAAATCCTCCGTAGGATTTGAGCAATATTTCTAAAGCACTCTACAAGGCAATGGGTGGGGGTGTTGGTGCACGATATGGTGGGTAGAGGATTATTGAATCTGCAGCTCACTGGAGGGCTGGCTCTTTTGCTGTCTGAATTGTAGGGGAAGATTCCAATTATTTTAAATTCAGATGAATTGCAGATGCCGGAAATCTCAAACAAGAACAGTAAATGCAGGTCAGCAGTTTGGGCTGCACTAACAGAAAGAGAAACAGTTACATTTAAAGTCAAAGACCCTTTATCAGAACTGGTAAATAGAGAAGAAAGTTAGTTTTAAGTTTGTAGATAAGATGGGGGATGGATAAAACAAAGAGAATATCTGTGATAGGCTGAGGCCAGAGTTTCTGTGGGGATGAGTTGTTAATGGGCAGATAGAAGCTTGCCAGATAGGCTGGAATGAGAGTAGGATGGAACTGCTGGTTGCCTGTCACTTTAATTCTCCACCCCACTCTGAATTATCTGTCTGTGGCCTCTTGCACTGTTATCTTGACAATGACACTTACCTTAATGAATTTCTGATATTTATGATTGTTTCAGGCCAATTATTTCAGCCCCAGGACATCACTGGAGGAATTTCTCAGGCCTCTGCCCTAAATCCAACCACCTGCAGTTGCATCCTCAATGACCTGCATCCACCATGAGGTTAGAAATGGGACTATCTACAGGTTAATGTTTAAATCAGTTAGCAACTTCTCAAATAATGAAGCAATTCATGCCTAGTTGTTGTTTGCTGCTTTCATTTGAGATTGCCATCATCCACACTATATTCCCTTCATGCACAATACCATTAGCATTGCTAAATCAACATCCCTTGGAGGTCATCATCTGGCAGAAACTCAAGCATTTATGAACAATAAATCCCTGTTGCATATACACGACTGATGAAAAAGAAGTTGTATAATTTTCATTGAATTCTCTCCAATGAACAGCAGTAGTCAGTTTGTGTACACTTTATGGCTTTGGGTGCATCTTCATTTATGGTTGTTAGTTCTAAATTTAATCACTACTAGAAATAGTGAAATAGCTGCCGTGTGTACCTCCACCTTTAAAGTGGTGTGAATTTGTCTGATGAGAAGCTTGAACTGTTAATTTAAACTCAAATGTTTACTGCTATCAGGTTGCAGTTGAAAGTTATGTGACAACCCAAATTTTGTTTACATTTCATAACCAGCTAAAATACTTCACAATGCCATTTCTCATATGGCAAAGATTCTAGGAATTGGTTAAATGCAGCAGCTTCAATACTGGTATGAATGCTATCTTCCTATACATAAGCAGAATGGGACATGTTTTATGATTCTTCTACAGAGATCAATTAGCTGTAGTGACGATCAAAAGGCAGACAATACTTAATGATATTTAAATAAACAAATCTTAAAACATAGAAGCCTGGATTTGAAAATAGTAGATAACCAAAAAAGGAGTCAAAGTTCCAGAACGTATGAGGACTTTTGGACCACTGTGCCTGCTAGAATCTTCACTTTCTTTATAATAATTAAGTCATTGATGAACAACTGACACTGCTCAATTCTTTGGGGTGACTGTTCACATATCTATGCAGAAGAGACTGATAAAGTTGTTCCATTGTTTTTCAATAGAGCTCCAGGCAAATGGAAGAGAACTAGAGCTCAACCCTCAAGCAGGAAAGCGATTATACTGTTCAGTTTCAATCAGAAATCATTCACCTTGCTCATAAAATTCACAGAATATTTCAGAATGATTTCCTTACTTGAGGCTTGTGGTGAAGACAAAGCAAATTAGAAAACAAATTTCCCATGCAAACAAAAATACCATTGTATCTGTTGAATTGAAAAGAACAAACTTTCCAAATTTTAACACATTCTCAGTATCCTCAATGGACGCTGAGAGAATGTTTCCTAAATTTGATCACATACAACGTGAAGAGCAATTAAGAGAACCATGGCTTTTGTATTATACCACAATTGTTATGAGCATTAATTCATTTGCCAAAATTTTTAGACAGCAAAATTGAGTTTCCTGGATAAAAAAGCCCATGAATTGCAAAAAAAGGCACTGTCATTTAGCTTAATTGTGTCCATTTAAAAAAAAAGAAACTCAGGATCATTTCTTGAACTAGAATATAAGAAATAACAGGAATTGGCCAACCACTGGAGTAGTGTTTAATAAAATTGTTGCTGATCCTGTGCCTCTAAGATCACTTTCCCCATTTCTGTTGGTTCCCTTCATGTCCAAAAATGTAACCATCACACCCTAGACATAATGACTGAGTACCTACAGCTTGCTGAGGTAGAAAATTGTGAAGATTTTCAACCCTCTATGTAAAGAAATTTCTCGTCATTTCAGTTGTAAATTGATGATTCCTTCTCTTGAAAATACTATTCAACTCTCCAGCAAGAGAAAACAGCCTCTTGGAATCTACTCTGTAAAAAAATTCTCAAAATTATATAGATGTTCTAAATAACTAATTTTCAATTCATTTCCTTTTAATTCACTGGGTCGCTTTGGACTCCATTACTTCACCCTGGTTTCTCATCGTTTAAATGCAGTCAAAATAAATAATCAGTAAAAATGGATTTTAATTCTTCTTATTGACATAATAGCAGAGGTGCCCAGTTTTCAGCATATTGTTCTTTTTAGCATGCTCTTTCAAATGGTACACATATAATCTAGTGTTTTTTTCATTTAGCTACGTTTCATTAAGTTTTGTTAAATATTCATTTAAGACACATGGATTTCACTGGCATGGCCAGTGTTTATTACTTAACCCTAATTGTTCTTGAGAAGATGGTGATGAACCACCTTCACGAGCGATCTGTGTGGTGAATGGACTGTGTGGTGAAGTGCTGTTGGGTAATGAGTTCTGATTTTTAGGCCCAGCAACAATACATCCAAATCAGGTGAGTGCGCAGTTTGGTTTGGAACTAGCAAGTGGTGGCATTCACTTGTGCTTGCTGCCTATGTCCTCCTTGGTGAAGGAAATAGTGGGTTTGGGAGTTACTACAATGCATTCTGTAGCTGTGGTGTGCTGGTGGTGGAGGTATCAATTAAGAAGGCTGCTTTGTCCTAAAAAGCTAGCTTCCTAAGTGTTGTTCCAGCTGCTCTCATCCTGGCAAGTGAAGAATATTTCAGCACATTCTTGACTTGTGCTTAATACATGGTGGAAGAGTCAGGATTAACTTACTCATAGGATATCCACCCTCTGATAAGTTCTTGATATAATCCAGTTAAGTAATATATATCAATGATTTGGCTGTAAATGTAGTTGGTCTGATTAGTAAGTTTGCAGACGACATAGAATTGATGGAGTTTTATATAGTGAGGATGGTTGTCAAAGGATAGAGGAGCATAATAGATCAGTTGGAAATTTGAGTGGGGAAATGGCAGATGGAGTTTAACGTGGACAAGTGTGAGGTGATGCAATTTGGAAGGCCAAATGCAAGAGGAAAGTATACAGTAAATGGCATGACCCTGAGGGGCAATGATACACAGAGGGATCTTGGGGTGCAAGTCCATAACTCCCTGAAAGTGGCAACACAAGTGGATAGGGTGGTAGCGAAGGCATACAGCTTGCCTTCATAAGTGAAGGCGTTGAATATAAAAGTAGCGAAGTCATGTTGAAGCTGTATAAGACTTTGATTGGGTCCCATTTGGAGTATTGTGTGCAGCTCTGGTCACCACACTATAGGCATGATGTGGAGGCTGTGGAGAGGGTGTAGAAGAAGTTTGCCAGGATGTTGCCTGGATTGGAGTGTATTAGCTATGTGGAGGTGTTGGACAAACTTGGATTGTTTTCTCTGGCGCACTGGAGGCTGAGAGGCAGTCTGATAGAAATATATAAAATTATGAGAGGCATAGGTAGGGTAGACATCCAGAATCTATTTCCCAGGGTGGAAATGTCAAATACTAGAGGATATAGATTTAAGGTACGAGGAGGAAAGTTTAAAGGAGATTTATGACAGAACTTTTTATTTACACACAGAATGTGGTAGTGCCTTGAATGTTCTGCTAGGGGAGTTGGTAGAAGCAGATACAATAACAATGTTTAAAAGGGACTTAGACAGACACATCAACATAAATGGATAGTGACCAGATGGAATTAGTTTAGATTGGCATTTAGGTCGCCATAGACATGATGGGCTGAAGAGCCTGTACCTGCACTGTACTTTTCTATGTTCTACAAGCTTCTAGTCAGCAGTGAACTGTAGGGTGTTGATGGTAGTAGCAGCATTGGTGAATTTAAAAGGGTGATGGTTAGACTCGCTCTGGTTGGAGGTGGTTATTGCCAAGCACTTGTGCAGTGTAAGTGTTAAACCGTACAGGTGATAGGCAATATCCGTTTATTCTTGAATGCTGTTTGGGTCCAGCTAAATTCAGGCACAGACTGCTTCATTGTCCGAGGAGTTGTGAATGGAATTAAGCAATGTAATCATCAATAAACATCCCCACTCCTGACCTCATTGATGAAATAATGTGGTAATAAACATTCAAATGATCACATTTTGCTAAAATATGAAAAAAATTCCAAGCCCCAACACCCCAAATTAAAAAGTTGGGAGGACAGGAGGCTATCCTGCAAAAAGCTAGGTTCAAATACCAAATGCAGTTATAGAAAATGTATTAAATTGCAAAATACTTACTGAAACTTTAAAAACTTGGGTCTGAACAGTTTGATCTGAAACTGAAAAAAAAATGCAAAACTTTAATTTGGTGCAGTTGTGCACTGAACAAGATAATTGAAATAATTGTGGGTGAATTTTAGCTTTGCATGATTTTAATCTGAAATACAGGCAAAAAAAAATCTTCACACCCAACAATTTGGTGTGTACATCCAGTAAACATCAAATGTTTTCAGAGCAGCAAAAGGCCCAGATTCAATCCTGCTTAAAAGAGAGTAAGCTGATACCAGCCATTATAGTGACACAGGAACAATAAAATTGGTCTCAGTGCTCTATAGTTTTAGTGGTGGTGGGGAATGGAGGGAGATTGCCACCCACAGGTAAGACTCTAGATTGCTCTCTGTGATGACTGCTTGTATAAACCTATGTGCACACCTGCTAGTCAGAAATGTGTTAAGCAATAATGTTCCTCTGGGCAAAAAGCCCGGCATTTACGTTTTCAGGAGTCAAAGCCTTGAGAGAGGGATGGGGAAAGGTTGATGAAAAATTTTAAAAATGAATAAAATTAAAATGTTGAAATACATAAGTAAAGATTCTGCATTCAACCACTAATTTTACTCAGTAATTAACAGTTTACAATCATGAAACATATTTGCATTAGTGTATTAAGTTCTTTGCTGATCTGGTCCATCATCAAAAGTCATTACCAACACAGTTTGCACCAAATACTTCAAAAGGTGCATCATAGAAAAATAATAACTGCTAACTGTAGAATATATGCAGGCTCAAATGAATTATGGGCCACAGGCAATCAGAATCAGATTTATTATCACTGACTTATATGATGTGAAATTTGTTGTTTTGCGGCAGGAGTACAGTACAAAAACATTAAAATTACTATAAGTTACAAAAGTAAATAAGTAGTGCAGAAAAAGGAATAATGAGGTAGTGTTCATAAGTTCATGGACTGTTCAGAAATCTGATGGCGGAGGGGAAGAATCTGTTTCTTAATCATTGAGTGTGGGTCTTCAGGCTCCTGTACCTCCTCCCCAATGGTAGTGACGAGAAGAAGGCATGTCCCAGACAGTGAGGGTCCTTGGTGATGGATGCCACCTTCTTGAGGCACCACCTCTTTATGATGTCTTTGATGGTGGGGAAGGTTGTGCCCTTGATGGAGCTGGCTGAGTCTACAACCCTCTGCAGTCCCTTGCGATCCTGTGCATTGGAACTTCCATACCAGGCGGTGATGCAACCAGTCAGAATGCTCTCCAATATACATCAAAAAAAATTTGCAAGAGTCTTTGGTGACATACCAAATCTTCTCAAGCTCCTAATGAAGTAGAGCCGCTGGCGTGCCTTCCTCGTGACTGCATCAATGTGTTGTGCCCAGGATAGATCGTCCGAGATGTTGACGTCTGGAAACTTGAAGCTGCTCACCCTTTCCACTGAGAACTGGTGTGCGTTTTCCAAACTTCCAGTCCACAATCAATTCCTTGGTCCACATCCTTAAGTCTACAATCAATTCCTTGGTCTTGCTGATGTTGAATGTGAGGTTGTTGTTGGATCACCACTCAACCAACTGATTTATCTCACTCGTGTACGCCTCCTCGTTGCCATCTGAGACTCTACCAACAACAGTGGTGTCATTGGTGAGTTTATAGATGATGTTTGAGCTGTGCTTAGCCACACAGTCATAAGTATAGAGAGAGTAGAGCAGTGGACTAAGCACACATCCTTGAGGTGCGCCTGTGTTGATTGTCAGTGAGGAGGAGATACTATTACCGATTCTGCACTGACTGTGGTCTTCTGATGAGTAAGTCGAGGATCCAGTTACAGAGGGAGGTACAGAGGCCCAGGTGTTTTAGAAGCTCATACTTAAATATACTATTTATCAGAGACAGAGTACGAAGGCGCATGCAAAACAAAGTGGTTTTGCAGATATGCTTTATTATTGAGGCACCTTGGAAGGACTATTTCCTAACTTTAATTCAAGGTTGCATAGAATAATTTATAGTGTTGGTGCTTAGCGAAATGAGCAGATAAGAAAAAAATTCTATAATCAAAGAACACATATATATGATGTGGGACACTTCAATTTTCTCTTTCTAATAAACTGCCATCCAAACTGATTTTCTGGCAAAATGAAAATGAAATTCAAAGATGAGGGATTTCATTCATGCGTAGTGACTAGGGTAGCTGGAACTTTTCTCCTTAGAGCAATAAAGATTTATGATATTTAAAATTAAATGTTCAAAATTATGAGGAGATTTAGGGCTCAGAGTACTGTAAGATAATTGTGAAAAGGGTAAGATGGGGATGACTTTTGTTTTAATGCAGTTCCAGTGAACTGTTATGACTGGCCCAAAAGGTGGTGAAGGCTGATATAGTAATGACTTTGAAAGGGAAACTGAATATATACTTTGACACTTTCCAGGATGATGGGGAAGTACAATCAATTAGAGAGGTGTTTTCCAGTACCATCACATGCACAATGAACCAAGGTGACATTAATATGTTGGAACAATAACTATTGCTCATGTTGCAACAGAATTGCAAAGTGAGCAAATGTATTAACCATCAAAAAAAAGGTTATACTATCTGAAGTAAATATGATTAAATGGGAACATTTAGTTGAGGATGGGGATGAACTCTTGGTATTATGACCTGGTACATTACTGGTCACATGGTGATGGCTAACCAGTAAGACACTAAACAGATATACAGGGCAGATTATAAAGAAGTGAGAAAATACTTTTTCTCCATAGTCTGTTAATTGAGAGTACTCCTGCAATCAGGAAAGTGGAAAATCTGGACTACTCACTTCTCAATGGATGGCCTGAATTCTGCTCTGTAGTCAGCTGGCAGGAGTACTTAACCACAATATGAGTAAATATCTCTATGCGCAGTGCATTCTTTCTGGTGATTAAGCACTTACCCACATTCATGTTCTCAGGACCTTTTTGTGTAAACATGTTAGGTTCATTCTGCTGACTATAAAATTGCAGAAGGCATTGCTGATTACAAAAATGCTTCATTTCTCCCCGCCACTGAACTGTTTCACACAGCTCTCTCTGAGCTTTACAGCAGTCACATCTTGCAGCCTAAAATGAAAGAAATAAAATTTAATTACTTCAAGAAAAATGTCTTTCTGAAATATAACTCCTCTCTAATTAGATGCCATAAAAAGATTAGGACACAGATTTATACAAAAAAAAAGTGTGCAGCAAATTAAATACAGAATTTGGATCAAATTTGATTGAAGAATTCACTTGAATACTTTATCATGATATTTGAATAACAGTTTAAGTCTTGTAAATTGTTAACTTTTCCTTATGTAAATTTGTATTTGTACTTTTCAACAACGTGGTAAAGTAATATTAAGAGGTGCCTATAATGTTACGTCATCAAGAAATTGAGGTCATGCTGTCCACTCCAGATAAACATATTATTAAAGCCATACAGTGGGGGTATCTGACAAAAAGCTAAGCAACATAAATATTTGTGGAAGATGCCAAAATGCACAACTTACATTGGTTCATACAATTTACCTAAATTTCACATGAACCTATCTATGTCAATCCACACAACTTTACAAGAAAGCAGAGAAAGAGAACTGTATACTTGGAAGCATACAAGATTTCACAATGATTCTGAAAATTTAAATGCCATATTTTACTACATTTATTCTGCCAGGCAAGAGAAAATTTCTAATAAATTGACACTGTGACAAAAGCAAGTTAATTTCCATTCCATTGAGAATCTCCTTTGTGAAACATCTAACAAACAGTTATCTATTAATTTATATAATTGCAGCAAAATGAAAGCACCTGATAGGTCATCATTTACGGTTTTTCCTTCATATTCTATTGTCTGCACAACCGTTTTCATTCCAGGGTAACAGGTCTGATCTATCAGTAATATTCCACATCAGTTGGCACCATAGCTTAGTGAAGCAAATTTTTAATCAGATTTCAAAGAAAGGAACTATTTGTAATCTATTTTGGAATTTTAATTGTGTACAATAATGTATGGTAAAAGAATTGAAATAATAAGATAGACTTCACTGACCTTAAAGTACCAGTCTATAAATCTTTTGCAACAGTCATCACTACAAAAATCCCTTGCTTTTCCATCAATTTCTTTAGCTGCAGCTCGCTTACACATCTGTGAGCAATAACTGCAGGTAACGCAGCGCAGACCCAAACGTTTTGCGAAGTCTTGCTTGTATAGAAGCTTACAGCCTGAAAAAGAAGTTTTTATTTCATACAATCTTCCATCTTGTAAATATCGTAAGCAAACTTGGGTAAAATCAAGTAGTGGAAAATGCATTTTTTAACCTACAAGTTAAAATGCTTTATCTATTTATCTCTTCAGCCTTTGTACATAGGAACAAGGAGCAGTAAAGGCTGTATTCCTCTGCCATTCAATAAGACCATGGCTGAATTGATCTGGTCTTTGCCTTCACCTCCACTTTCTTTCCCAATCCCCATGACCTCTATTTCCCCTTTCATTCAAAAATCCATCTAATCCTTGAATATACCTAATAACTCAGCAATCATAAGCTTCTATGGAAGAGATTTCTGAAGATTCATTACCCTTAAAGAAGTTCATCCACAAGTCAACCTTCAATGGCTGACTTCTTTCCTGAAACTATGCACCCCAGTACCTCACTCAGAAACATCTTCAAGCATCATCCTTTCAAGCCCCCTCAAACCATGCATTTTTAAATGCCTTCTAAATTCTAAACATCAGAGAACATAGGGCCTCTCAGTTCAATCTTCCCTCTTCCTTGGAATCAACTTGGTTCCAGGAAGGAAGAAAAGTTTTCTTTACTCGGGAGATGAAAACTGTAAGCAGTATTCCAAGTGTGTTCTAACCAAAATCCTATATAGCTGTAATGTTCTTCAATACATGCCCTCTCTTTGGTTTTGAATGACAACAAAAAAAAGCATACACATTGATACAAAACACTATTTCCCTCTAAAGATTGTGGGTGCTGAGTTGAATTAAATTGGCAGGATTTACATATTTTGGGAAAACGGCATTGAGATTTCAGTTAGCCATGACCTAAGTAAAAAGTAGAACAGTCTCCAGGAGCTGAACAGCCTGTTTCTGTTCCTACGTTCATATGTTAGATGTGACTCAGTTTTTTGTTACTCTTGCCTGACATGGTATGCTACTGGAGGACAAAAGAGCAGGTTGACACTTTAGTGCAATACTGAGGGAGTATTGCAGTGGTGTTGTATTTCGATGAAAGAATAAATCAAAAATCCAGATGCTCTCTTATGTGGATGTAAAATATCTTGTGAGACCATTTGGAAGAAGGTTTGGTGTCCTAGCTAATACTTATCTCTCTTCAATATTACATTGCTACCTCACTTCATGCTCAGAATGTGTTCCCAGGAATTAAAGCACAAATGGAATCAGTGCTAAAAGAGGTCATTATAACATTATACACATTATTGACAGCACTGGGGACCAAGTGTGATCTCTTGTCCTCCTTTCTGCTATGCTGCAATCAGGACCTAAACCCCAGCCTCCCCTTTTGCTGTGTACTGCTCTGATGGAAAGTTGGTGCAAATCCAGCATCGAATCATCTGTGGCACAGTGAGGAAGGGCTGGCTGTGAGGGCTGATGTTGGATGGGCCAGGCCAAGCAATGCGACCACCCAGCACTCAGATGTAGGGTTCAGGGCTGTACCTTTGATGACATGGTGAGTATGGACCATTGTTGCTGACTGGCAGCCTGTGATCCATATGTTGAGAGACTGCCTAAATCCTACAGTCTCCCTCACCATCACCTGTTGAAAATGATGGAAACTGCTGTCAGCCCTCTCAGAGTAATGAGAGCTGTGCAGGCAAATTAAGAAGTGAGATGGCAGCAGAGATTCAAGCCAGGTTCCTGGTACAGGGTAGATCCATAAATGTTCGGACTGGAGGACCAAGAATGCCATAAAGGGTAGCAGTGAGCAGGTACCAATGTACTAAAAAACAGAGGTGTTCCTTACTATGTTCTTTGTACCAATTGGATGCCCTGGTTTCTCTATTAAACTATAGAAGTATTTCACTGGCTAAAAATCATTTTATTCTTGAAAGTTGTCCATTATATGTTTCTTTACATCTTAATGCTCAATGTACATTAACTAAGGCTGTTCAACAGTATATAAAAATCTTAGGAAAGCATTTCCGTAAACAGGGCATTTAGGGACAACACAGTGTCAGTCAATGAACTGAAATTGGGGTGGCGTGTATGAGTCACAGCAAATGGTATATGGTCCAGTGAACACATTCAATTTACTCAGGGAAAAATAGCCATGGAAACCAAGGAGTGGAATGAACAAAATCTAAAGCAATTTCTCCCAAAAAAAAGCTGGGTAATTTCTCCAGAAAAATAGAGTGGGTGTAATATAGTTACATATAAATGATAAACATACAATCCACCATAAACACATACAGCAGAGTGACTGACTGGGGAATTATCCAAACGTCTCCATTCTGGCTGGTTATAGCATTGTCTCTTTATGCAGACATTTAAAATTTTCAATCATAAAAAAATCAATGTTCAGCTATACGTCAATGTAATGAAACATACCTTCACTACAGAATGTTTTCTTTACTCCTGAGAACTTCACAGTTTCATATACAGTTTTCTCTTCCTGACAGTATTCACAGTATGACACTACACAATGCAGCTTCTTGTAATCCTCACAGCACATTTTGCTGCAGAACTGAAATACGTTATTCTGAAGGAAAAAAGTAAATTACTACAAAATCTTTATATTTTTTTACAGACCAAACTAATCAAATTAACCAAGTGCACTTTTGAAACCCTGCATTTGCAGATCCAAATGCTACGCAAGTTCTTCAAATTCTTTAGGAAACAAGAATTCTTAATCCAGACAGAGAATAACATTCCTAGATATACATTTTTACATTTGTGCTGTTCCCAACCATCTTTGTGAGTGCAAGCAACTCCTAAATATCCAGCAGAAATTTACATGGTCTGTAGATCAACTGTGCTACACCAAATCCCGAACATCACAGCCCCTGGAGCCAATTTCTAATTTGCTCCAGAAGGCATCTCCTGGTTGGAACACTGTGCTGGGTATAGTGGTAGGCAGTTGCTCTCTCAGCTGAAGCCTTGGGGTGAGTGACTGTGTTCCTTCATGAAACTTTATAAGCGATATCCTCCTGGAGAAATTACCCAGATCTTGGATGGAGCCTCAGCCAGCTGAAGTCTTGGAGCAGGCGCTGCTATTCTGGTTGGAGACTTGGAGTGAGCTATCTCCATTCCTGGTGGAATCCTGTGATAACACCACTCATTTACTTACAGTACTAGCCTAGCTGCTGGACCCTTCTCAGTTGAGAAATACATAAAAAATAATTGATTAATTGGAGGAAGGCTAATTTCAATGGGTTGAAAGCAGATCTTGCCCAGGTAAATTGGAATAAAAGAAATAAAGAGGCAAAACTAACATAACAAAGGTCTCCCTTTAAGGAAATGATGGTTCAGGTATGATAGAGGCACATTCCTATGAGAAGCAAATGAAAAATAGACTAATTTCAGAACTCGCTAGATGATGAAAGAGACACAAAGGAAGGTGTAGCAAAATGGCTGTGAATGATAAGCATTGGGTTGTTAATTTCAGTGAAAACCAAGCTGATTATAACAATGATCAAAGAAGTGAAAATTGAAGTAAGAGGGGCAAAGAGAGCATGTGAGAAAAGATTAGCTGCTGAAATAAATGGGAATTCAAATATGTTCTATAGGCACAGATGTAGTATAATGGTAGTACATGGAGCAATGGACACATTAGGGACAAAATTGGGAACTCTTAGGGCACAAAGGGTGTATTTTGTATCTGGCTTTCAAAGTAAAAGCAAAGGAGGAGAAAGTTGAGACACTGGATACATTAAAAAATCGTAACATGGTGGTATTATCAAAGTTGGCAAAGTGTAAAGTAGGCAAGTAATGAGACCTGGATGGATATATCCTAAGATTTTGAGGGAAGTATGGGAGGAAATTGTTGAGGCCCTGACCATAACCTTCCAATGTTCTTGTGGATATGTGGGTGGTGCCAGAAGACTGGAGGGTAGCAAATGTTACTCCCTTGTTCAAAAAAATGGGAGCAAGATTAAGCCCAGCAACTGCAGGCCAGTCAGTTTAACTTTAGCAGTAGGAAAGCTTTAGAAAAATGATTAGTAGTCAATGGAGGAAAATGGAATAATTATTGTAAATCGTATTTAACCAACGTGATAGAGTTTTTTTGTTACTGAGGTAACAGATACAGTTGCTGAGGGTAATGCAGACCCTATATTGTACATGGAGATCCAGAAGGCTTCTGATAAAGGTGTCATATAACATGATTATCAACAAGGTTGAAACACATTGCAAGAAAAGCATATTGGAAACATGGATACAAATTTGGCTAACAGGGTTGTGGTAAATGGTTGCTGTTTTTGCACTGGAGGAATGTGAATAAGGGCGTTCCCCAGGGACCAATGTTAGATTCATTGCTTTTTTGGATCTATATTAATGACTAACACACAGGGGCACAAGCCACAATTTCTAAATTTGCAGATGACACAAACCTTGGCAGAGGATAATGACAGATTGCAGCAGGATAAAAACAGGATGGAGGAATGGACAAGTGCATAGCAAATTAAGTTTAATGTGAAGAAATGTAATTGATGTGTTTTGCTAGGAAGAATGAAAAGCAATACAGAATAAAGGAAATTGTTTTAAAGTGGGTACAAGAGCAGAGGGACCTGGGGAAATGTGTGCACAAATCATTGAAAGCGGCAGGGCAGGTTGATAAAGGAGTTAATAAGGCATTTACAGTTCTGGGCCTTATCAAAAGATGCACAGAGTTTAAAAGCAGGCAAGTTATGCTGAACCTTTATAGGTTACTGGTCCAGCCTCAGCTGGAGTATTGCATTTAATTTTGGTCACCACATTAAAGGAATGATGTGAAGGCATTAGAAAGGATCCAGAAGAGGTTTATGAGAATGGTTCCAGGGAGAAGCACTATAGTTACAAGGAAAGATTAGAAAGGCTGGAAATATTTTTGAAGAGAAGGCTGAGGGAAAGATTGATAAAAGTGTGTAAAATGATGATGGGGGAGGCTGTTCCCTTTGGTGGAGGGGTCGAGGACTAGAAACCATAGGCATAAAATACATGGGAAGAGAATCAAGAGTGATACGAGGCAAAACTACTTTATGCAGAGTGTGGCTGGAATGTATTGCCTGCAATTGACATGGAGTCCAATTCCACTGTGGTCTTAGAATTAGATAAATACATGGTGTAGAAAATATGCAAGAATATGAAGAAAGGGGTAATGGGTGGAACTGGAGTGTTTCTCTGGGAGGACCAGCATCGACATGATGGGCCATATGGCCCCTTCTTTAGCTGTATTCTATGATCCTGTGATAAACAAAGTAAATATTGTGGGATATATTTGATTCCTTTTAATGGATTTCGCATAATCCTTAGCATTATCAATGTTTTTATATTATCCCTGGAGGTGCTCCTCTCTATTGCCATGGATAATCAAGTTGACTGCATTTAGAATATGTTTGGCACTTATAAAATAAAATTTATATGTGGGAAGTTGGGCATTGCTCCATGGTGGATGTACCCTATGAAATAGGTTCGCATTTTCTGAATTTATTATATATGGTATTTTCACTGAGGAGAATTTAATAGAGTTAATCTGAATTTCAACCTTGGTACTGCCCCACTTCTTCCAGGATCTTTCCCTTATTACCACTTTTCTACTTCTGTAATCTGTTGGATCCTCCTCTCCAAATATGCTTTTCCCTTCTCTCAACTCTCACCCTACATCATCCTCCCCAGTTGCCATGAAACATCCTGTACATAATAGAAACTCACTTATCTTGCAGCTTTTGTCGAATGTGAAATTATAAAGGACAATCAACCATGTGACTGACCCACAGTTAGAATCAGCCTCTCCATTTATAATGGTTTAGTTATTTGTAACTGCATTAAAATTTATATTAATCTTACCTCCCATTCCAATAGTTCTGGCTTAGCACTGAATCCATTCTTGCAGTAGATACATTTCAGCTGCACTTCATTTGTTATGACCTGACCATTTGTAGCTGTCTGTGCACTGTAGGACTAAAATACAATTATGATAAATTTTGTGCTTCTATTTATAACTCATCCCCATCCCTTATAGTATTTTTAAGGAAATTTCATGCCTTTGCCTAAACCAAGCATCTGCCCTACGAATCAGAATGACTGCAATTATTGAAGTTCAAACCTATTACAAGTTCTGAATGTAAATATCTTGAAGTTGAAAAAATTAGTCTTTAGCTATGGTTATAAAATTTGTGTGTGGGAAGTTGGGTGATGCTCCAGGTGGATGCACCCTATGAAACAGGTTAAAATTTTCTGAATTTATTTCACGTGGTTTCTTCAATGAGTATTTAACTTAATTAAACAGAGCCTAAAGAGCCAAAGGAATTGGTAATACAATGAAACATGGCATGTTTATTCCAGATCTTAGGTGATCCTTTAAACAACGTCATCCAAAGAAAGCCCACCTTTAATATGCTAACCTACGCAGGTGATCTGCAATTTATGCCACCTCAAATACATTTACTACATAGATGTCACACATTTTTTCTTAAGAAACTTGTACGAATGCACCGATGAGATTCAATTTGTTATGAATCTGTAGAACTGAAAACCAATACAAAAGATTTTGAAATGGTTCCCATGAATCAGAATTTGTCTATAATATGACATGCAGAAGAAAAATGTACTCAAATAATTTACCAACAAAGTGAACAAAACATAGAAACCTGAAATTTAGCAACGCAGCTAGAGCTGCAGAAGTTGTATAGTTTTCCATCAGGCATCGTGGCTTGATATTGAGGTAAAGCACTTCTTTTACAAAAGGGGCAAGATCCCATACCTAAAACAAGAAACAAACTGAGATTTCAAGGTACAACATGATGATCTCACAATAATCATTCATAAATGATAATTTTAGCAAAAAGTAAAAACATAACAGATACCAGATTTGTGCCCATTACTACCATTGACAAAACTTGTTGAGAAAACCAACAATCAGGACACCAATTGCTTCATTTTAATAGACAGAAGACTGAAATCACAATATGTGGATTCGAGCAAAGCAACCAGAAATTCTTGAAGAACAGACAGGTCTTTATGATACATCTCTTAATCTGGAAATGAGACAATTGGATCGTCTCTCATTCTTCTAAACAGTGGTGATATATCACACCTATTTAGACAACCTATCTAGTGAATCAAATCTTTACTGCCTTCAAACAGGTATTTCTTCTCTTCATTAATGGAGTCCAAAACCTGAATAATTTACCCCACATGCAGGCTCACCAAAGCCCTCATAGTTGTTGGAAGACAACACTAATAATCCCTGCAAATAAAAGTCATGTTCCATTTACGCTCCTCATTACTGTAACCATTAATCCAACATACATGGGACTTTGATGCTGGCAGACTAACACATTTTCTGGATTATGAAATGTTATTTTATTAGTACTCCAACACACTGAATTAATTTTTTGCTTAAAATTCTAGCAATTGAGGTAAGTTTCAAGGGAGCATGGCTGACACAATCAAGTGTGTTTATTGGGAGCACCATTAAACACAGCTGGCGAGTGGACAGAGAGAGTGGCAATGTTTGAGAGCCAGGTGCTGAACTGTCGGGATTTCTGAATCGTCAGATAGTGGATTATCAGAGTTTTACTCTACTTGCCATATTTTCACTACCAGAGTTCCCTGGTCTCTAGAGCCAAGTACAGCACTCAAACCATTATTGGAGAAATGGTAAAGTAGCAAATGCTGTGAGGTGCAGCATCTCTCTTATGTTGTCAAATAAAAAGCAGCTTCATAATATTCGACCATGGGCCATGGATACACCCAAAGCTGAATTCACAATGTTCAGATGTGTGCCATTCTGATAAAACAGATTACCTTTGTTTACCTTTTTGTCTTAATGGACAATTTAGTTTGTTTCATGGAGCACTAATAAAAACTATACAGGAAATTGTAATACAATTTCAGGGAATATTTCAATTGTGAATTTTCAATTACGGAGAAATAATTAGAAGAACTGCATTAGGATTTCTGTTAAGTGATCTTCTTTTGACTTTCTAAGCATTCCGATTAAGGCAGTTTACTTATTTATGGAAAAACAGTATCTGTTAAAATACTGGACAATTTTTCACTATTTCTTTGGAAAAACATCTTTGACTAGTTACATTAACTTCATTGATCAAAATAATGCAATTGCATACATTTAGAAATATCCTTTAAAGTGTAACAGCATTACTGGAAATGGAATTATAAGGAGAGACAGGATAGGCTGGGGCTTTTTCCCTGCAGCATAGTAGGCTGAGGGGTGACCTTATAGAGGTTTATAAAATCATGAGGGGCACAGATAGGGTGAATGGTCACGGTACTTTTCCCAAGGTAGGGGAGTCTAAAACTATAGAGGGCATAGATTTAAGGTGAGAGGAGAAAATATTAAAGGGCAATTTAAAAATCTGAGGGGCAACTTTTTCCACATAGAGAGTGGTGGGTATGTGGATCAAGCTGCCAAAGGAAGTGGTAGAAGCAGGTACAATTACAGCATCTAAAAGGCATTTAGACAGGTACATGGATAGGAAGGGTTTAGAGGGATATGGACCAAAATCAGGCAAATGGAACTAGCTCAGGTAGGCAACTTGGTCGGCATGGACAAGTTGGGCTGAAGGGCCTGTTTCCCAATGTGTAACTCTATGATGCTATTATTTAGTAATACTTCTGATTTTGTGCTGACCTATAAAAATCTAATAGCAAAACGCATGAAGTAGAACCTTAGAGTCATAGTCGTGGAGTCATACAGCATGGAAACAGGCCATTTCACCCACCATGTCCACACTGACCAGTGGGCACCCATCTGTATTAATTCCCTCTTTCAGCACTTGGACCATAGTCTTCTGTGTCGCGGTGATTCAAGTACCTCTGATAAGGCGAAAAGATTCCTGCAGTCTGCCCTATCTATACTTGTCATGATTTTATGCATCTTGGCCATGTCCCCTCCTCTGCTCCAGGAGTCCATGTTCCATGTCTATATGGAATGTGTGAGGTTGCAGCCCTTTTGGAATAATTGAAGGGGCTTTTCCTCAAGCTCTGGTTGCACTTCAGCCCCACTGGAGTACAGCACCCTCCCTGATGATGCATCGATATCAGATTAACCCCTTGCTCTGCATAGATTGACAGGATAAGTAGCTTTCTCATATGGAAATTATTGTGATATAATGACATGTATTTTACTAGCTCCATATCACCTCTTCCTGGCACCACAGTGCTCCTTCTGGAAGTCTGCCCATCTCTGGAAACGCAGCTGTCTTATTCAGCTACCCCCATTGAGTGCCCACGACTACTTGCCATACCTTGCTGATTGCAGTCTTCACAGTATAAAACTTCTCCCTGAGATCTCCAGCCTCAGAGACAGGGCATTGTAATTGCACTGGTGGTGATAGGCGGTACCTGCTCATGTGGTCTACGCCATTAGGATTGGGCTGCACTGGCTGCCTAGAAGCTCATGAACTACATTAGAATATGGGCTATAGCTTGAACCCCAATGGTGAAAGGATAATGAAATTGATTAGATTACCACCAACTACTATACAAAAGTTGAAACTCAATGTGACCCAACTATTCTTTGGGGAAACGTCATTAATTTTTAATTTCTAACTATGAATACATTTTAATTGCAATAAGGCAAGTTGACAAATTGCTAATAATGCCGTAAACCATAATGGTTTACACAACTGTAAGTAACTGCAAAGCAACTGCATGTGATAATTTTGACTTCTTATTGCCTTGTTCTTTGACGTGACCTGACAAGACTTTCATCACCTGTAGGCAGCACTTCTCATTGAGATCATAAAACAAAGTACATTATCCAAAACCACTGAAAGGATTCCATTTTTATACTATTACATTCAAAAGGACACCATAATAAATAGAATGCAGTAGTACAAGTATATTGTGGTGCCATAAATTGCAAAATAAACTGGAAAAATTTAGAGATATAATAGCCTTTGAGAGAATGCAGAAGCAGAAAATGATTCCTATTTAGACTTCCTCAAAATCTACTAGATTTCTGACAAAATGTAATAGACTTGAAACATTAACTATGTTTCTCTTTCCACAAACGTTTCCTGCATTGCTGTATTTCTAGCATTTTCTGTGCCAATTACATAGTGATTTTTTTCCCTTGAAACTTTAATTTTCTCTCTCCATAGTTGCTATCTGACCTGATGAACATTTCCAGCATTTTCTATCTTCACTTCAGAATTCTAGCATTCACAGTATTTTGCATTTGTAAATAAAGGGGAATGGTTAATGAGAATTTTTATGATAGTATGGGCGATTCCCGAGGGGTTCCGCAAAGCTTAGTGCATACTACCTTACGTTTTGTGATGTATGTCAATGATCTGGACTTGAGTGTGTTACGAGCTAGGTGTTATGAGCCAGTTTGCTATTTGGTGAGTGTCCCTTTAAGGTACCTGGAGAGTAGAGTAGTTGTGTGTGTGTGTGTGTGTGTGGTGTTATCTCTAAGACAGCAAGACTATAATAATGTGCTGGCTGTTTTGCACAGAGAATTGGGGTGGGGTGGGGGGGTGAGAGAGAGAGAGAGAGAGAGAGAGACTGACTGACGGTCTCTGTATCAATGGGTGAAGAACAATAGCTGTGTCTGTCACTACAATCCATGTATGGATTTTTGGAGCAATCAAGTGGAGTCCACTTTGTTGTTAACCTGTACTGGAAAACAGGTATTTCTGTGGGTGGCCATGTGTTGAATGCCTTCGGGGTGGCAGATACTTTGAAACAAAGAAGTGGAGATCATTGGAGATTGAGGTGTCGTATGGGTTCCATCGTGGAACATGTGGATTTCATAATTTCTCTCTACATTCTCTCTTCAGTCAACTGTGGTTTTGTAAAAGCCTTTGCTCACGTTTCACCTTATTACTTGCTGAACTGAACTTTGAGAACTATTCCTAGACTTGGGGTTTGGGAATTTGCCACACACACACTTTGAGGTTATTAGCTTTGGGGATTATGTTTAACATCTGATGTTTTTACTTTTCTTATTACTACAAGTAGTTATTAATAAAATAGCTTCTAACACTTATACATGGCTTGTTGTGTTTCTATTGTTGCTGGTATGTAACAAGTGTCACGAAGACAACGAAGTTAAGGGATGCATTAGTACTTACTATGTTGATAGCCAATAGCAAGGAAGAAAACTGTAGACTGCAGGAAAGTAGCAGCAGATTTGTCAGGTAAAAAAGTAGAAAATGATATTTCACATGGAGAAGTATGAAAATAATACATCTGGAAAGGGCAATTTTTAAAAAAGTGTTGGCATTCAGAGGAACCTGGATATCTTTGTACATGAATCACTGAAGGTTAACATGTAAACTCAGTAGACAATTTGGAAGGCAGATAGTATGTTGGCTTCTATTGCTAGAGGATCCGAGTTCATGAAAAGAGACCTTTTGCTCCAATTATCAGGGTCCTGGTGAACCTGCATCAGGAATGTTGTGTGCAATTCTGATATCTCTACCTTAGTATTGATATATATGGAAAAGAGGGAATTCAGCAAAAGTTCACCAGATTGATTCCCATATGGTGAATTTGCTGTATAAAGAGACACTAAGCAGACTGGGCCTATATTTCCTTGAGTTTAGAAGAATGAGAGGTGTTCTCATTGAAAAATACAGAATTCCTAAAGGTCTTTACAGGGTATTTCCCTTTACACTGATGAATGATCCCCATTATTCAGTGATCCAGCTCTGCCAATGTTTTTTGCCACAATTAGATGGGCTGAAGGGCAAGATGAAGAGCGAGATCCCAGCTTTCCCAGAGTCTCTGGCTCAGCCTGGCTCTCTGGGTTTGGGTGTGGATAGGGGTGGAGGAAGAGAAGCAAATTTGGTGAACACTGCCCATTTTATTGCTTGCCCAAATTACCCGCTGACAAGGCAGAGCAACTAAATGAAGGCAAAAGCTGTCCCCGATTTTAGTTCATTACAACAAAAAATAAAACAAATCCCCAACTCAAGTTGTTTCCACGGAAATCCAAGTTATGAGGCGACTAATAAACAGCCGAGAAACATCATTCCAGATGCAGGCTTACCTGTGAATTACCTGTGAAACAAAGGTATTTAAGTCATTTTGGGCAAAGGTTGGTCACGTGACCCTTTGAGTGTCAATGATAAGATATCTTTATTAGTCACATGTACATCAAAACACACAGTGAAACACATCTTTGCGTAGAGTGTTCTGGGGGCAGCTCGCAAGTGTTGCCAGGCTTCCAGCGCCAACGTAGCATGCCCACAACTTCCTAACCTGTACATCTTTGGAATGTGGGAGGAAACCCACGCAGACACGGGGAGAACGTACAAGCTCTTTACAGACAGCAGCCAGAATTGAACCCGGGTCACTGGCGGTGTAATAGCGTTACACTAACCGCTACACTACCATGCCTGCCGTACCATGCGATGAACACCAAGTGGGCCATGAGATCAGACTGCAAAGCCCAACAGTGTCAAAGAATGCCTGATTTCGTATAGAGCCGCAACTGTAACCTACTGTTTAATAGTGGATGGAAATCAGGCCTGTTAAGCTCAAATCAGCATGTCTATGAAGAGCCAGGAAAAAAAACTTTATCGAAAGAATCAAAATAGCAGAGGAAAATTTTGTCAAGTTGCTGTTCTCCAGCTAGTTGCCAGAATGTGCAAAATGAGCAACTCGCTCAGGATTTTTGGATGTTAAGGGAATTAAGGGACATGGAGTTAGTGCAGGAGAGTACTGCTGAGGTAAAATGTCAGGTATGATCTCATGAAATGCTGGAGCAAGCACAAAGGACAAAATGGTCTACTCCTGATTCTATTTCTTATGTTAGTGCTCTATGGGCAAAGGTGTGTTAAAGAGTGAGAAGTCCCATACCAAACAGGAAGAGAACATTGACTGGCAAGTGGCACATAAAATTTAGTAACTAAGTATGAAGTGATACATTTTGGCAGAAGGGATGAGAAAAGGCAATACATGTCCAATGGCATAGTTCTAAAGGTTATCTAAGAACAGACAGACCTCAGTGTTTTAAGTGCATAAATCTCTGAAAGTGGCAGGACATGTCAAGAGACGAGTTAATAATATATATGATCCTGTGCTTCAAAAATACAGGCAGAATCTTTCTAAAGCATTGGTTAGGCCATAATTGGAGTACAGTGATCAATTTTGGTTATCACACTTTAAGAAGGATGTGAAGTACTCAGATTGGATAAGATTTACTAGAATGATTTCGGGGACTAGGGAGCTCAGTAGCAATGTTAGACTAGAGAAGATGGAGTTATTTTCCTTGGAGCAAAGTTTGGGAAGGTATTTAATAGAGATATACAAGATCAAAATAGGTTTTGATAGGGTAAAGAAGGAGAGGCTGTTCCATTTAGCAGATGGTTCAAGGAAGAGACAACACAGATTTAAAGTGAAGGCAAAAAGCATAATGGGAAATACAAGGAGAAACATTTATGCAATATAGAAAGTGGTCACAATCTGGAACTCTGCCAGTAAGGGTGGTACAAAGAGACTCCATTAGGATTTTCAAAAGGGATTGGACAGATGCTTCAAGGGAAATATTTTGCTAGCCTATGGCAAGAGAGTGGAGAAATGGGAAAAAAATAGATTGCTCAACAAGGTGCTGGCATGAATTTAATATGCTGTAAAGACTACTGATTTTAAGTTAGGTTCAGAAACACTGTGGTTACTTGGATACTCCAACTGATTGTACATATATTTCGTTTTGAAGAAAATGGATAAAATGATCTCAAGATGCAATCCAATTGTTTTATTTTTAATCTTAACTATCAAATAATACATATTTTCCAAAGACTTACATTTTTCACGATATTTACATAGTAGGGCAAATCTTGCTTTCTATCATCCAATGGAAGTCAGTCCCAGACAAGTTAACCTGCTAAGAGACTGGGATCTACTGTGTCACATTTTATCAAGATATCACATTTAGCATTATACTCCATCACTGAACTCTATATAGAGCCCAGAGATGGAGAACAGCAGTGAAGTCCAGTTTGACAGGGACTCCTAATGTTACATCTGGAATTTGCCTCCCCAATGCTACACTGTTATATCTGGGATAGGACTGGAGACCCTATTCATTTCAATCTGGATTCTCAGCCTGCAGGTTAGAAGACTATCTGTTAAGATATATGTGTTTTGGTCAATTATTTTACTTCACTTCAATGCTTTTAATTATTTTAAAATGTTTCATCTTTTTAATTAACATTCTGTTAAGCATTTTTAAGTTTTAAAAATTATTTATGTCAATTTTAATAATTTTTAAATGGCTCTGAAGAGACATTTACAATCTGATCAAATTGCTTACAGCTTTGACACAAGACAAACCTTCCACCAACTTTGTCTTCTGTCAAACCTTGTCAGGCATTCTGGTGATGGAACCTCAGCAGTATGCTGCCTGACGTGAGGGCATGGAGGGCCAGCAAGATCAACCCACTGCATCTGATGTTGGTAAACGTGGGCGACTGGCTGGGTTTAGGAAGATCCAGCTCACTGTTCCTTGTGGTTGTGGCCTTGTGGTTCTCTTCAGTAACATAATAAATGGAGTGAACTTGATTATTACAAATAACATTTCAAAACATTTTTCTAAAACACTTGATTTTAAATCATTTCTAATGAGGAGCTATAAGAAAAATATTTCTTTACAATTTTCTAGAATTTAGTGGCAGTACAAGTGAATGTACACAATCTTTTTTATTTTCCTTAAATTGTACACATCACCAGAAATACTGCACACAGAATATTGCATCATTATTTACACTTAAAAGGTCAAGACACAGAAGTGACTTACTAAATATCCTCATGTTTCTATTTTTATCATTTAACAGCAAGACAAATATTTTACTAAATTGTGTCTGATTTAAACTTCAGGAAGAAACAAAAAGGCTCTACTATCTTAAATATCTGAAAATGTTATATGATGATGAATATAATATGAAAATGATGAGAAAATAGTAATTTTTAATTTTACCTGTTGGTTTTGGGCATCTCGATTTGTGCATGGACATGCATGCAACTGAACAGTATGTTTCAATATTCCCACCAGATTCTACACTCTGAGTCATATCAAAGCTTCTACATGGAGCTCTGCATGCTGTGCAGGGAATTATTTTGCTGTTTTTCTAGAATCAAGATCAAAATGTTTAGGTCATCTGGCACAGTAAAGTATTCAAACCCCCCAAAAATGTGCACTTTTTATACTCAATATCAACACTCCATTTTTACTATTTACTGACCAAAATTACACGAAAAAAATGTAGAGAATAATTCAGAATAGACATGAAAACAGGAAAAATTAGATATTAAATGTCTAACAGACAAGTATTTCTAGCCATAGGAGTGAAGATATAGTGTAACAAAAGTATCAATACTTTGAAGGCTCAATATGGTGGTTCAGGAACTCAGTAATTGCAGTCCTCAGTTACAATAGCCAGGAAGCTCTAGAATTTTGCTAAAGAATCTTGCAGAAGAATCTGGAACTAGGAGTCACGGTTTAAAAGTAAGAGGTTGTCCACTTAAAACAGAGATGAAGTGATTTGTTTTTCTGAGTCTTGAGTCTTTGGATTTCTTCCTCAAAGGTGCAGTGTGTAGAGCCACTGCCTTGTGGTGCCAGTGACTCAGGTTTAATCCTAACCCCAACTCTGTAGGAGGTTTGCATGTTCTCCCTGTGACAACTGGGTTTCTTTTCACATCCCAAAAGATGCATGGTTGGTAGTTTAATTGGCTACTGTAAATAGCCCCTGGTGTGTAGATGTGTGGTAGAATCTAGAAAGTGCTGATGGAAATATGGGGAGAATAAAAAAAATGAGATTAATTTAGGATTTGTGTAAATGGGTGGGTGATGGTCGGCATGGACTTGATGGGCTGAAGGGCCTGTTTCTATGCTGTATCTCACTATGACCCTATGACAGTAGAAACAGTCTTTGAATATTTTTAAGACAGATAAATGGACTCTTTATAAGTGAGGGGCTGAAAGGTTATTGGGCATGAGCGTGGAGTTGAGGTTCTAATTATATCGACAATGATCTCATTAAATGGCAGAGCAGGCTTGAGGGATCTATTCCTGTGCTTAATGGATACGCTCATACAGTGGCATGCAAAAGTTTGGACACCCCTGGTCAAAATTTCTGTCACTGTGAATAGCTAAGCGAGTAAAAGATGACCCGATTTCCAAAAGGCATAAAGTTAAAGATGACACATTTCTTTAATATTTTAAGCAAGATTACTTTTTTATTTCCATCTTTTACAGTTTCAAAATAACAAAAAAGATAAAGGGCCCAAAGCAAAAGTTTGGGCACCCTGCATGGTCAGTACACCCTCTTTGGCAAGTATCACAGCTTGTAAATGCTTTCTGCAGCCAGCTAAGAGTCCTTCAGTTCTTGTTTGGGGATTTTTGCCCATCCTTCCTTGCAAAAGGCTTCTAGTTCTGTGAGATTCTTGGGCCGTCTTGCATGCACTGCTCTTTTGAGGTCTATCAACAGATTTTTGATGAGGTTTGGGTCGGGGGACTGTGAGGGCCATGGCAAAACCTTCAGCTTGTGCCTCTTGAGGTAGTCCATTGTGGATTTTGAGGTGTGTTTAGGATCATTATCCTGTTATAGAAGCCATCTTCTTTTCATCTTCAGCTTGTTTACAGATGGTGTGAATTTTGCTTCCAGTATTTGCTGGTATTTAATTGAATTCATTCTTCCCTCTACCAGTGAAATGTTCCCCATGCCACTAGCTGCAACACAAGCCCAAAGCGTGATCGATCCACCACCGTGCTTAACAGTTGGAGAGGTGTTCTTTTCATGAAATTCTGCACCTTTTTTTCTCCAAACATACCTTTGCTCATTGCAGCCAAAAAGTTCGATTTTAACTTCATCAGTCTACAGGACTTGTTTCCAAAATGCATTAGGCTTGTTTAGATGTTCCTTTGCAAACTTCTGATGCTGAATTTTGTGGTGAGGACGCAGGAAAGTTTGGAGAAAAAAGGGTGCAGTATTTCATGAAAAGAACACCTCTCCAACTGTTAAGCACAGGTGGATTGATCATGCTTTGGGCTTGTGTTGTCGCCAGTGGCATGGGGAACATTTCACTGGTAGAGGGAAGAATGAATTCAATTAAATACCAGCAAATTCTGGAAGCAAACATCACACTGTCTGTAAAAAAGCTGAAGACGAAAAGAGGATGGCTTCTACAACAGGATAACGATCCTAAACACACCTCAAAATCCACAATGGACTACCTCAAGAGGCACAAGCTGAAGGTTTTGCCATGTCTCTCACAGTCCCCCGGCCTAAACATTATCAAAAATCTGTGGATAGACCTCAAAAGAGCAGTGCATGCAAGACGGCCCAAGAATCTCACAGAACTAGGAGCCTTTTGCAAGGAAGAATGGGCAAAAATCCCCCAAGCAAGAATTGAAAGACCCTTAGCTGGCTGCAGAAAGCGTTTACAAGCTGTGATACTTGCCAAAAGGGGTGTTACTAAGTACTCACCATGCAGGGTGCCCAAACTTTTGCTTCGGGCCCTTTTTCTTTTTTGTTATTTTGAAACTGTAAAAGATGGAAATAAAAAAGTAATCTTGCTTAAAATATTAAAGAAATGTGTTATCTTTAACTTTATGCCTTTTGGAAATCGGGTCATCTTTTACTCGCTTAGCTATTCACAGTAACAGAAATTTTGACCAGGGGTGCCCAAACCTTTGCATGCCACTGTATAACTTGATCAATAATCTGTAATAAGATAAACTGACCAAATCAAAATAGCAGCGAGGAAGCTACAACTAGCCTGTGTTCCCAATTCAAAAAATAATAGGATGAAGAGGGAGGTGTGGGACATATGATTTTGTTTCTGAACTCTATCCCAGGATTCCCAGTATAAAGTACACATGCATGCAACAGTGATATCAATGTTAAATGTTTCAGATCTAGTATGAGTGATAGTTTCTGGGGTGAATTACTTAAGTGCTGTTACTTGGCTAGATCAACCAATCCACAGATGGTAGCTACTGGAATAACTTTTGGAACTTGCCTTTCCACTCAGAAATTGGCCAGATTGGTAGTATAACTTGCAGATTGCCGAGCTAGCCACTTTTGCCTCACCACTGACTGCAAAAGTTGGTCCTTCGCTGTGCTGCTGGGAGGTAGAATCTCTTGGCCTTTACCCTGGTGGGTGTGCCCTGCCATTCAGTGACCCAGCTCTGCCAAGATTTTACAGCATGCCTGAATGGCTTAATTACAAGTTAATGAGTGAAAGCCAACTTTTCCCAGCACCTCTTCCACCGTCTGGCACTCCTGGGGTGTGTGGGAAGAAATGAATTTGGTGACATTGCTCAAGGAATTGGCTGCCCAAAATATAAGGCAGAAGTATTTTGGACAAGCAACTAAATGAAGCTTTAATCCTTTATTGAATCAGTCAAATATAATCATATTGAACCATCCAAAATATTTTCATGGTTGTAAAATATAAGACTTTATTAACTTTGCAGCAAATAAATTAAACTTGTGTATAAATCTACCAAAATACATAACTTATATACAGTTTATACAGCCATAATAAGCTACTTGTAATAAATTCTATCATTTGATTAAAAAAGACTATTGGACATATTTGCCTGAGAACAAGACTTTCTACAAATTACCTGTTTAAAATCATTGAGACATCTAGTACTACAGAATCTTTTGTGATGACCATCATGGAAAAGAAAGTGGCTTCCAGATCCTTTATTATAACAGTATATCCCACACTGATCACAACAATTCATTATAAGTCCATTGGCTTGTCTATATTTGTTGAAACAACCATCACTGCAAAGTTTGTGGACAAAATTTTTAAAGCTCACTTCATGCCGAATCTATAAAGGAAACGCACAATGATATTACCTAGGCTGCACACTTGTAACTTATGTGGAAGATCTTGTGTGTATTTTTAACAATTGACAAAATTTCTTTACACTTCTAGACAATAAACACATATGATTGCAGTAAATGCCTAATTTTCTCCCTAATCCTCCAATTTCTCGGGACATAAAACAGGATCCAACCACAGCTCAGCTGATAGCAGCTTTGTCAGGGTCACAAAATTTTAGTCCAATTTTACTTCATTAACATGAGCACCAAAATCATACATATGTGCAGTGTTGAGGGAGTGCTTTACTGTTGGAAATACTATTAATTGGAGGTCTTAAACTGAGGCCTTGAAGATGGTGGTAAAAGATCCCAAAACAGGAATGTTATCATTATTGTTTTGGCTTATATTTATTCTTCAATCAGCACCACACACAAAAAAAAACTCCATGATTATTACATTGACATAGGACCTGGCTGTGTGCAAATTGGTTGCTGTATTTGTTGAATTACAACACTGACTCTACTTTAGGAATACTTCAATGGCTAAAACAACTTTGGGGAGTTTTGAGAAAATGAAGGATAAAATAATTGATTTCTTTTTTAATTGCAGTGGACACAAAGTGTACAGTCAGCCCGAGATCTGTCTGACATCCAAACATCTTGACCAACTTACCTAGGTTGTAGGATGCAAAGCATAATTGAAACAGTTCTCAGATTTTCCTTGCTCTACTAGGCAGCACAATTCGTCTATATGATTGATAAGTTGAAAATAAATAGCAGCTCTCTTAAAGTAGTCTATAATCAATACTTGAGTACTTCACAATAGATGTAGAGAGTTGATAACTAAGGCTTAGTTAATCATCTTGTTTTTTTTGTATTGTTCTTCAGCTGCTGATTCTTGTAGCTACACTGTGTTCCACTGGGACTTTATGTTCTCGACCAGTCTTATTGAATCAAAAACAGGTACAGCAGTGGTAGAAATATCATGAATTGCAGATTTGCTTAAGCAGTTACTGACTTGCAAACTAAATGCACATTGCATAAGCTATTAGAAGTGTATCAACTATTTTGCATATAATGGCATAAAGAACCTGTTCATCATTTTTAAGTGCTTATTGAAAAACAAAATGAAGATCTGATATTTCCTGTTCTTCTTCAAAAGATGCTGCAAGATGTATAACCTCTGGGTAGGTGGGCTTAACATGTTGTATGAAGAACATTATCTTGAATAATATAGTATATCCTCAGTATTCAAATGTAGTGAAAAATTATTTGCTTGGGTCCTGGACAAGCTTCCTCTAGGTGAAAGTACTACCATTCAAAGCAAGCTAATAACTCATGGGTCATAATCATTAGAATCACTACTCAATATTACACATATTTGAAAATTGTGTAGCAGAGAACAGTCAGATAGCTATCTTTTACTATATAGGGTGGGGGGGGGGGTGGTTTAAACATGTCTGGAGAACTGTAGGTCACACAGTGGGATGAAAATTAATGGAATACTGTCAAAGAAAAAAACCTAAGTAAATTTAATAGAGTAGAGATCGATTTCAAAAAGGAAAATCTTGCTGGACCAACCTCATCGAATTCAAAGGAGAAAGAACAGAATGAAGAGATAAAGGTAATGCCTTAATTTATCTGGATTTTAAAGACCTTTGATAAAGTGGCAAATTAAAAAAAATGAAAAGTGAATTCAGAGCATGCTGAGTCAAGGAACAAGGAACAAAATGGATGATTAGCTAGCAGTTGCAGAAGGCAGGAAGTTAGGTCCCAGATAGATTAATACTGGGACCACTGTTGTTCACAATTTGCAATAAGGTGGTGGCAATTGCAGCTAATTTAGCGTTTGAAACCAAACATCATAATTTCTGGATTTGAGTTAACACTATTTGTGGATGGTGTGAGGTACACTGGGAAAAAGGTGTGTGTATAAGGGCTGTCAATTGGCCTTTATATATGCCTTTAACTTAGTGTGGTTTTTTGCAGCTCAAATACCTCCGCTATGAGGGTCTGAACATCATGTCTCAGAATTCCCCAGTCAGACCCCACCTTCCATAAAAGATGTGGGACTGAAGGCAGAAGGCACAACCTACTTGCCATGACTTGCCAACCTCCAGAATTTCTGGTAAGACAGTGCTTCTCTTGACAGCCACTCCTCCTGCCCTTTTTTTTCTGCTAGGCTGCAGAAGTAAGTAGGAGAGAGGGGGTGGGTGGAGGAGAGAGGGGAAGGTGGGGAGAAGAGTGTGGAAGTAGGTGGAAGAATGTGGGGCCAGAGAAAAACAGTGGAGAGGCACAGACAGGATGAAATAAAGATAAAAACCCAAAGAACAAATGAAAATTCCTCTTCATTCTCTTGCCTCACAATATCTCATCCAAAAAATCTATACCTTTTACAAGCAAGTATAACTGAGTGAATGGTGTGGCAATGATGTGCTGAAGGAAAGTGGCTATGCAAAAAAGGACATAAATGGAGAAGTCAATCATTTTAGGATAAGAGGACTGCAGGATGTTATGAAATGGGTTGCAAAGATAGGGACAAGCCACAGAAGCACTTGAACACAATGATAATTACATTAAATTTGAAATAAAATGGAAGGTGTTTCCAATGAACCATTGAGGAAAATACAAGTTTTCTATTTTTTAACTGTACAATTAAAACCACCATTAATGTACATTTTTCCTTTATTCCTCCATGACTTAGGGTTAGTAAGACAGAAGCAGCACTAAATTAAATTTAGATATCATTATACATACAGAATAGCGTATAATTGGAAAATTAAGCTCCTACATTAAGCATTACATTTTCACTGAAACTTGCAGCAGAATGTCATTTGGATCATCACGTTCCTATCATTCTATTCAGACCGCTGCCGCTTCTCAACTTTTGGTCTGAACCTTACTGGTGATGGCATCCCAAACTCTTCTCCATATTCTTTTAAAATGCAATGAGGGTTTCTGACATGTACCAGCTCCCTGTGTTTCTTGATACTTCTCAGCATTCTATCATTTGTATATTCTTTTGCCTTGTTTGCCGATTCCAAATGCTGAACTTTTCCAGAATGAATTTCAGACCCTAATAAGTCCATTGACATCTTTCTGCCACCCACAACTTTCTTCCTATCAACCACATGGCTAATGATTGCATCATCTGCAACTTTCTAATTGTAAACGCTATGCACAAGACTGAATCATTCATATGTAATCAAAACCCATTTTCTATATTTCTCACCAATTTTCCATCTGAAATTTTTATGCAGCCTTCCAGAATCTTTCCTATAATTTCCCCACTATCAGTGTTATGCTGTATATAATTACTTGATCTATCTCCTTATCCTTTTCAAAATAATGATATTTTGTTAGTAGTTGTTGACACTCGCGACACTGTGCTTGTAAGTCGGACTCACTCCCATTTATTCCCGGGGGCGCGGATGATACATTACATCTGAGGCTGGTGAAGTATCAACTTTCAAAGATGCTAAACTGCATAATATTTCCTCTATCATTATACTTATCCAAATCTCATCCTCCTCCTTACAATTTTTGTATTTTCTCTCATGTGTGAATAATCACACACACACCGTTTGCCTCTGGTCACCCGTTATACCATTCAGCAAAGGACAAAAAGGGGGAATCTCTTCTCTTGAAAGAAGATGACTAAATAGCTGCACTTCAAATTTGGAAAGGTTTTGATAGAGAAGACAAAGAGAAAACTTTTCCCACTTATGGTGAAGAGCAAAATCAGAGACCATTCATGTTGAGATATTCATCAAGAATTCAAACAAAATCCTTTATGCACAAGTGGCAAGAACACAGAACTTGTCCCTATATAGAGCATTTGAAGGAAATAGTATAGATACATTTAAAGTAGGTTGGATAAGCAAATAAGCAAGTTGGGAAAAGGGAGCGAGGATGAGGCTCAAATGAAGCATTAACTCTGGCACGGACTGGTTTGGCACAATAGTCTGCTCTATGTGATTTTATGCGAGTAAAGATTCTAACCAGGTGATAATCTTAAATCTATGCCAAACAACCTGACAAATTAGCTGCGTGCATACTACTTTTAACAAAATTGATTGGAAATAAACTAAAACTACAAAAAATACCTCAGTCATTTTTCCACAAATGGTACATTTCCCATAATTTCCTTGGGTAACGTGACTTGTATGTGCAGGAGCTTTTTGTCTTTCTTCATAAAAAGATAAGCAGGATGTGCTACAAAATTCCTGGAATGTTTCACTGGAATCTACTTGTGCAACAATTGTTCCCTTCATATTAGTTATCTCTCTGTAAAACAGGATAACAAGTCAAATTAATATATAAAATAATTTTTTAAAATTTGACAACCAATTTTAAAATGAAAAGGTCATGGAGGGAAATATGGTGCAGCTCTCTTTAAAGACTTTCATTTGCTCAAAACCTATCCATTTTCAATTAAGCCATTTTCAAACATCATAGGAACATAACAAATAGGAGCAGACTCAAGTCTTGAATATACTTAACCATTCAGCAACCAAAACTCATTGGGGTAGAGAGTTCCAAAGACACACAACTCTCAGAAATTCCTCCTCACCTCAGTCTTAAGTGGGCAATCCCATTTCCTAAGATCATTTCCCTAGTTGTCATAATACAAAATCATTTGAAAATTTATTGCCTGATTTACAGGAGAAACCAACTTATATACTCCAAAATAAATACCAATGGGGTTGGTTTTGAACTGTTTACAAATGCAACATGTCAATACCGTACTATTTTTAACTAGATTTACACCAAGATTAATAAGAACCACAGTGCAAATAGAATGTAATTTTTATTTTAATAGTTCTAAAAGAATGTTTCTTTCCCAGTTCTGTTTCATAGATAAACTTACTGCATAAACTCTCACAAATGCTCAAGTGTATTTCCAAGGCAACTAATCAAGTAAACGTGACTATTTTTACTTATGTTCTGGAATAAAGCAAACATTTGTTATTAAATATCTTTCTTAATGGATCAGTCATTTTTTACCTAGTCTATTTTTACCTGGTCTACTTTCCTCTAAATGGTTTTAACATCAATAGCAAGGTGAATTGGATTTTGTACTCACTTTTGTTGTTTTTTCCCATAAATGCTGTGTTTCTCCCTGATTTGTTAAGCTGCTATGTCAATCATAACAAACTTCTTCCCACCCTATGCAGCTTAAATATAGTTTGATTTCATGACAAACATTCACTCTCAGCATTTGATGTCAACCAAGGTTGTGTGAAATCAATAAATGTTTGGGATTTTAAAAAGTCCGCTCTAGCCCTTTTGTTAAGGTCATTCAGTTTTTTAGAGGTAAGTGTTACAAATTTTAATGATTAATGTCTGATCATGTGCATTTGATGTTCAAATACTAAAATAAGCACATGTCGTGTGTTTCAAATTGTAGAAAGCATAATTTCTATCAGAAATGTTAAAAATTAGGAGTCTTTTTTTAATAATGTATTTTTTTAAAAGTAAAATAACCGCATTCTTACCAGCTGTTCCTGAGTTAATAGAAGTGTTTATACTTCTCCCTTTTAATTTCTCCCCACGCACAAGGTATCAGGGCAACCTCAACCCTTCAGTGTCTGCACTGGGTTTCAGCCTTAGCTCAATATTAACAATCCTACCTCTAAGCCTCTAAGTGATAAGAATGGAGGTTCAAATCTCACCCTAGAGATGAGTACAAATCTGGTGATACACACTCAAGCAGTAGTTTCAGATGAGATGTCAAACTGAGGTGTGCCTTTCAGATAAATGTGTAACCTCAGAATGTTTTATTATGAAGAACAGCACTTGCTTTCTCCAAGCATTATAACTAATACTTAACCAACATGACTAAATCCATAAAAAAATCAGTTTGCTTGTGGACTTTTCTATGACCGCACTGGCTGCAATATTTCCTATATTATAATAACATCCTTATTTCAAAAAAGTTAATTTGGTAAAAAGTGATATAGAATTCCCAAAGTTCACAAAGATCATTATCTAACTATTTCTAACTATCTCTATTTTTTATCCTTAAAATAGGTAAGTACTTCAGTGTATCAAATCTTAATTCTCATTGCCAAGTGAAAATACCCAAACCCATCACCATCCCGGTTTCTCCATATTGCTAAATAGAGACAGAGGCTTTTAAAAAAGGTAAAGTGCAAAGGAAAAAGTAATCACCAATCTGAAAATATACTTTCGGAAGAAAAAAGTATAATAGCAAAATTATGAGCCAGAAAACACTGGAAGCCTTTAAGGACCCATGCATTGAAAATGAATTTAATGTCACATTACATCAGTTGTCCAGATGAGCCACAGTTTAACACAACTGCTGTGTAAACCCTGTATTCTGACCTGCCATGAGCAACACCACTAAGAACAGGCTAATAATACATTAAAAATAGTATGTCAAGGTGTCAATAATGTCAATAACACATTATTACAAATGAACAAGTCATTTCAGGCAAAGGTTCCTGTTCAAACAATTGAAATCAGACCAAACTGTGTCCAAAAATAAAGAGAATCCTTGGCCTGAAAGGCATAGATTTCCACTTTACTGTAATAATACAATTATTATGCCCATAACTGTGGGACAGTACATCACATGAAACATGACATGCAACAATATTGGAAATTCACCAAAAAAAGATCATGAAACTTTCACAGGCAACTGTATCACATTATTGAAAATTTTAACATACTATGAAAAGCAAGGTATTCTTTGAGAAATGCATCATAATTTCACAGGACTTACTATATTTCAAGCTAGGGAGTAGTTCATCAAAATGTTCTGCTTGTCAGAACTGCTTCAATGTTAGTTGGGTAATCAAATTTATGAATTAGCCATTTATTTAGCTGAATTGTCAGATGATGTAACTCTTTAACAATGGGCCGCAAACCTTTTACTAAAATAATTACAAGCTTAATGGAGACATTGCTGCTGATGTATAAAGTAGCTTACGATGAAGAGCTCTAACTGTGTATTGCTAATCTCTACCAGCTATTGGATGAGCTGCATGATAAAAATGGTAGCTTGACTTGAGGTTCAGGAAATTACTGCATTTTCATTTTAAAAGGTAATTAATCTCACTGCAGAAAGTTAACACAGGTACTACTTTAATTAGAAGACATATTCTTCTATAATGCCGTTCAACTTCTCTGACTAGAAAGGAACAATTAAAACCATGGAGGGTATTTTCTGTGAGAAATAAATTGTTCTTGGAGATATTATTTAAACATCCCTTATCCCCTCTTCTCTTGACCCAAACTTTATTTTCCTCCTATTCTCCTTTCCATAACCAATGTGACCAGATCATTACATTGCCTTCAGCGCTAGTCACATTTCTACAGGAATCCTTAAATCACTTTATGTAAGGAATTTAACAGTCAGCTCTCTTGTTCATCGATATCCCTGATACCTTGCTGCCCATTAAGATTTCAAACAGCAGTGTGTTGTAGCAGAATTTTTTTTAAAAGCTGAAGACAAGAGTGAGGGAAAAAGTCTAACAGGACACATTGCATGGAGCTTTGCTCCAGTAAATTCCGGGAGATATTCTGGTACTATAGTCAATTTGCAACATCAGAGTTATATGCTGCAAGAATGAAAGTGTGTAACTGCTTTCTCAAAAATCAATTCTACATAATAACAATCACTAATATATGTAACAGAAAACAGTTTCTTACTTTTTGCAAGTAGTACAGAGTTTCTTTGGAGCTGGTTTGTGAGAAAACGATGATAAGCAAGTAGTAGAGCAGAAGAGGTAAGATGAGCCTTTTCTCTGGTATGCCGTTTGACCTTTCTGTAATGGCTTTTTGCAGTGAGCACAAATGACTTTCACAGATGGCTTAGGTTGTTGCTGAAGTCCAGAGGACTGGAAGACTGGTTTTGAAAGTGGCGCCATAGGCACAACAGAATCTGAAACATTCAGTTTACGATTTGTAGGCAATGAGGATGGCAGTGATAACCACGAATCTTGAAATAAAGTATTCATATTTGTCAACTGTTAGAGCTACATTGTACATTTCATTTTAAAATACAAAATATAGCAATTCATCAAATTGTTAAATCTGTTAATATTTTGCACCTTAATGGAAACATTCAGAAGGTTACATATTAAAAAACAATGCAAGTATACTCAACATAAAAAATGCTTGAAAACTATTTCAGAAGTGTGTATCCATTTCTGAAACACTTAAGACAACACTGTATTGGTTCAGTTTTGCAAAGCTATATCGTAATTTCTTTCCTGCTGTAAGTTCCCTTATCCTATATAGACATTTTAATATAACATTTAATATTTCACATGTAAAAAATATTTTACACATTTATTATAAATTGTGTAAATCCAGAAGTAAATACTCCTTGCATTCAAGAACTTAAATAAAATATAGAAAGCATAGTTTTCTTCTTATAAATTGAATTCCATTATCATAATAAAAATCTAGAATTATAGTTGCCAAATAAAATGCAGCTGGTTCATCACTGTACATTGAATAACTGTAATTAACATGAATAATAAAATAGTAAATAATTCGATTGTATTCACCATTAACAGGATGGCTTGAAGATCCATACACTTCACTAATCCTTATGTCATTCATTGTTATATCTTCAGAGGTTCCATTGTTTACCTAAAAGCAAACCATTAATTGTTATTTGTCAGTTATTTATTACTTAAACAAACTCTTTGAAGATGTACAAACTTCTGCAATCTGTAAAATTTAGGGGTAAAATGAGGCAAAGGTGACCAGAACATCTACAGTGGAAAATGAATACTGGATTAGATTGTGTATTTTCACAAACGAAATGTGTGGCCATTGATTTATTCGCTTACCCAAACCACCCAAGTATACTGTCACTAAGATGACTGTGAAGGTAATTTTTAAAAGTTAACAGCATTAAAATATTTATGATATGCATTGTAGTCTAATGGAAGTCTAAAACTAAAGTAACTTCTTTATGTTATGAGAATACTGTTTCTGCAACACTTTACGTCTGTACTACCTACTGACATATGTTTGCCAGACTTTTGGCATCAATTTTTTTCCACCATTATAATTTTCTGAGTCCATATTTATTGCTATCGCAGCCTCTTATCTCCTATTTGAAGGGGAGGGAGAAAAGAAGTAGAAGTTTGAGTGAGTCATTAGGAGGAGAACCATTGTATCTAACTTCTTGCAATTACCATTTCTGTTAAAACCATGAGGTGGCTGGTATGAAGCAGCCACTCCACATTAAAATAATTAAGGCTCTGCCATCTTCTACTTCTCAGATATGGAGTGGAAGCAAATCAACCTCATTCCAGAATGATTACATTCGAAGAAGATGACAACTACCACACTTACAATGATAAATCATATACCAATAAAATGCCCATATTGGCCACAAATTATTGTGGTTGATATGATAAACAAATTAACTTACTGATTTTTTAAAATAAATTAGCATGTGAGAATACACATTCTATTTAATAAGCTATTCAACATGATTTTTCAAGGCAACTACACTCTGAATAAAACCCAAAATATTAGTTAGGGGCAAAAGTCTTTGTAATAGCTGAGTGAAGTCTGATTAAACTCATTTGAAGTATGCCAAATTGATTTGTTTAGTGGAGATAGAAATAAAACTGTAAACAAATATTAAACATTATAAATAGAGATACGATAGCCTAGTGGTTAAGTTGAGGAATAGTACCAGAGGCCTGCACAAATGATCTGGATGAGGGAATTTTAAGTAAGTAATTAAATAAATCTGGATTCAAAAGACAGTAATAGTAAGACTGACTATGAAACTATTGGGATTCAAGCAAAAACTCATCTGGGTCACTACAGTGCTTCAAAGACGGAAATTTGTAATCCTTATGCTTTCTGGCATTTGTAACTGTAGAGCAAATCTTAATTTCCCTCTAAAATGGGGTAATAAATGCCAACCGAACCAGTGACACATTCCATGAATGAAAAAAAATATTCTTTTGCATATATTTACAGTCCAAAAAGCAAAGCTTCACAAGTACCTTAGGGTTGCTCCTTTTTCTTTCTGAATCTTCAGCCATTTCCTGAGATCGGATAGAAGTCTTGGGTAAAATATTTTGCATGTTACCTGGAAAATGCCAATATAAGTATCAAAAAATACTTATCATACATTCTGAAATACATTCTGTAGCAGTATGGAGGAACATCACTGGAGATTTATTTAAAGTAAGAGTGGGGAGTAAGCTACAGCATGAAATAAGAAGGATCCAATTTTTAGGTATAGACCTACTTAACCATCAAAAATGATAGTACATTTATGAATGTTTGTGCAAGTCCAGTTGGATCATGATAATAACCCAATCTTGAGGCAACACGAATATGCAAATGCCTCCACACCAAAATACACCAGTATGTTAAGTTGGAGAGAAACAAAATATACTTCTTCAGAGTAAGTGTTCATCTTAATTCTGATTTAATGCCACATGGTCCTACTGAGATGAAGAGACTTGGCCAGAAATGCAACATGAATTTTAAATTAACTGTTGTATCTAACTTCTTGCAATTACTATTTCTAATATTTTGAGATCCACTGATACTTTGCTGAGCTGTATAACTGGGCCAGAAATGTTATTATAGAGACGAAGCATTGACTTGAAGTGACCCTGGCATCCAAGAGCACAATGTTCAATTCCATTTGCAATACCTCAGCAAATGAAGCAGTCCATGCCTGCATGTAGCAAAATCTAGATGACATTCAGGTATGAGCTTCTAAGTGCAAGGTAACTCACACTAAAGATGCCAGGCAACGTCAAGCTCTAATAAGAGAGAGAGTAAACATCTACACTTGATATTCAATAGCATTACCGTCGCTGAGTCCCATTCCATCATCTTTTTATAAGGGTCACCATTGACAGGATATTCAACAGCTTTACTGCCACTGAGTCCCCCTCCATCAACATTTTATTGGGGGGACGGGACCGTTTCACCACTGACAGGAAATGCAACAGGACCAGCCTTGGTTGCAAGTCAATTCTTGGTTGGTAAAGCCAAGCACAAAGTATATCACAGAGTCATAGTGCAGCATAAAAACAGACCCTCTGGCCCCCTGTGTCTATGCTGACCAACATCTATATGAATCCCACGCCTGCATTAATTCCATATCACTCTATGCCCTGCTCATTCAAGTACTTATCAAGATGTCTCTAGATGTTGTTTCTGTTCCCGCCTCCTCCACTTCCTCTGGCAGCTCATTCCAGATATCACTATGTTTTGTGTGAAAAATTTACCTCCCAGGTCTCCATTAAACCTCCTCCCTCTCACCTTAAACCTATGCGCTGTAGTTTTAGACACACCTACCACGGGAAACAGACACTGGCTACTTACCCTATCTGCGCCTCTCATAATTTTATATACTGGTTGAAACTCTCTCATCTGGCCCCCTTGGAACCCTACTGGTGCCAGACCACAGAAATTGACCCCTGATCATCTTCCTTTGAGCAGGAGAACTGTTCTTTTTAATTATAGACACCCCCCCCCCCGCCCCCCCCCCCCGGGTTACTTAAGGGTTCTGAGAATCTATACTCGAGATTCAGACCATGCCAGACCCCGGAAGTTGCCAGACCACAGAATGGCGGACCAGATAGTTTCAACTTGTACCTCTATCATGTCACCTCTCAGCCTCCTCCATTCCAGAGAAAACAGGCCTGGCCTATCCAATCTCTCCTGATACTCAAGCCCTCCAATCCAGGTAACATCATTGCGAATCTTTTCTGCACCCTCTCTAACTTAACCAGGACTACAACCCAAAAATTTGAGATACAGGATAAAATTCACTCTCATAGAATTTGTGAAACAAAGTAAATAAATCAACACAAATTCTTTTTCAACTCCCGTTTCTTGACACATGCACAGGTTCTAAGGCTTTGCATTACAGAAAATTGCGACGTGGATCGTTTTCTAGGAACGCAAATTCCCCCACCACATCCCGTAATGTGGGGCTACCTGTACTGTGTTATAGCACTACCAACTAAAGATGAATATCTGGAAGTATTCATCAGGTCTATCAAAATATTTAATAATTTAAACAATCTCTCTTATGCAACTCCTCAGCCAATTCTTTTCAAGGAGTCTCTGCTGACTCGTCCCTTGCTGATAGATGCAAAGACTGAATTTTAACATCATGCTTTTGAAACTATTTTTGAATCCTGCCCAGTACCATGATAACCTTTTTGTACTTATGGCCACCAGTATTCCATATGTGGCTGCTAACCGTAACCACTGCTCAATACGTTTAGCATAATTTCTCTATTTTACAATTTACTTTCAATACTATTAAAAAGCTGCACTTATACTTTTATCGATTTATTTGTTTGAACTCTCAAACTTGTTTGCTGTCCATACATTTGCCAATTGTATGTCCATTCTGTAAACTGAACAGAAGCTTGTTTTATCAAACCACTACTGCAGTGGTTGAAGGCTCAAAGCTATCTTTTCAGACCAATTCAGAATGGGCAATATGTGCAGCTTTGCAATAATTAATTTGGTTCAATGTGAAGAGCAGTAAATCATTCCAACCACAGCACCAGGCATACAGAACTGGAGATCAATTACATCACAGAGCTATTCTGTATGCTGTACAGAAAATGTAGCAGGCGGTTGACAGATGAATAAAATTACAAAAGTACAAGTGAAGTTCGTTAGCCCTACTATATCCAGTTGAGAATACACCTGACTGACACCCAACCTAGCCCATTCTAGCTGTAGTGCTCAAGACCTACACATTTAGCTGTTCATCAAGCCAAGCTATTTCACCACAGGTATGCCACCACTATCAATCTACCAATGTAGAAAGACGCCCAGACATGCCATACTGTATCCATAAAAAACATTACATCTTGTTTGGACAATTTGAGTTTTCAAAATGATGGAAAAGGCCAGCAACAATTCTACTGAGTGATAACTACTCACTAATTGTCTGTTGATACTCAGTCTGGATTCCACAGGAAACATTCAATAACAGCAACTTTCATTTATACAGCACGCTTAACATGGCACAAATAACCCAAAAATGCTTTACAAGATCGTAATCAAATGAAGAATTTTCAAGCATATAAAGAGAGATTAGATCAAACAACAGAAGCTTGGTCAAAGTGATAGCTTATGAGGTGCATTATAAAGATGGAAATATGTCAGAGACATAGAGATTTTGGGAGATAATTTCAGAGATGAGTGCCTTATTGGCCGAAGGCAAAGCAGCCACTTGGCAAACATTAAAATTTGGAGTGTTCAAGAGGTCAGAATTGCAAGATATATCCAGGAATTACAAGACTAAGTGAAGTTACAGAGACAGGGAGATATGAGGAATGTCCCGATGAAAGGTTATTGACTGGAAACGTTAACTCAGTTTTGCTCCTCACAGATTTTGTCTGACTTGCTGAGTACCTTCATCATTTACTGTTTTTCATTCAGATTTTTTAGAATTTGCAGATTTTTACTTTTATATTGTTAGAGAGGAACTAAACCATGAAGAGACATTAAACAAAGATGAAAAAAATTAAAAATAAGGTGTTGCTTAACATAGAGGTGATGGATTAGCTGCTTGGTTCAAGTTAAGACATGTGCAGCAGAGTTTTGAAATGTTATCATTTATAGAGGATAAGTTGAGGGAAGCCAACCAAAAGTGAGCTGGAATAATCAACTCGAGAGATAACACTGGAATGGGTGAAGATTTCAGCAGAAGATGAACTGAGACACGGCCATATTTAGGTGATGTTACTAAGGTGGAAAAAGTGATGTCATGTATAATGTTCAAAAAATGTTAAATTAACATAAAATACGTCACCAGTTTGCAAACAGTACGATTTATTTTTAGGTGGTTATCAGAGAGTGAGATGGAGTTGATGACTAGCAGAACTTGCCACTTGACCAAAGACTTTTACTTTAGTCTTCCCAATATTTAATTGAAGGAAATTTCTGTTCATCCAATGTTCTACGTCAGGCAAACAACCTAACAATTTGGAGACAGCAAACGAGTAAAGCTTGTGAAGTAGAACAGAGTGTCATCAGTTTAAGTGCTTTTATTTAATATATCCAAGAGGCAGCAGGTAGGTGATAAATAGGAGAGTTCCCAAAGATGGATCCTTAGGTAAGAGAGGTAATGGTGCAAACAGAGAAAGAAAAGCTATTGCTGGTGGTTTTGTGGCTTTGACTGGATAGGTAAGAATGGAAATATATAAATTGAGTTATATCCAAGTGGAAGATGGCCAGGGTAAGAAAACTGTCGCCATTGCTGCCACTTACTGCCCATACCTAACTGTGCCTTAGCAGGTGGTGGTAAGCCAAGGATGATGTGCGAGTTAAATGGGAACCTGCAGATGGTGTTCCCAAGCACCTGCTCCCCTTGTCCTTCTAGATCATGGAGATCGGGTATTTTTAAGGGGTGGGGGAAATGCTGCTGTCAGAGTAAACAATGCCAACTATGCTGAAGGCTGTAAACATTGATGAGACCAAGAAACAAAAGCTTATCTTTGTTGCAATCACACAGAATGTCCTTTGCAATCAATCAGCTTTGATCCAAATTACAATGATAAGGGCACAAGTTCAGAAAGAGGTAAAAGATTTGCAGAAAAGAAAGGTGGTTGGAATTTGGGGTGATAGTTTGCATGGAACCAAAGATTAAGGGAAGGGATGACAATTAAAAGTTTGGAAGGGAGAATTAAAGTATGCAAAGGCAGAACTATTAACTTTACTCATTAAAATAGGTGCAAGGAAGAAAAGATAGGTAGGTACCAGTTTATAGGGATCAGGGCTAAGGGTGCACGGGGGGGTCTTATGCACAATATGAATTTCTAGAAGTCCTCTGGGATGTAGGGGAAAAAAAGAAAATGCAAGTTTGGAACTAGGGCTGGGGACTGGGGCGGGTGGGGGGGGGGGGGGGGGGGCGTGGAGGGAAGAGGCAGTGGTAGCAGGCCAGATCCTTTCAATCATGGTGAGGAAGAAACCTATCATGGTGAATGTGAAGGAGACATGATAGATGGGTGTAAGAAAGTGGTTAGCAGCAAAAAACATATGAACATACTAATTAAGAGCAGGAGACCATTCTGCCCCTTGAGGTTGTTCTGATGTTCAATGAAATCATGGCGGATCAGACTGCAACCTTAGCTCTGCACTCCCGTTTAGCTATGGTATCATTTCACTACTTTGCTTGACAAAAATCTACTTACTGCTGCCTTAAGTATTCAAAGACCCTCTTCCACTTCACTTTGTGGAAGAAAGTTCTGAAGAGTCACAACCCTCAGACAAAAGTATTTACCTCATCTGTCTTAAATGGGTGAACCAGTATTTCTGGATTTTCCCCACAAGGGAAAATATCCTCTCCACTTCCACCCTCAAGAGCCCTCAGGATCTTCCATGAAAAGTAACTGTGGGTTATTATTGTAATTCAGGATGATCCTGTTTTGTTCAGTCAAACCAGATCTGATGGGTATGGTTAGAAAAGTTGCCCACCATTCTGTTTAACTCTGAATTCCATGGACACAAGAAGAGTTGGACACAAGAAGAGTTGGACACAAAAGAGGAAATGAGGGGTGTATCTGGGGAGATAGCCTTGGTGGGGAGATCAATAAATTGGGGACACTATCACCACTTATATCTTTCAATGTCTCTAGGACTCAGACATTTCCTGTTTTCCCCACCATTCCATCTTTTCTGCAATTTATAATGTTTGATTTCTAACTTTTCCTAGTTTTGATGAAAGGTTATCAACCTGAAACATCAACTCTTTTCCCTCTCCGAAGATGCTTCTGACTCACTTGGTATTTCCAACATTTTCTGATTATATTCAAGGTGGAGACAAAAAGTTTGGTTCAGGATACAAAACGTTGTGGAAAACAGAGAGCTAAGATTATCAGATAGTTGAAAGTTCAGATACAAGTGAATTGATAAAGAATTCTCAAGGACAAAAGAAAGGCTGAGGAGGAAAGGGAATGTGGACAAAGGGTGATTACATGGAAATGATAAGAGATGGCTTTATGGATTAAAACAATAGGAAAAGAGAGGCCACACTAGATGACGCAACCAAGATGGTGGCAGAAAATATGTGGCGAGTTTATCCCCAGCTCAAGACCTCATTATGATCTTGATCCAGACATGGATGTAACAGCTAGATATAGAAAGAGAAAATAACTAACTCCCTTAGACATCAAGACATCATCCGAGTAAGCATTGCACCAAGAAGCCCAAGCAAAGCACAGATAACTGGTGTTAAACCTATATGAATGAAAATGGTTGTGGTTATAACAAACTAATCTCTGCAGTTTCAAGACAACAAAATACTGTAAGAGATCTTCAGAGTAACATTGCCAGCTTAATCATCTTTGGTTACTTCAACAATTAATTTTTCTCCATTGTATGGTCATTTAAGACTTCAAAGCATCTCTCTCCATTCAAACTCCAGCAATAATGAACCAGCTCACCTTATCTTGGGCTGAGATGCAATAGGGAACATTCATGCCCTAAGTGTATGGTAATAACAATCTCTGATAAGATCCAACTGCCTCTTCACAATCATTATCCAGGCCACTGAACAAAAATTTAAGCAGGTCACATGGAGGAAAGAGGGCTTTGAGAACTCCAGGTGATATAAATTTTCTCTACATGCAGGATGGAATACTCTGCAGCAACCACTGCAATAACACTCATATCAATGATCTAGATGATAATGTGGTAAATTGGATCAGCAAGTTTGCTGATGACACTAAGATTGGAGGTGTTGTGGACAGCGAGGAAGGCTTTCAAAGCTTGCAGAGGGATCTGGACCAACTGGAAAAATGGGCCAGAAAATGCAGATGGAATTTAATGCAGACAAGTGTGAGGTGTTGCTTTTTGGTAGGACAAATCAAGGTAGGACATACACAGTAAATGGTAGGGCACTGAGGGGTGCAGAGGAACAAAGGGATCTGGGAGTTCAGATATATAATTCCCTGAAAGTGGCGTCACAGGTAGACAGGGTTGTAAAGAAGGCTTTTGTCATCCTGGCATTTGTAAATCAAAGTACTGAGTATAGGAGTTGGGATGTTATGGTGAGGTTGTATAAGACATTGGTGAGGCCAAATTTGGAGCATTGTGTGCAGTTCTGGTCACCTAACTATAAGGAAGGATATCAGTAAGATTGAAAGAGTGCAGAGGGGATTTACTAGAATGTTGCCGGGTCTTCAGGAGTGTACAGGGAAAGATTGAACAGGTTAGGACTTTATTTCTTGGAGCGTAGAAGAATGAGAGGAGATTTGATAGAGGTTTACAAAATTATGAGGGGTATAGATAGAGTAAATGCAAGTAGGCTCTTTGCACCTAGATTAGGAGAGATAAGTACGAGAGGACATGGCTTTAGGGTGAAAGGGAAAAGGTTTAGGGAGGACATTAGGGGGATCTTCTTCACTCAGAGAGTGGTGGGAGTGTGGAATGAGTTGCCACCTGACGTGGTAAATGCGGGCTCACTCTTAAGTTTTAAGAATAAATTGGATAGATACATGGATGGGAGAGGCCTGGAGGGTTATGGACTGGACGCAGAACAGTGGCACTAGTGGAACAAAGTTTCGGCACAGACTAGAAGGGCCGAATGGCCTGTTTTCTGTGCTGTAGTGTTCTATGGTTCTATGCTGCCTGATGTGATTCAGGGCAGCACACTTCACCCTATTAGCATCTCTGCTATTGAAGTTAATATCCACCACCTTTGTACTTCTGTTGTAGTCTAGACATTTGACAAAATGCAGGTTAATAAGTAATTTCATCTACATCAGCAGTATCTCTAAGCTCCAGGGTCTCTAACTTCATAAATAGGAGTAACTATGGTTTTAGGACCACCACCTTCAATGTCCTCTCTAAGTCACAAACCACCTGACTTGGATTTATGCTGCTGTTCCTCTATTAGCCCTAGGTCAAGTGGACAAATGTAATTCTAAACAGCTTCTCAAAAATGCCTTCAAGAAAAATAATATTGGCAGTATATGAAAAGGTGCTACGAAGAAAAGTCTAAAAATTTAGCAGGAAAGATAGAAATGTAATCCTGCAATTAGAAAGCACCAATAACAATCCAGGAGTTTGAAAGCATTGAGGGAACATTCAGAGGTGGCAACTTATGGGGTGCAACAGGAATGAAAGGGTTGGTTGGTGGGGTGGGTAGGATCAAGCAAGAGTGGACAGGAGCAGAGTTTGACATTTTTATAATTAGAAAAAACAGGACTGAAACTGCACAAGGCCCAACTGTTGGGAACAATGCCCTCACCACATTACCCGTCCAATCCCTTTAATTACTCTGTCTTTTGAGCAAGGTCAAGGCATTTTAAAAAAAGACACATTTAATCATTCCACTGTGAAATACACGATTCTTTTGAAGGCTTTAGTTTAAAAAAAACTTTACTCTAGACATTTAAAAATTCAGCTAAATGAGAAAAGTGGCAGACAAAAAAAAAGGTAATTTTGAGTAATTTATTGATTAATCAACAGATCATTACATTGTAATCTTGGGCTATGGTTTTCAGTTGTGATATATTGATAAACAAGTATTCCATTATAAAATTGTGGCACAAGAGATATGGTTAATATGTACAGAAAAATCACACCATATACAAAGATTCTTAATGTACAGAATTTTTGCTTTGAGTATTCTGAACAGTCTGTTTACACAAATAACATTTATTGCTGCTTTATGTAAAGTGATACTGAAGAAGCTTTTTATGGAAATAATATCATTACTTTCAACTCAATCACTTAAATTTATGCAGCATAAATTATTAGAATAAAACAAACACATACAGTTAATCTTTTGTTGAAGATTCGAGTCACTAATATTACAAAAGAAATAATTCCAAAATGATACTTTCAGATGAATTCAATAGATTATAGTTCCTTTGGGTTTTCTAAATAATTGTCACTTCTGGGTCATATAATTTAATTTTGTATAATCACCAAGATAATTTCATAACTTTTAAAAAGTTTCAACTGCTATAAAAGTGACAATAGAAATATTTGAAATGTAATAGAGGTGTAAATGGAAATGAGTAACCTTCTCACATTTGAAAGATTTAATTACTGTACATGATTAGTTAATTTGGTAATTACATGACGAGTTAATTACTCCTTACACCCAAACATTCCTACAAGTAAACATATAATATAAAACTTAAAATCTAACACAAAAGTCAGGATTCATTTGAACAATACACGGGAAAAAAATCTAATATCAACTTGTCCTTTAACTGTGACCATTTCAATAACTTTTGAAGCTGTTCAAACAGTAAGGGTTATTTCACCACTCATTTCCTTTCCATGGAGAGTGGTTGAGGATAATTTAGTTGACGTTAGTCTGGATTTTGCTATAGCAAGAACAATGAGACTGTTAACACTATTATTACAGGGTAAATTCTGACAACAACAACTATCAGTACCTGTGCAGCTAAAAGCAGAAAGCCAGAAAATTATTTTAGCTACATCCTGTTCCTTCAAAAAAAAGTGGGTTGACCATAATGATATCATGTACCAAAGAAAAAGATCACTTACGGGCTACCTACTCATCTGTTCTGCACCATGACCATTGTAAAAGTCATGGCTGGCCCATGCAAGAATAAGTGAGCTTTTAATAGTGTAGTAAGGTGATAATTCCAACTGAATAACCTCTTTGGCCCTATAAAAAATTCAGTGTGTGTATGTGAAAATCATTTTCTCAGAAGAAGAAAAAATCTTCAGATTTTAAAAACTCAGTCCTATTTGAATAGCATTAGAATAGATATTTTGCAAACTTAGCTTCCTCTGCAGCATTAACATTGAATTTATATTTCCTGTTTTGACTGCTTATTTCAATAAGGATTTTTCATTTTGATTAACCAAGTTACCCCTGTTAATTAACAATAGGGATCTCACATAGAGACCACCACAATGGAAATAATACCAGATTCAGGGAACTTTTTGCTGAAAACTCAATTAATATTTTGTGGGCAATTGTTGATGAGGTAAATATTATTTGCTGCCAAGAACAAAATTCAACCAAGTATTTAGTTGGATTTTCAGTGAATATTCAGCAAAAAAACGTAACAACACTTTTAGAAGATAGAAGCTTGCAGTTTCAGTTGGAATTTGATATGGAGAACCAGAATTTGGCCCAATTGCTCCAATCAACAGCTTTGGGCCGCATCAGGAAGCACTTTAGTAACAACCTCACTGAAATTTACAGTGCAGGTGGCAGTCATTTGGCACATCATATTAGAAGGAAATAATTAGAGGAAAGACAACTTCGAGCCCTCCATTGTTCCTGTTCTGTCACCTCATTTTTGTTTACTATTTTATGTTATGGACAATGCTGTCAACAATATGATCAGGGTGCAGAAGCTAGTGAAATTGTTAAAATAGTAGTAGTGTCATGCATACAACTACAAAGTATACTAAGTATCAGTGCGCTATAGGGAGCAATACCGAAAGATATTGAGAAAATATCTGGGGACCAGTGTGAACCACAGTTATACTAGCAAGGTGGAGGAGCTATCGGAATGAAAATGATATTAGGTTGTATTTGCAGAATCATTAGAATAAATTGAAGCATACCATTCTTGCAATATGCAGGTCACTAATTACACAACATACTGAGCACTGCATGCAGTTTTATTCCCTTCATTGAATAGGCAATATTGTGGCCTTGGAAGAAATTCAAGAGAGCTTCAACAATGACTCCTAGGTTGAAGAATCATTTACTTATCAACAATGTGGTGCCATTCAAATTGAGTATTAAAATGCATGCCTGCTGGCACATAACTTCAGATTGATACACTGGGGAGAAAAAGAAAACAGAATGGACAAAATGTCAATTCGTTTGCTTTTTTCAATGGGGTAGTGAACCATGCCAGTTTGTGCACTAGGTGTCAACTGTCTGCATGCATTTAAAAAGGGAGCTAGACTGGTTCCAGCTGGAGTGAAAGATCAAATCATATAGAATAGAAAGTGTGTGCATTAACAGTATACACATGATCCTTCCTGAACCTGATAATTTTGCCCAGTGTTTTTACTCCTGAGCTAAATTCAGACGTATCCAATTTCTCAGGAGACAGTAAGTAGCAATTTCTGTTGCTTTCCAAAATTGTTTGTCATTAAGTTAGGATGACACATCCTAACGAAAAGGTTGTTTAACCATACAATATGCAATCTACAAAGTTTAATCAAGTATCTGTATACTAAACTTTCTTCATAGAAGACAATATTGGTGCACATATAAATGAGGCGTGGGAAGAAGAATACAAAGAAGAAGAAACTACATAATTATACCAAGTACCAGTTATGTGTTTTGCTCCCCAGCTCCCTGGTTTTGTGCCTCTGAACTTTCCAGTCTGCAGCACAGAAAGCCTATGTTCCAAACAAGTCCACTTTTCTTCCCAAATACTCTGTTAGTTAACTACAATGATAAAAGTGGACTGAGTTTGTAACTTTAAGATTGCAAATGAATTACATCCGTATTGCATTCTAATTATTGTACTATCTTCTCCATTCAGCTGACGACGTGGGCCTTGAAATTAATCTGTGCCATTTTTCAAACATTAAAATGGCATTGCACATCTCCATCGTGCTGTTCAGAAACCTCTAAATTGCAAAATTCATCCACCCTTTAAATATGGCATTGTTGGACTTCCACATGTAACACTATGCCGTTTCAGAAATAGCAGGCGTCAATGAAAAGCTCAGATTTCTCAGCCGTCAGCACTAAAACATGTAGCTGACAGCTCATTGATCGGCCCTTTAAGGAACAGTCACATAATAGTAGAAGCACTCTTCCAACCACTGGACAGCACCGTCAACTTCCCAGCTGCCCCATGTGATTCCCAAAGTCCAGAACATGCTCCAAGGTTTACTGAAGAGGACCTCAAAAAGCTGGTAGATTCTGAGGAGGGTTGCCACAGAAACTGTCCAGGGCCATTGCCAGGGTCTGCTTACAGTAAATTTCCAAGCATGTCCAAAGAGGGTACCTGCAGTCTACTAGACATTGGGGAAGCCTGCAATGTCAATAAACGTTGTCTGGTCTGCCTGTTCCAGAGGCTGATGGAGAAAGAAGTGAAGTCTGGGCTTGAGGACTTGACAGCATCAGTGGCTTGCCCAGTGCAACAATTATCAGCAAACTGTAAGATGTGGCATATATCGGCAGATGCAGGCCAGAATAACTGTGAGACCAGAAAGTTGAGAGTAAGGATGACCTCGATTTCAACTGAGACAGTATGACACATGTGCATGAACTGGTTTTAGAGGTTTAATATCACATTTGTACGTGAAGTCTACCTTGTAGTAACATAGCTTGCTTAAACAGTGATCCTCTAAGAACTGTAGATAGAACGTAGCTCACTGCGAAGCCTGGTGATTAAGTTGCTGAATGCTAAGCCTGTGTATGCCTCCTGCGACATGGACCCCATGGGTGCCTGTAGTATCAGAGGTGTTTTTGCATGCCCATGTCATCCATGAAGGATATGCCATGCAATATCATGAGAAATCAACTCATACCCAATCATAATTTAACTGTGTACTCAATGTACATTTACAAACTGCAATTAAAAACTATTGCCACATTTTAACATCAATTTTCACCATCCATATTAATAATGTTAATCAACCATGTAAACATTTAACTGTCTCAGCATAATCTGGTCTTTGAGTGTTGCTGTAATGTCCTGGATTTTATGGAGAACAAGTACACATTTACCAGCAAAATTGCATTCATTTGAATAGAGAAGGGCTGCAAGGGAACAGGATAAGTTTTAATTACATTTTTAGAACCGTTTTAAAACACTAAGTTGTTTTTAGGGTGTTTTAATTTAAAACCTTTGAATGGGTCTAAATTTTAAAGACATGTTTGACAGATGGCTCAGTTGTTTCACTTCAGCCCTAAATGCCACTCTCATATTCTAAGACTGATCCATAGTCCTAGACTTCCCAGCTGCGAGATCGTTCACCCAGCTCCAATTTGGTCAAGAATTTTCTACACTTCAATGAAATTACCTCTCCTTCTAAACAATGGAATTAAGGACTCTTTCGCACTCTATCTTCCTAAATCTTATTTATAACTCTCCCCACCAAGCATCACTCCAGTGAAGGTTTGTTCCACTCCCTTTAAAACAAGTATGTACTTCCTCAAGTGACCACAAAGCTGTAGGTGACGCTCCAGAAGTGGTCATATCAAGTCCCTACAAAACTGCACAAAGATTTTACTTTGAAACTCCAATTCTTTTGCTATAAAATGCAAACATACAATTTGCTTTCCTAAATATTCATTATACCTGCACATTAACTTTCAGATTCATGTACACAATACAGGCATCTTGGAAGACCAACGTCACTATAGAGAAGTATTCCATTTTTTTGATCAAAGTAGATAACTTCCCATTTCTCTTTGCAGACCTGGATACTTGATGCTCAGGTTTGGATTTCTTTGATGCAAGTTGCAAATTTGAGGCCCAAGCACTGATCCTCATGGAACCCCATTAATTATAGCCTGTCAATTCTGTTCCCTTGTTTCTACTCATTAACCAACCTTTCAACTAACCATCAATCTTATATTATCACCCCCACGAGATCAAATTTTGCATAATTACCTCTTCTGTGGCACTTTATCGAATGTACTTTGAAAATCCAAATGCACTACATCGCCGGTACCCCCCTATCTACACTTCTGGGTATGGCAGTGGCTAAGTTATCAGACCAGTAACCCAGAGGCCTGGACAAACAATCCAGAGATGCAAGTTCAAATCCTACCGTGGCAATTGTAGAATTTAAATTCAGTCATTAATCTGGAATTGGAAAGAAAAACTAGTCTTAGTAATGATGATCATGAAGCTACCAGATCATATAAAAGTCTATCTGTCCCCTCAAGGAAGGAAGTTTGCCATCCCTGTTGAGCCCATGTGCAATTCAGACCTGCAGCAATGTGGTTAACTCCAAACTACCCTCCAAAATGAGCAAACAATCCCTTTTGCTAAAACCACTATATTAAAAGAGAAATAGGATAGATCACCCACCATCAATTTTGCCACCAAATTTGGACTTAACAAAGTTACTCCTAGCCCAATCGACTTGCAATGTGTTCCTCACAAATACATCAGGACTAAACTGGGAAAGACATAATCAAAGACCCCACCCACCCAGGTCATTCTCTCTTCTCTCCTCTTCAACCGGGTAGAAGATACAGGAGCCTGAGGGCACGTACCACCAGACTTAAGGACAGCTTCTACCGCACTGTGATAAGACTACTGAATGGTTCCCTTATACAATGAGATGGACTATGACCTCACGATCTATCTTGTTGTGACCTTGCATCTTATTGCACTGCACTTTCTCTGTAGCTGTGACACTTTCCCCTGTACTGTTATTGTTTTTACCTGTACTACATCAATGCACTCGGTACTAACTCAATGTAACTGCACTGTGTAATGAATTGACCTGTACGATCGGTTTGTAAGACAAGCTTTTCATTGTACCTCGGTACAAGTGACGATAATAAACCGATACCAATACATCCCATGGACTGGTTAAGCAGTCTTCACAGAATCATACCTTGCAGACAACATGTGAGAATTCTCTATCTTTGCCCTACCAGAGGTGCAAGTACCAGTAATATATAGTTGGGAGAGAATAACCTGACATCACCATTCCCACATGTAGACACAAGCTCTTACAGCATTAGGTCAAACATGGCAACAAAACCTCCTCCTGATTACCAATATTTTCATCCTCCAGTTGATGTATCCGTGCACTTTAATGTTGAACAAGACTTAGAAACAATGAAAGCAGTAAAGGCAAAGAATGTATTCTGGGCGGAGGACTTCAATGTGCATCACATTAAGAGGCATGCTACCACCATCACTAGCCAAACCACTGACCCACTGAAAGGCAGAACTGTCAGAGTGGGCCTGTAGTGAACAAACCAACATAAGAAGTTGGTTCCTAACCTTCACCCTCACCAATCCATCTGCTGCAGATGCATCTGTCCATACAGAAGTGACCACTACCTAGTCTTATCTTCAAACCAGGAATATAATCCATAATTTCTTTTGTGAAAACATTAGTATTAAACTGCTAATTGGAGGAAGCAGCTCCAAAAACATGCATTCCCACGTTACGAGCCAGGTTGCTACTTGGTGAATGTCCCTTTAAGGAACCTGGACAGTAGGGTGTGTGTGGTGTTATCTGCATGACAGCAAGACTATAACTGGAGCGTACTGGCTGTTGCAGAGAGAGAGGGGGAGGGAGGGAGGGAGGGAAGGAGAGAGAGAGAGGGAGGGAGAGAGAGCGACACACACACAGATTGCTGGTCTCTGTATCTATGGATGAAGAACAATAGCTATGACTGTCACTATAAAATCCATGTATGGATTTTTGGAGCAATCTGTGGAGTCCACTTTGTTGTTAACCTGTACTGGAAAGCAGGTATTTCTGTGGGCGGCCACGTATCGAATGCCCTCGATGTGGCAGATACTTCGGAACAAAGCAGTGGAGATCATCGGTGATTGAGGTGTCGTATGGGTTCCATCATGGAACATGTGGATTTCGTAAATTCTCTCTACAATCTACTGTGGTTTTGCAAAAGCCTTTGCTCATCGTTCTACCTTATGACTTGCTGAACTGAACTTTGAGAACTATTCCTAGACTTGGGGTTTGGGAATTTGCCACACACACGCGCGCACGCGCGCACACACACACACACACAAAGTATATATTTTTTTTAGGGTCAATGTTTAATATCTAACATTTTTATTTCTCTTATTATTACAAGTCGTTAATAATAAATAGATTCTAACACTTATATATGGCTCTTTGTGTTTCTATTGTTGCTGGTACATAACAAAATTGGGGACTTGTCCAGGATCGCTCCCAAGATTGACGAGAGTGGTCCGAAATCGAACTCAAGACTGGTACGAGAGGTCTGGGTTTGAAACAAATTGGAGCTTATTGGACGACTGATTGTTGATTGGCCTGATACATTTCTTTTTGATTAGCCTGTGTGGGTGGAAACCAGCAGCAATGGATGTTGATGCATTTCTTGAATTGCCAACCTCTGTGGGATTGCAGGAGATGAGGAAGGATGATTTGTTGAGCATTGCTAAAAAGCTAAACCTTGAAATGGTAAAGCAGTCTATGAAAACGGCAGATATTCAGAAACTGATAGCTCCCAGTTATGTGGAGGTGAGGGTGTTTGAGGAGGAAGTGTTAAAACAGTTTCCTGGGAGTAAACCAGAGATTTCTGATGCCCAGGTGCAGCTAGCAAGAGAGAGGCCAAACGAGAACAAAAGCGGATTGAGGCTGAGGCAGAACAAAAAAGATTAGAGTTGGAACAAAGGAAAATAAATGCTGAGGTAGAAATGAAGAGGCTAGAGGCTGAGGAAAAGGAGAGACAGAGGCGGCATGAGTTAGAAATGAATCGTGCGGGTTACGTTTCTGGTCTTGGTGATAGCTTTATGGCCAGTAGGGAGGTTTGATTAGTCCATTTGAGGAAAATCAGGTGGATTAGTATTTCCAACATTTTGAAAAAGTTGCTGAGAGTTCAAGGTGGCCACAGGACAGATGGGCTCTTATGTTACAGAGTGTGATTAAAGGTAAAGCTCAACAAGCTTGTTCTGCCTTGTCTATTACTGAAACAGCTGATTATGCAAAGGTAAAACAAGCTGTGCTTAACGCTTATGAATTGGTTCCTGAAGCTTAAAAGCAAAAGTTTAAGGACCTGAGGAAATCTGCGGACCAGACATACATGGAATTTGCTAGTGAAAAGAATGTGTTTTGAACAATGGTGCACGTCTAGAAATATAGAGGAGGATTATTATAAACTGAGAGAACTGATTTTAGTGGAAGACTTTAAAAAGTGTGTCCCATTTGAAGTAACCACATATCTAAATGAGAAGGAGGTGGAAACTTTGCAAGAAAATGCTAGGTTGGCAGATGAGTTTATCTTAACAAAGTCTAAGAGGGGACAAACTAAGACCTTCCAAAAGAGGTATAAGGATAATCCAGGTAAACCGGAGGTTAAATTGGGAAGTAATCAAAAGGGGAAGGATGATCGGAAGCAGGTGCTGGAGAAACCCACTGAACATACTTGTTATTATTGTAAGAAACCTGGTCATGTGATAGCTAATTGTTCCCTCTTGAAAAAAAGAAAGAAAAGGAGGCAGTGCCAAATGCTTGTTTGCAAGTAGTTTAAACTAAAAATGAAAAGGGTGTTGGACATGTTGTTAAAGCTCAGTCCTTGCCAGAGGTAAATGCTGAGATGTTGGATGGAGTTAGGGATGAAGTCCGTTCTTTTGTGTCAGAGAGTTTTGTCTCACTGAAAGTTGGGTCACCCCAAGTGCCAGTGAAAATCCTTAGAGATACCGGGGCTTCCCAGTCCATCTTGTTAGACAGTGTTTTAAACTTTGGTGAGGAGACTGCTACTGGTGAGGTAAATCTACTGTGAGGCATTACAGGTGACACTGTGTCTGTACCTCTGCACAAGGTAATTTTGAAGTCCGAGTTAGTAGAAGGACCTGTTAAAATAGGACTACGACCTAGTTTACCAGAGGAAGGAGTTTCTTTGTTATTAGGGAGTGACCTTGCAGGTGGTAAAATTGTCCCTGTGGTACAGCTAACGACCAAACCAATCATTGATGAGTCAAAGATCGATTCAGATGTTTTTTCCATCCTGTGCAGTGACTTGAGCTAAGGCTAAAGAATTGGTCAAGGCAGATAGTCCTGTGCAGCCTGATTTTGTTCCCTCTGACAGCCCAAAACAGGATGCAAGTTATGATGATTTGTCAGAGACTTTTCTGTCTTCACTTGAGGATCAAAATCCTTGTATTGTGTCCGAGTATAAAGATTTATCTCTATTCAGAAAAGAATGTATAATGGAGCAGACTAAAGACCCTGAGCTTACCGAATTGAGAGAAAAAGCACTCTCAAGTGATGAGATTGAGAAGGTGCCAGTTGGATTTTATTTTAAAAATGGAGTGTTAATGAGGAAGTGGAGAACTCCTGATATTCCTGCCAGTGAGGAATGGGCAGTTGTTCACCAGGTTGTGGTTCCTAAAATTTATAGGAATGAGATTTTAAGCCTGGCCCATAGTATGCCTGTAGGTGGTCATCTTGGTGTGAATAAAACTGTAAGAAAGGTTTTGAAACAACTCTTTTGGCCTGGTGTGAGGAAGGATGTTGTGATATTTTGTCGGACTTGTCACACATGTCAGATGGTAGGTAAACCTAATCCAGAGCCCTCCTGTGGCTCCATTGCAGCCTATTCCTACATTCGGTGAGCCCTTTTCAAAAGTGATTATGGATTGTGTTGGCCCATTGCCAAAGTTGAAGACTGGGAATTTGTTAACCATCATGTGTGCAACTTCTAGATTTCCAGAGGCAATACCACTCAGAAATATTAAGGCCAAGACTGTGTCAAAGGATCTTTCAAAATTTTTCACCTTAGTTGGTTTGCTGAAGGAAATTCAGTCAGCTCAGGGAAGTAATTGTGTGTCAGGGCTATTTCAACAGTTAGTTTATGAGCTGGGAGCTAAGCAGATTGTATCGTCTGCGTACCATCCAGAATCTCAGGGAGCTTTGGAGAGATTTCATTCCACTCTCAAAAATATTGCTAAAGTCTTTTTGTTTTGAAAACACCAAGGATTGGAGTGAAGGAATTCATTTGCTTTTGTTTGCAGTAAGGGAGTCAGTGCAAGAATCCTTAGGGTTCAGTCCCTTTGAACTTGTGTTTGGACATCAGGTTAGAGGACCTTTAGTATTGCTAAAGGAACAATGAGTTAATGAAGACATGCATTTCAATTTGTTGGATTATGTTCTAAAAATTTAAAAACCGATTGCAGAGAGCTTGCCAATTAGCAAAAGAGAACCTAAAAGATGAAAACATGGTATGATAAACATGCCCGCTCGAGGACTTTCAAACCAAGAGACAAGGTCTTGGTGTTTTTTCCCACTCAGACAAATCCCCTCCAAGCTAGATTTCATGGTCCTTATGAAGTTGAGTCTAAGATTAATGATGTAGATTATGTAATCAAGACACCTGATAGGAGGAAGCATACACAGCTCTGTCATGTAAATATGCTTAAACCTTATTATGAGAAAGTTACAGCTGTGGCAGTAGCTGTTAGACACAAAATTGTCTGAAGTTGAATCTGACAAGATTCATTTTAGACCAAACATAGTATCAATGAGACTGTCAAATGAGAATGTTTTGAAAAACATTGAAACAAAGTTGGCACATTTACAACCTCAGCAAAGACAACAAATGAAGCAGTTAATTTTAAAATTACAAAATTTATTTCCTGATGTTCCAAAGCGAACCCCAATAGCTTATCATGATGTTGAAGATGCAAAACCGATAAAGCAACACCCATATCGAATGAATGTAGAAAAGAGTAAACTTGTTGACCAAGAGATTGAGTATATGTTAGAGAATGATAGTATTAGACGTTCCACTTCAAATTGGAGTTCACCCTGTATTATAGTGCCTAAACTAGATGGAAGTGTTGGGTTTTGCACTGATTACAGAAAAGTGAATTCTATAACCAAGTCAGATGCTTACCCTATCCCTAGGGTGGATGATTGTATAGACAGGGTTGGAAAAGCTAATCTCTTACAAAGATTGACCTATTAAAAGGGTATTGGTGTGTCCCATTGACCGACAGAGCAAGAGATATTTCTGCCTTTGTCACACCTTCTGGATTGTATGAGTACAACGTTTTGCCATTTGGAATGAAAAATGCTCCAGCAATATTTCAAAGAATGATTAATTCTGTGATTCAAGGATTAGAACATACGGATGCCTATACTGTCGGCTTAGTTACTGGGAATGATACATGGGAAGCTCATATCTCTGCGTTAGGAAGACTTTCCAAAGCCAACCTTACAGCCAATTTGGCTAAGTGTGAACTTGGCCATGCCACTGTGACTTATCTTAGTTATGTTGTAGGTCAAGGCAAGTTAGCTCCTGCTCAGGCAAAAGTTCAAGCAATCTCTGAGTTCCCCATTCCAACGGGTACGAGGACTGTTAGGTTTCTGGGAATGGTTGGATATTATCTCAAGTTTTGTAAGAATTTTGCTGATATTGCTCTTCCTTTAACTAATCTTCTTTCTTTTTCAATCTTTTTATTAGTTTTCAAATTAATACAGATTGATATATAGCATCAATATTTATAAATGTAATACAAAGAGATCAGAATAACAATCATAGCACAGATAATCATAAAGAACAATAAAATATTCAAAATCTGTAGATCCAACTATCTCTTAGTAAATGAATATAATATAAAAGAAAGAAAAAGATTTATTAAATAAATTTAAAAACCCAAATCAATAAGAAAAATTGTAAACAATATAAACTAAACAAAAAAAATTTCAAAACAAAACAAAAAAAAACTGGGCTAAAATTTCTCAGTAGAAACAGAGCAATATTATGTCGTCAACTCCGTTCCTCCAAGTTGGAAAGTTATTGAAAGGGGATCTACATCATGTGAAAATACTGAATAAATGGACTCCAAATATCTTCAAATTTAAGCAAAGGATCGACGGTACCACTCATAATTTTTTCCAAGTTTACACATGATATAGTTTGAGAAAACCATTGAAAAGCAGTAGGGGGTATTGGATCCTTCCATTCAACTAATCGTCTGAAGAAGGGAGTGAAGTTTGTTTGGACAGAGTTTTGTCAGGAAGCATTTGAGAAGCTGAAAGCCATTTTACGTCACCATCCTGTGCTCAAATCACCCAACTTTGAAAAGACATTTTCATTAGCAGTAGATGCCAGTGATGAAGCTGCAGGAGCTGTGTTGTTACAGAAGGGTGACTGTGATGGTATTGACCATCCTGTAGCTTACTTTCCAAAGAAATTTAATGAGCATCAAAAGAATTATTCCACCATAAAGAATTATTGTCGCTTATTTTGGCTTTGCAGCATTTTGATGTTTATGTTGGCACAGCTCAGAAACCACTTACTGTGTATACAGATCATAACCCACTGGTATTTCTGAGCAGAGTGAAAAACAAGAACAGAAGACTGAAACTGGAGTTTAATTTTACAAGAGTATGATCTCATGATAACTCACATTAAAAGGCAAATGTCTTTCCAGATATTAAGTTTGAAATGTATCTTTACTAATGTAATATTATATAGTCATGTAGTATAATTGTAACGCATTGCTTTACTAATTGTATATGTAGTTGAAAATTTTTCTCTTGCAAATCAGAATTTTTCTTTTGGGGGTGGGGTGGGGGGGGCGGGGAAGGAAGAGGTGTTATGAGCCAGGTTGCTACTTGGTGCATGTCCCTTTAAGACACCTGGACAGTAGTGTGTGTGTGGTGTTATTTGCAAGCCGGCAAGACTATAACTGGAGCGTACTGGCTGTTGCACAGAGAGTTGGAGAGAGAGACACACACTGATTGCTGGTCTCTGTATCTATGGATGAAGAACAATAGCTGTGACTGTCACTATGAAATCCATGTATGGATTTTTGGAGCAATCTGTGGAGTCCACTTTGTCATTAACCTGTACTGGAAAGCAGGTATTTCTGTGGGCGGTCACGTATCGAATGCCCTCAGTGTGGCAGATACTTTGGTGATTGAGGCATCATATGGGTTCCATTATGGAACATGTGGATTTCATAAATTCTCTCTACAATCTACCGTGGTTTTGCAAAAGCCTTTGCTCATTGTTCTACCTTATGACTTGCTGAACTGAACTTTGAGAACTATTCCTAGACTTGGGGTTTGGGAATTTGACACATACACACACATTTTTTTGGGTCAATGTTTAATATCTATTTTTATTTCTCTTATTATTATTACAAGTAGTTATTAATAAATAGATTCAAACACTTATACATGGCTCTTCGTGTTTCTACTGTTGCTGGTATGTAACACCCAATAGTGGTGCTAATCACCGAACACATTGGTGCTAAAAGAATAAAGCATTTACAACCATGTTCAATCTGAAAGGCTTCCTTCCATGCTGCCAACCATCACAGAACCCTGTCCTCATCCCATTTGATTCACTCCATATGATATCAAGAAATAACTTGGAGCACAAGATTAGCTTATGGGGACCTGACAACATCCCAGTTCCCCATAATTGCTGTTGAACTGCACTCCAGAGTTAGCCAAGATGTTTCAATACAGTTACAATAATGGCACTTACCCAACCAGGTGGAAAATTGTAGTTATTTTTTTACAAATAAAAAGACAAATCCAACCCCAAATCAGTCTACTCACAAAGTGATGCAAAGCATTGTCAACAGTTCTATCAAATGGCATTTACTCACATGTAACCTGCTCACTGATGCCTAGTTTGGGTTTCACCAGGACCACTCAGTTCCAAAATAGCCACACTTTTAGTCAAAGCACAAGTGAAGTAAAAAGTGACTGCCCTTGATATCAAGACAACATAGGATCAAAAATGGTATCAAAGAGCTCTAATTAAAAAAATGTAGCCAGTGAGCATGAAGAAGAAAGTGCTCCAATGGTTGGAGTCAAGCCTTGCATTAAAAGGAAGATTGTTGTGGTTGTTGGAGGTCAATCATCCCAGCCTTGGAACATTACTGCAAGGAGTTCCTCAGGGTAGTGTCCCAGACCCAACCATCTTCAACCGCTTCATTTTATGACTTTGTGATGTTCCTTCCATTGCAAGATTCAATAGAACGTTCAATTCCATACTCAACTCCTCAGCAAACAAAAACAAATATTCCTGCATGCATGGGTGAACTGGACAACCTGCAGGCATGTGTTGACTACTGGCAAATAACATACTCGCCACAAATATGCTGGGTAATGACATTCGCCAACAAGAGTAATTAACAACCTGTCCTTCACATTCAATGACACTACCATTATCAAATCCCCCAGCATAAACATCCTGGGAGGTGGTGAGGGTTCATCAGTCACCAGAAACTCAAATGGACCAGCACAATTCAGAGTACGATGGAATATTTGCCTTTTATCTGGATGAATGCAGCTTCAACAACAATCACAAAAGGTCGCTATCACCCTGGAAAAAACAGCTATTTGATTGGCAGTATATCCCCCATCTTTAATATTCATTCCTTTCAAATGGCTGCAGTATGTAACATTTTCAAATGGCACTGCTATTCATTGCCCACACTACTCCAGCAGCACCTCATAACCTGTGATCCCTCAAACCAAGAAGGAAAAGGGGAAAAGGTGCATGGGAACACCACAACCTGCAGGTTTCCAAGTAGCATCGATCCTGTCTTGGAAATAAGTTGCTGGTCCTTCATTGTTGTTGGATCTAAATCCTGGAATATTGTGGGAGCATCTTCACTATGAGGACTACAAAAGTTCAAAAAGTTGATTCACTGCCATCTTTTCAAAGACAATTAAGAATTGGCAATAAATGCAGGCCTTACCAGTGACAGCTACGTGCTGAAAAATGAATAAAGCAGACTACGTTTTTGTAAAAGATTGTATCTATCTCAGCTTTATTTTGCGTCTTGTGACTTCAGAGCTTTTAAAAAGTGCCAACATCATCCCTAATTGCAATCTGAACTCTCTTTTAAAAAAGGGAGGCAGACCAGTCAAGTCTTTAGCCTCTAAATAAGGGAGGCAGACCAGTCAAGTCTTTAGCCTCTAAATACCACCCAGTATGTCATTACAAGTGGGTCTGGCTAATACTGATGTAATATTGCGAAAAAAAAAATCTGTATTTCTTCAATTTCAAATACAATGAAGTTAATTTTGAAAGTTCTGTTAACAGTAAGAGCGCCGATGAAGAGCAACAGGCAATTTACAGATGTGTTTGCTCAAACTAAAATAAGTTAATGACCAGATTATTTGTTTAAAATGTGATGGCAAGGACACCAAGAGAGCTCTCTTTGGTGCCAGAAGATCTGAAAGGACATGTAGATTGTAGATTTAATATGCAAACTGAGATAAGCAGCACTTGGTACAGTGTCTGCCTATATTAGTTTTCCTTTCAATAGTGAAGACAAACTCCCCAAAGATTCCTCAGCTTTAACAATTCCACAGCAGTTTCCAATTCAATCAACATACAGGAATACTCCTACTCACAAGTTAAATTAATTTAGTCTTAGTAAAGCACAGGACCTAATATTACATTCTACACAGCATAATAATTCCATCTATTCTGAATAGTAGATCTATTGGCTTACTATGAGGAAGATTTTGCCTGGACACATTCACGATTACGAATACTTACATCCTGTGGCCACACCTCTGTCACAGTTCAGTTTTAGCTTTTCCCAATATAAATTATGTCCACATTTTTAATGAACACTGCCAAGTCATGACATATACCCTTCACCAAATATGACACAGTAGTGCCTTCATTTGCTATGAACTCACACTTCCGTTTTAATTACTGATGTATTTATTTACTCCAATCAACTCTCATTTCTCTGCTTTGTTATTTAATAAAATCCTTTTGCCAATAAAAAGTGATATGTGGGTTGCAACATTCCATTTCAAATTCAAAACACTCCACAGGCTCCAGCTGTAGGAAAACATATTATAAATATGTTAATATTTAATTGCTGTAGATATTGCGGTTTTGTTTGCCACTTATTCTTCTTTTAAATAGAATTTGCTTGCTTTACTGTTTGCTGAGTAAGAGGACTTTTCTGCAAGGTACACTGTTTGTTACTAGTTTGTTGAAGTTTTGTTAACAAGTCTAGCAAGATAATGGAGGAATTTAAATAAATCTGGAACTAAAAAAGCTAGTTGCACCAATGATAAGCATAAAACTACCACTTTTTTGGTAAAACCTATCTGGTTCATTGAAGTTCTTCTGGAAGGAAATTTGTCATCCTTACCTGATCTGGCCTAAATTCAACTCCAGACCCACAAATCTAATTGCCTGTTTAGTCAGGGGCAGTTAGGGATAAAGAATACATGCAGCACCCCCAATGAAATCCACATCCTGTAAACAAATAAATAACCCATCTCCAATTTATTGGCTGCCACACTTCAATGAACAATTTGTCAAAAGGAAGCATGTTAACTATGAAAAAGCATTTCAATCTGCACAAAGTTGCAGGATCTTACTATCAAGAATAACTATCTCAGTCTGATGGTTTAAGTTAGTTAAAATTAAAATTTTGATATCTCTTTATTGTCTCAGAAACACCCAAGGCAGACACTTCTCAGAGCCATCAGTCTCAATTTCCACTTCAAAGCAGAATGTTAAACTCTTGAGTCTTAAATAACTATTACCTTTTCATGAGTACATTGACTGGCTTGGCAGAATCATACTACAAACTCACACACTGCCAGCCAAATACACATCTACTTATTACCTGGCCCATATAAGCCTGCTGACTAGCCTCAATGTACCAAGACATTGAGATTTGGTGTGAATTGTACCTTATCCTCCAATGCTAAGCCTTTAATGAGCTCATAGAATCTGTCCTTACATATCAAGTTCTATGTCAGAGTCTTAAAGAGCACCTTATTTGTCCATCACCACAATGATCACTTCAGGCCTTTTCAATGTCCTATTGAAGACTCAAGAGGTTTCTCCCCCACCCTACATTCCACATTGGGTTATTCAATATTCTAGCATTTCCCATCCCTCACAAATCAACATTCTGGATACAACTCCCAAACAACATTTTAACAACCATCTGGTGCATTTTGTCACCTGCATGGAACATTCACCTTTTCCTAACCATCACCTGTTTCCAGCTGCCCTTCTCATTTTCCTTTCTCTGAAACATTAGCTTCTATCTCCAACCTACAGCCTGATGCGGATGCAATTAACCCTAGTTCTCTCATCTTGCTTGCTATGAATATTCCATTTGGTTCTAACTTTGAAGGAGTTTAAATCTTGTTTTAAACTCCGTCATTAACGGCTGAGAGGTGTTTACCAATTTATGATTCAAGTACTTGTGAGCTGTTCCACCTGTGAGCATACATTTATTTTACAAAGTACTCACCAAGTTTGTGTTGCGACGTCAAAAGAACAGACTCTCCATTCAGAAATCCATCTCCAGCACCTTCCATAATATTATCCGAGTTAGAAGCTCCCATGCCAGTTTGAAAAGCTTGTTTCTGAACTCCTTCATCTACACCTTCAAATTTCTGATCTTGAAGAGATGTTACATTGCAAATCATTAAATCTAAATCCATCCCCCCAGAACGCTGTGTTGGTGGTTCACTTATGACTGGCTTTGAACTGGCATCTAAAGTAGTGACACAGGTTATCTGTATCTCAGAGTCAGGCTCAGTACTTATACCATGATTTAATGCTTCCCCACCATTTGTTGACAAAGTATTCTCTCTCCTGGGATTTGAAAGTAAAGTTGTATGTAAAGAATGGCATTCATTCAAATCAACTTCCTTTATTCCTGTTCTACCATCCCAATTTAAATTGTTATTCTCCAGACTTGAAGTACAAAATAAACTCTGATTATCAACGTACTGGACCTCAATATTACGTAAACCAACTTTTTGACTGCCCAAGTCAGATGATGAAAAATCAATTTCAGTTGGTTCACCAAATCCATTTCTTTCATCACATCTTCCAGATGTGCTAACGCTGCCCACTTTTCCTAGCTCAGGATTTCCTTCTTCTTCATCATCAATTATGATGGGCTCCACCGAAGACACGAAATCTTTTCCTATTGGTGGCAGTGATAGATTCATTTCACTTCCTATGGATTCTGGATTTTGAAACACTGCGAGTGAGACATTGCTTTTGTTTAATTGTGAGGTTGCAGAACAATTTGTAGATAAGGAAGGTTCAATGAAAACAACATCATCATCGTCTTCACCATCCTTCTGATTCTGGGAACAGGTTATGCTGCCTTCTGCTGGTTTCCACCGGGAGTTATCAGAGTTAGCTTTGAGAAGATTACTCAAATTTTGAGAGCCATCAAAAGTCATGGCTGCATTTGAAACTGCAGCTGACATATGAAGGTCACCATGCACTCCTCCAATTCCAAAGTATTTCTGTTGATTAATATAATTGTCTTCTGGTGCTGAAGTCATATCTACAGCTTCTCAATGTTCATGTCTTAAGTATCAGCTGCATTAAAAAAAGAAATATTGTTATTTCTATACTGGGAGAAATTACCGGCACACAGTTTTAAAATCAAAATAGTCAAAGTGAAGAAATTTCTTGATTTCCTACTAAATTTATTCATTGTCCTCACAATATTAATCTAATTAAATATCAAATAACACGATGGAACATTAGAACATGTACCTTTCTTCCAATAACATTTTGTAAGTGCTAAACAACAGCTTGCACGTTGAAAAAAGAAATCCCAAGAGTTTAGCAAGGTCTTGGTCCGGAAGGTTAGATCACACAGGATCCAGGGTGAGCTAGCCAATTGGATACAAAGTTAGTTTGGTGGTAGAAGTCAGAGGGTGGTAGTTGTTTTTCAGATTGGAGGCCTGTGACCAGTATTGTGCCAGAGGGATTGGTGCTGGGTCCACTGTTGTTTGTCATCTATATTAATGAACTGAATGAGAATGTAATTGGCATGGTTAGCATGTTTGCGGATGACACCAAAATTAGTGGTATAGTGGACGGTGAAGAAGGTCATTGAAGATTACAACAGGATCTAGATCAACTGGGAAAGTGGGCCAAGGTATGGCAGATGGAATTTAACTCAGACAAGAGTAAAGTGTTGCATTTTGTAAAGTTAAACCAAGGCAGGACTTATGCAATAAATGGCAGAGCCCTGGAGGATGTACCCCAGAGGGACCTAGGGGTACAAGTACATAGTTCCCCAAAAGTGGCAATATAGGTGGACAGGGTGGCAAAGAAGGCATTTGCCACACTTGCCTTCATCAGTCCGGGCATCAAGTATAAGAGTTGGAACATCACGTTACAGGATGGTTGGCTGATCCGGAAGGTTAGACTACACAGGATTCAGGGTGAGCTAGCCAATTGGATACAAAGTTAGTTTGGTGGTAGAAGTCAGAGGGTGGTAGTTGTTTGTCATCTATATTAATGATCTGAATGAGAATGTAATTGCAGGTTGTATAGGATGTTGGTGAAACTGCAGCTGAAATACTACAAACCAATACCAATCTAACAAAACAATAGTCGGTCAAAAGTAGAAGTAAAAGGAGGCAGCGGCAGAAGGTGTGTATGTGTTTCTCATTTTAGATTAGAAACAGTTATCTGAAAATCATGGGATTATGATGGTAAAAAAAATTCAGATAGAACCAATGCACGTCTACAGATACAAGCATTCCTAAATTTCTTGCCAACCCCCCCATCCCCACCTTCCAAAAAATAGCATAATAAGTAGAAGGTATACAAGTCTACATTCTAGTTATCTTCAGAAGGAGCTGAAAAAAATAAGAGTCAACTTGCACACAATCACTTTTGGTAGTATTCCAAGTTCATTTTTCAGAATCTCACTTGTTGATTTCTTTATTTTCACAACTTGAGACAATGAAACTGTAAATTTTGACAGTAGAATATTAATCGAATGCAGTTTCAAAACTTGATTTCCCCCCCTTTTAATAAGCTAAGGCTATAAGGGTTAAAAACTCACCATACCAAAACGCAAAAGATTATCTCCTAAAATTAAAGGAGCATGACTAATACACCAGAACATATGATTAATGAAATATTGTCAAAATAGGGGAAGAGTCTAAGCCAAAGCCAAGAGGCCCACATGTCCTAACCACAAAACCGAGGAAACTCATATTTGCATTTTGACTTGCTTGTTTGACCTAATTCAACTTGTGTTTGAAAATGTGGTAAAGGCTTCTCTTGGAGCTGCAGACTTGGTAGTGAATGCTTGAAATATGCAAATTAAAGATAACAATTTAGTAGACTTGATCAGTGGGTTCTGTCTTGTCATTAATTTAAAGAGTGAACTTACAAAAAATAACAACTTATTTGAAGATGTATTACAATGGTTTTTGAAAAAAAAACAAACAGTTGAAAAATAGAAGGAAAACATATTGAAAACAAACCAACATGTCCTGTATCAATAATTTTATTTCAGGTAAAGACTCAAAATGCAGCCTTCCAGGCAGGGTGGAGTGCCCCACTCCTCCTGGACAGAGGAAGTAGAGTCCTAATCTTCTACCTGATCAACCTCTGCAATTAATGGATCATCCTTTGCAATTTTTGCCAACTCCAACAAGATTCCACCACCAGACACATATTCCCCTCCACCGCACCCCCACTTCAGCATTTCCAAAAAAAGAAAATTGCTCTCTGCACGACTCCCTAGTCTGCTCTTCCATCCCCACCAACCACTTGCCATCTTATGGTACTTTCCCGTGTGACAATGGGTGATGCTACACCCACTCAATTCTTATTCCTGCACCCAGGGATCCAAACAGTCCTTTCAAGTGATACAACTATTCAACTTGCACTTCTTCCAATCTAGTGTACTGCTGCATCGTTGTTCAGAATTAGTGTGCTCTACACTGGAAAAACCAGATGCAGATTGGGTGATTGCCTTGTACAGAACTCGTGTTTGGTCTGCAGAAACAATCTGGAGCTTCCAGTTACCCATCACTTTAACTCACCAGCCCATTTCCACTCTGACCCCACTTTCTGCGACCTCCTGCATTATTACAAGACCCAATTCAGAATTGAAGCATAACACCTTGTCTTCCTTCTGGGCAGGTTACATGCTTTTGGACTCAATATTGAATTACCCAATTTTAGGTGACTGCCTCTTTCTTTCTCTGTCCCATAATTGGCAATTTCTGTCCGTTATCAGTTTGGCTTGGTTTTTCTTATTTTATTCATATAGTCTGGCCTGCAGGGCATGTCCCATAGCCTCACCATCAACAACATGTTACACATAACATGCTGGTAACTGCCCCCTTGATCAATTTGGACACCCTATCAGAGATGCTCCCTTTGTTCTACCCATCCTTCCACCACTTTCTCTCCTGAAAAACCAATCTGTTTTCTCTCTTTCACAGTTTTGACAAAGGGTCCTGGATCTGACAGTTAACAGTTTCTCTTTCCACAGATGCTGCTTGACCTGCTGAGTGGTCCCAGTGTTTTTTCAGTTCAGATTTCTGGCATCTGCAGTATTATTTTTTGATTTTCATGTGAGGCCAAATAGGAGAAAATTTTAATTTTTGATATGAAGTTTAAAATATTTATCTATAATGTACAAACAACAGCCAGACATTAAATATACAAGAATATGTCATCAGTAGTAACCAATTAATCAGAATTCTCCCCATGGTAGAGCAGGAGCAGTAGAGGTTTACAGAATTGAACATATTTTCCATTCCAGGCAATTTCTCAATGTATGCAATTCCTGATGCACAGAAACATCTTGAAATAATTCAGTTCATAATTTTATGTAAAAAAAATTATTTTAACAGAGCTGTGCTTTGGACATGACAAATTAGTTAAAACAGAGCAAGCCAAGATCGACTATACTTGTGCACAGGACAATAACCTCGACTTTAATTTATTTTTTCCAAACTCCCCTTCTGAATGTTCCACATGAAGATTGATTGGCCCAAGTCTTATTCACATTGGCACATCTTGTGGAGAATAATATTATTCAGATATCACTCAATTTGTGTTTTTTGCTTGCTTGATGTGAGAGCTGATCAATGCTGCGAGGGCCATGGGCCATATAGAACGTCTGTGAAGAATGACACCAACAATCTCCTCAACAAAACAAGTTTTAAGGATTGAGAAGGATAATGAGGAACAATGGAGGAAGAGGGCAAAGATAAATACTAAAAGAGGGAAAGAAAGATGGATTGAAAGACAAGAGAAAATTTAGTACAAGGCAGCATAATGTTAAAATTAGAGCGGGCCACATCAGAGTGAAAGCAAGAAATATTTTCCATGTAAAAGATAATGGAAATCTGGAATTCTCTTCATCAAAAGGATGCTAGTGCAACTGAAATTTTCAAAGCTGAAATCAATTATCAAAACAAAATGTGTCAGAACCAAAGTAAGACAAGGTCTAGGAATCGAATTGTTAATACAAGCAGGTTTACATTTTAGGAGTGTGGACATACATTTTTATAAAAATTATAAGCATGAAGTATTGCTTATATTCATAAATTCCCCTGAGCATTTAGCATGGACTTGCAAACAGATAAAAAGTTAATGGGGAAAAAAGTATGAAATGGCATTAAAAAAAAAATCAGAATTCTGTACAATCCAAAAGAGCTTTAAACATAAACCATATATAGATGTTACCCCTCCTACAAGTGGCCAGATAGTGCTGACCTGTTACTAGTTTTGAAAGTTATATATCACAGTTTGGTTTTACAGTCTTCTTCTGCACCCTATCCACTCTAAAGATGCCAAATTCAAAACTGCATGCATCAACGTGATTAATTTCTCTAACTTATGATTTCACCTGGAGCTGATTTTAACCAATTCAAATGTTTCATTATTTTTTGTAGGTGGTTATTTCTCTTAAATTGCATTATGCCCTATCACACAATAAACAATTGGTGATTGCATATGTAGCAAAAGCCAGCAATAAAACGGGAATTATCACTTTTATGTAATGATGACTTTAATGCAAGGTGATATTCAAACCTACAAACCATTCTATAAAGTTAGATGGCAGAAACACTCAAGAAGTCATCAAAATTTCTTAATTACTACCTCATAATCACCCTAGTGTTTCTTCTATTCTCAATATGCACAAGCAGTGAAAATAACAGCATCAATATTTGGATAATTATCCATGGTGTGAAAATAATTAAGCTATACAAGCTAAATATTTTAATTCAGGTTAACACCTCAGTTTGATTAGGTTTTGTTCATGACCAACAAAACAGAGCAGCTGATGCTATGAGCGATTTTTAAGTAAACTGCCTTTTACCACGTGCTCTATACTCAATGCAGGTGCTCTGTGGAATAACACAGTTGTGCTGTCAAACATTTCCAATGTTATAAAAAAGTTAATTTCATCAAAAGATTCTGTTGACTACTTCAAGTAAATATGTGCATAAGTGTATCACTGCAACAAATAAATAACCCGTAATGTTGAGTTGGGACCTTGTAGTAACCAAGCAAAACTGATATTTTATTCGTCTTTACAGAATTGTGCTTTGTAGGCAGATGCGAAATATCTTAAATGTTTTGCTTAGGCTAGTTCTGCTGTAATTAGTTAGTTCTGCTATAATGATCCTCCCTTGTTAAAATAGCTCATCTACAGTACCACTAAAGAATAACTTTTACAGTGGCTGCTGGAGTCCTATAAATCTGTAGCAGTAAGAATCAACTCAAGAAAGGGGAAAAAAATAATTGGACCACTAAATATATTTAAAAAGGTAGACAAAATTCTCTTGTAAATTTCTGATCATTGGAATGGAGTAATTGGCAGTTTCCATCTAATCTCATCATGCTGAAACAACGGTCATTATTGTTAAAGATACTGGAATGACTCTGGGTAGAATAAGGGTTCAGATTTCCAGGTCAAGTGTGGCACTCTTTTGTGAAGAACGAGCAACCTGCATTACACATCCAATTACAAAATAACAGGTTATCTGGTCAATTATCACATTTGGATGTGTGGCATCAGTAGTATGTAAATTGGCTGGTGGATTTTTTCCACATTAATTGGTTTGGTGTTCCAGAGGACAAAAATTGTTCTGTTCTCCTCCCCCATTCTGATATCACAAGATCACAAGACAAGGTAGCAGAAGCAGGCCATTCGGCCCACCGAGTCTGCTCCAAGGAAAGGGAAATAGAAATGAGAAATGGGGAATGGGGGAAGAAGAAGAAAAAAAAACCTATTCTAATCCCAATTTCTGGCCTTATCCCCATATCCCTTGATATCCTGACTATTTAGATATCTATCTATCTCCTCCTTGAACGCCCCCACTGAGCTGGCCTCCACTGCTGTATGTGGCAAGGAGTTCCACAAATTCACCACCCTCTGGCTAAAGAAATTTTTCCTCATCTCTGTTTTGAACCTGTACCCTCTAATTCTAAGATTGTGCCCTCTGGTCCTGGACTCATCCACCAAGGGAAACAGCCTAGCCACATTTACTCTGTCCTTTCCTATGAATATTTTAAATGTCGCTATGAGGTCCCCTCTCATTCTCAGTCCAAGAGCCGACAAACGCTCCTCATACGTAAGCCCTTTCATTCCTGGAATCATCCTTGTAAATCTCCTCTGAACCCTCTCCAACGTCAGCACATCCTTCCTAAGATGTGCGGCCCAAAACTGCGCACAATATTCCAAATGAGGCCTCACTAGTGCCCTGTACAGCCTCATCAACACTTCCTTACTTTTATACACTATACCTCTCAAAATGAATGCCAACATAGCATTCGCTTTCTTTACCACCGATCCGACCTGGTGGTTAACCTTTAAGGTACCCTGCATGAGTACCCCCAAGTCCCCTTGTACTTCCGTGCTTTGGATTTTCTCTCCTATGGAGCATACACCATGGAAACAGGTTCCTGTTTCCATGGTGTATTCCAACCATCAAGTATCCATTTACAGGAACTCATTTTATTCTCTCCATATTCCCCTCAACTCCCACCAAATTCCACCACTTGCCTACAATAGGGGCAATTTACAGCAGCTAATCAACCTACCAGTCTGTGCAGATTTGGGATGTGGAAGGAAACCAGAGCATTCATAGGCAACCCAGCCGGCCACAAGGAGAACATGCAAAATACAGATAACACTGGAGGTCAGGATTGAACCCAGCTCAATGGATGTGCAAGGTGGCAGCTCTACAGGTGTAACATTCTGCCATTGCCAGCCACTCAACTTGTCACACCCTTAACCCAGCTGGTATGACTCTTTTCATCTCAGTCAACAGATTTTGGATTGAAGTCCCATTCCTTAGACTAGAGCTCAAAAATCTAAGTTTACACTCCAGTACAGTATGGAAGGAATACTGTAGTCATGCGTGACATATTTTGTTTAGCATATCACACAAAGACCCTTTATTTGACATTTATGTCCAGGTCCCCATTTTGTGTGTTATTTTTGTTACTCCCATATGGGCATTATTGCATCTCCCAAATCAATGTTTCTAGAAACAGTATTATTATGACACTGTGGTTTGTGGATGCATTCTGTGTACAAGTTGGCTTTCTGTATTAAAATAGTCATGTTTCAAAAGTTAAGAGCTTTGGGAATGTTCCAAAAACAGTTGTACAAGACATCCTAAATCTGTGCACTTTTTTCCCCCCAAGACCCACATTACCCAATCCATTACATTCTGATGTTAGTCTTTCTCAAACTCCGTATCTGATTCTTGCTTTTCTCTGCAATTACACCTATTTGGGCCGAATACCCTTACCCTCAACAAGCCTGCTTCTCATTCCCATCCATCCTTACTACCCATGCTCAAAGATGGTTTGATTTCAATGTGTGTTTAAAGAAGTCATAAAGGTGGCAGAATACAAGGTTAACGGCAGGACTCTTACTTAGCAGTGTGGAGGAACAGGGGGATCTTGGGATCCATGTCCATAGATTCCTCAAGGTTGCCACACAGGTTGAGAGGGTTGTTAAGAAAGCATATGGTGTGTTGGCCTTCATCAGTCAGGGTATTGAGTTCAAGAGTCGCGAGGTGACGTTGCAGCTCTATAAAACTCTGGTGAGACCACACTTGGGAATATTGTGTTCAGTTCTGGTCACTTCATTATAGGACGATGTGGAAGCTTTAGAGAGGGTGTAGAGGAGTTTTACCAGGATGCTGCCTGGATTGGAGAGCATGTCTGATGAGGATAGGTTGAGCAAGCTAGGGCTGTTCTCTTTGGAGCAAAGGAGGATGAGAGGTTACTTGATAGGGGTGTACAAGATGATAAGAGGCATAGATCAAGTGGACAGTCAGAGACTTCTTCCCAGAGCAAAAATGGCTAGCATGAGGGGACATAATTTTAAGGTGATTGGAGCAAGGTATGGGGGGGGGGGGGGGGGGGGGGGGGGGGGGGGGGGGGGGGGGGGGGGGGGGGGGTGGTTGGTGTCAGAGTTAAGTTTTTTTTGTTAGAGTGAGTGGTGGGTGCATGGAATGCACTACTGGCAGAGGTGGTGGAGGCAGATACATTAGGGACATTTAAAAGACTCTTAGATAGGCACATGAATGACAGAAAAATGGAGGGCTATGTGGGAGGAAAGGGCTAGATAAGATCTTAGTGCAGGATAAAGTGTCAGCATAACATCAATGGCCGAAGGGCCTGTACTGTGCTGTAATGTTCTATGTTCTATCTAGCATAAAGGAGAAAACTACATTTTCATACCCACCCCCCGAGACTGGAATATTTTACAGATGGAAGCTTTTAGAATCAAATTGTTATTAACTTAAAGCGTGTGATTAAATTCATTGGATTTCTGTTTTGAAAATTGAAATATCAGAAATCCAAACTACTCTCAACCATTTCTCTTTATTCTGCCCTAGCTACTCTTTCTAAAGCTTACAGGACAATGTCTACAATTAGACATAAGACAGCCACTTCAATTTCACCTAGTTTGTTTTAAATATGGAGTTTTCATTATTGTAGAGCATTTGAAATTTATGGTCCAGCTCTTTTTTGAATTTTGAAATTATTTTCATTCAACTTATTTGGAGATTATTGACAATTTTTTTTTGAGGGAAAAACAACAGACAGAAAATTTTCAGAAAGCAGTCTGCAGTACTTGTGGGAACTTGGTGAACAGGAGAAACTATCGTTGATGCTTTTCTCATGAATGTAAACATGCTAATATATAATGAAAAATAACACAGAAGTGAAACATGTGGAATTTAAATGTTGGAGCAGAATATATTTAATAGCATTGGATAAAATACAACCAGGCAATATTTAATCAAGTAAGATTAAAAGTTATTATCCATCTTTGGCATATTGTGGAAATATGATAAAATTAATCCAAGACTAGTAACACAGGATACAGTCACAGACAGGGAGAATATCTGGATGATTTAATAAGTTAACATTGTGAAAGAACACAACTAATGGTGTGCTAATTGGTAGAAAATTTCATAACCACACGACTGCTACCATGAAAGAAAAGTTGGACATTTTTTTTCCATTATTAAGGCAAGAGTTTATTTATAACTGGCTCTCAAGCTGAGTCAAGCACTATGTGACGTAGTAGCTAGGTACTTAGAAAGGATTGCAAGGAAATAGATAGTGGTTCAACTGCCAGAACTATGAAAATGCATCAGAATTTCTCTGATCATGGAAAATAAAAAAGTAGCAAAATAATTGAAAAATAATTAACAAAACAAAGATACCCGAGGATTGCAGCCAAAGAACACATCAAAAACTTGTCTTTGTATTTTACAAAATAGCAATGATAATGTAAATTGGCTTATTATTGTCACATGTACCAACATATAATGAAAAACTTTGTTTTGCATGCCATCCATACAGATCATTTATTGAGGTAGTACAAGGGAAAACAATAATAGAATGCAGAATAAAGAGTTAAAGTTACAGAGAAGTGGAGTGCAGGCAGACAATAAGGTGCAAGGCCATAATGTAGGTATTACTTATTGTATCAATTCGTCATTGTATGCATATTGAGTTGAAAAGCAGAAAAGTCTGTTAAAATACATACATAGACAACGATAGTGGAGAGATCAGGGTGGCAGGAGACCAAGGAGAGGAAATCAAAAACAAAAATGTTTGAATACTACATTTAACTAAAAGATAAACATTTCATAAACTAATTTGATCTTGCAATAAGACTACTATACGACTTGAAAGGAATGATATAGTTGTGCATTCATAGACAGAATCTAGTCATATAGAATTAGAGGTAATGTTACATACTCACTGTTTTCTAGGCTAGCAAATAATAAAAACATGAGTAAATTTGTATGCAGATTAGAGAAGAGGTGAATTATTACCAGATACTGGTAACTGACAACGCAACTGTTGCAATTTAGACTTGAATAGTAACAATATGGAGCAAAAAGGAAGAACACATACTATTAAGGGAGAACTTTCTTGATCCACGTTTCCAGCCCAAGGTGGAAAATCCAATGAGGATCTAGTTTGAGTGCAGTGATGTACAACTTTTTTGTGGCAATGTCAGATTTACAAACCTAACTACTGCCGAGGGTCACTCACAAGAATGTGTAGATAAAAATTAATCATATTTATATTTACTTCAGTCACATTGAAAAGACAAATTCCACAGCTCTTGCTGCTCCATTCACCATCTCCTCATTGCTCCCTTGATGTTCCACTTGCCACCTCTCCAGTGCTCCTTTCTACCTTGCCAAGGACCTCAGCATCTCCCATATGTTTTTTAAAGCACTCGAGACTCCCTCTGATTGATGAGAAGGGTTTATATTTGGACAGTCCAAACGAAAATCAACAGTCACCAAAACCCAGTGGAGCACTTGAAGTAGGCCATGTTTTGCTGCACCACTATACTGTAACCTCCTCATGAACAGACCATTCAAAAGAAAACATCAGTATTGGAGGAATTAATGAGTGAAAGGTAACAAATCCCCAGGACTGAATGACCTGCATCCTTGGATTCTGAACAAAGTGGCTATGGAGGCTCTAAGTACAGTAGCTGACATTTTTTTTCAACTCTAAAGCAGTTCCCATTGATTGGAAAGTAGGAAATATAATTCCACTATTTAAGAAATCTGGGAGAGAGAAAACAAGGAACTACAGACCAGATGGAACTTACAGACCAGATCAGAGTGCAAAATTCAGGAATTTACTATTAAAGAGTTTAAAAACAACACTTAGAAATAACAACAGGATTTATAAGCAGCAAATCAAAGTTGGCAAATCTAGTTGAGGTTTTTGAGGCCGTAACCAGCAGAACAGATAAGGGCAAATTAGTTGACATGGTGCTTATACAAGAGATCATTAAGCAAAATTAGACCACATGGCGCTGGGGACAGTGTACTGATGTTCACTGAGGATTAATTAAATGGACAAAAAAAGCAGGAATAAATGGGTCATTTTTAAGATTGGAGGCTATGACTAGTGAGGTAATGCAGGGATCAATGTTGGCACCCTCACTGTTCACATTCACAATCTATGATTTGGAAGAGGGGATCAAGTGTAATACATCCATGATTGCTGATGATACAAAGCTGGGTGGCAGCGTGGGCTGCAAGGATTATGGACACGTTTAGCAAATGGGCAAGGATATGGAAGATGGAATACAAATGTAAAAAAAATGAAGTCATCCACTTTGTTGGAAAAAAACTGAAACATGCAGTATTGTTTAAATAGTGAAAAATTGGAAATTGTTGGTGTTCAGAGGAATCTCAATGTCCTTGTGCACAAAATAACTAAAAATTAACATGCAGATACAGCAAGCAATTAGGATTTTGGCATACGAGGAGAGATTAAATAGACAGGCCTATAGTCTCTTAAATTTAAAAGAATAAGGTGACCTCATTGGTACAAAATTCCTACAGGGCTTGACAGGGGTGGATGTCTGGGTTATGCAGAATCACAAGAGCTGGCCACTTTGGACAGAAAAGAGAACAATCTTCTATGCCCAGAGGAATTCTCTATCCAAGAGGGCTGTGGAAGTTCAAATGCACAAAAGAGACAGATGGATTTCTAAGAAGTAAAATGAAATAATATATAGGGAAAGTAGCACTGATGCAAAAGGTCAGCCATGATCTTATTGAATGGCAAGCATGTGAGTATGCTGCTATTTCACAAGTTCTTACATTTTCTTCAAGCAAATTCTGAATTAAATCATTTCCTCTCTTCACAAATTCTGCTAACCCGCTGAATATTTCATGCCTTCTTTGCCTTAAATACAGATTTCCTGCACACACAATGTTCTGACTTCCTTAAACTAATGTAGTTTGGGAAGTTACAACAAGCATTAGGATCACAGAGCATGAGCCAATAGCAAACTTTGTAGGATTGAAGCTGGCTGAGCAGCTGGAGATGAGCAGCAAGATGGGACAGAAGAGAATCTCATGGTGCTCTGCACATGGCAAGTGCAAGCAGGCCCATCTCACAGGTCAGACATGACCCGCAGATTATTAACCAAGGGCCTAGTGACTAAATCCAGCATGTTTCCATGGGATATCATTTGGTGAACAAGGATTATAAGGTTTAGGATATTTAGGAAAATGGACAAGGATCAGTCAAGTACACAAATACTCAACTAGAGAGGTGTAACTTCAGTAAACATGGACAGACAATGCATTGCCTTTCATTGCAAGAGGTTTTGAATACAAGAAAAGTGTCATGCAGCAACTATTTTGAGACTTCAACAGGAATATTGTGTACAGAGCTGGTCGAGAAAAATTGATAGAGGAATGCAAAGGTTCACCAGATTGATTCCTGGGATTGAGTGGGGATGGGTGTGGGCAGGATGGTGTCTGGAAATTGTCTTTTGAGGAGAGATTAAGCAGGCAAGACCTTTTAGACTCTAGTTTAGAAGAATTAAGTGGTGATCAAACTTAAACACAAAGTTCTTACTTGGCTTGACAGGGTGGATGCAGAGGTAACATTTCCACAACCAAGATGTCTAGAACCAAATGTCACAACCTCAAAAATAAGCATTCCGTTATTGTTTTCCTTTTGTACCATATTGATGTGTATGCAATTATTTGTCTGATGGCATTCAAGCTAAGCTTTTTTTCCTGTATCTTGGTACATGTGACAATATTAAACCAATTATCAAAGGAGCAACTATTCAGGACTGAGGTGAGAAAAAAAAGTTCACCCAGAGAATCTTTGGGATTTTCAATCCCAGGAGGGTGGTAGAGACTCAGCTGTTGATTCTATGCAAGACAAATATATAGGTTTTTGGACATTAAGTGAATCAGGTGATATGAAGTCAGTAAGGTGGTGCTGAGATAGAAGGTCACTCATGACCTTATTGAATGACAGAGCAGGCAAGAGGGGCAGATTTTATATTGTTCACACTCATCTATAATTGGAAGATGATGTTTGACAATCTCCACTGAATTTTGTCAAAGTTAAAGGGTGGTTGAGAGCTGTGAGAGCATGTGACTATCAATGGATAAAATATCCACATTTCAGAATAAAATGTATTCAGAGGACTAAAGCTCTGACTGTATTTGGGTATACAAGAAAAAACATCTAAAATCCACAGGTGATTTAAATATTGTAACAATGGCAGATGGTAAAACACCTCTAAAAGACACTGACAATCTGGTGAAGTAGGCAGACATTTGTAAATAGAATTTAATATAGTGAAGTAGTTGTGATGCACTTTGGTAGGAAGAATAGGGAAACACAAAATAAATTAAATGATACAATCTTAAAGGAACTACAGGAAGAGATATCTGTGATTTATGCACATAAATCATTGATGATATCAGGACAAGTTAGAAAAGCAAATGGATCAGCTTTATTAATAAAGGCAATTAGCACAATCTCTAAAACATTAATAAATAATGGTTAAGCCTCAACTAGAACAATGTGTTCAATTCTGCACTATTTTTATAGGCAGGAAGTCAAAGTCTTAGAGGACGCAAAGGAGATTTGCTAGAATGTCACTAGAGATGAGGAAGTTCAATTAGCAGAAGTTGTACAAGCTGAGAAGGTTGGGAGAAAATCTGATATCGATAATCATAATCCTTCATAGCTTTGAATAAAGAACCTGGCCGCCAGAAGAGATATTTTTGATTGGTTGGCAAGAACAGCAGAAATAGGAAAAAATTTCTACTCTGAAATGCACACCTAGAAAGAAAGCATACTCTATATCCACACAAAATGCTGAAGGAACTCAGCAGGTCAGGCAACAGAGGGAAATAAACAGTCACTGTTTCGGATCCAGACCCTTCATCATGACATCAGCACGAGTTCCTCCAGTATTTTGTGTGTGTTGCTCCAAATTCCAGCATCTGCAGAGTCCCTAGTGTGTCTATTTCCAATTTCAAAAGTGAATTGAATAGTAAAAAGGGGACAAAATCTTCAGGGCTCGATTTGAAAATGCTGGGAAAGTGAATAGTAAGAATGGTCGATCAATGAGGTGGCACGGCCACAATTTACCAAATGGCTTCCTCCTTTGGTGTATCCTGTACCCTGTACCCTTGTTAGTCTCAGGTGACGGAGACACTACGTTCGAGGCCGAAGTTTGAAGCGAAGAATATCACACTAGTCAAGGATCAGTTAACGGATTCAATTGTGTTAAACAATTCTCGATCACGATTAACAAAGTACAAGCCGGGAAGAGCAGAGAGAGAGAGTATAAAACATCCCCGCAAAGAAAAACCTGATTTGCATTTCGCTGCTAAAGTGATAATGCCCGAGTTTAGCTACAATTCAAACCCAACCAGTAACGCATCACAAAATATACCACCAGCGCCTTTAATATTTGTTTTCTTAAATTTTTAGATAATGGAGAAAGAGGCCAATCCACAGGATTTCCACTATTCTGAAACGTTTGTTATTAAAAGTAACGATTCGGCAGATGGCAAGTTTCTATACCGCCACAATATAGACTAACAAAAGCCGTCAAAACAGGAGTGCTGAACCGCTTTGCATACGTGAAACGCAAGAAGGGATTGAATCAAGGACAGCGGTTAATTCCAAAATATGGGCTGGATTTTTTTCGAAAATCTTTTCAAACCCTTCTTATTAGCCTACAGCCACCAATCACAAAAAAAGTTAAGTATCAAGATCCATAAGAATACCATCTAACTGGTAACAAGGAGGGCACATTACTTTGTTTTTGTGGCCGAGAGGCGGAATTAAGAAAAAGAAAACATCTAAATTAAGAGGTTAGCACCAATCTCCGCGAGGTTCCCTTCTCCCCACCCCGCCTTCAACACACGCATCAAAATCGCTTGTGGCGAGCGTCGGTGCGTTTCCCTATTCACACCCACAATGCTGGCAGAGAAAAAATAACTACCCATTCGGGATTAGAAACCCGAGGAAGGGGGCAAAGGGGTGAACGTTAACAATTTAGTAATTAATAATAAATTAAATAAAAAGCTCAATATTGGTTAAAGGTACTTCACTCCCATAAAACTGTTATGGGGGAGAGAAAGAACAACAAACAGCTTTTTCTCCAACTGCAGAAAAACACAATAAAAATGCCCCAATTGCTCAATAAAAATATAAATAGTTTGGGATTTTCGCTTTATTTGCGATACAAACTGATTTCTAAAAACGTGTAAAATTCCCAAAGGAAGAACATTTTTCCCAAGACTGCTCTCTTCCTTTCCCCCCTCCCCCCAATCCCTCGCGAGTTTACCCCCTTCGTTGCGGTACTAACGCACGTCCGCCATTAGAGAGCGAGCGAAACAATACGTGCGGGGGATTAAAAAGGGAAAATTAGAGGCGGGACAAGTGAAACTTTACTCAATTGACCATTATTTTCACTGATGGAATCCTAAAGCTGCATTTTACTTGTTTTGAACCCAAAGCCGTTATAACAATTCAAGAAAATAAAGGTTAAAGCAAGCATGGTTAATATCACATCTTACCCGATTTCCCAGAGATCTACACCGACCGCACTCGTTCCAGTCCCGGGCTAGTCTTCACGTCACCCTAACTTGATAATTGAAGTCCCGCCTTTACTTCCTACTGGTTGGTCAATTTCTAGCATTTCTCGCAAGAGGGACGGTATCCTGACACATCTGTGGTTATCTCGTCCGTCACTCTTTATGACGACAACGTCTTCCCGTCAGCACGTTAGGTTGATTCCAGAGTTACAGCACATTGCTTATAATCCTCGGCTGAAGAGGGCGCTCTGTGATTGGCGGGGAATTGAGTGGAAACACATAAAAATAAGGAATTGATCAATTTACTTCAAAAAGCCACATGGAAAATAAATTTAATAGAGGAACTTTTTTAAAAAGGAAAGTAAGATTTTTCATATAACTGTCTATACAATACTGGCAAATAGAGGCAATGATTGATGGGAATTGTCGTTTAATCTGAAATACCCATTTCAAGAGCAATGCTGAACCTAACGGCGATGGAAAGAGAAGCCTGGAACTCCCACAATGCACGACAGTTGACGTAGCGTCACTACCTCGACGTCATTCAGTTTCAAGCGCCTGGAGGCTGTACTGTGGCCGCCATTTTGAGTTTATATGAGGGAAGTCGCGTCGTTTTTATTTCATCTCGATAATCAGATTTCTGGAGTATTTCGAAGTTTTCTGATTGCAGAGCACGTATATCAGAAATGCAGTCGAATCAAATTAACCGGAATTTAAAGCAAGTGAAATTGGAGAACAGTCGTAATTCCCCAGTAAAAAGAGAGTATGACACGGCGGATCTTGAAGGAATCGTGCCTGGCGAAGAAGGTGAAGCCCTTACAGTGGATATTAAAAATTTTCGCAGGCCAGGAGAAAAGACCTACACTCAAAGATGCAGGCTCTTCGTTGGCAATTTACCCACTGATATAACAGAAGAGGATTTCAAGAAATTGTTCCGGAAGTATGGGGAACCTTCCGAGGTTTTTATCAACCGGGACCGCGGGTTCGGTTTTATTCGGTTGGTGAGTTGAACATGTGTTCGTTCATTCAAACAGCTCAATATTCTTGTATAAAAATAAGAAAAATATTGGGAATAGTGAGTAGGCTAGGCTGCATCAGCGTAGAGTCAATCAGAGTTCGCGCTTCGGGTAGTTTTTCTCGAATACTTGAGTTGGGATCGAAATTTACGTAGTTTAATTCATACTATTTAAGGTATGAATTAAAACACTTGTAGTGGACATCTTAAGTCTGGTCATGCTTTATTCGGGAATGTTATAATTGCTGACAAGTTGTGAAATCTAATATTTCGATTAACTTGGATATTTTGCAATTGCATCTGAAAGTGAGGTCCACTGGGAGATTTAGTTGAGACGGTTTCATGGATTAAAGGTACTGCCCCCCCCCCCCCCCCCCCAGATGTGCACTTACTTGATTGATTATTTTTGTTTGGCGTAGTATTGTCCTTTGGAATTTAAATACGAACCTTCTAAAAGGCATGCATTGGCGTCGAATGCCTGCAATACTTCCGTCGCGTTTACCGATCTGAAAGGCAATCAAGATTAATTATGACTAACAGGGTAGTAAACCTGCCGTTGGCGGTCGTACTGAAAGCTTGTCTGGAAAAGTGTTAGTATTCAATGTATTATATGTTAAGTTCTTATTTTTAATTCCATACGCGTAAGCGATTGACAATTTTGTCCCAATAAAGTCTCAAGGAACACATCAGAGCCCATGGTCGGGCTAAAATCTGAACATGTATGGAATAATATTTCAACGCATTCACTTCGCAGAATAATGTATTTTGCAACTAATATTTTCAGTGTTGACGATAACGTAATGTGTTTTCAGAGTGCTGCTGATATGGTCCATTTTGATTCTGTAGCTTAAAGGAATTTGCACCATGTAGTTTCATTAGAAATATTGTCAGTACAATTGTGCCTTGGAAGCTTTTCAAACAAAATATAATATTTTGAGAAATAAAAGCTGGAAATACTCAATGGAAAAAGAAAGTCTTGTTTCAAGTCTAAGACCCTTATGTCAAAACTGGGAAAGAGAGATAACAATTTTTAGTAGCAAAGAAGGTGGGTGAGGGATGGTAGAACAAATAGGATTATCACTGGATGGGGTAAAAGCAAATGACTCAATGTCACAGCTGTATTATGCTGTCATGTGTTGTTAATAGCAGGACCATGGGGTATGCTCCGCTTCCTAGACTATATTAATCGAAAGATAAAAACTGAGTAACGATTACAGGTGGATGAATGGCCAGCTCTGATACAAACAAGTTGAATGTGTTGTCTGTATTTGATTGTGGAACATTGCAGTATACCCATATGAAAGATGAGGTGCTGCTCATGAATCTTGCAGCAGAATGGGAGGCCATAGACTGGTGGATCAAAGTGAAAATGCAGAATTAAAGTGGCAGAAAACTGGAAGCTGAGGGGATATAAGAGTCGAGCAGAAGTCTCTACTTGAAATGTCGACATACACCTTTTGCTGTCATGGGTGCTGCTTGACCCACTGAGTTCTTATAGTATTATTTTTTTTGTTCCAGTTTCCTGTTGTGCAAGGCAAGGGTCACATCTGCAAACTGAATGCAGCTGCTCAAATCTGTGTTTGGTTTCGCCAATGAAAGGAGACCACTTTGTGAACATTTTTAGAAAGTTATTTATTTTTCTTTTGAGCCCATATTAACTAGGATTGAAAGGGGGAGGCGAAAGTTGGGGAACTGTGGATCATTTTGTTTCGTATCTGTTGTCAAATTGCTGAAATTATTACTAGTGGTGTACTTGGAAAATAATAACTTGGTAGTAACATCATGGTTTTGTGAAAGGAAACTTGCATTTGACAAAAATGAGTCATTCCTAACTATATAGTTATAAGAAATGAGTAGGAAGCTACTGGATATAGTGTATTTGGGTTTTCAAATATTTAAAGTATACATGGTCTTTGCATAAAATGAAGACTTGCCTTTTAACCAGTTGTCTATCCAAAATAAAGAACATTAAATAATGGGAAGAAGTGGACTGTTTTCAGGTTGGTAGACTTGCTAGTCAGGTGCCCTGAGATTAATCCTGCTGTGCCTTTGATATTCACAGTTTTTATTACCAACTAAGATGAGATGATGTGGACATTTGTTTATGATTCCGTGGGCTGAAAGGAGGATGCCAAGAGAGACTACAAAAATATATTGAGAGGTTAAGTGATTGAACAGGAAGGTGAAAAATGGTGAAACAAAATGAGACTATGTGCATTGGAGATATAAAAGACTGCAGGTGCTGGAATCTGGAGCAACAAACAATTGCTGGAGTGACTCAGTGGGTCAAGTAGCATCTGTGGGATGAAAGGAATTGTCAATGCTTTGGGTCAAGAACCCTGCATCAGGACTGAGAGTGGAGAAGCTAGATAGCCAATATAAAGAGGGAGGAAGAGTGAGGGAGGAGTCTGGGGTGATTGGTGGATGGTCATCACCAATCGCCCCAGACTCCTTCCTCACCCCTTCCCTTCTCTTTATACTGGCCATCTCGGCTCTCATCTCTGTCCTGATGCAGGGTTTCAACCCAAGACATGACACCTGAGATATCTGTAAGGCAATGCTGCCAGTTAGCACATTCCAGGCTGCAGGAGTAGATACTGAGGGGTGTACTGAAGCTTGGTGCAGCCAATGCAAAGCTTCGGTGGGGAAGGACCACAGTATAGGCTCTTTCCGCTACCAGACGTGGAGGGGCTGAGTTAGGTGGGGAAGCCCCTCCAGCAATGAAAGGGTGCATCACCCCAGGGGGCCACATGAGTGGTAATGGTTTAAAAAAAGTGTTAATGCTGCTGAATGTATTGACCAAATGACACTAAAAGTGTACAAAGTTTTTTTGCAAGTTTTTTCAATTTTTGTTAATATATTTTAATCATTAATAGTTTATTTTCGAGCAAAAAATTCCTTTCTTCCCACAGATGCTGCTCGACCCACTGAGTTCCTCCAGCAGATTGTTGCTTGAGAATATGTACATTTCAGTAGGAAGAAGAAAAATGACTGCTTGGAGCCAACATTTAAATGTTAATGTGCTGCTTCCTGAGAGCATAAACTTGCAGGCTTAGGAAGCAATTGGGAAAGTTCGTGGTACTGGAAGGCCTTTATTACAAGGGGTTGAAATATTAAAAATGTCCTTGATTTCATTGCACAGCTTTGACATTTTATTTAGAATTATGTGTGTATTTTGGATTTCCGTACCTAAAGATCGACATGCCCTGCAGTCAATCCACTTTGAAGCTAGGGTGAACTGATTGTCTGGTAAGAAAGTTTAAAAAGATGAAATGACCTACGAGTGGGATTGATAGGGTAGATTCCTAGAAGCTATTTATGTTTCTGGAGAGTATAAAACTAGCTTTGCAGTAAGCAGTAAAGGTTGAGATTTGGTAAATATTTAGATAAAGTTATTTGGAAATTGGGCAAAAATGTGTTCAAGACTGATAATCAGCCAAAATCTCACTCTATGATCGAACAGACTTGAGGGCGTGTGATCTATTCCTGTGCCTATTTTCTTTGTGATAGGATTGGTTGTCACATTTGGCCCATCAACGTCTAAATTGTGAATTGAGCCTATGAGTTGCGGTTGAATCAAGGGTATGGCTTCATTTTTTTTCCCTAGAAGGATACATACACTATATCATTTTTTTAAAAGAAAAAATAAAACATGCATGCACAAGGGTACCACTTCTCTTCATCATTTATTGTGATCAACTGGTGTGGTACCTCATTCAATTTGAGGTTTTTTTCCCACATGAAGGGAATTTAAACTGCTTTTGGATAGAGGCCATTGAAGAGGCATGGAAACAAATTTAAATATACAAATCAACTATTATCTGTAGAGCAAAAGAAGTGTTACTCTTTTTGAATAGTGTCCAGCATGCTTTAAAGGAATCTTTAGTAGATTGTTTAAAAAGAATAGCAATAACAAAAAACAAAATAATTTATTTCACCACGCTTAAATTATCTGATCAGCCTGTAACCTGAGAACCAGTTAGCTAGTTACCTGTTTAGCTTTGTGAGAGAGTACAAAGAGCTTGTTTTTTTTTTAATTAAATGTGACTGTTAAATTTGAGAAATTGAGGGGCCGGGAGAAGTGGATGAACGCTATATATGCAAATGCAACATTGAAGTACTGTTAACCAGTGGCCTTAGGAGTACATTGCAATCTGATTTGACACTAGGCTACATATTTAATTTCAAATTTCTTGGATGCTACTAGGGGCCAGGGTGTCATTCCCTGAAGTGGGAAATGCAACTAGGGTTATGAAGTAACTGTCTGTGAAACTTGGCTGTTCTAATCATTATGAAATTTGGAAATCGTAGTGGGAAAGTAGGTATGTATCCAGTCAAATTGAGACCCAAGCCATACTTGGGCAAATTTATTTGCCTACGGTTGGACACACAAGATTCTGTGGCCCTGTTTCAAAAAAAACACATGGAAGCATTGTCCAGCACCATAGTGTGAACAGTGCCTTCATTAATATCTCTGAAATCTGGCCATTGTTGCGTTTGTTATATGTGAATCTTTACAAATTGGTTGTTGCATATTTCTAAGAAGTGTATGTAAAGTCATGAAAGGTAGTGCATTAATTAAGTCTTTTTAGATAAGTTAGGGTGTGCTGGTGGTGAAATTAGTGGGAAAGAAATGGGACAAAATATTCTGATTGTTCTGCATAGAATGTGGAGTGAAATTTGGTAAGGATGTATTTAAACTGAAATGACAGATGGTTTGGTAAAGGGCTATAATAGTGCCCAGAAAACATAAGCAGTGGGGACATATTGAGAAATGGTGTCAGTAGAAATAAATTCAGAGGGCTGTGACCAGTCACTCAGAACAGAGGGTGATGGATTTCTGGATATTTGGGGGATAGTATGGGTAAGTGGAACTGAGGTGGGAGTTTATTCATGAACTTGAGTGATGCTAAGGGCTAATTAGTTTGCTCCTAATTTCTTAGTTCCTAAGTTCTTTGGGTAAGGAATGAAACATGAAAATTGAAATTATTCTGATTTTTTTTTACCTGCACAGTAAACAATCTGCTGGAGGAACTCAGTGGGTCAAACAGCATCTGTTGGGGGGGGGGGAAGGGAGGAAGAGAGGTGCGGGGCAGGGGTAGGATAAGGAATTGTTTTTTTTAAGGTCGAAACCTTTTTATGCTGGGTTTCAAGCTGGAATGTTGACAATTCCTTCCACTACACCCCTCCTCCACAAATTGTGTTTAAACCCCCTGAGTGCTTCCAGCAGGTTGTTTGTTGTTCCAGATTCCAGCATCTGCAGTTCCTTGTATTTCCATTTACCTGCACAGTCCTTCACACAGAATCAGTGACCCTTTTCAAACAAAATGCTTACCAGCCTTCCTTGGCATAAAGCTGAGACCTGAATGTGAAACCTATCACACTTGCTCTTCAATAAGACACTACTGCACCATTGAGCTCAATGAGAGTACATTGATGAAGTAGACAGGATCAGTGATGTCCTGTCTGATAGCTCTCTGTAAAAACAAAAGTAAATCAACTTAAAGCTTTTGGATGACCTTTGATAAACAAGACTGTGTTGGAATTATGAAAGTGTGATTCAAGTCTTAAAGAAGAATTTTATGAATCTCTTGTGGATTGCCTTCATTTAAATCTGTGCTACTGGAACGCCTAAAACACTCAAATTTTGACAAAACAGCAATTAACTTGCACTTCCAATTGATACCATGCTTTCTCATGTAGGAAACAAGGACATTGGCTGAAATAGCGAAGGCTGAACTTGATGGTACAATGCTGAGGAATCGACCTCTACGTATTCGCTTTGCTACTCATGGAGCCGCTTTGACTGTGCGGAATCTTTCACCGGTTGTTTCTAATGAGTTATTGGAACAGGCCTTTTCTCAGTTTGGACCAGTAGAAAGAGCAATAGTTGTTGTTGATGACCGCGGGAAGCCTACAGGGAAAGGTTATGTGGAATTTGCAGCAAAGCCTGCCGCTCGCAAAGCACTGGAAAGATGTGCAGATGGAGCATTTCTATTGACATCGTAAGTTTGTTTTCATTTTCAGGTATCTCCTAGCTGCATTTCCTTTAATCTTAAGCATAATTGTGGTCAGAAAAAGTAAATGTTGTTTTAATTCCTTGAAGTACTTGCATGACTTCTTTAAAATACAACTGTAGCAAATAATTTGTAGTGGCCTTGAATTCATTTACTCTTGCTGTTTTTGAACAATTTGTTGGAATTTCTTGGTCTGTTGCAGTAGATTCCATTCTAAAGTATTGAGGCTTAAGCTTTCACAAAGTATGTGAATTATCTTTTTCTTGAGCAGCATTTCTATTTTGATTGGTAAAGGTGTGGATTTACCAATCCAAATATTAATACTTAAGAAATTTTTTCTTGCGAAGTGTTGTAACTTTTTAGTCGAACAATAATAGGTTAGGACAAAGAAATGTCCTGTTTCATTTCAACATCAGCTCTCATTTTAAAGTTTCTTAATGCCATGGCATATTAATAGAAATTGGATAATGATTAAGATTTACAAAGGAGCTAAATTCAGGGGAAATAATTTAAGTAAAAATTTATAAATCAGGAGTGTTTACCATTGTTTTTCCAATGTTAAAACTCAATCTCAGACAAAAACACCCAAACCCTTAAAAATACTGCAATACAAAAATATGAAGTAATACTTAAGAACAATTAAATCTAAAGATAAAAGCATACATGCTTAGTGAGTACACCTTTCAGGGCACTCAGTAAGTGGAACATAAAGGCTTTCTCTCCACCTCCCCGGCTTTCATTGTTGCAGATCTCTCTTGATCGTCATTTTGATGAAGCACACACTCACACTCTAGCCTGGAGCAGTTTTAGTTATATAGGGTACTCGGAGGATTAGCCTCCTTATTTAAGGAAGGGTGTTAATGCATTGGAAGCACTTGAGTAAAAGGCTTGCTATTTTAATACTTGAAATGGGAAAGTTGTCTTTGGGAATGGGCAGATTAGACTTGTATTCACTGGAGTTTGGAATAGTGAGAGGTGATGGTTGAAATGTACATGACCTTGAGTTGTCTTGAAAGGATGGATGTGAGGAAATCTTGTTTTGTGGGAGGATCTAGAAGTTGGTCACAGTCTCAAGTTAAGGGCAAACTTTTTTCCCCCCTGAACCTCCTGAGTTATTGGGATGCTCTTCCTTACAGGCAAGTGAGAATAAAATCTTTGAGGCAGATTCTTGATTTAAATGGTGAAAGGTTACCACATTGAGGATACAGTCAGATCAGCCATGATTTTGTTCAATGGCAGAGCAGGCTTGAGGGACCAAGTTATGGTCTCCTGCCCCTGATTTGTTGTGGTGGGTCGGAGGAAGTGTGAAGCAGAGTTGTCACTGCTCAGCTGATGGTGATGGAGGCAAATATGTGCACCAGTGGCATCAATGGTGCTTGTCTGTTTGAAGGCAAGGGGTCATTCATTAACTCTGCCTGGTTGAGCTGGACAGCTGTTCTCTTATGATTTTAAAATAAAATTCTTGTACTAGAGCATTCTATTTTCCATTATGCATCAGGATCTGTGCTTGATGTTGGGATTGTTTTCTCTGAAGGTGGCTGTTATTTTCACAGTGTAACTACACCCTGGAAATGTTTGTTGAACTGTTTTGGTGGTCATGTTATATCAGTTGCTTCTTGCTCCTACTGGGTGGTCTGTCCTCATTTGTGAGGTCTGCCTTGCAATTCCACATCAGCCTCATTTGCCAGTTGTTGGCGATTTCATAGGTTCGTAAACTGAAGGAGAGTCGTGAATACGTTCTGTTCATAATTTCCTTTTGTTCCCCATTCATTGTTGCATGGGTTAGGTCATTTCAAGAGTGATTGATGTAGTCAAAGTCGATAGTTGCACTTATCATATGTGCAAGTACATGTATGCACAGGTGCAATGAAAAACTTACTTGCAGCATCATCACAGGCACATTAGCATCAGATACATAATATTCCCTAGAAAAACATCAATTAAATTATACGCAATTTTTATCAGAAAAAAACACAATTAGAACAAAAAGTCCATTGTAGTCATAAGGTTGTTATACAGAGGTGGTGATTAGAGTTCTGCAGGTTGGTTTAAGAACCAAATGGTCAAAGGGAAGTAGCTGTTCTTGAACTTGGTGGTGTGAGACTTCGGGATTCTGTACCTCCTGCATGATGGTAGCTATGGCGTGGCCCAAATGGTAGAGATCTTTGATAGATGTTGCCTTCTTGAGGCAGTGTCTCGTGTAGATACTACCATTGGTGGGGAGGGATGTGCCTGTGATGTGTTGGGCTGAGTGCTCTACTCTCTGCAGCTTCTTACATTCCTGCTCATTCGCATTGCTCTACCAGACCATTATGCAACCAGTCAGGATACTTTCAGTCTGTGGTTATTTTGATTGTATCTGTTCTAGAGTTCCTATATCGCGAGTTTGTCATTGCTATTTGACTCCAAAATAACATGCCTCAATATATGTAGTGGACAAAAAAATGATGTTGGAGAGGGGTGACTTTTAATGTGCAGCTCCCAAGGGAATCATCAGATATTCCCATTTAGAACTCTACAGCCACAGAGACTGCAGTGAGTAACATTGTTTCAAGCTATTTAAAAGAACTAAAGATCTTAAAACCTGACAGACTCAGGAATCCAGACCACCCAGGGAACGAGTGCAGCAGCTAGAAGCTTGGAGGAGATTTCCATTGTCTCAGAAAATGTAGCTGCTGGAGAGGACTCCAGGTAAAACAGAAGCGCAGGGCCCCAAGGCTACCCTTTCCTACCATCATCCTGGCTAATGTACAATCTCTGGAAAATTAAAATTGAAGACCTCTGAGCAAGGCTGCAGTACCAGAGCGACATCAGAGACTGTTGTGTATTTGCTTCACAGAGACATGGCTCACCCCCAGCACTCTGGACACAGCGCTTCACCCTGAGGGCTTCACCATCCACTGTGTGGACCAGGCGGCAGAGGAGCTTTTATGAGACTACTTTGAATTGGCGGACTGGGCCACGATTCAGGGATTCATCTTGGGATCTGAATGAATATGGCCCAGTTTTGGCTGTCACCAACTTCATCAAGACCTGTATGGATGAGTGTGTGCCTTAGAACATAGAGTTTTCCCAAACCAGAAGCCCTGCATGAGTCAGGAGATTCACAGTCTGCTAAGGGCTAGATCTGTGGTATTCAAGACCGGTGGTCCAGAATCCAACAAGGAATCCAGGTACGACCTATGGAAGGCCATTGTGAGAACAAAAAGGCAATTCTGTGTAAAGTTATAGACACAATCGGGTGCATGCCAGCTGTGGCAGGGATTGCATATTGTTACTTCCTATAAGGTGAAACCTAACAGCATAAATGGCAGTGATGCTTCATTCCCTGATGAGCTCAGTGCCTTTTATGCATGATTTGAGAAGAATAATGCTACACCTGTTTAATTCCCCACAGCATCTGGTGGCCCTGTGATCTCTGTCTCTGAGGCTGATGTCAGATCATCCCTCAAGAGGGTAAACCCTCATGAGGCATCAGTCCCCTATGGTGTACCTGGCCGGGGACTGAAAATCTGTGCTGATCAACTGGCTGGAGTGTTTGAGGACATCTTCAACCTTTCACTGCTGTGGTCTGAGGTTCTCACCTGCTTCAAAAGGTCTGCAATCAAGCCGGTGCCCAAGAAGAGCAGGGTGAGCTGCCTCAATGACTGTTGCCCAATAGCACTCACATTTACTGTAATGAAATGCTTAGAGCTTGGTTATGGCTAGAATTAACTCCTGCCTGAACAAGAACCTGAGCCCACTGCAATTCACCTACTGCTGCAACAGATCTAAAGTGGATGCAATCATACTGGCTCTCCATTCTGCTTTAGAGCACCTAGACATTCACACCACCATCCTCTCAGTATTAATCACCAAGCTTCACAACCTGGGCCCCTATACCACCTCCTGCAACTGGATCCTCGACTTCCTTATCAGGAGACCGCAGTCAGAACAGAGCGGTAATAACATCTTGCTGAAAACCAAAAGAGACGCATCTCAAGGATGCGTATCTAGCCCGCTGCTCTACTTTCTGTACACTCCTGACTGTGTGGCCAAGCACTGCTCAGATGCCATCTACAGAGGTGCCGCCTCAAGTTTGCAGATTACGCCATTGTTGTTGGTAAAATCTCAGGTGGTAACAGAGGCGTACAGGAATGAAATAGATCGGCTGGTTGAGTCATGTCACAACAACCTAGCACTCAATGTGAGCAAGACCAAGGAATTGATTATGGACTTCAGGAAGTGGAAGTTGAGAGAACACACACCAGTTCTCATTGAGGGGTCAGTGGTGGAAAGGGTGAGCAGCTTCAAGTTCCTGGGCATCAAAACCTTGGAGGATCTGTCCTGGGTCCCAACACGTTGATGCAATCACGAAGAAGGCAGGCCAGTGGCTCTACTTCATTAGGAATCTGAGGAGATTTGGTATGTCACCAAAGACTTGAAAATTTTTACAGATGTATGGTAGAGAGCATTCTGATTGGCATCACAGTGTGGTATGGAGGCTCCAATGCATAGGATAGTAAGAGGCTGCAGAGGGTTGTAGACTCAGCCAGCTCCATCATGGGCACAACCCTCCCCATGATCGAGGACATCTTCAAGCAGTAGTGCCTCAAGAAGGTGGCATCCATTACTAAGGACCCTCACCATTCAGGACATGCTCTCTTCTCATTCCTACCATTGGGGAGGAGGTACAGGAACCTGAAGACCCACACTCAATGATTCAGAAACAGTTTCTTCTCCTCTGCCATCAGATTTCTGAATGGTCCATGAACACTACCTTGTTATTCCTTTTTCATTATTTGTAATTTATAGTAATCTTTGTCTTTTCATTGTACTGCTGCTGCAAAATAACAAATTTCATGTTGTACAATTCAGTGATAATTAATCTGATTCTGGTGTCCCCATCCATGGGTTATGGTAATGAATTGGTGTTTGATTGGTTGGGGGGGGCGGTAGTTGTGGAAGATGCTCCCTTGATGCTGTCAGCCAAGTCCTCTTCAATGGATAAAAGTGGATCATTCAACAATGAAAATCACAGCTTTGTCGCCCTAGTTATTCCTCGCATAGTATTGTTTAAGTGGGAGAGAAACAACCTTGTATAAACTTGGGAGCACTCTTTTATCCAAGTCTTTTTGTTAGATGCCACACCACTGGAAGTTGTGTCTTTGAATCTACCTTTAGAGTGCTTGGGTTCTCTGGGAGATTGAGAGGCTTGAATTTTATAGCCATTTTGGGCAGTGCTTCCAGGGAGAAGAGCAAGTTGGTGTTTAGCTGTCTTGAAGCCTGTGGAGGTTGCTCATTCCCTCAAAATGAATATGCTTGAAGATATTCCTTTCCAAAAGACCCCGGTTACATCCTGGTTGAACACTTGTTAGAGTGATTTGGCTACCTTGATGATTTGTTTCGGCTCTTAAGGAAAATTTTCTGCTGCCATGTTATCTTGAACTTGTTGCTTCTCCTGCAAGGTAAATATTATATAGGTTGCACACAACTTGAATGTTCAAACCAGCTAGTTCTTTGCACTTCCAGGTCTATCATTCCCTCAATTCTTTCAAATCTTGTCTTGTTGATTCAGGAAACAGCAAAATCATTGTCAAACAAGCCTTTAATTTTGACCTTGTAATCGTTTGCTTTGTCCTTTCCTCCATTCCCTACATAACAACATCTCTGCCATTCATAATACACATACTTTAGGGATAGCATTGTGCTACAACCACTAAAGATCTGTGTCCAACAGCCTTTTGTGTCAATTTTCAATTATATCAGTAGGTTGTGGTTTCTTTCAAAAGATACAAGACAATAGACTTTGTTTCAGAGCTGCTGTTAGTCAAATGGATCACTATCTTTGTGGACATAGCTGCACCTATCTGAGGTTTCCATTGCCACTTGTTGCTAACATTGTTTTAATAGTTTTAAAAAAAAATTCTAAATTGAGTGTGCCCTCTCTAAAGAGTCAGTTACACTCTAACAAACTTCTACAGATGTACTGTTGAAAGTATCCTGACTGGTTGCATCATGGTCTGATATGGTAGTTCAAATGTGCAGGAATGCAAGAAGCTGCAGAGAGTAGTGCACTCTGCCCAATACATCACAGGCACATTCCTCCCCACCATCGGTAGTATCTACAGGAGGCACTGCCTCAAAAAGGTGACATCCATCATCAAGATCCCCACCATCAGGGCCATACCATCTTTTTGTAGCTACCATTGGGCAGGAAATACAGAAGTCTGAAGTCCCACACCACCAAGTTCAGGAACAACTACTTCCCTTTGACCATTTCGTTCTTGAACCAACCTGGAAATCCCTAATCATCTCTACAGTTTAGCGAGACTATGACCACTCCGATCACTTGGTACTAAAATGGACTTTTTTTTGTTCTAATTGTGTTTTTTCTTAAAAATTTGTGTATGATTTGTTCTTGTGAATGCTGCTTATATGATTCCATGTACCTGTGATGCTGCTGCAAATTTTCATTGTACCTGTGCATAGATGTACTTGTGCATATGACAGTAATCTCGACTTTGACTTTGTAAATTGAATGTTAGAGCTTAAGTATTATGCCACAGAAGGCAGTTCAACCCATTGGGTCCTTGCCAACCCCCAACAGAGCAATCCAATTTCCCCTTTTTTCCCCTGTAACTTGTTCTCTTTTGCATGTCCATCAACTCCCATTTGATACTTTTTGCCATCAATTTACAATAGCCAGTCAACCTACCAGCAAGTTTTTTGGGATGTGGGAGGAAACTAGAGCACCCAGTAGAAACCCCTGTGTTCATGGAGAACGTGTAAATACCCCACAGGCAGCACCCTGGGTCAGGATTGAACCTGGATCAGGGTACAGGGAAATTGAGGGAATGGGACTGATTTTAAAAACTTGCTCTGCTGGGAGCCATTGATGGGCCAAATGACTTACTATTGTGTCATATTGTGGTAAATTTGAGGAATACCAGTACTAAATGGCTGTTTATTTTTATATTCCAAAAATTTGTTCTGTGGCTTGAGGCCACCTGAGTGGAGGAGAGGTGGGGGGGAATGAATAGAATATTGAGTAGTTTCAACAATGGCACTGATTTAGTTCAAGGGGAAAATACAAATTTTAGAAGGGAAAAAATTAGAAGATGAGATGAAAGGAGAACAAAAAACACTTCCAGATAGACCTGGTGGGCTGAATGACCATTTTCTGCACTCCTAGATTCAATCCACTGTTTGATCACTGGTGTTACTGAGGTTTACCATGACCAAATTCATCTGACAGTAAACAAATTATTATTCCCCATTGGCCTTCTAACATGGCAAACTTGATCAATCAAAAAAAACCTGACTGTTGCAGATAGTTTGTAACAAATATGTGAATGTATCACTGGATTTCTGTAACAATTGGATCATGATTGTTAAGTTAGTATTATCCTACTCTAATATCTTTTAAACTTTTATTTCAACCATTATTTTTAGTATATGAAAGAGGCAAAACTAACAATAAACACTAATTATATCTAAAAGTAATCGTGAGTATTGAAGCAATTATGGGATGTCTGTTTGTTACAGTAATTGTGGATGTGTATATAATTTTGGGCTTCTACATGCTCTTAGTTCATGTAGGCTGACACAAAGGTGTAGCTGCTCAAACACAATTGTTAAACCCTTCTGAAAATGCATTGTTTTATGCAATTTCTTCAGGATCACTTGGTGTAAATGAGAAATGGTTTCAAATTGTTCGGAAAATTCTGAACAAAGGTTTTTCCTGCTGTAAATGCAATGTGGCATTACTTTACAGTTCCCCACGTCCTGTTATTGTGGAGCCCATGGAACAGTTTGATGATGAAGATGGACTTCCTGAAAAACTGCTACAAAAGAACACACAATACCACAAGTAAATGTTTCTTGTTTTTATAATTAGCAGTGCAAACTAAATCCAAATAGGAGTCATTATCTGGTTTGAGCTGTGTGCTTTTGCTGGAATTTATTTTGATCACCAATATCAGGTTTTTGACTTTTTTCCACTTGCAAATTGTATATGGCACTTTTGTTATTTTAGATAGCTTTTAATTCTCAGTGTGATTGGGAACAGCAAATGTATAAACATGATACTGGGATTATCATGTTCTTGATAATTTTGAGTAGGAATCTCAAAATTTTTGTATCTGCCAAGGATTCCTTTTCAGTGTTACTGTGAATATCAAAGCCTTCTAGCAAAGGTCCCACCTCAACCCAGTGAGGACATTTCAATTTTTGTAACACCCGCTTTTGTCCCCTTTAACTGGAGGGAACTATTCAGTTCATCACAGTTGACTTGGACTTCAAAGTTGAAAAAAATTTCCAATAATCATGATCGCACAACTTTCACCATGCTTTTATTTTTGTCTGTCTAATGAGAATTTGTTTTTTTTCAATCTTGAGGCCATTTTCCAAGTTGTGCACTGTGCAATATTTTACAGCTAAAAATAGCACTTTTGTATCACTCTAAGTCGAGCTTTTGTTGAATCGGGTATACTGGTATTTAAAAACTCCCCAGATTCTATCTTCTGCACTAATAAATAAAAGAATCCAATAAAATATTATTTGTTTGAAAATAAGTTATGCTCAGTTGACCTAAAATCCACATTGCTAAATAGTGTATAAAGCTGCATTTAGTTCATAAATACTCATCTAGTTGTAATTAAGCAGTGGTCAAGTAACTTGTGCACACCATGTGCTCTAATTTAACTAGGGAAAGGGAGCAGCCACCACGTTTTGCTCAACCTGGGACATTTGAGTTTGAATATGCATCTCGCTGGAAAGCTCTTGATGAAATGGAAAAACAACAACGAGAGCAAGTTGACAGAAACATCCGAGAAGCAAAACAAAAGCTGGAGGCAGAAATGGAAGCTGCCCGTCATGAACATCAGCTTATGCTTATGAGACAAGGCAAGTTACTACTCTTTATCCATAAAATCTTTGACATTTTTTGAATAGAGGCATTGGAACAGATTGCAATCTGCTTTGATTAACTATCGAATCATCTCGGGAAGTCAGTTTTAAATGTCACTGTCATATGTTCCCTTGGGCTTGAGAGTATGGATTTGTATTGGCTTCATTCTGCTGAAGACCAGCATCTTCTATGTTTATGGAAGCCCATTCTGGAGTAGCACTCCCAGTTGAGTCTGCTGCTCTTGGAGGTACATTTAGAATAAACAGCACACAGACAAGTCTTTCTGTGGTCTCTTCTCCCTTGCACATGTTTTTGAAGTCCAGTTGCCCATATCGAGGTCCAGACTCCTAAGGCCCCTCTTACAGATGCCTTTGAAGCAGGTGTGAGCTTGGTTAGTATCCTTCCTGAGGCAAGATTCTCGCCACAGAGAACATTGGGAATTCTCCCATTGCTGGTTTAGAGAATATGCCCAAGCTATAAAAGCACCACTGCCTGTACAAAGTGTAGATACCAGGAATCTTTGCATGAACCAACATATCAGAATATGTGACTCTTTCCAAGAGATCAGAACGAGTGACAGCCTATGTGTATGGAAGCTGAACTTCTTGGAATATGTAATCAAGGTCTTACTACTGTATAGTAGTGTACTGACAACACAGGCTATGTGCACACTGATTTTCTTTTTCTGTGTATGGTCAGTTTTTATATTCAGTGGTACCTTTTTAAAGCCCGGAAATGTTTGTGGCAACTTTCCCAATGTGCACATTGATGCCTTCATCAAGTGATAGGTTATTGATGATGGTGAAACTTGAGTAAGAAGCTTGGTGACAACCTCTGGAGTATAATTGATGCATATCTTTCCCCATTTGCATTCATCTTTCTACTGTTCACTCTGAAATCTTGGCATGCTTTGGAACATCGGTTCGTGAGATGTTGTTTGCCTGAAGTCTGGAGGACTTGGGTAGTTTATTTTCTAAACTTGTGTATTTAAGCAGCCAAAGTAGATCACAAGCAGAGTGGAATTATTTCCAAGCAGCCAGCAGCCTTGCCAGAAGACCAATGGGACATTTGTGACTAAAAGAGATTTGCTTTCAGTGCTAGACACATTTCATGGCAGATGGCAAAGTAATCATAAAGTAATACAGCACGGAAACGGGCCTTTTGGCCCAACTCATCCATCTAAGCTAGTTCCATTTGGCCCCTGTCCCTTGAAACCTTTCCTATCTATGTTCCTGTGCAAACATCTTTCAAATGTTGTTATTGTACCTGCCTCAACCACACCTTCTGTCATTTTGTTACATATAAGCATCAACTTCTGTTTGAAGAAATTGTCCCTCGGGTTTCTTTTAAATCTTTCCTCTCTTAAACCTATGCTATCTAGTTTTTGTTTGCCTTTCGCTAGAAAAAGGACTGTATGCATTCACCCTATCTATGCTCCTCTGGTTTTATACACCAACTTGAGATCACATCCTAGTTTCTTGTGCTCCAATGAATAAAGTCCTAACCTGCTCAGGCTCTCAAGTCCTGGTAACATTCTTGTAAATATTCTTTTCACTCTTTCCAGCTAAATGACATCTTTCCTATAATGGGATAACAAAAACTGTACTCAATACTCCAGATGTGGCCTCACAAACATCTTGTACAACTGCAACATAATGTCCCAACTCATTATAGTCAGTGCCCTGACTGATGAAGGCCAGTGTGCCAGATGCCACCTTCACCACTCTGGCTACCTGTGAAGCCACTTTCAGGGAACTATGTATTTGTATTCCTTGATCCTCTGTTCTACAGCACTACCCTGGGTCCTACTGTTTAGTCCTCTCCTGGCTTGACTTCCCAAAATGTAACAACTCTCACTTATCTGAATTGACTGCCATTTGTTTGGGTCATTTACCTAGCTGATCAAGATCCCCCAGTAATTTTTGATGACCCTTTTCACTATCTACTATACCACCTATTTTGGTACCATCTGCAAACTTAATAAATATGCCTTGTACATTCTCATCCAAATTGATTATATAAAAGACAACAATGGGCCCAGCACCGATCACTGTGACACACCACTAGTCACAGGCCACTAGTTAGAAAAACAACCTTCCACCATCACCTTCTGCTTCCTACTGCCAAGCCAATTATGTATCCACTTGGCTAGCTTCCAGGTTGTCCTTCCATACAGGACCATGAAGAAACGTCCACTACCCTGTTCTCATCAATTATCTTGGTTACCTCTTCAAAAAAAAACTCTTAACAGCATTGTGAGGCGCATTTTCCCATGCACAAAGCTGTGGTGATTATCCCTAATCAGTCCTTGTCTATCCAAATGCTGGTAGATTCTGTCCCTCAGAATTCCCACTAGTAACTTAGCCACCACTGACGTCAAGCTCGGCAGCCTGTAGTTCCCTTTGCTGCCCTTCTTAAATAATGGTACAACATTAGTCACCCTCCATTCTTCTGAACTTCACCTGTGGCTAAAGATGATGCAAGTATCTCTGCAAGGGCCTCTGCAATTTTTTCCCTAGCTTCCTGCAAGGACTGAGAATGCAGTTTGTCAGGCCCTGGGGTCTTAAGACTGTCAATATCACCTCTTTGGTAATTCTGATATGGTCCAAGACATCACAACTCTTTTTGCCTAGTTCCTTAGGTTCCATCATCTTCTACACAGTAAAAACCTGATGAGAAATATTTATTAAAAAATCTCGCCCATCTCCTGTGACTCCACGCATAAATGGCCATGCTGATCTTTAAAGGGACCTAATCTCTCTCTAGCCACACTTTTTACTCTTAATATGCCTGTAGAATCTCTTTGGGATTTTCCTTTTGCCTTGCCTGTCAGATCCATGTCACCTTTTTACCTTCCTGATTTCCCTCTTAAGTATACGCCTACACTTCTTGGAACCTGTTGAGGGATTCACTTGACCCTGACTGCCTAAACCTAATGTATGCCTCCTTTTTCCTGACCAGAACCTCAATATCTCTTGTCAACCAAGGTTCCTTAAACTTGCCAGGCTAGCTCTTCACCCCAACAGGAACATGCTGTCCCTGAACTCTTGAGATTGCATTTTTAAGAGCCTCCCACTTGCCAAACGTCTCTTCAGTGGCAAACAGTCTCCCCCAATCGACCTCTGTCAGTTCCCATGTAATGGCTCCAAAATTGGCCCTGCCCGAATTTAAAACTTTAACTTGTGGACCAGTCCTATCTTTCTCCATAACAATTTTGAAAATAATAGAATCAGAATCAGGTTTATTATCACTGACTTGTATGTCGTGAAATTTGTTTTGTGCCAGCAGTACAGAGAAAAGACACAAAATTACTATAAATCACAAAATAAATAGACCAAAAAAAGGAATAACTAAGTAGTGTTCATGGACCATTCAGAAATCTGGCAGAGGGGAAGAAGCTGTTCGTAAGTCGTTGAGTGTGGGTCTCCAAGCTCCTGCATCTCCTCCCTGATGGTAGTAACAAGAAGGCATATCCTGGATGGTGGGAGTCCTTAGTGATGGATGCTGCTGCCTTGAGGCACCACCTCTTGGAAATGTGCTCAATGGTGGGGAGAGTTGTGCCCATGATGGAACTGGCTAAGTCTATAACCCTCTGCATCCTCTTGTGATCCTGTGCATTGGAGCCTCCATACCAGGCTGTGATGCAGCCAGTCAGAATGCTCTCCACCGTACATCTATAGAAATTTGCAAAGAGTCTTTGGTGAAATACCAAATCTCTTCAAACTCCTAACGAAGTAGAGCTGCTGGCATGCCTTCTTCACGATTGCATCAATGCGTTGGGCCCAGGATAGATCCTCTGAGATGTTGACGCCCAGGAACTTGAAGCTGCTCGCCCTTTCCACTGCCTACCCCTCAATAAAGACGTGTGTGTGTGTGTTTTCTCCCAACTTCTTCCTGAAGTCCACAATCAGTTTCTTGGTCTTGCTGATGTTGAGTGCAAGGTTGTTGTTGTGACATCGCTCAACCAGTGACCTATCTCACTCCTGTACGCTGCCTCGTCGCCATCTGAGTTTCTCCCAACAACAGTAGTGCCATTGGCAAATTTATAGATGGCATTTAAGCTGTGCTTAGCCACACAGTCATGAGAGTAGGGCAGTGGACTAAGCACACTTTTAGAAATATGAATAAAATGTGGTCAGTCCCAAAGTGCTTTCCCACTGACACTTTGGTCACTTCCCCAACCTTGTTCCCTAAGAGGAAGTCTAGTGTTGTGCCTCTTGGGTCCCGTTATACATTGATTAAGGAAGCTTTCTTGGACACATTTAACAAATTCCACCCAGTTCAACCCCTTTACACCATGGATGACCCTGTCAATATTTGGGAAGTTAAAATTTTCCACTAATAGTACCCTATTATTTTTGAAACTGAGATCCTCCTACGCATCTGCTTGAAGTAGGGTTGTGTTAACTTCTGCTTGACATCTTTATTTTGAAAGATGATTCTAAAGTTAAGCTATCATATTGAATTATATATTTTGTGTCTATATGGAAGGACTTGATCATGCTGAAGGGACTTGATCATGCTGAAGAGCCTTGAAGGACAGCTTTTTTTAACAGTTGGAATAAATACCATCTGCTCATAAATGTAAAGGCCTTTAGTGTGGTCTATGAAGACGATGTATAGTGGCTTTTTCTGTTTCCTGCAATTTTCCTGCAGCTGCCTCAAGCAGAAGGTCATATCATTGGTTGACTGTACTGCTTGAAAACTGCATTGACTCCATAATGTGTCTCAGCAAGAAAGTGGAATCTTTTGAAAACAATGCATGCAACAAACTTTTCAGAATACACGTTTGAAAATTGTAATGTGGTTTGGGGACACAGCTTGGTTTGCTGAGATGTTTTGGGGAATCAAAATAACTTGTCAATGTTACCATTTTTGCATAGTATCTAAAATCATCTTTTGTATTTAAAATAAGAAAAACTGAAAGTCATAGCAATGATAGTTCATACAATTTTAGGAGTACTCAAATTTCTGATTCGTAACTCAGAACAGTGGTATATAAAATTAAGCCTAGTAATTTGTAACACCTATTTGATTTAAATCTTTCACAATTTTATTTTGGGTTGCCAAATTGCCATGATTGATAGAGGGTTGTTTTTTTGGTAAAATGTTTTCAATTTACCATCTATAATATCTCAAACAATGTTTGAGAGCAGTGACTACAACAGAGGCTTTGGAAACAGACATCACCCAGGCTGTAATACTGAATAAGTGCTGAAGAACCACTGTGTCTCAACCAATCTGTTCCAGTGCATTTGCAATACTGGCATTTTTCCAACAACATGAAGAAAATGCCCACATGTGAATGCTGGATATATAAAAAGGACAAATACAGTTCACACAACTTGCTACCCATTGTGCTCTCTTAATCCTGAGTATTGTGAGGGGAGGTGTTGTGATTAATGTGCTCTCAAGTGGCACTTTTGCTTTGCTTTGCACAAAGGAATATTTGTGGTTTAAGATTTAAAAAAAAGAAACTGCTGGAGGAACTCAGCAGATTAGGCAGCATCTGTGGAGGGAAAGGAATGTTCTGTTTTGAGTTGAGACTGTGCATTAGGACTTGTCTCCAGAGTTCTGCTGTTTTTGGAGATCAGTCACTTTGCTTCAAAGACATTACCCTGTGGATATTCTGCAGCAGTGTCCAAGGCCTCCTTTAGTTGCTTCATTCAAGTCTGAACTTCCATCATAAAATCAAAAAATTAAACAACCCATGATGGTGTCCAGCAGGATTTAGAGCATGGATTGATAGGTGGCTTGCACAATTAGTACCAGGCAATCATAGTGTTCAACTAGAGCAAGTCAAACCACTTACCTCTGACATTCAGTGGCATAACCAATACCAAGCCCTTTACCATCAACATCCTGGGAATCATAATTGACCGGAATCTAAACTAGGCCGGCTACATTTATCAAAAGGCTCCAAGAACAGATCGGAAGTTAATGATGTGCCAGCCATGCATACTTTATATTGCTTTGGGAATGCTGTGTATGCTTTTGTATATGTATGTAGACTACTAATTAACCCCCTTTTATCATTGGGATGTGCTGGTAAGAGGTCTGATTATGGTTTTAAAAACAAACAATTTGGAGTGAAAGTTTGGGTGTATATGAAATGTAAAACCAAAGATGTATTTGATTGCATAAAAGAAATAATAGATCTTTCTGAAGTTCAGCCTGACCCATTTTTGCTCTAAGAGGCTGTGTTGCTGAGCAGAAATCTCTCTGGTCTCCAAGCAGTTAGCAGCCTTGGTAAAAGATGATTAATAAAACTTTGACATAGGATCACTTGGAGTGCAGGACCCTTTTTACTGGCATTTGTCAAAGTAGGCTGGCTTCAATTCTTGTGCTTGTTTAAGAATAGCACTACCACAAGTAATTAAATGTGCTATCTCCAAAAGGAGGAGTTAAGGCCATCCATTTTCACTGCGTCTAAAATGTGGCAGAACTTTCACCTCTGGTTTCCCTTGAGTCAGGTTAAGTAGATTTCAAATCATGAAATAGCTGCTTCATCTTGCTTGCAGAATTTGCAGAGACACACTGCACCAATACTTTGAACTTGTATGCAGTTATAGAGATTGAACGCATATGCACAATGTTGATGTTTTTGGAAATGGAAATTAACAGATTTTTGTCAATCATTAACTGATAAAACGCCACTGGATTGAACCAACTAAAGCAATAAGAATAAAATGCCTAATTATACCTATCATTCCCATGTGTCCTTGAACATCATTTCTATTTAATCGTTTCAGTTGCAGGAGTTTAGTTACAACTTCAAACTTGAAGGTGTCTTCATTTTGTTTCTTAAATGGTGTATTTATTCTGCGACTTAGGAGTCTGTTAAATTTATTGCTCACCATCCTTCGTGTGTGCCACTATCCCCTTCTGTTTAACCTTGCTCATTTCTCTTTCTAAAATGTGTCCTGTTTTAAGCTGGGGTCCCCGCTTTAGTATTCTTTTTCTCTACTTGGTTTGGACTATAAGCCTGCCTTATTTTATTTTGCTTATTACTCCTGAAGGATACGCACACCTAAAACTTTGTAAGTGATTTAATTTTGCCATTTAAAGATCCAGCAGCATCTCTTAGTGCAAGTATACTAACATTTTGTTTTTCTCATGCAAAAGTTTAGGAAATTCATTGCTTTTTTGAAAATGGTGTGAGAATCCTAAGAATACATGTTAAGTCTGAGTTTCTGCTTTTTTTTGTTCTATATTTATCAAAGAATATGGTGACTAACTTTTGGGATATTTTCTGGTGAGGTTTTAAGAGACCTGTTACTGGCAATTCTAGTTCAGTGGTCCACAACTGCATTGACCATCCAAACTGCTTTTAATTGCCCTTGATATAAACAGGAAAGTGTCAAACTCCTAAGGTCTTTGCAGCTGTCTTTCTGGTTTGATTTCTCATAGTAAGGGGGAGCCAGCTGCTTGCATTTTCCCTGCATTTACTCTGGGGGAAATCTAAGTGCTGAATCTAATGCCAAGTTAGGCCTGTGTGGATTCAGCAGCCCCATTCCTATCAATGGGTAGGCAAGAGAATGAGAAGGAAGCTTCAGGTCACTTACATCTTTTTTCATTGAATTTAAAACTAAATGCATATACAATTTGAAATTTTAGTGTTTTTTTTAATAAGAAGATTTTTAATAAGATTGGTTTAGATCTAACAAAGGATACGTACTTCTGGGGTAATGCATTCAATAGGTTATTCTGTGGTCAGTATAAGTAGAGATCAGTGATTATTTTTGAATGTGTTTTGAATGTCTGCAACATTTGCAGACATTGTGTTCTGGTAGTCTATTCTGCCTGGTGGCAGAGTATAACCAGCAGTCGAACCTTCAGAGGTCCAGTTTTAATGGACTGATTTGGCTTATTATTATCTTTTTGTCATGAAGATTCGTGTCAGCTAACTGCAACCACATTGGAACTTTTTCAGTTGGTTTTACAGGTAAGTGCGGCTCTAGGAGCATTGAGCATGGGTGACGCAGGGCAGAGTGAATTATGTCGCAGGTTGTTTATGTCATGTACTTAAGGTGCAAGTGTGTTGGTAATTTCATATGGCAGGTTGGCAAATAATTTTCATTTGTACACTAATTGTGCTGCACTAGAGAAAAATTGAGCAGTGAAAGGTTTTTAATGCATATCTTATATGGCTTCTTGACCAATAGCTGGCACCAAGAGAATTATCTTTTAAAAATAGCTGATTGTGTTCTAAATTGGAAGTAATTCTTTTTTTAGATTTGATGAGGCGCCAGGAGGAATTGAGGCGGTTGGAAGAAATGAGAAATCAAGAGCTGCAGAAAAGAAAGCAGATAGAAATGAGGTATGTTTCGTTCAGTCTACAATAAGATGGTATAGGGCTACCTTATTCATAAAATGTTTAAGTGAATTATAAAATGGGGATTTTTATTCTCCCCCCCCCCCCCCCACCCCTGTCTGTTTATTAATCTGTACATTACTAAAATATTCAATGAGAAGGGAGTGAATTTGTGTTTTATTAAATAGATTGTGGGTTATCCTGAATGAAGTTAATATTATGCACTGCAAGCTAGCCAAATGAGTTTTTGAAGTGTGGATGGAGAGAGTCTCTCTCTCTCTCTGTAGGGCCATGGAATTAGGGATGGATCATTCAGTTTATCAGATGTTTTTCATCACTCATTCAGATCATGGCTAATTTGTGCCTTGATGTTTTACTTGTTGCTGAACTCTTGATCTCCTTGTCAAGCAAACAAAATTGGCTTGATCCTGATTGAACTATGGATAAATCTATTGATTATTAGAGGTAGATGTTCCAATTGAGCATATAGAGCCAGAATAGATTATTCATTTTTGAGAATAAACAATGTTTCCAATGAAAACAGAAGCAACATTGTGGAAAGTGGGTGTGAGCAGAAAATGATCGTAGAAAAGAATCGATAACAATGATTTAAGGTGCATTTGTGCAGTTTTGCAAGCATTAGCAGATCACTAAATTTATTAAGTTAATCTCTAATTTTTGTTTGTTCTACCTACTAGAAGGTATCAAACCAAGCCACTAATGTGCTGTAAACCATATTATGGTGGGTTGATCGAACATTAAAGTTAGTTTATTAATACTTAAATGTGGCGTGAGGCTATTATTTTTGCTAGATTTTAAAAGATGATGTTAACATTTTGTCTCTTACTGGAATTGGACTACCTTTCGGTGTCATAGTCGAACAGCATGGAAGCAGGTCCTTTAGCCCATCACATCATGCCAATCTATTTGCCCATCTATACTAATTCCTTTTGCTCACACTAGGACCATGTCCTTCTATGCTTTGGCTATTTAAGTGCAAGTCTAAATGTCTCTAAACTTGGTAATCATATCTTCTACTTCCTCTGGCAGCAAGTTTCAGATATCAACCACTGTGTGTATAAAACAAAAACTTCCCCTCCATTCCCCTTTAAAACTCCTTACTTTTACCTTAAACCTATGCCCTCGTGATTTTGATACCCCTATCATGGGAAAAGGTTTTTACTATCTACCCCATCTATGCCTCTCATAATCTTGTACACTTCTCATGTGTTTACTTTAAATTGTAAGCAGTTTTCATTTTTCTAAACTTGAAATCCGTTCTTCTGAGGTGGAATTACAATAGTGTAAACTGTGAAATACAGTATATAATCTATAGCTTGTGTTTTGAAGCATTTTTGATGGACAACATTGATGCTAACAATTGTGATGCATCTAAAATCACAGAACTCACTGAGAGATGGGAAAAATCAGTGGTTTCAGTATGCTCTTGGTCTTTGCCATACTTGTTTTCTCAGTTAAACTTAATTTTATTAATTTTTTTTAACAGGCATGAAGAGGAACGTCGGAGACGAGAGGAGGAAATGATGCGCCAGAGAGAGCAGGATGAATTACGAAGGCAGCAAGAAGGATTCAAGTCGAACTACATGGATAATGTAAGTAATAAAAATGGAGATTTAGATGGATAGAAAAGTCTTTAAACATTTAAGTCTTTTGGGAGTTTTGATTCTGTAAAGAATGGAATCCATTTCTATCTTTTTGAGCTTATTTCTTTGGAATTATTGTAGAATCTTGTAAATAGCAATTAAAATTGGGTTTAAAAAATTTTATTTCCATTATATTGAATAAATGCTACTAAAGAATTGGACCCTGCCCAAAAAAGACTCTACCTATAAACATTCCTCCTTATCCAATACAACTGAATATTTAGTTGTATTTTTAAATGGTTATCTGGTTTAACTCAGCATTTGAATAATGTGCTTATTTTTTTTGTTAGAGTATTTAGCAGTAAAAGCTTGAATAAATATTCTGAAATAATGGATTTGGTGATGAGTTCTGTGAGGGAGAGGCACAGTTTGGAGACTTGTGCCTAGAATAGTTCTGGATCATCACCATAATCATAATACAAATTTTTTATACCTCTTTTGGGCATATAGCAAATTATGGTCTGTGCATGTCATATAAATTCCATTTTGTGTCCCCTAACCATTTTTGATATGATTTTGGACACTATTGAACAAATGATAATTGTCATGGAGGTCTCTTTGTCTTGCTGACAAAATACATAAAAGCCTTGTATACATTGCTTTACTTTCCATTGCCACTTGCTCAGCAGTAGAACGCTTAGCTGAAGTGTTAACTATTAAGTTGCAATAGAAATTTTTTTAATTTGAATTGGACATTTGGCCTTTGTCTACTACTCACACACTCCATTCGTTAGAAAAATGCCTATTTGCAGTATTTGCCTTTCAAGCTAAGGACTTTGTTCAGCCTGTAATTGGAGTAAATACTAGTGCTAAATTTCTATAAATAAGGATACACTGACAACAATGAAGAACGTAAACATGGAATTTAGAACATTTAAATTTATTGAAATTGACCCAATATTGTAAAATCATTGTAGAAACATCGGTGTATTTTGCCATGTCCAACAGCAAAGACGCAACAAATGGTAGTAAGGATGTCAGCAGAAAATGTTTAATACAAGCAAGATTTGGATTACTGAGAATTTTGAAGCAATTTAACGTGCCTCGAGTTTTACTGTTTATGGTTTAGGACATCAGAACGTTTTGGTGGAACTGCTTACCTTAATTTCACTAAACCTCTTTTATATTCTTCCATTGTGAACTGTTTGGAATCCTGTGTAGCTTTTTTAAGCAAAGTTCTCAATTAATTTACTGGAAAATGGAGTTCTGTTCCTCTTTAGAATATATGCAGCTATGTGTTACAATTTAATGAAAGTTCATTGCATGCGATCATAAAAGATGCTCCAGCAACTGTGATCTGTGATGCAATGATTAGATAAAGTAAGTTGTAAGTTCTTTCTAAATTCTCAATAAATTCTAAATATTTTGAAATTGGTAATTATTCAAAAGACACATCTGTGCTAAAAGGGGAAGGATGAGCAGGATGGAACTAGGAGTGGGGAGTTTTAGGCTGCTTTCTTTTGGGGTTTTTTGGCACTTGAGGGTTCCAAGGGCTAGAAGTAACTGGATATTACTTCTGCTATTTTCTCAAATTAACTTTAGTTGATCTTTTCCCATTTTAAGAAAGGAGGAATTTAGCCTGACTCAATTCCACTTTAATAGTTAAATGCTGATAATGATCCCAAATCCAGTTGATTTATGCAATGTTACTTAATACCAATTTTAACAATGCTATATTTGAAATATAACTATCATATTTTGTATTGAGGTATTGGGTGTGACGTCTTCCCTTCTCACTAAGCATTGACAGAATAGTTTGCATCTCCATTGAAACATGGATATGTATTTAGTGCTAAATGAAAATTTGAAATTTCGCATGTATGGAACACAAGTTGATAATTACCTGTGTATCCCCTTTTAATATTGAAAAGCCAATAGGTCCAGCCATGGTTGTTTACAGATGTTCCCAGATGTGTAGAGAGAATTGGTAGTTTACACAGTAATAACAAAGAAGCAGATAAACCATTGACTAGTGTAAATGCTTGTTGATTTTTTTTATCCTTGTGCTGACATGATGAATTGTATTGTGTGGCTTTAGAGTTGGCCCACAAGACCTGGGAAAATTAGTTACTCATAAAGTTCATCAGAAGATATTTGGTGTATATCAACATCTGGTGTTATTGAATGTGAAAAGCCTTGAGGTTTGACTGATGGCTTGTTAAATAATCAGCATTCTCCAACCCTATGTTCTGGGAGTTGTTATTCATATTAAGCCGCCTTGGAGTCTTCTGTGAAATGCAGTAAGACTTCATTCATGATGATTCCATGTGGTGGATTTGTTTTCATAGGATCAACTATCCTATCATAGATTCCTGAAGATATCCAGTGTCAGATAACAAAGACATTTTGCATAAATTGCACTTTCAGCTAAAGGCTATGGACTTGGTCTTCGATATTGGGTAACCTCTGTAGCACCGTGGCTTGATCAGCAAGAATTGTTACTAGAAGAATAATTTCATCTATTTTTCAACTTGAACTTCAATAGCTTCTGTAGCGATCCATTGTTGTGTGAATTAGAGCAGTATATCAACTATCATTTATTGTGAGAATGTACCTGAGACATGCACAAAGCTCTTATTTCCAGGTCAAAAATTTGATTTGATCAGGCCCAAAGTTTATACTTGGCCTTGGAAGACCTTGTGTTTGGACTTGGACTATTGCATCAAATCTTTCAAGCACCCTGTTTTTGTTGAGAATTGCCATGTCAGGAAGGCAGTAAATCTGGGATGATGTGCAATGGCAACATTGGGTGTCAGCCAAGGTGCACAGGAGGTTTTGGTGGTTTGTTTTTTTGTTCTTTGTTAAACACCAGCTGTGTTGACAATTCCAGGTCTTTATCAAACGTGTGAAGACTGCTAACCAGAGTTATAATTGGGAATGTGTAAAATGCTTCACAGGTCAGATATTGTGGATGTTGGATACCCAAAATAAAATCAGAAAATGCTGGAAATTCTGGATAGTTTCCTCTTCCTCTGTTCCCTATGTTCAACCTGATCTGTTCAAATTGAGTAAAGCTTGTCATTGTTCACAAGGCAAAACAAGCCAGTATTTCTTTTAAAATGTTGAAATTGTTTATTGAACTCAAAATTAGGTAAATACTTCCACTAAATATGACATGTTATATGAAATTACCAAAATTGTATGATGTAAAGTACCCCAAACTGTTATGACATCTGTAATTTGTACCTTAACCTATGACTTTTATTCTCAAGATCAGCACAAAATCAGAGAGAGAGTAACTCTCTCTGCACTGCCCTTGTTTGTTCAGACTTGTCTGCCCTTTATAATGCAAAAATAACCTGTGACAATTTGATTAACACATTCTCCATTGGTGGTACTACCATCCTATTGGTCTACTACAAGACCCTGAACTGCCTAGTATAAAAGTACTTTATATTTAGCCATTGGTATAAGCAAAAATGCTTTAATGGAGAGGGGGTGTGGGGGAGTGATTTTGTTTGTGTTGAATTGTAAATTTTATGTGCTATTACCACATTACAGGGTCCACTGAAAAGCTTGTGTTTAGACACATTCTGCATTGTTTTCTTTCAGCTTTCAGGAGTTTAACATGGACCCTCCATTCCTCAACATATGCTGGGATTGAAATTTTTGTCGGTTTTGGTTGAAAGTATCTGACTGCAAAGTACATAAGCAGAATCCACAGAATGAAATACTATTTCTGGCCGATGACCTTTCATCAGAATGGGGACATATTGGAGACAAAAGTTTTGTTCCAAAGAAGTGGAAAGGGGAAGAAAGGAAGGCTGTGGGTAAAATGGTGGGAGTGAATGTAGTGACAGGCACCTGGAAGCTGAAGCTCATGATTGTGGAACAGAGATTTGCCAAAGCAATCCCTTATCTGCATTTGATCTCTCAAATATAGAGGAACCTGCAATTGGTATCGTATACTAAATAAGTAAATTGCTCTCTTGCTTTGATGGAGAGTTTTGGATCCTAGATGCTGAGAAAGGAAAAAGTAAAAAGGCATATATTGGCTCTCTTGTACACAAGGTGCTGTGTGAAGAGGAGTGTTGGTGATAGAGGAGTGGGTCTGTGTGTCTTTTGAAGGACAACTTGGGAATTGCCTTTTGAGTTGCTGAAAAGTGAGGGGAAGATGCAAAAGTTGAAAGGATGAAAATCAGCAGCATAGTTCATATTTTGTTTACCTAGACAGCACATTTTATCTCGAAGAGGAGCAGTGTCTGAAGAAAATCTCTTCAGTACAAGCTCGAAGAGTGTTGGTGGATGAGATCTGGTTTGACCTTGTTTCAAGAAAGAAATGAAGGCTCTTAGTCTTTGTGGGGTGGATGTGGAGGAATTGAACATCCATGATGAAAATCGGTGATTCGGGCCAGGTGTCTGGAAAATCTTAAGAGCCAGAGAACATTGGAAAAATGAATGTAGGTGGGAAGCAGTTCAGTAAAACGAGCAGGAGTCACTGAGATTGGAAGAAATGATTTCCATGGGTCAAGAGAAATCCCATTTGTCTATAAATTTTGAGCTCTGGTTGCTTGTCAATTTACTTTTTCTAATTCACTCATTATGATCATTCTGTCCTCTGCTTTCGACACCTAGTGTTGAGGCCCTGGTCACTTCATCTGCTATATTGGGCAGGCTGTGTTGCTCACATGCCTGAAGCTAGACTCCTGAAATTCTGAGCAGTGTCATATGGAGAGTTTACCAGTTCAATGATGTGCTCAAAGCATTCATGAAGGAATGTAATATTTGGCCCATGACTGCTCAAAATGGAGAAGCAGCATTTGGGAGCATATTGAGGATTTCAGGACCATGCATCGAAAGCACATAAGCTATGTGGGAGAGGTGCACCATCTTACAAGCTACCTACCCACCTGTTCTGTCAGTGATTCCTTCATTAACCACCTCAGAACCTACAAAACTGGAGTGGAAGCAAATCATTCTTGAACCTGAGGAACTACCCAAGGAGGAGATGATTCTATTTCCAATGAACACCTATGTAAACTAGAGGAACAGAACACCTATGTAAACTAGAGGAACAGAACACCTATGTAAACTAGAGGAACAGAAACTTTTCCTTTCTAACTAGGAGCATAACAATCTCCTTTCTCAACTTGCAAATCAACTTCAGACTAACATTCTCCCAGAGTCCCTTTACATTGTTTCTTTGCCATTCCTTTGCTTTGTACCTTCATTAATTTTGTCATTTAATGTCCCTTGCCTTCCACCTTATCACAGACCTATCCATTAGTTACCCTGCACCCTACTATGCATATTTGCATGTGAAAACTTGATTTAAGTCTATTTCCATTTCCAGTAAAAGTCAATTGACCTCCATTGTAACTCTTACTGGGTGCTATCTCACCTGCTTTAAATTCTTGAAATTGCTCAATTCTCCAAGATGGAATCAGACTGAAGATCTTGACTATCAATGCATCCATTAATGATCCCTTTGGAGATAACAAGAAAAGCTTTCAACTCTATTCAAATGTCCAGAAGATCTGAAAATTCAGACTTGCTGAAAAGTAGCAGCCAAATTTTTAATGAATAACCCTGAAGCTCCAGGTACAACGATCAATGTGCATTATGAAGTTATCTAAACAAAATTTCGTTGCCTCAGTTCATGCTACGATCTGAGGAATTGAACGATTCTGTTGTCGATTCTTCAGGATTTCCTAAAACTTAACCATTAACCTATCAAAGGAGAGATGGAAAAATTGAGCTAAGAGGGAAATTTAAGCAGCTTTAGGCTACAGATGCTCTGCTTGGGGCATTAAATGCAATCCTTTTCTATGGTGAAACAGTCTAATATTTGCCCTTCTACAATAAGTGACAATCTGGAACTTGAGGCACTTTGAGCAAAGAAACTTGCATGGATGTTGTTGGCAAGCAATTTGAATGCATAGAAGACCATTATAAAGAAAGAAAAAATGATGGAATTGGTTGCCTGTTGGTTTAATTTTCTCTTCCACTTCCACTGTGACCACCCTCCCCTCTGCTTTCGAACCCCAACAGGGATGTGCTTTAACATTCTTGTTAAGTTATCATCCAATTATTCAGTGGTAACTCCATTAAAACTGGAATTTAGAAACACTGGTCCAGAGTCTCTTCTGTATTTAAAAACTGATATTGTAAGTAACTGGGAAAAATTGAACTTTGTACAGAATAATTTTGTTTAATCCTTATCTAGCTCATTGATTAACCAGCTAGTTGAATTTCTATTTGATGCATTTCTACATTTCTTGCTTTAATAGCTGTGTCTGTAGTTCAGAAACACAGCTGCTGCTCTCACAATAGCATTGATCCGGGTTCAGTGCTGACCTCTGGTGCTGTCTGTATGGTTTTTGCACGTTTTCCCTGTGACTGTGTGAGTTTCGTCCTGGTGCTCCAGTTTCCTCCCACATCTTAAAGGCGCGTGGATAGGTAGGTTAATTAACCACTCTAAATTATCCCTGCTGTATAGGTAAGTGGTAGAATCTGGGGGGAAATTGATGGGAAGTACAGAGAATAGATTATATGGAAAAGTTTGTGGGAAGATGTGATTGCTTTGTGAACCAGCATAGACTTGATAGGCTAAATAGTCTCCTATATCATATGGAAACACTTTGCACATTGGATTGTTATCCTGGGTCTATTCATAATTGAAAATTAAGTTTAATGCCATATTTTTAATAACTATATTGAAAATATCCATCCTCTTCTATCTTTGACCACTTATTATTGGCTATATTTTCCAGAATTGGGTGCTTTGTCTTCTGTGCATTTAGTGTGTACTTGCAAAGTGAAAATTTGCATTGTACATTGTAAATAAGCATGTTTGTTTTAAATTTGCCTCCAAGTGTTTGAGATTATTGAAATTAAATTCTATTGAACTCAAATGTTGCTGGCTTATGCTGTGGTTGTTTGGAAAATAGCTGATAATCAGCTTTTTAAATGCATGAAGTACTGAATCACATGTGCTTTTGTGCATAGAAGTCTGGGGTTTGCTGATAGATTCAAAGTAAAATTTGTCAATTTTTATTTCTGGAGTGCAGCTTTGCTGGTATTACCCCAGATTTGCGCAAGATTAGAAAACGAAAGGGAAAGAAAGTAACTTTGCCTGGATTGGAGAACATGTCTTGAGAGGCTGAGCAAGTTAGCACTTTTCTCAGAGACGGGGGATCAGAGGAGACTTGATAGAGGTATATAAGATTGAGAGGAGTAGACAGCCAGCATCTTTTCCCCAGGGCAGTAATGCCCAGTACTAGAGGTCACCCATTTAGCGTCCGTGGAGGAAAGTTCTGGGGGGACGTTAGAGGTAGGTTTTTTTTGTGGTGGATGCCTGGAATGCATTGTTGGGGGGTGGTAGGGGCTGATATGATGTCATTTAAGAGACTCTTGGGCACATGGATGAAAGAAAAATAGAGGGTTATGGGAGGTGAAATAGAGAGGGGGATGGATAGAATGTGGATAAGGTTTATATAGGTCAGCACAACATCGTGGGCTGAAGGGCCTGTACTGTATGTTCTATTTTGTAGTGTTTAGTACTATAATAAAGTAAAAACAGTCTAATATCTAAAAAGGTAAATTTATTGAGTGTTGGGGTGTTAATAGGAATAACCTTCAAGTCTGGGGAAAATCTGCCAGTCTGGCACTGCCAAAGTCCTGAGTGTGCTAGATTATGGGAGTTTTACTGTCTAAATTTCAGCTAATGAAGATTCATTTGGTGACCATAGACAATGTTCAAAGTATATTGTAAAACTAATCTTGGACAAAATTATTTTTGAATTGCTTCTGCCATTTATATTCTTGTCAAAATATGAAAGGCTGATTTTTTTTCCCTCTATTTTGAAGCTATAGAAACAATATTTAAATCTCATGGCAGTAATTGAAACTGCTCCAAGAGTTGTCCAGCTCTTTCCTATTTCTCTAGGGAAGAGCAGGACAAAATTCAATGCTCTTTACAACATAATTGTGACATTAGAGTGTTCTGTAAAATGAATATGCTGTGACTAAGTTCTCATTTAAAGTAATGATTTTATTATGTTTCTAATCTGTGGATCACTTATTGTGCCAATTGCAGTATAGTTCTGTAATGTAAATGTACATCTGAGGGCAGTCATTGTTGCATCGTATTTCCATTTTAATTTTGGGGGGGGGGGTGGGGTGGGGGACGCGGGGGCGGCGGGGAAACGATGTGCTTATGATCTAGTAAGCCAGGGTTTCACTTCTGTGACAGGCGAACAAAATACCTGATTATTCTTATTGATCTGAATGATGTATCTACAGCAAGTGAAACCTTGCATGCCATCACTTGCCTGTGGAACCAGTGGAGGTTCCTGTGCAGAATAAACCAGGGTTAAAGAAAGGTTAATCCTGGTCTTAGTGTGGGTTTGCAGTCCATGCTTAACCTCCCAACCTCCTATTTTTAATCTTGATTTGTTAATTTTTTTTCACTTTCATGAACATCACAAAACAATCTAAAATTATCAAGAGTATTGGTAAGTACATGTGAATTATGGAAAACCTATTGCATATTTATAAGAAATATTCCTTTTACAAGCATTTAATTCTCTTAGCATTGAAGTTGGTAACTCTTTCAGTTCTGCTGTCAGTAATTTTTATGAACCTTAGTTTTAATTATACCACTTTATAATGTTTTTAAACTATTTGTCTTAAATTTACAGGTGCTAGCAGAATTTTTCTGAACTTCATTCACGTAATATGAGCATTCCATTGGTCAAAGTTAACACAAGATTGATATGGCAATAGCTTTGTACACCTTTAATCAAAGCTGCTCTTAATTTGAATTCCTACTCATTTTGGTTTATTGTCAGATTGGCAAAAAACTTGACCCTCTCTCCTACCGCACAATTTTCTGAATTCTTGTTCAAGAGTTTTTCTACAAAAAATTGCAATAAATAACGTACTACCGGAAATCTTAATCTGTGAACTTTTTTACAAACCTAATCCGCATGGCCCTGTTTATGAACTATATTTAGTTAAGAGCTTTTGTTTCTGAGCTGATGAACATGCAGTCAGTCGATGAATAATGCAAAAGTACCTTCCCTCATCTCTTGTTCTGGAATACTTGTGAACTTTAAGCATTTCCATTTCTTGAATAATTTTTGCTTGAAATTCACATCGAATTCTGTCCTGTGGTGTAAAGAATGAAAATGTATTCCTTGAAAACTGAAAGACAGTAGATCATAGACATTTAGAATGGGAATCGTTTATTATCACTGACATATGTCGTAAAATTTGTTGTTTTGCGGCAGCAGTACAATGCAAGACATGAAAATTACTATAAGTTACAAAAATGAGCTAAAAGTCCATAAGGCCCAGTGAGTTCTTGCGAGTCACAATTTTGAAACCTACTGGCAATTTGATCTAATCGAAGGATTATTGCTGTGACATGGAATGCTGATGATCCTTAATATATTGAAATTCAGTAGATAACTCTTTTGATTAGCATCACTGGTCAGCTTTTTTTGGAAAACAAATCAATGTGCATTTTTCCATATTACTTCATCATTCACATGTTAGTGTGCTTTTTTCAAACTTCAGCCTTGTCATATGTTGGGACTGTTGTTGAAGAACAAAACCAAAACTATATATAAAAGAGAAACTGATAGCTATTTTCTTCAGTTTTTATTTGTATTGTGTATTAATGTCATGATGGTAATGGACATTGTTGCTTCGTGCCATACTGTTAGATTATAAAATCTAAGTTGTAAGAAGTAAGCCTGATTTTATGGGGGTGTGTAAGTTAATCATTAATAATGGTGTGTGTTTGCAAATTGAGATCAATTCACATAATTTCACTGATCTTCTGCAAATCCAGAGATCTAAGGTGTTTTTGATCTTTCAAATCTCATTATACATTGTGTTAATTATAGTGGAAAGAATGTAATACAAAGTCAAACTTGAAGTGCAACATTTTTCTCAAAAGATTTGAAAGATAAGTACAAAGGTAGTTTTTTAAAGGTTGTAGATTCTTTGCCAGGAAAGAGCTTACTCAAGGTATTTTGATAATTAAAGCAGCCTTCGTCCAAAGAAGTTTACAGATGTTTCTGCACATAACCTAACTTTTTAGTCAATACATCTACTATTATTACTCAGCAGAAACTGCAAACACTGGAAATCGGAAATAAAAATAATGGTAGAAATATTTAGCAGATTGGGCAGCATCTGTGGTGAAAGAAATAGTTGATATTTCAGGTTGATCTTCTGAAGATCATCAGTAAGAAATGTCAACTTTTTTTTCATTCTGAGCAGCCTTAAACTGAGTATTTTTAGTACTTTCTGTATTTGTTGCTATTAGTATTTAGAGTTCAACAGCAGTGATTTACGCAACACTACTTTTACTCTGATCTTTACACTTGAGAATGTGATCCATTCATACAAGGCCAGTCTTTGTTTTGGTTTTGAGAAAAGTGAAATCAAACATTTCTAATTTCTTGAACTCTGCTTTTATAGTATTATACTTTCTGGGGGTGGCGTGGAATTAATCATTTTGATGTTGCAGGATTAATTTGGTTGGGTGATAGTTAAATAAAATAGGTCTTTTAATGTAACATCTTAACATTAACAATGAAGGATATTAAACTTTAATGATTTGCAGTAGTACTACCTTACAGTAGTGACTGAATTTAATTCCACAGCAGAAACAATTCTGTAAATCCATTCTGTTACATCCATCTGTAATAATTACAGCACCACTATAGATTGGCATGTACCGCAAAGAAACTTCCATGCTCCATCAGTTTCACTTTTATCTTTCGCAAAATACAATAATTTTAAAAACCAATGATAATAGTTCTCCTTGGATTTATCAGGACTGAATTACATTCTTTGATCCTGGTGCAATTTTAATCTGCCTTGTAAAGTCGTCCAGAGATGGAGTTCTCTCAATTCCTCTTGTGTACATCGATGACGGTGTTGAATAGTAACTAAAAATCATACATTTGCAATTTTTATATGCAGTGAAAAGGCATTGTTGTTTCAATGTGTGACCATAAGAAACATAATTGTGAACATTTTTCGGGAACATTGTACTGTGAATTGTTTACTTGATCGATTTGGCTTTAAACACAAGTAATCAAAGTATAATTGAACACATCGTAAGTTTTATATTTGTATTTCTTTTTTGGCACTGAAGTGTTTTAGTCACTGATACAGACAATGCTAGCAGCTGTGTGCCATTCTGGCTCACCACTGATCTACCTGGTACTTGCCTTTTTATTACTAGGAAATTAGCACATCTTCCAGACTGATTATTCTCCTTGTTGGGGCCCAATAATTTTGTGTCAAGTAGTCAAACCATGCCCCATGGCTTAGCATGCTCATATTTGCAATTAATTATATATTCTTAAGAAGCGCAGACATTAAAAACATGTAAGTAATACCAAATGACTCAAAATATCTAACATTTAACATGTATAATGATCCCTTGCAGCCATTCCTCTACATTGAAATGAATGGGATTATGCTGTATGACCCTTTTGAGCCCATGCTGCCATTCAGTAAGATTATGCCTAATGTAATTTTTTTTTTTGTTTTTGCATTAACTCTATTTTCCTGCTCAATTTCCATAACTCATGATTCCCTTAGTCCAAAACAATAAAGTAACCTGGTGTGGGTTCTGTGAGAAGGTTTCCCCAGTACAGGTTTACGCTCATTCATTGGACACCGTGTGGAGTTCAGAGGAAGATTGGTCATAGAAACCTCGGTAAATTGCTGTCAGGAAGTTCAGGGATTGTGAGTATACACTTTCGAGTGCTGGAATCCTGATCCTTTCATCAGGTGCAAGGATCTGTTGTTTCTCTCAAATTCAGGTTACAGCTACTTATTTTATTTATAACTTTTTGTAAATTGGCATGGGCGATACTCTTGACAAAATATTTGAATACAATTGTTTTAAATGATGCAAAGGCACAGGTGAGAAATAGATGTATAGTTTTTATTTGTAGGAAAACTGTCTTCCACGAAAAGGAACATTGAAGGAAATTTCCCTTGAACAACAAAGAAACACTATGATAACTTATGTTTCTGAATGTACTTAACTCAAAAAGGAATATGCTGCCATATTTGGCCTTGCAACAGATTCTGGTTTGAAAATAAAATTGTACTTGGGTGTATGTTTTAGAAAGTTTTTGTCCATTTCAGTTTTGAGATTTGTCCTTTTGGGTGTACCCTTTTTGGAAGACCAGAATTTGGATATTTTGCATGGTTTATGATGAGGATTGATTTTAAAATATGATTATACTTGGGACATTACAGACACTAATTGTGATTTGAAATGTATATATGTAATGTGGAACGTGTTAACTATATGGCTTGGTTTATTTTCCTGCAAGTAACCACCAAAGAAAAGACTAATTAATTTGTAATATCTCTTATACATGTGAGATTCTAGTGATACCAGAAAAAAAATTGCTATAATCGAAGACCTGAGTTACTGTTTGGTTCTATGTAAGTGAGGAATAGACAAGCTTGTGTAAATTTTTGATTTTTTTTGTCATGTTTCATACTTTGCAAATTGCCTGTAATGTGTTACAAAAGAGTCTGAAAGCTGTTTTAATGACTGAGTGGAGATATGTTAATTCAAATGTACTTACAGATGCTTTCATAAATAAAGGCCAGAAATTGATGGTAATTTTCATATTAGATGGTATATATTTTTAAAAAAACTGAATTTGTATTGAAATCATGGTTGGGGAGGTAAGGTGGGCTGAAGGAAAATTGGCTGGTGTAGGATGGGTAGTTGATTAATTGATACCAGTTTTCCACCTTGAAAATTACCCTCACTATCTGCTTCACAAATGGAAAAATGGGATACCATTAGATATGAGCACTGCTTATTTTTTTTCTTCCCTCCTATAAGTTCAGAGTTCATTAAACAGAGTCTTGGAAAGTTTATTTGGGGTTTGTGGTAGCACAATTTTTAGTGCTTTTGAAGGTAAGAAATTGAATATACACAGACAATCTGTGCTGGTAGGTTGATCATGAAAATGTTTTTTATTTTCAGAGAGAACAGGATATGAGGATGGGTGATATGGGTCCACGTGGCGGAATTGGCATGGGAGGTAGGGTTTTAATACATGAAAACACCTGAGGTGTTGGACATCTGTTACTTTATGGTTGTGCCTAGCAATGTTCTTTGGGACTGTACCTGTTTGAAACAGATATTAAAAATTGCATAAGTGTACCTACTGTACTCCAAACATTAAAGCCACATCTGGTGCATGAGTTTATAACATGGTATACAGCTTGTTAAATACAAGCACTTGTGCTGTACGTAACCAGACCATGTAGTATGATACAATTGCTCTTCGTGTGCCATCAGGTAAGTTGTCAAAAAAACATCCTTTACTATACATGCCACAATTGTGTTGACCAAAAACTCTGTATTGGCTCTGTTATACCGTAGTTGAATTTTTTGACTTAAGGATGAACAAGCTTTCATTCCATGTTAGTATTCACTGAAGTCTTAATAGTTGTAAATATTTAGCAATGTTGTCATTTACCTCGTACTAAAGATAGTGCAAGTGATGTTGTTATAGTAGAAGTTGTATCTTCTAAAATTATTTCATTTATTATCTGGAGACTGTAAAGGTACACTTGTACATACAGTAGAGCATAATGTGGAATGCAGCATGTTAAAATCATTTTGTATTTCTTATACATTTTCTGAAAAGGCTGTTATTAGAATGTATTATTGATCTTGATGCACAAGGGCACTAGTAGTCAAATTTATTTTAGTATTTATTCTTCAATATTTTGCCAAATAAACTAATGTATTTACTTTGCTTTTATAGTGTAGTAGCGTTAAATGTTATCATTGGAGGGCAGTATGATCTGTGTTCCCATTTTGGTTTCACCTAGTTTTTGTTTCCCAATATTTTTCAGTTGACCAATGCTATATTTGATCATTTAAGTTCAAACAGTACTAACATCATTTTAACAATATATATGATATTAAAGGCTTGATTACACTGACTGTTGCATTGTAATGGTTCAAGTTGCACCTCAACAAAATGGTGACAAACTAGTATCAAAATACGGAGATTGAGGAGAATCTTACTTCCCAAATAAGTTTGTGTCAATGGATAATCAGAATTCTTGTTTTCTACAACTAAGAATCTAAATGAGCAAATTTTTACTCAATTGTCATTTTCACATTAATAGGTGAAGTATTTTGCCACTTTCACTGCAATGGAAGAGCCAAAAAAGTTGATGACCATGTCAACGATTTGTATTGTCCAACTGAGATTGCAAAGGAGCCATGGTAGTGGCTATAGCAACAGTAGTTTTAGTGGATGACAACCTGCTTTCAATGTAGATAAATGTATTATGTTATATTGACTCATGCTTTTCCTCTTCCCATTTTGCACAAATAGTAAAGGTGTACACAGGCCTATGCTGCGCAAATGGGTATTAATATCATGTATCCAGTTGAAACTTCTGCCCTTTTACTGTTAATTTGCAGTTAGCCACATCCTGGTTCCTGATGCGACTTGTAGAGACAATACAGCTTTATTGCTGCTAGAGGCAGCTGCTACTTAAGTGATTGGACAAATATTTCCACTTGGTGTTACTCTTCCGGACTAGCAAAGTGTCATAAATATAGGTTATTCTAGAGTCGCACTTTTGAAACTGGGTTGACAAAGTATGGCATTCTTGTATTCAGTATGTTGCATTCAGAGTGAGTGAGCTTTGTCCTAGAATTAGAACCAAGAAATGCACCTTTTGAGATGAATGCATGGTTTTGGAAATATTGAAGTAATTAACAGCAGAACATTTAGATTTTAACCATATCAATATCTAAAAATGATAACAAAGCATGTGTGTGTTCAACTTGTTATCAAATAATAGCTAAGCTTTTTATTGCATATGTTCTGAGAAACATAAGAATCCTTGAATTGCAGTTCATTCCTTGTGGTATATTCTATGAAAAATGAAACTTTAATCCTAGTACTGGATGGATTTTTCTAATTTATGTGAGCTGAGCGTGGAGCACTAGTATGTGCTTAATCTTATCAACCAGTCTAACTGCACAAAATTGTAATCTGAATGTAGTTAATACAGTTTAATGATGTAAAAAGGAGGATAGGCCAGTTACCCCTTTGCATCTTTGCCACCATTCAATAGTATCATGCTGATCTTTAGTGTCACTTGCTGGTACTAATTCAACTTGCCTTGATTCTGTTGATAACCAAAAATTTTGGTACTTTACCTCACTGGTCATGAATCTTTTGAGGTTAGTGAAACAAAATGAATTATGGTGGGTTAGTAATATGTCCACAGCAGAGATACCAAGATTTCTGCTGTTTTTGCTGTATTTTGTGTTTACTTAAAGTAGTACAACATAGCAAAGTTTCTTTATCAGCTTGTACGTTTAATCAAACTGTTGCAGTATTTGGATTGAGTACTTAGTACTTTTTGGGTATTATTCAAAGCTTAATTTGAATTTTGCAGGCTTGTCACCTTTACCTTGCTCACTTCCAACTCACAAAATTTTAGAAATTGTTGAGAATTTCACTTGGAATTGGTAACTGCCTTATTTTCTTTTAAACTCTCTTGTGATACCACGTTCACTCAGGCTATGAATGTTTACTGTAAGTACATCTTTAAAGTATATTTAGAAACTTATTTGAATTTGGGCTAAATGGTTCAAGGTTTACCACTGGGACTTTTGGAATCTAGGGAATTCTGGAATGCCCCCTCTAAAGCAACCATTATCTCTGTATTATTGGTATTGGTTTATTATTGTCACTTGTACCAAGGTACAGTGAAAAGCTTGTCTTATAAACCGATCGTACAGGTCAATTCATTACCCAGTGCAGTTACATTGAGTTAGTACAGAGTGCATTGATGTAGTACAGGTAAAAACAATAACAGTACAGAGTAAACAGTCACAGCTACAGAGAGTGCAGTGCAATAAGGTGCAAGGTCACAACATGGTAGATCATGAGGTCATAGTCCATCTCATTGTATAAGGGAGCCGTTCAATAGTCTTATCACAGTGGAGTAGAAGCTGTCCTTCAGTCTGGTGGTACGTGCCTTCAGGCTCCTGTATATACTACCCGATGGAAGAGGAGAGAAGAGAGAATGTCCCGGGTGGGTGGGGTCTTTGATTATGCTGGCTGCTTCACCAAGACAACGCAAGGTAGAGACAGAGTCCAAGGAAGGGAAGCTGGTGTCTGTGATGCGCTGGGCTGTGTCCACAACTCTCTGCAGTTTCTTGCAGTCCTGGGCAGAGCAGTTGCTGTACCAAGCCGTGATACATCCAGATAGGATGCTTTCTATGGGGCATCAGTAAAAGTTGGTGAGAGTCAAAGGGGACAAACCAAATTCCTTTAACCTACTGAGGAAGTAGAGGCGCTGGTGAGCTTTCATGGCCGTGGCTTCTACGTGATTTGACCAGGACAGGCTGTTGGTGATGTTCACTCCCAGGAACATGAAGCTGTCAACCCCCTCGACCTCAGCACCATTGATGTAGACAGGTGCATGTACACTGCCCCCTTTCCTGAAGTCAATGACCAGGTCTTTTGTTTTGTTGACATTAAGGGAAAGGTTGTTGTCGTGACACCATTCCACTAGACTCTGTTTCCTTCCTGTATTCCGACTCATCGCTGTTTGAGATACGGCCTACAACGGTGGTATCATCTGCAAACTTGTAGATGGAGTTAGAGCAGAATCTGGCCACACAGTCATGAGTGTATAGGGAGTAGAGTAGAGGGCTGAGGACACAGCCTTATGGGGCACCAGTGTTGAGAATAATCGTGCCGGAGGTATTGCTGCCTATCCTCACTGATTGCAGTCTGTTTGTTAAAGTTAAGGATGCGGTTACAGAGGGAGGTGTTGAGTCCTAGGTCTCTGAGTTTGGTGATAAACTTACTTGGGATTATTGTATTGAAGGCAGAGCTGTACTCAATAAACAATAGTCTAACGTAGGTGTCTTTACTGTCCGGATGCTCCGGAGCTGAGTGTAGGGCCAGGGAGATGGCATCCACTGTAGACCTGTTTCAGCGATAGGCGAATTGCAATGGGTCCAGGTTGGCTGGAGTTGATGCGTGCCATGACCAACCTCTCAAAGCACTTCATGATGGTGGATGTCAGAGCCACTGGTTGGTGGTCATTGAGGCATGTTACCTTGCTTTTCTTCGGTACCAGGATGATAGTGGTCCTCTTAAGACAGGTGGGAACCTGAGATTGAAGCAGGGAGAGGTTAAATATGTCTGCAAATACTTCTGTCAGTTGATCAGCACAAGATCTGAGCACACAGCCAGGGACACCATCTGGGCCAGGTGCTTTCCTTGTGTTCACTCTCTGGAAGACTGATCTTACGTCCTCCACTGTGTCACAAACCAGCAACAAAAGAAACACACTGAGCATGATTCAGTGTTAAAAACTATTTTATTAATCACTACTTATGATAATACGTAAAATAAAAGTTAAAAAAAAATGTTAGTATGTTAGAATTCAAAAATGTTAAACCTTGAACGTTAACCCCAAAACTAAACTCGTCGTGTGTGTGTGTGACAAAGTCCAAAACTCCCAGTTCCTGAATGGTTCTTAAAGTTCAGTTCCGCAAGCCATAAGGTGAAACATGAGCAAGGGCTTCTTCAACAACCACCGTTGTCTGAAGATAAGATGTAGATGTAGAAAAACATAGAGAGAGTACATACGAAATCCAAATGTTCCACGATGAAACCCAAACGACTCTTCAGTGTTTACTCGGTAGTGACTTCCTCACCCCGAAAAGCATCCAAACCGTGGTCGTCCACACACAAATACCTGTTTCCTTCTACAGGTCAGCAACAAAGTGAACTCCACCGGATTACTTCCAACTTCCATACATGGATTTCAGTGGCAAACACAGTTATTGTTTCTCATCCATCGATAGAGAAAACAAGCAGGCTGGTGTCTCTCTCCCTTCTCTCTCTCTCTTCTTCTTCTTCTGACTTCTTCAACAACGTCATTACGTCCTTTATCTTCTATTGACGTAAGCACGCCCCACACACACATACACACACACTCTCTATCTTAAAGGGACTTTCACTGAGTCCATAACAACTGTGATCACAGGTTCAGCTTCATTGGTGGCTGTCAGGGTGGATGATGACAATCCACTTCCCTTCTGTTCAAAATGTGCATAGAATGCGTTAAGTTAGTCTGGAAGGGATTCGCTGTTGTTAGCTATGCAACCAGACTTCGTCTTGTAGCCTGTTATGGCACGTAAGCCCTGCCATAACTAACGGCTTGGGATATTGGCTTTTGGGTCCTGGAGACTAGTTGCTTTTTATCCCTGTAAATTCTCCACTGGTTTTGTTTGAGTAATTACTTTAAATTCTTTGTGATTGGACCCTTTCATTTTCTGGTGTATGCATTGTGACTTCTACATTGAAGCCAAATACAAAACATTTTTGTTCCGTGCCATGGTCATTTCTTCTTTAATTTCTCTTGCACCTCCTTTCTTCATGGTGTTGGTCAGTGATAAGCATGCTAGCTGCAGTTGTACATATAATTAGGTTGTTAACTAGCTCTGGTAATTACTGTCATCAGTAATTCACGTCATCTCACGTTCGAAAATTTTGCTGGTTAAAAATGCAAGAGTCTGGTTCTACAGAGCACTTATTTTGGTGAGTGGAAGAATTTAATGCTGTGCAAGGAGAGGTGGTATTCTGGTACTTGAAATGAACTAAGAATGGCCTGATAGAACAAGGTGGCAAGAGCACTGCTAAATGAGATACTTTAAAAAGAAATGGGAGTTCGATTTTTTTAAAATGAGATAAAGCCTTCACAGAAAGGAGATGCTTGGCTAGTTGAGGTCACTAGAAGGGGAGATGCTGGTGAGTGCTTTTGTTTTTAATTTATTTCTATTAAGTGCTTTAACCTAATACAGGCATGACAGGGCATTTCAGACCTGTGTAATGCACATTCATGTGCGAGCTCCTGACCTCTGACCTCTTTATATGTCTGGTGTAACCACCAATGTAGAAATGATATCAGCCAGAGAAACTTGAGCAACAGCTGAATCTGCTGCAGATCATCAACAAACCTCTGTGCTGTTACTGAAATGTGGACAGCTTTTGGAAAAGGCACTCACTCCATTGCTCAATCACAGGCAGCGGGGCTGTAGGTAATTATTTCAACAAGGAAAAGAGCAAGCATGCTGTCCAGGAGACCCTTGGAATACTTTGCACTCCAACATTTGGTTCTGAATACTATTGGTATTGGTTTATTATTGTCACTTGTACCGAGGTACAGTGGAGAAACTTGTCTTGCATATCATTCATACAGATCAATTCGTTACAGAGTGCATTGTTAGTGATTCAACCTTACTGGGACAGGAGGAACAGTCAAGATAGCAACAGTTATAGGGAATTTTACTGTGCAGGAAACAGTTGGACATCTGGATGCCTCCCTGATGCTAGTTATGAATTTTGCTGAACAGCTGCAGATCATTCTAAAGGTTGAGAGTGAACAACATATTGGTACCAGTGGCATAGGCATCAAGTGCTTGTCAGTTGCAGCCATGGCACAGAAGCCTGTGGGTTGAGTGCTGGAAACTGAGATTGGTAAAGATGGATACATGATGGCTCGTATAGATATAGTAGGCCAAAGGTCTGTTTCCATCTATGTGACTCTATGAAAATGCCTCAGCAACTTGTCTTTCCATTTTAAGAAACCTGTGAATTTGAATTTCAAGTTTCTTCTGTTAATCCGTTCCTTTTCAGTATCCTCTCAATTGGTGTACACAAGAAAATAGCAGAAGTAGGCTACTTGGCTCTTCAAGCCTGCCTTGCTGTCTAATATGTTTGTAGCCGATCTACACTGGCCTCAACTCCTCTTCTGTGCTAGTTCTCCACTGTCTTCAATTCCCTGATCTCACTTGCACAATTTTTATCTCTACCTTAAATACTTATCATGATCTGGCCTCCAACCTCAGGTAAAGAATTCCAGAGATTCATCACACTATTCAAAAAGAAATTTCTACATGGCTTCATTTTAAATGACAGGTCCCTTGTAATGATGTCCCCTAGATCAAGACACTCCCAGTAGCGAAAACATGTCAATAACTACCCTGTCCTCCATCCTCCTTCCCTCTCTTTCCTCTTTCTTCCCCCCCCCCGGGGATTTTTAATGTCCCAATAAAATTCTCTCTCATTCTTTTAAATTCCAATGAATACAAGCCCACCCTGTTTAGCCTCTCTTGATAGGACCAGGACAATCCCCCTCCTCCCAGAAATTAGCCTGGTGAATTGTTTGGACTTGTTCCAATGCTATTATATCTTTATATCCTTTTAAGATGAGGGGCTCTAAAACTGTGCAGTACTGAGTGTGGCCTCACCAGCACGCTGTGCAATTGTAATAATATATCCCTACTACTTCCGTCAGTTACGACAGCTGCAATGCCTCTTCGTACACCACCTCCCTCACCACTATCCAGGGACCTAAACAACCCTCCCAGGAGAGGCAGAGATTCACATGCATTTCCTCCAACCTCGTCTACTGCATTCTGAACTCCCAATGTGTCTTCCTCACTTGGTGAGACCAAGTGCAGACTAGCCAACCAGAGCACTTGTGCTTTATCCACATTGGTCATCCTGCTCCCAGTTGCATGCCATTTTAACTCCCTTCTCCCATTCCAACACTCACCTGTCCACCCTTGGCCATTCCCACTAGCAGGGTGAGGCCTGTAAACTAGAATAACACCTCGTATTCCACCCAGGTAGTCTACAACCTAATAGTATATACATTAAATTTCCCAATTTGAGGTAACCCATGCCCCTCTCCAGCCCCCATCACCCATTTTCATCTCCCTCCCTCTCAACATTCCATCCACCTACTGCTCACACACTTCATCTCCTGGATCGCCGTTCCATCTGACCTTCATCTCTCCCTTAATGGTTCCCATTATCACCTTTCATGTATTTTGGCACCTGTATCCTCTGTGTCCCTGCTTATGAACTTCACCTTCATCATCACCATCACCACCCCCCACCTGATTCCATCTTTTCCTTGTCTGTTTCCTTCCTGCTCTATCTCCCAACTCAATGTCTTGGTCCACCTATTGGCCCCAGTCTTCCTCCTCCCCCTCTCCTCTTTATACTGGCTATCTTCCCTCTCCACTCTGTCCTCTGCAGGGTCTCGACCCAAAATGTTGACAGTTCTTCCCCCCCCCCACTCCACAGATGCTGCTCGACCTGCTGAGTTCCTCCAGCAGTTTGTCTTTTTTCCTCCAGATTCCAGCATCTGCAGTTGGAGTCTACAGTTCCCTATTTATGAGCTTCAATCCCTTTGCATTAAAGACCAATATGCCCTTTCCCTCCCAACTGTTTGCTGCATCTGCCTGTCAACATTTTCATTCCTGCACTAGAACACCTAGATCCCTCTGTACATCACTCATTTGAACTCTTTCTCCATTCAGATGATCAGCCTTTTGATCCCTCCTACTGAAGTGCATGACCTCACACTTTCCCAATTGAATTCTACTTGACAGGTTTTTGCTTAATCACGCAGTTTATCTGTAGCCCATTCTAGGGTCATAATATTGTGATTAGGATATGTCCTTCTACTTAGTTTTCTGTTATCGGTGAATTTGGATACCTTGCATTTCTACCCCTCCTGGTTGTTAATATAAATAATTGAGGGTGAAGAAATGATCCTTGGTATACTCCACTAGTTACATCCTTCCAACCTTAAATACCCATTTATTACAATTCTATTTTCTATATGCCCAGAATCCATTGTAACACACTCCCAATAATTTGTACACTGGCTTCTTGTGTGGTACATTGTTAAATGCCACTTGGAAATCTGAATACACTACATCTACATGTTCCACTGTTGCTGTTACATCCTCGGCATGTAATACCCATCTGTGTATCCTCTCATTGCTACACCCACATTTATTACTCTCTGCACTTCAACATTTGAATTCCATTTGCCACATTTCTGAACTAATTTCTCATGTAAATTATTTGTAAATACGAGAACAACTGCCAAACCCTCTGGCAGTGCATTTAAAAATCTCAAGGCTTTCATCTATTAGCCGATGCATGGAATACAAAGAACAGTGAGGTTTCTTTGGAATAGAGTACAAGACTTGGTGACCAGATTCTTCTGGCCCTACAAATTGAAAGAAACATGTTTTCATTATAGAGGTTGTAAAGGAGAATGCCAAGACTGAAAACTTTTAGCTATCAGGAAAGATTGGAAAAGCCAGCTTTAGATTTCTTTGTTCCAAAGGAAACGGGGATAACTAATGAATATAAAATGTGCATGAGAAATACTCGTGGCCCCTTGTGCCTGCTCTGTTGTGACATAATGCTAACCTTTTACTTTGCCTCCTTGCAGTGCCCCTTCATTTCTGTACTATCTAAAACTCTATTGATCTCTGCCTTGGATATATTCAGTGGCAGTCTTTTGAGTAAAAATTTATAATGACACAGCTTTTTAGAAAAAAGAGATTTCTAATTATCTCTACCCTGAAGGGTTGATTCCTTTTATCTTGAGACTCTGACTCCTTCTCAACACTGCAGTGTGGGGATTCTGACTCTGCATCTACGTTACCAAGTTCCCAATGAATTTTGTACATTTCAATAAGATGACACTGTCACTTTTCTAAATTCAAAAAAAATATAGGTTTAAAAAAAAGGCAAAGTCTGCTTAATCACTGCTCATATGGCAAACTTGCAATTCCGGGAATCAAACTGGTAAACTTTGCTGCCCTCTATGTATCACAAGAAGACCAGATTCTTGATATTCTACACATTCAATCTTATTAAGTTCTTGTAATTGGAGCTAGACATCCTCCTTGATTTGTGATAAAGGCCAACATACTGTTTGCCATCTGTGTACTTGGACTGTGCATTTGAAGAGCTATGGACCAAGTGCCGGAAGGTAGATTTTTTCTGACCAGTATGGACACATGGCTTCCTTTTTGGTGTTAGCAATTTTATGTGATTCTTTGGTTGCATGTTTATTTTTACTACTATATGTTACAGAACTGCAAAATTTTAAAATTCTTAATGCCATCGAATATTTCTTGCTACTTTGTTTTTCTTTGATCTACATTTTTCTTCCTCATCACTTTTTGGACATAATTTGCTGATTCCAAAAATGTTCAGTCCTCTGGATTACCAGTCTTTTTGGCAACTTTATCATAATGCCTTTATATTCTGTCACGAACCAGCAACAAAAGAAACACACTGAGCATGATTCAGTGTTAAAAACTATTTTATTAATCACTACTTATGATAATACGTAAAATAAAAGTAAAAATGTTAGTATGTTAGAATTCAAAAATGTTAAACCTTGAACGTTAACCCCAAAACTAAACTCTTCGTGTGTGTGTGTGACAAAGTCCCAAACTCCAAGTTCAGGAATGGTTCTTAAAGTTCAGTTCCGCAAGCCATAAGGTGAAACGTGAGCAAGGGCTTCTTCAACAACCACCGTTGTCTGAAGATAAGACGTAGATGTAGAGAAATATAGAGAGAGTAAATACGAAATCCAAATGTTCCACAATGGAACCCAAACGACACTTCAGTGTTTACTCGGTAGTGACTTCCTCACCCCGAAAAGCATCCGAATCGTGGTCGTCCACACACAAATACCTGTTTCCTTCTACAGGTCAGCAACAAAGTGAACTCCACCGGATTACTTCCAACTTCCATACATGGATTTCAGTGGCAGACACAGTTATTGTTTCTCATCCATCGATAGAGAAAACTAGCAGGCTGGTGTCTCTCTCCCTTCTCTCTCTCTCTCCCTTCTCTCTCTCTCTCCCTCTCTCTCTCTCTCTCTCTCTCTCTCTCTCTCTCTCTTTCTTCTTCTGCTTCTTCAACAACGTCATTACGTCCTTTATCTCTCTCTCTCTCTCTCTCTCTCTCCCTCCCTCCCTCCCTCCCTCCCTCCCTCCCTCCCTCCCTCCCTCCCTCCCTCCCTCCCTCCCTCCCTCCCTCCCTCCCTCCCTCCCTCCCTCCCTCCCTCCCTCCCTCCCTCCCTCCCTCCCTCCCTCCCTCCCTCCCTCCCTCCCTCCCTCCCTCCATCTTAAAGGGACATTCACTGAGTCCGTAACAATTCTTATTCTATTCCAAACCTGTTTTATGTGGGCACATGACCTTTCCTGAAGGCTGAGTAGAGGGTGCAGGTTATTTCTCATTATTTCAACTTTCTTGAGATGGTTGTTTTCAAAACTTTTTAATCTAATGTTCCAATCTAGCTTGGTTAATTTGTCCCACATACCAACATGATTGGGTTTGAGTTCAGGTCTTTGGTTTCTGACTCTAGTGAGGTTACTCGTAGTCATCATAACATTCTATCGTATTTTGATCACTTTGCTGGTGGAGCTATTAGCATGTATACTAATTAACTCTGTATCATCACTTAAAATGAGATCAGAAAGTTTGTTCCTTAATTCCATGATGTATTGCTTCAAGAAACTCTTCCATTTACATTCTGTGAACTTGTCCAAAAGCTTTGATTGCCTGTCTGTTTGAAGATCAAAGTTCCCATAATTCTATTACTGTCATTCTTGTATTAATACTGTCCAATAAAAGCTGTTATTGAGGGGCAAATAATCTAGTCCTTAGCACTGTATTTTTGTACCTTGCTGTTTTTGTTACAAACTATTATAGCTATCTTGAATTGTTAGAACGAATAACTAATATCTGGAAAGATTCTCTAATGTTTGATTTAAAATGAAGGCATTGATAGAGATCTACTGTTAAAATGGATAAAGTAATACTACTGCAAATAACTTCCAGTGGTTTTACCATAGTGCAACTTTTAGCATCTCGTATTAGGAAGGAAAATGGTACAGAAATGGTTGTCAGCAGTATTTTCCCAAAAAAAGCTGCTCTTATTTTACTCTAGGCAATACAGATGGAGTGAGAAAAACATCCTTTCTTGTTAGCCTCAAGTGTTCCTTTGGACCTACGTATGGTATGATTTGTTGGCATCAAGCATCCGTGAAAAGGAGATGTTTCATGCTAAATTTTAACTTGGTTTGAATTTGACATACCTAATCTCCAAATTTAACTGAATTCTTTACTGGCGTAAGCATTAGCAACAATCTTTCCGATACTAATTTGTAGAATGAAAGAGATTATGATTTTTTTGTGGAAAAGTAAAATTGTTGAAAAATTGAAGATTCAAACAGAAATAATCAGTTTCATTGCAGCCATATGAAAACATCCAAATATGAATAGAGTTTGTCCTTGTTAGAAGTTTTTATCTGGGCTTTATTGAAGTTGCGTTGTCTATTTTGTTTCTCCAGTTTTAATTGTGAAATGATCACTTGCAGAAATCAAAGTATCCAAACAGTGTGTTTTTTCATTGTCAATGAAAACTTAATAACTGCGTCTATGTATACAGTGTAATAGAATTTGTACAGTCCCAAAGAACAATTTTTGCAGGCTTTTAATCAGGTAGCAGTTTCCTTGCATGGTCAGTCTATTAAATAAGCATGTTTCTGAATTCATTTACTAAAATTTCTGCAAATATTCAATCCAGTTAATTACCTTGGAATCAAAATTTAGATCTAGGCTAGAGCTAAGTACCAACTATTTTATATAGATGCGTTTAGCCCAGCTCCTGCTGGCAATCAAGGGCCTGCTCCACTTATGGGTATGAACATGAGCAACCGTGGACCTATGCCTGGTGCTACAATGGGACCTGTCCCAGCCATTGGGCCAGAAGGAGCTGCAAATCTGGGAACACCCATGCTGGGAGACAACAGTGGAACAATGGTAATGTATTAAATCATCCAGTGTTTATTGTCATTATGTTTTAAGTAATGTAAGAAAGGTATGTTTAAACTAGCACAGACTAGCAAGATATGTAATGAAGTGCAATATATTCTGTGTAAGAGGTTTTAGTGTTTAGCACCATTTTATAGAAATCCACACTTGGAAAGTCAAGGAAGTAAATAGTTAATCAAAAGTGCCTGGTGTCTGTAGGTATTTTTAGATTTATAGGGTACAAATTAAAGTAAATGGGTGTCTTTATGTTTTAGGATTTTACACCCAGATGCAGAGAGTGAAAATTATGACAAAACTGAAAAACCTGAGGTCAGAGCATTTAATTACTCAAGACAAAATTTGAAGCTTTTTGATATAACAATTGCATAGTACCTAATTTGTAAAAGGAATATGGATGCTTCTTAATTGGGCACTTTGGCAATATAACTAGGATAAACAACATTAGATGTTTAGGATTTGAGTAGGCTTTTGAACATTGCGAATTTGAATAGATCTAATTCTAAGATTGATTTTTTTTTTATTATCTGTGCAATAGCTAAATAAAAAACTTAGGGTCATGTCAAACAAAATTTAATGGCTTTATGTGAGTGTCTGTTGCATATTCTCAAGGACTGGAGGCTAGTTTGAATTTTGGTTAAATTTTCTGTGATGACAATTTGAGGAAAAATAGCTGACGTCCATCCAAATGTTACCTTCCAAAGGGATTTTGCAATATATATTCACCTAAGTGTTGCGCCTGATGTTGCATTTTACCTTAAAACGAGCATTAAATTAAAACTTGAGGTTTGAACCTGTATTGTGGAGGACCATGGCTGTCACATGACAGCACTGCCCATTACCTGGTTGGAAGACGCACCACTGTCGATCAATGTTTGGCTCCACCCCACCCATCAGTGCACACCTGACCATTGGTCCCTGTAAGCACCTTTGTACTTGGTCTCTGGCCATTGGCCTTTTGTGATCGATTTAGTCCTTACTGGCACCGGGCCATTGACCTTTGAACTACCTGGGCTGGACCCTCCAGCACTATAATGAGTGCCACGTGTCCTCTTTGATTGCTCCGAGGGATTCACCCTGCTTCATCTCAGGCCAAGGAACTGTGGAACAGCGCTGGAGAGATCATTGGTAAGGTGTGCACTGTCAATAGGGTTAGGAGCATTCTAGTTAATATCCCCAGTAGTGTAGAGCCGTGCCTGCACTGATTCAAGGGGTGGCGGGTATCATGTTGCTTTTCCTTGATTGTCTGTACCCAGTCCGTTGTGTGTGAGTATTTTACCCTTGTTGCGATTTTTCCATGCTTGCTAGGTGTGTTGCTCCCGCTGCCTTTTCCCCGCATTTGTGTTTGTAAATCATTTATCTCTAAGACTGTTCAGAGTACTTGTCTTGTTTCACAACAGAACCTAATTCACAAAACTTGTGAGCAAAGCTTCAAATTTTGCCATGAGTGATTAAGTGCTCTGATCTCGGGTTTTTCGGTTTTGTTCAATGTGCCAACCTTTTGAAAGTGTAAACGTACCTTTTTGATATTAAACTCAAATTCACACAAAAGCATTTTTAGCAGATATTTAAGTTTATCAGGCTAGAATTTAAATCTACGTTGTACAGAACTATGCACATATTAGGGATTGAAAATTCAATAAGTATGCCTGACTCATGCTTTCTCTATATTGTATCTAGGAAATATCTTGTTTTAAGATTTGATTGTGATATAGAGAATGAAATTTTAGTCCAGTTTCTCAACAAAATTGAAGATTTGAATTGTTTATATCTCTCACATCCTGCCTCCAAAATGAGAATATAGATGATAATTGAAATGAATACTTCAGTAATGGGTGTAGCCCATTTCAGTATGTTATTTTTAAATGTTATGATTATATCATAAGATTATTGTGAAGTAATAACAAGAGCATGTCATAATTAACATGTGAACTGTGGCTAGTACCTTAACATATTTGTCCTGGGATTAGAGTTTGGGTTGAAATAGGCTGAGGAAGTGCCATCTCCACTTTCTGTCAATACTAGTTACACAAATAAAAAGCAAGGACAGATATACATTTGGAGGTGAAAAACATGGAAATCTCCATCTTTTAAGAATCTACCCTTTTCATTTTAGTTACTAACTGTTCTCAATATTTTGTCTTTCTTAGCAATTTTTCTCTTGTTGGGACAGATTTATTTTATGGTGCTCTTTTTCTTTGAACTGGGTTATTACCCAGTAGTAAAGTTATTACTAAAATGCAGAGAGGACAGAACCTTTTTACAAGTGGCGAGTTGACAATATGGTTTAACTGCATGAATCAATAATAGACATCCACTCTTAACTATGTTAGCAAACTGAAGGTTAATTTTGCTGTATGTGATCCAATTATCCATGCTTTTAAGTGCTATTTTAGTGAAGATAACAGCATTCTCGATTAATTTGGTTTACAGCACATTAACATGACTTAATTTGTTGTAGTCATGTTATGTCTGTGGCCACTTTCAAATAGTCCTTAATGCTGCTCATGATTTTAAGAAATGACTCAAACATTTTGGTAAAGAATGTCGCATTTGCCAGACAGACCAGCAGGTCCTCATTGGGGGAATCACTGGTGGTACTATTACATCCCCACTGGCAGTGTGGATGTAATAGTACAAGGCTGTTTTGTTCCCAGAGTTGCTTCTACTCTTTGTGTCTGTACACTGATGTGGGGGGGGAGGAACCAATGGGTAGTTACAACCTCCTGCCTGATTTTCTTTTCCAGTATCCTTGCAATAGGTAACATAGACATAATGAACACAAGTGACAAATGGAAAGGTAAAAAGTGATTGAGGTTTGGCAAGGGAGCAAAGCACGGGGGGAAATAAAATGAAGGTAGATGGAATTGCAAGCAAAAAATGGAATGTGTGGTTTGTAGGAAAACAAAGGAGAAAAGAGAAAATATAGAAGAAGAATGTATGAACAGATGTAATACTGATGAAAGTAAAAAAGGGAACTGCAGTTGGGCAGGCAAAAGGGAAGAAAGTCGAGTGGCAGAAGGGGTGAGTTAAGTAACAGGATAAGAGATTTGAGAATATGTGTAAGGGGAGAGGGTATAAAAGGTAAATTGTAAGAGGAAGAGATTGGTAATGCAGGTGAAGAGATGTGAAAATGAAGTAGCAGTGAGATTGCAGATGCTGGAATTGGGAGCAAAAAACAAACAGTTGGAAGAACTCAGTAGGACAGGCATCTGGATCCAGATGAAGGGTCTTGACCTGAAACATTGACTGTCCATTTCCCTCCATACATGCTGCTTGACCCACCGGGTTCCTCCAGTTGATTTTTTGCAAGTAGCAGTAAGAGATGGCTTGTGGGCAGATTAAGGTAAATAAATGGCAAGGTTTTTTTTAAAGATTTTTTTAAAAAAAAACACACAAGGTATCTTTTAACACAAAACTTCCCTCTGTCCTTCTGTGAAGTCATTGAAAGGATACCTGTGCTCTATTTAATTAATATGAAACAGCATTGTTTATAATTTTGATAAATCTTAAATTAGCCTGGGAACTTTATGCACACTGAGCAGCAGACCATAATTATAACCATATTTGAGGTGGTATTGTATGAACTAACTCTGAAAGATATATATATTAATTGTATGCGCTGTCAATAAGATGTATTAAAAAAACTTAATATATTAATTGTTGAATGTGGAACTGTCCACCAATGTTAAAGAATATCAATGATTTGCCTTTTTCATAAGTTTATTGCAGCCAAAACTGCAAATATGATAAATGAAGTCATGAAAAGATTGCTAAGTTGTGCAGTTCATGTTCTGAGGTTTGTCATGTTTACATTGAATTTTGTCATTTTTATAAGTGGCCTAGTCTTGTGAATAGAGAAAATGAAAAAAAATTTTGACGTATTGTGAATATGCTTTGAGTTTTTACAAATGAGACTAATTTTTTTTTTGTATTATACCAGTAGTCTTTGTGATGTTTTGAAAGTAGGTTCTAAGAAATTGTTTCGTTATTTAAAGCATCATTCATCTATAAGTTAACTAATGTAATTGCTCCTTTTATCTCCTTTTTGTATGTTCCTGGTACTGCTGGACTGCCTGCCAAACTTCCTGACACCAACATGGGAATGTCGCCAATCAATTGATAAAATTGCCATCTTTTGGTTGGTTCCTACAATGGAATGTGTTATGGACATTCTAAAACAAAAAATAAAAATTACAATCCAAATGGACACTAGCGCAATGATAGATTTCCTCAAGCAGCTCCTAGTCAAATAGGCTCTCCTCCTATGGTCAATAGGGGAAACTTGAGCGGAACCCCTGCACCTGAGGCTGCTCCTCAACAACCCATGGCAGGTGTGGGTGCTGTGAGTGCTGCACCTGGTGGTTTTGGCAGAGGAAATCAAGTTGGTAACTTTGATGGAGCCAATAAACGCCGCAGATATTAGACATTTTGAACTGTAACAAACATCATTCCTTTCTGTGACAGTTTAAGATATATGGATATCTGGTGATTTAAAACTATCAGTTGAGTTTTATCTGCTGTTATCTGACTTTTTTAATGTGATGTAGATCTTTGGATTTTGTTTTCTTATATAAAAAAATTTTGTTTGAATCTTTATACTGAAGTTAAAATGCTTCAGGCTTTATCTCATAGAACAACAAACGCATAAAACATCATTGTTTAGCAAGTTGGGCTTGCACTTTGTGTCTGTAGTATAATACATATTTTAAAATGTGACCATGCTGTAAAATCCATGAAATGATAAATAAAACAAATAAACTATTTTCTTTTGTTAAAGTAATTGAACACTAACTTGTACTAAGCAATGCACAATGTATAATGTGCATGATTTTAAAATTGATGCAATTTGTCTTTTTCTTAGTTCTTAGTATTTATGGAGTACAGATTATTCCATCCCATGATTTGTATTGTTTCACAGATCATTTTTCAAGATCAAGTTGCAAATGACAATGTGCTATCCATCTTAATTTGTAATTGCTTGGGAACAATTTGAAAAATAATTTCCTGATTTCTCTAACACCCCTGCCTGCCTTTTCTCTCTTCCCACCCTACCCAACCCAAATAATTAGACTATCTTGGAAAATCTGGTCTAGTTGAGTTTGCTATTTTTGTTAAAGGTCACTACTTTGAAACTTTGTGCAGTGCTGGCTATGTTGAAATAACACTGCAGATGATTTCAAAATAGGTTAGCAACATCCAATTTTAAAAAAATGGTTGCAAAAGCATTTTTTTCATTTGAGGTTTTTGCAACCCTAAACTCCTGACTTTGTAAGGCAAAAATGTACTTCTGAGGAATTTGAAGAATTGAGCCATGTTGTCAATTTACTATCCAAGACATAAGCTTATTTAAATTATTCACTTTAAATGGATGAATTGTTTAATTTGACATTTTCAGCATATTCATAAACGGAGGCCCAGTTTTAGTTTAAAAATGATTGCTGAAATATGAGGCTTCAATTGTAAAAGTTTCTTCGAGCTATTTAATCTTGTAGTTGTGTAGTTTAAAAAGGTTATTTAAAATACTACTTTGGCGTAGGATTATCATTGTTACATTTTATGAATTGATTTTTTTTGTATCTGATTAGTGTTAATCAGTAATTTGATGGTTACGTGTAGCAAAGTGGGACTTTTACATTTTCTTCTAAATATATTTTGGGTCAAACCTAAACAATCACTAATTTTGTTGAAATTGAGCTGTGTTGATAGTCAATAGATAATCAGCTTTTGATTCCCTGTAAGAGCTCTGCAGTGAAAAATAACTTTTTTGCCTCTTGATAGCTTCCCCCTACATTTTCCACAGTGTCTGGATGACAAAGTGAAATAGTTTTGTGATGAACTGCGTGTTAGCTGTTCTGATTCTTCTATCATCATACATTTGTAACTTCGATAGAGCTTCACTATTTTAGGTTAGAAAAGACCCTTTAATGATGGGGGAGAACAATCTAAAGTCTATTGAGGTCACCTCAATCAGTAAATGTTGCTTTTCCCTGAGCTGAGCTGTCAAAGGAAAAGGACAAAAGAAAAACTAGAATATCCCTCCCCAATTCCCAAAGTCTCTGTAGCAAACTCCTAGAGACTATTATGGTTTCTGCACATTTGATTGTTGCTGACAGATAACTTGTATGATAATTAGAAATATCCACCCTTTTGAAATTTGATTTGAATGACTCTGGGATTCTTTACTTGCCAGCTATGTTAGCAATCTATTCTGACATTTGATTAGAACCTTAAGTTCTCTCCATCTACCATTATCAGTTTAAAATAATCTAATTTAAAACTGAGTCATAACCTTTTTTTTTCTCAGCACTTCTCAGAGCAAGTAACCCCTTCTATGTATTATTTATACACTGAAGGTTTATTGGTGTGCCTGCTTTTTTGCTGCACCACCTTAACTTTGGTATTCCTCAAAGTTCAGAGGCACAACTGAAAGCAATACTACGTGTAAGTGTATTTTTATTTGCTGCTGTGGCAAGGCTGCCATGCACAGTCCATCCATTTTGCAGAATGCATTTAAGAGTCATATTGGCAAGATTATAAATAATGCTCAATTTCATTGACATCCTTTTTATCCTAAATTTAATTATTTGAATTGAAGTGCCCCACTTGTTTGATGGAATTCAAACTTCTGTCTCAGTTTGGTGGACCCTGCCTCTGGACATGAGACTGGACATGGACTGCAGGCTACTTCATCTTTGTGACACTATTGTCTTTTCATGATGAAGTACAATTGTTCATTTTTTTTTGTTTGTATTCCAGAACTACTGAACAGTGTGACTATCTCGCATTTTGTACCTTTCATAAATAATTAAGGTACTTCCCCCATTTTATGTCTTTCGTTTTTATTGGGTCCCTATCCTTGAGCAAATATGGTTAAAACCAATAGGTAGAGAAATGTACATTTGATCTAGACTGAAAAGCTACAGAACGAAGATGTTTGGCCCATTGTGTCTATCGGCTAAGTACCCAATTACTTCCCCCGAAGAAAAAATCTTTCCAAGTATTTATCCAATTCACTTTACAAATTATTACTGAATATAATTTTATCACCATTTTAGATGACTTGTGCATTGCATTGTATCTTGAAATTCAAAAAAACAAGGTTTCCAGCATCTGCAGTAAAAACAGAAAAGGGTGGAGGTACTTAGCAGCTTAGCCCACATCTAAGGGAAGAGAAAGTTAATATTTTAGGTTGAAGACCCTTCAGAATTGGGAAGGAAGCAAAAGAAGTTTAAGGTGCAGGGAGATTAGGAGAGGGGACTGTCTCTGAAAGGATAAAATTGTGGTGACCATGGGGATAAGCTGTAAACAAGGTTATCTGGTCAATGAGTGAACAGGAACAGAGACTGAGAGCATAGACAAAAATAATGTAAGACTTGCAAAATGCAGAGCAGGAAGGCATGACCACCACTTAAATTGTATCTTGTTGGATTTAATTATAAAATATCCTGATCTCACCACCTTTGGTTTTGCTGTGATAAGTCGGGATCACCTGGTTACTTGTTCTTCCAGCCAAAGCTTTTCCTTACCAAGCATAACAGATCCTTTTGGTTTTTTAATGCCTCCAGTTAATTCATGTGAAAGGTCATAAACAGCCAAAGCTCAGTTAGATAATTTGCCATCAATTTCAATCTTTGACAATTAGGTGAAGATGTAAGTAAGCTTTTTATCCAGTGATTTTTATTTTTTTTTGCAGTCACTATCTCTATAATGCTTTACTGAATATTCTTTTGAAAGTCATAGTATATAGTATTGGATTATCCGGTTATTCTGTATATTTCAAAGAACTTTGGTTCTGCCTTTTTAGTCAATGTCATATCATTCAAAGTATTCCACATAATGGTTGAATATTCAAAGTATGTAATTGTGTGGCATTCCATATATTTTCCAACTATTTAGTGATTAAATCAAACTCAAACTTACACTATGGCAGTAAGTTTTTCTTTCTTAAGTAATTGGATCATATGAGCTAAGCTTTAATCTATAAGAGTCAGTCTGCACCTCTCAGCTCCTGAATGTATGAACTAGTGATATGTGAATCATCTTCCCCATTTCCCTGAGTACTTTTGTGGTAAATGAGATTTGTAATTTGATTAATCTTAGCATAAGCCATTACTGCAATTATTTGAATGAATTCTAGCCACACCACTTGTGTTTTTTTAAATAAATAAATAATGGAGTGGAGCACCTCCTGAAGGGTTGGTGGTACTTCCAACTCAACTGCAAGATGTGCCCTTGCCCTCTTCTCCCCCCCCCCCCCCCCCCCCCCCCCCCACAATCCCATATGATGTTAGCAATTGTAAAGGTGGCTTCAGTTATTCTTTATATTTTTTTTACATTTGTCATTTTTCTTGCCAATTAAATGCACTTCACTAAAGTGTATATCAGTAAATCAGACATATTTCACTAAAATATTCAGTGGTGACAACTGTGATATATTTCACTTGTGTTTAAAAGTGAAATCTTAAGGTGCAAATGCAAATTTGATGGGAAGCTATGGGGCCAAAATTTGCGGATTTTTTATTTTAATGGATCTTCCCCTTGGGTCACTGTATTCCCTGGTCAATTCATGATTCATGAAATGGTATTAAAAGTGTATAGTTTCATTTATAGTAAAAAAAAATGTCAATTGATTGTTTTCAATCTAATTGTTTTTGTAAATTAGTAGCATCTTGTACATGTAAGTTTCATACTTGAGTGCTTGTGAATGCCTAGTATCTTGCAAGTTGCTGGTTTTGAACATTGTTGTTGCATTGAGGAAATTAAAGTTACACATCTATGGTTTGACTTTTTTAAATGTAATTTTTCATAAGTAATTGCTTAAAATCTTACAGCAGACTTGGACAATTTTATTCATTGAGCAAATTAAATAAAATGTTCTTTTTCAAAAATGACTTTACCAATTTAAGATTGTATGCTGGAATATACTTGTAAATTATTGATAAAGCTTATTCAGTAATTGCACAACAGATATTGCATAAATCTCACTTTAAAAAAAAGTTATGTACTTTAATGTTCCATGTACTTCAACTTTGATACCTTGTTATGGATTACCTTGTTATGGAACTCAATATTTCAGCTGAGATAAATGTGCAGTAACTTTAATTTGTATCCCGATTACTTAAAAAATTTATGTTAAATGAATTACTTTGTTTTTCAGAATTCTTGTGCATTTAAAGTGAAATGTTTGACCCAAGTAATGGTGTAGACACCTGTAAATGATTTGATGCAAAGCACTCCTATAAATTCTGTTTCTACTTTAGAATTAATAGGTCTCCAATGGTTAGAGTATTTGCATGCATGTCTTTTAAGAGATCACGACCAAATCTCCTTTTCTCATTTTTATCTGAAACAATTTTTTTTGTCCTGCAGTCAGAGCCCAAAAGTCCATGAATCTGTAAACTTGTAAAAAGAGACAATGCTTTTAACACTTGTCTGATTTTAAAGTGCTCCTTTCTGCAGTTAGGTGGGCAAAGAATTCATGTTCTGCGGCTGACAAATACTTGAGCCATTGGAATCCCTGCACGTTATTAAAATTTGTACCGAACTGGTGAATAAATCCTAGTTAGCTATGTTAACTAACAACAACATGAATCAATTCTGGTTAATAGGTTTCCTGTTCTTTCTCAATTTCCTCCTCTTTACCCTTCATTCTTAATGGGAGTAATTTCTTACTGGACTTTGTTCCATTAAATTGGTCACTTTATCAAAATATCAGTTTGACTATTTTTAGCTTTTTAGTGGGGCCAGAAGACATTACTTTGGAGTCCTATGTTGTGCTTTCACATCAGATGATAGGAATATAACCATGTTCACAAGTGACATGATCGCAAGAATGAATGACTTTCTCCCTTATTGCTATTACTTTAATACACCAGAAAGTAACAAAGTGAGTGTTACAATTTATTTTAAACAGAAAATCAATGGCCTTTTAGCTAGTTTGTATTTTTTTTTTAGTTTTACTACTTTAATGCTTAAAAATGATGTCCAGTTGTCTCCATGTATTTCCTGTTAAATGCCTA